>NW_027206180.1:1262500-2462500 GCF_024711535.1 Dipodomys merriami
AATCCTTCCAATCTCTGAGATTACAGACAGATGCCACCACTCTCTGCTCTTGGTTGGGATGGGGTGGTCTTGCACGTATGCCCTGCCGGCCTCAAACATGAACCATTTTTACTCCATGTCAGGCTGCCAAAGTAATAGCAAGGAGTGCAGAGACAGACAGACAACTGGAATACCTCGTTTCTCAGTACAGCTCTGTTCCAAGGAATTCGGGAACATTAAAGAAAGAATAACCAATGTGTCCTTCCTTCTCCCCAACCTCATCAAAAAGAACTGCTCATTGCTGTTCGCCAGCAATGGATGGGTGACTGGCTGGCTGGCTTCTCTCCTTTCCTAGCACACCTGGGGATGGGGTTAGAGCATCAGCCGGGCTCTCCACACATCCAGATCACGATCCCAGAGCCAGGGTGGCGGGTATTTCTGGTCACCCTCCTGCAGCATTTCCTTTGTTCTAAAGTGGAACTGACCGTTCCTCCTTCACGGTGTAGCAAGTGGGAAACTTACTGGGGAGGAACACCTAGGAAAAGCAAATCCCTGTTGCTTGGGAGAGGTCTCTTTACACATCACAAAGCTTGTGATTGTGTTTCTCTTGGCTCCATCCTGAGCATGTCCAACCCTCTTGATGGCCTGTGTGTGTGTGTGTGTGTGTGTGTGTGTGTGTGTGTGTGTGTGTGTGTGTGTACCTCTGTACACAGAAAACGGAGACATCTGTAGGAACTAGGAACTACGTTGGAACTAAGATGGGCTTGGCTATCTGAATCTGGAACTCAAGTGTTTAGTGCTTGGGGTGTAGCTTAGTGATTCTGTGGATTCCATCTTTTGTTACTCCCTTTCCCCCTCTCCCCCCCCCCCACAGATGTGTGGATAAACCCATGTTCCAATCCTAAGTGGAATATGATTTTGCAATAAGTTGCCCTGATATCTGCTCCAACACAGATGAGTCAAAAGCATCACGCTAATGACGCCAGCCAGACACTCAAGGTCACAGGCTCTGTGAATCACACTCAGATAAAATATCCCAAGTAGGTTAAAGACAGAGATGCCGAAAGCCAGGAAAGCTAAAGATTTGAGGTTTGTAACATGCTACCCTAAAATATGCACCTTGGCATTTGAGAAAGCAGCAAAGGAAGGTCACTTTGACCTTCACATGTGACAGGTGTCCTGTCTTGTCCCCAAAGGAAAGAAATGTCCACACAGGGCATCAAGAATATGAGCAAGCCGGGCAGCAGAGGCTTACACCTGTCATCCTAGCTGCCGAGGATCGAAGTTCAAAGCCAGCCCAGGCAGGAAAGTCCATGAGACTTTTATCTCCAATCAATCAGAAAAAGCTGGAAGTGATGCTGTGGCTCAAATGGCAAAGTGCTAGCCTTGAGCACAAGGAGGCTCAGGGACAGCGCCCAGGTCCAGAGTTCAAACCTCAGGGCTGGCAAAAAAGAGAATGTGAGCAAACAGGCCTGGCTAAGTGTCCCCTCCTTAGTCCCCCAAGTCTCCTCCTTCAGCTTTTCGAAGCCTGTTTGTGAGCCAGACGCCTGGCTCACGCCTATACTCCTAGCTACTGACATCTGAGGAACATGGTTCAAATCCAGCTGGGGCAGGAAAGTCTGTGAGACTCTTATCTCCCATGAAACACCAAAAAGCCAGAAGTGGAGCTGTGGTTCAAGTGGTAGAGCACTAAGCCTTGAGCACAGCAGCTCAGGGATAGCGACCAGGCCCTGAGTTCAAACCCCACAACTGGTACAAAACCAACTAAACAACGAAAGTTGTTTGTCTTCCACCACAGCCAAACACAGTGGCTACTGGATTCTTTTTTTTTTTAAGCGACTCCACTTCAGCCTGTGTGGTCTCGCTAGCCCTGTGCGAGTCGATTCTGCTCTTCTCTGTGTGTGTGATCAGGATGCCCTGGGAATGATCCAGGGTATTACACGTGGTGGTGATGAGCTAGGAGACACATGCTTTACTTGTGTCACTCATCTAAACACAGAAACAGCTAAGCAGAGGTAGATCCCCAGAGACCGCTGCCCAAGGTTAAAGGTCAGGGAGGCCATGCCTAGTCATGCTAACGGAGAGTGTTAATCTAACTGTCACATCAAGAAACAGCCATCAAAGCCATGAAGCGAGACTACAGCCAACTCGATTGTGGACCTTGAACTCAGGGCACTGTTCCTGAGCTCTTTTGCTCAAGGCGAGTGCTCTACCACTTTGAGCCACAGTTCCATTTGCAGTTCTTGAGTGGCTCATTGGAGGTGAGAGTCTCATGAGGACTTTTCTGAGGCTGGCCTCAAACCAGGATCCTCAGACTGCAGCCTCCTGAGGAGCTAGGATTACAAGCGTGAGCCACCAGCGCCTGGCTGATGATTTGTTTTTGGAAGTTTACCAAACACCATGCAATCATTTGCACCTCAGCTCCATGGATTAGCAGGTACCTGCTGCAGCAATGAGAAGCTGGTTGATTGAATGTGAAGCTCCAAAGGGCTGGGCAGTGCTCTGGAGCCTGGGCCTGGGAAATGCACAGGAGCGGGCACTCAGACTCTCTGGACACGGCCTTGCAGCAAGACAGAGGCTCATAATTGTTCTCAGTTTAGCCCATAAAGCCGCGCTTGACCCTATTAAGACTCATCTCAAAGGCCAGCGAACACGCTCCCGTGGCAAAATAACAGAATTAATCTCTCGACAGCATTTAGCTATGAGGGTGAGGCAGCGGCCTTGATTCTGTTTTGGGAGGACTGGGAGAGAAAGGATCTTTCAGGGCCTGTGTCTCCGTGATTGGAAACAGGGACTATTTTCACTAGACCTAAAATCAGCAGAACTCAATGATCATCTGGCCCTTATTCCAAATGCTACTGTGCCTACAAGGGTATTACAGACAAGGCCATCAGTTAATATGTAATGGACAGATACATGGAGGATGGAGGGGTGGGTAGATGTATGGATGTAGGGGTGGGTAGATGGGTGTGGATAGGTGGGTGGGTGGATAGATAGCTGGGTGGGTGGATGGTTAGGTAGGTGGATGGATGAATGGGTGGGTGGGTAGATGGATGGATGAGTGGGTAGATTGATGGATGAATGGATGGATGGATAGGTGGGTGGGTAGATGGATGGATAGATGGGTAAGTGGGTAGATAGATGGATGGATGGGTGAATAGGTGGATAGATGGATGGATGGATGGATGGATGGTTTGGTGATGGATGGACAGATAGACCAATAGGTGAATGAATGAATGACCTGTTTGGAAACGTAATTCATGTCATGCACTGTAGTGATCTTCCATCTTGGATTTTCTGGAGCCCATCTAGTTGAGCTCTTCGACGCAGTGCCACCAGCAGCTTCTCCTCAGCCTGCTCTGTGCATGTTGCCACATACCCTGAACGGACTTAGTCCCGCCAGCTTCAGTACCATTTGGTGACATGTATATGGTAGATGCTACCCTGCCAGAGTTCCCCTACTTCACCATGGAACGATGGGACTGACTATGCCCATTTCAAGGATGAGAAAACCTAGGTTTAACACTAGGAAGCAGCAGTGTTGGGAAGGAAACCCAGTAGGCACCCACATGGGAGCTACTACATAGTAGGCCTCTTTCACAAATGAACAGTTAAGGAAAGAATGAATTGCCTCTTTTTTTTTTTTTTGTCAGTTGTGGGGCTTGAACTCTGGGCCTGGGCGCTGTCCCTCAGCTCTTCGGCTCAAGGCTAGCGCTCTACTACTTGAGCCACAGCGCCACTTCCGGCTTTTTCTGCTTATGTGGTGCTGAGGAATCGAACCCAGGGCCTCATGCATGCAAAGCAAGCGCTCTACCACTGAGCCACCTTCCCAGCCCATGAATTGGCTCTTAAAGAGGGACTTGTGAGTAGTGGTCTGAGAACTTCTACTTGTGCTGACTCCCATCCCCAGCTCCTCTTTGTAACAGGGAATCACGTGGGAACCACACAGGCCCCCAGACTCCCACAACCCAGAAGCCAGCAGAGCCAGATTTCATTACGCTGAGGGGGAAAGAAGCAGGAAATAAAAGCAAACAAAAATCGGGCTCACTGAGGACTCTGGCGGTTGAAATCCTTCCTGCCTCCGGCTGCAAGTTCACCCCCCATGCCCTTCCCTCCTCCCTTCCCCTCTGGAAATTCTACTCAGCCTTCTGGCTCAAGGCAAATAAACACTCCTCCTGGCTTCCTGTCTGGAGTCTCCCCCTGAAAGCCAACCTTGGCTGAGCATGGAGGCTCATGCCTATAATACTAGCTACTTGGAAGGCTGAGATCTGAGGATCATGGTTCCAGGTAAAGTCCATGAGAACACCCCCCACCACGACTACCACACACACCTCAACCAATAGCTGGGTGGGGTGTGGCTGTCATTCAGATAGGATGTGAAGCCTAAAATAGGAGGATCGCAGTCCGGGCTTCCATTTTAAAAAACAACCAGCAGTGTACCAAGGATAGCAGATGCAGACAGAAGCACTTGGTGTCCAAGAAAGCACCACAGGAGACTTCTTAACTCCCCAAACCCCAGCTGCCCAAAGAGGGGATGAGAATCCTGCACCAAGCAGAGAGATTGTTGGAAGAACCGACTGAGCTCAACTCAGCTAAACTCATGCTCTGCCATTACTATTACTAAGCGTTTAAGAACTAATCAGAGGCCAGGAATAGGCTCCATTGATTGTTGTCCTTCCATGACCACATTTAGAAGCAAACGCTTATTTAAAACGAAGCACAAAGTTATAAAAAAAAATCAGTGGATTTGTTCAAAATTACCTCCTAGACTAAATCACCACATTCGCATGCTTCCAATCCTGCTCTTTAGCTTCCTAATAGTTTGCAGAGCGAGTTATCTAGCCACCGGAGCAGGGACTGCCATGTCTTTTCATTCTCTCTGTGTCTCTGTCTCTGTTTCTCTGTGTCTGGTCCTAGGCAGACACTCTACCACTTGAGCCCCGCTCCTCATTCTTAACTCCTTTGCTTTGCAGGTAGGAGCTTGTGCTTGTACCCAGGGCTGGTGTCAAACTGTGATCTTCCTATCTTCCCTACTTCCTAAGTAGTTGGAATTATAGATATACCTCATGATACCTGACCGAGATTGTCATGTACACACTCACGTGTGCCAGCACACACGCACACACGCACACATGTGCACACACACACACAATTTTTTGGCCCTATTTGTATTTGAATTCCTGGCCTGTCCTTGCTAGGCTGGTGCTCTACCACTTGAGCCACGCCTCCATCCCTGATTTTCACTTGTTATTTTTGTTTGCTTGTGTGTTTTGGTCAGTTGTGAGGCTTGAACTGTGGGCCTGGGTGCTGTCCTTGCACTCTTCAGCTCAAGGCGAGCGCTCTATCTCTTGAGCCATAGCACCACTTCTGGTTTTTTAGTGGTTCATTGGAGATAAGAGTCTCACAGACTTTGCTGCCTGGGCTGGCTTTGAACCGTGATCCTCAGATCTCAGCCTCCTGAGTAGCTAGGATGACAGGTGTGAGCCACTGGCGCCCGGCTCACTCGTTATTTTTGATAGAGTGCTTTACTTTCCACCAGGTGGATGCCTGAGCCATGGTCTGACAATGTTATACGTTCGGTCATCGCTGGGCTGATAGACGAGCACAGCTGCACCTGGTGTCCATCTGAGGTATCTCTAATTTTTTTTTCTGCCTATACTATCTTGGAACCACGATCCTCCCAATCTCAGCTTCCCATGTAGCTTGGGATGTAGGTGGACGTCACTGTGCCCAGCTGTGGGTTGAGAAGCTTTTCTGCCTGGGCTTTTCCTGGAACCGTGGTCCTCCCAATCTGTTTGAAGTCAGCCAGTTTGAAGCCAGCCCAGGCAGAAAAGTCAGTGAGACTGATCTCCAATTAACCAGCAAAAAAACGGAAGTGGTGGTATGGCTCAAAGTGGTAGAGCACTAACCTTGAGAAGAAGAGCTTAGGGCCCAAGCCCCAAGTTCAAGTCCCATGACTGACCAAATAATTTAAAAAGCTAGAAGTGGAGCTGTGGCTCAAGTGGTAGAGCGCCAGCCTTGAATGAAAGAGCTAAAGGACAGCACACAAGCCCTCAGTGCCCTAGTAGCAGCATACACATATTCGCACACATACACACACACACACACAGAGAATACTATTACTAAAAGTAAAATAGTAAAAGCAATCTCAAATTGCACAGATGAAAACAAATAGAAACCTTTCACTAAGAAGATTTGGGATACATAGATTGTCAAACAATCCATATTATTTCTGGCTCTGCCTTGTTTATAAGCAGGAAACACCGGCGCATTTAATGATCTGTTTGCTAGTCTGAACACATCCTTAGACTTTTAAATAACAGTCATCTCCCTTGGGCCTGGGGAAAGCTTGCTGCCTGCGCCTTCTCTTCCCAGCCCATTTACTTCTAGCTTGATGTTCTTGCCTCTTGGCGTTCTGACCTGGCTAGCACAGACACCTGTCCCGACCATCTTCCTTTAAGGGACATTCAGATTTGCCAAGAAATGACCGCAGCACCCCCACAATCACGCTTCTCAGAAGCCCGGCGGTTTTCCCAAAAGCCACCTTGTCTTCATGTCTCCTTCAATTCATCACAGTTGGTTGCAAGCAGTATTTTTCTATACCTCACCACACTGAGATGTCACTGTGCATTTTTTCCAACTGAGTTTTAAGAACAACAACAAAAAAACCAATACAAGATTTAAAAAAAACAACAATAACACAAAACAATGTCACTGCTGTCCCAAATCACTGCCAACAGGGCTAAGCACAATGGCCTAGAATCTGTTTCAAATACAAAAAAGGTCCTAGAGGCTCACCCGAGACCCTGGTTCCATTTCCCCAGCATTGCAACAGAAAACCAAGAAGCCAATGGTGATGAAAAGCCTTTCCCCACGCATTCCCCACAAAACAGGTGGGGTGTGTACACAGTCAGTACCCCAAACTTACAGGTAAATGGCAGCGATGGGAATCTGTGGCTGGCAACCTTGGAAGGATCTCTGCAAACACTGCTGGGGGTCTCTCACTCAAGACTTCTTAGGACAAGCACTGGGCCTGAGGGAGCGTGTACAAGTGCCATGTCCACATATGGACACTCCAAAGACTGAGCAGCAAACTCCCCTCCCCACACTTCAGAGTTCAAACGGTGCTATAGCGCATCATATCAGCTCTTCTCTAAAAGCAGTAGTTGACAGGCAGGACAGCATCTGATGCAGCATTAACAACTCATTAACAACTCATGTTACACAATCTCTCCGTGTGTGTGTGCGTGTGTGTGCGTGTGTGTGTGTGTGTGTGTGTACTAGTACTAGAGCTTGAACTCAGGGCCTGGGTGCTTACCATGCTTTTTGTTTGTTTTTGCTTGAAGCTGGTCTCTATCACTGAGCCACCCATCACTTCTAGCTTTTTGCTGGTTAATTGGAGATAACAGTTTCACGGACTTTGTTTTTTTTGGGGGGGAGGTGTGGGGTTTGTGCTGGCTTTGAACTGAGATCTATAGATCTCAGCCTCCTGAGTAGTTAGGGTTTACAGGTGTGAGTCACCAGTGCCCAGCTCTATTCTTTTTAATTTATACATATTTGATGTCCTGCCTAAAAGAGTTAACAATATGTCTTCTTTTTCATGGGTGATTTCTATTCTCCAGTGTTTCCTGCACTGGTGCATTGGTTCAGTAACTGTTATGCCCTTGAGTTGATCGTATTAATTTTCACACTTCGTTAATAAATAAATAGAGGCTCAGATTTGTGGAATGGATCCTCTGTGAGTTGTGTGCTCCTATAAAGCTATTTTAGTAAAACAAAAAAAAATGCTTGCAGAGGTGAGAAGAGCCTAGAGACCAAAACTTGCCAGATTTATGGTTCAAAAATGGGACTTGGTCTTGTGATTTGAAGAGATCTAAAAATTGAATGAAGAAAAGGAGGTAATAGATTGGGGAGTGGTGTAAGGCAAATTAAACTCTGTGATCTTATATTGGCCTGGGAAATAAGCTTCAGAATCATTAAAGGTTTAGAAGAGGAAGAGTGAAAAGCTTTCCTCCAAGCCTGGTGCCCAGTGGTTCACATCTGTGATCCAAGCTACTCAGGAGGCGGAGATCTAAGGATTTCGGTTTGAAGCCAGCCTGGGCAGGAAAGGCTGTGAGACTCTTATCTCCAATTAACCAGCTTAAGTGTCAGAATGCCAACCTTCAGTGAAAAAAGCTAAGAACAGTGCCTAGGCCCTGAATTCAAGCCCCAGGACCAACACACACACACACACACACACACACACACACACACACACACACACACACACACACACAGAGTCCTTCTTCCTAAATTTTAACAGTTTGTAGCCTCGGAATCAGAAGTACAAAATCCTCAGGGGCTACTGGTAACAATTGGGTGCTGGCTGCAGTTTTTCTTTAGCTCTGATTTTTTTCTCCCTAATAAAATGGTGAGAAACCAAAAAGCTCTAAGTGTGTTTATTTAGGGACTGTCCAACACAGCAGTTCTAGTTCTGGAGATGGCTCTCTGTGATTCTTTGGGAAGGATCAAAGAAAGTTCTTCTATAGTAAATACTGTATGTATTCTGTAATCTATGTAATAATTTACACATGCACACAGAATGTTAATAATATATATCAGGCACTTATTTTGAGCTCTCCATACACAGTCTTCTTTTTTTCTGTTCCCAATATATCCAGAAGGTAGACATGGTTTATTATCTCTACTTACAGAAAACAGGGACAGAGGGACACTTAGAAACACATCTAACATCACATGGTTCACGTGGAGGAGAGTGAGGTCTCAAACCAGGGCTTCCTGGTGTTCTTGGGTCTTCAGGCTGCCTAGCTTTTTCTCTGCAAAGCCCAGCACTGTTCCAGAAGATTGCATACTTGTAAAGCGAATGGTCAGCTTCTGGGACTCTCACTAACCTGGCCCCAAATCCTGGCTCTGCTACGGAACAGTCAAGTGTCCTAATAGGTACTAGTTTCTTCAGACAGGCCCAGAGGAGTGAGAATTCCACAGGAGCTGCTTTGGGGAGTTCAAGGAGATGCTACATTAAAGGTTCTTTGCAGGGGGTGTTAACCCAACTGTAAAAGGTGACCATCCTTGTTTTAATTTTGAGCTTGTGAGCCACAGAGAGCATCAGTTATGCCAAAGCACCAACGCCAAAGAGTTTGGGAAGGATAAGAAAAAGATGAGGAAGGACCCATCTTTTAAAAATAAGAAAAAGGAAGTGGCGCTGTGGCTCGAGTGGTAGAGCGCTCGCCTTGAGCTGAAGAGCTCAGGGACAGTGCCCAGGCCCAGAGTTCAAGCCCCATGACTGACCAAAAATAAAAACGTTTAAAAAAAAAAAAAAAGGAGGACAGAAAAGAAAAGAAGGAAAAAGGTTGACAGCATTATGGCATCCCTCACAGCAGGGGAGAGAAACAAACACATTGGAGCGTGATTTTCAACTTGAATACAGTTCAGCCAGTCCAAGAAGATACTCTGAATTCATGGTACCAGAGATAGAGAAAGCAAGCATGCACAAACATACACACACACACACACACACACGTGTGTGTGCATGCACACACATGCACACATTTTCTTCCAGGTAGAGACCGGAAAAGGAATACATTTCCAAGACTTTCCCCAACAGAACCCTTAGTGCTAGCGAACAGCACTGAGCCAGGTCACCCAGGGTCATTCCAGGGAGCCATGGGGTCCCAGGCAAGGGAGAGGGTCTTTCTCACCCTGATAGTCAGGGGGAAGGGGCACACGGGAGCAGGGGAGGTGTGGGAGGTTGGCAGGGGCAGCTGGTAGCCCTGGGCCCTTGGGGGGAGCTGCCTTTCCCCTTTAGCTGAGTCTCAGCTATTGTGTCCTATTCATTAGAAACAAAAATCCTTTATTTGGGAATGCTGTGCACAACCCCACCCCCAAAAAAAAGCATCATTAAGAGAAGGATACACACAGCAGATCTGTTTTAGAGGCAGAAATTAACTCCAGGAGGAAGGAAAGGTGGAGGGGGGGGTGTCTTCAGGACTGACCTCCTCCTCCCCTCTCCCCCTGCCCCCTCCGTGGACACTCCCCCCTTCTCCAGCCCCCCCCCCCCCCCGCGCAAGCATCCGTGCAGGGGAGACCTGGGGCTCGGGAAGTCCAGCCCTGGGCCAGGCTGAGCTGCCTGGTGATTCCTGGGCAAAGCCCAGCCCAGGCTGCCGCTTTGTTCGCAGGGAGAGCGGGCTGTGGCATCCCTGCGCACCCGGCACCGCCAGCCAGCCTGGGAGGGCGGTGTCCCGCGGGATGGGGGGCCCACCCCCCCACGCCTGGACCCCCCCTCCCCACCACTCACATCTCCCGATGCCCTCCGCTCTCCACGCCGTCTCCTCCACCGCCCCATAGCGCCTCAAAGGTTTCTCGGCTTCCAGATGGGTGGATAAAGATTGCTTTAACTCCATGGCTGAACCCCGCCTTGCAGGTCGAGGGGTTCCCCCTCCCCTTCCCCCTCTACTCCATCCCTGCCTCGGGCTGCAGAGAGAGAGAAGCGGGTCCAGCCAGCAGCGTTTTAAGGGGCTGGGCGCTCCTGACAGCTCCGCTGCTCCATCTCTTCCTCCGACTGGTACCCAAGGTGGGGGGGGGGGAGGAGAGGGATGCAGGGCGCATGCGCAGTAGCGGAGCTGGGGAGACTCTGGGGGCTGGGGAAGGAGAAAGAGAGGGCAGATGCCCAACTCTCAGAACAACAACAAACACAAGTAAAATAAAACCAGGCAAAGAAGTGAGATCAGGGCTTCGGCCGCCCGAACTGAAGCTGAAAGCTGAGCTTGGCATTGGAGGGGTGGGGGGGTGGGACTGGGCTGGAGGGGGGGGCTTGTGAGCTGTCAGCAGGCTGGTAGGGTTTTGGTGGGATTGGTGGGCCTGGCGGGCCTGGTAAGCGCTCTCCCTCCCCTCCCTCCCCACCTCTATCTTCTCCCCCCACCTCTCTCCGCGATGGATCCCTCTTTCTAAAAGTGTGGGCAAGCTAAGTGTGACCCTTGATCTGTGTTCTGTTGAGCTTTGTGGGGATTCCTGTAGTCTGCTCATGGGTGTGATTTGAATATGAAATTACACACACACACACACACACACACACACACACACACACCTTCATTGACTTTGCATTTGCATGGACCTGAGATGGAGGGAGAGAGAGATGAGAGGGAGACTGAGGGGAGAGGGGGGAGAGAGAGATTGATTTTCAACACTGGGACAACAAAACTATTTCGGACATGGGTCTCTACTTTCTAGGAACCTGGTGATTAATTCTACTGACAAAAGATGGAAGCATTAACAACATAAAGTGGGCCAGGTGCTGGTGGCTCATGCCTGTCTACTCAGGAAACTGAGCAATGATCAGAGGATTGCAGTTCAAAGCCAGTCTGGGCAGGAAAGTTTGTGAGACTTTTATCTCCAATTAACCACTAGAAAACCGGACGTGGAGCTGTGGCTTATAGTGGCAGAGCACTAGCCATGAGCACAAAGGCTCAGGGATGGCACCCAGGCCCTGAGTTCAAGCCCCACTACTGACCAAAAAAAAATTTTTAAGTTATTATCAATAATGAACTTCTATATAGCTCAGGGGAGAACAAGGAAATGCCATACAAAATCCTAAAATATTTAGGACTAGATAACAATAAGGGTACTATATATTAACATTAATAAGTTGTTTGGTTTGGGGTTTTGGTTTTCTGTTTGAGACAGAATCCAGCTATATTGCTCAGGCTGGCTTCAAACTTCTGGGCTCAAGTAACCCACATTATTAGTTCTCTTTATTTGTGACTCCATATCCAGCCCTTGGCAACCATTAAGGCTGTGTTTCCCCGCACACATTTCCTATTCTGGAGATTTCATAGGAATGAGATCACAGTGCATGGCCCTTGGGCCTAGCTCCTATCACTTTATCATACTCTTGTTGAGGTTTCCCAGATGTTGTAGCATTAGTGGTTCTTTGTTTCAGGACTGATTAATATTCCATTGTATGACAGAGCCAGATTTTGTCTATCCATTCAGCCACTGGTGGATAATTTGAGTGATTTCTACCTTTTGGCTATTGTGAATCATATTCCCATAAATACTTCCATGCTAGTATTTATTTGACTGTTTGAAATTCATACCTAGGAGGAGAATTACTAGATTACCTGGCGATTCCCAGTTTAACTTAATTTTTTTGTTTTTGAGAAATGGCCAAACTGCTTCCACAGCAGCTGAAGATTAGATTCCCTCAGCAACGTAGGAGACAAGCAATTTCTCCATAAGATCACTAAGAGTTATTTTTCATGTGCTCTTCTTTCTCTTTGGTATGAAGCAGTATTTCTTTGTGGTTATTCATTGGGATTTCCCTAATGATAAATGATTGATTAGGTTTCATTGCATCTGTCTGCTGATCATCCATAGGTGTACCTGCTTTGGAGAAATAACTGGTGATTTTATATAGTAGAATACTCCGTGACACTGAAAAAGATAAAACTATCACCCCCATAAAAGGATAAGCCAAGAAATATGGGTTCAGGGATCTTTGTTGTGCTACTTTTACTATTTATTCTCTATGTTCAAAAAACTTCCCTCTGGGCACGAATAGCTCATGCCTATCTGTAATCCTGAGGAGGCTGAGATCTGAGGATCCTAGTCCAAAGTCAGCCCAACTGTAATACAAATAAAAGAAAATAACTTTTATTAACTTTTCCACAAATAAAAATGACCCATAGCCAGGTGCCAGTGGCTCACACCTGTCATCCTAGCTACTCAGGAGGCTGAGACCTGAGGACTGGGTGCTGAGGGACAGCACCCAGGCCCAGACTGGCCCACGACTGACACCCCCCCAAAAAAGACCCATAACACACAAATTATGCATGATTTTTTTAATTGCACATAATCTGGGTACAATAGCATTTATATTTTCAAACCCCGGGCATTACACACCAATACTAGTCTCCAAACATCATCAAAATACTGATGGTGACCTCCTACAGCTGTCATGAGAATTAGTGATTTCCTGGATTCTCCAATGTGCCTACCGATTAGTATGTATTCCTTTTAGAATCAGAGGAAAAGGTCAGTAATTTTCATTTTGCAGTATGGGAGTTTTAACTCAAGGCCTTGAACTTGCCAGGCAAGCCACCAACCACGTGAGCCATACCCAGTCCTTCAGCTTTTAGTTTGATTTTTTTGGGTCGCTCGTGGAGCTTGAACTCTGGGTCTGGGCCCTCAGATCTTCAGCTCAAGACTAGGGCTCTACCACTTGAGCCACAGCACTACTGGTTTTCTGGTGGTTTATTGAAGATAAGAGTCTCACAGACTTTCCTGCCCGGGCTGGCTCTGAACCGTGATCCTCAGATCTCAGCCTCCTGAGTAGCTAGGATGACAGGCGTGAGCCACCAGCAGCCCAGCTCAAGAGATCGTTTCCTTTAGCATGTTCAAATCAGCTCTCCTGAGCAGCTGTTGTCTTATCATTCAGAAAGAAAAGGGGGTGGGAGAAGGGAATAAATTCAGTGTCTAAAGCTGTGAGAGTCATAGAACTCTGCAAGACTAAGGAACAAAGCAAAGCCAGCTGCCTTAGGGGCCAGAACCCTGTCTGTCTGCATTAGTTAAGGACGATAGAATACTTCAAGCTCAATAACTGGCGGAGGCAACCATCTGTGTGGCATGATTAAGAGCCTCCTCCTGGCCTAGCTCCCCAGCCTGGCCCAGCGCCTCAGCTCTGCTGGGAATGCCAAGGACTGGAAGGGACGCAGGCCGAGCACACAGAGCCGGAGCAGCAGGGGACAGTGTGAGATGCTTTCATCACTGTCATTATAGTTGATTGAAAAGAAGAGGAATGCGATATCACCCAGCTAACTTCATACTTTTTTCCGACATGTTGGCAGTTTCCAAGATCCATGACATCGAGCTTCTCAGAGCAGCATGGCTTTCAAAACAACAACAACAAACAACAAAACGCTGTCTTTGAAATCTGGAGGATCTCTCTCTAAGTCTTGATGCCATCCCTCCGCAATGATGGTGACCCTGAATGACCCTGAATGACCTATCACTTTATCTGAGCCCCAATTTCTTGCTCTTTCCAATTCTAGCCAAGCACTGTGGTACATGCCACCCTGTCCCCGCCATTATTTAGAGTTCAGAGCCATTCCTGACAGGCAAGTAAGTCCACCAGAATCTTATCTCCAGCAAAAAGTCAGAAGTAGGGCTGTGGCTCAAGCAAGTAGAGCACTAGCCTTGAGCAAAACAGCTAAGTGACAGCACCTAGGCCCTGAGTTCAAGCCCCAGCATGGGCATAAAACAAAACACATAACAAGACACTACATTTGTAATGATTCTTGCAGGTAACCTGGAAGTGACTTAAAGTGTGTGGGAGTAACTGGCCTCTACAGTACGTTAGCATATAGAATAGCACCTGTGCACAGGTGACAGACAGATATTATGCCACTTTACATGGGAGACTTGATTCAATGTGGGTTTTGTCATTTGCAGGGGAGGAAAGGTCCTGGCATCCCTCCCACGCCCCCCATAGACACTACAAGACAGCTAGTCCTACTGTGTGCAATTGGTCCTACTATGTGCCTTCAAGCTTGCAAATATAGGACCTCATTTGAATGCTGACTCCACGGAAGCAGAGACAAGTTGAGCTGCTCAGCCAAGGCTCACAAAACTAGTCTGCACAGCCCCAGTGCCGCAAGGCCCATCTCTCAGAATTCTTCTTCCTATTATTAGAAAACATTCCCTTGTGGAGACCTTAGGGATTCGGCAAGGGAAATATTGCATTACTGTAATATGACTCATCAGCCCGATTTAATATTACCTATTCATTATGACACAATGATACTTGCCTGAAGTGAGGAAAGGTGGTTGGCTTCTCCCGGGGCCTGGGTAGACACGGATCGCCAAATGGTAAACATGGTACATGGCATGAACAACACACACCATCAAGAGGGGGAAAAATTTTTTTTTGATGACTCAATATTTATGGGGTTGAAAATATGGGCATAATTCTGATCAGCATCTAGGGGACGCTGACTCATAGTAAAAAACGTTTGTTGTGGCCATGAGAATGCAATTGGAAAATTGAATCGCACTCTGCTCCATCAAGTATTACTTTCTTGTGTGTGTGTGTGTGTGTGTGTGTGTGTGTGTGTGTTTGGTTTTGGTGCTGGGGCTTGAGTTCAAGGCCCAGGGTCTGTCCCTTCATTTTTTTTTTTTTTTTGCTTATGTGGTGCTGGGGAATCGAACCCAGGGCCTCATGCATGCAAGGCAAGCGCTCTACCACTGAGCCACCTTCCCAGCCCCTGTCCCTTCATTTGTTCACTCCACGCTGGTCCTCTATCACTTGAGCTACACCTCTACTTCCAGCTCTTTTTGCTGGTGTATTGGGCATAAGAGTCTCACAGATTTTTCTGCCCAGGCTGGTTTCGAACTCTAATTCTCAGTTCTCATCCACCTGAGTAGCTTGGATTATAGGCATGACCCACCAGCACCTGGCTGAATGTTACTTTTATTAATAGAGAATATGCTAAGGCTGGGAAGGTGGCTTAGTGATAGAGTGCGTGCCTAGCATGCATGAAGCCTTGGGTTCAATTCCTCAGTACAACGTACACAGAAAAAGCCAGAAGTGGTGCTGTGGCTCAAGTGGTAGAGTGCTAGCCTTGAGCAAAAGAAGCTCAGGGACAGTGCCCAGGCCCTGAGTTCAAGACCCAGGATTGGCAAAAAAGAAATAGATAACATGCTAAATATCAAGAAAGATGGAATTAGACCATCTCTGACCAATAGGTCAGACACCAGCATGTAGGTACAAGGGATATTGTTTTGATATTACTTCATTGTGGTTGCTGAGGATAGAACCCAGGGCCTTGTGCATACTAAGCCTCTCCTCCTCTTTCAATGATGGGAAACAGAAAAAAAGCACTGCTAGTCATTATCTCCTGAGCTTACAATTCATGTCTGCTCATTTCCTCAATGTCACCTATGCAATGTTCTACCCAAACCCGGGCTTGCAAACTCAGAGGCCAACAGGGCGGATCGTGTGCACGAATATCTTAGGTGGGTGGTAAGACTGTAGAAAGGGAGATCCACGGTGAGCTGTCCAGGCACCCCAGCACATGGCTTCAAGGAGAAGTCCAGCAGCCCTGTGGCTCCATCTTCCTGGGTTCTCTCCTTGAGCTCTTTCGCTCAGGGCTAACCACTCTACCATTTTGAGCCACAGGGCCACTTCTGTTTTTCCGGTGGTTAATTGGAGATAAAAGAGTCTCATGGACTTTCCTGCCCAGGCTGGCTGTGAACTTTCATCCTCAGCTCTCAGCTTCCTGAATAGCAAGGATTACAGGCGTGAGCCACTGGTGCCCAGCATTCCCCAGTTTGAGATGTCACACACTCAGAGACCTGGCCAGAGGCTGGATTTCTCAAAGGTCCCCACAGACCAGGCGGGGCCACTCATCCCAGGAGAGTGACATAGAGGTGAGCAGTCACCATGGCAACCCCAATGCGGCCAGGGTGATGTCTTGAAAGTCCTGATCAGAGCTGTGGATTACGGAAGTGAGGGCTCATAGTGCACATAGTTTCACAGTGGTGGTGGTCAAACCTTGACCTGGTTCTTCCTGGCAGGTGTATCTCTGCACAGTCTGGCTGGAGGGCAGGGAGGGGAGAAGCTGGAAGGCAGCGCACTTGAGCTGAACTTCGGAGAAATGAATCAGAGAGGGAACAGGTCAGGGGATTAAAATGGAGTCTGCTAGGGCAAGCACTAGGCAATAACTCTGGAAAGGTTTAAGTCACTGGCTGCAGATGACAGTCACGGCTGTCACTCTGATAATCTAGGGAAGGCTGATGATAAATGATGTGTTGGTTAAAATGTCCCTGAAAATCTGAAGAATTATCTTAGTTACTTCTCCATGCCTTCAGAGCTAATCAACTGTGTTGTGTTGTGTATGTGTGTGTATGTGTATTTTGTACCAATACTAGGCTTAAACTCAGGGCCTAATCACTGTCCTTAGCTGATTTGCTCAAGACATGGTGCTCTACCATTTCAACCAAAGTTCTACTTCCAACTTTTTACTGGTTAATTGAAGATAAGAGTCTCACAAACTTCCCTAGCCTGGGATGGCTTCAAACTGCGATCCTCAGCTCTCAGCCTCCTGAGTAGCTAGGATTACAAGTGTGAGTCACCAGTGCCTGGCTGAGGCACCAATTTCCCCGTCTGTGGACTCAAGTGGAGAGTCAGAGCGTTTAGTAAAAACAGACTCTTAAGTCCATGTTACAAGATTTTTAATATAAAATTTTCTAGGTCTTCAAAGCGTGTGGGTGTCATAAAAGAGCAGACTGGACTGACTGTTGTTTTGTGGGAACTAATGTAAAAAATATAATAATCACAGAATTTCATCGTTTTAGTAATAAAAGAAGGATATAATGCAGAAAAATGGAAGTCCCTACATCTAGGTGACTGTGGTGTGTGCAGCTGTTGGCTTTTTCTAGATAGAGAGTGCTTCCTTCACAGTAACACCCCCCAATTCTATCCAGAGCAACACTAATGGACCAGAAGCTCTGCAGTATAGGACACCCTGAATCCGTACCTGCTTCCCAAATCTACATAAATGGAAACCATTGGAACAAATATTCAGTGAATTGGAGCAGAATCTACTTGTATTAGAAGACTCCAATCCTTGAATAACCAGAGACTGATTTTTACCATTGCCCGTCCCCCAGTAAAATCTCTAGTTTGAGATTTATCTTCGCAAGTAAATGCCTTCAATAATCTTGACTTTTAATCAGACTAAACCAAAGGTTACACTTGACCTAATGATGGCTCTAGCTGGCAGTGTATGCAGTCATAGGATGCAGAAATATTCAATTTAAAATGCTGTCCTGTCCACTAACCTTTTTCCTAATAAACAGGTTCCCCTTCTTCCAATCAGAACATCTGATACTTGCTCAGAGGTCCCTCCTAAGAGCCTTTGATCTTGCCTCCTCTGATTGGTGGCTCACACCTTTCAGTTGATTGTGGTTGCTAGGTTACTGATGATTCATTTCCCTTCTGACTCTGAAAGGGTTGGGATGAGCTCCATTCAAGGGGGTTTTCAAATAGGGTTTCTCTTTCTTCCATGGCTAAGGCCAATAATGTTTCAGCCCTGGTGATTGAAGAGTACTGAGCCAGGTCTGGGCCTGCCTGGCTGTATCCTCACGGGAAATAAACAGAAAGGCAATAAGAACCAATTTGTACCTGTCCTGTTCCCCACACCCACACACCCACACACTGTGGCTTGTGCTCACCTGGACCAACTTCGAATCTTGACCTGTCTAGGCCCCATTTGGAGGTTACCTCCCTTGCCCTGCCAAAGAAGTTTCTAGGGAAAGGCACATGACTCTTCATTTATTCTTCACTAAGATTGTTAATCATTGTAGAAGTCATATGCTCCAGCTCTTGAGGACTTTCCTTTGGGCATCTTTCCTTTCGGACATGTTTCTTTTTGTGGATGAATTTCCAAAGTCTGGTTTGAAACTCAGAAATGGATAACTGACTGACTTCTAGATTCCCTGCACTGAGTTTTGACTTTCTCTTCTTTCCCTGGGGCTGGAGAAATGCCATCTGTACAAGAAGAGGTGGAAGGGAATTCAAAGGAATAGCTTTCTTTCTTTCTTTCTTTCTTTCTTTCTTTCTTTCTTTCTTTCTTTCTTTCTTTCTTTCTTCCTTCCTTCCTTCCTTCCTTCTTTTTTTCTTTCTTTCCTTTCTTTTTTTTTTTTTTTTTGTTGGTCATGGGGCTTGAACTCTGGACCTGGGCATTGTCCCTCAGCTCTTCAGCTCAAGGCTAGCACTCTACCACTTGAGTCACAGCACCACTTCTAGTTTTCTGATAGTTTATTGGAGATAACGAGTCTCATGGACTTTCCTGCCCAGGCTGGCTTTGAGCCATGATCCTCAGAGCTCAGCCTCCTGAGCAGCTAGGATGACAGATGTGAGCCACCAGTGCCTGGCTATTCAAGTATTTATTGAGTACATTCTATATATTTCACTGTTGTTTCCCAAAGTCCAGATTCAGGTCCTTTACTGTAAAAGACATTCTGAACACTGCAGGAAGTTTAAAAAGAAAAGAAAAACGACCTCCAGTTTAAATGCCTTTCCTAGAGAATCTAATGCCATCCAGTCAGCTGTAGCTCAATGCTTACAATTATGGCATCCATTCTAAAGGTTAGATGAGGCGTGTTTGATACTATGTAGGTTAAAATCCTGTGAAAGAAAGCTGTGTGGAGCTCAGAAAGGTTTATAAATAGCTTTGCCGAATTCAGGCAGGATCACAAATCTTGTTTCTGAGTTGATACCTACAGGGAGAAAGATGAGGTTTCTAGTGACGTTTAGGAAGGAAAATGTCCACATTGCTGCTTCCTGGTGGCTTTTGCTGAAAAGCACTAACAGCAGGAGAAATACTAGGCACCCTCGTCTCCATTTTTCTGTTTATGTTCGTGTGTGTGTGTGTGTGTGTGTGTGTGTGTGTGTGTGTGTGTATGTGTGCATACGTGCTCACATGCCTGTGTGCTGGTCCTGGGGCTTGAATTCAGGGCCTACACGCTGTCCCTGAGCGTAAGGATATAGCTCTTGACTACTTTGAACCATAGCACCACTTCTGGCTTTTTGGTAGTTAACTGGAGATAAGAGTCCCACTGACTTTCCTGCCTGAGCTGGACTGGAACTGTGATCCTCAGATCTCAGCCTCTTGAGTTGCTGGGATTACAGGAATGAACCACTGACACCTGGCTCATGTCCTTTCTCCCAAGCCATTCCCTCCCTCTACTTCGCAGCCTTCTTGTAGTGGACAGGAAGACAGGAGTCAGTGACTCTGAGTGAAACCAGTCATGGGACAGGGAGCCACCAGACCAACTCTGCAAGTGGTCTCTGACCACCAGAACCTGTGCCTGTGCCCTGACCGGTTAACTATGCCTTCCTACCTTTTGCCTGGTCCCTATTTAAACCTAGAGCTCCCGCCAGCCGCCTGGAAGATGGCTGACAATGAACAAACAAAAGTTCTCTCTTCCTGTGGCCGCACCATGCTGTGGTCAGTCTTGCTCTGTATCTATTTTTGGAACATGTGGCCAGTTTTCACGTTGTGTCTGGGATCTGAACCTCCAATTTTAGTGTGGACACCCCCTACTCCTAAGCAAGGTCCAGGCAGAGGAAGAAACAGGGCTTTTGCCCTTTTCCAGGCCGGCGGTGGCAGGCCTGTCCATCCCGAGGGGTTTTAATGGAGTGATGAGGTGGATGGGAGACCAGGACCCTGAAGCAACCAGCCAATGAGGAGCCAGAAGAGCTCATTCGTCTTTTGTTGTACCAGCTTTTGCGTTAGTTTGTGTGGTTGGGAGACAGAGTCTCACAAATGTAGCCCAAGTTGGCTTCGAACTTTTAATCCTCCTGCTACCGCCTTCCGAGCACTGGGGCTTACATGCATGTGCCATCCCTGACTTGAGTAGGGTTTTTTTTTTTTCTTTAATTTGGGTGTTTTGACTTTTTTTTTTTTTTTTTTTGCCAGTCCTGCGGCTTGAACTCAGGGCCCAGGCACTGTCTCTGAGCTTCTTTTTCTCAAGGCTAGCACTCTACCGCTTGAGCCACAACACCACATCCGCCTTTTTCTGTGAATGTGGTACTGAGGAATCAAACCCAGGGCTTCCTGCATGCTAGGCAAGCACTCTACCGCTGAGCCACCTTTCCCAATCCTGTTTTGACTTTTTTCGTGTGTGTGTGTGTGTGTGTGTGTGTGTGTGTGTGTGTGTGTGTGTGTATGTGTGTGTGTGTGTGTGTGTGTGTGAACTCAGGGTCTCACAATCCCCTTAGTTTTCCACTCAAGGCTTGGAGCTCTGCCACCTGAGCTACGGCTCCACTTCCAATGACAAGGTAGTGTAATCTTGTGCATTGGCTAGATTTTCAGTTCTAGGATTGAGGAACGCGAGCTATAAAAGAGAGTAAGGTTCTGGGAGATCCAAGCAAAGGAGAGGTTGATTTTTATAGACAAAGAAGGGCTTGAGAAAAACAGACACAGACACAGCAAGAGAGCTGGTCATTTTAAATTTTCTGAGGCGACAGGGAAAAAGAATAATAGGGGAAATGAAGGATTATCTAACGCCCAGGTATTTCAGGTGATTTCTTTTGTGTAAGGATTAAGAACGAAGGAATTTCACTTTCATACTAATGGAAGTTGGGCAATTGGACTTCTCTCTCTGTTTCTAATCCTGATTTCCTGCAAGGTCAGATAATCAGCTTAGTTTTTCAGCTTGGTCTCCTTCTTTATTCTGATAAATGAAAATAATGGAAGGCCATTGTTTTGGACCAGGCTCAAAATAAAAATGGAGCTCTTCAGGCTGCGGTTCAAGTGGTAGAGCAGTAGCCTTGAGCAAAAGCAGCTCGGGGCCAGGGCCAGTGGCTCTCGCCTGTCATCCTAGCTACTCAGGAGGCTGAGATCTGAGGATCAAGATTCAAAGCCAGCCCAGGCAGGAAAGTCCATGAGACTCTTTCTTTTTTTTTTGTCGGTCGTGGGGCTTGAACTCTGGGCCTGGGCGCTCTTCAGCTCAAGGCTAGCGCTCTACCACTTGAGCCACAGCGCCACTTCCGGTTTAGAGTTCAAGCCCCACTACCAATTAAAAAAAGAAGCAGCAGCTCAGGGGTGGCACCCAGGCCCTGAGTTCAAAGTAAAATAAAATAAAAATAAATGCTTGACAAAATGAGTGGCTGAATGAATGGTATTATAGAAACATTCATCTGAATTCCCCTCTACTACTTCTTGAACGGATGGCATTCACCCAGTCTTAGGGAAAGACGAGAAAGTCAAAACTCAGGGAATCTAGAAATCAGTCATTAGCTTCGGAATTTCAAACCAGACTTTGGAAATTCATCCACAGAAAGGAAGATGTCCAGATAGTTAATTGTCCAAAGATGTATCTCCGATTGCCAAAAGGAAAGTCCACAAGGGCTGGAGCATAAAACTGCTACAATGATTAATAGACTTGGTGAAGAATAAATGAAGAGCCATCTGCTTTTCCTTGGTAATTTCCTTGGCAGGGCAAGGTTCAAAGTTGGGCCAGGTGAGCACTAGCCACCGTGTATGTGGGGGAGGGGGGGAGCAGAGCAGGTACACATTGCTTCTCATTACCTTCCTGTTTATTTCCCATGAAGATACAGCCAGGCAGGCCCAGACCAGGCTCAGCACTCTTCAATCACTAGGGCTGAAACCTTATTGGCCTTAACCATGGAAGAAAAGAGAAGTTCTATTTGAAGGCCCTATTGAATGGAGCTCATCCCAACCCTTTCAGAGTCAGAGGGGAAATGAATTATCAGTAGCCTAGCAACTACAATCAACTGAAAGGTGTGAGCCACCAATCAGAGGAGGCAAGAGCAAAGCCTTTTAGGAGGGACCTCTGAGCAAGTATCAGATGTTCTGATTGGAAGAAGGGGGAACCTATCTATTAGACAGGAAAAGCATAGTAGGCAGCAGTAAATAAGTTGTTAATTTCTTTTTACTGTTTGTCGTGTGTGTGTGTGTGTGTGTGTGTGTGTGTGTGTGTGTGTGTGTGTGCATGCATATGTGTGTGTTGCTGAGATTAAGGCCTCCCCTTTACTAATAAGCTATACCACAAGTGTAATTTTTATTCTTTCTTCATATTCACAGTAAAGATTACTTCCTCTAGCAATTGCTTTATAATTTTCTATTTTATATACTGTGTGTGTGCACACACGCATGTACACACAGGTATTAGGACTTGAACTCAGGGCCTGTGTACTGTCCCTTAGCGTTTTCAGCTCATAGATGGGCTTCTACCAATTGAGCCACCGCTCCACTTCCGGCTGTCACAAATTATCTGCCTGGGTTGGCTTCAAACCAGGATCCTCAGATCTCAGCGTCTTGAGTAACTAGGATTACAGGTGTAAGCCACCAACATCTGGCACCTTCTTCTTCTTTTTCTTTTTTTTTAGCATAGTGAAAAAAACTCATTTCTTCGAGCAAAAATATAATCACTCCCAACTGTTAAGGAATGACTCAAGACATAGATATTTTGCCCTTTAAAATTTCTCCCAGAGGGTTAAATCAACTATGTGCAATCGTTAACTCTATTCAAAAATCCACTCATCACCACCTGCAGAAAATTCTCCACTATTTCTTCTCACACATCTCTTATTGGCTAAAAGCCTAGAAATCTTGTTCTGCTTTAGTATTATTTATCATTATGGAGCAAAAACAGTTTGCAGAAAATTGACAGATTATTATTTCTGTGTGGTGGGTTTATATTTTCCTGTTCAGTTTATTAATTTAAGACTTTATATCCCTTTATTAAGTCCTCTAAATATTATTAAATATCTTTTCTGGCATTCAACCTGAATATTAATTTTTTTTCCTCCACTTTTCTTTAGTAACAAAAGCACTAAAACTAGCCTAAGCCGAAGGAGGAGGATTGTGAGTTCAAAGCCAACTGAGCTACCTAAGTGAATTCTAGGCCATCCTGGGTTACATAGTGACCCTATCTTAAAAAAAAAAAAAAAAAAAAAAAAAAAAAAAAAAAAAAAAAGGATTGGTGGTTTACTCCTGTAATCCTAGCAACTCACTGAGATCTGGGGATCATGGTTGGAAATCAGCCCCGGGAGCAAAATGGGTAAGACTCCTATCTTCACTGAGCCAGCAAAAAGCTGGAAGTAGAGTTGTGGCTCAAGTGGTAGAGTTCCAGCCTTTAATAACAACAACAACAAAAAGATAAGGATCAGCCCCCAGGCCTTGAGTTCAAACCCCAGTACTCACACAAACACACACACACACACACACACACACACACACACACACACACACAGACACACACACACACACACACACACACACACGGAGAGCAGGCTTATTCTACAAGACCTTTTACTGTTATTGGAGCCATCATATACACAGGGAAGATTTTCCCTTTGGGTTAGTGGTTTGAATTTCAGTTTTGTAACTTACAACCCTCAAGCAGAAATCAGAACAATGCTTGAAAATTTTACAAACCCCAAACCTTAGCTCTACATGTAACTTGATTTCATTGTTTCTGTCCCAGTTCAAATCAGAGAGCTAACTGCTGCATGTTGTGTACAAGGAAGAGTATCTCATCTCCCACACTTTAAATTAATTTCCCGACAGCGACTTGCTACTTCCCTCCCAGTCACACAAGTTCAACTATAACAAACCGTTCCCACAACAGCAATTCTATCAACAGAAAGACACCAAAAATAAAGATGCAATATTAAAAACAGGATAAATCTACGAGACTCTCTCTCCAATTAGCCAGTAAAATGCTGGACTGAGCTTGGCTCTGGTGGCTCACACCTGTCATCCTAGCTACTCAGGAGGCTGAGATCTGAGGAACGCGGTTCAAAGTCAGCCCTGGCAAGAAGGTTCATGAGGGCTGGGAATGTGGCTTAGTGGCAGAGTGCTTGCCTAGCATGCATGAAGCCCTGGGTTCAATTTCTCAGTACCACATACACAGAAAAACCTGGAAGAGGTGCTGTGGCTCAAGTGGTAGAGCACTAGCCTTAAGCACAGAGAATCTCAGGGACAGTGCGTAGGCCTGCACACTGTCCTTGAGTTCAAGCCCCAGGACTGGCAAAAAGAAAGTTCATGAGACTTATCTCCAATGAACTACCAGGAAACCAGAAGTGGCACTGAAAGTCAAAGTGGTAGAGCACAAGCCTTGAGCGAAAGAGCTCAGGGACAGCCGGGCGCTGATGACTCACACCTATAATCCTAGCTACTCAGGAGGCTGAGATCTGACGATCGTGGTTCAAAACCAGCCCAGGCAGGAATGTTCGTGAGACTCATCTCCAATTAACCATCAGAAAACCAGAAGTGGCCCAGTGGCTCAAGTGGTAGATTGCGAGCCTTGAACTAAGGAGCCTCAGGGACAGTGCCTAGGCCCAGAGTTCAAGACCCACGACCAACCAAAAAAAAAAAATTCAGATTCAGCACCCAGGCCCTGAGTTCAACCTACAACCTACCAAAAAAAAAATTCTGGACAGGAGGTGTGGCTCACCACACCAGTGGTGAGCAAAGAAAGTTAAGGAAGAATGCAAGGGCTAGCACTGGAAAAATAAAATCCAAGCCACACATACACACCAATACATACACACAAAATGTATGTGTACATGTGTGTATGAAAATGAATCCTCAAAGGTGAGTCTTTAGAAGCAACCAATAATCAAATAAAGCACATAGCAATGATGCATGAATTAGAAATTATGACTGTGAGTTGTCCCTCTTAAAGAAACTATGCATACTCATTTAGCCCAGTGAAGCAGTCAACATAATAAGCCACCCAACACATCAGAGTTGAAATTCCGGAGGTTTTAATGTAAAGAAAATAGAACAAATTTTGTACTCAAACCATTCAAAACCACAAGTCGCAATTTTTAATGAAGTACTAGAGATTGACTGTTTTCCTCTTGGAACCAGAACATTTGGTCCTTTTTCTCATTAAACTGCTTCTTATTCTGGCCCAAGCCGAATAACACACATCAGGTAATAATCAACTGTCATCTGTATGAATGAATCTCTGTCAATCATGGACTGGCTAGTGATTGAATACTCTATCACCCTACCGAACAAATTTTGAGAAAAATATGGATGTCTTCCAAAGAGACCCACAAACTTGGTTCATCAAAAATTTTAAACAGGGGGGAGGGGGGAGGCGGGGAAGGGAAGTGAAGGGTAAACAAAGGAGGAGGCTGCAATGCTTGGTAAGAAATGTATGCATTATCCTGCCCATGTAATTGTAGCCCCTCTGTACAGTATGTTCTCAAATAAAATAAAATACAATTAAAAAAAAAGAAAAAAAAGAAATGTACTCATTATCTTGCCCATGTAATTGTAACCCCTCCGTACAGTATTTTCACAATAAAAAATAAATAAAAATTAAAAAAAAATTTTTAAACATACACCAAACTGTCAAATGGCCTAATTCTCTCTCATCTCACCAACCATGATACAGATATGATACAGATATTTCCAAAAATGAAAATGGCTCATAAGGTGCAAGTTATACATGATTTTTTAATTGCATGTAAGCTGAGTAATCACACATATCTTCATCCCTTTATACTTTCAACATTCCCAATTTCCTGGCAGTTCATTGAAGATAAGAGTCTCACGAACTTTACTTTTTTTTTTTTTTTGGCCAGTTCTGGGGCTTGAATTCAGGGTCTGGGCATTGTTCCTGAGCTTCTCTGTGCTCAATGCTAGCACTCTACCATTTGAGCCACAGTGCCATTTCCAGTGTTTTCTGTTTGTGTGGTACTGAGGAATGGAACCCAGGGCTTCGTGCATTGCACATCTCAGGCCAGTGCTCTGCCACTGAGCTGCCCCTCAATATTTCCTGTCTTCTTGCTCTTTCCTCAAAACCCCTTTCTCATGTCAGTCACAGCCATTTTCTTCTTTATTATTATTTGTTGGTACTGTAGTTTGAACTCAGGGCCTTGTACTTGGTGGGCCGGCGCTCTACCACATGAGCCATATTTCCACCTCTAGATATAATTGTGTGTGTGTGTGTGTGCGCACGCACGCGCTGGTCATGGGTCATGAACTCAGGGCCGGGACACTATCCCTGAGCTTTTTATTTACTTATTTTTTTCTAGTTATGGGCTTTGAACTCAGGGCCTGGGCACTGTCCCTGAGCCTCTTTGTGCTCAAGGCTAGCATTCTACCGCTTGAACCACAGCACCACTTCTGTTTTTTGAGTGGTTAATTGGAAATAAATGTCTCCCTGGAACTTTTATGCCTTGACTGGCTTTGAACCATGATTCTCAAACCTCAGCCGCCTGAGTAGATAGGATTATAGGAATGAGCCTCCAGAGCCAGCTAAGCCTGAGCTTTTTTGCTCCAGGCTAGCACTCTACCACTTGAGCCACAGCTCCACTTCTGGCTCTTATGGTAGTTAACTGGAGATAGGAGTCTCAAGGACTTTCCTGCATTGGTTTGGCTTTGAACCGCAATCCTCAGATTTCAGCTTTCTGAGGAGCTAGGATACTAGGCATGAGCCACCAGCGCCTGGCTTCTTGTACTTTTTGATGACAAAAGTTGTCTTACATATTGTGAAATACTTTTCTGTATTACGTTAACTACTGTTAAACTAATGTAAATATCCAGTTGTTTTAGAATTCAATCATCAAGAAATTACTAATGTAAAATATTTTCATATCAATTACACTCACATAAATTATATACTTAGAAATTATACACTTATGACCTATGTACACAGTCATACAAATTACATGTGTAGAAAGTTAGGTATACATTTTTTTTTTTCTGATTTGGGGCTTGAACTCAGGGCTTTGGTGCTTCTCCCTGAGCTCTTTTGCTCAAGGCTAGCACTCTACCACTTTGAGCCACAGCACCACTTCTAGTTTTCTGGTGGTTCATTGGAGTTAACAGTCTCATGGACTTTCCTGCCCAGGTTGGCTTTGAACCATGATCCTCAGTTCTCAGCCTCCTGAGTAGCTAGGATGACAGGCGTGAGCCACCAACACCTGGCGTATGTATACATTCTTGATCATAAATATAAATTCTCAAACTAAGAATTTAGTACTTCATTACTTGAAGTTTGTGAAATTTGCCATTGGAACCAACAAGATTATGAAATAATTAACTTGTAGATAAAATTTGCTAAAACTTCTTGAGATATTCACATACAATTTATTATTTTGTTTAGAGACAAGTCTCAAAAATTTTGGCCAGGCTGGTCTGAAACTCATGGCTGAAGTGTTCCTCCTGCCTCAGGTTTCTGAGCAGCTGAGACTACAAGAATGTGCCACCACACCTGGTTATTCACATAATTTTTAATCCTGATGGGGTTGAGATTAGACAAAGTGAACAAATATGAAAGACTAGGTCAAGTGTCTCAAATCTACCTTAAAGAGTAAAAATTTATTTTTGAAGCCCCGAATTTTAGAGATGTAATATCAGAGATCAAGGGATGTAGCTCAATGGTAGAGCCTTGAATGAAAGAAAATAAATGAAAATACCAGATGATGCAGTGTGAAATTTAGAATAATTATGTTCCCTGATACAGAATAGATTAGAGTTCTTCCTGACAGAGGAAGAAATTTTTTTTACAACTTTCACTCACGATAGTTCATTAAGAAGCCAGATATTTCATATATTTAGGAAATATACTATATATATATATATATATCTGTAGTGTCATCAAATATGTTCAAAACTAGAAAATGTTAATTTAAAAGTACTATGCTAGACATAATAATATAAAAGCCAAAGATATCAATAAAATATTCTATAAAGAATATGTCTGTCTGACATGATTCCTTTTTTAGATGATAAAAATGTGCTTATAGAATTTAATATCAGCATAATCACAAATTACAGATCATTGGGGGAAAACATGATCATCAAGTATTTCATCTGAATTAAATAAAAATTTACTATCAGAACTATTTTTGGTATAAAAGGTGATCTGATTCAAAAGTGTATAGCAAACAACCTGAGTTTTTGTTTTTTGTTTTTTTTAGAATAGATCCTTTTTAAAAATCCCAGTGGCTCATGCCTGTCATCTTAGTGACTCAGAAGGCTGAAATCTGAAGATTAAGGTTCCAAGCCAGCCTGGGTAGGAAAGTCTGTGAGACTCTTATCTCAAAAAAAAAAAAAAAAAAGAAGAAGAAGAAGAAAAAAAAAGAAAGAAAGAAAGAAAGAGAAAGAAAGGGAGAAAGAGAAAGAAAGAAACAAAGGGAGAAAGAGAAAGAAAGAAAGAAAAAGAGACAGAGAGAGAAAGAAAGCTGGAAGTGGAGCTGTGGGCTCACGTGGTAGAGTGCTAGCCTTGAGAAAAAAATAATAATAATAAAAGCTCAGGGATATTATCCAGGAACTGAGTTCAAGCCCTGGGATTGGCACATCAAAATAAAATAATAATAATAATAATAATAATAAATAAAACGCTGGGCATATGAATTTTACTGGCATTAAAATATTCAAATAGAAATATTAATAATTCTTTTGTGTGTGGAGGGGGTCTGGTCGTGGGGCCTGAACTCTGGGCCTGGGTGCTGTCCCTCAGCTCTTCAGCTCAAGGCTAGCGCTCTACCACTTGAACCACAGCGCCACTTCTGGCTTTTTTTTTCTACTTATGTGGTGCTGAGGAATCGAACCCAGGGCCTCAGGCATGCAAGGCAAGCGCTCTACCACTGAGCCACCTTCCCAGCCCCAGAAACATTAATAATTCTGAAACGACCTTTTGCCACTGGTGATGAGTTTAGCCAAAATACTAGAGGAAGCATTAAAGAATGAAGACTCTCCGACTAGAATAGGGGAGAAGGTTCAGGTAAAAGTTAAAGGATGACTAATCATCTCCATCTTCAAAGTGCAGCACGTAACTGAGTGGCAAGTGTTTTCTGTGTGAAGCAGCCAGTGCATGGAGGCAGGGCCCTTGGCCATGGGGTGGGGCGTGGGGGGAGGCGCTGCCAGGCTTCTCATTTCTCAGGGGATCCTTCCTCTGTGGCGGCCTCCTTCTTATGGAGGAAGACGAACAGCGACTCCAAAGTGCCATCCCCGCTCTGCTGTGAAAAGCAAAGGAATGTGGCCCAGAAAAATCCACAGAGTCCAGTGTAGGCCGTCCGCCAGTGCACCGGGACAAGGCTGAAGTTGGTCAGCTGGAACACACAGGGAGAGTCTGTTAGCCTGCCAGAAGCCCAGGCCGTGAGCCAACAAGCCAGGGAGGTTTGGGGCTGATGGTTGTGGTTGATTTGGGTTTTAGGGTGTTTTTGCTTTTTGGTTTTTTTTTTTTTTTTTGCAATGTCTCACCATGCTGGGGGCTACATCTCCAGCCCCAGATTCTAAGTCATTTGAAACTTACCTGAACAAAAGGCCAGTACATGAGACCACTCTGGAAGAAAGAAAACCTTTTATTAGCACGCTTGCTAAGTCATTCAAAATAAGCACACCGTTCAGTCTATCAAAACAAAACAAAGCAAAAAAAAAAAAAAAAAGACAGGTTGTATTCCCAGGCAGTACTACATTTCCAACTAAGCTGATTAAATTAACTACTTAAAACCTCAAAGGTAAAGAGCTGGGAGAAAAGCAATTGGCCCAATATTGTGTGTGTGTGTGTGTGTGTGTGTGTGTGTGTGTGTGTGTGTGTGTGTTTGCGTGAGTGCACTGGTACAAGGACTTAAACTCAGGGCCTAGGCCCTGTCCCTTAGCTTTTTTGCTTAAAATTGGCACTTGAGCCACAGCTTCAGTTTTGGCTTCCAGTGTAAGTTAACTGGAGATAAGATTCCTGCTACGGTTAGCTTCAAGCCTCAATCCTTGGATCTTAGCCTCCTGAGTAGCTAGAATTACAGGTTTGAGCACATAGCACCTGGCCCAAGATACTTTTATTAGTTATATTCATAAGTGCAGAATGAAGTCAACTGGCACTAGTACCAATTCCTTCCAGAAAGTATCACATAGGAGGTTGGAGGTATGACTTAGTTGGTAGAGGGCTAGCCAAGGAGTGAAAATGTCAGGTCTTGGGCCTAAAAACAAAGAAAACAAAAGGAAAGGGAAGAAAAGAAAATGTATATATTTACATTGTAATTTTCCAGTAAGCATAAGCAAATGAGGCAGAAATATGTTTATAAAAACAGGATCAGCTGTACACAGTGGCTCATGCCTATAATCCTAGCTACTGAGGGGGCTGAAATATGAGGATCACGGTTCAAAGCCAACCTGGGAGCTGGGCACCAGTGGTTCACACCTGTCATCCTAGATACTCAGGAGGCTGAGATCTGAGGATCCTGGCTCAAAGCCAGCCCGGGCACGAAAGTCTGAGAGACTCTTATCTCCAATTAACCACCAGAAAACCAGAAGTGGCACAGTGGCTCCAGTGGTAGAGCACTTGCCTTGAGCTGAAGAACTCAGGAACAGTGCCCAGGCCCTGAGTTCAAGCCCCATGACTGACAACCCAAAATCAAAACAAAACGAAACAACAGCAACAAAAAAGATGCAAGATGGTTGCTAGGATATGGAAACTAGCCTGAAAGACTGGCCAAACGTGAGACACTTGAGTATGCTAAATCAACACAGTAAGGAATTATAACCCACCGATTAAAAAAAAAAAAAAAAGGAAATAAACATAAAAAGGAATGCAGAAGCAGTTTGGAGGAAGCATGTTCACAGTGGAATGCTGAGTGCCACCTGGTGTGTGTGGATGTGGCAGAGGTAGAAACTAACCCCTGCAACACCACGTCCAGCTACTGATTGAGATGATGGGGTCTTACATTTATCCCTGGCCTGGAACTGGCCTGGAACTACGATTCTCCTCTTCTCCAAGGATACTTGCCTCCACAGCAGTTAAGGTTATAGACATGAGCTACCACACCCTTGCTAGGAAGCAATATCATGATCGATTTTTTTTTTTTTTTTGGTCAGTCGTGGGGCTTGAACACTGGGCCTGGGCACTGTCCCTCAGCTCTTCAGCTCAAGGTGAGCGCTCTATCACTTGAGCCACAGCGCCACTTCTGGTTTTCTGGTGGTTGGCTTAGAACCGTGATCCTCAGATCTCAGCCTCCTGAGTAGCTAGGATTATAGACATGAGCCACCAGCACTTGGCTTATGTTTTTGTTGTTGTTAAGGCTGAGGAAATATTGCTGGTTAATAGGCAGTAAAGAAAAATGACAAGTACCAGCCATTTCTGAGGCTAGACTGGGCCTTAGGTCAGAGAGAAAAGGGACGAGATAAAACTGGTCCAGTGGGGAAAATGGGATATGGATGATATGTTAAAGTATTTTTGTAACATTTGAAATTGCAAACTCTAGTAACCTAGAGAAATGAGTCTGGGGAAGAAATATTCTTGTTCTTAGAAAATAGATACTTAAGTATCCAAGGGTAACAGATAATTCCCTATAAGCCAGCTCCCAAGTGGTTCAAGAAAATGTATGTTTGGATACATGGAGGGATGGATGATAGATGCTGGATAGATGCATGGATGATGGATTGCTGATAAACAGATGCTGAATAGATGGATGGATGGATAGATAAGTGGGTGGATGAATTGAAGGATGAAAGTATGGAGCAAGCAAATAATAAAGTCAATGGGGCTTTATCATGACAAAGCAAATGTTACCAAGTGGTGAATTTGCATCAGGGGACGTGAATGTTTGTCAAGTTTGATCTTTAAGTTCTGTAAGTTTGAAATTATTAGCTGTTCTTTAAATTCTCTAGTTTTATATCATTCCAAGTCATTTCTTAAAACTATAAAAGAGAAGAATAGGAGACATGTTTCTAAAAGATAACATGCAGTACAGCTGGCCAAAAGAGCCCAAAATTGCCAGCCATCTGTGCAGAAAATAAAACACAAATCACAAACCTCCCCCAAACCCGAGTGTGACGTAGACAGGAACAACAAATAAATGAGGCCCGTCCTTCCGAAGCTTTTTCAGAAGAATATGAAGCAGGCAGGGGCTGGTCCTCAACAACAATCACCATTACTCACTCTCACAAGACATGTTTCCAGATGCTTCTTTTAGACTCTAAACATTTGTATTCTTAGTTTCATTGATCAAGCTTGGCTAAAGACAGCCTAGTTTGGACCCAATTCTGCAGGATCTAAAGACCTCTAGCTCTTAACTCTCCTCTGTTTGGACATCTCTGAGAATAATCTAAGGGGTCTAAAAGACATTTCCCAAACTGTTGGCATCTTCCCTTCTTCTCAAATCAGCGCCCTTTCTTCTTGCTGAAGCCGGAAACCTGTGTCAAACATCCACACTTCTGACCTTTCATCAAGCTGTCTGTTCTACCTCCTAAATACTTCCAGATCCTTCCTGCGACCCCCCTGCTTCTTTGCTCTTGCCTTGTCTTTCCCTCCTTTTTTTTTTTTTTTTTTTTGTGGCACTGAGGCTAATATTTGAACTCAAGCTCTTGTGCTTGCTATGTAGATGCTCTACCACTTCAGCCATGCCTCCCATCCTCTTTGCTCCATGCCTCCAGTCCAGTCCTGCTTTTGGCCCAAGCTGTGAAGGAAACAAGAATCTATCTCAAAACAATAACCAGCAAAAAAAAAAGTCAGGCCTGGAGATGTAGCTTCCGAAACAAGAGCACCTCCCTAGCAAGTGTGAGGACCCAAGTTCAAACCCCCTAGCACCACCAGAAAATAAATATTGATTGTTCACTGAATGCTCACTGAATAAGTGAATAAACTATTCGTTGATCTGAAGTATATAAATTTGTCATGAGCAAACACAACAGCAGGTGACTTTCTTCATGCCTGGAATAACCAGAAGAAACATTATATTCTATAAACACCTTTGTGATTAATGTCTTAAGAAGGCTTTTGTTTTGTTTTGTTTTACATAAGGACTCAGGCAAATACACACCTGGGTATGAAGGTGAGACTGATTTCTGTAATTCCTGCTTTGTAAATAGCGTCTAAAACTTAGCCTCTAAAACTTACCAAACTGTGGTCAGTAAGAGTAAATAGGATATCATCAGAAATCATTATGAACACGGGGGGGGGGTGAGGGATGCAAATATATAATTTCTTTCTCATTCTTGAGGAGGTAGAGCCAATCCCCCCAAGCATCTCCTCATTCATTATGCAAAACCAAAACAATGGCTAGGAGCTTGGCTCAAGTGGTAGAACTCTTGCCTGGCATTCATGGGGCCCTGAGTTCAATCCCTAGTCCTTGAAAATATTCCAACTGGGCCCTGGACTGCATGCATGCAATTCCAGTTACTTAGGAGGCTGAGCCAGGAGGATCACTTGAGACCAGAAATTTGAGACCAGCATAATAAAAAAAAAGGCTGGGAATGTGGCTCAGTGGTAGAGTGCTTGCCTAACATGCATGAAGCCCTGGGTTCCATTCCTCAGTACCACATACACAGAAAAAGCCAGAAGTGGCATTGTGGCTTTAGTGGTAGAGTGCTAGCTTTGAGCAAAAGAAACTTAGGATAGCATCCAGGCCCTGAGTTCAAGCCCCAGGACTGGCAAAAAAAAAAAAAAATCTCTTGCTCAAAATTTGGAACTCTTGCTGGGTGCTGGTGGCTCACCCCTGTAATCCTAGCTACTCAGAAGGCTGAGAGCTGAGGATCATGGTTCAAAGCCAGCCCTGACAGGAAAGTCCATGAGACTCCAATAAACCATTCAAAAAACCGGAACTGATGCTGTGGCTCCAGTGGTAGAGTGCTTCGCCTTGCACTGAAGAGCTGAGGCACAGCACTCAGGCCCAGAGTTCAAGCCCCACCACCGACAAAAAAAAATTGGGACTCTTGAGCCAACCAAACTCTTGAGCCCTAACTTAAGAGCAGTTTCACTGAAAATGTACATACTGTTAAAAGATACTCAAATATGTATGGATTATGTTTTTTCAAGAGCCTGTCTTAGCGGGGCACTGGTGGTTCACACCTGTCATCCTAACTACTCAGGAGGCTATGGTCTTAGGATGGAAGTTTGAAGTCAGCTGGAGCAGAGATGTCCCCATGAAACTGTTATCTCTAACCACTCAAAAACTGGAAAGTTGGGGTGGGAAGGCAGCTTAGTGGTAGAGTGCTTGCCTTGCATGCATAAAGCCCTGGGTTTGAATCCTCAGCACAAAGAGGATGGGGCCCAGGCTGAGTTCAAACCCTGCAACTACCACCACCACCACCAACAACAAAAAGCAGCCCATCTTACCTTATATGTATTCCAGAATTTCTGTCTCAGGTCCAAAAATATGTCATCTTTTCCCTGGAGAAAACTCATACCTGTTCGCAAAACACACAGAATTGTAAAAGATGCTTCCAGGAGGGCACTGATGGCTCAGGCCTGTAATCCTAGCTACTTAAGAGAATGAGGCTGAGATCTGAGGGTCGAGATTCCAAGCCAGGGGGGGCAGGCAAATCCAAGAGATAATCTTGTCTCCAATTAAGGGGGGAGGGGGGAGAGCTTGTGGCTCCAACTGGTGGAACACCCACCAGCTGTTGGGGTAAAAGGCTGAAAGGAGAACGCAAAGCAAGCTGTCCATTCTAAAACTGGGGACATCACAAAAGAATGTAGTAAATCTTAAATTACAATAGCAGGTGATGGAATTACAGCCAAACAAACAAACAAACAAACAAAACACATTAAAGCAGAATGGCCAGGCGCTGGTATCTCATGCATGTAAATCCCAGCTACTCAGGAGTCTGAGATCGAAGGATCAAGGTCTAAAGCCAGCTGGGGCAGAAAAGTCCAGAAGACTCTGATCGCCAAGTAACTAGCAAAAAGCTGGAAGTGGAGCTGTGGCTCAAGTGGTAGCATGTCAGCTTTAGGGTCTGAGGGTGGGGGAGCCAAGTTAAGAATGTGAGACCCTAAATTCAAGACCCAACACACACACACACACACACACACACACACACACACACACACACACACACACACACACACACACACACACACACCTAGACCCAGCCTTGAACTGGTGACAAACCCAGCCTCTCAGCTCCGACTCTAGCATGCTGGAACTCTAGCTCCCCAATCCCGGAGCTCCACCAACAGTGTGTCCCCCACCCCCAATTTTCCTTCCCTCCCTCCCCTCCCCCAGGCTCTGGCCACCTCCCCCCCCCCCCAGTACCCGGCCTTCTAACAGCTCCCAGCTCCAGCCTGAGCCCGAACCCCAAGCATCCACCCCGGCTCCCCATCCCCTGGAATCCTCCCCCACTCCCGGCCCCCCAACCCCGGGCCTCGGGGTCCCGTGGTCTCCGTGGGGAGCCCCTCACCCGCGTAGAAGGCCGAGAGGGCGATGGGCCCCCCCACCGTCTGGTCGCACAGCACCTTGGCCAGCACGGCGCGCGGCGCGCGGCCCGGCAGCGCGCGCTCCAGCAGCCGCAGCCACGCGTAGTTGAAGTGGCCGTGGAAGGTGACGGCCAGGGTGGCCACGCTGCGCGTCTGCCGCCAGTCGGCGGGGCCTCCGCGGAGCTGCTGCTGCGCCGCGTCGCCCGCCGAGAAGAGCCCGGCGTACAGTAGCACGTTGGTGGGCCACGGGTAGCGCCGGGCCGCGTGCTGCAGCGCCCGCCACCAGCTCGCCATGCCCGCCTGCCCGCGCCGCCGCCACCGACACCTACACCTCTTCCCTCACGGTCCCCACCTGCACCTGTCTGCTGCCCGGCGATTGGGCGCCGCCCCCACCGCGCACACCCAATCCGGTGCCCGCTGCCTGCCTCAGGGGGCGGAGTCCTGGCCTGGCCCCGCCCAGGGCTCAGGGACACAGGGCAGACAGGAGGTGGGTTCGGCCTGTGATGGGCAGAGGGGCTGGCAGGATTCGGAACTTCGCGTGAGTGTGCCTGGCGTTTGAGGGGGGTTTTGGTTTTGGGGGTGCGGGGTTGGAGAGATTGAGGATGTTTCTTAATAGGCATGCTTAAAAAAAATGCCCTGGCCTGGGAAGGTGGCTCAGTGGTAGAGTGCTTGCCTAGCATGCATGAAGCCCTGGGTTCCATTCCTCAGCACCACATACACAGAAAAAGCCAGGCGTGGCGCTGTGGCTCCAGGGTAGAGGGCTAGCCTTCAGCAAAAGAAGCTCAGGGACAGTGCCCAGGCCCTGAGTTCAAGCCCCAGGACTGGCAAAATAAATAAATAAAAATGCCCTTTGAATTGTGCATCATAGAACAGTGGGGTTTGTGGCTTGTGATTTCTCTGTGTGGAAGAAAAGATGTAGCGAGACCCAGTTATCCAAAGGGCGATGTGTTTTAAACACTTGTGTGTGAAGCATTGGTGCTTTCAGTTTATACAGCGTCCTGGGGCATTATGTCATTTCGCTGGCAAATGTCAAAAGTCAAAATCGGAGGCATTCAGTGAATGCGGCACTGTGTCTGCCCACGGCCTTCACTCCTCAGACTACCACCCTTAGTGGCCAGGGCCTCCCACCAGCTGAGCTGAGTTCCCAGAGAAGCTCCTAGAAGCTCAGGTCAGTAGGCCTTATACCACAAATGGAATTTTTGAGCCTATGGAATTTTTATCCCTGATTTTTAATTAAAAGAGTGTGTGTGTGTGTGTGTGTGTGTGTGTGTGTGTGTGTGTGTGTGTGTGTGTGTGTGTATGCGTATGCGTGCATGCATGTGTCCCAGTACTGAAGCTTGAACTCAGGGCCTGGTTGCTATCCCTTACTTTTGTCATTCAAGGCTAGTGTCCTACCACTTGAGCCATAGCTCTACTTCCAGCTTTTTAGTGATTTAATGGAGAAAAGAGTCTCTCAGACTTTGCTGCCCAGTCTGGCCTCAAACCCAACTCCTCAGATCTCAGTCACCCAAGTAGCTAGGATTATAAATATGAACCACAGGTACCTGGCAATGTTTAAATTTTTAACTTTAATTTTAAAGTAGTTCCAGACTTTAAAAAAAGTAGCCAAAACAGATAGAACAAAAAATGACAAAAAACATACAAATGGTTCACATATACTCTTCATCTAACCTTCCCCAAATATTGACCTCTTACATAACATGAAAATACTGATGTAATACAGTTACCCAACCTTCAGACTGATCTTAGTCAAATGACTTCCAGAAAGTCCTTTGCTCCTGCCTGACAGCGAGTCCTGGTGCATCTTGTATGGTCCTGGATTGATTTTCACATTGCTTATTTTATTTTTATTTTGCCAGTTCTGGGGCTTGAACTCAGGGCCTGGGTGCTGTCCCTGAGCTTCTTTAGCTCAAGGGTAGCACTCTGCTACTTGAGCCATAGCGCCACTTCTGGCTTTTTCTGCACAGGTGGTACTAAGGAATCAAACCCAGGGCTTCATGCATGCTAGGCAAGCACTCTACCACTGAGCCACATTCCCAGCCCACATTACTTAAGTCTTAATCACATCTTTAATTCTCCATTGTGGGGCATAGAACCAGTTCTTCTGCATGCCATCCCTCAATGTATTATCCCATTATTGAGAGCTAAATTGTGTGTCCCCCAAATTCCCAACCCCCAGATATGTTTGCAGTTCAAGGGAAGACTCTCAAAGAGGTGATCAAGGACAGTAGGTGTGACTCAAGTGTCAGAACACCACCCAGCCATGTTGACACTGGCACACACACATACGATTGCTTTAAAATGAGGTCAGTAGGGTAGGCAGTTTGTCTGGTGTCCTTACAAGCTCTTAGGCAAAGACATCCATTTATGCAGAGGAAAGGCTGTCTGGAAGGAAAGGAAAGCTATTCAGAGTGAAACCAACCTTGGTCTTGAACTCAAACTCTAGCACTGTGAAAAGGTAACTTCTATTGTTTTTTGCCCCAATCTGTTGTGTTTTATCACGGGAGACTTCTCTACTCCATTCTTGGCAATCTTGCAGTTTCTTTGACCTTTGTCTACCTATTGATTCATTGGTTTCTACTCTGCTCTGTTCCCGAGTAAATCTGTCAGACTTTTCCAACGAGATGCAGTTCTAGCTCACCTGCCCGTCACCTTCTTTGCTTATATCCCTTTTGTGTGGTTTTCTGGTTGTGGCTTTAACATATTACCCCCCAAAAATGGGATGGCTTTATACAAATCTGTTGTCATGTGTATGTATGAGTGTGTGTATCTGTGTCACCTGTAAAAGTCTGTCATTGAAGTCTATATTCCACAAATAAACAAAAATGTGGTATTTAGCTTTTTGTGCTGTCCTGTTTTGTTTTTTCCCCAAGGCCAGTACTCTACCATTTGAGCCACAGCTCCACTTCTGGCTTTTTTTTTTTTTTTTTTTGGTAGTTAATTGGAGATAAGAGTCTCATGGATCTTTTCCTGCCTCATCTGGCTTAAAACTATGATCTCTCAGATCTCAGCCTCCTGAGTAGCTAGAATCGCAGGTGTGAGCCACCAGTGCCAGGCCAGAATCCTTTTGTGCATATTTTGACAATAAAAAGGTTTTGTTCTTTTTACCTTCTAGCCACTATTAGTGAACGCTGGGTCCCCTAATGAAGCACGGGAAGACCTGAGCGGTCTCAGGGTTGCCACCTGGAGTTGCTTTCGGGGATTGCATTCTTCTCTGAAATTGCTCAGAAAGGTTTAGTGAATGAAATCTATTTCTCACAAGCCATTTACTTTAGAAATTTTAATTCATAAGAGAAAAACCCATGCAGATACTAGCAGACCAGGCAGTGCAGAAGAACATGAAATGTTGTAATATGGATGTTGCAATGTCTTTATGTTTATCTTCATCCTCGAATCCCTAACCACAAAAGCCTTTACCTACTCTGGAAAAAGCATCCTTGTGCAGTGTCTGCAGAGACTCATGCCTGAAATCCTAGCCACTCAGAAGGCTGAGACAGAGAATCATGGTTCATAGCCAGCCTGGAAAGCAAATCTTCAAGACTCTTACCTCCAATTAACCAGTAAAAAGCTTGGAGTACAGGGGTGAGGAGGGAAGAGGGGAGGGGGAGGAAGGGGAAGAGGGGAGGAGGGGGAAGAAGAAAGGGAGGATGGGAGGGAGGGAGGGAAAACAAGCAAGCAAGCTTTTAATGATACCCATGGTGATCCGTTTGGGGTGCAGTGTACCCAAATGGTAGAGAGCCAGTTGTGAGAGCATGAGTGAGAGGCTCTGACTTCAAGTCCAGACATTAGTGTGGGCACATGCGTGTGCTTGCATGCACACACACACACACACACACACACACACACACACACACACACACACACACACCCTTGCGTCTGTTTAAGAAACCATAGATTCATACTTAAAAAATGAGAAATTCGTGGTTATTTACTCTTTCTCTCTCATCAGTTCCAACTCCTGATTTTTGTCACTTAATTCTATTTTTTCTAAGGTCTCCCTTGTCTTATTTATTATTTAGTTGGGTGTTATTGGTGTGAACCACCATTTCCTTTCTCCTTTGCAGCCAGTAATATGCTGAATTGTGATGATCAGATTTACCTGTCAGTCCATCCACAAGCCAATCATTTTAACAATATTCTTTAGCCACTGGAGTGGAAAAGAACATCATAAACTTGAGAACAAAAATGAAAGCTATGACAATTCCCTTGACCTCCACCTGAGCTTCCTATGGGAGCGGGGAGCTTGTCTTTGTTTGTGCTTCTAGAATCTAATGGGAAAGATTGTTATAAATCAGTGTTTGACAAAGGATGAAGCAGTTTTCCCCATTTCCGCACATTGGATTCACAGTTTACTTTTTTAAACAATAAAGTTAACTGTTAACTCTCTAGAATTTATTTTGTAGAATGTAATCCACAGATAACTGGAGGCCGCTTTAAACATTAAGTGCTTGTTGAGCATGGTGACACACCTAGCACTCCAGAGAGGCAGGATACGTTTGAGACTAGCCTGGGCAATATAATAAAAACTTTTGTCAAAGATAAATTTAAAAAAAAATAAGAGCTGGACTCTGATGGCTCATGCCTGTTATCCTGGCTACTCAGAAAGCTGAGATCTGAGGATTTCAATTCAAAACCAGCATGGGCAGGGAAGTCTAACTGTTTTGTTTTGTTTTGCAGTCCTGAGACTTGAACTCAGGGCCTGAGGACTGTCCCTGAGCTTCTTTTGCTCAAGACTAGCACTCTACTATTTGAGCAACAGTGCCACTTCTGGCTATTTCTGTGTATGTGGTACTGAGAAACCGAACCCAGGGCTTCATGCATGATAGACAAGCACTATACCACTAAGCCACATTCCCAGACTTAAAAAAAAATCTCCAATAAACTTTTCCCCAAATAATAATAATAAAGCTGGAAGTGGAGCTGTGTCTGTAGAGGTAGAATGCTAGCCTTGAGCAAAAAAACCCAAAAAAACCAAAAAACCAAAAAACCCTCAGGAACAGCACCCAGGTCCTGAGTTCAACCCTAAGTACTGGTGCACACACAAAAGAAGAAGGAGAAGGAGGAGAAGGAGGAGGAGGAGGAGGAGGAGGAGGAGGAGGAGGAGGAGGAGGAGGAGGAGGAGGAGGAGGAGGAGGAGGAGGAGAAGAAGAAGAAGAAGAAGAAGAAGAAGAAGAAGAAGAAGAAGAAGAAGAGGAGGAGGAGGAGGAGGAGGAGGAGGAGGAGGAGGAGGAGGAGGAGGAACAGGTGGTGGTGGTGGTGGTGGTGGAGGAGGAGGAGGAGGAGGAGGAGGAGGAGGAGGAGGAGGAGGAGGAGGAGGAGGAGGAGGAGTGGTGGTGAGGAGGGAAGTGGGAGGAGGAAGAAGGGGGAGGGGGAGGAGGGGGAAGAAGAAAGGGAGGACAGGAGGGAGGGAAAACAAGCAAGCAAGCTTTTAATGATACCCATGGTGATGTGTTTGAGGTGCAGTGTACCCAAATGTATCTGGATACATGTGGACTAAAACAGGTAAAAGAAAATACAAGAGGGGATGGATGGCGTTGGGGGAGATGAGGATGATGAAGGGGTGGCATGGATCAACATGCATCGTACTCATCAACTGACATGTTGCACTGAAACCCTTTTGTACAACTAAAGACAATTTAACAAGTGTAAAAAGTATATTAAGTAGAATTTAAGTAGTGTATACATTGGTTATTAGATGTTCTCCCCCCCAACTTTTATAAATGTTTGCAACGTTTTAAAAACACATGGTTAAAGTAATGGTACTTGCTCATGCAGAAAGAGGCACATTCAATTTATCGTTCTTGGAAAAGTGAATTCTTATGTCCTTTGCCCTTTGTAATGTCCCTAGTTGTTTGCTTATTTGGCAGTACTGGGGTTTGAACTTAGGGCCTGGTGCTTGCTGGGCAGGTGATCTACCATTTGAACCACGCCCCCACGACACCAGACACCGGTTTCTTCAGAAGGCTGGCAACACACAAGGAAATACTTTGCTAGGTAATGCTTGCTTCACATAACGGGACAGTTGGCTAAAATTCAAAATAGCGCAAAATATGTCATTTCCTAGGCTGGCAAAACTGTTGACCCACAGCTTTAGGGAGACAGGCGTATAAGCCCAGAAGAGAAAAAGAAATGTTACCGTGGCTGCTACTAGAAGTTCTTCGGGCTGGGGGCGGGGGGAGGGGGAGAGGGGGAGAACGTGTCTTACCCACGACACCCACGGGTGATTTTCCAGTCCATTCATCATCACAGTGAGAGGGATTACTAACAAACCAGGCCCCTCCACAGAGCAGGAGTGATGGATAGGGAAGTCCGGCCCGGGATGCCCAGGCCTGGCGCTCAGTCCTACCTAGAGCCGCCCGGTGAGACGAGATAATGACACGGGCATCAAAGGGATGCTGTTAATAAAATGGAACCGCGGGCAGACCTGTTATCATCATCATCATCATCATCATCATCATCATCACTGTTCTCCTCCCGTCCCTGGACAAGCGTATAATTATGACATGGAGGCGCTGTCTCAAAATCTTCTCCTTCCAGGCTTCTATGGGAAGAGCTGAGACAAACACCCCCAACTTGGACCAGGGGCCCCGTGGGAATTTAAAGAGCCCCTAAATCACTGAGCCACCCGCTCCGTCGGCGCTGCGCAGGCGCAAAGGCGCTCGCCCCGCCCACCTGCCCCGAGGTCGAACGGACTGTTCCATTCCTGAAGGATGCTGAGGGGTGGAGTGGAAGAGACGGACAGGGGAGCCCGGGCCCGGGCATGCAGGTGCGTGTCTAGTAGTTCCAGAAATCTTCATTCCAGCAGTGATACTTTGTGACGATTATATTTCCACTCCGACGAGGGCCGCTCACTTCTGAAAAAGGTTCCGTGTGGGACGGTTCCACTACCCCCCCCCCGCCTTCCTCCTCCCGCCTTCCCCCGGGCGCGTCGGGGCCCGGCCAGCGTGTGAAGGCCGAGTACGGAAGCCTAGAAGGCCCCGCCCCCTCCGCCGGGGCCCCGCCCCGCCTCGCCGCCCGCGACGCGCGGCTCCACCGCCCGGCGACGCCGCCGCCGGCCGGCTCCTCCTCCTCTCCGCCCCGCCGGCCGCGGGCGCGGGGCACGTCAGCGCTGCCAGCGTGGAAACCGCTGCGGGGCGAGGCGGGGCGAGGCGCGGCGCGGGAGGCGGAAGTAGCGTCCGGGACGGCCGGGCCACCCGCGGACTCGGCCGCTCTCCTCAGCCATGGACGCGTCCCTAAACCAGGTCGGTACCCCGGGGGTGAGGGCCGGCGCCGCGGCCTCCCCTCCCCTCCGCCGCCGCCGACCCCCTTCCCTCAGCCTCCGGGGCGACTGTTTACCCGCGAGCTGCCATTGTGACCCGGGGGAGGCCGCCGGGGGTGGGGGGGGGGAGCGGGCCGCCCCGCCCGGGCCTGGTCGCGTCACGGCGGGGGGGGGGGCCGGGCCCGGGTCCTGCCGCGGGGGGCGACCTCGGCCCTGCCGCGCGCGCGCGCGCACGCGGGCTCCGGAGCGAGCGGTGACAGGCGCTTCTTCAACCCCGCGGGCCCCGGAAGCTTCTGGAACGGAAGAAAGTCTCACCTGCGAAGCTCGGACGTGTGCGCTGCGGTTTGCAAGTTAGGAAGAAAATGGTTAAACTTTGTTAGCGTTGATAAGGTTCATCTGGAGGCCCTGGGAGGGGGGTGTGTGGGTTGGTTTTTGGTTTTGGGGGCGGGGTGGGGGGGTGAAGATAAAATTTCAGCCTGGGGGTCTGGTCTGAAGCTGGGGGTCGGGGTGCAGGACTCGGGGCTGCGTGTTTAATGAGAACCCCCTCCCCCCACCACACACGCACACACACACGTACACACACGTACACACGTGTGACTCCAGGGCCGGGAGCTGGCGAACACCCGGCGGGAAGCTCTGGGGTCAAGAAGGGGTGGGGCGCCTCCCCTCCCCACCCCACCCCCAGTCGTTGATGAATTTAGTTTCCGGGATCGCCACGGCTCAGCGACTTCTTGGCTCTCCCTATCCGCCTCGCAGGAGGGACTTAGGTGTCCACCCCCAAATCCGGTGGCACCAGCAGCGCGACCCTGGCCTCCCCTCGGAGAGGAGGGGGGGGATGTAATCTGGCTGGCTGCTCTGGCGTGGAAATGGGCTCTCCTTGTCCCCGATTGAGGGCCCCGTCAAGGAGAACAGGTGTTTTACTGGGGTTTCTTCACGGATCTTGCCTGCAGTGCCTAATATCCTGCCCTCTTCTCCGTGCCAGCTTGAGACTCGGCAAGTCCAGTTTGGTGCAAACTCAGTTCTTCCTACGTGGGGGCGGGGTGGGGAGGGTAGGGGGACAGGGAGGAGGAGAATCAGCAGCAGATGATGTGGATTTGTTCACGTGTGGCCGGAGAGTTGAAGGCAGTCGCGGTAGAAATTGAGCCAGACACATGGTGGTTTATCTTCTTGGGCATTTGGTATAAACTGGGCAAAACATTTAACTGAAATAGGAAAGGATAATGTATGTTGGTTTTCCCTCTAGTCTTCTGATTAGTGCAGTGTCTACGTTTTGGTACTTAGCATTTCATGTAGGATCGACGATTCTCAACCATAGGGAAATTTTGTTCCTCAAGGAGACATTTGGCCAATCTGGAGGTTTGTTAGGTTGCCACAGAGGGCAGAGAGGTGTTGGGAAACATTGCACAGCACGTCCCCCAACCTCCTAACATCTTTAAAATGTCTAGAAGATCCCAATTGCAAAACCCACCTAGACTACACAGGGAGACTCTTGTTTGAAAAACAAACAAACAAAACAGCTGAAGCTGAGAAACTGGTTAAGATCGGGTGTATGACACCAGTTATTGAATACAAATGATTTATAAAAGTGTCCCTTCATGGGCTGGGAAGGTGGCTCAGTGGTAGAGCGCTTGCCTTGCATGCCTGAGGCCCTGGGTTTGATTCCTCAGCACCACATAAGCAAAAAGAAAAAAGCCGGAAGTGGCACTGTGGCTCAAGTGGTAGAGCACCAGCCTTGAGCTGAAGAGCTGAGGGACAGCGCCCAGGCCCAGTGTTCAGGCCCCATGACCGGATAACCCCCCCCCCAAAAAAAAGTGTCCTTTCAGTGTTGTTTCTAATTTCATAAGAAGTAGGGGTGGGCTTTGTGTCGTTCAGTTAAAAACCTAAGAGAACTGGGGTGATCATTCTTCCAAGAATAGTTCTGTATAGGAAAATCTGCAAAACAGAGTGGGTAGACATCCTACTTTAAATGTTACTTTCCTGACATTTGACTAGTAGATTACAGTGGTTGTTCCTTAAATTCTAATTGATAATAAAGGATCCTAAACCTTTAAAATGAAGATCTGAAAAGGTACTGTAACTCTTAAATGCTTAAGGCTGGAGCAGTCACCAAAACTGCAGTGAACTTTCAGGAATTCAGAACACATGGACTGAAAGTCTCTGCTTTAGGCCACTGTGAAAATTGTGAATGTGCCTTTTTTTTTTTTTAAGGCTAGGGCTCTTATTTTTATATTCCATGCAGTCATAGAGAACTTTATAGGATTGCTATGATATGTGTTTGGATGATTGTATTCTGAAAATAATTTGAGTCAAAGCAAAACATTGGATTGTATCATGATGAATAGGCTATGACACTGGGCAAAGTTCTACATTGCTGGTATAAATTTGAGAGCTATTTGAGCAGTTCTGAATGATCCCATTTAAACTGATCATGCATAATTGATGTGGCTACAGAAACCACAATGTTATTTGATAGTTGTCCTCTAAAATTCCAACATCTCTTCAAGATGTAATATGTGTTCGTCATTTAATAGAATCACTCTTCGCCTTTCCTTTGGTCCAAACGTAATGCTGTACCTTTTTCTTTTTGGGGGGGGGGTCCGGTCGTGGGGCCTGAACACTGAGCCTGGGCACTGTCCCTCAGCTCTTCAGCTCAAGGCTAGCGCTCTAGCACTTGAGCCACAGCACCACTTCCGGCTTTTTTTTCTTTTTGCTTATGTGGTGCTGAGGAATCAAACCCAGGGCCTCAAAAAAAAAAAAAAAAAAAAAAAAGGCAGCTAAGTTAATTAAGGGGACAAGGAATTCAAAGTAGCGGAGTAAAAAATAGATGTTTGAGCCCCCTAATACTATACTAGGAGACTGCTGGGGAATAGTCTCATAAATTCAAGTACAAAATGCCACAAAGTAATTGCGGATGGCCTTATTTACCTCTTACATGCCTACACCTTTCACTAAAACTTGCTATTTTAAAGTTTTTTCAGTTGCTTAAAATTCTTACTCTTCCTGTGTATTGTATTTAGGCAGGGTCTACTCTTATTTTTTGTTTGTTTTGATTTTTTGGGGCACTTGGGGATTGAACTCAGAGCCTTGCACTTGCCAGGCAAGCATTCTACTGCTTGAGCCATGCCCCCAGCCTGAAATGTGTTTTGTGTTTACTTTCATTGCATCCTTGAGCACACTAAGAGCTGAGGGTTTCAGCTTCACACTCCTGACATTGGCCAGATAACTGGCTGTCATGGAGGAGGTGAGGCACAGTTCTGTGCACTGAAGCACTTAACAGCATGCCTGACCTTCCATCCATCCCATCCTCCATGCCAGCAACACTGGCATTGCCCCAGATGGAGGCAGTTGCCTCCTGGGAGTGGGAGGAATTGGGAATTGTCTCTGTTTGGAAATTACTTAGAGAATCTAGAGCTGCACTGTACAATTCAAGAGACACTAGCAATATTTACTGACTTAAATCTAGATTAATTATGATTAAATAACACTTGCAATTCTTTTTTTTTTTGGTCGGTCATGGGGCTTGAAATCTGGGCCTGGGCGCTGTCCCTCAGCTCTTCAGCTCAAGGCGAGCGCTCTACCACTTGAGCCACAGCACCACTTCCAGCTTTTTCTGTGTATGTGGTGCTGAGGAATTAAACCCATGGCCTCATGCATGCAAGGCAAGCGCTCTACCACTGAGCCACCTTCCCAGCCCGCAATTCATTTTCTTATTCAAACTAGCGATGTTCCAAGTGTGGAAAAGCTGCATGTGGTTATGACTGCCCTACTGGTCAAGACAGTTCTAGATCATTTCCATCACCAGAAAAAGTTCTGCGGGACAGCTGTGGAGTTTAATTTGCTCACAGCATCTAATTCTTACTCCTGAACAATGCATCTTTCACTCTTTTTTTGATTTAAACACTACTCACACCTTTATCACCGTATTGAAAAGCCTGAAGTTTTTAAGGAGGAAGAACAACAGGAGTGGAACTTCCTGATGATTACTTGGCAATGAGGACCGCAGAACTGCTCTCCCTGCTTTAAAAAGCAGTTTAGAACCCTGTTAGCCCAACCTGAAATGATGGGTTTCTGTGTGTGCTTTGCAGAGCTGCTCATACATGGAATGGGAGGACTCCTGTGTGGAGCTGATGGCTGTGATTGTAGCTTTCAGTTAAAGCTGGTCTTTGCCTCATCATGAAATGAGGGGTCTTCATACTGGTTGGGTGAGGAGGACTGCACTAGGGATTACCCAGTGCTAAGTGGCAAAGAGGTCTGATGGGACTTGCCATGCTACAAAGTTTCTGCTCCTAAAAATGTTTGGCCTAGGTGATTACTCAAAATTTGGGGCAGTGGTCAGTAGCAAAGCTACTGTTGCGTTCTAAGAGTTCCAGTTATAAATATCAGGAGTTTCTGAAGTTTAGTATAAACTGGCTTTACCTACAAGCAGAAACCAGTTTTGATTTATATGGTTTTTTTATTTTTATTTTTTGTCAAAGGCCAACTAAAGACAAAACCTAGTGCTGAGTGCTGCACAATACACAAGGTGAATAAGATGTGATTCCTCTTGGGGTTATGGGCTGCTAAAGAGAATACAATACATATTTAGACAAATACTATGTGGCAAGGAGGGGTAAAAGCTCCTATAGTAGTTCACACTTGTAACCCTAGCTATTCAGAAGGCTAAGAATAAAATAGGAGGATCACAGTTCCAGGCCAACCTGGGCAAAAAATATGCAAGACCACTTCTCAACCAATAGCTAGGCATGGTGGTGTGTGCCTGTCATCCCCAGCTACCAAGGGGAACATGAACTAGGAAGATGAAGATCTATGTGCAGACCTGGGCAGAAAGTGAAACCCCTAACTCAGAATGACCATTGCAAAAGAAGACTGTCAGTCAGAAGTGCAAGGCCCTGAGTTCAAACCCCCAAACCTCAAAAAAACATAAAACCTAGCGTAGAGATGGGAAACAAGCAGGGAGTCCATGGAGTGGGTGACCAGTAAAGATTTTGTGGAAGAGATTTTTTTTTTTCTCTTCCTTTTACTTGTTGAAACAGTGCCTTGCTGTGAGGCCCAGGCTGGCCTCAGACTCGGTACTCCTGCCTCAGGCTCTTGCTTGCTGGAATCACAGTGTTCCCCATCACACCTGGCCTGAAGAGATTCTTAAGAGAAAATTTGTAACTCAGAATTATGCTTTTCTAGAGCTTGCCTTAATTGTAAAAGTGATGTAGAGTTTTACTTTACATGGTAATTGTGTCTCATAATGTTGCTATTACAATATAAATCAAGAGGGGCTGGGAAGGTGGCTCAGTGGTAGAGTGCTTGCCTCCCATGCATGAGGCTCTGGGTTCGATTCCTCAGCACCACATAAACAGAAAAAAGCCAGAAGTGGCTCTGTGGCTCAAGTAGTAGAGTGCTAGCCTTGAGCTGAAGAGCTCAGGGACAGCATCCAGGCCTAGAGTTCAAGCCCCACGACCGACAAAAATAATAAATAAATAATAAAATTAAATACATATATAAATCAAGAGACAGAAAAGCCCATTGCATCCTGGGAAGTTAAATCACGTATCTAGCTGAAGTTCCTTCTCTTCTAGCAACATTCAAGGACCATGACATAAAAGTATTTCATAGGACTGGGAAGGTGCCTTAGTGGTAGAGTGCTGGCTTAGCATGCATGAAGCCCTGGGTTCAGTTCCTCACTGCCATATAAACAGAAAAAGCTGGAAGTGGTGGTGTGGCTCAAGTGGTAGAGTGCTAGCCTGGAGCAGAAGCAGCTCTGGGACAGTGCAAGCCCCAGGACTGGCGCAAAGAAAAAAAAGTTATTTTGGTTTAATTTAATAATAGTATTTCTGGGTTTTGCTTTGCTGCAAATGTTATTTTTCATTTAGGTGGCAATGCATTCTGAGTTAGAAATGACTGAGAGAAGGGTAAGATTTTCATATAATCCTTTTCCAATTGCAGAAAACCAGAAACATCAAAGCAAAGCTTTGAAGTTGCTAACAGTTGAATATTGGCACCTTTGCACAGCTCAACCTTAAAAGTCTCAAGACACGCAGAAGGGCTGGGAAGGTAGCTCAGTGGTAGAGCCCTGGGTTCCATTCCTCAGCACCACATAAGTAGAAAAAGCTGGAAGTGGTGCTGTGACTCAAGTGGTAGAGTCTAGCCTTGAGCTGAAGAGCTGAGGGACAGTGCCAGGCCCAGAGTTCAGGCCCCACGACTGACCAAAAAAAAAAACAAAAAAAACAGGAATGGATGGTGTTTCCTCAGAATTAAGGCTTCGAACCTCAATCCTCCATGATTGTATATAATAGTGTGGATAAGAATAATATATTCTTTTTTTTCTTTTTAAAATTATTTTTAATTAGCATTAAGGTTCATTGTGACATTTCCATACATGCATACTGTGGAGCAGGTCAAACTCACTCGCACAAGGATAATAGTTATATTTCTGATTTGTCCTTTGGTAAATTCTAGGAACACTTTAAAGTAGATTTTCTGAGGAAGTTATGCTATTTAATTGCTATGGCATGCTTTAAACAATTTAATTTTTTTCTAGAATAAATATGCGGTTCCAGATAAACTAGAAAGACTTAGAAGTTTTCCTGCGTGGGGGAGGTAAGGTGGGGAGGGGGTGTTTAGAAGTGCTTGCTCATGGTATAATGGTAAAGTGAATGGATTCTAGAAGCAATGGCTTTTAGGAAGGTGTTTTTTTGAACTTGGATCTCTAGTGTTTGCAACCTGCTTCTATGACAAGTGATGGAAGCCTTTCCCTCCACATAGCACACTGCGAGTGAGATTGGACATCTGCTAGGAGTTTCCCTGCCTACCCTCCTACCCAGTACCCTACTCAGGGACTACTGAGTGTCAAATGAGGGTCCCCTTTTGCTCTTTGCTGCCTCTTCTGTGGGAATTTGCAAGGTTAGATTCTAATTGTCACATGGAATACAAAAGCTTTCCTATCAGGGAAGGAGGGATAGGTGGAGGAAAAATAGGAGAAAAGGTGAATCCTATGCGATATATAATAGAAGCGTCCTGTAGGGAGTTTAACATGACTTCCTGGGGGCTGGAAAGATGGCTCAGTGGTAGAGCGCTTGCCTTGCATGCCTGAGGCCCTGGGTTCGATTCCTCAGCACCACATAAGCAAAAAGAAAAAAACTGGATGTGGCGCTGTGGCTCAAGTGGTAGAGCGCTAGCCTTGAGCTGAAGAGCTGAGGGACAGCGCCCAAGCCCAGAGTTCAAGCCCCATGACCGGACCCCCCCCCCAAAAAAAGATGACTTTCTAACTGTGGACAGACCTGTCTCTGACACTTGAAAGTACAAAACCCAATTTACTTGCATAGCAATAAATGTTTATTTGGATATTTTTAAAAATTTTCCTATCAACTGGGAAGATCAGGCTCTAATGAGCTAGTTTTTACCGAATATCTTCATGTCCCACACACACTCAACATATCCTCCATTAGAGTTAAAAAAGAAGCCTTTCAGCAAACACCTAAACCTTAGAAGATGGAGGGAGGCAAAAAGTAGCTGGTTCTTTTTATTTTTTTTTTCTCTTCCCAGTCCTGGGGCTTAAACTCAGGGCCTGGGCACTGTCTCGGAGCTTCTCTTGCTCAAGGCTAGCACTCTGCCACTTGAGCCACAGCACTACTTCTGGCTTTTTTCTGTTTATGTGGTACTAAGGAATTGAAGCCAGGGCTTCATGCATGCCAGGCAAGCAAGCACTGTACCCCTAAGCCATATTTCCAGCCCAGGTACCTGGTTCTTAATTAAAACTGTTGAAATCAGGCAAAAATAAATATATAAACATTGAGTCCAACAAAGTTAAGCAAGCGAGTTTTGTAAGTTATCAGCCTGGAGAACTCCTGTCCTGTGTTACCATTGACCCATAGGAGCTACAGTGTTCTGGGGCGGCCATTGCTGTGCTGCTCTCCTGCTGCTTCTCAGATGGAGTGGACATGGGGTATTTGGGGTACTTGTTTCATGCTGGGCAGCAGGGGTTGTTTTCACCTAGAAGGAAAATAACATAAAATGTAAGTGGAGAAGCAAGTGGTTATCACTATCCAGGACTGACCTTGTTTGGAAAGCTGTGAGGACAAGGTAGTCAGTAGATCAGAAACAGCAATTTGGGATTAAAGTAATGATTTTTGTACCTCTAAGAACTACAGTGGAAACTGGGTGCTGAGATCTGAGAATTACAGTTCAAAGCCCAGATGGGGCAGGAAAGTCCATGAGACTCTTACTCCAATTAACCACCAGAAAACCAGAAGTGACGTGACTGAAAGTAGCAGAGTGCTAGCCTTGAACCAAAGAGCTCAGGCACCAGGCTCAGGCCCTGAGGTCTAACCCTGCAACTGAACAACAACAACAAAGAATTAGCTTGGAAACAGCACTCACAGTACCCAGCTCTTGTGTCCAAACTGAGCATTCCTTCCCTGAAAGTGCACTTCATTGCATACTAAGTCTTACGGCACTGGAGGGTGATTCCATGCCCCTGATCTATACCCTAAACTCCTATACTTCTGTTATTGATGAATGTTATGATTTATGTAGGTTGTGTGTGTGTGTGTGCCAGTCCTAGGGCATGAACTCAAAGCCTGGGCACTGAGCTTTTGTGCTGAAGGTTAGTTCTCTATCAATTGAACCAGGTCTTTTGGTGTTAATTGGATATAGGAGTCTCTCAGACTTTCCTGACTGGGCTGGCTTTGAATTGTGATCCTCAGATCTCAGCCTCCTGAATAGTACGAGTAAGTTATGGGCACCCAGCTTTTATGTGTTTGTTTGTTTTTTTAATTAAATTTTAGGCTTTCTTTCCCCTTGCACCTCCTTCTAGAAGCTGCTTTTCTAGAAACTGCTTTTCTTGAAAGATTTAGTGCTTTTACAGTCCTGGGAACTGAACCCAGAGCCTTGCATATGCTAAGCAGCCCAAGCTCTGTATTTCTCATACTGCAGTGATTCACAAACCTCTGTGAATTTTGTCACGAGTATACTGCCTACTCTATCATTTGCTTAATACTTTCTCCCCCCACCCCCTTCAGTCGTGGGGCTGAGTGCTGCCCCTCAGCTCTGCAACTCAAGGCTAGCTAGCACTCTACCACTTGAGCTACAGTGCCACTTCCAGCTGTGGTGCTGAGGCATCTAACCCAGGGCCTCATGCATGCGAGGTAAGCATTCTACCACTGAGCCACCTTCCTAACCCCTTAATACTTTCTTTTAAGAATGACTTTACAAAAAAAAAAAAAAAAAAAAGAATGACTTTAAAGGGTCAGGAAGGTGGTTTAGTGGTTGAGTGCTTGCTTAGCATGCATAAAGCCCTGGGTTCCATTCCTCAGTACCACATAAACAGAAAAGGCCATTAGTGGCACTGTGGCTCAAGTGGTAGATTACTAGCCTTGAGCAAAAGAAGCTCAGAGACAGTGCCCAGGCCCTGAGTTTAAGCCCCAGGACTAGCTAAAATAAAATTGCAAATTGCTCTCTGATTTCCTTTACTACCTTACCTTGCAATCCTTCTGATAGTGGCAGAGTATTTTGCTATCCCATACTGGCTGACAGTGATGAAAATCATGCAGTATAAAATGAATTTTTAAATGCCCTGCAGGGATGAAGAGTAGGCTTGTTTTACCAAATGAAGTGTCTTTTAAAATCTCTTGTCTGTGACAATGAGTATACGATTGAATGGTTCTCTTTAGGAGCCTTGAAATTGAGTTATGTTCTACCACGCATCCGTTATATGTACCTGTAGCAGAATACTGAATCCACTTAGTTATACACAGAATCAACTAGCTGAAATGTCATTTATGCCTAATGAGTATTACTGCTTCTGAATTCTCAGCAGTAATTATTAGTTTTGTGATTAGAAAACATGTATGTGGTCAGGTGTGGTGGTGCACGCCTGTAATCCCAGCACTCGAGGCAGTGGTCAAGAGGATCTGGACTTTGGGGCCATCCTGGGCTACATAGCAGGACTCCTGTCTCAGAGAAAAGAATGAAACCTCTGTAGGCATTCTCGGGTTCATACTTTATAGATACTTGGTTGTAGGATTTTGTTTCTTAAGGGTCTGATTGCTACAAGCCTTTTTAAGGCTTAAGTTATATCTCTGCCTAGAGAAGCCATTTAAAACACCACGTTGTGTATGTTGTGATGCTCTGCTTCCTCAGTGAGAAAAGGAATGGAAAGGAAGCCGGCCAAATGCCAGCTGGCTTCAGGCGGCGTGGGGCCGGCTTGGAAGTTATTGAGTGAGTGCTCTGTGATAAAGGGACCTTTTCTCGGAATTGTTTCTAGAAGGCCCTACAGAAACATATTCACAGGTGGAATAGGAAGTCTGTGGGGGCCACCCGGGAATTGTCAGGTGCTGAGCGTCGAGCACCAAGCACCAAGGCGGGCACTGCCAGCCATGGACTGCTCCAAACTCTAGTGTGTTGTCTTTTTTGTTTGTTTGTTTTAAACCAGAACGTTTATTGTATGGCTAATCTTTTAAATTCTCAAGATGAACCGACGCTGCAACAGCTGCTCTCTTGGGTTTAGGTGTTGTTCCTTCACAGGATCCATGCCTGAATCTGCCATAGACCATTTTTCGGTGCCTCATCCCACCTGTCCCGGCAGTATTGGTAGTAGTTCGTCTCTTAGCCTTGGCACTCCAGTTACACTTTCTCTTGCGTTTTGCAGGCTAGCCACATTTGGTACGTGTCACCTTCTGAAGGTGGCAGGCCTTGGAACCGCAGCAGCAGCACAACGTGTGCGTCTTATTGCGATGCTTTCCAAAGGATGACGTTCCCTTCGTCATCTTGCCTCTGCCGCCGAGACCAAAGAATAGTGTGTTGTTTTTATTCCAGTCAGAGCTTGCTCAGAGCCCCTGTGGAAATGGAATGAGGTTTAAGAACTGAAGTAAACATCTCCGTTAAGGGCAGCGTAACGGTACATCCGGGTTTGCCCAGGACCATCCCAGTTTATACCTTTGGTTCTGGGTTAATTATTACACTAGTGCCCCTTTGGTTCTTAAAAGTGTCCCGGGGTAGATGAGAGCTTTATGGTTATCCAGTTAAGACTGTTGTACAATGAAAAGTTCCCTGAAGGGAGACACTTTGGTGGGGTGTTTTTTGTTGTTTGTTTTTGTTTTTGTTTTGTTGGCCATGGGACTTAAACTCAGGGCCTTGGCACTGTCCCCAAGCTTTTTCACTCAAGGCTAGTACTCTACCAATTTGAGCCACAGCACCAACTTCTGGTTTTCTGATGGTTAGTTGGAGAGAGTCTCACTGACTTTCCTGCCTGGGCTAGCTTTGAACCATGATCCTCAGATCTCAGCCCCCTTCTCCTGCTTCTCCCCCCACCACCCCCCCCCCCCCCCAGTAGCTAGGATTACAGGTGTGAGCCACCAGCACCTGGCTCATTTGTTTGTTTGCTTTACCTTGTGAAAATATTACTCACCCAAACGTAACTTTAACATTCAGCCCGAGTTCTAATTGTGATTTATTTTTTTTTGAGTACAGAGCTTTCTGAGTATGTTGCTTCATTTGCTTCCTTAACAAATTTGAGAATCAGTATTGCCTAATGTTAAGAGTACTGGTTCCATAGTGATAATTAGGAAGTGAGGCCTATGAGGAGATTCGTGAGCATAATGTCTGTATTATAGTGTAAGTGTTAATGCTAATATGTCTGCCTAAGTACTTACTCTGCAACAGACCCTGTGCTTGGTACTAAAGGATAGAAATTAGTGATCTTTCTAAGAAGCTGACATAGAAGATCATGTCACCATCCACCTAGTGAACCAGAGGTACTGTGGTACAGTTCAACTCTTCATTCATCCACATTTGTGTCTGGCTGTTGCCGTGTTGTTGTGCGGTAACAGTAATCATAAGGCCACCTTGCCTGACACGGTGACAGGTACTGAGGATGTGAATGGGAAGAGTCAGCAGTGGCTTCCCTTGTAGATACTTATGTAGGCATGGCTTTTACTTTTAAGCAATGAATTGATAAACACAACTTATTTTAGAACTTATCCTTCAACTGGATAGCACTTCATATTTTAGATCATTCAGTTACTGCAACAAGCATGTGTGCTGTGAGGGTCAGCATTTATGCACGTTTGAATTACTCAAATTTACCTGCAAATGCTCCTTTCCCTTCCTGTCCACTCCTGCCTTTTGGCTTACCCCCCAAAAAGTATTGGACTAAGAACAATGGAGACTCCACCAGTGTAGTCCATGAGCAGGATTCGGATGGGGGATGATGAGGCTGCATGTGATTCTAGTGTTTATCAATCATGTTGCTTGTGCAATTTGGGTTCCTTGCTTAGTAAGAGAAACGCAGTGAAACCTGCCTTCACAATGTATTTGGGGAACTCTCTGTGCTAGAAAGAGCACCCGTAACCCAGTTCTCAGTAAAGGGTGTAAGGATTCAGGTGGGTAGACAGCAGTTGCCTATTCGAATGGCTAATATGCTCTGTCCCATAGCCCCATGAATGCAACCATTTTTGTCAGGCATCAAGTCCAGATTTGGGGTTCTAAAAACAAAACAACAACAATAACCACCAAAAAAAGGCGTCAGTGTCCTTAGAATATGAAGATGTGAAAGTGGTTTTCCCCATGAAGGATTCTTGGAAATACTGAATTGTAATTGAGTTGGTAGCTAGAGACAACTAAAAAGCAGAGGTGTTCAGACTAGCAGTTTGAGGTTCCTTTTTTACTTGATAGTTGGGCTGTGTGGCGCATGCCTGTCATTTTGGGAAGAAGGAAGACTTTTTTCTGTTACACTCTTTTGTAGCTTTTTTTTGTTTTATACTTTTGTACTATTAGACACTTTTATATTTAGTATTTTGTAATCAGTGTAGAAGAAAGTGGACTTGCATTTGAGTTTTTGGTGAATTATGTTGTCCAAGTAATAGAGGAGTGTCCAAATTTGCTTTACTTTGGATTGTTTTCCAGATAGCAGACCCTACCTTAGCTGAAATGGGGAAAAACTTGAAAGAGGCGATGAAGATGCTAGAGAACAGTCAGAGGTGAGTGTGTGGGACAGAAGCCACCCTGCTCAACGTGTCCAGCCTGTTTTGAAACTGGTGGCTCTGGTTTCCCTCTTTCAGAGACACGTCTAGACTCCAGGATGTCACATGTAGCTTCTACTGAGGTGAAAATTGGTGTTTGTCTTGGGTTGAAGGAACTTTATAATTAGAGGATTTTGAAATGAGGGGAAGAACTTTGAAGTTTCAGTTCTGTCTGTAAAGAGTCTTACATAACACTGATTTGAATCTGTAAATAGTTCTTACTACAGATTCAGGTCATATTGAGTATCTAACCAAAAGTGGGTTGAAGTGGTTTTGTCATGTTCTTTTTCTGAAACTCGATCTAAAACGGAGGCTGGAATGACGTGATCAATGTGTTTCAAATCCTACACCAGTCACTCAGAGGTACTAGGTCAGGTTGGCATGCTCACATGTTAGTAGTTTGACATGATAAAGTCAGTGACCTGTTTTTCTCCTCTTCCATTAGAAGACCAGAGGAAGAGAGTGGAAGGAAGCCGGCACCGGAAGACATCCCAGGACCACTCCAGGGCAGGCAAGTGCAACGGAGATCAGTTACGGTGAAACCTTTTCTAATCCAAGACTTGGTACTGCTTGTTTACAAATTTAGTTTAATGAGAACAAATAAAATTTACACAGTGCAATGTTCAACAGAACATTGGAAAACTGAAATGCCATTGGGTGGTTGGTTTATAATGCAGAGCCTACCATCTTTCCACTCAGAACTTAATATGACCCCACCACTCCAAAGCCATACACAAATTTGTGTTTATAGATGAAATATCATGCGTAATTCATCCTTGGACTTTAGGATCTTCTCAGTAGACTGAGCTTTATTTTGACAGAAATTTCAATTAGCTAAGACTTGTCATCTTTATAATATAGTAGATCAAAGTAAGATGTCAGCTGTAGTCATTGATTGGCAACTAAAGCAAATTAAGTCTGTGGTTTGAACTAACAGAGAACAATAAGTAGCTGGCTCCAGGTTTTGCAGGATGCTAGCAGTTAATCTGAAGCTAAAATCCCACCCTAAGTCAAACTTATTTTCTCTTTTATAACCAGGAAACTGCACGTAGGTCAATAGTACAACTCCCTTAAATTGTTCTTTGACCTATATAGAAATTGTATAAAGTTGCAAAAGAAAAGTATGGAGGAAGTATCCCCGTGTACCAGGAAACATCCTATCTAAAATACCCAGATGCTAAGACCTTAAGATACTCCTCCCACTTAGCATGAACCAGGCTGTCTCCATATGAAGTGTTTCTACAACTCAGTATAGGAAGCAAATCTTGTAAGACTCCTTATCGCAGGCCTGGAGGGACACAGGGTGGTAAAATTTGTTTGTTTTTTGCCATTGCACAGCAGTTCCCCTAGAGGAGACACTCCCAGGAACATCTGAAACTCAGAATGGCCGCACATTTTTGACCCTTACAATGCTGAGTCCCCAGTATTTGAGTCTGGTGATATGTTGATTGCATCTTCAACCGGCCTCTAAAGGCTTAACAAGTTTGGATAGCTAGCTCAAAGTCACAAGGCCAGCAGCAAAATGTGCCTTGACTTCCCTTCCCTGCCCCAGTCCCACACTGTGTGAGGGCCAGAGCTGCTCTCACTGGAAGGTCAGTGCCTTGGGGAATGGGTTTTGAACATTGTTCCGACAGTGATGCTCTGTTTGAAGATGAAAATTTTCTTAGTCATGTTCTGATCCATAGATACTGCTTTTACATTGCACATGTCACAAGTTGTGTTACCAGTGACCATTCTTACCTTGTTAGCCATTCATATTCTTCTAAGTAGGAGGAAGCTTATGCAGTGAGCAGCTAGAAGCATGTCGTAGATGGAAGTATATGTAGTTAAAGCATATTGCAGCTTTCCCAGCTTGGGGAAGAGCTGGTAAATGTTTTCATTACCTGTCTAAAGCTATTAGTCCAAGCAGACAAGACTCCTCCATGGAGGAAAACAGATATGCCAGCAGCCTTAGAACATTCTCACTGCCTTTGTGACCTTCTAGCATCTTAAGAGGTCTTTTGAGTCTTCTAACATGATTATTAAATATTCTCTGTTCAAATGAACTGGCATAGACATATTCTAGAGCAAAATGTGAAATTTAAAAAACTCATATTTAGGTAGAGTTAATTAATCATAAATAAGGCTAAATTCTGATTTGAGAGTTGATTTTTTGTTCAAGTATAAACTATATATGAAAACACATTTCTTCCCCCTTGTAGTCAGCTCATTGCCCAAAGAAAGGAAAACTTCCACAAGTGCACTAGTTGGTGGTGGGAGTGGGGTTGCGTGCTCTCTTCAGCAGGCTGTTGACTTTCTGTTCTGCAGTGGACAGGACATGGTGAGCATCCTGCAGCTAGTGCAGAATCTGATGCACGGAGATGAAGGCGAGGAGCCCCTGAGCACACGGTAATGGAGAGGGCCAGCATGAGCCACCAGGCCTGGTCTGACCACTTCATCCTTAATCTGTTCTCTGTAGTTCCTTTTTTTCCCCCTGCAGTGCTAGAAATAGAACCCAGGGCTTTGATCATGGTAGAACAACTTAGTAATCTCCAGCCTTCCCTCTCTAGCTCTTGAGGCTGGAATTTAATTGTTAAAATATTGAAAAGAAAATTGCTTTTAAATAGTTTTGGCATATTCTGTAAAAAGAAAGATCTAACATTCTTTTTTTTTTTTTTTTTTGGGTCAGCCATGGGGCTTCAACTCAGGGCCTGAGCACTGTGTTCTTTTGCTCAAGAGTAGTGCCCTTTGAACCACAGCTCTATTTCCAGTTTCCTAGTGGTTAATTGGAGATAAGAGTCTGGTAGACTTTCCTGCCCAGGCTGGCTTCAAACTCTGATCCTCAGATCTCAGCCTCCTGATTTACTAGGATTATAGGGCTGGGCCATCAGCACCTAGCTCTGATAGGATTCTATATTTTATTTTATTTTATTTACCTGTTTATTTTTGTTGGTGTGGGGCTTGAACTCTGGGCCTGGGCACTGTCCCTCAGCTCTTCTGTTCAAGGCTAGCACTCTACCACTTGAGCCACAACGCCGCTTCCGGCTTTTTCTGCTTATGTGGTGCTGAGGGCTCGAATCCAGGGCTTCATGTATGCAAGGCAAGCATTCTACCAACTGAGCCACCTTCCCAGCCCCCGGATTCTATTTTTTAATATATTTTTCTCCTGACATTTTCAGTGTTTAATATGCATTGAATTTCTGAGTTTCTATGAATGAATGCCTTATGAAATTTTGCATGGATTTCAAGTCTAACAAATTTCTATGGAACACTATAGCTCCTTTTATGTTATTTGATTCTATTTTCTTAATGTAACAAATTTTAATGAACAGAGTCCAGAGTATTGGAGAACAAGGTCACATGGCTTTGCTGGGTCACAGTCTTGGAGCTTATATATCAACTCTGGACAAAGAAAAGCTGAGAAAACTAACAACTAGGATTCTTTCCGATACCACCTTGTGGCTGTGCAGAATTTTCAGGTAAAGACATATGATGACATTCTACCTTCTGTAAGATATTTGCCTCGTTTGAAGGTTGCTTAAGCTCTTTGTGCGACTTGATCTTTGTGTATTAAGAGGGGAGATGGGCTGGGTGCCAGTATCCTGACTACTCAGGCGACTGAGATCTGAGGGTCATGATTCAAAGTCAGCCCAGGCAGGAAAGTCCATGAGCCTCTTATCTTCAATAAACCACTAAGAAAACGGGAAGTGGCACTGTGGCTCAAGTGGCACTAGCCTTGAGCTGAAGAGCTGAGAGACAACATTCAGGCCCAGAGTTCAAGCCCCATGCCCAACAACAACAAAAAAGAGGGAAGATGGTTACTATCTGCTTCATGGTGTTATGGGGGCCAAGTGAGATCCTGTGTCAATATAGGTAAGAACTGAGTGTAAAGGTACTGAAATGTTTGCTAGAGTCAGCCCCTTTTTTGGGGGAAAGGAGGGTCTTGAACTCAGCGCCCAGGCTTTGTCTGAGCCTCTCTGCACAAGGCTAGTACTCTACATTTGAGCCACAGTGCCACTTCCTGCTTTTCCTGAGTAGTTTATTGGAGATAAGAGTCTCATGGACTTTTCTGCCTGGGCTAGCTTTGAACCCCAATCCTCAATACTCAGCCTCCTGAGTAGCTAGGATTACTGGCCTGAGCCACTGGTGCCTGACACCCACACATTATTTTTAAGTGTTTGTTTTCCAAGTTTGGCACATTCATATAAGATAGAGCAATGATCTAGATCAAATACCTTCAATCATCATGTTCTTCCTTAGTCTCTAGGAGACTAAGAAAATTCTAATAAAAGCAAGACTTGCTGGGTGCCAGTGTCCCACACCTGTAATCCTGGCTGCTCAGGAAACTGAAATGTGAGGATCACAGTTTGAAGCCTGTTTGATCAGGGAAGTCTATGACACTCTTTATCTTTAATTAACCTGCAAAAAGCTGAAGTGGAGTTGTAAGCTAAGGGACAATAGCCAAGCCCTGAGTTCAAGCCTCAGTACCAGCATTTTTTAAAAAAAGCATTTATTTTGAAGATTTTAGGGGTGACACTGCCAACACATACCTGCATCACCCATTCCTTCCTTTGTGTGGATTCTACTTTTGTATCTGGGACTCCAGGTGTTTGTTTCCTAGTTTCTGCTTTCTAGAGTTGAATGCGGGTGTCATGTCGTTACCTGACTCCATTATAAAGTCTGCTGGAGTGAGTGGCCAGCCAGCCCACTTGAGTTGAGGGCGCCTCACACCCCAATCCTCCCTACCTACTCTAGGAGATAGTTCCTCATTGAGAAGAGAATTGCTCTCATGTCTAACATTGGGATATAGTGGTCAGAACTAGCTAGAAGCAAGAGTACATTGATTTATGGGATCTCTTGATAGGTATGAAAATGGCTGTGCCTATTTCCATGAAGAAGAAAGAGAAGGACTCGCCAAGATCTGCAGGCTTGCCATTCATTCTCGATACGAAGACTTCGTCGTGGATGGATTCAATGTGTTATACAATAAAAAGCCTGTTATATACCTTAGTGCTGCTGCTAGACCTGGCCTGGGCCAATACCTTTGTAATCAGGTAATACGATACAAACAGTGTTCAAATGTAGTTTGGCTTTGCTCTTGTGTTCTAGCTGTGGCTAGAACCTAGGACCTTACCCGTGCTAGGCAAGCATTCTATCACTGACTTCCAGCCCCAGTGTTTTGTCCTGGGCTTGAACTCTGGGCCTGGGCACTCTCCCTCAGTTCTTCAGCTCAAGGCTAGCTCTTTACCACTTCAGCCACAATGCCACTTGCGGTTTTCTGAGTGGTTTCTTATTGGAGATAAGAAAGCCAGCACTGCTTGAGCTGGCTTTGAACCATGATCCTCAGATCTCAGCCTCCTGAGTAGCTAGGGTTACAGGCGTGAGCTACCAGTGCCTGTCCTGTCCTGAACCCTTTGAAACACGTCTATGCATTTCTCTAGCTCTAAAGAGCTCTAGCTCTCTAGTTTAAAGAAAGATGGTACACTTGTCTGTCTCCTGTTTTGTAAGAGAATATCATATATATATATATACATACATACATACATATATATATATATGGGGGACAGGGAGAGAAAATATATTAGTATTACATATATTATTGAATTTGGAGGTGATGTGTGGTAGATAGGTTTATGTATTTCTAATTGCCCAGAGGCCATCATAGGAAACATTTTGCTTTCTTTCCATACTTGAATTAGAGAGGCTGTGTAGTTTTTTTATATGGGTGTTTTCACTGACTGTTGACTTTTTTTGTTGTTGTTGATTGTTGGTTGTGGGGTTTGAACTTGGCCTGGGCGCTGTCCCTCAGCTCTTCAGCTCAAGGCAAGCGCTCTACCACTTGAGCTACAGTACCACTTCTGGCTTTCTGGTGGTTAATTGGAGATAAAAGGCTCATGGATTTTCCTGCCCAGGCTGGCTTTGAACTGTGATCCTCAGATCTCAACTTCTTGAGTAGCTAGGATGACAGGTGTGAGCCACTGTCGTCCAGCTTTTCATTCTTTTCTGAGCAGGTTCTTGCTTTTTCCTGGGCTCACTTTGGACCATGAGCCTCCTGTTTACAGCTAGGGTAGCAAGTGTGCCCTACTTTTTTTTTTTTTTTTTTTTGGTCAGTCATAGGGCTTGAGCTCAGGGTCTGGACGCTGTCTCTGAGCTATTTCGCTGAAGGATAATGCTCTACCACTTTGAGCCACAGTGTTACTTCAGGTTTTTTGGTAGTTAATTGGTGATGAGTCTCACAGACATTCCTCCCTGGGCTGGCTTTGAACCACAGTCCTCAGATCACAGCTTCCAGAGTAGCTAGGTTTACAGGTGTGAGCCACTGGCACCCAGCCCTACTAATTTTTTATTGGTTGAGATGAGGATCTCATGAACTTTTTGCCTAAGCTTGATTTGAACCATGGTTTTCCCAATTTCAATCTCCTTAGTAGCTATGAACTTTTGTAATTTGAACTCAGGGCCTTACTCTTTTCAGCTGGACTATATCTACTTCTTGAGCTATGTCTCTAGCCCTGCCCTTCGCTGGTTATCTTTTCTATCTGGGCTAGCCTCAAACTACCATCTTTAGAGCTCAGTCTTAAGCCCCTGGTAGACTCAGCCCCTGGTAAATACTTGTGTATTTTTCCTCTAAAGAAGAGAATATGTGATAAAGTATTAAATTTTTGGTCTTAACTACTCTTGTTTCTGAAATTGTACAAACAGTACATTGTAACTGTTAACAGTTCCTAAACTTACTCCTCATGTATTCAGAAGCTAATAATGAAGAACATAAAATTAATTTGCCTTGCTTTCCATTCATTACCCTTTGTTTCTCTCAGTACATGATTTCTGTAAAGAAGGCACTGCTGTTCTCTAAATGTCTCTGGTGGTGGTGTGTTTGGAGGAAAAACCCTGTTACCCCAGAAATGCCCAGTGCTCAGTAGTTTCTTTGTTTGCAAAAGTCTTTTTTTTAGTGTACTTAAGACTGTTCCAAAGATAGTTACTTGACTCATTTATGATTGCTTTTATGTTATGTGTCTGTGTTCAGGGGTAACCCTGTGTGCTGAGCTACCTCCTCTGCCCTCATTTAGAAAATTTTACAGCCGGGCGCTGGTGGCTCACGCCTGTAATCCTAGCTACTCAGGAGGCTGAGATCTGAGGATCGCGGTTCAAAGCCAGCCCGGGCAGGAGAGACCGTGAGACTCCTATCTCCAATAAACCACCAGAAAACCGGAAGTGGCGCTGTTGCTCAAGTGGTAGAGCGCTCGCCTTGAGCTGAAGAGCAGAGGGACAGCGCCCAAGCCCAGAGTTCAAGCCCCACGACCGACAAAAAAAAAAAAAAAAAAAAAAAGAAAATTTTACATTGTCTCCTCTTACAAGCTATTTAAATTCACATTTTTTGTCAGGGGGTGGGGCTTAGCATTCCTGTGTACTTCAGTCCTGTTTATAAATGTTCCAGGGGGATCAGGGGGTAAATGACTTTCTTCTGTGTTTTTCTTTGAGACAGAGACTTGTTACATACCCCAGGCTGTCTTTGAACTCAAAGTCTTCCTGCCTCAGCCTCCTGAGTGCTGGGATTATACATGTGTGCTACCATGCTTGACTGAGATTTTTTTTCTTTTAATAGTACTGGGATTTGAACTCAGAGCTTTGAGCTTGTCATGCATACTCTCTACCATGCTCTTCCTGCTTTTCACATAAGGTTTCATATTTGTGCCTGTGTAGAGCTTGGAATCACTTCTACCTCTGCTTCCTGTCGTTGAGATACTGTGGCTTGTCTGTCACATTCATAAGTGAGTGGGGAAAAAAGGTCTTCTAAAACCATGTGTTTCGCCTTGCAGCTCGGCTTGCCCTTCCCCTGCTTGTGCCGTGTGCCCTGCAACACTATGTTTGGATCACAGCATCAGATGGTAAGTTTTCCTTTGGTTTATATGATAAGCTGGAGCTTCATTTCAAGTGTGTCTTTCAACTAAACTTCTGTTTGCTGACCTCCAGGTAGTTAGTAGTAGCTTACTTCAATCTTTGCTTTGTGTAATGTGTATTGCTGCGTTGTGTCCAGGAAGGTTGGCCAGTATAGGTCAGGACCCCCAGGGTCTTTTTTTGGGTCAGTACTGGGATTTGAACTCAGGTCCTTGCAGCTGCTAGACAGACAGGTTTAGTACCACTTAAGCCACAGCCTCAGCCCTGGCACCTTGCTCTTAAAGGATCTTTTATTTATTTTGGTGGTACTGGGGTTTGAGTAGCAGTGAAACTCAGCTTTGCACTGGCTAGGCAGATGTTCTCCTGAGCCATCTCTTCAGCCCTTTTTACTCTGGTTAGGATAGGATAGGATCTTGGTTTATGGCCTGGTGGGCCTGCACTACAATCCTCCTAGTTATACTTCCTGCTGTATAGCTGTGTTGTGTTGAGATGGGCTGGCATGGAACTGTAGTTCTTCTGATCTCACATAGCTAGGATAACAGGCACATGCCACCACAGCTGGTTGAGATGGGGTCTTGCAAATATTTTGCTTGGGTGGCCTTGAACCATGATCCAGAGTACCTCCAGAGTAGCTAGGATTACAGGATGAGCCACTCTATTCTAAAAAATCTTGTAACCACTTTATCACGTTCTTTGAAGTGTTTTTGGTGCTAGAAATTGAGCACCGGACCTGATGCATACTGAGTACACACTTTACCCAACTCTGTTGCCTGTCTTAAGTAGAAATATGGTAGCTCAGATCAGTGCCAAAACTTCCTTCTAAAGCCTATGGTCGAAGTTGTCACTGTGGGGGACTCGTGCCTGGGCATGTCGGGGTCTTTGTATCTTGCTGCATAGCTCATGCTGGCTTTGTATCTTGCTGCATAGCTCATCCTTGGCACCCTGTATGGGAGCGGGTAGGTTATGAAAATGGGATCCTTCTTTGCATATTGCAGTTAAGTTCAATTATCTTAGACATGCAAGTGATAAACCTCTTAGGCTACTAGGAAGAGGATCAATTTTAGGATTCTGCCTTTCTTTTGCAACGTGGCTCAACTTTTAACTTGGGTATACCAGTAAGTAGCTGCTCTCTCATCCATCTTTTGAGGGAGGTACAAGATTTTCTCTAAATGCATATATTTAAAAATAGAGAAGTGTTGGTTCCAAATATGAGCACTTTTTGCTTCATTTTGCTGTTTTTTTCTAATTAGGTTTGAAGGGAAACTATTTGGTTTTGACATTTATGATTAGAGGAAACAAAATTTATCAAAAGTCAGACTTGTTTGAGTGTTTAACTTTGAGAGTCATCTGTGATACTTTTGGAAGTCATAATTTTTCTTTTCAATCTAAAAAGTGATTTTATTTTTCTAAACTTTTTGTTAGCATACAGTAGTTGAATAGGGTTTCAATTTCTGCACATGTATACCATGTACCTCACAAATTCACCCCTTCTATCACTCTCCCTCACCCCCCATCCTCCCTTCTAAAACAAATTTTAACAGGCTTACTGCTCTGTTTTCATACATGCAAGTAAAGTACTTCAGCCACATCCGCCCTCCCACTGTCACTCATCCCAGAAGTCGTCACTTTGCAGTGTGCGCCTTTTGTGTTGGTCATCTCATATTTTTGTGGTCCTAGGATGTTGCCTTTCTGGAGAAATTGATTAAAGACGATATAGAACGTGGAAGGCTGCCCCTGCTGCTTGTGGCAAATGCTGGTATGTATCATAAAACCCAGTCTTTGACTTTGGAAATCTAGGTGAGAAACTTGGCCTGAAAAGACCAACTAACTCTTAAGGGCTGGTAAGGTGGTTGAGTGGTAGAGTGCTTGCCTTGCATGCATGAGGCCCTGGGTTTGATTTGTCAACACTACATAAGCAGAAAAGGCCAGGAGTGGTACTGTGGCTCAAGTGGTAGAGCACTAGCCATGAACTGAAGAGCTGAGAGGCAGTGCCCAGGCCCAGAGTTCAGACCCCACAACCAAAAAAAAAGACCAACTCTTAAAAAAATGTTTTATCTCAGTGCTGGTGGCTCATGTCTATAATTGTAGCTACTCTGGAGGCTGAGGATAGCCGTTTGAAACCAACCTGGGCAGGAAAATCTGTGAGACTCTTACCTCCAATTAATCACTGGAAAATGGGAAGTGAGGCTGTGATTCAAGCGGTAGAGCGCTAACCAGCAGTTTAACCCCCAGGACTGGGAAAAGAAATGAAAAGTAGTAGTAAATTATCTTTATAGGTAGCATGATTGTATATCTATCATGTTTTATGGAAACTAGAGAAACGCTGCTGGAATGAATTAATACACTAAGAAAATGTGAGTGTAGAAGAGCTTTAGAAGATGCTTAACATCAGTAGTGGTCATTAGGAAAATTCAAGTTAAGCCAGGCATTGGTGGTACACACCTATAATCTCAGCTACTCAGTAAGCAGAGATAGGAGGGTCCTAAGTTCCAGGCCAGCCCAAGCAAAGTTATTAAGACATTTTTTTCAGAAACAAAAATATAAAAGGGTTGGGGGCCTGGCTCAAGCGGCAAAACACTGGCCTAGCATGCATGAAATCCTAGATTCAATTCCCAGTGGAGTTTAGCCAGGGGTGATGGTGTAGTACCTACCTGTAATTCTAGCACCGACAGAGGCATGAAGATTGAGAGTTTGAGGCTAGCCTAGACTACACTGAGGGACTGTCTCCAACTAAAAAGAAAAAGGAAAGAGAAGCATAATTTGAAAGCACAGGCTGCGGGTGTAGCTCAGGGGTGGGGCAGTTGACGCCAGTCCTCAGCATCCCATGAAAAAGCAGTGAGATGACGTTAAAGTTAAAAAAAAAAAAAAAAAGTGCCAAATGCTGGTGAGCTGTTGTGTGACTGGTGGGGACACCAAGCAGTACAGCCACGCGAGAGGACAGCTTGGCGCTTCCTTACAAGGCTTCCATGTTTACTACCGCACCACCCCTCAGTCCCATTACTTGGTATTTACCAAAGAGAATTGAAAATGTCCCTCATACCAAGAACTCATAAGTGTTCAGGTGTCCATTGGCTGGTGCGGACCTGCTGCGGAGACTAAGCAGGGACAGGCATGTCCACTGGGAAGAATTACGGAAGCCAGACACAGAAAGGTCTGATCTATGCTTCCATGGACAAATTGTACTGAGTGACGGAACAGGCTGGGGCTATGGGGCTGCACGGAGCTGAGGGGCCGCCGTGGGGACAAGGATGCTTCCAGGAAGTAGAGAACTACACGCCTGAACCACACGTGTATGCCAGTGGGTTTTGTTGCATATGAACTGCACTTTAATAAAGCAGTTCATTTCACAAAATATTTAAATACAACAGGAAAACCACTACTTCCTGCCTGACTTCTTGTATGTTTAAAAGAAACAGATCTACCCATGTTTAGTCACTTGATGGACTCAGGGATTTTTTTTTTTTTTTTTTTTGGCTTATAACATTTGCTCCTTTGAATAGCTTTTCTTGTTTGGGTTATCATAGGAACAGCTGCAGTTGGACACACAGACAAGATTGGGCGATTGAGAGAGCTCTGTGAGCAGTATGGCATATGGCTTCACGTGGAAGGGTAGGTAGAGGCGAGGTCCCTAGGAAGAGGGGACATCCAGCCAGCCCCACTGTAGTGACAGTCATCCCCGAAGGTTCTTAGAGCAAGGTAATAAAATAACAAATTGGCTGAAACAGATCTTACTGGTTCACACAACTAAAAAGACCAGTGCTTAACTGGCTTCTGCAGTCATTCTGTCAACAGAATTGTCTGCTTCCATCCCAAAGCCTCAAAAAAAGTCCCAGGAGCAGTTGGCGCCAGTGTGTCCAGGCCGAGGCCTGCTATCTTGCCTCCAGAAGGACAAATGGGAGCAGTGGCTGGAGGACACAGCATATGGGGTGCAGTGTCCTAAGCAGACAGGGACACCCTGACACATGTCCCGCTTCAAGTGAGTCTGCAAGGGTTTCTTGTCTTTGTAAAGTCCGCACCTCCTGTGGCTGGAGTGGAGCCAATGACGGGGCTGTCACCCCACAGCAGCGCAGCTGGGCTTAAGTTTTGGACAGCACATACTTAGTGAAGAAGAAACAGTGAGTAATTAGTTCTCAGATTGGTGTTTTCTCTTCCAGGGTGAATCTGGCAACATTGGCTCTCGGTTATGTCTCCTCGTCGGTGCTGGTATGTTGTAGGTTTTCACCAAATACTTTACGGCAGGGTGTGGGGAGTGGGTTTAGTGTACTCTCATCATGTGGTGACAAGTTGTTCTCCTGTGGGTAGGCTGCAACCAAATGCCACAGCATGACGCTGACCCCGGGCCCCTGGCTGGGGCTGCCCGCTGTCCCCGCAGTGACGCTGTACAAGCACGATGACCCTGCCCTGGTGAGCTGCCTGCCCGGCTGGGGCGGGGCGGGGCGGGGAGGGACCATTCACTACAGAACAGCCAGACGGAGTCTGCTTTCTTCATTTCATTTATGACATGAATCCATACTATTTTTTTTTTGGTTTATTCATCATAGGTTTATTCCCTATATGTGTAAAGGACTTTCAGGCCAGTGTATAGCTGCATCATATTCCATCACTCAAGTATCGCTCGTGTTTAGTCATGGCCATTTGTGAACTTTAAGGATATTTTCAAGTTTCTATAATAGAGGTTTGAATGAATGTCTTTTTACTTTGCAAATTATTTCTTAAAAATAGGTTCTCCAGGAAGTGGCGCTGTGGCTCAAGTGGTAGAGCACTAGCCTTGAGCTGAAGAGCTGAGGGACAGTGCCCAGTCCCAGAGTTCAAGCCCCACAACTAACAAAAAATAGAAAATGAACTCCAGGAAAAATAGGTTCTCCAAAGTGAAATTCCCGGCTTGTCAAGGCTGCTAAAGCCTATAATCCAAGCTGGTTGGGAGGCAGAGATCAGAGGATCCGGGTTTGAGGCTAGCCTGGGCTAAAGCATTCACAAGACTCTACCTCCACAAGCAGCGGGGTGTGGTGGCCCGTGCCTGTTAACCCTGCTGCTGGGGAAGCACAAGTAGAAGGATCACATGCCAAGCCAGCCCGATCATAAAGCCATACTCTTCCTTGAGAACAATGCCAAAAGAGATTGGAGGCCTGGCCCAAGTGGAAGAGCACCTGCCTCACAAGCTCAAGGTCTTGAGTTCAATAAGGCTTCTAATCCACATTTTCTAAGAGGTTGCAATGGTTTTCTTTTTCTTTTCTTTCTTTTTTTTTTTGGTCATGGGGCCTGAACTCTGGGCCTGGGCACTGTCTCTCAGCTCTTCAGCTTAAGGCTAGCACTCTACCACTTGAGCCACAGCGCCACTTCTGGCTTTTTCTGCTTATGTGGTGCTGAGGACTCGAACCCAGGGCCTCATGCATGCAAGGCAAGCACTCTACCATTGAGCCACCTTTCCAGCCCCTCTTTTTAAGTCAGTATCTCACTATATAGCCCAGGCTAGCTTTAGATGCCTTAGTTATCCTACCTTGGCTTCCCACATGCTGGTAACGAGTGTGCGCTATCACACCCAACAAGACAATTTTTTTAGTGGTATTAGGAATCAAATCTGTGGCTGTGTACCTACTAGGATTAGAGCTCTACCATTGGCTCAGTGGTAGAGTGCTTGCCTTGCATGCCTGAGGCCCTGGGTTCTATTCCTCAGCACCGCATAAGCAACAAAGAAAAAAGCCAGAAGTGGCGCTGGGCTCAAGTGGTAGAGCGCTAGTCTTGAGCTGAAGAGCTGAGGGACAGCGCCCAGGCCCAGAGTTCAGGCCCCACGACCGGACCCAAAAAAAAAAAAAAGAGCTCTATCATTGAGCTACATCCTGAGCCCTAGTGCATTTTTAAAAATCCTAAGTTCTATTGGTTGGTAATAGAAGAGTTAGTGACAAACACATGCAAAATAAGTGCCAGATGACTGAACGATTGGTGTCTTGCTCAGTTAGTAACAGTTACAGTTACGGCTGGATGGATGCTTGCTCAGAATAAGGAACTGCCATTTGCTTCATTGGGACTTTTTTGGCAGTATTAGAGTTTGAGTCTTCAGCTCACTGGACAAGCACTCTGCTTTAGTTCAGTTTTTAGATAGGGTCTTATAGTTTTGTCCCAGCCAACCTTAGACGGTCCTCTTACCTCACACTCCTGCACGGCTGAGATTGCAGGTGTGTATCACTGAGACCAGCTTCCTTTTTTGAGATAGTGTCTCACAGAAGCTGTCTCCTGAATTTCTGAATCCATCAGGATTCTCATCTTGGAGTAGCTTTGCCATTTCTTTCCCCTGAGCCCTTGGACTCTGCCAGGTCTCTGGCAGTGGCAACCGGATGGTGCTCAGGCTGCGTGCCTGGCATGCGTCCCCCCACATTGTGCCTTGTAGATGATAGCAGTTACTCTGCTGCAGAGTAACTTCTTCAATTAATGTATCCATACTGGACTCTCTTAGACTCTAGTTGCCGGACTTACATCAAATAAGCCAGCAGACAAACTCCGTGCCCTGCCTCTCTGGTTATCTTTACAATACTTGGGACTGGATGGCATCGTGGAGAGGATAAAGCACGCTTGCCAGCTGGTGAGTAGACACTTCGGCAGTGACCACGGTTTCCGTCTCTGCCCCTGTCCGCTGCTCACCCCCTGACTACCACCTCATAACCAACTGGCTGCTCACCCCCTGACTTACCACCTCATAACCAACTGGCTGCTCACCCCCTGACTACCACCTCATAACCAACTGGCTGCTCACCCCCTGACTTACTACCTCATAACCAACTGGCTGAAGGCCCTTCGGCTGTTGTTTCTTTTTTTTTTTTTTTTTAAATCTTCTATATTTTTATGTTTTTATTGTAAAAGTAGTGTACAGAGGGGTTATAGTTACATGAGTAAGGTAATGAGTACATTTCTTATTGAGCATTGTTACCTCTTCCTTTGTTTGTAACCACCACACCTGGTTTGCTCTTTAAGATGGAGTCTTGTCAGCTTTTGTTTGGGCTAACCTTGAACCTGGGTCCTCCTTTCTCTACCTCTCACATAGCTGGAATTACCGCTGAGTGGCCTGTTCCTTTCTTTCCATCCATATTTGTATGTGTTTTTGCGTGTGTTGGGTGGGTGGTTATTTGTGTGGCGCTGGTTTTGAACTTGGGTCCACATCCTTGCTAAGCTGCCACTATCCAGCACATGCCATCATGCCCCATTATTAGTTGAGATAAGGTCTTGCTAACATTTTGTTAGCCCAGCCTTGAACCTCTAGCCTCCCAGTCTCTGCCTCCCAAATAGCTAAACATGAGCCACTGTAGCCCCCCACTCCCTCCCTCCCTCTGTTTTTTGAGGTAGGACCTCCAAACTGACCATGAACTCTTGATCTTTCTGCCTCAGTATGCCCAGTGCTGCCATTAGAGGCATGTTACACCATGCCCAGTTTGGCCTGGATTTGTGACACACTGGCTTGGGTTCCTAAATTGGAGGTTTCTGGGCATCTAAGTCTAATTCTCTTTGTATTCAGGGTATTCTATTTGTGAGAAATGTATAATAATCCTGTAGCATATTAATCTGTTGGGTACTGTAACAAAATGCCTTAGAATGAGTAATTCCGGGGCCAGCATACTCAGTGCCTGGGAGAGAGGGCTTGTTGCTTGCACACGCGGCAGCAAGAGCAGGCTCATTTGGGCTGTTTTGGTTTTGTTTTGGTTTTGTTGTTTGTTTTGAGCTGGTTTTATAAGCGCACTCTGATCCCACCACGAAGGCTCCATGCTCTGGCCCCAGCCACTTCCCCTGCCTCTCTCTCTCTGTGCCGTGGAGATTGGGTTCCAGCAATAAAACCACAGCTTTTAGAAAGCGTGATGTTACCTTTATGCAGTGCAGGAGCTGAGCTTGCCTAAACTAACTATCCTTTTGTCCTGTGTCCCCTCTCAACACTGCCTCTGTTGTCTACCCTGCCAGGTAGCAGCAATAGTCACTAAAGAAATTACTTAGGACCGGGCACTGGTGGCTCACGCCTGTAATCCTAGCTACTCAGGAGGCTGAGATCTAAGGATCACGGTTCAAAGCCAGCCCAGGCAGGAAAGTCCGTGAGGCTCTCTTCTCCAGTAAACCACCAGAAAACCGGAAGTGGTATTGTGACTCAAGTGGTAGAGCACTCACCTTGAGCTGAAGAGCTGAGGTACAGTGCCTAGGCCTGGTGTTCAAGCCCCGTGACTGACCACAATCAAAAAAAGTTACTTAGGGCACCATCTGATCACCACCTAAGTTCTGCATTCAGTCTCGCTTTAAATATGTTCTTGGGCTAAGGTGGTAGATCAGTGGCAAAACATCTTTAGTGTATGCAAAGCTCCAAGATCAATCTCAGCACCTCAAAAAATATTAAAATTTAAAATGTGGGTGTGTGTTTTTTGGGAACTGGCACTTCCTAAGTGTCATACACACACACATACACATGGATATGTATAATAGATATTCTACGTAGTTGTACAAAGGGGTTTCAGTTTGACATGTCAGTTTGAGTATAAGACATCTTGATCAATGTCACCCTTTCCAATTTTTATATTTAAATAATCACTTCCCTATTTTTCCATCAGTAGTCCTCATTCACAAGTTCTTTTTTACATTAAAGAATGAAGATCTGTGTTTACAAAAGCACAATATGTATATTTTTTAAATACCCTCTTTATGCTACTAGCTCATATCTTGATTTGGTTCTTGGCTGAGAGAAGCTTCTATTGCTGTAGTAACTTCATCAACTTGGGGAGGGTTTGGGTACCCCAGGGACAGCTTTCAATTCCCCTGGGCCAGAGGAGTGCAAGACAATACTGATGACATTCACTGTGATGCCCTGGAGGCCACCTCAGCCCTGGCCTCCTCCGACGCTAACTCCTCGCTCAACTGCTAGGCCGTCACAGTCCATGCTGCGCCATCCATTCCCCCTTCCTCATCCTCTTCCTCCTCGCCGCCCTCGAGGAGGAGGGTGGCAGTTAGCATTTTGTTGGTGCCCGTCACCATGAAGCACAGTGTGTGTTGTGTTACTTGGTCCCACAACTTCACCGGACAGAAGTTCCTCTGCCAACGGCACATGAAGAAGAGGTTTCCCGGAGGCTCTGTGTGTGCTGCTCTGGAGGTAGCCCGACACCATGAGGCAGGTGATGGTTCTGGGCATACCAGTGCTGAGGGAACCCGGAGGAGATGTGACGGACTGATGAGGACAGTGGCCATCGCGCACATTACACGGTGTGCGTCACTGAGCACCACTCAGGACTCTTCAGGACATATCCTGCCATCCCTTTTTACAGTCGAGAGAACTTGGTCAAGACCATAGCTAGAAATGACAGGTCGGGAAGCTTAGCTGGGTGCCACGCGCTGCTCTCGTAGTTATGGTCTCCCCTCCTGCTCCAGTGCTCGGCTGCCCTGCGCCTACCTTCTCCCTCAGCAGCTTTCTCGCAAATAACATCAGTGACTCCCATTGCTAATAGGACACTTACAAATATCTCATTACTAACAGCTTCTTGAGCCCTGTACCTTTTGTTTTGGGAGATACTGAGTGGGGTTTGAAGTCAGGACCTCATACATGTAATTGAAAGATTGAAGCGTATTTGCAGATTTGAATTGCAGAAGTTGACATCCAGACTTAGAATGATCAAGCTACAGCTACCTGAGGCTTATGTTTGAAGTGCTGTGAAGACCCTCATACTATACCTATTGTGTTAATCTAATGAAATCACACACATTGTGTTTTATCATTTGCAGAGTCAGAGATTACAGGAAAGTTTGAAGAAAGTGGACCACATCAAAGTCTTGGTATGGTATCTAATTTTCTGTTTTTGAAATAACTTTCTTTTAGCTTCAGTTACAAAATGGTTTTCCCCAGATGTGATACACCTCACTGGAGTAGCTCCAATAAAAGCATTCTTTGGGATAAAATGATACCATACAATTATTTAAATTCCTATAGCTTTCATAGAATCCATTTATCCTGCTAAAATTTAGGATTCTCAATAGGCGTTGGTGGCCTAGGCATGAAACCCTGACTGCCTGTGTGATGGAGATTGGGAAGATCAAGGTTCCAGACCAGCATCTAACAGACAAAAACAAACAGCAAAAACAACCTGAGATTCTATCTCAGCAGAAGAAACTGGATGTGGTGGCATGCGTCTGTCATCCTGACTATGACAGGGAGCTTAAAATAGGCAGATGACAATCTAAGTACAAGCCAGGCAGAAAGCAAGACCCCATCTCAGAATAACCAGTGCAAAAAGGGCGGGAGCATGGCTCAGTTGTAGAGCACCTGCCTAGCACGTGTGTGACCCCAAGTTCAAACCTAACTACTGCCAGAGGAAACAACTTCCTAGAATTCCGCAGAGAGCTTACTCAGCACAGCGTCACCTGCCCAGCCATTCCTCCTCGTCACACAGAAATGTGTGCAATCCAGAAGTGTTGAGCTATTTTTTCTGAAACCTGCTGGGGCGGGGGGGGGGGGGGGTTTGAGGGGATGAGGAGAGGCAGGTGGCCCTGCCCTTGTCGTCCTGGGTAAGAACATGAGACACTCAGGAATGGGGACTTAGCAATGCCAGCAACAGCTGTGAGTGCCCATGTGGGTTTGTTTTCTCTGTATTTTAGAATTTCAGGGAATCCGCAGGTTAGGTTTTGATTTCCATATGATCCTTCAGTGTTTCAGAGTACAGTGTAACGTTGAGTTTATTGCAGATTCTGCTTAGCGCACATTTAGGTTTCAGGGGCTACTCCACGGCTACTCCACGTCGTCTTCTGACTAGGACTTTGCAGCCAGGTGGCCCAGATTCTAGCTGGGAGAAGCTGGGAAGAGTGGGTCGTTGGAGCAGCAGGGGTATGATTGTGAGTCAGGAGACCCGCATTCTGCTCTCAGCAGTGTCACGGGGTGATCCTGTGACACTGAGTCATTTTTAACTTCCCAAGGCTGCTGGCTCAGCTGTCACATAGAAGGGCGGCGGATGCATAGACTGGGGGCACAGGGACCCACGGGGGCCAAGGTGAGCGCGCTGCTGGCACTCAAGGCAGAGCCAGACTGCGCTCCTCCCTCCCCACCTACCTCGTGAAGCCCACTGGACTCTTCTGCTCGTCCTCTCTCCCCCATCCCTCACCTCCAAGTAGCAGAGCTTGATGGTGCTGGTTACTCAGTTCTGTTTTTCGCAGTACCCAGAGCTTTGTGCGTGGTAGGCAGGTGCTCTTCTGGAGTTCGATCCCCTTGGGTCTTTTGAGAAGGGTCTTACTATGCAGCCAGGGCTGGTCTTGAACTTGAGTAGCTTCTGCCTCTACTTCCTGATGTGAGGATTACAGGTATGCACCACCATTCCTGGCAATCACCAGTTCTTTTAGAGCATTTTATGTAAAAAAGGCCAGACCTAGCCCAGGCATAAACCTGAGCTCCACACCTTCTTCCAGTGGCAAACTGCAGCGACTGCGTATGCAATGCATACTAGTGAACACGGCTGTCTGGTCCTGAGATTTTTTTTCACACGCCATTCCTTTGACCCTCAAAAAGTCTTCATTGTGCTTCCTCCTTCCCAGCTCCCAGTGCAGAGCCCTCCTGTTCAGCAGCGGCTTCCTAGATAGCCTTCCCTGCCTTCCTCCCCTGCTCAGGCTTTCCGGTTGAAGCCAGCTCACCACGGTCCCTCCTGGGGTCAGTAACACCCACACTGGCCACGCTGCGCTGCCGCCTGGCTGCCTGTCTTCCTTCTCTCTGTCGCCCCTTATTCTGGGCTCTGCTTTTATTTGAGCCCTGCCTGCAGTAGTCTGAATGTTCTGCCATTCCTATACTTAATCTAGTATTTCAGATAGTTCGTAGAATTGATAAATCTCTCTACCATGTGGCTCACACCTGAAGTTTATGTAAATAACACTGTAAAGTGTTTCTTACACACACAGGCCTTTGAGACCAGAGGTCACAGAAGGAAGGAAAGAGTGTCATAACATACTTAGAAGTCTGGCTCGTAGCTCATACCTCAGTGGGGATGGCTGGCTTGTCACCTTTTTTTTGTCCCCACTTGCCCATTGGGCTTTCTCCAGTATACTTAAATATTAAGCTCTTGTTCCTTTAAAGGCAGTAATAGTTTTATTTCTGTGGCCATTAAGCAGTGTTTAAATGGCATCTCCATATGGAATCTAGCTCCTTGGGTGGCTGACGGGGTTGGAGTCACCTGAGAGGAAGGGCTCTAGGACTGGCCACCCTCGGGTGCTCTGAGAGGACCTGTCCTCTTGTCCTGAGTTTCTCCACTCGGGCTATGACACTGCTGCCGTTGAATGACAGAGACCTGCATCCCGCAGAAGTACCACAGAGCCTGCCCGGGGGCATCGCTGCCCAGCGTGTGCCTGCGCGCCAGGGCGGAGCTGATGGCCACTGGATGTGTGCACTAGTGCGTGCTAGCACAGGACAGAGCATTCTCAGGTCATGAGGTTATGCCGAGTGGCGAGGTAGTGTGTGATGTGTCTAGTTCCCGACACAGGTACTGAGCAGGTACAGTGGAGATTGCACACCAGTGCACCAGGGCCCTCCTGCAGCGGGGTCAGTTACTTCCAAACATTTTGCCAGACCATTGCTCTCTGCTGCTCTAGCAACTGAACCTGAAGAGCCCTTGAGTGATCTGGTAGAGGCGGGCACCACTCTGCCCGTTTCCCAACTGGTTCACTGGGCATGTACCAACACCAGGCTTCTGTTTGTGCAGGTGGAAGATGAGCTCAGCTCTCCAGTAGTCGTGTTCAGGTTTTTCCAGGAATTGCCAGGCTCAGGTAGGTGATTTTGGAAAAAGGGTTCTTTGGAGTCCATGTCTACGGGCTGTTAATTTGATACCATTTAAATAGTACAATATAATTCATCTTTGATGTTGTTGAGTTGATGTATTTTGAAGGCAGGCAGTGTTTGAAGGCATGCATGCATCCTGTGGGGTGGGGGTCTCCTGTGCGGAGGGCAGTGAGGCAGGAGGGGCTGGCACGGGTGGTGCGGGCAAGCGTTGATGCTGGCACCAGTACAAGAAAAGGAAGGAAGGTCAGATAGTGGGAAAGGTTTTTGCTCAGATCTTCATTTGAACGCCAGTCCTGCATGCCTTCGTGTTTGCTCTAGTTTCCAGCTCCCAAATGCCAGCGGCGGTGGCTGGGCTTGAGATACGTGGGCCTTAGTGCCCAGAGATGTAGATTCAGGAGCATGGAGCCTGGGAATAAAGTGTCACCAACCAGATGACCACAGTCCCCACCCAGATGACCTCTGACCCCACATTCAACACTGCCTGTCGCATCCCTCATGCACTTGGCAGTGGGTGAACTTGTAATGAAGGCAGCCACCCCCTCACAGCCCACCCAGAGACCTCGTTGGCATCCTCCCACCTGCAGCTCCGCCCCCCGGCTCCAGGAGGCTGGCTCCCGCTGCCGCTCCACGGCCGCCCCAGACCATATGAGAACCAGTGCAGTGGCTCACAGGAACGTCTCCTGCCCAGCTGAAGGGGCCAAAGTGGAGCCCCGACTCCCTTCTAGAAGGCAACAGCACAGTGGGTTTTCTGGTCAGTTTGCTCAGCTAGGGTGAGCCCCAAGATGACAGAAACCTGGTCTGCCTTGGTCTGGCATGAGGAGGAAGCCAGGCCCACGGGAAGGAAGGAGTCCCTGCCGTGGTGCTCGGGCCCTGCTGGCCGGCAGCTCACAGGAAGCAGACCTGTTGTTAAGGGAATGAAGAATTGTGTTTTGGAGAATGCATTGGGTTAGAGAGTTGGTGAGGCGCTGACCGGCTCAGTGTCTGTTAGGAGTATAGGAGGCTGCTGCCTGGGGGCCCCCCGGGGGATCTAAGTGAATCCGGGTTGCATTATTTAGCCCAGCCGTTTCTGGGCATGAATCCTTCTGTGTTTGGCTTCAGATCCGGGGCTCAAGGCTGTCCCAGCACCCAACATGGCCCCTTCGGCAGTCGGCCGGGAGAGACACTCCTGTGACGCCCTGAACCGCTGGGTAAGGACGGCGGGGCCTCCTGCTCCCTCCACCGCCTCGCTCCCGGGTGACCGGGTGACCGTGGGCATGGGTAGAGTCAGCTCGAGGTGGGGGCCCCTGGCGAGGCTCTGGCCTCGTTTGGGGCGCCAGTCTGAGTGGGCTCCCGAAGTCGCCTCTGGCAGTGCCGCAGTTTGCTCAGCCGCCCGTGTCCCTGCCGCCGCCATGTCCGGCTGCCATGCCGCAGACATCCTGCAGCCTCGCGAGCATCAGCCGGACGTGGCGTCGGTACCACTGCAGCCCGCACGGAAGTATGGCAGAGGCACTGCATTCGGGCAGCATTGGGGGCGCTGAAGTAGCACCTCAAGTTCAGGCTTAAGAGTGTCCTGAACAGTGCGGCCCAGGGCCTTGCTGCGTTGTAGTTGTAGAGCAGTGACGGTAGCCACACGGCTGAGCGCTTGGCGCGGTGGGGCCTGCAGGGCTTGCCAGTGTGCCACACCAGCGACAAGTGTGTGTAAGTGGCTTGCCCGCATCTCACACACTTCTCTACGCAGGGGCTGACAGGAGGGAGGTCGCTGGCTCCAGCAGTGGCTGTGGCCAGGGTAGCGTGGGCCAGGCATGGGCGGGGCGGGGGTCGCTGGAGCTGAGCACTTTCCCTGCAGCTGGGAGAGCAGCTGAAACAGCTGGTGCCCGCCAGTGGCCTCACCGTCATGGACCTGGAGGCCGAGGGCATGTGTGTGCGGTTCAGCCCCTTGACGACAGCAGCCGGTAAGCACTGGGGTCCCCCCTCCTCTTTGTTTTTCCCGGGGAGAACTGGCCACGTCCACTGGAGCCCAGGCCGCGGGGTGATGGGCCTTGCTCCACCTAGCTCTCTCCTCTCTGGGACTAAGTTTAGGCAGATCAGCACTGCAGTGTAACCTCCACAGCGAGGGCCCTGGGGTCACTGGGTTCCTGCCATGACCCAGCACTCTGGGTTTTCCGTCCCCGCACATGGCACTTTCCCCAGTGGAGATTTCAAACCTAGCTGACATTTGGTGCAGGGTGCAGGATGAAGCTGGCATCTGTTCTCTGAAGGCAAAGCACCATGCTCTGACGCGGGGAAGATGAAGAGATCGCGGGGCGGAGCGGGGCGGGGTTTTACTCTCACCATGCCTCAGTAGTTTTTTTAAGCTTCAGCAAGGAAATGGGGTTAAAGTCGGGAGAAACAGGGATAGAATAAACATTTCCTGGTCCCCTTGCAGCACCTTGGAGGTAAGGACCCTGCCTGTAGTTTTCACAGCCCCCGGGGGTTCTCACAGGCCTGAAACGGTGGGCTTTGATGAGAGGAAGCCTTCTCAGCCACGCTGCAGCCTTGAGCAGCATTCATGAGCCCCAGGCTGCTTCCTCGATCCCTTCTGCCACTGGTGTAAAGACTAATGTGTATAGATTTCATGGTATACTTAAATGTGTGTCTTTTTTTCATTGTGGTGCACTCCTGTAATCCTAGCGCTAGTGAGGCTAAGACAGAGGACCTTGAGTTTGAGTCAGCCTGAGCTACCTAGGGAGACTTTGTTGTAAAAAACCAAAAAACTGAAAAGAGAAAGAAATCTGTTTTTTTTTTTTCCTTGGTCGGTCGTGGGGCTTGAACTCTGGGCCTGGGCGCTGTCCCTCAGCTCTTCAGCTCAAAGTGAGTGCTCTACCACTTGAGCCACAGCGCCACTTGCAGTTTTCTGGTGGTTCATTGGAGATAAGAGTTGCACAGACTTTCCTGCCCGGGCTGGCTTTGAACCATGATCCTCAGATCTCAGCCTCCTGAGTAGCTAGGATGACAGGCGTGAGCCACTGGTGCCCAGCTGGTTTTGCTTTTTGTGAGTTGACTTAAAACATTTTTAGAAAACATTTGATTCTTTTCCCAAGGTGTCTTTCAACAGTTGTTATAAAGGTTTTTTTTTCCTCAAACATATCCAAGTTGGGACATGCAGAAATTTGTCCTGCAAAGAAAGGCTTCCACCCTGGGGACACCACAGAGCGGCAGTGTCAGGGGAGAGCACGGTGCACCCCTCAGCCCAGAGGTTATTCCAGACACCAGCCAGCGCCACACTCCTCGCGCTGTCTTAGAGATGCTGGGCTCCCTTTTAACCTGTGATAGGATTCTTCGTGTCAGAAGAACTGGCTTTCTCAGAGCATTTCACAGCCTCCACTGTGGTTCGGTCTTCCACAGTGGAGTGGAGCGCCCCAGTTCCCAGCCTCTCCCTAAGCCATCCTCATCATTCTCTGTGGGTTTACAGCGTTAGGGACTCGAGGAGAGGACGTGGACCAGCTGGTCACCTGCATCGAGAGCAAGCTGCCGGTGCTGACGTGCACGCTGCAGCTGCGGGAGGAGTTCAAGCAGGAAGTGGAGGCTACCGCAGGCCTCCTCCATGTTGACGACCCCAACTGGCCCGGGATAGGGGTTGTCAGGTAATGGCGTGCATAGCAGTCCAGAGCGCTGGAGTCGTCGTAGAGCCGTCTGTGCAGGATTCAGTAGACATATGGCCGTTTAGAGGCCCGGGGGGGGGGGGGGGGGGGCGGGCAGGCAAGCCGAGCCAGGCTCAGTGAGGCAGCCCTGGTGTGCTGTGCGTGTGCACATGGTGCCACACACAGGACAGTCCTGAAAGTTTTCCATCCAGACACCATCCCTAGGGGCTCCCTTGTCCTCGCTTCCTGAGCTCCTGATCTCCAGATTGAAGTACTGATGCTTGATACTGTTTCAGGTATGAACACGCGAATGATGATAAGAGCAGTTTGAAGTCAGATCCGGAGGGGGATAAAATCCACGCTGGACTCCTGAAAAAGTTAAATGAATTGGAATCTGACCTTACATTTAAAATGGGTAATTACGCTTACAAGTCCGCTTGCACCCCTGAAAGGGCGGCTTGCTCTCCAGAGCCGGGGCTTTACATGCAGGGGAGAGAGTGGCTCTCCTCGGCCACCGGCGCCCCTGCTGCACGTGCCACACGCGCCCTCCCCAAGTGCTGTGGTCGCCCTGGGGATGGAGGACGCAGGGCCACGCTCACCCGTGTCCTCCCGCAGGCCCCGAGTACAGAAGCATGAAGAGCTGCATTTACATCGGAATGGCGAGCGACGACGTAGACGTGTCCGAGCTTGTGGAAACCATCGCCGTCACAGCCCGGGAGATTGAGGAAAACTCACGGGTGTGTGAGGCCTGTCAGTATTTCTGCCTGGCCGCCTGGCCGGCTAGCAAGGCAGATGCCATCCTCAGAAGCGTCTGCTCCTTTCAGCCTTTCCCTGGCAGAGTCCCTGATTCCTGGCGCGCTCAGTGACGTCACTGAGGGGCCTGTGCTGCGTCCAGGGCTCTTCCTCAAAGGAGCTGGGTCCTGGGGGGAGAGGTGGAGGGGCTGGGTCCTGAGGACCAGCTTCCTACTGGAAATGCGCTTGCTTGTTGGCAGGGTAGCATGGACATCTCCAAACCAAAGTTGTGTCTACGAGGTGACACACGTGACTCGGTGGGGTGGGTGGGAAGAGAAGGAAGCTGAGGAACAGCTGTCTCCACGGGGGCGGAAGTCCTCAAACTAGACTGCCGTTGCTGCCTCTGCTCACCATGGAGAAGATCGTTGTAAGGAGCTGTTCTCCCTGTACCCTGCCAGTGAGGCCACTGTAGGGCTGCCCGGGCCTCTGCGCGCCTCCCTTGACCCTGGCATTTCAATACAGAATTCTGTTTACTGACCGTTTTGAACAGCATCTCTAGTGCTGTTAACAGTTTTCTAGGCCATAGTCAAGCTTTGACAAATAACACCTTTCTTCCCACAGCTTCTGGAAAACATGACAGAAGTTGTTCGTAAAGGAATTCAGGAAGCTCAGGTTCAGCTGCAGAAGGCCAACGAGGAGCGGCTTCTGGAGGAGGTGAGGCGGCGCTGGGCATGAGCCGCCGGGAGGGGCCCCATGCGGCGTGTGGTCCCCAGCGAACGCTTGTCTTGCAGGGAGTGCTGCGGCAGATCCCTGTGGTAGGATCCGTGCTGAACTGGTTTTCTCCAGTCCAAACTTCACAAAAGGGAAGAACTTTTAACCTAACTGCAGGTAGGGCTGAAAGTGTGCTGGCCTTACTTGCTTCACCCCTGTCCTTACAGCTCCTCTGTCTCTGGGTCCTCTGGAAGGAACCCCAGATGGTGTCCATCTGGGGCTTGGGGCCGTGTGACTCTTTCTTGAGGTCCTCATGAGTGTTCTGCACGGCCAAGTGCCCTGCTGGGGAGGGCACAGCCAACAAGGGGACGATTTCCAGTTGCTGGAATGTGGAAAAGATGCAGAAGTTCCATGAGGGAAACGGTCCCCAAACCTCAGGTCCCTTCCTTACTCCTTCCCCAGGGAATGACGGCTGCATTTGAGTTTTCAGTGTGCCAGATCTCAGCCTCGAGCAGGGGCGTGTGTTCCTCATTGCTCCAGGCCACCCTCCGTCGGCCCGGGGCCCCATCCCCTGTGCCCCCCCCCCCAGCCTGGCTGAGGAGGTGGATGCAGGGCAGCTCTGTCCAGCTCCTGGCAGGCTCAGCAATGCCCAGCTCCCCACCGGTGGGTGGGCAAGCTGAATGCATCTCCCAGGGCACTCAACCCTGTGCCCGGAGTCTGTGCCCATGCCTCTCTTTCCCCATCAGGCTCCCTGGAGTCCACAGAGCACACGTATGTCTACAAGGTACAGGGGACGGGAGTGACGCCGCCCCCGACCCCCTCGGGAACTCGTGGCAAACCCAGACTTCCAGGTATGTGACTCCCCAGCCTCGTTCATTACTACTATCCTGCAGCCCGCAGAACAGTCCCCCCCCTTCACTGCTCCTGCCTTTCTCCTCCTGATTCTTTTTTTTTTTTTGGTCCGGTTGTGGGGCCTGAACTCTGGGCCTGAGCACTGTCCCTCAGCTCTTCAGCTCAAGGCCAGTGCTCTACCACTTGAGCTACAGCGCCACTTCCGGCTTTTTTCTTTTTGCTTATGTGGTGCTGAGGAATCGAACCCAGGGCCTCAGGCATGCAAGGCAAGCGCTCTACCACTGAGCCAACTTCCCAGCCCCTCCTCCTGATTCTTTACCTGAAGTCCTGTTTCTCTTCACTGCAGCCTAGCCATCATTGGCCTTGCAAACAGCCACTCATTCTTCTTGAGATTTAATCCCGATGTAGTGCCTCAGTGGCACCCTGGGGCAGGTTAGGGTCTGGAGACAGGCTGCCCGAGGCCGTGTGCCTGTCCTACCAGGACCAGAGGCTCTGGCCTGGCTTGTGAGTGCTCGTCTGCAAGCTGCCTGGCCAGGGATCTATGCATTAAAGCTTGTGACCGCAAAGGCCTGCAGTGCATCCCTGCGGCTCGGCGCCATCCATCCCGTCTCTCCTAGGCCACAAGCCCTTCAGGAGATCCGTGCGAGGCTCCGACACCGTGAGTGACACCAGCTCCGTCAGCCACATTGAAGACTTGGAGAAGATGGAACACCTGGCCAGTGGGTCGGAGCACAGTGGCCTAGAGTCCCCCAGTCCCGAGCAGCCCCCCGAGGCTCCCACGCCTCAGGCCAGCCCCACCAAAGCCCTCCAGAACAAGGCCCAGCACCCCGAAGATGACCGCCTGCAGGTAGAAGAGCTGGAGAGCTTGAGATAAGAGTTGAGTGGAGGTGTGAGGCTGCGCTGACCATGTTAAACTGAAAGCGTGCACCGGGCCATGTGCCCATGAGACAGTTCCTGTTGTTTGTGCAGAACCTGGACTTTTGCACAAATATATGCCTGAAAGCCAGGCTTTCTTGGAAGTCATTCATTGTATGCCTAACAGCTGCTTCCGCCCTGCCCAGCTGTACAGCACCATTCCCCTAAGTTACTACAGAACACTAGTCACGGAAGAGAACAGGGAAATTCAGGTGCCTGCCACTTGAAACGCTTGCTCTCATCTCTCTAAATGTAAAGATCAGGTTGCACAGACTTATTGCCAGGACTTGGGGTTCCCGCAGTATGCAGGTGACAGCATTCCTTGCCTGTCTTAGCAGAGCCGCAGGAGACACAGCCCTGGTTGGCTTGAAAGAGTGGGTTTCTCCTGGGACCCTAAGGAAGGACATGGCAGCCTGCTGTCCCCACTGCTGCTTTCCTGGAGGCTGAGGAAGGTCTGTGTCCGCGTGCACGCTCCGTGTGCGGCAGGACCTTTCCTCCCTTTTATACTACTCTTTGTAAACAGACCCGAGGACTCATCTGTTCAGATTAATTGTAAAGTCTCTTCTTGACCATATATCTGTATATTTTGAAATACTGGTAGCTTTTAAATCGGTGCCCTCCTGCACCGCCCACTTCTGTTCATCTGAAAGACTGGCGGAGGCTCCCCGACACGGAGCTGACACTAACGTGCTGCGTGCGCACTGCTCCCTGGAGGCCCTACTCAGGAGCCTGCAGCCCCTCCGCCCGGCCCCGCCCCCGAGGACGCTTGGGACCCTGCGGTCTCTTCCCCAACATGGCATCGCCTCCTGTAGCTGAAGATGCGGCCGAGAGGGTAGGAATTCACACTGGTTTGTGGACTGTTGTGTCGGAAGCCTTAGTTATACCACATTAAGCCTCTAATTACTCTGATCTAAAGTGATTTTTGACATTTGCCACTTGTCAAGATGCAATTTTCTTTCTTTTTTTTTTTTTTTTGGTGCAGATGATTAAACAGTCTTCCCTGTTTATTTGGTCAATGAAGTCTAACAGATAACATGGGGAAGGGTAAATTATCACCTTTAATGAGATTTTTAAGTGTTTTTATATATTTGGAATTGTTAAGTTTTGCGGAAACAAAATTTCCCCCTTGAGATACTATTTGAATGTTGGTTTCAATAAAGGTTCTTGGAATTGTTACGGGTGAACTCAGTTTAGAAACCTTACTGTTTATCAGGCACGGTAACATGTTTAGAAACAGAAAACGTTTCTAAAGATAGAATGTGCATAATCACTACAATTTGAGCATTTTACTAGTAGACTGCACAGCTTGGCCTCCCAGCGCGGTGAGATGAAGCTTCCGGAACACGTGGGGCCGCAGCTGTGTAATGCGCAAGTTGCTCAGTGGTTGGATTGCATTTCCCATGCTTCTGAGCGACAGCGCTTCCTGTCGCGCTGCTGCTCCGGCCCTCTCCGCTGACCGTTGACCTTATAGCAGGGAAGCACAAAGTCAACGTGAACACGTGCCTTTGCCAAAATAAGATTTTATTTTGAAAATTACGTATAAGACTGAGTACGAATGATGACCTAACACTACTGGATTGCAAATTCCTACCGATTATAAACCCCATCGATAGTCTTTGCCACGCCAAAAAGTTGCTTTCTTTGGTAATTCCTATTTGCAGCTTCTGGGAGAAGAAATCTTTTCCCATAGGCCGTCTTTATTCTTTTTGTAGAGGAGAGCTTGATTTCCAGGAAACAGCGTGTTCATGGGAGACGGGTTCTTCTTTAAGAACAGTAAGGTAGACCTGATGTGTTCAACGAAGTGTGGGGGCTCAGCCAGAGGGGAAGTAGAAAGGTTCTGAGAAAACAGAGATGGCGCATGAGAGAGGAGAGGCGGTACGTCCCGGTACGTCCCCCGTCCGGACACTCGGGGTCACGTTTGCTGGATGGATGTTGCGCACTCCAGCTGCTTGCTACCCTGCCTGTCCCCTTCTGTTGAGGACATTCCTATCCCCAACTGAGCACGCTGAGAGGTAAGCCTACCCGGTAGGAACAGCTCAGCTCTTCTCTGCTCTAGGCCCTTGTTTCCTTACAGGGGAGGAAGGCAGGGTCTGCAGATGGAAGTCCTCACCTCTAGTATGTGCTGGTCATCTTGTTGCAGCCAGAAGTCCACGTGTGGAAATGGCGTCCAGGAATACGGGCCTATCCGCAGCAGCTGTGTGTGTGCATCGTAGATGCTGATCATCTGGGGAGACAAGTCAAGGAGCGGAGGTAAGGCACGCTGCCATGGCCGCCTTGGGCTGCCACCACCTGAGTGCATCCGCGTGTCGCCTGCCCATGGCGGTGCTATCTGAGGCAGAGCGGCAGCTGTGCTCTGTGCTCCCTGGGGCTGCACAAAATGGCCATCTTGTTACTCACCTCTGGCTGCTTAGCTTGCAGTGTCTACTGGCCTACCAATAGAAAGGAAAACTTGAAGCCAGGCACCAATGGTGCACACCTAGAATCCTAGTCAGGAGGCTGAGATCTGAGGATGGAGGTTCAAAGTCAGCCTGGGCAGGAAAATCCATGAAACTCTTTCAAGTAACCAGCTATGGCTCAAGTGGTAAAAGTGCCAGCCAGCCTTGAGTGCAAAAGTAACAGCACTGAGGTCCTCCTAAGTTCAAGCCTCAGAACTGGCACAAATAAAAACATATAAAGCAGATTCACCAAATGATCCATCCCCCAAGTGCACAGCGGTGACTTAACCTGCAGTGCCCAGGCTAGACCGCTTGATTACTACTGGAATGCTGAGAATATTAAAAGGCCGGCAGAACAAACCACCTTTGCTACCAGGAATGCCATAGTTCCCAGACTTGAGCGTGTTTTATACTCTGAACATTTCTACAGCTCCTCCCACTCATTCCTCAAACTGGGCATGTGAGTATTTTTGTCTAATTTATTCTGGTAGTGCTAGGAATTGAATCCATGATCCTGCTCATGCTCATTAAGCAAACACTGAGCCCTATCTACAGCCCCTACTTTTTTAAAAATATTTTTTAATTTTTATTTATTTTTTGGTCAGTTGTGGGGCTTGAACTCTGGGCCTGGGCACTGTCCCTGTGCCCTTCAGCTCAAGACGAGTGCCCTACTGCTTGAGCCACAACACCACTTCTGGTTTTCTAGTGGTTTATTGGAAATAAGAGTCTCACGGGTGTTCCTGCCCAGGCTGGCTCTGAACCGGGATCCTCAGATCTCAGCCTCCTGAGTAGCTAGGATTACAGGCGTGAGCCACTGACACCTGGCTTTTAATTTTTTATTGAGATTAAATGACAACATAAATTTCACAGTATTGTAGGATAGTGACAAAGTCACAAATACATTTTAATCTTTACAAGGCAAATTGTCATTATCATGGTCTATAAAGTTTGTGAATTCTATAAACCTTGACAATACAACTATTTCTTCTGTGTTCGGGGTGTGTACCTTTCTTTCCTTTTGCTTAATGTGAGCTGTTCCCTCTTTCCCGCTCATTCCCCCTCCCATCGCTGCCCAATGCAGCTGATGGGCTCCTCTGATGGATTTTTTTTTCCTGTTTCCCTCTAATTCTGTGCCCTCCTCCTAGCTTCCCTCTACAGCCCCCCGCTTTTTTTAAAAGGGCGAAAAGCAAAGCACCCTTAATTGGCAAGGCTAGGCAGATAGGTGGCTCCCTGGGAGGGAGGGAAAGTGGTCCCTTGCCCAGCAGGGGAAGAAAGGCTGGGGGGGACCTCTGTCCCTTTCATTTGACCCAGGGCAGAGGCATGAAAATGTCTCGGGCTTTTCTTCTCCAGGGTGTGCCTTGTGCAGCCCCTACTTTTAAAATAGTCTTTAGGGCTGGGAAGATAGCTCAGCGGTAGAGTGCATGCTTTGCAAGCATGAGGCCCTGGGTTCGATTCCTCAGCACCACATAAACAGAAAAAGCTGGAAGTGGCGCTGTGGCTCCAGTGGTAGAGCGCTAGCCTTGAGCTGAAGAGCTGAGGGACAGCGCCCAGACCCAGAGTTCAGGCCCCATGGCCGGCAAAAAAAAAAAAAAAATAGTCTTTAAAAAGCACCTACAGCGTGGGGCCGTGCAGCTCACTTGCACACTCAAAGACTGAGGGGCCTTCCTCAGGCGATTAAGCTCTGTGGGATGTGATGCATCTTCAGTGGCCTGCTGGGGCCGGGTGTGAGTGTAGACGCGAGGTCCCCTCCACTCTCCTGCAGCTGTGAGGCAGAGACCTGGGTTCTGCACTTAGGGGTAAACCAAGTGTACACGGTCCTGGGGAACCTTAGCTTTCGAGAGGCAGCCATCAGCTCTTCTGGGGTTCTTCAGACTCCCTATTTGTGCCCTCTTCCTGCCTCCCGCTGCCCTCCAACAGTCTGCACTCACCGGGCCTCCTGCTAATGCCCTGGCAGCCCGCAGCTCTGCCTCTGGGCCTCGATCTCGAAAGGAGGCTCTGTAGATCTCAGCGGTTTTAATGTTGACAGCTGCAGGGGAAGAGGACTGATGTGACAAGAGCAAGTAGGGCTTTACACCCTGACAACATGCGCAGCAGCCAGAGTTGGGGGGGAGGAGGGGGCAGGACGCGGGGACAGGCCACACCTGCAGCAGGCTGTGACTACTGTGCTTGATGCACACAGAATTATCGAGACTAAAAGAACTGAGCACCAGCTCAGTGGACAGGAGCTTCAAGACAGAGCAGAGTCCACCTCAGTGGAGCCAAGTTGGTGCTCCAGCCTCCAGATCGTGATCGAGGGGAGAGGGGGAGGGGCTCTTGAGCTCCGCACTTGCGTAGGATTCCTCTTGTCACCCAAGGGAAAGCGGAGGCCTGAGTGACAGTGTCGTCGGTGCGTGCATAGCTGTGCTGTTTTCTCTGCATGGCTTCACAGATGTGTTAGTGGAGCTTCATGCTCATGAGAAAGCCACAGAGCCAGGATTCGAACCCAAGGCTGTCCTGTTCCAACAGCAGTGGATCACAGGTCCGCCCCTCAAGACTCCAACCCCAAGCCTGCCTGTGCCCCTGGAACCACGCCAACCCTCCAATCAATGCTGCTTACCAATGCCGTAAATGACTGGGAAATGGTTTTCGTTTTCTTCCCGGTCATTTAATTCTAAAGAGAAACAACTGTAAGATACGGGGTCGGGATGCGCTATGCTGCTGTTCCTACTCTGTACAAATGAGGCCGGCTGAGTTTCCCTGCGACCTCCCGCCCCCTCCCTGCAGTTCCTCTGTCCCCCCCCCCCCGTCCGCCCCCCCACCTCCGGGAGTAAAGAGGCCACTGCAGCAGGGAGGAGTAGACAGCAAGCCTCACTAGGAAATGGCAGAACTTACCTGTCACGCACAGCGTTGCTAGGTGAATGTCCTCTTCTTGCTTGTCAAATTCACCTACAGTTAGGACGGGAAGGCTGACATCACTAGGGGAGAGGGGCGGGGCTGTCAGCTGCCTCTGCCCGCCATCCTCTATGGCCAGAACCAAGCGAGCTGCCCGCCCGGCCCCGCGCCCCGGCTGCTCTGGGGACAGGCAGGGTGGTGCCTCACTTTCCGGCACGAATTGCACGTGTACTGCGATTCGGGTCCCGCCAGCTGCCTTTACCCACGGAATCCAGCCCTCCTCGCAAGCAGTACTTTTGTATTGTAATCCCCCTCCCCTTTTTGTGCCATTTCTACCTAAGACTTGAACTCAGAACCTGGGCACTGATCCTATTCAAGGCTAGCACTCTAGCACCTGAGACACAGCTCCACTTCTGGCTTTTTGATAGTTAAGTGGAAGTAAAGAGTTCATGGACTTTCTGGCCTGGACTGGCTTTAAACCATGATACTCAGATCTCAGCCTCCTGCCTTTTGATCTCAGCCTCCTGCCTCCACTTCTAGGCACGCGCCACCACGCCCAGCCCCTAACAATGTTCAGTGTCTGCAGAACTGTCCTACTGAGACATCACACAGTTCCATTTGTCACGAGTGTTGCTCAGCCTTGGGCCAAAGTGTGTGCACATCAGGTGACTCAGGTCCCCAGAGGTAGAGATGTGACCCTCCCACCCCCGCGAGCCCCTGCCTGCGCTGCCGCCTGCGCGTCCAGCACCGCCCTGGGCACTCCTGCCAGGCTGCGGGCGGGCTGCCACAGTCCCATGGCAGCTATTCTAACTGTGCCAGTTCCGTTCACTGTGGACTCCGCTCCGAGGGATCAGTCTGCGACTGCAGCCGGCCCAGGCTTGTCGGCACGTGGCTCGCTGCTCTGCTACCAGGGGTGTTTACCACGAGCAAGCACGGGAACGGAGGGAGAAGGTGGCACTTACTAAGCAGCTGGTGGGTCAGTTTCTGGGATAACTGCCTGTCGTCACTGAAGCCTCCCACGAGGTGCACCTCCAGCCTGGAAGAGAGGGGACAGGGCTCAGAGTCAGTGGGACACAGGGCGTGTGCATGTTTAGTGATGGGTGCTGGGGTCCTCCTCGGCGCCATCAGCCACCTCTAGCACCAGCCCCTTCTGCAAGAGGCTGAGCATCAGCAGGGTCCCTGTGGGGGCAACTGTGTGGAGGCCCTGAGATGCAGGAGGAGAGAGAAAGGCCGTGGCCCCGCCCTGCTTGCAGTCACGTGCGTGTGCCTGGCAGCGTTCCCAGGAGGGCGATAGCTGCAAAAGCAGACTTTCTTCACTGCCACCCTCCCCAGCCCCGCAGCCGGTGCTGCTGTCCACCTGCCTGCTCTCAGACACTAAACCCGCCGCCCAAGGAACACACAGGACCCATCCCGCATGCTGCCTCCAGGCACACAGAATACCTAACCTGGCCCCCAAGCTGCTGAGCCACCTGCAGGGGGCGGTGTTGCCCCAGCCAGCCACGTGCACCTGCGCACATTCACATTTTAGGAGGAGGGAGGGAGGCTGGTGTTCTGTTCCCTGGGACCTAAGCGTGGAGTTGGCCGGGCCGGCTCACGGGGCAGGTAAGGTGGAGAAGAGAGCGGGGTCTAGTGACGGAGGAGGGGACGGGGTGTGGGCACTGGTGTGGCAGCTGGCCCCGGGCTGTGTGCCTACACAAACGAGGGACTCCACTGTGTACCGCTTGTGTAACGTGCTGTGTGGGGGACATTGGGGGGATGGGGATGGGCAGGCCGGTTCGGAACCCACAAACAGCCCATGCTGGAGAAGTGACCGAGTGGCAGCGGAAGGTTGGCGGTGTGGCTGGGCCTGGCACGGGAAAGTAGGTTGTCACTTGAGGGCTCAAAGTCAAATGTCCACTGCCAGCCAGCGCCGAGCCCGTGCCCTCCACGCCAGCGCGGCGCTCACCTTCCACACTGCGCGTGGTCGGAGAAGGACTTGATGGCGTTCATGATCAGCAGCACCTCGGCCTTGGTGTCCGACCCGTCACAGTGCGTCAGGCAGGTGGCCCCGTTACCTGGAGAAGAAGGGGACATGGCTCTGTTAGTCCTCGCGGCAAGCATGCACGCGAGCCAAGGCCGCTCCTGTCCACTCGGCCCACCTCATCTTTGGATGCCCTGGGAAAGAGAGACAGAGACAGGGATAGAGAAGAGAGAGCAGCCGCGCTGCCAGCCAACCCATTCCGACCAGGACACCAGACAGATGCCAGCAGCCAGCCGGCCCGGCGCATGCGCGGAGGGGTCACGTGGCTGCTTCCTTCGCCTCTGAGCATACCTGTGTGCCTCAGGACCACAATGTGACAAGTGGTGGCATCATCAGAACCCAGAATGGAGACGGAGCCTGTTCGAAAAAGAAATAAAATGAAGCATCCGGTGGCCTCGGGGAGCAGCGCCCACTTGACGGCTTCCTAACCTACCATCCTTTGGGGAGGTGACTGCAAGCTCTCTTTGCTGGACATACAGAAGGCCCTGGGGTCCCACTTGCTGAACACACTGACCTCTGAGAAGTCTGGCTCTTTCCTGTTTAATTAAAACAAAATAAATAGCGAGTGTAAATTAGTGAGGCGTGAGTAACTAGGGCTGGGGAGAGCCGAGGTGTTCCTGGGCCTCCGATGTGTCTCGTGTGCTCTGTCACACTGCAGCAACGCCAGCACGCACAGAGGTGCTTAAATCTCCTGAGGAGGGAGGTGCACGAATGCTCAGCAGTGCTTGGCTCCACAGTGGAGAGATGCCTGACCATGTCGGAGCAGTGGTGGGTGACCCCCCACCCCCAGCCCTTCGCTTTCAGAGACAAGGGTGAAGGCCTTCCCGATCTGCTCATCTAGGAATTCCACTTCTGCCAGTGCATAATGAGAAAGGACCTCAACATGGGCCCACTGCTGTTGCTCAGAACTGCCAGAGCCTGGGAGCAACAAACACGGCCACGAGTAAAGGAGAGGGCGGGAGAACATCTCACTGTTCACTAGAAGACACGGCATGAAAGGGTAAATTTCCAAAGAGCTGTAAACACTATTACTACCATCATGGCGAAATGCTTTTTCACACCAGGAAAGCACTAGAAGAAGATTCACAGACTCACAGCTGGCCTGATGCAAACGCGACTGTCACTCTGCCTTTGCTCTAGTGTCGGAATGTTCTGTGATCTCTAATTAAAGACAGGGCATGAGCCGGGCACTGGTGGCTCACGCCTGTCATCCTAGCTACTCAGGAGATTGAGATCTGAGGATCGAGGTTCAATGTCAGCCCAGGCAGGAAAGTCCATGAAACTCTTATGTCCAATAAACCACCAGAAAACCAGAAGTGGTGCTGTAGCTTAAGTGGTAGAGCGCTAGCCTTGAGCTGAAGAGCTGAGGGACAGCGCCCAGGCCCAGAGTTCAAGCCCCACAACCGACAAAAAAAAAAAAAAAACAGGACATGTGTCAAATATTTGAGTATTTGCATCAATTCTTACACAGTAAGCCGTTACTGCGACCCCCGCACTTGGGAGGCAGAGGCTGGACACACTACCCAAGAGTAGAACACCTGCTAGGAAGTGTGAGCCCCAGTTCAAGCCCCAGTATGGCCAAAAAAAAAAAAAAGGAAAGCGAAGCGCATGTGCATGCGAAGCGTGTGGCTCAGGGGCAGAACACTTGCCAAGCATGCACAAGCCCTGGGTTCCAGCTCTAGCACCATGGAAAATGAAAGAACTTGCCGGGCGCTGGTGGCTCACGCCTGTAATCCTAGCTACTCAGGAGGCTGAGATCTGAGGATCGCGGTTCAAAGCCAGCCCGGGCAAGAAAGACCATGAGACTCCTATCTCCAATAAACCACCAGAAAACCGGAAGTGGCGCTGTAGCTCAAGTGGTAGAGTGCTCGCCTTGAGCTGAAGAGCTGAGGGACAGCGCCCAGGCCCAGAGTTCAAGCCCCATGACCGACAAAAAAAAAAAGAAAATGAAAGAACTTAATGTGGTTAAACTCTTCAGTGGAAGAATTATAGACACTTTTTCAAAAATGTAAAGCTAACAGGTCTCAGTTTCCCCCCTTCCACTCCTCCACTGGAGGCCCCACTCTGGTCTCCTGCAGATGCTCCACCACCTCCCAAGCTCCTTGAAGGTTTGCGCCTCATTTCCTAACAAAACAGAGGACGAAAGCCTGGCGCAGGTGGTTTACACCTGTAATCACAGCTACTCAGGAGCCTCAGATCTGAAGACCGTCAAAGCCAGCCTGGGCAGGAAAGTTCATGACTCTTTATCTCCAATTAATTGCTAAGAAGTACTTTGTGGAGTTGTGTCTCAAATGCAGAATGCTAGACTTGAGCACAAAAAAGCTCAGGGGCAGTGCCCAGCCCCTGAGTTCAAGGCCCAGAGCTTTCACCAAACGAAAAGCAGGAAAAAAAATCGTATAGGTGACACTGCAACTTGAATTTCATCCAACGCCCCATGTGATAGAATATAACTCTTTTAGCTAGGTACTGGAGACTCACACCTGGAATCCTCGCTATTCAGGAGGCTGCGACGGAGGCTCGGTCTGCCCAGGCGGAAATAATCAACAAAATGTGTTCATGGTACAGCACCAGCCATGAGGGAAAAAGCCAAGCAGAACAAGAGGCCCCAAGTTCAAGCCCCAGTACACATGTGCTTGTGTATACACACACACATACAAACAGGACTGGAGGTATGGCTCAAGCGGTAGCAACCTCTCAAGGCCTTGAGTTCAAAGCCCAGCATCACCCAAAAGAAAAAAAAAGTAGAAACAAGGGCAGTGGTGTAGCTCAGCAGGAGAGGGCTGTCTAACACCCAACACTGCGGGGCGTGTACCAACATCATGGGCTTCTGGGAAGCAAGGGAGTTACAACCACTGGTCCTGGGGAGGCCACTCTGGGCAGCACAGCCCTTCCGTGGGTGGCAATGGTCTGCGCATGCGCCAAGGGCCTTTCCGTGGGCTGGCAATGGTCTGCGCATGTGCCCAAGGCCTTATCCGTGGGCTGGCAATGGTCTGCGCATGCACGAAGGGCCTTTGCGTGGGTTGGCAATGGTCTGCGCATGCGCCCAAGACCTTTTCGTGGGTTGGCAATGGTCTGCGCATGCGCCCAGCCATGTGCCCTCCCCCCACCCCACCCCACCCCCAGCTGTGACTGAGGCGCTTGCTATGCTTTTCCTGAACCTCATGATTTCATGGAAACAACCCCATGGCTAATGGCCACAGCGCTGAGTCCTACAAGTGCCAGAGTCAGACACTGCAGGGATGCTGGCCTGGCTCCATGGCTGCCAGAAGATGGGGCCTGCCTGGGACAGGCCACTCAACCCTCCGTCCAGTCCACGTGTGAAAGAAAAAGACCTAGGGCCACCTCTGCCATCCAGGGGGTCTGGGAGACCTGCGGCCTGGCCACCCCACGGCCCCGCCCCCGTCCCCAGCGCGGGCCTGAAAGCACCTGTGACTGTAGCTCCCCAGACACACACACACCCAGGATCAAGTTTAGTTCCAAACCAGGCACTGTAACACATAAAAACAGAACCTAAAGTGATAACCATAAAGTAGAACAATCCCAACAATACACTGAAAGAAGAATGGCTCACAATTTATGAATTGTTAATATTCTAGAACTTTCCACGTAATATTTTCAGACTGTGGTTGGCTGAAGTGTTACACTGCAGACAAGGGGAGACTGTAGCCTTCTAGGCATCCGACTGCTGAAAGAGACCGTGGGGAACACGAGTATGTGTCATCACACCCAGGCCTTGGCGGCTCACACCCATAATCCTAGCTACTCGGGAAGCCGAGATGCGGATCATGGTTCCAAGCCAGCCCAGGCAGGAAAGTCTGTGAGAAGCTTATCTCCAATAAACTACTCGGAAAAAGTCAGAAGTGGTGCTGTGACTCAAGTAGTAGAGTACTAGCCATGAGCACAAAGAGGCTCAGGGACAGTGCCCAGGTTCTGAGTTCAAGCCTCAGGACTAGCAACAACAACAAAAGTTATGTTCACAAGGTACTGGTGGCTCACACTTGTAATCCGAGCTACTCAGAAAGCGGAGATCTGAGAATCCAGGTTCAAAGCCAGCCCAGAAAGAAAAACATCCAGGAGACTTACCTCCTCCAATTAACCAACCAAAAAAGTCAGAACTGAAGGCATGGCTATTGGCAGAGTGTTAGAGAGGAATATCCAAGTGCGAGCTCAAGGCCCTCAGTTCAAGCACCAGGAAACACACACACACCCCTACCTGATGGGCACTACTGGCTCACATCTGAAATCCTAGCTACAAGAGGCTAAGATGTTAAGATGGTAGATAAAAGCCAACCTGAACAGAAAAGTCTATGAGGCTCCATATCCAGTTAGCCAACAAAAAGCCAGACTGGAGTCACAGATTAAGTGACAGAGTGCCAGCTGGGAATAAGCTGCTTGGCTTGTACAAGGCCATGATTTCAAGCAGCATACAAAAAAGTGCATCATATACCTATCCAAAAAAAGCCTCAGGCTGGGTACCTGTGGCTCACACCTCAGGTGGCAGAGATCTGAGGATTGAGGTTTGAAGCCAGCCCAGGCAGGAAAGTCTGTGAGACTTTTATCTCCAATAAACCACCAAAAAAGCTGGAAGTGGTGCTGTGGGTCAAGTGGTCAAGCAGATTTTTTTTTTTTGCCAGTCCTGGAGTTTGAACTCAGGGCCTGGGTACTATGCCTGAGCTTCTTTTGCTCAAAGCTAGCATTCTACCATTTGAACCACAGTGCCACTTCTAGCTTTTTCTGTTTATGTGGTACTGGGGAATCAAACCCAGGGCTTCATGAATTCTAGACAAGCACTCTACCACTGAGCCACATTCTCAGTCCTTGAGCACTAGACGAGTAAAAGAAACAGAGACAGAACCCAGGCCCTGAGTTCAAGCCCCAGGACTGGCAAAAAAATAACCCAAAATATGAACTAGAGCTGTAACCAAAGATAATTATGTGTGTGTACACACATACATATATAGTATTTTCTGTGGTTTGGCATAGCATCTCCCTGTGTAGCTGAGTGCTGTGGACACCTACAATCCTAGCTACTCAGATCCTGAGATGTGGGGATCTTGGGTTTCAGTGCCAGCCAGGCAAACAAATCAGACATATCTCCAATTACCTTTAAGCAAGCAGTGGAGCACCAACTATGAGCAAAAAACACTGAGGAAGAATGACACACCCTGAGTTCAAGCCCTCATACACACGCGCGTGCACGCACACACGCGCGCACACACACAATCTCACTATGCAGCCCAACCTGACCTGGAATACTCAGTCCTGCCTCTGCCCGAACCTCCCACGTGCTGGGATTACAGGTGGACACCACCATCTCTGACTAGTTTATATTATCTTTTTCCCTAAAATAGCACATGCTGCTCATTTCTCCCAAGAGCTTTTAGGTGAAGGCTCCATCACAGCCCTCAGCGACCGAGATTCGCTTCCTCTCCTCCCCATGTGCCCAAGGCCAGGAAAACTGGCCAGGACCCAAGGGTCCCCCAGAGGCCCACCCTGGATCCCGCCACCCTGTTCCCGTCAAGTGAGCTGCTCCCCACTCTGCAGCCTTTCCAGACCCTGCTCCCTAAACAGGCCAAAACCCACCTCCAGGGGCCCCTCCATGAATGGACACTGATCACTTCCTGCGTGCAAACTTGCAGACATACAACAGAATTCCTTAGGTGGTTCAAATGTTTTCCTTGGCCAGCACTACTACGGCCTTCACTAGCTGTCTGACAGGAACCCAGCACTAGGAAAGCGAGCTAGCCCAGTGCCCTGCCTCGAAGCGGCGAGCGCCAAGATCCTGTCTCCAGTTCATCAACAAAAAGCCAGAAGTGGAGCTGTGGCTCAAATGGTAGTGTGACCAGGCCCTGAGTTCAAGCCCCAGTACAGGCACACAAAGGGGGGGAGGAGGAGGAGGAAGAGGAAGGGGAGGAGGAGGAGGAGGAGGAGGGAGGAAGAGGAAAGAGGAGAAAAAAAGGGGGAAGTGGGAAGGGAGGGAGGGAGAGAGGGAGGGAAGGGAGGAACAGAGGGAGGGAGGGAGAGAGGGAGGGAAGGGAGGGGGGAAGGAAGGGAGGGAGGAAGGAAGGAAGGAAGGGAGGGAGGGAAGGAGGGAGGCAGGGAGGGAGGGAAGCAGGGAGGGAGGGAGAGAGGGAGGGAAGGGAGGAACAGAGGGAGGGAGGGAGAGGGGGAGGGAAGGGAGGGGGGAAGGAAGGGAGGAAGGAAGCAAGGAAGGAAGGAAGCAAGCAAGGAAGGAAGGAAGGAAGGGAGGGAGGGAGGGAGGCAGGGAGGGAGGGAGGGAGGCAGGGAGGGAGGGGGAAATTCCAGGGCAGCAAGGAGCGCAGGTGCCGCCCTGCAGGGCTCTGTCTGCCCGACTGTCAGTCTGTCTGTCGGTCTGTCTGACGTTGGGCCCAGGAAGTGAACCCTGCGGGCCGAAAGCCCCGGCGGAGCGGGCGGGGCGGGGAGGACGGCGGTCGGAGGCGGCCGGCGCGGGGAGCCCGCCCGACCTTCCCAGGCGGCCACTCAGGGGCAGCGCCCGAGGCCCCGAGTTCGAGCCCCGGCCGGGCCGGCGCGCGAGCGGACAGCGGGGCGCGGCGCCCCGTCGGCGCCCTGACTGGGGCGTTCGCGCCCCGCCCCGGCCCGCTTCCCAGGGGGGGGTCCCCGAACCCGCGGAGCCCTGGCCCGGACAAAGCAGGAAAGCGCGGCCACGCGCGCGCGCTCCCTTCCCCGGGGCGTGTCCTCCCGGTCCAGCCGGGGCACGCGCGCGCGGCGGGCTTCCTTCCGGCCGGGAACAACGGGGCGCCCGACGCCCCGCGAGGGGAGGAAGGCGCGGGGAGCCCCCCCCCGCCGGGCTCCGTCCCCACACGCAGCGCTCCGCCCGCCCGGGCTGGGGTGCGCACCGGCCGGGTCCGGAAACGGGGGCACGGACGCGCCGGGAACCCTCGGGGCGCGGTGCTGGGCGGCCTTGGGCCGGTCGCCTAACCTCTCCGACGCTCGGGTCTGACGGGCCCGGGCTTCCGAAGGATGGGGGCGGAAGGCGCTCCGCGGTCCCGAGACGTCGAGGCCGGCCGCGCCCGCGGCGCTCGCCCGCGCCAAGTTCAAACTCCGTCCCGGGAAGCCCGGAGGCGGCGGCGGGTGTCCCTCGGCCCGCCCCGGAGCCCCCCGCGCCGGCCGCGCTCACCTCCAGACACGGGTGGGCTCGGACCAGCTCCGCCGCCGACTGCGGCAGCCGCACTCGCCGCCCGTCCACGAGCAGCGGCATGGCCGAGGCGGCCGCCCCGGCTGACCCAGGGAGGCGGCGGCCTCCGCTGCCCGGCGCCCCCGGCGCCGCCGCCGCCGCCGCCGCGTCCCCGCCCTCGGCCGCTCGAGACACCTCGCCTCTCTTCGTCGCGGGCGCTGCCGGGAAATGTAGTCCTGACGGAGGTGGTCCCCGCCGAAGAAGGCTGAGGAAGCGTCCGGCAGGGCCCGGGGCCTTTCGGGAAATGTAGTCCAAACGCAGGACGCGAAGCCGGCCAGGAGACTGGCCGGGCATCGCAAGGGACGCCGGGAAATGCAGTCCCCGAAGCGTGGTGGTGACGTGCTCCGGGCAGCTGTGGCCTGAGGAGCGGGTCCGAGGGGACGCGCACCCCGCCGCGGCGAGCGCGTTCAAGACGCCGCCCCGGGCCTCCCCGGCTGGGCGCGCGCTTCCTGGAGAAACCACTGCGCCGCTGGCGTCCGGGTTCCGCGGGCGCCCCCTCCCCGGCGCGCGTCCGTGACCTCAGGACCGCGCGCCTGCTGCTCGCCCCAGACCTCCGCGCGGACGGGCCCCGCGCGCCGCGCGCACCCCGCTCCTCAGCCCGTCCGGCCCCGCGCACCCCGCTCCTCAGCCCGTCCGCGCGCCGTGCGCACCCCGCTCCTCAGCCCGTCCGGCCCCGCGCACCCCGCGCCTCAGCCCGTCCCCGCTCCTCAGCCCGTCCGGCCCCGCGCACCCCGCTCCTCAGCCCGTCCCCGCTCCTCAGCCCGTCCGGCCCCGCGCACCCCGCTCCTCAGCCCGTCCCCGCTCCTCAGCCCGTCCCCGCTCCTCAGCCCGTCCGCGCGCCGTGCGCACCCCGCTCCTCAGCCCGTCCGCGCGCCGTGCGCACCCCGCTCCTCAGCCCGTCCGGCCCCGCGCACCCCGCTCCTCAGCCCGTCCGCGCGCCGTGCGCACCCCGCTCCTCAGCCCGTCCGGCCCCGCGCACCCCGCTCCTCAGCCCGTCCGCGCGCCGTGCGCACCCCGCTCCTCAGCCCGTCCCCGCTCCTCAGCCCGTCCGCGCGCCGCCGTGCGCACCCCGCTCCTCAGCCCGTCCGGCCCCGCGCCGTGCGCGCCCCGCTCCTCACTAACGTGCGGGAGGCCGCAGCTTGCGGTGACTCCCAAGCCAGTGCTCGCCACACGTCCGGCCCGCGCCGCTGGCGCGGTGGTTCCCAGCGGTGAGGGGGCGCGTGGGGCTGCGGGGCCGGGCCCTGGCACCCGCTGGCACCTCGCAGGTGATCTCACAGGGGCCGGAACCTGAAGGCCCCCCCTTGCCCACCGCGCACGCAGGCCCTCCCAAGGCTGGCTTGAAGCGCGCCCTGTGGCTCAGGTGGTAGAGCGCCAGCCTCGACCCGAGTTCAAGCCCCTGTACTGGCGCGCGCTTCGTGCACCGCCCCCCCCCCCCTTGTTAAAATTCGTATCCTCTTCCAAGGAGATGTCGTTACCCCCCACCCCCCATTCCTTCAAAGCTTGTAATGGGAAACCTGAGTCCGGCCTGAACTCCCCTCCATTCCCCGGCCTCAGCAGTCCAAGTGCTGGGATGGCCGCTGCGCGCCACCACCCTGCCAGCACGGTGCTGCCGTGATCAGGCCTGTCCCTCTTGGCTCAGAGCTGCTGACACTAAGACTGGTGGACCACATTCACTAGTTTGTGTTGATTCTGAACAGCCCGAACAACAGCGCAGTTTTCCCTCAAGAAGCAGAGCCGGGCTGGGAAGGTGGCTCCGTGGTAGAGCGCTTGCCTCGCATGCCTGAGGCCCTGGCTTCCATTTCTCTGCGCCACATATGCAGAAAAAAAAGCCGGAAGTGGCGCTGTGGCTCAAGTGATAGAGCGCTAGCCTTGAAGAGCTGAGGGACAGTCTGGGAAGCTGTTTTCCCATGCAGAAACAGTGCGTTAAGCACCCCAACCAGCTTTACAATTCGTTTTTTTTTTTGGGTCCAGACGTGGGGCCTGGCCTCTGGGCCTGGGCGCTGTCCCTCAGCTCTTCAGCTCAAGGCTAGCGCTCTACCACTTGAGCCACAGCGCCACTCCAGCTTTTTTCTTTTTGCTTATGTGGTGCTGAGGAATTGAACCCAAGGCCTCAGGCATGCAAGGCAAGCGCTCTACCACTGAGCCATCTTCCCGGCCCCTACAATTCGTTTTTAAAGCAAACCCAGAAATCCTAAGAGTATTTATGTGAAATGTCTTTATTAAGACAACCCCATTTATTGGCATATGAATGAAAATTTCAGATTAAATATTGCATTATTTTCACAATAGCTACTGTAGTCAACCCCCTTTGAAGTTGAACAGTTATTTGTAAATCTAACCTTGTACACTATTAACTACTTCCTAAGTCGCCAAGACCCATCCCCTCCCTCTGCGTTGTGCTTTATCCTGTACACAAAGGCTATCTTTTTGTCAGCAGTTAAAAAGAGAACCTAAGGCTCTCAAGTGACTTTCCACAAGCCACCAAAGATAATCACCACTACCCAAAGACTTTTTAATACAAATTTCTTTTTTTCAAAAAGGTTATTTACAGACTGGAATTGAAATCCCACATTGCAGTCAACGTAATGACAGAAGAGCAAGCATAGAAGGCCCTGGAGAAGAGCAAGTGGTTCATTACAAAATATCTGTGGATCAAGAAAATACTGCTCCATTTTAAATAAATACAAGTAGAGAAAAATAAATAGGCATAAAAGTGGCCATTTTCACAAATACATAAAACAAGTAAACAAGCCTGGGCTTTATAAGCAACAGCTGAACGTCACACCCACACTGAGGACAAACGAGCAACACTGGCCACCCAACAATCGAGAAGATTGTTTTCCTGTTTGGACAAAGAAATAACCCAGTGTAACGGGCAGGAAGCGGCGCCTGACTGGCAGGCCACTTCCGGTCAGCAGGAGCCCATTCCTGTACTGCACAGCATCTACTGCCAGGACTCTGCAGTCCTCTCCCCTTCCCTGCTGCTCCTCTGGCCTCTGCAGTCTCAGACTTCCTTCCATGCCGGCTCACACTGTGAGCTTCCCAGCACACAAAACAGCGGGGAGCAAAGGAACAGATCTCCCAAGTCCTCCCAGGGAGGGCTCGTCCTAAAGACCTTGTCACCGGTCAGGCCAGCTCAGGCCAGCGGAGCCTGGGGCTTCTGACAGGAACCCATGTGGAAACAATCACCCGCTGAAACTCCCGGGGCCCACAATACTAATCACATAACAAGCCACGTACACATTAAAGACCAACACGCACTTCCCACTGAAGCCCCTGTCCCGTGTCACACGCTGGACACTCGAGTCTTTGCCTCTCATCTGAGGAGAACCAAAGGAAGAGACAACACTCCACACACTCGTGGACCTGCAACGCCCGTGGCACGCGCTGCCTCTAGTAAAGGAGCCGGACAGCCTCCCTCGAAGGACAGCGAGCCTCAGTCACAGATCCTCGAGACCACTGGGGACTGGCCTGGCGCATACAGCAAGGGGGGCGACCCCACGCTGCTGGAAGGGCTGCGGAAGTGGGCATCGAAGGAGCTCGGCGTGAGCCCGATGGTGGCTTCACTCTGTGCTGCTTCGCCTTTCAGAAAATCGTCATCCTCATCTTCCACTGCCATCTGCACAGAAAACTGAGCGTCAGGAAGACAAGTGCCCGTGACAACCCCTCCATCCTACACCCCCTGCCCTGCCCCTCACCATGCCAGGTCTTGGGGCATGCGATGAAGTCTTCCTTTTGAAAGACTAGAACCTCTTTGTTATAAATCACCCACAAAAATGTTCATCTGTCTGAGATTTGACTTTCAAAGAGATTTTAAGCTCCAAGAGGGCAGGTAGCCCCCAAAACAGAAAATACTCAGAAAAACAATAAAAACTTTCTAGAAGATGGGTTGGAAAGGTGGCTTCACAGTAGCTGAGCACCATTTTAAGAAAACCTTGCTGGGTGCTGTTGGCTCACACCTGGAATCGTAGCTACAAGCTTATTTTCAATGAACTGTTTCCCAAAGCCAGTATGCGAAGCATTTTGCTCATCAAAAATTCAGCACTGGGGTTTGAACCCAAGTTTGCTAGATAGGTGCTCTACCACTTGAGCCACTCTGAGAGCTGTGTCTGAACCAGCACTACTGCTGTAGGCCTGGACTGGGATCACCCTATTTGTGTTTCCCTTTGTTGCCGGAATGATGGGTGCATACCACCAAGCCTTACTCTTGGCTGCGGTGGAAATCTCCAGAATGTGTGCTTACCACGCTTAGCCACACACTTTTAACGTTTTCAGAATGCCCCACCCAGCGTGCTGCACCTTTGCCACGGGTTTCTTCAACTCCTGCAGCTCCTCAGCGCTCATGTCTTCCCATTGCTGGTACAGGGGGTCAATGAACTTCTTCGACCTGTCAACAAGGACATGCGTCAACGTCAAGTAGAGTACACCAACACAGCCAGAACATGCTTGCTTTCTTGGTGGTAAAGGCCACAGCGTGGATGCTACTTGGCCACTACTCTAGGTAAGTAAGCACTGTGAGGGGTCCTCCCTCCACTCACAATGGGGTTCTTCACATGCTGTTTCTCCCATGTCAGCACAGGGGCCACAGTGCGCCCTGGCCCTAGGAGCCTGTGGAGAATGAGCCTAGGAAAGTCAGCTCATCTGATCTCCACAATCAAGGCTGGGACCAGACCGTCTCAGCTAGCTGTGCTGCTAGTGAGAAATGGTGTCAAACAGGAAGACTGGCCTGTGGCTCCTACCACAGCCCAGTGACACATGCCACTGGCTTTGAAAGGAATTATGCAGAGAGAAGGCAGCCCCTTCCATGGCCACTCCATCCCGGCCCCTTACACAAAATGCCCCGCGTCCCCTTGCAAGGCGAGCGTGGCTAACAGGAAGGGGCCGCAATCCCTGGGCAAAGGTCAGACCTCTTAAGCATGCAGGGGTCGAAGGGGAAGAAGGTGTCGAGTGGGTTGGTGCAGGTCTGCACGGAGTCCCCTCCGGCGGAACTTCGGATAACCGGCAGCATCTGGCGGCTGTTCCTCTCAATGATGGTGTAGCAGAAGGCCAGCTGGTATTTACTGTGGACACCAAAACCCAACAGCAGACAGTTACATGCTGTGCTCACCCTTGCACAGACAGGACACGTGTGACAACTGTATGACGTAGGAAGTGAAACAATGGCAAGTGGCACTCTTGGACAGCATTCTGCGGCCGGCTGGGGGGCGGGACACAGCTGCTATCACTTGAGCAGATGAGGCTTGGATCGGGGCAGCGTGAAAACGGTGTCTGCAAGGCAGCCCCGGCTCGCATCACTAGACAGGTGTCCGCTTTCTCTGACAGGCTTGGTGCGAAGCTCCTGAGGCGGGGGATGGAGACTGTGCTGGGGGCAGGACACAGAAACGCAGATGCCAGCACCAGTGGCTCACACCTGCAACCTCAGCTATGCCAGATGCTGAGATCTTAGGACAGTAGTTCAAAGCCAGTCTGGCAGGAAAGTCCATGATACTCTTATGTCCCGCTCACCAGCAAAAAGCTGAAAGGCGAGGGGTGGCTCAACTAGTAGAGCCACAACCTTGAAGGAAAAGGAGATAGACGGCACAAAGGCCCATACCAGTGCGACAAGGGCAGGGGAGAGAAAGGGAGAGGAGGGGAGAAAATAGAGCGCTGGCCACAGGAGTTTCCTTCCAAAGGCACCGGACAGGAGCCCAGCAGGCACTGCACAGGCCGCAGCCTCGTCGGCACTCTCCACTGGAAGGCGTAGTCACTGCTGAGCTCCAGCACAGGGCACCAGGGCTGAGTGACAGCGGCAGCTGCCCAAGTGACAGTCCAGCTCATGGAAGGCCCTAAGTCTGAACCCTGCTCAGTGCTGGCCAGGAAGCCAGACTTGAGGGGTGCTCCCCACGCCCTAGGCACATCCAGCCCTCTGACTTCAGGCAAGGAATAAACCGGGCTGTGCCTCCATCCCCGATACAGCCATGAGCTGTGCTGCACGCGGGTGCTCAGAGCAGAGCCTGACGCCCAGCCAGCAGGCGCGGGCGGCTCGGGCCTTTAAGGCCAGGAAGCTGCAGGCACTGCGCAGCCCAAGTGCCATCTTCTTTGGAACCGTCCCCACCGACCAAAGCCTGCAGCAGCTCCTGGGGACACCGCAGAGAGAACAATGGCAGGTCCGTTCTCCCTTTGACGTTTAAAAGGTGACTGGGATCTCACAACAGGACGGCTCACACACACGTCACACCGGCCCTGCGGCAGCCACGCCCACTCCCTGCACGTCAGCGCCACTTACTTCGTGATAGCAGCAAAAAAGTTCACCACAGACGGCAGGCAGATCTTCAGAGGGTTCAACTGGCTCATCACCAGCCGCTCGAAATTCAGGCCCTGAAGATACCTCAAACCTTTGAGGGGGAAAAAAAAAAAAAAAAAGCTTCAGGGCTCAGTACTTAGCATGAGCTAATAAACCAACACCACATGAAAAAGCCATTTTCAAACGTGTGTGTGTGTGTGTGTGTGTGTGCCCAAATTCCTTAATAAAGCTCCACGCAGCTGTTCCCCAGGCTCACGGGCCTGCCCTAGCTAAGGCAGCTGTGCTGAGAAAACTGCTTCTTGTTGAGGTGGCCTCACCCCAATGGGCTTTAGCTCCATCCTCCTCCCTCAGCCTCCACAGGCTGGGATGACCGCAGGCATGCACCACCCTACCTGGCTGCCCTTGGGGGCTGGGACACCATGCTCTCTCTCTCTCTCTCTCTCTCTCTCTCTCTCTCTCTCTCTCTCCCTCTCCTCCCCCCCCCCCCTCTCTCTCGCCAAAATACTAATAGACGAAGGTGGAAAAGCTTGGTTTAGAAGAAACAACTAACAAACTACGCAGGACTTGAGCTGCAGCTCCCGGCTGCAGCGCAGGCCTTGGAGGGGCCTTGTCTCAGTGAAGCGGGGAATGGCCTTCCCCAGGCCGAGGGAAGGGCGCACCCACAGGTCCAAGAGAGAAAACCCAGACCAAGGCCCAGAGCACCAACCTTCCTTCAGGTTTCCACTTAAAAGCTGCTGGTGTCGAAAAACAAACGTGTAGAACACAGCTTGGCAGGCTGAGTAAAATGGACCGTGGAGAGAGACGTCACAAAAAGCCTTTGTTCCCGAATCTTGGTTATTAAGGTACGAGTGCAGCCAGTTAACCAGAAGATCCAGGCATGACTTCACGGTGCTGGAGAGAAGACACGCTCACGTCAGCTGCCTCGCTTTGTAACCAAGCTACCACACACATAGCCCGTGGGTTGTCTTTAACTAGAACTTCAGGGGCCTCCTTCAGTGCCCCTGCAGGTGGGGCTGTAGTTCAGTGGTAAGCCTGCCTAGTGTGCTCACTCGCCAGCACCAAAGTGCAGGTGGAGAAGATGGAAAGGGGCAGTGCCTGGAGGAAGACAGTGCTTACAGGAAGGCTCCTAGAACATCCCAAGGGAGAGAGGCCAGTTCCTCCTAATCAACTCAGAAGGGTTCTTGGGTGGAGCTTGGTCCCTTAGCACTATGGAGAAAAAGCAAAGCTCATTTACCAACATCTGACAAGAGGAAGGTGGCCAGCTCAGTTTCCCTGCTTCCCAGGGATTGTGATGAACTCCGATGGTCAACAATTCAAGCCAGAAGACTTTTAGTTATTGGGAAAGGTTTTTGTTTTTGGCCAGTCCTGGAGCTTGAACTCAGGGCATTGGCGCTGTACCTGAGTGTGTCCTGCCATTGAGCTACAGCTCCACTTCCAACTTTTTTAGGTTAACTAGAGACAAAGAGTCTCCCAGGATTTCCTGCCCAGGCTGGCCTCAATCCACAATCCCCAGATCTCAGTCTCCTAAGTAGTTAAGATTATAAGTGTGAGTCACCAACACCTGGCATTTTTTTGTTTTTCTTCTTTCTTTTTTTGGTCGGTCGTCGGGCTTGAACTCTGGGCCTGGGTGCTGTCCCTCAGCCCTTCAGCTCAAGGCAAACGCTCTACCACTTGAGCTACAGCGCCACTTCGGGTTTTCTAGTGGTTTATTGGAGATAGGAGAGTCTCACGGTCTTTCCTGCCCGGGCTGGCTTTGAACTGCGATCATCAGATCTCAGTCTCCTGAGTAGCTAGAATTACAGGCGTGAGCCACCGGTGCCCGGCTTGATAAATTTTTTTGGTTGTTTTTTTTTTTTGGTCAGCTCTGGGACTTGACCTCTGGGCTTGGGTGCTGTCCTTGTGCTCTTCAGCTCAAGGCAAGCACTCTACTGCCTGAGCCACAGCGCCACTTCCTGTTTTTGTTTTCTAACAGCATCTTTGTCCATTAAAATATCTTCACAAATCATCACCAGAAGGAAATGGCCTCCTAAAGTGGCCTCTGTATTAGCCACCTTTCTTTTAGTGCTGAGTAATCAAGCTAGGATTTCATGCATGCGGGAGAGTAGGATCTATCCACCTCTGAGCACTGAGCAACATCCCAGCCGTCTTGGACTACCTTTGAGAGAATTTTCTTTTCCAATACATAACTGATTCAGAATTCAAGTGCACACTGATAAACTTACAAGACGAATCAAAATAGCACTTAACACTGTGCTACCACCAAGACACCATGCCTCTCCCCGTGACAGATGACGAAGGCCTCACATGGGAGGTGGTCTAATGTCCCAACCAAGAGACCCTGTTCTTGGAAATCAACTTTTTTTTTTTTTTGTCAGTCCTGGGGCTTGAACTCAAGGCCTTGAGCTTCTTTTGTTCAAGGCTAGCGCTCTACCACTTGAGCCACAGTGCCACTTCTGGCTTTTTCTGTGTATGTGGTACTGAAGAACTGAACCCAGGGCTTGATGCATGCTAGGCAAGCACTCTACCCCTAAGCCACATTCTCAGCCTGAAATCAACTCTTAGAAACACCTTTCAGAGAAGCAGGAATAGATTTATTTTCACTTTACAGATAGACCAAAAGGGAAACAAGTATTTCTCTGATAATGCTCTCATGTTAAGAACATGGAAAATCAGGTTACTTACATAAGAGGAACAAATCTCGCTCTTGCCAGAAAGCTCCCGATGTAATTCCCAGCAGCTTGCCGGATGATAGCAGGATTATTTGGATCCTGTAATTTTTTCCAGAGATGTTCCAAAAATGCCTCTGCAAATCCCTATAAAAAAAAAAAAAAAAAAAAGGTTTTTCGTTTTTTTGCCAGTCCTGGGGCTTGAACTCAGGGCCTGGCACTGTCCCTGAGCTTCTTTTGCTCAAGGCTAGCACTCTACCCCTTCAGCCACAGTGCCACTCCCAGTTTTTTCTGTGTATGTGGTACTGAGGAATTGAACTCAGGGCTTCATGCATGTGAGGCAAGCACCCTACCACTAAACTACCTTCCCAGCCCAGCATGATCTTTTATTTTGTAAGCTATTAGAAGCACCAACAGAGAAAAAACCCTAGCATCTCAGTTATAATGTGCAGTGGTCAGGAGATAGTACTACTGAAAACTGAATGTGTTCTGGGTGTTGAATAATCAGTGGGTTCCAGATCCAGCTCAGCATCAGCATCAAAGCTGCGTAATCAGTTCAGCGATGTGCACCTGTAGCTTAACTGCTTACTAGGGAAGCTGATGCAGGAGGCTTGCTTGAGCCCAGCATTTCAGGAACATATGAGGCAACATTATAAGAACCAAGCAAACAGCAGTAACAACTACAACAACAAAAATCAAGCATGTCAGGAGGCAGAGATCAGAAGGATCTCAGAAATCTAAGGCCAACTCAACAGTGTAACCTATCTCAACCAATAAGCCGAGCATAGTGGCGCATCTGTCATGCCAGTTACATGGTATGCATCAAGAGGAAGATCATGGTCAAGGATGGCCTCAGACAAACACGTAATACCTAAGTAAATAAAGCAAGAAAGACTCGAGGGATGGCTCCAGTGGTAGAGTGGCTGCCTAGCAAGTGCAGAGCTCTGAGATCCTAAGTATAGGGGAGAGAAGGGGATGTCAGAGACTGAGCAGGTGTGAGACGCAGCTAGAGTGTGCATGGTAGCAGTGCTTCAGGTGACTCAGGGTCTGCCTCACCTTGAAAGCAGTAATCACCTACACTTCTTAAGAGTCCCCAGGGGCTCTCACTGTCTCTGCACATGCTACACCTATCCAGGCTCCTAAGTATGGTATAAAGAACAAATGCTGTTCATGGAAAATCACTGAGCTTTTCAGCAAAGGGCTCTGCTGAAAAGCTGAAACACTTGGGTTCAGGCAGATGAGGTCAACCTTCTCCTGATACTCTCTGTTGACTATTCTAACAAGGACACAACATCTGCAAAGAAGAGGAAAGGATCTGCTGTGCTGGCACTTTTTCTTGTTGGTTTTTTTTCCCCAAAAAGTAAGTCAGATCCTTCTTGTTGGTTTTTTCTCCCCCCAAAAAAGTCAGATCCCAAAGTTTCAAAATTCTGAAGTATTCTTTCAATACAGAAAGAATAACGAAAATAAACAGTGAAATATTCCATAGGAGATTTTAATGGAAAAAACTGAACTAAAAAAGTGAAGGGTACCAAAAAGAGGGCAAAGACAGAACAACAACTGCAGAACTCCCCTCAGACCAGAAAACTGAATTTTACTAGGGGTACCAACAAAATGAGCTCAAGGAAAAGAAATACCTCTGAATCTCACTCCACCAGTTTTCAACTCCAGAAAAAATTTCAGACAAGAATAATACCAAAGCCAGACATGGTGGAGCCACCTGGCTACTGGGGAGGTGGGTATATAGGGGAATAATGGTCTGAGAACAGCAGAAGCAAAGTGTCAAGAGACTTCAACCAATAAAAAGTTAGAGAAGGTGGTCCATGTGGGTCACCTCAGTTACACAGGAGCATAAATGAGTTCATGGGTAGGTCAGGCGCCAGTGTCTCACGCCTGTAATCCTAGCCACTCAGGAGTCTGAGATGTGAGGATCTTGGTTCAAAGCCAGCCCAGGCAGGAAAGTCTGTGAGACTTATCTCCAACTAACCACCAGAAAACCAGAAGTGATGCTGTGGCTCAAGCAATAGAGTACTTGCCTTGAGTTCAGAGCTGAGGGACAGCGCCTATGCCAAGTTCAATTCCACAACCGACAAAAAAAAAAAAAAAAAGTGTGACACTGTTCAAAATAATGAAAGCCAAAAGGGCTTAGAGTTTGGCTCCCATGGTAGAGTCTGCCTAGAAGCAGCATGAGGCTTTGAGTTCATAAGCCATTACCACCTAGAAAAGCAGAATGAAAAAAAAAAAAACCAGAAACACAGTAAGATACTGAGAGTGACATTTTACTTACCAATTTGAAGCTGCAGAGGTAAAACATGAAAAACTGGACATGGCAGGAGGCATGGGTGGGCAACAGCAGCTTGTCAAAGATGGAGATAAGATCACGATACAATTCCTTGGTTTTGTTGTTATCAACCTTACCTACAGAGAAAATTCACCATCTCAGTTGCATAGTTTCAAGCTATCGGTGTTATTTGCCTAAAGCAGAGCAATGTTAAACATGACAATGAAAGCAAAGTATGGTGTCACTTGCCTGGATCTCAGCAATCAGGAGACTGAGGTGTGAGGATTCAAGGTTTGGGGTCAACCCTGATTGCAGTGAGGCCCTAACCCCTCAATAAAATCAACAACACAGCTTGGTACAGGTGACTCACACCCAAAACCCTAGCTACTTAGGAGGCTGAGATCTGCAAGATCTCGGTTCGAGGAGAATGAGAAGAAAAACTCATTAGACAACATTTCCAAAATAACCAACAAAAACAGCAGACTAGAGGCATGCTTCAAGTAGTAGAGCACCAGCCTAAAAGTCTGAAACCTGGAGTTCAACCCCCAGTACTACAAACACACTAATATCTAGCATTATGCAGTAACCTAAGATTAAAGCAAAATGCTAGATTGCAGATTTTTTTTATTTTCATCAGTCCTCGGGCTTGGATTCAGGGTCTAGGTGCTGTCTCTGAGCTCTTTTGCTCAAAGCTAGTGCTCTACCACTGAGCCATAGCTTCAGTGGCAGTTTTTAAGTGGTTAACTGGAGAATAGAATCTCACAGTGACTTTTCTGCCTGGACTGGCTTCAAACCGTGATCCTCAGATCTCAGCCTCCTGAGTAGCTAGGGTTACAAGTATGAGCCATGAGCACCCAGCAATAAAAACCTTTCTAAAGGGAAACTTTTAACGGACTGTAGCCTCTCCCCTACTTTAAAAAAAAAATTGCTGATAGTGGGTGGGGCTTGTACTCAAGGCCTGACTTTCTCTTGTCTTGCTCAAAGCAAGAAATCATTTGAGCCACACCTCCAGTGCAGTGTTTTGATGATCAGAGGTGGAGTCTCTTGGACTTTTCTGCCAATGCTGGCTTCAAACCTTGATCTTCTAGTTCTCAGCCTCCTGACTAGCTAGGATTACAGGTGGAGTCAGATATATAACTTGAGCACAACCCTTGCCAGGAGTTTATCATAAGCAAATAACTGAAGATACACGTATGTATGAGGTTTGTGTGCCGTTATTTATAATAATGAAAAAAATACCAGTTAAATCCACTGGTCAAAAAAAAATTTTTAAACAGTGAATGGCATAAAATATGTTTTTAATTGGGCTGAGGACATAGCTCAAGGTAGAATGCTGCCTAGCACACACAAAAGACCCTGGGCTCAATCCCCAGTCCGGCAGAATAAAAGAACATATTCACAATTTACTTAATTTTCACTAGACCTCTCAAATTCATAGAAAATGTACTTGGGGCTAGTGCTACAACTCAGTCATTAGGATTGATGCCTGGCATCTGGGGGCCCGGGGTTTGTCTGACTGCCAGCACTTCAAAAACATTTTTTCATTTATGTTTCATATAAATGAAGTTCATACTTAAATCTTAGGAAAATGTCAAGTCTTCACCTGCAGATTTGTTCGGAACAGTTCTGACCTGCTGCAAGGCCTTCAAGCAAAGCCCCTCTAACTCACTCAGCCAGGCAACTGGTGCTGGCTAGAGCACTCTAAACATCTCAAGCAATTCAAGTCTAATTTCAGCTCTGCATAGAGCTTGCCAAGCACCACTACTAGCTCTGAACACAACAGGCAAAGACCAAGGGCTTGGAAGCGCCATGTAAATGAGCCTGAATCTCAGGCCTGTTCTTCTGAAGCTTTGTGACCGTGGCAGATAGCAGACCTCTCTAAAGCTTTCTCCAGGTTGAGGGTTCAGATTTGTGCCAGAAGGAATGTGTGGGGAACACCCAGAGTGATGAGTGGCAATGTCATAGGTTACCATCCACATAGCAGACATCCTTGATGTAGGACAAAAGCAAAGCCAGCAGGATGTCCAGGCGCTCAGCTACAGGATGGGCCATCTGAACTCGCAGCTCTGGGTCGGCCTTTGCTTGACGCTCTGTTTCTTCATCTTCATCCTTTGAAGGAAGAAAAGCTGTCAATACAAAGCTTGATGAACCTGGCACCAGGAGCTCCTTCTTATAACCCTAGCTACTCAGGAAGCGGAGATCTGGGAACTGAAGTTTGAAACCAGCCTGAGCAGACTAATCCAAGACTTTTATCTCCAACCAACCAACAAAAACACTCAAGTGGAGGTATGGCTCAAGAAGTAGAGCACTTTTCTAGTAACTCACAGGCTAAAGTTCACAGCCCAGTACCATCAACACAAATTAAAAGCCACAGCTGGCTGGAAGAAAACGGGAAGGGGTGACATTTTCCAAAAGCAAATGTACTTTTTATTTTTGCCAGTCCTGGGGCTTGAACTCAGGGCCTGGACACTGTTCCTGAGCTTCTTTTGCTCAAGGCTAGCACTCTACCAGTTGAGCCACAGTGCCACTTCTAGCTTTTTCTGTGTATGTGGTACTGAGGAATCAAACCCAGGGCTTCATGCATGCTAGGCAAGCACTCTACCACTAAGCCACATTCCTAGCCCGTGAATGTACTCTTTACCTGACTTTTAGAAAGAACTGTAACTCCTTTGTGCATCACCTTTACTAACAATGTTTAAGCAGCCAGGCACCAGTGGCTCATGCCTGTAATCCTAGCTACTCAGGAGGCTGAGATCTGAAGATCACGTCTCAAAGCCAGACTGGGCAGGAAAATCGAGGAGATTCTTATCTCCAATAAACCACCAAAAAACCAGTAGTGGAGCTGTGGCTCAAATGGTAGAGTGCTATCTTTGAGCTGAAGAGCTGAGAGACAACACCCAGCTCAGAGTTCAAGCCCCAGGAGACGGAGACAGAAACAGACACACACGCACGCAAGCCACAGCTGGATAGGAAGCTCAGTGGTAGAGCATGCCCCAGGTTCAACCCCCAAGGTTTCAATAAAAAATGAACTAAATAGTTGCAAGGTTAGTAAACATGGAAGAAACACAACCACCTCCTCAGGTCAGGAAGCACTCTCAGGTGTAGTGAACTCTTTTGACTCTTTGGAAAGGAGAATAGGCCGCTGGCCGTTAAAAATGCTGACCATGTAGGGGCTGGGAAGGTGGCTCAGTGGTAGAGCGCTTGCCTTGCATGCCTGAGGCCCTGGGTTCGATTCCTCAGCACCACATAAGCAAAAAGAAAAAAGCCGGAAGTGGCGCTGTGGCTCAAGTGGTAGAGCGCTAGCCTTGAGCTGAAGAGCTGAGGGACAGCGTCCAGGCCCAGAGTTTAGGCCCCACGACCGGACCCAAAAAAAAAAAAAAAGCTGACCATGTTGAACAGTCCTTCGGCCGAGTCCGTCCCAACCCGAGCGTGGGCCGCAGCCTCCTCAGCATCCTCGATGTCCTGCCAGGACACACTGACCTGTGCCAGGGAAGCAAAAGGAACAGCCATGAGCACAGTGGGCATCGTCACCATGATGGGGTGAACCTGCCCAGTGGTCTGGGTCAGGAAGGAAGGAACTAAATACTGAAATCCAAGTCCCTTTACTCCAAACTCGTGTATGCATATGAAATCAACACCAACTACTCAAACATCCATTCCCTCTTTCTGCACAAGGCCCTCACATACACAGTCCATAAGCATCTCGCCCATCACCTAGCAGAAGGGCATGATCAGAGGTCATTTTCACTTCTCCTTAATGCCATCCTGACTGCCACCCCTGACAGTGCCAGCACCCTAACACCACCAGTACCCCTGCCTCTAGTTCATCCCAATCACAGCAGCTTCAGCAACAGTACTCCACCTCCGTGGGACTGGGGGGAGGCCGGCGCCCAGCCAGAGGACGGCTGCAGCCCCAGCATACCCACATGCAGGACCAGGACATTAGGAGGGAGCAATGGCACCTCATAAACACAATCATTCCATAAATGCAAACCAGAAGGAAAAAGTTTGTCCAGTACTTACATCCAACTTGAGGAGCTTCTCAATAACAAGTTCCAGAATGTCATGCCTCAGGGTAGGAAAATACACACTGATCCTTAGTAAATTATGGACGTAACATTCCTGAAGTATAACACAGACAAAAATCAACACTTGGCATTACTGTCAGGGCCAGGCTAGCAGATGCAGCAGGGCTGATGCATCCATTTCCTGCGGGAGCCTTTGCCCATCTGACTGCACACAGTGCATAACTTCTCATATATTGTTAGTCTTGCTTTTCTTATATTCATTCACAATTTCTGTATCTATATCCTTTCCTTCTTTTTGAGACAGGGTCTCAGTATATATACTAGGCTAGCCTCAAATGAGTGATCTTCCTCCCTCAGCCTGACATCTATTTTCCTAGCTATGCAGTGGTTTAACCATCCATGGGAAGCACAGTGGGACAAACAAGAGCAAAAGTTAGTAACTCCTCCTTAGTGCCTCTAACCACTTATGGGGGGAAACACAAAGTGATATAGACACTAGGAATTCATGAGGAGCACACAGATGATGTAAATATCACAGAAGCTGGGGACTGGTGGTTTACACCTGTAACTCTAGCTACACCAAAAGCTGAGAACTAAAGATCACAGTTTCGAGCCAGCCCAGGCAGATAAATCCAAGGGACTTGTATCTTCAATTAACCTGCAAAAAAGCCAGAACGAGGAAGCATGGCTCAAGGGGTAGACACTAGCCTTTAGCAAAAAAAAAAAAAAAAAAAGGCAAGTGAAAGCATGAGGTCCTGCATTCAAGCCCCATTTGCATGCCTCCAAAAGTTCCGCTTTCTCTGCTCAGGCAAGGCATGTCTACAATTAGGAACATATGATCTGCTATTATCCAGTGGTTATCATGTGTCAACACCAGGCCTCTAACGATGCCTCTGAAATGGACTGTTAACTTCTTGCAAGTAAGAAAAAGGTATGGAGGATTCCCAGTACTCACTAAGAAAGGAATCAGAATCAAATTCTTTTTTTTTTTTTTTTTTTTGTCAGTCATGGGCCTGAACTCTGAGTCTGGACGCTGTCCCTGGGCTCTTCAGCTCAAGGCTAGTGTTCTACCACTTGAGCCGTAGCGCCACATCTGGCTTTTTCTGCTTATGTGGTGCTAAGGAACGGAAGCCAGGGCCTCATGCATGCAAAGCAAGCACTCTACCACTGAGCCACCTTCCCAAGCCCAGAATCAAAATCTTAAGTCTCAAATTTAAAATCTAAAAAAAGAACTTTTAAGAAAAACTAGCATAACTTAAAAGACAATCACATGAAACAATATTCCCATTATCTTCATGAAAAAGAGTTCTTACCAGTATTCTCTCAGATTTTCTAACAAATGGAAACTTTTCCACAAGTATTGGCATAAGAAACCATGGTGTCCTATTGAAACAAAACAATCCATGTAAACTACACTTGCTAAGAAAATTCACATTCCCCAATTCCAGAGCACTGACAGATGGGAGGCAGGCAAGAACCCCTACACTTCCAAAACAAAAAGAAATGTATAGTTCCACAGAAAAATCTATTAATGAAAACCAGTAATAGAAAATGGCCATGGTATACAATAGATGCTAATAAAAAATTTTAAATTAAAAACTAAGGTGAAAAAAATGGTTTAACTTCATATTAACAGCAACTTAAAAGAGGCGCTTTCCTCCTTTAAAAGTTTAAAAGAAGCCAGGCACTGGTGGCTCACACCTGGAATTCTAGCTACTCAGGAGGTTGAGATCTGAGGATCATGGTTCAAAGACAACCCAGGCAGGAAAGTCTGTGAGACTCTTATTTTCAATTAACCACCAGAAAACCGGAAGTGGTTCTGCAACTCAAAGTAATCAAGTGGGAGCCTTGAGCAAAAGAGCTAAGGGACAGAGCCCAGACCCTGTGTTCAAGCTCCATGACCGACAAAAAATAAAAGTTTAAAAGGGTTTCAGTTTAAGTCTAAACATTTCCCACCACACATATTACTTTTTTTAAAAAAAGCAAAAAGAACACCAACTTGGATTCTTTGTTAACAAAAAAAAATCAACCTAGAAATCTACCCTCCAAAAAGAAACCCACAAACCTGCAAAGGTTTTCTTATTCATATGGCATGACACAAATACACATCGGGATTTCTCAGTGAAAATATTTCGATACCATATCTGTTGAAGATAAAAGCAAAATTCCAAATACCACAGGAAATTTGCGGGAGAACTGGTATGTAAGTTTTTCAAAATGGTTAAAGAACGTGAACAAAACAGAAGCACTATTTTCAATAAAAAGTGACATCATCAACATGATGCAGCCAGCATCATGACACATAGCCCATACGGATGCCGCTTATATATTATGGCTTTCACCTGATTACAATTTTCTTTCCTTTCCTCTTTTGTGGTGCTGAGGATAGAACCCAGACACACACAAGCCAGTCAAGCACACTACTGCTGACATATATGTGTGTGTGTATATATGTATACACATATACATACATATATGTGTACATGTATATATACGCACACAGCTATAGATATATACCAGCCCATTTAGTTTCTTCAGAATCAAATGTTAAGATTCAGAGTAACAAAAGCATACTCACGATGGGACATATCTTGCTATTATTTGCAAGGCTCGGTGACATGTGTCAAAAATCGCAGGAAGATCTATAAGGAGAAAAGTTGGGCATGTGACCGTCAAAACTAAGAGCTGAAAAATCAAGAACCTGAAGCTGAAATCACTAGTTAAAAGCAAGAGTGAGGAATCTATCAGAGAAATGAGAATTTCAAGATTCCTCTCTACAGCCATCAAGATTAAATGGAGTAATTACTTGAGGACATGTGTTGCCATCTACTTGTTGGACCAGATTCCACCATGTTTTGTAGTCATCCATCACATTCTCCACAATCTAGGGGTGTTCTTTGCTTTAAAATCCTTTTATACTTACTATCATCTTCATCATCGGAATCCGAAACATCTATGTCACCTTCCTTAACGATCACTCGCGCTTTAGAGGGAAAAGAAGCACATGTCACTCATCTGTCATGGACCTACACAATGATGCCTATACAGGAAAGCTGTTTTTTCCCATAGTCCAAGCCAAGTATGATGATAGATTCACCATTTGAGAAAGTACAGCAACCAGAGAATGCTTACATAGCTACAAAATCTGAGATAAGTTCTAAGACTTTGTCAGAGGTTCATTAAAACAAGGGACAACCTGTCAAAACCAAGGCTGGACCTAGACATCCCTACAGGAGACATGTACCTCCAGAATACCAGCATGCACATCCATGGTGGCAAAAGCCCCAGTGTGCTTTAATAAAGATGGCCTAGGGGTAGAGTGCTTTGCCTAGCATGTATGAAGCCCTGGGTTCGATTCCTTAGTACCACATACACAGAAAAAGCTGGAAGTGGCACTGTGGCTCCAAGTGGTAGAGTGCTAGCCTTGAGCAAAAGAAGCTCAGGAACAGTGCCCAGGCCCTGAGTTCAAGCCCTAGGACTGGCCCAAAAAAAAAAAAATCACATGCAGTAAATAACACATAACACACACTTTCTACCCCTTGCCTTGATGTCCTGTGTCACAGAGGACTCTGCCATTCACGCAGAACCAAATTAATTAATTTAAATTAATTAGCTTAAATGAATTGTGAACCTCTTTTCTTTCTAATAAGGAAGGGCAGGGGGAAAGGGATGGGACAAGGGGAAGGAGGGAGGAAGGAGCTGGCTTTGATAAGCAGAGCACAACTACTCACGAGGTACAAAGTGGGAAGCCAGCATGCCAAGACAGGGCCTGAGGAAGACGGTCTGGGCAGACACAAGATTCCCGAGAAAAGCCAAGTACTCCTCCACCACTGCCTGACTTCTATTCAACCAAGGCAATTTCTAGACAAGGGAGAAGACAGTGATAAATATACAGTTTCAAAAACAAGAAGCACTTACTAGCCCATGATATTAACTAAATGAACTCACCAACACAATACTAATCAGGTGTTCGAAGTCTTTGGTCAGGTACATGATGGAAGAGCGGAGCTCCAGCAGCCAGCTGATGATCTGTTCATCCTCAAGTTAAACAAAGAAAAGTTCTATCAAAATCACAAATCCTCTGGCTGGGAAGGTGGCTCAGCAGTACAGTGCTTGCCTTGCATGCATGAGGCCCTGGGTTCAATTCCTCAGCACCACATAAGCAGAAAAAGCTGAAAATGGCACTGTGGCTCAAGTGGTAGGGCGCTAGCCTTGAGCTGAAGAGCTGAGGGACAGCGCCCAGGCCCAGAGTTCAGGCCCCCTGTCTGGACCCAAAAAAAAAAAAAAAAGAAAAGAAAACGGACTGGGAATGTGGCTTAGTGGTAGAGTGTTTGCCTAGTATGCATGAAGCCCGGGGTTCAAGTCCTCAGTACCACACACACAGAAAAAGTTGGAAGTGGCACTGTGGCTCAAGTGGTAGAGTGCTAGCCTTGAGCAAAAGAAGCTCAGAGACAGTGCCTAAGCTCTGAGTTCAAGCTCCAGGACTACCAAAACAAAAAACAAAACAAAACAAAACAAAGAAGCTGACCATTCAGACCTGGGTCTGAATGAGTGAAGAATTCTGAAGATTACAGTAACAATGCCAGTAACAGAAGTAACCACCAATAGAACACCCAAACCAAGCCATGTAATCAATTCAGTCATTCCTGACCACCACCCCATGACGTAGGTAGTGACTCCATTGTACTGCAGTGCAAAACTGGCTCTGGGTCACATAGCTAGTAAGGGAGAGAAGCAGTGGAGCCAGAGCCCAGGCTCAAACACAGTGGACAGAGGATCTGCTCTAGTTGCACGGGAAGATATAAGGTAAACAGTGACAAATTTAGGGAACAGGGAGTGCAGTGAGGAACAGGGCGTGCAGTGAGATGTGAAGCTTTTCTGAAAAGCAAGTGACATGCCCAGACATGCCCTCTTGGAGTCATATGAGTCAGGTTCCTCGGGAGAGGATGGGGGGTGGGGCAGCAGGATCATACACTGTTAAGGTGCACTAACAAAGTGGGGAGGGATCCAACATCCTTTTCCCTAAGGTTCGGTGAGTGAAGGTGGAAGTCCAGAAAAGTCCAAGGCTCTCAGCTCAGGACCTGGGAGAGCCACACGCAGTTGAACTTACAGCGGCAGGGACTTGGGAGGGAGATAATGAGTCTGACTTGCTAGTCTAGAGCAACTGTAATAATTCTAGGCAGACACATCTATGCCAGAGGTAGATGAGAAACAAGTCTGGGTGGGGACTAATAGCTTGTATCTATAATCCTAGCTACTCAAGAGGTTAAGACCTAGAGGATCACAGTTCAAAGCCAGCCCAGACAAAAGTCCCGGAAACAGTCTCCAATTAACCAGCAAAACATTGGACTCTGGAAGTGTGGCTCAAATAGAATACTAGCCATGGGGGGAAGGAGGGGGGGAGCACAAAGCTCTCTCTGAGTTCAAGCCTCAAACCACAACAAAACAAACAAAACAAAGCTGGGTGTGGAGGTCTACACCTATAATCTCAGCTACAGAGATAGGAAGATCTCATCAGAGGCCAGCCCCCAGCAAAAACTAGAGAAATGCAAGAAAAAGAAAATAAACCAAAAGCCAATAGAGACTAGGGGTATGACTCAAGTGGTAAAACATTTTTTGCCTAGTAAGCATAACGCCCTGAGTTGAAACACCAGTTTGGTGTTTTTTTTTTTTTCAAACTTCTACATATTGAAGGGGAAAAAAGTTTCCCTAATTTTACATCATCCCTGTCAACCCAACACCCCTAATTCCCATTTGTCACAACCAAAGTTTCCAGCCATTATAAAATGTCCTCAATGGAGTATAACAGCCCCTGGTAGAGCAAAAGATCCAGCTCTGAAAGACAGAACAGCCTGCAAAGTGCAAACTAACAACCTGCTCCACAACTACAACCTACCTTTATGTCTGGGTCTGAGAGTTGGTTCTTCAACAACTCAAAGTCATTCGTCTCACCCTGAACAAGAAGAATGGGAGGGTTAAATGATGACTACTGTGGTTTCCTGTGCAATATCAACAGCAGGACTTTCAACATCCCTCACCATCTGGTGGAACTAACCTTGTCACTTTCACATATCCCTTGCCATTATGAAACCATGACACAATTGACAGAATTCATGTGAGTAGAAGCAGACGGGGAAAAAAAAAATGACAAGTACCCAAAAAGCCATTCATATTTAGCTATATTTGTATACTGACACTTGGGTATTACAATTGATGCTCTTTTTGTGTGTGTTTGTTTTGAGATACAGAATCTGATTGTAGCCCAAAGCAATCCAGAACTCATGGCCTCCTGAGGGCTAGAGTATAGGTATGGCTACTCTTGATACCCTTGAAAATTCTCAAAGAAAAAAAGAGAACTAATATGTATCAATTCAAATGTATAGTATTATACATAAACATCGTTATTTATATCGTCTCTTTCACTAGATCTCGGAGATCTAGTAGAATCACTTGAACCAAAAGCTAACACAAAGATCCCTACTTTATTCTTTCAAAGTAATGTTTAGGCAATTCCTTAAGAAAAAAATGTTTTGCCATGGTGGCACACAACTACAATCTAAGTTCTCAAGAGGCTGCAGAAAAAATATATTGAATTCAAGACCAGCCTAGGATACATAGCAAGATCCTAGCTCAAAAATACAAATAGATTTAAAAAAAAATAAAATAAAATAAAGGGGGACTGGGAAGGTGGCTCAGTGGTAGAGTGCTTGCCTTGCATGTAGGAGGCCCCAGGTTTGATTCCTCAGCACCACATAAGTAGAAAAAGCTGGAAGTGGTGCTGACGCTTAAGTGGTAGAGCTCTAGTCTTGAGCTGAAGAGTTGAGGGACAGTGCCCAGGCCCAGAATTCAGGCCCCAGGACCCACAAAAAAATAAACAAAATAAAATGTGGGCTGAGAATATAACTTAGTGATAGAATGGTTGCCTAGCACACGTGAAGCCTTGGGTTTGATTACTTGGTGCCACATTAACAGAAAATGCCCAAAGGGACACTATGGCTCAAGTGGTAGAGTGCTAGCCTTGAGCAAAAGAAGCTCAGGGACAGCGCCCAGGCCCTGAATTCAAGCCCCAGGACTGGCAAAAAATAAGACAAAGTAAAATAAAATGTCCTAACAGCTTTTTATTCTAGGACTTGCTAATGTTTACAAAAGATTCTTAGTAAATATGACATCTGAAGTTGTAAAAACACATCAAACACTTTATTACTCTTTTTTTAACTAAATGCACCATACAATCTCTAATTACTTGATTTCCATACTGGTAGACAATATTATATAAACTGAGGCTTTGTTTTTTTTTTAAAGCACTGGGGATTGAACCCACAGCCAAAGCACACTCTATTGCTAACCACCCCCACCTCCCACCACCTAACTTATCTTTGGTAGAATAGCTCTGTATTCCAGCCAACAATCCCAACGCTCATGCCATCTCTTCTTACCTTTTTGTATTTCAGCAAGACTTCTGGCACAGTACTGCCAAACCGAACAGCTTTTCTTGGGGGAGAATTGAAGAAGTCATTCTCTAATGTAAGCATATCTGAAATTCTGCAGAAGCAAGATCACCAAGCTATTAAACTCATGACAGAATAGTAGGGAACCCTTACAGAACACATATCAGTGAGACATGTTCCCCCTGCTTCCATTCTTACCCAGTGATGGCTTCATCCTTCACTCAATGAAAAGCAAAAATCAAAACTCCATATTCATCCTAGAAGATTCTCTGCTAATCTGGCCCCTGCCCACCTTTGATCTCATCTCCAACCAATTGTTTTATGGCAAGCATAGTGTCCTTTCTGTTCTTTCAACTTGATGAGCTAGTTAGTACTCATTCTATCAAACATCAGTCTTCCCAGAAAGCTGAAGATTACATTCATTCACAATGAAGCTCCAATATTAGATGCTTCTTCACCAAAAAATCTAAAAAATCCATTTTTCCTTTACCTGTTGCCTTCCTGTATTGTTAAAACGTTCCTTTATTTTTTAGCTATTTAAATTTTGGACAGGGGTTCTCCCTAACTTTATCCCACTTTGAACGGTGATCCCTGGATCCCTGACTCCAGGTTGGACCACCACACTTCAGCTGTCATATTTCTTCATTGAATTTATCACTATCTGGAACTATCTTGTTCACTTATTTACTGGTCTATTTACTGCCACCACCACGACCACCCCAAACACACACACTCTGTTGGCAATGCCCCCTATCTGCCACAGTTAAGGATGTAATTCATAAGTAATTTTGAATGGGATGCTAAGTGTTTGCTTTAAGCAGTGGTCAGCAGGAACACAAAGCATTCCACTGAAAAGTGTTGAATGGAGGAGAGGGGTAGAGATTAGAAACTGGCTACGACACGGTTTAAAATACTGTGGAATTGAGTTTACAGCTTATTTTTGGTCGAATAAATTTCTAACAAAATTTAGGATTCCATCTGCCATCCTTAACACTGGAGGGAAGAGTAAATGGAGAAGACAGTCCAGAAACGCAGTGAGGGGGCCCAGGAAGGTGGATGGCGTTTGGGGGAGTGGATGGGGGCCGGCGCAAGGTGGAGGACAGGGGACCTGGGAAGGATGGGGGGAGGGGACCTGGAAAGGGTAGGAGTGGGGGGGACCTAGGAAGGATGAGGGGGGACATGGGAAGGACGGGGGGGGACCTGGGAAGGATGGGGGGACCTGGAAAGGATCGGGAGGGGGGACCTGGGAAGGATGGGGGGCCTGGAAAGGATGGGGGGCCTGGAAAGGATGGGGGGGCCTGGAAAGGATGGGGTGGGGGAACCTGGGAAGGACGTGGGGGGACCTGGGAAGGACGGGGGGGGGCCTCCGGAGGGCGGAGGGGTGGCTGGGGGCCCGGGACCGAGCACAGCCGCTTCGAGCTGGCCGTTTCCACCCACCAGCCCAGGGCCTGGTCCCGGGCCCGCGACCACCTCCGCCGCGGCCCGCCTCCCGCTCCAGTAGAGGGCCCAGGGCCTTCCAGAGCCGCTCCCCCATCCCGGTCCCGGGCCTCGGTCCCAGGGACACCGACGCGAGACACCCGAATCTCACCCGGGCCTCGTCGTCTCCAGAGTAGCGGCCGCCGAAGCCGAGGGTGCCGCCTCTCCGGGATACCGCGTGTGAACGACCTGGGCCGCCATCTGGGCCGAAAACCGCGACGAAGGCGCCTCGCGCCGGAAGCCTGACTCCTCCCAAGCCCCGCCCCCGCCCCGGAAGTCGCGCGTGCGAGCGGCGGCTGCTAGCCAATCAGAGCCGGCGTATGGGGGGAGCATGGTGAACTGGACGGGCTAGCGCGCCGCCGACTTTCACCCCTCCACACCCCCGCCCCCCCCCGCCCCTGAGCGCCTCCCCTTCCCTTGGAGGACTGTATCCGGCCGGCACCACCTGAAAACAATGAAAATCGGAGGCGACGTTCTTCAACCGGACCTCCGGAAAGGTGGGTTCGAACCCACCCAGTGGATCGGGGCCAAGACTCTATGCACACGGCCCGTCCTAAACAGTCTTAAGATCACCCAAGGTCCCTCGATGTTCTGGGGAAAGCTCCCTGAAGTGATGGAAAATGAAAAGATCATTTCCAGGAACGGTCTAGGGGTGGAACCCAGCGGCCCCCCCACCTGTCTCCCCCCCCCCCCGCCCCCCGACTTGGAAGAGCACCCAGCAGGGCAGCAGAGGATTGTCCAGGGCGGGGAGACTGCCGAGGTCCAGGCCTGCGGGCCAGGGAAGTCGGGGTGGAAACTATTAGAACCGTGGACTGACTCACCAGGCCAACTACAGCAGCTTGTTAAATATCGTGCAAGAGATTGGGGATTTAGCTCAGTGAGAGTACTGGCCTATAAATGCAAGGCTTTCAGTTCAGTCCTCATCCCTTGGGGGGGGGGGGGGGCGGGGAGGGAGGTGCCAGTGGCTCGCCTGTCATCCTAGCTACTCAGGAGGCTGAGATCTGAGGATCATAGTTCAAAGCCAGCCTGGGCAGGAAAGTCCATTTGACTCTTTATCTCCAGTAAACCCCCAGAAATCCGGAAGTGGCGCTGTGGCACAAGTGGTAGAGTGCTAGCCTTGAACAGAAGAACTGAGGGACAGCGCCCAGGCCCAGAGTTCAAGCCCCACGACCAACAAACAAAAAAGAAAAAAAAAAAAATCAAGCCAGGTACTAGTGGCTCACACCTGAAATCATAGCAACTCAGGAGGCTGAGATCTGAAGATTGCAATTTGAAGCCAGCCTGGCCAAGAAAGTGAGACTCTTATCTGCAATTAATCACTGAAAAGCAGAAAGTGGAGGTGTGGCTTCATGGTAGAGCCCTCACCTTAAACACAAAAGCTCAAAAACAGTGATCAGGCCCTGAGTTTCAAGCCCTAAGACCCCCACAAAAAATAAATAAAATAAAGACCATCCTCTGGAAAACAAAGAAAAGCCATCAAGCATTAATGAGCTGCACAGGCAGGCTTGCCCACAGCACACCTTTCACCACTGTCATTACAGTTTAATTATTCTGAACACCCAGATTCCAGAATGAATCCACCTTCATATACACAGAAGACCCATTAAACTGTTGTTTCAAAAGAGCAGTCTTCCCCAGACACAACTTTTGTGGCCTTCCCAGGAGTGGTTGTGTTGGTTAAAACCTTTGGCTTACAAGTAACAGAAGCTTAGGCTGGGAAGGTGGCTCAGTGGTAGAGCGCTTGCCTTGCATGCCTGAGGCCCTGGGTTCAATTCCTCGGCACCACATAAGCAAAAAAGAAAAAAGCCGGAAGTGGTGCTGTGGCTCAAGTGGTAGAGTGCTAGCCTTGAGCTGAAGAGCTGAGGGACAGCGCCCAGGCCCAGAGTTCAGGCCCCATGACCGGACCCAAAAAAAAAAAAAAAAAAACACACAAGTAACAGAAGCTAACTGCAAGCAAAACAGGAAAATTGCTCTAAAGACCCAAAGTATTGTAAGGCATAAAAAAATCCTCACTGGAGCTGGGCGCTGGTGGCTTACACCTGTAGCTACTCAGAAGGCTGAGATCTGAGGATCGAGGATCAAAGCCAGCCCTGACAGGAAAGTCTGTGAGACTCTTATCTCCAATAAACCACTAGAAAACCGGAAGTGGTGCTGTGGCTTAAGCGGTAGAGCACTCACCTTGAGCTGAAGAGCTGAGGGATAGCGCCCAAGCCCAGAGTTCAAGCCCCACGAGCAACAAAAAAAAAGAAAAAAAATCCTTACTGGCTGGGTGCTGGTGGCTCACACCTTAATCCTAGCTACTCAGAATGCTGCGATCTGAGGATCACGGTTCAAAGCCAGCCCGGGAAGGAAAATCCGTGAGACTCTTATCTCCAATAAACCATTTAGAAAACAGGAAATGGAGTTTTGGCTCAAGTGGTTGAGTGCTTGCCTTGAGCTGAAGAGCTGAGGTATAGCGCCCAAGTCCAGAGGTCAAGTGCCACAACTGACAAAAAAAAAAAATCTTGACTGGTCAAATTTTGGTTCACTATCCCCCTATTACACATCAACACTGGCTAGAAAGCTGGGTGTGATGGCACAGGCCTTTAGTACAACAATTCAGAAGGGTGAAGCATCAAGATTATTGAATACAGGAGTTTGAGGCCAACCTGAGCCACAGAACAAGATCATAATTTTAACCCAACTGATGGCTCATGTTTCTCAGGGGACAAAAAATGAGAGTTCAAGGCCAGGCCCAGGCCAAAAAATAAAAATCTTAAAAATATCCAAAAGTAGAGCTGTGGCTTAAGTAGTAGAGTGCTAACCTTGAAAGAAAAAGCTAATGGACAGCACTCAATTTAATGGCACACACACACACACACACACACACACATATACACACACACTTTTCAAGATATATTTCAACTAATAGTTGGGTGCCATGGTGTGTGACTACCATCCCAACTATAGTGGGAAAATAAATAGGACAATCACAGTTCCAGTTGGCCTGGGCAAAAAGCAAGACCCTGTTTTAGAAACAACCAGGGCAACAAGAGGTGGAGGTGTGGCTCCAGCAGTAGAGTCTCAAGTACTTATCTCCCCACTGGCTAGCCTAGCGAAGTGAGGTCAGGTTATATGACAGCTCTCAGTGAATCTTTGCTATGGATGAGGTCACCATAAATGCCCAACTAATGCTTTTCAAATGGCTCCATTGTAGGGAGGGGCCAGAGAACTAGTTCCTAGTAGCCAAAGCATTCCCTCCTCTCCCCTTTCCAAAAGCAGTCAGCAGGGGGCTGGGAAGGTGGCTCAGTGGTAGAGTGCTTGCCTCGCATGTATGAAGCCCTGGGTTCGATTCCTCAGCACCACATAAGCAGATAAAAGCTGGAAGCGGTACTGTGGCTCAAGTAGTAGAGCGCTCACCTTGAGCTGAAGAGCTTAGGGATAGCACTCAGATCCAGCGTTCAAGCCCCATGACCAAAAGAAAAAAAAAAAGCAGCTCAGGGACAGTACCCAGGCCCCAAGTTCAAGCCCCAGGACTGGCCAAAAAATAAAAATAAATAAAAACAAAGGCAAATCAAGGGCCAAACTCTATTAGTAAAAATGCAAGATCTCAAATCTCTTTAGTTTTGTACATCTCCACATGTATATACAAGCTTATGGATGGAACCATAAATTTAAGAGTCTTCCTCATCCCAACATTACAAAGAAATGTAAAGCAGTTTCTCAACCTGTTGGTATTTTGGACGGGATAATTCCATTAGGAGGGGAGATGGCTATGCCTCTGTGTTCATGTGTATGTGTGTGTGTGTGTGTGTGTGTGTGTGTGTGCATGTACATGCATGTGCGTGCCAGTACCACAGTACCATGGGGTTGGTGGGGGGAGACTTGAATTCAGGGCCTGGGCACTGTCTCTGAGCTTTTTTGCTCAAACTAGTGCTCTACCACTTGAACCATCGCTCCACTTTCAGCTTTTTTTTTTTTTTTTTTTTTTGTCAGTTGTGGGGCCTGAACTCTGGGCCTGGGCGCTGTTCCTCAGCTCTTCAGCTCAAGACTAGTGCTCTACCACTTGAGCCACAGCGCCACTTCCAGCTTTTTCTGCTTATGTGATACTGAGGAATCGAACCCAGGGCCTCATGCAGGCAAGGCAAGCTCTTTACCACTGAGCCACGTTCCCAGCCCCACTTTCAGCTTTTTACTGGTTAGTTGGAGATATGAATCTTAGGGACTTTACTGCTTGGGCTGGCTTTGAACCATGATCTTTGTATCTCAGCCCCTTGAGCAGCCAGGATTACAGATGTGTTCTTTGTGGATATTAGCTCCTTCCCTGGCTTCCACTAGGATAGTAGCATTCTAGACACTGTCAAATGTCCTAAGAGGCAAAATCATTCCCAGTCCAGGGCCAATGACATAAACACAAAGCATACTTACAGCCATCAGAGAACAGCAAAACAAAATTATACAAAAATCATACTCAGGCCGGGCGCCTGTGGCTCAACGCTTCTAATTCTTGCTACTCACTGAGATCTGAGGATCGCCGTTTTAAGCCACCCCAGGCAGGAAAGTCCATGGGACTCTTAGCTCCAATAAAACCATCAGAAAAAGGCAAAAGGTTTAGCTCAAGTGGTAAAGAACTAGTCTCGAGCAAAAAGAAGCTCAGGGACAGCACCCAGGGCCTGAGTTCAAACCCCAGGACCAGCAAAAATAATAATAATAATAACACCATAGTCATAACATTGTCATTTCCTGCTTTAATATTCTTGGGAACATGGACAATATTAAAAACCTTCAATACACTCAAAGAAGAACAATCTATTCACTAGAAGAAGGAAGAACCACCCATTCACTGGCAGGTTTTGAGAACTGCGGCATACAATGTGGTCTGGTACCATTTATGGGCAGGACGGAGAAGTGGCTTGGAGAGTTGGATTGAATCCAGTTCTGGGGCCTTTGCCTTTGCCTTTGCCTTTGCCTTATTTGCCTGATAGGTTGTCCACCTGTGATTGAGTGGAGTTTGGCTGCTGTGATTGGCTGAGATTCAACTATTTGTTACAAAAGTATATTCCTAAGATAGACCTCCAATCCCGTTTAAGTACTAAGTTAGATTGGAGGTCACTATGCAAGCACTCAAGTAGAGCCATCCTCAGGCCAAATTTAAGAACAATCATGTATTATCTTGTTCTTTGGGAAAATAGTAGTAAAATTATATGAGACTCATGTTGTTTAATTTCTATTTGGAATATTTTTCAGAGTTTTACTAGGTTTCTGAGAAAAGAATCATGTTTTTCTTCCAAAAGTCTTTAGAACGCAAATGTACCTGAACTTGTCAATCAATAACATCATTTTCTAGTGTTTTACTGTCATAATTCCAGAAGGTAGATTGCTCTCCTTAATGGGTCTATTTGGTCTTCGGACGAAGCTAGCCAGAATAGGGCATTGTGGATATGTGGCTAATAGTAATAACGCATAACAAAAAAAAAATACTAACTTATTTTCAAACAAATCTCATTTGGAACAGAACATTTTTGTTGGTTGGTCATGGGGTTTGAACTTAGGGCCTGGGTACTATACCTGAGCTCTTTTGCCCAATGCTAGTGCTCTACCATTTAAGAGTCATAGCACCACTTCTGGGTTTCTGGTGGTTTACTGGAGATAAGAGTCTCATGGACTTGCCTGCCCAGGCTGACTTTGAACTGTGATCCTCAGATCACAGCCTCCTGAGTAGCTAGGATGACAGGCGTGAGCCACCAGCACCTGGCTCAGCAGAACTTCTTATGGCTTAAAATTCTAGCAGTAACTGTCTTGCGAGGGGCTGCACAGCCACCGCCAGCACTGAGGCAGGGATGAAATAAGATTAAGGTAAGCTCTGAGCGTTTACAAAGTAGGTGGTTATACCTGGGGAAACGTTGGTGGGTTCTGGAAAGAAAAAGGCAACTTCATTTGATATATTTATAAATACAATCATCTAGAGTGGAACAAGAAAACCAAGGAGCTGTTCTCATGTTCTCTCTGCCAGTTTGAAGTAGAGAGGTAGCCTAGAGTAACCTGGGTATTACAGTAGCTTACAGGAAGACTAACACACTTATAAAAAGGTTCACAAATAATTTTCACTTCGAAGGAAAGCTTATCGTATATACCTTATAAAATATTGCTCATCAATTATGCATCTACTCCAGCACTTCTGTTCTTGTGACTTCTGACTCTTGTAACTTTCATTACTACATCCGTCCTATAAATGGAGATGGTGCCCATTCTGATGAATGTCTATATACATGTGTAGTGCCTTGTGAACACCCAATAGCTATTATCACTAACAAACACTTCATGCGGGGCTGGAGATGTGGTTCCATCAGAAAAGCACTAGCCAATTGGCAAAAAAGTCAAGTATCAAGTTCGAGTCCCAGTCTTAGGACAGAAAAAAACAAAAAGAAGAAATGCCTCATGTTTGTGTCTTAATTAAAAAAACACAACTATACAAATTAGTGTAAAAATTCTCATGCCTTACTGGAGAAAAAAAATCATTACTATATAGAGGTAGTAAGTCACCTGAGGACCAAAGTTAGGATATCATCCTTTAAATACCTCATTAAAAAATAGAGCAATTTTAAATATTTATTTTTAATGTTTGGTTTGTTTTAAGATAAGAGTCTTACTTTGTAGGCCAGTCTGAGCTCCCATTCTTTTTTTTTTTTTTTTGAGGTAGGGTGTTGAATTCAGGGCCTAGGCACTGCCCTTTAGCTTTTTTTACTCAAGGATAGTACTCAACCACTTGAGCCACAGCTCCACCTCTGGCTTTTTGCTGGAGATAAAAGGCTCAAAGACTTGCCTTCCCTGAGCTAGCTTTGAACCATGATCTTCAGATCTAGCCTCCTGAGTAGCTAGGATTACAGGTGTGAGCCACCAGCATCTGGCTCATCTAGCCCCATGTTAAATTCCTAACTTAACCTTCAGACACTCCGTACTCCTTTCCTTCTCTCCAGCCTCCAAGTCTCAGTCTACCTCACATGGCCCCCATGAGTCTGCCCTGGTTTTGTCAAAGCATTTGTTACTGCTGTGGCCATCTCAGTGATGGACAGAAGTGCTTTATTAAAGAGGAGGAACTTTGTATTTAGCGCTCAAGGCCCAGTGCCTCACAGGATGTATGGCACTTGCTAGAAGGCCAACAAATGCCTGGCCAATGAGTCCTTTCAAAGGCATTGTTTTGTTCCTGTGGAAACATCTCTCTCTCCCAGTCCTCTGCTTCCCTGGCTAAAAGCCTCGCCTCTCTACAGTGTTCTTCATCTGCTTTAGAGAGAAAAGACTACAAGTGCTTTCTGGCAATAAGATCTGCATCTGCTCACTGTTTATATTTACCTTATTCCAGGCACTTAGTGTCACCTAGAGAATTGTTTCAATAATCTAGATTACCCACAGACTCCAGCTAAGTCTTTTCCTGCTCCAAGTCCTTTCCTTCTCCAACTATGGTTTGTGGTGTTTGGCAATTTTTCTTTTCCAGTGGTGGGGATCAAATCCCAGAGTTTGAGAATGCTAGACAAGGACCATCTCTGAACTACAACCCCCAGACTCTTATGTTTTTTAAATTCAGTACAATAAACCCAAGTTGCTGAATGCATTTCCTCTGAGAAATCAAATGCTCAAACTATATAAAACCAGAATGGTCTATATATCTAGCCCCTAAAGAGCATCTACAGAATACATGTATGTATACATCTAGAATGTGCATCTACTCTCTTATAAGGAAAGTAGGAGCAACTCCTAAGGAAATAATGAATGTGACCACCAGCAACCAGTTATTCAGTTCCATTGCTGAAAAAAAATTAGCCAATCTGAAATGAGGGTGAATGTCTTTATGAATAGTCTGCTTAGTACTTGGCACAATGTAAGGCACGAGCAGGGCACACCACTCTGCCCTATACCCTGGAGCAGATAATCTGAGGAACAGAATTAGAAAGAGAAAGATTCTACCTTTGTGCATGACAGTAGCTTTTAGATAGTGGCTCCTTCCCCCTCAACCTCACCCACAAATGCACTCAATGGGAGTTTTGTAGTTTAATGCTCATGTGGCATGAATAGCCAAATGTTTCCCAAACTCAGCTTCATTCATTTCACTTGCATGTTGACTCTTACCTTTGCATTGATCTGCATAAAATATTTTTCACATAAAATCCCTGTGCTTCCACAAACAACTGCAACTGTTGTAAAACAGAAAACCCCTACCATTTTAGCTTTGAGTAGAAATAATGCCCTGAAGTAAGCGTGTGAACCCAGATGCAATTAAATTTTCATTTTTCTGGGTGCCTTTTTTGCCTAATGAAGCTTTAGAGAGTCATAAAAAAAAAAAAACCCAGACCAGCATTGGTGGCTTGGATGACACTTGTCATCCTAGCTACTCAGGAGGCTGAGAGCTGAGAACCATGGTTCAAAGCCAGCCCAGGCAAGAAAATCTGTGAGACTCTTTTTTTTTTTTTGTCAGTCGTGGGACCTTAACTCTGGGCCTGGGTGCTGTCCCTCAGCTCTTCAGCTCAAGGCTAGCGCTCTATCACTTGAGCCACAGCACCACTTCTGACTTTTTCTGCTTATGTGGTGCTTAGGAATCAAACCAGGGCCTCAGGCATGTGAGGCAAGCACTCTACCACTGAGCCACCTTCCCAGCCCCTGTGAGCCTCTTATCTCCAATTAACTACTAGAAAACAGTGTCTCAAAGCTGTAGAGTACCAGCCTTGAGCAAAAAAGAGCTCAGGGGATTGGGAATGTGGATTAGTGGTAGAGTGCTTGCCTAGCATGTATGAAGCCCTGGGTTAGATTCCAATACCACATAAACAGAAAAAGTAGGAAGTAGCACTGTGGCTCAAATGGTAGAGTGCTAGCCTTGAGCAAAAGAAGACCAGGGACAGTGCCCAGGTCCTGACTTGAAGCCCCAGAACTGGAGAGGGGGCAGGGAGGAGAAAACAACCTCAGGGACATCACCCAGGCCCTGAAGTCAAGCCCCACAGCAGACAAAACAAAACAAAACAAAAAAACCCAACCCAAGCCAGGTTCCAGTGGCTCATGCCTGTAACCCTGGCTCTTCAGTAGGCTGAGATATAAAGATCATAGTTCAAAGCCAACTCAGGCAGAAAACTCCTAGCGACTCTTATTTCAAACCAACCAGCAACAAGGCAAGCTGGAGGCATGACTCAAGTGGTAGAGCACCAGCTCTGGACACACACACAAAAAGAGAGTTTGAAGGCCTGTGTCTGAGCCCCAGCACCTGCACAATAGAACTAAAAATGGAAAATAAAAAGAAACAATAAAATACGGACCCAAAGTATAGACAAACCTCTCTGATGAAATCAGAAGGAACTGAAAAAAGAATTCGAATTTAAAAAAAAAAAAATAAAAGGAGTAACTTTCCCACCATACCATTCAATGTCATGGAAGGTTGCCCCAAGTACCCTCTGATGGCATCCTCCAAAAACCTTCCAGAACTCCACCTGCTGGCAGGACCTTCGAGCACACAAGACAATACAGCTCCCGCCCGCTCTCTCTCCCTGGACTCCCAAGCACGAGGAACAGATTTCCGCGATCTGGTAGAGCCGGCAGCTTAGTTCCTAGAGGGCCATTGGCTTCCAGTGGCTTTTATTGATAATTTATTTACTCATTTCTGGATCGGAGGAGTCCAAGGAGCCACCGGGACGTGGATCTGGGAGACAGGCTGGCGGGCGATGGCGGGCCACGCCTTCCTCTTCCCCAGGCACTCGCTTGGCAGAGAGGCCTGAGCAGGCGGCTCACTGGAGAGGGTGGCTGGTGGTGGCCGTGGCCTTCGTGGCATCGCTCGGGCGGGTGGCACTGGGGACCGAGGCCTCCGCGTCGTCCCGGGGCTGTCGGGTGGGCTCGGGATGAAGGGCGGGCCGGGTGTGAAGAGGCCGCGAGCGCTCGGCGTCGGGAACCCCCACGTCGTGGGGGTACGAGCTGCGGAACAAGGGGACGGTGCTCTCGGAGCTCGGGGGGTGGGTGTGAAACGGGGCCTGGAAATCCTGGGCCGAGGGCGACGCCCGCGGCTCCTTCAAGCCCAGGGCCCAGAAGTCGCCGTGCTCGTCCCGCGGGAGCTGCGGGTCAGTCTGCGAGGCCGCGGGTCGCGGCGGCGGGGGCCCCGGGGAGGCCGGGCCGGGAAGGCTGGCGGCGTCCGCCGCCTCGGGGAGCGCACAGTCGGAGCAGCTGTTGGAGGTTTCCGAACCCTGGGTCGAAGTCTCGGACCCCAGGGTCCAGCCTTTCAAGGCGACAGGCGCCGAGGGGTCCTGGAGGGCCCGGAGGGCGAAGGGCGGCGGCGGGCTGGGGAGGACCGCGGGCGGCGCGAGGCCCAGCGCGGGCCAGGCCGCCCCTCGACCGTCCCGGGCCGCGGCGGCCGGCTTCTCCGGGGCCGATGCCCAGGGTCGGCCGCCGTCCGGGCCCGGACGCGGGGAGCGCTGCACCACCCTGCGGACGCGGCGCCGCCCGCCCAGCGGCCCCGACGCGCGGCGGCCCGGCGGCGGCGTCCGCTTGGGCAACGTGGCCGTGGGGGCGGCCGAGGTGGAGCGCTGCGCGCGCAGGCCCGAGACGGTCGAGGCCCCCCGCAGCGGGACGGCGGCGGCGTCGTCGTCGTCGTCGGGCAGCACGATGTTGCCGGTGTACCAGGAGATCCACCACAGCAGGCTGATGAACAGGATGATGGCGCCCAGGTAGAGCAGCATGTCGTAGAACAGCAGGTCGGCGAACACGCCCGTCAGCAGCACCGTGGCGCCCACCGTGTCGAAGGCCACCCCCAGCCAGAAGAAATGCCGGCAGCGGCCCAGCCCCGAACGCTTCCCCGCCGCCTCCACGCTCTTTTTGGAGAACTCCATGGCTGCGGCCCCCGGACGCCGCCCCGCAGTCGGACGGAGAGGACCCGCTCGACCGGCGTCGCCACCGGCGGGCTTGGGCCGCTCGGTCTCCATGGCAACGCGAGGGGGCGTGGCCGAGGCCGGAAGTTGGGTAGCCGCGGCTTCGGAGCGTGGGAGGAAACCCTGGCGCGCCTGCGCGGGTCCCGCTGCCGGCGGGCGGGAGTCCCAGCTCGGTCCCTGAGATGCTCTCCGGGTGATGGATTTACATCTCCAGATTCCGGACCCGAACCGAGGGGCTGTCTCTCGTTTGAGTTTGTTTGTTGTTGTCTTTTTTTTAGACTATTTTTTGTCTTTTTTTGGGGGGGGATACTGGGGATCGAACCCAGGATGCCACTGAGCTACATCCCAACATCTCTGGTCTTCAAAGTTGAGGAGGGTTGTGTTCGTGTTCTTTTCTTCGTCCCCACTCGTAGTGACGGCTTTGAGCCCACTCTGAGCCCCTGGTGGGGTCCGTGAGGATACCCAGCCTTTCCCCTCTCTTCCATGTTGCTTAGTTGGACCTCCATCCTCAGATCTCAGCCTCCTGAATAGCCAGGATTACGGGCGTGAGACACCGGTGCCCAGCTTCTTATTTTCTCTTAATACCTAAAACCAAAACATTGGACAATTACTACTAGATTAAAAGTGGACCTATGTTTCCTGATACTCTAAATTTAGTAGGAGAAATGAATGTGTCAGAAATGGGAAAACCGTGGTAGTGGTGTAGCGCCAGACGCTTATCTCGATGAATTACTAAAAAACCCAGAAGTGGAGCTATGGCTCAAGTGGTAGAATGCTAACCTTGAGCAAAAAAAGCTCAGGGTCAGCGCCCAGGCCCTCAGTTCAAGCCCAAGAACTCATACACACAAATACAGGAAGCTGAAACTTAAATTTTTAAAAAATGAGTTCATTGCAAACCTAAGAAAGTAAAAGTGTGTGTCATCCTGGCAGCGTAGCTCATGCCTGTAATCCTAGCTATTAAGAGGCTGGTTTCTGGAGGATCTTGGTTGGAGTCCAGCCAGGGCAGAAAAGGCCTAGAGATTCCATCTCCAGAACACCAACAACAAGCCAGGCTGGAAGTGTGTCTCAAGTGGTAGAATGCCTACTGCAAACAAGCAAGCTGAGCCCCTGCATTCAACCCCTTGTACCTTAAAAAAAAAAAACAACCCACAAAACTACATAAAACCTGACATCTTGTGGACAATACGGATGGGAAACTATAACCAAGTACCCACACATTGATTCCTCAGTTGCTAAAGGTACAATTTTATTTTTAGAAAATCCTCATACATTTTAGGCTAGATGTAGGCTGATAGTAAAGTTACCAGGGGCATGGCTAACCCCACAACTGCAATCCAAGCTGTTCTTCAGGCAAAAGAGGGAGGATATTGAGTTCCAATTCAGCATAGACAAAATTAAGTGCAAATACCATACCACTGAGCTGTATCTCCAGCATCATCTTTTTCTTTTCTTTCTTTTTTTTTTTCTTTTTCAGTTGTGGAGCTTGAACTCTGGGCCTGGGCGCTGTCCCTCAGCTCTTCAGCTGTAGATTAGCGCTCTACCTCTTGAACCTCAGGAATCGAACTGAGGGCCTCATGCATGCAAGGCAAGCACTCTACCACTAAGCCACCTTCCCAGCCCCTCTTAATACAATTTCTAAACCTGGCCTGTTTTCTCCTGAGGTATGAGCAGGCATACTTGTTGCCACAAGGTAAAAAATGGCTTATCTTCCTAGAATATTTATTTTCCTTGATAGCAAATACTTAAAATATTATAAAACCCGTACATTTTGGAATGCAGTCTAAAATTGGAAAGCAGAAGTTATATGCTAAATCCACAGGATACATTTTTTTTCTTGTAGGCAACTTAGGAATAATAGTCATTATGGGGTCTAGCAATGTGGCTCAATGGTAGAGTGCTTGCTTAGCAGGCATGAAGCCCTGGGTTCAATTCTTCAGTATAACACATAAGCAGAAAAAGCCAGAAGTGGTATTGTGGCTCACGTGGTAGGGTGCTAACCCTGAGCAGAAGAAGCTCAGGGACAGTTCCCAGGCCCCGAGTTCAAGCAACAGGACAGGCCAAAGAAAAAAAAAGTCATTTGCTGATTTATTTATTTAGTCAGTCCTGGGCGCTGTCCCTAAGCTTTTTTTCTTTTTTACTCAAGGCTAGCACTCTACCACTTGAGCCACAGTGCCACTTCTGGCTTTTTCTAATTATGTGGTATACTGAGGAATCGAACCCAGGGCTTCATGCCTGCTAGGCATAGCACTCTACCACTAAGCCACATTCCCAGCCCTACTGATTTATTTTTGAAACAGAATCTTCTTGTATTGTCCAAACTGGCCTCACACTTTGCGATTCTTCTGCCTCAGCCTCCCCAGTAGCTATGAGTACAGGCTGAAAACTACTATTTTTGTTGTTGTGTTGTTGGTCTTTGGGCCTGAACTCTGGGCCTGGGTGCTGTCCCTCAGCTCTTCAGCCCCAGGGTAGTAGTCTACCACTTGAGCCACAACTGCACTTCCGGCTTTTTCTGCTATGTGGTGCTGAGGAATCAAACCCAGGGTCTCATGCATGAGAGGTAAGCACTGAGCCACCTTCCCAGCCCCTGAAAACTACTCTTAGTCTGTCCAGTTAAAATTGTAAAGAGATGAGACAAAGTAAATACAGCAAAATGTCAATGGGAAAGAATTTGAAATTTGAGCAGGTATTAATCTGTCTGCTAATTTAGAGGCTTGACATTTGTCACAGTGAATATTGGGGAGACTTTTGCTAACAATCAAAAGTTTAGTGTAGAAGCACGAGTCAAATGTGGGATTTTTCTCTAGCAAGCTGACATTGACTACCAGGCAACACCAACCAGTTATACCACAGGATACCACTAGATGGCGAGCTGTTGCCACTTTTTCTTCAGATTCATAGAAGTCAGCTAGTTTGGGCTGGGATTCCTTGTATCTCTCAAGTCCTTGAGATAGTAATTTCTAGAATCCAGTAGGCCTAGAATTCAGATTCTGCTCTGCCACTTAGTATCCCTATGACCTGGAGATTTTCCTCTGCCTCTCCAAGCTTTACTCTCCCCATCAGCAAGTGGGAGAAAAATGTCCACAAGTAGCTTTCTGTTACTAATAGATGATATACCAAGCAACCCCAAGGATAGGCACAGACAGAGACTAGAAGAAGGCAAGACAAAGCTCATGCTGGAAGTAGTCAGTGCCTCCATCTATTCTTGCCTCAGTCTGTCTACTGTTTTGTTTCATTGAGATGAGGTCTGGCCTTGTAACTCAGGCATACCTGAAACTCGCTGTGGAGTCCACACTATCCTCTAACTCACAGGCCTCTAGCCTTCCAGTAGCTGGATGACAGGGGTGTGCACTCTGCCCAGCTTTTTCTATCGACTCTGTGTGTGTGTGTGTGTGTGTGTGTGTGCACGCGCACGCCCGCGCGCACACGCCCGCGCGCACACGCCTGAGCACTGTCCCTTAGCTTTTTTCACTTAAGACTGACACTCTACCACTTGTATCACAGTTTCACTTCCGTTTTCAGCTTTTTGTTTTTCTGGTGGTTCATTGGAGATGAGTCTCCTGCTGGGCTGGCTTTGTTTTGTTTTTCGTTTTTGCTTTTACATCAACTTCATTCTCAGAGCCAACCTGTGTGAGTTTACTAACCCCCACATTGTATTGTGGGAATCATACTCCTTCTTACATGTCCTAAAATCTCATCAACAGTGAGCTCTGGTTGCAAAGGAGGAGTTACCATGTACACCTTGTAAGGGTGTGTTACAAATTAAGGACACACACACACACACACACACACAAGGGCTACTGGGTTGGCTTGGAACCAAGATCCTCAGATCTCAGCCTCCTGAATAGTGAGGATTATAGACTTGAACCACCTGACCCCAGCTTCTGTCTACTAGAAGGAGGAGTTGGCTCTTTGGGAAGGGAAGGCTGGCTGATATGGCCGCAGCTCAGCGATTCAGAGAGTGAGCGAGCAGGCAGAGGTCAGCTGGAACAGGTCTGCGTCCACCGTGGCCAGAGGGCAGAGTCAGTGCAGGGCAGCCTCAGAGCGGAAGTAGCAGCATTATTTCTCAGGGTAGGGACCATCAGAGAGAAAGCTTCAACTAAGGGATGCTTGCTCTTGGCAGGACCTGACTCACTCGTAGTCCTGGCAAGAAAGGATGAGCAGGGAGCTCCCTGCCTGCATTTCCCTCTGGTCTGCTAGTCTGCCACCCACAGGGGCTTGCCAACACCCTGGGTGCCAGTCATGGTGTCCCAGCATCCTGTGCAGATGTTCGAGTGATGCCCACCTGCCGTACGCCACACTGGGGCATGTCACGCATGCGCTCTGCAACCCCATAGCTTGGGCCTCTGAACCTCCTGTTCTATCTAGCTTTTCCTGAGCTCTGGCTGAGGACCGGGCACAGCAGGTCTGGACTCACAGGGAGAAAACAGCAGATTTTGTGGGTGTGGGGGGGGGAATTGTTGGTGAGGAGCTTACCCTCTCACAGGGAAATGTGGCTTCCAAGTGTGGCCCAGGAGTGACAAAGCCTTGCATTTTTCTTTCGATTTTTTTTTCAGGTTCAGGACTAGGACTTGAACTCAGGACCTGCCACTTTTGCTCATTGATTAGTGTTCCAGCAATGGAGCCCCGCCTCCAACCCCAAAGCCTGGCATCTTTTGAGCAGGAAGCAGGAAGTGCCTAATGCCATTTGTAAGGTTCTAGTCTTGCTTGACCTACTCCCTGGTTCTTCATGTGTCTGAGTCTCGGCAGCTTTCTGTAAAAAGAGGTAGGCGGGGCGGGGCGCTGATGGCTCACATCTGTCATCCCAGCTACTCAGGAGGCTGAAGTGTAAAAATTGTGGTTCAAGGCTGAGAATGTGGCTTAGTGGTAGAGTGCTTGCCTCACATGCATGAAGCCCTGGGTTCAGGTCCTCAGTACTACATACATAGAAAAGGCCAGAAGGGGTGCTATGGCTCAACTGGTACGAGTGCTAGCGGTCAGGCTCTGGGTTCAAGCCCCAGGAGTGGTTGGAAAAAAAAATTTGGGTTCAAAGCCAGCCCAGGCAGACAAATCCAGGAGATGCTTGTCTCTACTTAACTAGTATTGAAAGCCAGAAATTGAGGTGTCGCTCAAGTAGAGAGGGAAAACCTAGAGTGGAATGGAAGCAACACTGCAAGACCCTGAGTTCAAGCCCCAATACAGGGACACACGTGTGTAAATGAGCAGAGAAGCCACATTTTGAAAGATAGAATATCACACAGCAGTATGCAGGCAGCCAGTTGTTACAAAAGCCTGCAGCCCACAAATACACTTCACACTGTTAGAAAACAGGCCAAAGAGGAAAGAAAGAACACAATACCAACAAACCAAGCTCCAGTGGAGAGCTGAATTGGGACACGTGATGACCAGAGAGGAGCCAGGACAAAGACGTGAACACCGAGACACTCGATGTGGTGTAATGACGCTTAGGCTCATCCGGGTCCAAATAGGGTCAGGGCAGGGGTCAGGGTCACAAAAAATTTCCAGTCCCAGGCATGGAAGTGACAGATCCAGTAACCTATCAGTCAAGGGCCCGCCCCTATCTCCAGGGATCCAGGCATACCCATCACCTGAGGAGAAAGGGGGCTTCACCTTCTCCCCCCCCCCCCACAAGATGCCAGACCTTAAATGCACATACTCAGGTACCTGCAGAACTTTTCCATCTAAGGAAGATAAGCCTCAACCTTCCGTATAGAGTCTGCTTAGAGGCTACTCAGAGGCTGGTGATTGGGGGAGCTGATCAATGCAGAATCAAAGCATTCTCATCTGCAAAGCTCTCCTAAAGTGATCACAAATGCATTTCTCGGAAGCCAAGCCCTCCTAACTCACCTTGAGCTGGGTATCTGCATTCAGTGAAAGGCCTCTCTCCCCTCTGGGCTTTTCAGCACTGGGTGAGAATTCCCTCCCTCCCAGCAAGAGACACCAGGATGGCTGCAAGAAATTACTTTTTCTCAGCCTCCCCCCTTCAATATGCATGGTGTGTGGTGAAGGAAGGTCTGAGGTGGAGGTATGATCTTCACTCAGGCTGGGTGCCCTCTAGCAGGGCAGACCCGGGGCAGAGGAAGTAGGGTATCCAAGCTGCTCCCTGCCCCTCTCTGGAAGATGGGGTTCACTGTGTCACCCAAGCTGGCCTCTGGTGGCTCAGCCTCCTGCTTCAGCCTCCTGAGTTCAGTGCTGGGATTACAGGTGGTCCCTCCCACACTGGGTTCTAATGCCCTCACCCTTTTTTTTGGCCAGTCCTGGGGCTTGAACTCAGGGCCTGGGCACTGTTCCTGAGCTGCTTTTGCTCAAGGCTAGCACTCTACCACTTGAGCTGTTAGAAATAGGCCAGAATTGATCATCAACAGGCAAGGACTGCTTATTGAGGAACCGCGAGGGACATAGATCTCTCCACAGGTTTGAGGTTGTGTGAGGCATTAGATTGGGGATGGGCTTATATTGCTCTTAACAAGGAAGCAGAGAATCAAAAATGGGCTATGGTCTCCTGGGGCCAACAGCCGTGTCCTTGGCCAGGCCTAGCCAGGAATAACCTGCCTGAGGACAGGCATGTGGTCAAGCCTGTTCAGACACATCTGGTGCCTTGCTTGACCTGGGGGAATAAGGCAGGAATCCTCCCTTCATATTCCATCTTTAAATACATGAAAAGATTGGGCCAAGAGAGGAGAGGCAAGTCCTTCATAGATTGGGCTGAGAGGGGAGCAACATGGAGCTATGAGAACAAAACAGATTGCCATCACGTGAAACCCTGAAAGACTATAAAAAGTTGAGGGGTGTCGTGGTCTTTTCCTCATGACATGGGGATCTATCCTGCGGAAGATCTTAGCCTCGGAGACAGTCAGATGCCATGGGCAGTCAAGCCAAGCAGGAACTCGTTTATTACCACACAGCAAGCACTGTTCAAAGCAAAAAACCACGCGGCATAAAAGGGGAGGAAGAGGAACCAACCAATCACTGTAGAGGTCACCCTATCATGTGCCTAAGCTTTCAATACTTTCCCTGCTGTCCAGGAGCTGTTCACACACTGATGTCATTTTGCCTGATCGTGGTATCCAATCAGATTTTAACGTAAACAACTCGGGCTCTGCCCACTCAACTTCCTCTCAGCACCATCTTTGCTGCCCATGTGCCCCACAGGGCTGGGGTCTTCAGGGTCCAGGTCTGTGCTGGGCAGGGCAGTGTAAGCAAAGCCTCCAGTTGCCTGTAGTTCTAGGATGGCCTTGATTTGCTCCCAGGTGGTATCCTGTGGAGGGTTGTTATCCTGTTAAAGAGAAACTTGACAAAGAAAACACACCCTGGCCACCAGTCAGAAAAGTTCCATTTGGAGCTGGAGCCCAAAGCAGTCAGAAGCTAGGTCTGGATTGGAGTAGTTAAGCGCCTGGTAAGAGGCCTTGATTATTTCCTGTAACTAGCAGGTAACAAAGGTAAGAATGTAAGTTCTCGTCCAGTTAGGAGGTAGACAGGTATGGACATTAGCTGGCATTAATGGGCGTTGACTAATTGGATGGTCATTATTTTCTTTTGATCTCCTGATTCTGGTTAATTTGGAAAGGGCAACTCCAGTTAGGATGTGATACCATCCCCTCTATGCCAGGACTAGCATTTGTCCTGGGGGTCTAGGTGCTCATTGCTGGGATGGCTTTTCCCAGTTGGTATCTCTTTTGTCAGTCATGGGGTTTGAACTCAAGGCCTGACCACTGTTCCTGAGCACTTCTGCTCAAGGCTAGTACTCTACCATTTTGAGCCATAGAACCACATCCAACATTTTGCTGGTTATTTAGCCATGCTTCCAGCCTGGCTGGTTAATTGAGAGATGAAGTCTCAAGGATTTTTCTGAAGGATTCTTCTGCCCTGGCTGGCTTTGAACTACAATCCTCAGATCGTAGGAGTCTTTGCCACCAAAAATCCTTTATATTTCCAATTAAAGCAACAAGGAGATCAAATAGAAATAGTTATTCTTAATTGCATATAACACTTTAAGATACTAATTGAGGTTAAGACCTTGTAAGCCTTTGTGACTACAACAAAGAATGTCAGTCATGTCCTTATAGCTCTATATGGTAGGGAGTTTACATGTTAAACAGGGAGAAAAGGCATTTGAGTTAAAAAGGTGTTCATTTGAAGGACCTTGACATAAACAAACACTTCAAGTGAACTTTGGTTTACACAACAATTACTTTCATAGATGGGACATAAAGAATGAGATGCTAGGGTTTGTTTGTTTGTTTTGTTGTTTGTTTGTTTTGTGGGCATGAACTCTGGGCCTGGGCACTGTCCCTGAGCTCTTCAGCTCAAGGCAGGCGCTCTACCACTTGAGCCACAGCGCCACTTCCGGTTTTCTGTTTATGTGGTGCTGAAGAATCAAACCCAGGTCCTCATGCATGTGAGGGCAAGCACTCTACCACTGAGCCACCTTCTGAGCCAAGATGCTAGTTTTTTAATGTAAATCACAGCCAACTGTATTACTACTAAGCTCAGGAGGCAGAGTCTAAGTAATTTCTTGCAGCCATCCTGGTGTATTTTGTTGAGGGCAGGGAATTCTCCACTCAGTGCTGAAGGTCTAAAGGTGAGAGAGGTCATTCATTGAATGCAGATATTTAGCTCAAGGTGAGCTCCCAAGGCTCTGCTTCTGTGAAATGCAGGTGTCACAGCCTTAGGAAAGTTTTCTGATCCTGCATTGATTAACTCCTTAAATGTCCTGAATCACCAACCTCTGAGTAGCCTCTAAGCATACCCTATATGGAAGGTTAAGGCCTATTTTCCCTAGATGGAAAAGTTCTGCAAGTACCTGAGTATGTCCATTTAAGGTCTGGCTTCTTGTCTTCTAAGGGGGAAGGTGAAGCCCCCCTCCTCCTCAGGTGATAGGTGTGCCTGGATCCCTGGAGATGGGGCAGACACTTGACTGATAGGTTACTGGACCTGTCCAATGCCTGGAACTGGGAATTTCCTGTGACCCTGCCCCCTGCCCTGCCCTTATCTATGTAGACCCCAACGAAGTAGGCACCATTCCTCCACGCCACTTGTCTCCATGTTCTCAACCTGTGTCCTGTCTCCTGGCTCTTCTCCAGTCACCGCGGTGTCCTTATTCAGCTCTCCACTGGAGCTGTATTGGTCTGTTGGTATTGTTTTTGTTCTTTCTTTCCTCTCTGGCCTGTTTCCTAACAGTGTGAAGTGTATTTGTGGGCTGCAGGCCTTTGTAACAACTGGCTGCCTGCACACTGCTAGTGCTCTAATAAAGACTCCAAGATTAGACCTCTCCAATGTGGCTTCTCAGATAATTGACCTACCAACAATACCAACTTTACTCATAGACATACTCAGGCCATCTACTACATCCTTGAACCTTCTGGAGTTTGTCCAAAGCTGTATGGAACACACACACACACTTCTGTACAAAACTTTTAAGGCATGCTTAGGTTTTTTTTGTTTGTTTTTAACTGAAAATCGGCCATAAGCTTTTTGGAATTCCAGTGGCAAAATGGCAGAAGACATTTTTGCCTACTGTATGATAGAACCACATGGTCAATGCTGGAAAAACAGACCATACAAAACGGAATACAAGGCAAAACGTAAGATTTAGCCAACAACCAACAGACATTAACAGAATCTCCATGCTTAGATGAACATTGATAACAAGAACAGAAAACCTTTAGAATAATTTTGGCAAAAGCTTGGAGGTCACATGAAATCCCATCTTGTGACCTTTATCGCTTACTAGGTGTCAATCCTCAAGACCTGCAGAGAATTGAGGGAAGGAGGATTTTCTTCAGAGATCCTAGAGCCACCGTAGAGGAGTCTTACCTTAAGGGATACATTAAGAAACCAGACTTTCAAGGGAGTAGACTGAGGCAAGAGAAAAGGAATGGGTTTGTGTGCAAGTCTTGAAGGCAAAAATGATGGGTATGCTATCTAACTAGTCCCGTGCTTGGAGCAGACAAGTTTTCACTTAAGAGAATCCAGACCAGCTGCAGAGAGGAGGAATAAAGGATGTGGGAAAGACTTGGGCTTATGGAACCTCTGATTCAGGACAGCTAGCCTTTAAGAGGGAGCCTAGAGGTCTGGAGGTCATCAGAAAGAGAGAAAGAGAGGGAGAGGGAGAGGGAGAGGGAGAGGGAGAGGGAGGGAGAGAGGGAGAGAGGGAGAGAGGGAGAGGGGGAAAGAGGGAGAGAGGGAGAGGAGGGAGAGGAGGGGGAGGAGGGGGAGGAGGGAGAGGAGGGAAGGGGGAGATGGCAATTGCTACAAGGTAAGGAAAGATCCCACTTCAGAGGAAATAGTTGGAAGGCTTATGGTGAAGGACTTACTGAGCAAGGCAGGCGAGTGGGGGGAGGATGGGCCTCTGGAGTAGAGGTCAGAGGACTTGGTGGACAGAACAGGACGAGCAGACATGATAGTGAGGCCAGAATTCAGTAGACAAACGAATCCGTTTTCTTTGACTGTCAATCAGTCAGCCCGAGAGTCGAGAGTCTCCAGATTAGACTGCAGGCAAGCCAATAGGATGTCTCTGGGAGACAACCTGGAAAATTTGGTAGGACTAGAGTCACCTGTACCCTACCTCTTCGGGCATCCTTGAGGCTTTGGGAAGGCAAATGGATGGATCCCAATAATTAGGAGAGATCATCCCCAAAAGTCCTAATTAAAGGGTGTGTGTGTGTGTCGGGGGCAGGGGGTCAGCAAAGTGTGAGAGACTCTTGGAGTCTCTAGGGACCCCACAGACAAGAAGTGGGGATTCCTAAAGTCCCCGGGGCTGGGTCAGGAGGCCTCCACTACAAACCGCAGCTGGTTACCTTGTGCTGAATGCTTTTAGGTGGAGGGTGGAGTTGGTCAAATGGTGAAGAGCCTTCTGCCTGGAGGAGAGAGAATAGGGGGAGAGATAAGGCCTTTTCTGGGTTTACACAGAGAGCCAATAATACCTCAAGCCATGCTGGATGGCCGACCAGGAGACCAAGGCCTGGAGGTGGTTTCAGGTGGCTGTTTAGCCCAAAGCATGCTGGGAGGGCTCTGCACTCCCAGTGAAGAATGGCAAAGGGACTGGATTTTGGAGTGGGCTTGCATAGAGTTTAACAAGGACACAGAGTATCAAAAATGGGCTATGGTCTTCTGGGGACCCCGGACAGTGTGTCCTTGGCCCAGCCCAGAGTGGCATGCTGTACCTGGGGTGAAGGTCTAGGGTCTCCTGGGGTCCAAGGGCCATGTGACCTTGGCCAGGCCTAGCTTAGAATAACCTGCCTGTGGACAAGCATGTGGTCAAGCCTGTTCATGCGCACCTGGTGTCTTGCTCAACCTGGAGGAATAAGGCAGGAATCGTCCCTTTATATTTCATTTTTAAATACACAAAAAAAATTGGGTCAAGAGGGGAGAGGTCAGTCCTTCCTGAGCCACAGCGCCACTTCCAGCCTTTTTCTGTGTATGTGGTATACTGAGGAATCGAACCCAGGGCTTCATGCATGCTAGGCAAGTGCTCTGCCACTAAGCCACCTTCCCAGCCCACCCCCCGCGTTTTAAAAACCAGAATTCTTATGTCAAAAAAAAAAAAAAAAGAAGTTTGGCTGCCTCAGTTTCCCCCACTCTGGTGGTAGTGGTAGTGTGAGGAGATTGTAGCATGTTGCATGGAGAAGTGGTCTACATTTTCAACTCTGAAGAAGACATTAGCCCTGCCTCTCCTCCCTTCCGGTCTCATGTCCTGTGGCTGCCCAGGTAAGCACTGGTGTGGAGGGAATGGCAAAGTGTGTGTGTGTGTGGTGTCTGTGGATAATAGAAACACAGCCCTTGATGCCTTGGCATCCCAGGGTCTGACTCCCCTCCTCTTGGTCCCCGGGGCGGGGGGTGGGAGATGGGGAGGTTATTAGGTGGTGACCAGGATGGAGAGAGGTGGCAGAGGTCACCGATGGCCGCAAGGCCCAGGTGCGGGCAGTGCCGGGCTCCGCCCAGGCCCTGGGAGGGTGCGGCCTGCGGCGGGGCGGGGCCAGGCGGGGCTGGAGGTGGGGTCCACCTTACCTTGCTGCCCGCCAGCCAGCGGCCGGCCGCACTGTCCCACACCTGGATGGGCCGGCCACCTCCCCGCAGCCCTCCACCACTGTCACCAATGCTGCTGCTGCTGCTCCCGCCGCTGCTGCTGTTGCTGGGCCCCGGCCTGGGTGAGTGAGCCCTCCCCCCCTCCCGCCACCTCCACCCCAGCCCCCTTCCTCAGATGCTGCCACAGACCCAGGGGCCCTGACCCCCCACCTCTCCCCGGGCTTCCCTGCTCAGCACCCACCCAAGGGATTTATAACCAGCTCCGTCCTGCCCCCTGTACATGCCACCCATTCTCGGGGACCCCCATCACAAACTGGGGAGCCCCAGGGAGGGAGCCCCTCACTCCCACTCCACCCCTGGCCCTCGTTGCTGCCTTGCCCATGTAGATCTGTGGCATCTAAGGCTGAGGAGCAGGACACCACCATGGGCTGGATTTCGGGGGGGGCACCTTCTCACTAGCCCTCACTGAGTAACCCCCCATTCTGGGGGTGCACACCCTCAGCCCCCACCAACCTGGCATGTGGGGACACAGAGCTGGCCCCCACCTTACCTGCAAGCAGGTGCATAGATTCAGCCACAGGCTCCCAGAGACGCCCTATGGGGGGGCAGGCGCACCCCGGTGAGACCCCCAGGTTCAACCTCATGGCTGACAGACACTGAAGTGTGCACACACAGACCTGGCTCTCTGAGAGGAGGCCGGCCGCAGGCAGACAGGGCAAACAGACCCCGGCCTGACCTGCCCCTCCTATATTGGCGCAGAGGGAGTGTTTTCTTTGGTTCCAAACCCAGTGCCAGGGACAGGGGGTGTGGCTCAAGAGGCAGAGTACTTGCTTGCCTAGCACCTCTGAGGCTCCGAGTTCAAAGCCCTGCACTTACTAGTCCAGTCCTGGTGGCTCCTGCTTGTCACCCCAGCAACTGGGGGGAGGCTGAGATTTGAGGATCACAGTTTGAAGCCAGCCTGGGCAGGAAAGTCCATGAGATTCTTATCTGTAGTTAACCAGCAAAAAGCTAGAAGTGGAGGTGTGACTCGGGTGGTAAGGGACCATTCCTGAGAGAAAAGAGAAAACAACCACCACCACCACAACAGAAGGAATTGAAAATGCGAGCTGCTGGTCTGGTCTGAGATGCAAGGGGGGTGGGGGGGAGTGGTTAGGTCAGGGACAGGAGTGAACTTTGCAGACAGCCCCAGGGGAGGGTGCTGGGAGATGGGTGCTTGGTGCTTGGTGGATTCAGAGGTTTCTTCTTGGAAACTCACCCAGGGCATCCTGAGCTGCCCAAGTCAGAGATCTGCTCTGAAAGCACCCCCACACCCCCAGGCTGGAGGGTCACCCTCCAGAAGTGGGTACCAGGACAGAATGTCCAGGTCCCTGGGCTACCTGGGAGACAAGGCAGATACTGCAGGGAGGTGGTTGGTCCTGAGCAGGGCAGGGGGACAGGGGCAGGGGGCAAGCACTTTCAGCAGAGTCAGCTTGTAGTGGGTATGACTGGAAGGGTGGCTGGTGCTGGTGAGGGCTGGGGGCCTGGCTTCCCTCAGACCGTGTGTACAGTGGGGACTCTGAGTTTTATTTGGAGCCCATGAAGGTTCGAAGCCGGCATGTTAGTTGCTTGGGAGTGAGAATTAGTCATCCAGACAGGAATGGGGCTATTTTTCCCTGGGGTTTGACTCAGGACCTGGGCAGTGTCCCTGAGCTGCTTTTGCTCAAGGCTACCACTCTACCCCTTGAGCCACAGCACTAATTCCAGGTTTTTCTGTGTATGTGGTACTGAGGAATTGAACCTGGGGCTTCATGCATGCTAGGCAAGCACTCTACCATTAAGCCACCTTCCTAGCCCGCTAAACTCATTTTTACATTTTCTTCTTCTTTTACATATTTCTAGTCTTTTGCACCATTATGCTGCTCTTTCTACTAAGAAAATGTGCGCGCGTGCGTACACACACACACACACACACACACACACACACACACACACACACACACACACACTCCTGTGTTCAATTTGCTCTGGATTCCTAAAAAAAAAATCATTGTGGGCCAGGCATGGTGGTGCACTCCTGTAATCCCAGCACTCAGGAGACAGAAGCAGGAGGATCTCAAGTTCTAGGCCAGCCTGGACTACACAGTGAGACCCTGTCCCACCATCTCCCACCCTCTAAAAAAACATAGTGATGAAAGCATATTCTTTTTGTTGTTGTGGTTGGTTGTGGGGCTTGAACCCAGCGCCTTGGTGCGGTCCCTGAGTTCTTTCACTCAAGGCTAGCGCTCTACCACTTTGAACCACAGCACCACTTCTGGTTTCTGAGTGGTTCATGGAGATAAGAGTCTCACACTTTCTGCCTAGGCTGGCTTTGAACCGCGATCCTCAGAACTCAGCCCCCTGAGAAGCTAGAATGACAGGCGTGAGCCACTGACGCTGGGCACTATTGCCCTTCTTTAGGACTAGAAAAGTCCTGACCTGCAGCCTCTGGCCCTTGTTCCCCACCCAGCATCTGGGAGGTCACACGTGTACCGCCGGGGGATCCTGGAACTGGCGGGAACCGTGAGGTGCACTGGCAACCGACCACCTATCGCCTACGTGAACTACGGCTGCTTTTGTGGCCTGGGAGGACATGGCCAACCCCGAGACGCCATTGACTGGTGCGTGAGTATAGGCTTGCACCGGGCTAGGAGTAGTGAGGGGCCAGGAGGATGGGCCCCACACTGAAGTTGGGGTTTGGTGGGGGGAAGATGCCAGCGCCTCTCATTACAAGGCCCTGGCTGGCTTGCCAGTGAAGACAAATCTTATTTATGGATGTCGCCAGTCCTGGGGCTTGAACTCAGGGCCTGGGCACTGTCCCTGAGCTTCTTCTTGTTCAAAGCTAGCACTCTACCACTTGAGCCACAGCGCCACTTCCGGCTTTTTCTCTGTATGTGGTACTGAGGAATTGAATCCAGGGCTTCATGCATGCTAGGCAAGCGCTCTACCACTAAGCCACATTCCCAGCCTCTGAAGACAAATCTTGATGCCAGCCCCTTCTCACCGTGGCCAGGCAGAGGCTGATGGCACTGGCTGAAAGAAAGTGATATAAAGGGCTGGGAAGGTGGCTCAGTGGTAGAGCACTTGCCTTGCATGCATGAGGCCCTGGGTTCGATTCCTCAGCACCACATAAGCAGAAAAAGCCAGAAGTGGTCCTGTGGCTCAAGTGGTAGAGTGCTAGCCTTGAGCTGAAGAGCTGAGGGACAGTACCCAGGCCCAGAGTTCAAGCCCCATGACCCACAAAAAAAAAAAAGAAAAAAAGAAAGTGATATAAAGATAACCAGATTTCCTATGTGCCCTGGGAACTTCCTGGCCCATTTTACAACAGGCTTCCTTTCATATATGAGGAAACTGAGGCACAGAGACATCAAATGACTTGTCTGGGGCTGTGCAGAATGTCCGGTGTGGGAGGTGGAACTGGAACCCAGGCTTCTGGCTGGATTTGCACTCTGGGCTCCGCACTCTGCCCACCGGGCAGGAGAAAAGCCATTCTGCACAAAGCCATCCCTTCCCAATGGCTTTTGAGGCTCAGACCCTCTGTGTGGATGAAGCCCCCTGGCTTGGTTCTGTGGGGTCCAGACACTCACCCACCTCCACACGGCTCAGAAGGCCTGGCCCAGAGTGTTCATGGATACAGAATACACAAATGAATGAACGAGTGACTGAATGAATGAGTGGAGGGACTGATGTGAACAGGAAGTATTTACTGAGCTTTACGGCCCTGGGCTGACAGTAGGGACAGTAATCAACAGGACAGACCTGCTTTGACAAGAGGGTGTGACAGGAGATTGTCATAACCTGAGGACATAGCAGGTGGCCCAGGGGACATCCTGAGTGGAAGCTGCTGCGTGGGCTGACTGAAGGGACCAGAGTGGGCTTGTGGTTGCTTTAGACACAGGGTACAGAGTGGGGCAGAGAAGAGGCCAGGGTGGCCGAGTTCAACGTGCATAGAGCAAAGCAGGCACACAGGGTAGAGACTGTGTGGGGCACAAAGGGACTCAGGCAGGTTCTCTTCCAGAACCGGGTCAATCAGGGATGAAACTGCCTCAAGTGTCCACCAATCACTGTCCACTGGCTCCTAGGAACTCTCCACCCACCTAGCCGGATGGCCAGAGCTCGCTGCAGGTGGCTCACGCCTGTAATCCCAGCTACTCAGGAGGCTGATATCTGTGTGTATGGGGGGGGATCACAGTTCAAAGCCAGCCCAGGCAGGAAAGGTGTGGGAGACTCTGATCTCCAATTAACCACCAAAAGCCAGAAGTGGGCTTACGTGGTAGAGCACTAGCTTTGAGCAAAAAAAAAAAAAAAAGCTTAGGAACAGTACCTAGGCCCTGAGTTCAAGCCCCAGGACCGGCCCAAGAGAGAGAGAAGGCTTGAAAGACCCCTGCCTTCTCCCAGCAGCCCTTCTGCCCCACCTCTCCCTCCCCAGGTGCTGTCATCAGCATGACTGCTGCTATTCTCGAGCTGAGCAAGCCGGCTGCAGCCCCAAGATAGAACGTTACTCCTGGGAATGCGTCAACCAGACCATCCAGTGTGGTGAGCATGGCGTGGCCTAACAATGCACTCCTCTTCCCACTCAGCGTGGAACAGCACGCGGGTTTCTCTAATCTGAGCCATTTCTACATTGAACACTTAGAAATACATACACTTCCAATGAAACTCATTTCTTAGGGTGTCTGGCGGGGTGGGATCGGGGGGGGGATGGAGGAAAAATACAGAAATGATGCCAGATATAAACAATCTAGAAGGCAGCAGGGTATGGTGGGGCTTGTTTTAATCCCAGGCTACTCAGGAGGCTGAGGTAGGCAGATCTGGCTGTCCAAGGCCAGCCTGGGCAAAAGACTTTATCAAAGCCCCCTTCTCCCCTTCCAAAAGAAACACACCTAAAAGCTTAAGGGCTGGAGGTGTGGCTTAAGTGACAGAGCATCTGCCTAGTAAGGGCAAGGACCTGAGTTCAAATCCCAGTGTTGTAAGTAACAACAACAAAAATACCAGAAGAAGGGACTGGGCACATAAACTCACACATCCTCAAATTGTAAATGCTCTGCAATCAGTGCTCTGCTCTGAAGAAAGGGTAAGGTAGGTTGGACCAGCGATGGACATGGAAAATCATGGATGACTTTTCCAGTCAGAACGAGAAAGGAAAAGAAGGTGGTGCCCATGGCTCAGGTCTGAATGCCTCACTTCTTCTCAGGAGGTTGAGATCCAAGGGTTGGAAAGTTCAAAGCCAGCTCAGAGAGACAAATCCCAGAGGCTTTTATCTCCAGGTGACCAGGAAAGAATCAGAAGTGGAGGCATGGTTAAGGGGTAGAGAGCCAGCCATGACAGAAAAAAACAAGCAGGAGTCTGAGGACTTGAGTTCAAGCCCTACTATGGGCAAAACAAAAGAACAAAAGGAAGGAAAACAGAAGGAAGGAAGGAAGGGAGGGAGGGAGGGAGGGAGGGAGAGAGGAAGGAAGGAAGGAAGGAAGGAAGGAAGGAAGGAAGGAAGGAAGGAAGGAAGGAAGGAAGGAAGGAAGGGTGGCAGGGAATTTACATAGTGGTACCAGTCGACTTTCTAGGTAGCAGTGATGTAGAGAGCTCAGAGTAAAGGCACACACCTGTAATCTCAGCATTTGTGGGTGGGTGGGGAGCTAAAGTAGGCCACACTATGTTAAAATAAATAAATAACTAGATACGTAGATAAAATAAAACTTTAAAGAAGATCAAAGCTGATTACTGATAGCTCATGCTTGTCATCCTAGCTACTCAGGAGGCTGAGATCTGAGGATCATGGTTCAAAGCCAGCCCAGGCAGAAAAGTACACGAGACGAATTAACCATCAGAAAGCCAGGAGTGGAGCTGTGGCTCAAAATGGTAGAGCGCTAGCCTTGAGCAGAATTGCTCTGGACAGTGCTCTGGTCCTGATTTCAAGCCCCATGACCACCACCACCACCAAAAAGAATTTCCTGTCCTGGCTGGCTTTGAACCGCACTCCTCAGATCTCAACTTCCTGAGTAGCTAGGATTACAGGTGTGAGCCACAGCACCTCACAAATACACACACACACACACACACACACACACACACACACACACACACACGTTTAGGGTTAATGGAGCCCCAGGCAGCATCCCCTTATCCAGTCTCCTGTTTTAGGATTGGGAAACTGAGGCCCAGGGGGAGGAGATGACATGTCCTTAATCCACCCTTCTCCAGGACGGGCAAAGAGGAGGTGAGAGGAAGCTTGGTGAGGAGTTCTCAAGCTCTTCTCTCTCCCTTCCGTTTGCACGTCCTGCTGGCTGGAAGCCCCCCTTTGAGATGTTTACAAGATGTTTGTTGATCTGTTTGCTGCTGCTGTGTGTAGAGCTATCCAGCCCCAACCGAAGGAGAAGAACCAAAGTCTCTATTATGCATTTTTGGACTAAAAATATTCTCTTATTCTGTTTGGAGATATTCTGAATATAGTTGTTTATTTAATTACGGGTCTGGCTCATTTTCCATTTATGGGCCTGACAAATATATGAAAAGTTGTAAAGCCTGTCATAATATTTGCTAGCAGGATTTAATTTTAAGGTGAACCCATAGGAGCTATTTTTCCTTTTGCTGAGTGTGTGTAACAGGGTCTCACCCTGTAGCCCAGGGTGCCCTCACTCACTGGATCCTCCTGCCTCGGCCTCCAAAGTGTGGGGCTCACAGACAAGTTTCTTTGTGTGTGTGTGTGTGCTGGTCCTACAGATTGAACTCAGGGCCTGGACTCTGTCCTTGAGCTTTTTTTTTGCCCAAAGCTAGCGCTCTACCACTTGAACCACAGCTCCACTTCTGGCTTTTTTTTTTTTTTTTTTTTTTGGCAATTCATTGGACATAAGAGCATCAGGGGCTTTCCTGCTGACTGGTTTTTGAACTGTGATCCTTTGGATCTCAGTCTCCTAAGTAGCTGGGATTACAGGCGTGAGCACTAATACCCCATAGCCGCTTACCTCTTATCGACCAAGTGGGAATACTATAACACGCTTGTTGTGTTTGTATGAATATTGGACATAATGTGGAGCCTGGGTGTATTCTCAGCAATGTTACTGAGAATCTTATCAGGGCCAGGCTCCATGTGATGTTTTGAGCGAATCAGAGCAGCAAGGTCTTACAGTCTAGAAAGAGGAGACAGGAGAAGGAGGAAACAATGCTCAACAGGAAATGGACTCCTTACCTTACTCATGTAACTGTAACCCCTCTGTATAGTATCTTTACAACAAAAAAAAATGTAATTAAAAAAAGAAAGAGGAGACAGGCAGGTAGAAGGCAGAGCTCAGTGTTAAAGTCCCTAACACGCAAGGAGAGAAACTGGCCCTGTAAAGAAGTAGTGGGGCCACAATCAGTACAGATATCCTGGCGTAGGAATGAATGCTCTCAGTTACACAGGTGACAGTCTATGGACTTTTGGCTCCATTGTTTCTGGGCTTGATGTGAGGTAGAGCATCATGGGAGAAGGGCAAGGTGGTACAGAGCTGTCTTCATGATGGCCAGGAAACAGAGAGGGGGTGGGGAGGAGAGAGAGTCCCTCTGAGTATACACCTAGTGTGCCACTTCCTCCTACTGGGCCCCACCTCTGACAGGTTCCACCACCTCCCAATATTGCTGTAGATTACGAATCCATCATCAGCGGATGGATCCATCATTGAACACAGAGCCCTTATGGTTCAATTGCTTCTCAGTGATTGGACCCATTAATCCTTCAATGCAGGAGTCTTTCTGGGCAAATGATAATACAGTGTCTGCAACAGAGTCCTTGTAAGTGAGAACAGGTGACAATGTTGGATAGAAGTGGGGGTCCAGGTAGCTTTCTAAGATGTAGCCGGGGAGCCAGGAGTCATCTATCCACCCACCCCATCCATCCATCCATCCATCCATCCATCCATCCATCCATCCATCCATCCTTGGTCCATCCATCAATGGTCCATCAATCCACCCATTGTCATCAATCATCAATCCACCCATAAATCCATGCATCTTTATTAAAAATCATTACTTATTGTTATTTTAAAGGTGATGTAAGGAAGTATTACAATTACATGAGTCAGGTAATGAGTACATCTCCTTTGTACAGTGTCTTCCCTTCCCTCACTCTCTCCCAGTCCCCCTCTCCTGTCTCCACTCACTAGTTGTATTGTCCATATGTCTTTTTAAAAGTTATGTTTAAAAATTATATAAGTAGTTTTACAAAGAGGTGGTCATTCAACGAATCAGTTTATACATACAATGCATCTTGATCAATATCACCCTTTTCGTCATTCCATCCATCATCCATCGTATTACCCTTCCTCCCTTCTTTCCTTTCTGCTTTCTTTTCATCCTTCCTTTCCTCCTTGCATCCATCTATAGAAGGATGTTCTCTCTCTCTTTTTTTCCGGTTATGGGGCTTGAACTGTGGGCCTGGGCATTGTCTTCAGCTCAAGGCGAGTGCTCTGCCTGTAAGCTAGGCTTACAGGCGTGAGCCACAGTGCCTGGCTGGATGTTCTTTCTTATTTAACCATAGTATGTGCTCTTTGTGAAAAAAAAAAAAAAGTCAAGCATTTCAGAAACAGTCTAATATACACAGTTACACTCCATCCACCAGAATTAACTAGTGTCTAAGTTTGGCATCTTCATTTATGTGAGTGTATGTGTAAATCTACACACATATTTAGATCATTACATACAGTGTGCAATTTTTTCACTTAACCTTGTGTCTTAGACAACTTGGAACAAAGGGGCCGACCTCATTCTCTCAAAGCTTGACCTTCTTTTCCTCTCTTCTCCTTTCCTTTCCTTTCCTCTTTTGAGTGGACAGCCAGGAAACCATCAGGGCAGCTAGACCTTATATAGATCAGGCTGGCCTCCCACTTGCTATGTATCCCAGATGAGCCTTGACAATCCTCCTAAATCAGCCTTCCAAATGCCGAGATTGCAGGCATGTACTGCCACAACCCAGCTATGGCAGGGCTGTCCAGCCTTGACACTGTCAGCATTATGGGCCACATAATTCTCTAGTGGGGGCTTCCCTGTTGCACCCTGAGATGTTTGTAGCATCTCTGTATTTTACCCACTAGATGGCAGTGGCAACTCCACCCTGCTACCCCACCACCCAACAACCTCAGCATGGTGCTAACAACCAAAAATGTGACATTGTGCCCTAGTTGATGCTGACTGTGGTCTATAATACAAATGTACTTTATTTTGACCTGTCTCCAGTGTTCATATGTTTTTGTTTGTTTTATTTTCTGGTGAGATGCTTTGTCACTGTGAAGGGAAGTCTGATGTCAACAACTTACCAGATGGAAAGGTTTTATTTCGGTTCATGATTTCATGAACTGAGGGTCCAGCCATGGTTGCCTTGGCTCTGCTTTGGGCCTGAGGCTCAATATCAGGTGGGAGGTGGGAGCTTCTGGAGGAGGAGGAGTAGGAGGCTGCTTCCCTCATGGCAGCCAGGAAGTAGAGTGAGGAAAGGACAGGAAGTCCCCTTTAAAGACACACCCTCCCCCATGAGATGCTCCCTCCCACTGCACCCCTCCTTCTAAAGTTTCCAGAACCTGCCAAAATAGCACTGCCAGCTGGGGATGAAGCAATTGCCCATGAGCCTGAGGGGGACATTTTCTATCCCACCTCCTAACCTCCTGCCCTGCTCCCCTCCACAGGCCCGTCATGAAGATGGGCCCTCACAGTCCATCTCCCAGGTGCCCCAAATCTTAGCCATTCTGACATCGTTCAGAAATCGAAATTCAAAGTCTCTTCAGAGACTCAAAACCATTAGCTTGAAAGGAAGTTTAAGATATCTCAAAGCACGATGGTGTAGAGCACACAATCCTATTCCAAAGGGAGGAGTAACAGAATAGCAGAGAAGGATCGAATCAGAAAGAACATCATGTATGGACCAAAGGGAGGAAGGAAGGAAGGAAGGAAGGAAGGGAGGGAGGGAGGGAGGGAGGGAGGGGGGGGCGGGCGGGCAGGCAAATAGGAGTCTTGTGCATGCTAGGCAAGTGCATACCCAGCACCGATCCTGTGTTAATTGAGGTCTTGGGCTGAAAGTTTAGATGAGCTGGCAGTGCAAGGAGCTGTAAGGCAGGCATTTCAAACCCAGTCCTTCATGGTTGCCAGGTGCCTTGTATCTTATCTAAGTGGATCACCAAATGGAACCACGTAATATTGTCTCAGAAGAGAAGCCAGAAACTTGTGTGGACTTTGGACTCTTTATTGGAAACATCAAGTCCCTATTGTTTTATTTTCTGCCAGTCCTGAGGCTCGAACTCAGCAGGGCCTGGCTGCTGTCCTTTAGCTTATTTTGCTCAAGGCTAGTACTCTACCACTTGAGTCACAGCCCTACTTCCACCTTTTGGTGGTTAATCGGAGTTAAGCCTCACAGACTTTTCTTTTGTAGACTGGCTTCAAACTGTGAGCCTCAGATCTCAGCCTTCTGAATAGCTAGGATTGCAGGCATGAGCCACAGTGCTGGCTTCAAGTACAGATTCCCATGAGCAGATGCAGAGGGACAAGGTAAACATGGTGCCACATTAGCCTAATTTATAACCTGACCTGCCTTCAGCTTTACCAGCTTCCCTGGTGTCTGCCCTGGGTCTCTGCAGGTCCCTGTCTTACCTCAGTTTCCTCACTTCTTCCAGGATCAGCAGAAAACAAGTGCCAAGAACTAATGTGCAAGTGTGATGCGGAGTTTGCTCACTGCTTGGTGGGGACTAAATACCACCTAAAATACCTCTTCTATCCCCAGTTCTTGTGTGAGGCAAACTCACCCCCATGTGACTGAACATTGGGACCTGTCTAGTCTGCTGCACAAGGAAATAAAGCTGCTTTTCACTACCGAACAATGGCATCCAGTTTTCTGCAGAAGGCACTTGAGGCCAAGTGATAAAGCTGCAAGCCTGCGGTTGCGCGTGCGCTCTTTCTCTCTCTCTCCATCCTGGAACTCAAGGCTCAGCTTGTTTATTTACTGATTGATGAAGGTCAAAAGCCCTAGGTGTATTTTATAAGACCACAACCGGGTTGGGTTTGGTATCAAGTTTTATTTCTTTCCTTTGTGTGTGTGTGTGTACTGGGACTTGAATTCAGGGCCACTTGAACTCTAGCTGGGCTTTTTGAGCTCAAGAAGCTAACACTCTACCACTCCAATCATATCGCCACTTCTGGTTTTTTGTTGGTTAATTGGAGATACGAGTCTCATAGACTTTTCTGCCCAGGCTTGCTTCCAATCAGAATTCTCAGCTGTCTCCTGAGTTGCTGGGATTACAGGCGTGAGCCACCAGTACTGACCTGCTATCAGTTTTGAGGTCTAACTCACTGGAAGGCTTTCTATTCCAACTGTGAGCTGATGGCTAGAGGTTACATGTGAGTGGCCATCTTGCCATGTGGTAGGCCACACTGGAAGCGAAGGGTCTTAAGGATGAACTAGCTGGGAGCTGGCGATGTGGCTCAGAGGTAGAGAGCTTGACTGCAGAGCCTGGGGTTGCATCTCCAGCACTGCAAAAATGTCAGATGATCACGTAATACACCACCCTTGTTACTTTCAAGTGAAGCAATTGTTACCTTAATGGAGCCTTTCCCCTTCCACTGCTTGTAACAGTTAAAATTTATTTCTTGGCATCCAGGTACGGTAGTGAATGCCTATAGTCCCAGTTACTGGGGGGGGGGGGGGCTGAAGGGTGGCTTTAACGCAGGAGTTTGATGCCAACATGGATAATATAGCAAGACCTATTTATAAAGAGAAAAAGAAAAATCTGGGGCTGAGGGTAAAGCTCCATGAAGAGTCAGGCGCTGGTGGCTCACATCTGTAATCCCAGCTACTCAGGAGGCTGAGATCTGAGGATCGCGGTCCAAAGCCAGCCAGGGCAGGAAAGTCCATGAGACTCTTATCTCCAATAAACCACTAGAAAACTGGAAGTGGTGCTGTGGCTCAAGCGGTAGAGTGCTCACCTTGAGCTGAAGAGCTGAGGGACAGCACCCAGCACCACCCCACGACCAACAAAACAAAACAAAACATGAAGAGTTCAGTGCTCACCACCCCCATCTCCCACAGCAAAAAAAAAAAAAGGAAAATACAGAGCAATATATAAAGCAAAAGAAAAAAAAAGGAAAATACAGAGCAATATATAAAGCAGGAAAAAAAAAATCCCTAAAGCACTATAATTCCACAATCCAGAACTATCCTGGTTAGCATTTGATTTTTCTAGTTTCTTAAAGTGCAGTCAAAGCTAGGCTTGGTAGCATACGCCTCTAATCCTAGCACTCAGGAGGCTGAGGTAGGAGGATCGAGAGTTGTAGTAGCCAGCATGGGCTACAGGTCAAGTTTGGATAACAGCCTGGACTACAGTAGGGCAGTCTCAAAAAAAAAAAAAAAAAAAAAAAGGGAAAAAAGCAAAAATATATATAGTTGAGACTATGCTGTATAATGTTCATAAGGTTATTTTTTTCTGTGTCATGAAAAAACAATCACCACCTAGAAGGAAGCCTTGAGTTCAGCAAACAAAAAAAGCAACGGAAACTTCCTCTTGAAGCGTTCTATGACTTAGTGGCAGAGCACCTGCCTACCAAGGGTCTGGGTTCCATCCTCAGCCCTCAGAAACACAGACCCCCTCCCACCCCCACCCAAGAGTTAAACGGTATCATGTTATAGGTCACAGACTTGGACATGAGAGCTGGTTCCTGTTTTTGTCCATTGTTTGGATAAGGATGCTTGTAAATAATTTCTCCCAACTCCCCCAACCCGTTTTTGTTTTCAATTATGCTGGATTTGGAGAAATGACATTTTCAGTGGGTATTTTCTGTAGACTCCTTTGGCGCCCCTAAGCCTGCCTTGATAAGGACGGGGGCTACCCTTGAACTGCCCTGTGGAGGCGCCCAGACAGGAGCTGGTGCCCAGCTGTTTGCTCTGGGCGAGTCTCCTTTGTGGGCGTCACCTGTGGGGGAGGGAGGCAAGGTGTGGGCAGCTGGTGGAGCGGGGCTGATGGGCGCCCAGCCATCTTGTGGTCAGTCTGCACCGTGGCCAGCTACCACCTCTTGTGGGAAGGGAAGAGTAACCAGCCCAGGGCCTAGGCCAGACTCGCACAAACATTGCCCAGGCCCAGGGAGCCTTTCCTGTCTGTGGCAGGATTTTTCTCTTGAGGCCACCTCTGGGGGGCGGGGGGGCCTGCACCTGGAGACTTGAGGCTGGCTTGCAGAGTTTATCATGTAACTCAGAAGTTTCTATTTCCTAAACAGCTGCTCTTCATTGTACAGAGGTTTTATCTGTATAAAAAAAAAATCTTTATTTTTATTTCAAGTATTTCCTTCAAACTTTCAGAAGCGAAGTTGGAGTGAAATGTTCACTCCAAGATAGTAAGGGTTAAAGAAAGGCTCCTGGAGGCGTGCACACACACTTTGGATACAAGCTTGTCTTCGAAGCCAACCTTGATGAGCTCATAGTTCATCTACCTGCTGTTTGTACAGGGGAGGAAATGGGAGGTCCCCCTGCCAGGCCCCCCCCCTCAAGTCACAATTACAGCAATTAGGCCTGCTGTTTATGCAGAATGGGACAATAAAGACTACACATTATACAGTGTGAGGTCAACTTAGAAAATGTTTTCTTGAACAAAGACTACCTTGGGTATATTTTACAGGTCAAATTCTTAAGAACAAAACAAAGCCCAAGCAATACTTGGAAGGAGCCTGCATCAGCTCAGCCTGAAATGCCTGACACCCCAGTAGGTGCCCCCCAACAGAAAGGGAGCAAACTTCCAATGATTACAGAAAACAGCTACCACTCTTCATCTGCGTTCCTTAGCGGTGCGCAACAGAGCGGCTGACCGGTTTCTGGGTTTTCCTATTTTGATATCTGTGCCTATGGCAAAATCTTATCCTTGCTTTCCTACACTTGGCTCACAGGGTAGGCCTTACCTAGAGCCTGGCCGGAGGCTCTGGGCACCTCTGTCCTCACGGAGTTTGGGAGGGGGTACTGCTGATGGCCTGCGGTGTCCCTTGAAGACCCTGAGTCCTCCAGCCATCATGGCAGGCTCCTCCCAGACCCTAAGAGAAAGGAGCTGGTGGGAGGGGCTGCTCTCCTGTCACCTCCATGGTCCTTGGGCACTGGGACATCGGTCTCTGCTGCCCCTGTGCCACAGGCTGAGGGAGAGGACCTGGTGGAAGCCTTCGATCAGCAGCAGCACCTTGCTTTTACCAGGGGTAGAAGCAGGAAGTTCGCTTCCTCCGCCCCTTGTGGGCACAGGTGTCGGGTCGGGAAGATCGCCTCCACGCCTCGCCACAACGCCAGTCACAACACTTGGGTTTCCAGCCGCCGCACTTCCTTGACCACAAGATCGATGTTAATGATCGGATTGAAATACAGGGCCCAGTAAAACAAACAGTTGCACACGAACTGTGGGATGAGGGGCCAGAACATGGCCACGAACAGCCCCTGCGTGGACACCTTCCAAAAATGGCTCCACATCCTCTGAGGTACTGTCCTGCAAAGACAAGAGCTGGTTGGGGCGGGGTGGGCCACGGCAGGGCTCTGACCCAGGCCTTCTCCCTGGCTTCGCAGGGTCTTCTGCTCCCAGGACCCAGCCCAAGGGGGCTTCCCCGGGGGGCTTGGGGAAAGAAGGGCTTGGGGCAGCCTGGTTCCAGTGGCCCCTAGCTATGATCCTAGCTAGTCAGGAGGATCACGGTTTGAGCCTGGGCCAAAAAGGAGCGAGACCCCATCTCAACTACACACCTTCCTCCCCCTTCCCACCTGGCCACTGCTACCAGCGCTGCACTGCGCTATAAAACCGCTCTTACTTCAATTCACTTCTTGACCAGATCCTCCAGAAGGAGAACAGTTCCAGAACGGAGAGGAGCATGGCGTTGACGATGAGGAACCGCGAGGTCCAGTAGTGGACCTCCAGCCAGTCCCAGGCGAACTCGGCCATCAGCTGGTACGGCAGGAAGGAGTACTTGACGAGGAACTCCCTCCACTGCTTCCAGGTAGGCTCCCTCAGGTCCTTCCGGGGGGTCACACAAAATGGGGCGTTAGCCAGCGCAGGAGCGTGGCGTGTGCTGAGCACGTGCACGTGCGTGTGCGGACGGACAGACACGGACACACACACGGACACACACACGGACACACACACACACACACACACGGACACACACACACACACACACACACACGGACCTAATTGTCTAAAAAGAACTTAGTCGACTTTGGTATGCACCATAATATGCAGTGGGGCAGTCAGCAAAGTTGGAGCTGGGAGGTTTGTTACATGATTGTGGAAACCCAGAAGTGACATCAAAATGAGCCTGGTGTGAAAAATGGGGTTGAGATGAATTTACACGAGCCAGTGTGTAAATTCCTGTCCCCATGGGGATGTAAGCACACTCTTTTGTTGTTGTTTTGCCAGTCCTGGGACTTGAACTTGGGGCCTGGGCACTGTCCCTGAGCATTTCTGTGCTCAAGGCTAGTGCTCTTACCACTTGAGCCATAGCACTATTTCCAGCTTTTCCTGTGTATGTGGTACTAAGGAATCGAACCCAGGGCTTTATGCATGCTAGGCAAGCATTCTACCACTGAGCCACCTTCCCGGCCCATCAGAGCATTCTTGAAATCCAACGTCTTCTTACCTGTCGCAGAATGAGGACAGACATGGGGGAATTAAATGTATCATGGATCTGGATCAGTAATTTAATGTGTGTGTGTTGTGCGTGCATGTTTCCATAGAAACAGGCTCTAAAACAAACAGCATTTCTCTCTCTCTCTCTCTCTGGCCCTCTCTCTGTTTTTGTGCCAGTCCAGGGGCTTGAACTCTGGGCCCGGGTGGGGTCCCTGAGCTTCTTTGGCTCAAGGCTAGCATTTTACTACTTGAGTCACAGCGCCACTTCTGGCTTTTTCTGTGGACAGAAAAAGGAATAAAGCCAGTGCTTCATGCATGCGCGGCAACACTTTACCACTAAGCCACATTCCCAGTGCCAAAGAGCGTTACTCTCAAGTGATCGAATAGATATGAAAAAAATCACCCCCCGTAAAAGAGGGTCCCCTATTTGAGTCTCTGTTCCACTTCTGGCTTTTTTGTGTTGTGGTTAATTGGAGACGAGAGTCTCACGGGCTTTCCTGACCAGGCTGGCTTTGAATGATGATCCTTAGATCTGAGCCTCCTGAGTAGCCAGGATTATAGGTGTGAACCACCGGTCTAGCAGCTCTAAAATAATCTGAGGGGGAAGGCTAACAAACAAGTGGCTAGGGTGGGGCACCACACACAACCCTGGAGTCAGGTGATATGACAGCATTGGTGACTGGGGCCATGGCTCATTGAGGGGGGGAGGCCTTTGGGATGGACCCTGCCCATAGCATTTAATCTCAGCATTAGTCCGTCTCACTCTGGCTGGTCTCCAGGGAGCACATGACCCTAGGGCTCAGTGGAGCAAACAACCACTCTTTGGGAGTCATTATTAAACTAAATATGGTCAGGACCTTCACCAGCTTCCTTTATAGTTATAGCAACCATTTCTTTAAAAAATTAAATCCAGAGCTGGGAAGGTGGCTCAGTGGTAGAGCGCTTGCCTTGCATGCCTGAGGCCCTGGGTTCAATTCCTCAGCACTACATAAGCAAAAAGAAAAAAGTCGGAAGTGGCGCTGTGGCTCAAGTGGTAGAGCACTAGCTTTGAGCTGAAGAGCTGAGGGACAGCGCCCAGGCCCAGAGTTCAGGCCCCACGACCGGACCCAAATAAATAAATAAATAAATAAATATTAAATTCTTCAAGTCTAGAGGGCCGACTCTGGTCTCTAGAAGTGGGATGGTTTGCTTCTTTTCCTTTCTCTCCCTCTCTTTCTCTCTCTCTCTCTCTCTCTCTCTCTCTCTCTCTCTCTCTCTCTCTCTCTCTCTCTCGCCTTCCTTCCTTCTTTTGGTCATGGGGCTTAAACTCAGAGCCTGGGCTCTGTCCCTGAGCTCTTTTGCTTAAGGCTAGTGCTCTACCACTTTGAGCCATAGCACCACTTCTGGTTTTCTGGTGGTTCATTAGAGATAAGTCTCACAGGGACTTTTCTGCCTGGGCTGGATCTAAACTGGGATTCTCTGATCTCAGCCTCCTGAGTAGCGAGGAAGGCTGGCTGGTTCTGTTTGCGCTGCCCGGCCTACCTACCAGAAGCTTGCTGAGAAGGTCCTCCCCAGAGCTGTCTTCTTGCAGAGGGCAGATGGTGTGGATGAAGGGCAGGAAGGTGTCTGTGTAGTCAAACAGGTACAGGTACAGCAGGCCGAGTCGCGGGGAGCTCTTGAGGGCGTAGAGCAGGAACAGGGACCGGCCGGGGTTCACTGCCTGCAGGGACAAGGCAGGCACAGGGCAGTCATGGTGGCTGATCGCACGGAACACCTCCAACAACAAATAAGTAGCAAGAAGAGGCAGGAAACTCACCAGGGCTGGGGATGTGGGTTAGTGGTAGAATGCCTGTTTAGCAAGTATGAGGCCCTGAGTTCAAGCCCCAGCATATCAGTACTGACATAAATATTGTAACTTTATGATGTAGCTGTCTTGTTACTTGGGAGTATCAAGTAAAGAAAGTGTATATGAAGATGCTCAAGGTCACCTGTCCTTAGAGAAATGCACACCTCCAATTGTGTGTGGGAAATGCTGGAGGGCAGACTTTTGGCAAAGGGGCAGGAAGAAACTTGGGAGTGACAGATGTGTTCGCCATCTTGGTTGTGGCAATGGCTTCTCCCATATGTACATATGTACAGCTTTGTTCAAGACCAACATGGGCTACACAGCAAGACCCTACCTTAAAAAACAAAACAAGGGCTGGGAAGGTGGCTCAGTGGTAGAGTGCTCGCCTTGTATGCATAAGGCCCTGGGTTTGATTCCTCAGCACCACATAAGCAGAAAAAGCTGGAAGTGGTGCTGTGGCTCAAGTGGTAGAGCGCTAGCCTTGAGCTGAAGAGCTGAGGGACAGTGCCCAAGTCCAGAGTTCAAGCCCCATGACTGACAAAAAATAAAAAATAAAAAACAAAACAACAAAACAAAGTAAACCTTGAACATTTTTTGTGTGTGTGTGTGTATGTGCTTGCTGGTCCTGGGGCCTGAACTCAGGGCCTGGCATTGTTCCTGAGTTTTTTGCTCAAGGATAGCACTTGAGGCACAGTCCCATTTTTGCCTTGTTGGTGGCTCATTGGAGATGAGAGTCTCACGGGCTTTCCTACCTGGGCTGGTTTTGAACCCTGATCCTCACCTCTCACCCTCCTGAGTAGCTGGGATTACAGGTGTGAGCCATTGTTGCCCAGCAAACTTAAATATCTTTGACACACAAGAAGGAAACCCATTGGAGACTAATAAGGTGATACCAAATGTAGCAGGTATGTACTTTATTAGTATTCTGGGGTGCTTGGGGATGGAGCCTAGGGTCCTGCACATATTAGACAGTTGCAATCATCCCTCTGAGCTACAGCCCCAATACGATAAAAGCTTTTCACAATCCTTCAAGAAAAATAAGATGTATACATCTGCTTAGGAACTGCAAGCTGGTGGAAAGCCACAAACCATGTCATCACTAAGATGTGGTTTGTGCCCCAGTGGGGTGGCGCGGCTATCACTGAGGAACCCAGTCCTGAAATAAAGCCTGACTGAGATCAGCTAGACTGTGGCGGGCACCAGGGAGGAGGCAGAGCACCCCCGTTACATCCCATCAGCTCTGCTGTCGGCAGGCGCCCGTGGGAGCCAAGCGATCAGGTCCTGCCAGCCCCATCAGATAGGGAGGAAAAGCACTGTGAGAAAGGCAGCAAGGGAGAGGCCTTTCCCGGCACTCAGAAGGAATGGCACAGGCCACTGGGAGTGGGGAATGTTTCAGCTAACTGCCAAACACCCACCCCCAGGGCGGGGCTGGGCAGTGTGGAGAAGGACTGAGTGTAAGATCCTTCTCCATGATAGGATCAGAATTAAATTCCCGTTTGCTCTGGTTAATACTGAGACAACTTAAGTACTCCCCTCCCCTCCCCCTCCTCTCTAGTCCTGAGATGTGAACTCAGGGCCTAGGCACTGTCTCTGAGCTTCTGTTTTGCTCAAGGCTAGCACTCTACCACTTGAGCCACAGCACCACTTCCAGCTTTTTCTGTGTATGTGGTACTGAGGAATTGAGCCCAGGGCTTCATGCATGCTAGGCAAGCACTCTACCACTAAGACACATTCCCAGCCCATTCTCTTTTTAAAGGTAGGGTTTTCTTATGTAGCCTAGATTGGCCTAGAACTTTTTTTTTTTTTTTTTGGGTCTGGTCTTGGGGCCTGAACTCTGGGCCTGGGCGCTGCCCCTCAGCTCTTCAGCTCAAGGCTAGCGCTCTACCACTTGAGCCACAGTACCACTTCTGGCTTTTTTCTTTTTGCTTATGTGGTGCTGAGGAATCAAACCCAGGGCCTCAGGCATGCAAGGCAAGCGCTCTACTGCTGAGCCACCTTCCCAGCCCCTAGAACTTTTGATCCTCCTGCTCTGCTTCCTGAGTGCTGGGACTACAAGCTTGCACCATTATACTTTTAAAGTATTCCCAATCGAGGGTCACTGCTGGATGAGAGATTTGCAAATGATCTACCAGATATTAAAAGCCATAGTGGGTCTACATACAGGAGCCACAGAAAGTTCAGCATTTGATCAGACTCTATCAAACCAATAACTTGTGACAAAAGAGAAGTAGAGATTAAAACAAACAGTGATACAAAACACATAAACATACAAACTTTCTGTTTCAGAAACTCTAGATCTTTATCCTGAGTGCCTGGATGACATGTGCACCTCCACAGCTAACTCTGATAGTGAAAGCGGTGCCCATCAATGGGGAAATGCACACAGGGCCCCTACGTATGTGAAGGATTATTACAAAAGAGCCCCAGAGGTGAAGCTTACAGCAGGGCAAGCTCGGCTCACGCCTCTTATGCTAAGGTTAGAGCAGGTCATACAACGTCCCACAGCCGCTGTAGGAGCACAGGGGTGCCCAGCACCCAGTGCAGCACAGTGGGCCCTGGAGAGGGAGAGCTATTGGGGTGGGGGCAGGGGCTTTAATCAGGCTAGGGGGTTTTCCTTTTTTTTTTTTTTTTTTTGCCAGTCCTAGGGCTTGAACTCAGGGCCTGGGCATTGTCCCAGAGCTTTTTGTGCTCAAAGCTAGCACTCTACCACTTGAGCCACAGAACCACTTCCTGGGGGCTTTTTTTTTCTTCTGCTAAGCAAAGAGCACGCAGGTGATTGCTATCATTCTCGATATTCTTTTCTTGTATGTGTGCTAGTCCTGGAGCTTGAATGCAGGACCTGGGTGCTGTCCCTAAGCTCAAGGCTGGTGCTCTCCCGCTTGAGCCACAGCTCCACTTCCTATTTGTCTGGTAGTTAATTGGAAATAAGAGTCTCTTGGACTTTCCTGCCTAGGCTGGCTTTGAACTGAGAGCCACAGATCTCAGCCTCCTGAGTAGCTGGAATTACAGGCTCACACCTGTAATGTAGTACCCAGATACATTACACACTCCATTTTTGGAAAGGAAGAACTCACCTTATATTCCCAGAGGTTCTGGGGGGGCTTCACGCCGAGGGCTTTCACACGCTCTAGCTCCGTGAGGATGACTCTTCTGTGGCTGCTGTTTTCTATGGTGTAAGGTGCTTGGGAAAATTCTTCCTCTGTCAAAGTTAAAAGCAATCTGTGGAGGGGTGAAGGGATATTGTTTTTGAGATTGGGTACTGACTGGAAGCATCTTTTCCACACTGAGATCCATTTCCCCGGAGTAGGCTCTGTAGGGGTAAGGTGAGATCTAAGCACATGACTATTTGCAATCCCTCTATCAATCGCAGCTGAGCTATTGGATAGCTCTGCAGAGTAGTGGCATATGGACACTTTGTAACCATGGCCCAAAGCACACCAGGGCATTCTGTTCCTAAGCCGTTCATCTCTCAGTGACAGACTCTGATTCTCACATATTCTTCTATTTTACAAGTGTGGGCATAGAGCCAAGCAATAATGAAAAGTCCAGGAGACTCCATCCCCAATTAACAAGGAAAAAGCTGGGCTGGAGATGTGGCTCAAGTGGTAGAACACCAGCCCTGAGCATGCAAGCCGAGCAAGCAAATGCCCTGGGTTCAAATCTCACTACAGGAAGAGAAAGAGGAGGGAAGGAAACACAGAGTTAGCCAATGACCCAGCCATTCTACTCTAATAAGAGTACTGAAAATAGAAGCCTCTCAAAAACTGTACTCTGAGATCAGCAGAGCATTATTTGCAATAGCAAAGGAATGGAGCTGATCAAGACAGAGCAGATCTGGCTGGTCTCTATAATGTCATGAGGACAAATGAAGCACTGACAGGTGCTCCAGCATGGCTGAAACCAGACCCAGAGACCTAGCCTTTTTTGAGAGAGAGGAAGAGGGAGAACCAAGGGCTCTCTGCCAGGGCTGCTCACAGCAGGGTGACAAGTTTTCCCCACAGGTAAGAAGCATCTTTCTGGGTTGTGTGTTTCTCCTCACCTTCCATTTACTCTTTCAGATAGAAACCTGTCTCTATAGAGGGAGGCCCACGGGCCCAGCTGCTCCAGCCACAGGACAACCTCTTCCGCCGTCCACTTGGCCACAGCCTTGTGGACCAGAAGGTCATGTTCGGACTCTCTGCTGCTCCAGTGGTATACCAGCAGGACTACCTGGAAGATGGACAGGGACCTCAGGACGTGAGGGTGGGTTGGGGTGGAAAGAGCGCCAATGGCGTCCCTGACCCCATCCACAAGGCTTGGAAAAACACCTGGATTTCTGTAGCACTGCCGTAGTGGGCTCAGAAGATTCTATCTCAAGTAGATGTGGGAGTTACTTACTGCCACACCAGTTAATGCGGTAAGCACCCCGGAGAAGAAGCCCCCTCCTCTCTGCTGGTTCATGCGGCCTGTGTTGGGAGCCGAAGGCAGCTGGTCATTCCCGAGCCTCTGAAAAGCCGTGAGACTTTGGATGATGTCACTGTTGTGCTGGATGTCTTCACGCCTCATCCTAATGGCATCTGGAAACAGCTTCTCAATGGCATCCCTATGGGGAAGGCAGGAAAGCAAGATTAGTCAGACTGTCTGCTGGACTAAGTAGAATTTGCCCAGGTCCAAATAATCCAACGTTAGCATGAGTAACAGGCAGATTGGAAAAGAACATTTGCCAGGGCTTTGCTTTATGGGAAAAGCAAATCATTAGTAACTTATATACACATGCTCAGGGAAAGTGACAGCTAAATGATTTAGAATACAATAATTTTCGTTTTTTTCTTTTAGTGCTGGTCCTGTGGCTTGAACTCAGGGCCTGGGTGACATCCCTGAGCTTCTTTTGCAGTGAGCCACAGTTTCATTTCTGGCTTTTTGGTTAGTTTAGTGGAGATAAGAGTCTCATAGACTTTCCTAGCTGGCTTTGAACTGTGATCCTCAGATCTTGGCCTCCTGAGCTGCTAGGATTATAGGCATGAACAACTCACTCTGTTCCTTCATGTAGAATGAAGGCCAAGGATGGCAGTCCCTTGGGAGGGCAAGTGGCCTCAGCGCCCACCCCCACCCCCGCACGGGCACGCCCAGCATGCCCAGCATTACCTGAGGAGAATGTTGACTTTGGGGTAGCCTTCCCACTTTTCTCTGCATTCCGGACACTCTGTTTTCTTTGAGGACACCCACCATAAAGCCAGGCAGTGGCGGCAGAAGCTGTGCCCACAGTTCAGGGTGGTGGGGTTCACCAGGATGTCGTAGCAGCAGTGGCAGGAAAACTCACTGACCGAGATCTGTGGGCGGGGGCTGTGGGTAGCAGCATCCTTCTCCGGCCCTGTCCTGAGCCCATCCGTTTCCTCGGCCTCCTCCATCGCTTAGCAAGTTCCAGGACCCCAAGACATAGAAAATTCCAGACTCAGGAAACTCCGTCAAGCATCAGACCATCTAGGGGAAAAAAAGGATCAATGAAATAGGATAAATAGATGTTGGATCTCCTGGCTAATCAGCTAGTTGAGATCTGAGGATAGCAGTTCAAAGCCAGCCTGGACAGAAAAGTCTGGGAGACTATCTTCAATTAACTATCTTCAATTCCAGAAGTGGAGCTGTGGCTTAAAAAAACAAAAAACAAAAACAAAACAGTTAAGGGGCTGGCTTTGTTTTTGTTGTTTTTCTTAGTTGGTCATGAGGTCTGAACTCTGGGCCTGGGCGCTGTCCCTCAGCTCTTCAGCTCAAGGCTAGCGCTCTACCATTTGAGCCATAGCGCCACTTCTGGCCTTTTCTGCTTATGTGGTACTGAGGAATCAAACCCAGGGCCTTATGCATGCAAGGCAAGCACTCTACCACTGAGCCACCTTCCCAGCCCAAGGGGCTGGCTTTGAACTGATTTTTTTTTTTTTTTGTCAGTCACGAGGCTTGAACTTTGGGCTTGGGTGCTGTCCTTGTGCCCTTTAGCTCAAGGTGAGCATTCTACCATTTGAGCCACAGTGTCACTTCTGGTTTTCCGGTGGTTTATTGGAGATAAGAGTCTCATGGACTTTCCTGCCTGGGCTGGCTTTGAATCGTGATCCTCAGATCTCAGCCTCCTGAGTAGCTAGGATTACAGGCGAGAGCCACTGGCACCTGCCTTTGAACTGATTTTGAACTGATATAATTGTAAAAGATCTTCACAGCTCAAACTTTCTGAAGAAAGAAATCAAAGAGGACACCAGGAAATGTAAAGACTTTCCATGTTCATAGATAGGTAGAATCAATATTGTGAAAATGACCAGATTGCCAAAATGATATACAAATTTAATGCGATCACCATCAAAATCCCAATAACATTCTTTACTGAGACAGAGAAAACCACCCAAAAATTCATATGGAGAACAACAACAACAACAACACAAAGGCGTATAATAGCCAAAGCAATTCTAGGCAAAAAAAGCAATGCAGGTGGTATCACAATAACAGATATTAAACTCTACTATAGAGCCATAATAACAGAAACAGCTTGGTACTGGCACAAAAATAGACCCAAAGATCAAGGGAACAGATTAAATGACTCAGAAATAAAACCACACACTTATAGTCATCTGATAATTGTCCAAGAAGCCAAAGACATACAGTAGAAAAAACATAGCATTTTCAACAACTGGTGTTGTGAAACAGGGTAGCCATATGCAGAAAACTAAAAGTGGGTCCCTGCTTGTCACCATGCACCAATATCAATTCAAAGTGGTTCAAAGATCTTAACATCAGACCCAAAATTGAAAGTACTGTGTGACAGAGTAGGAGAGACATGAGAACTTATAGGTACAAGTAGGAACTTCCTGAACAGAGTCCCAGGAGCACAGCAGATAGGAGAGAGACTCGACAAATGGGACTACATTAAAACAAAAAGTTTCTGCACAGCTAAGGACATAGTTACTAAACTAGAAAGACAGCCAACCAATTGGGAAAAGATCTTTACCAGCAATATATCAGACATAGGTCTAATATCCAATATATACAAAGTGCTCAAGAAACTAACCCTTTCCAAACTTAATACACCAATCATTAAACAGGTAAGGGAGCTAAGGAGAGACTTCTCAGAAGAAGAGGTTAAGAATGATAAAGAAACACATGAGGCCACTTCTAGGCATCTACCCTGAACAACAGGAACCAATATACAAGGACACGTGCACCTCCATGTTTATTGCAGCACTGTTCGCAATAGCTAGGATATGGAAACAACCTAGATGCCCCACCACAGATGAATGGATCCAAAAATTGTGGTATACACAATGGAATATTATGCAGCCATTAGAAATGACAAAATAATGGCATTTGCAGGGAAATGGATGGAGCTAGAAGGAATCATGTTGAGCGAGGTAAGCCAAGAACGAAGAGACAAACAGTACATGGTCTCCCTGATAAGTGGATGATAAATCCAAAATGTTAGGTGATATGACAAAACTAACAGGACTTAAGAAACAAAGAACTCCCACTCATCTGGTTGAACCACTACTAAATATCCCCATGCTGCTGATCACATATATGGTATATAACATATGAGCACCGTTATATATTACAGACTGTGATAGACAATTTGCTCCAGGAAAGTTAGAATGAACTTGTGACTTTAAATGAGCATCATTATTCCACAATACTGTGAATTTCCGGAAATTAAGTAATCACTTAATCACAATAAAAAAAAAAAAGAACCTTGGGGAAGGGAGGGAGGGAGGGGATGGTAGGGGGAAAACAATGGAGGGGGTAACAATGTTCAAGAGGAAGCGTACTCATTACCTCACTCATGTAACTGTAACCCTCTGTATAGTATCTTTACAATAAAAAAATTAAAAAAAAACACATGTATTTAAATATTCTTTTTTTCCTTTGAGATGTATCCATAATTTTATATGTAAGTGCACTTTATTTAACTGTTCAGACGTTAAGCAAATTTAAAACCATTAAGTGGAGTGAGGAAGGGGTGACACTGTCCAAAGAAATGTACTCTTTACCTGACTCATGTAACTGTACATCACCTTTATAATAACAATTAAAAAGTTAAATTAAAAAAAAAAAAAAGAAACACATGAGGAAATGCTCATCATCTCTGGCCATAAAGGAAATGCAAATCAAAACAACCCTGAAATTCCATCTCACCCCAGTTACATTGGTCAACATTTTGAATTTGAACAACAAATGCTGGTGAGGATGTGGGGGAAAGGAACCCTACTGCACTGTTGGTGAGTATGTGAACTAGTACAACCACTCTGGAAAGCAGTCTGGAGATTCCTCAAAAAATTAAACATAGACTTTCCCTATGAGCCAGCCATACCAGTAGGCATCTACTCTGAGCATCGTGAACCAGGATATGATAAGGACACCTGCACATCCATGTTCATTGCTGCACTATTCACAATAGCCAAGACATGGAAACAACCCAGATGCCCCACCATAGATGAGTGGATCCAAAAAATGTGGTACCTATGTATATACAATGGAATTTCACACAGCTATTAGAAAGAATAAAATGTCATTTGCAGGGAAATGGATGGAACTAGAACAAATCATGTTAAGCGAGGCAAGCCAAGATTAGAGAAACAAATGGCACGTGTTCTCCCAGATATGTGGAAGTTAGATCTAAGACACAATGAGATATAACGACTTACACAGGATTTTAGGTACTCACATACAGTGAGACCAAAAGAGGGTAGTCATAGGAGAAAATCACAAAGGTGCAATACCCAAGCGCCTCTTCATATGTAAACAAAATAACACACATTCTGAAATGAACTCCAGAGCTATGGAAACAAAGGACAATTTTCTTGTTTTTTCTTTTTCTGATGATTCTGTATTCTTTACTTTATATATGATGTATTCACATGCATATCTGTGGGAAGAGGGGGGAGGGCACAGAATCAGAAGAAAAAGGATGAAAAAGTGCAGCAGTAGAGTGCAATAGATGTTGATGAAAGTGAACTATGCAACTCGTGGATGGAGATGGAGGGAGGGAAAGGGAGAGAATGAGGGACCATTTGACACTGTACAAAAGGAAATGTACGTATTACCTGACACATGTAAATGTAACCCAGCTGTCTATTACCTCTATAATAACAATCCAGTCAATAAAAGATACCTGAGGGTTTAATCTTACTGTATGCATTCATGAAAGGAAATGGTTTTCTCTGGATTATTATTTTTTAAGACATATCTGCCAAGGTACAATACTTGAAAAATCTCTGAAAGAGAAAGGCTGGCACTGGCACATTTCCCAATACACTATGTAACTGAAGAAGATGAGAGGGTCTCCCTGGGAAGTGAGGTTGTCTAGACATGGAGCTGGTCTATGGACTTATCTGGAAGGCTGCTTTGTGGGAAGTCATGGTACTACGCTTACCTTACCTGTCTATTGCTTTTTTTTTTTTCCTCTCCTGTGTGTGGTGTTGAGGTTAGAATCTGGGGCTATATGTATGTTAGGCAAGCATTGTACCACTGTGCTTCAACTTTTTTTTTTTTGTCCTCTTGGTGATACTGGGGTTTAAATTCAAAACCCTCTGCTTCTTATACAAGCATGCCCCTAGCCTGTTTGTTTTTTTAGTTACCCATTAGGAAAGTCACACCATTTAGGATGTTTTTTTGTTAAGCTTATCAAATAATGCACCAATTCTGAGCTAAAGTTAAAACCTTTTTTTTTTATACCTTAGCCTATAAAGATCTCATTATGTGATGCTGGTTAATGCTTTAGAAATTGTAAGCTTGAAACTGTATCAGCAGTATATGATTATGGCTCTCCCCTTCATTCAACATACAGTTGGGTGTGGGTGTGGTAGTGCATACCTTCAATCTTAGCACCTGGGAAGCTGAGGCATGAGGATTTCATGCTGAAGGGCAGGCCAGGCTACAAAGATCCTGTCTTAAAGAACAAACACACCTCTGCTGCTGCCAACATTCCCTGTTCCCCCTCCCCATTCACCATGTAGACTACTTTGGCAAAATGGTTCGATCCAAGGTACTACGTCCTCATGGCAGTATGTGTTGAAGGCAGTAAAGATGATAATACAAATGTCGAAAAATCCAGACATACTTTTAACTGTCCTCGAAGAAGGGACAATTTTAAACATTTAAACGAAATCGATCTTTTCTACCATATCGACCCAAAATGACGCCAAGCATAAAAGAAAGGACAGGTCGATTTTATGTTGTTTACGAAAAGGAGAATCTGGCCAATCGTGGCGTAGCTTAACACAAGAAAGGGCAAAGTTTAATTGGCTCGGTGTGGATTTCAATCACTAATGAGGCAGAGAAGATGACTCAGATGAAGATAGTCTATTTTTGATGGTTTCTCTGAGATGATGAATGACATGGGTGGGTGGTGATGAAGATGTGGATTTACCATATATATATTTTTGCTGTTGTTTTTTAAGGCTTCACTAAGAGTTTGTCAATGAACTATTTGTAAGAGAAACTTTTAAGTTGGCCATGGTAATATTTCTTTGTGGATAAGCATTTTCCAGATTTCACAAAGCTGTCAAAGATCCCAGGCAAGTAACACAGCAGTTATGATAAATAAAAACCTTTCACCTCAGTCTTTTTTTTTTCTTTGTCCAGTTGTGGGGCCTGAACTCTGGGCCTGGGCGCTGTCCCTCAGCTCTTCAGCTCAAGGCTAGCACTCTACCACTTGAGCCACAGCGCCACTTCCAACTTTTTTTCTTTTTGCTTATGTGGTGCTGAGGAATCGAACCTAGGGCCTCAGGAATGCAAGGCAAGCGCTCTACCACTGAGCCACCTTCCCAGTCCCCACCTTAGTCTTCTTTACTCACAGTTTAGCTACTGACATGATAGGCAGTTCCCAATTTATGGAAAGATGACTAAACTTTAAATTTGGATTCAAAAGTGACTGAGACAAATGGGCTGACCTTAAACTGAAAACCTGGAATTCCTCTGGTGTAGCCTTCAGGACTGTTCCACTTAAGTTTATTTTTAAAAAATTACATCATAGCATTATACTTAAGTGATTCACTTGTCAGTGTTCCAGACGTGTCTTAGCTATCTTAGCTAAAGTGAGTGAATGCCCTGACTTAGATGATGTTTGAAGTATACACATTTGGGATTGTTTGGTCCAAGAGCTTTTACATTTCTTAGCATGGAGAACAAAGAAAGTTGGGCATTGTTTGAGAGTATGTACATTTTAGACAAGATTTGTACTTGCATTGTCAGTATGGCAAGCAAGTAAGAAAATGTTAATTAACACTAGTGGATTCCTTCCTTTCTTCCTTTTCTTATTTCCCTACTTCCTTCCTCTGTCTGTCTTTCCTTATAACTGACTTCAGCTTGTGTTCATGACAGTGGGGATTAAAAAAAAATGTTGCCAGGCTGGGAAGGTGGCTCAGTGGTAGAATGCTTGCCTTGCATGCATGAGGCTCTGGGTTTGCTTCCTCAGCACCACATAAGCAGAAAAAGCTGGAAGTGGCGCTGTGGCTCAAGTGGTAGAGCGCTAGCCTTGAGCTGAAGAGTTGAGGGACAGCGCCCAGGCCCAGTGTTCAGGCCCCATGACCAACGTCCCCCCCCCCTAAAAAAAATGTTGCTATTCTTTCTAGTAAACTGTTGGACGATTTCTTGGCTGTCCTAAAAAAAAGAAAAGAAAAGAAAAGAAAAAAACCCCCACACATTTCTTGTGACCATTATATATACCTGGTGTCCCATGAATAATAATCTGTTTAAGGGCTAATTTAGTAGAGGTCTAGCCTGAAAAAAATATGGTCTCCAGTCATTTCTTTGCTAGGACATTCAATACAAGATTAAAGACATTTTGGTTTGTGTGGCTTTCTGGTTAGGCTCCTTCTATGTTACATATTTCCCGGAAATACAGAACAATGACAAGTACTAACATTTACTAAGCCCACATAATTTGAAAGGCGCAGCAGTCCCAGGGGAACGTATTACTGTCATTTCCCTTTACAGGTGAGGAAACACAGGCCTAATTAGTAAAGGGCAAAGACAGGTCTTAAATGACAATCTGACTTTAAAAGTCTGTCCTCATAAAGACATTGTTCCAATGAAGCAAATAGGAAGTTATTAGTTCAAAGGACTGATGACATCCTATTCCTATGCAGGCCACATTCCAGGGATGCTACTGCACAGCTGAGAAAAACAAACCACGTGTGACAGGAGTCTGGAAGGTGAACTCCAGCTGCTGTAGCTAGGGGAGCACACTGTCCTGTAGAGGAACCTGTACAATAGAACTGGGACTTCTATTTCTGGTACACTAAATCCTGGCACTGCCACAAAACTCTGGCAGAACACACCAGACATTAAATGTCCAAAGAGTGCCCCCCAATAGCAGTGATTATGAAATAAAAATAAATGTGCCAAAATGAAATAAGACAAGGAGAAGAAATAGCAGTAAATATACAACACTACAAGTATGTAATGCAGGCAGCAAAATGGACTCTTGTTTTGTTACAGAAAAGCAATTCTAGTCTGACTGTATGGAATCTTTTTTCCCCCTTCTAATTACAAAAGATGTTCTTTCGGAAGGGTTGGAAATTACTAGGGTAAAGGTAGTTGCTTGGGATGTTGACTTGCTGCCTGAACTTTGAAGTGCAATGATTGATGCCTTGAGTGGTATTGGGCAAGAAGAGGACACGCTGAAGAGGAAGCTGTCCTCTTGTACTCACCGTGTGGCAGATATTCAAGGACCTACCCTGTACTGGACACTGCACCTGTCCAGTAACTCAGAGAGCGACACAGATACAGAGACACACATACATAGAAACTGCTGTAATTACCAAGTAATCCATACCTTAGCTACCAGTTTTTTTAAAATTTTTTTTTGTTTGGCTATCAGTTTTAACATGTCCAACTAAAACTCTCGACTGAATCCCCAGTGCACATACACATGCATACAAATGCACACACACACTTCACTTTTGACTCGTATATTAGCAATGAATGTATCTTTTGCAGACTCAGCTCATTCCAACACTTAAATTTTTTTTCTCTAACTGGGAGAGCAAGGGAAAGGGTTACATTGCCCAAAAAGAAATGTGCTCTTTATTTGACTTATGTAGCGATAACTCCTCTGTACATCACCTTTATGTTAACAATAACATTTTTCTTTAAGCTACTAAGCCCTATTAATAAACTGTATGTTAACATCATATTTTTATTAATATACTATACTTTATCAATATTAATATACATATTAATATATAATACACGTTGCCATTTATATTATATTTTATATGGCTTATTAATATATACTATACTTTTAATATATTAATATACTATTACTAATATACTATATTTATATTATACTTTAACATATTAAGAATCACAAAGTCTTAAGAAAGCAAGAAGTCAATAAAATCACAACTCAAAATCCTGCAGTTTTCACTATGACATATAAAAAGGCTTCAGACATATGACCACAGGCTATGGAAGACCATGGATTAAAACTCTTCTCCAGAATTGCCTTTGTACAACTTAAAAAAAAAATTAAGTGACAATCTTGATTTCTTTGTTTTTTTTTTTATTTTTTTTTTAATTTCTTTGTGCTGTTCCTGGGTCTTGAACTCAGGGCTTAGGCACTGTCCCTGAGCTTTTTTGCGTAAGGCTAATGCTCTACCACTTGAGCCACAGTTCTACTTCCAATGTTTTGGTAGTTAAATGGAAATATTAGTCTCACAGATTTTTCTGCCCAAGCTGACTTCAAACCACAATCCTCAGATCTCAGCCTCCAAAGTACTTAAAATTATAGGCATCCAGCTCCAAAAAAAAAAACAAACAAAAAAACCCATCATCCCCAAGTGGACTGAGACAGCCTCTAGAAGAGGCTTGTTTTAAACTTTTTTTTTTTAATCTCCCAAAGTAGTGCCTAACATCTAAGAGATACCACTGGATCCCTAAGCTGGTAAAGAAGAGGAAGCCATGTCAAGACTTTCACCAGGTGCCAGTGGCTTACACATGTAATCCTAGCTACTCCAGAGGCTGAGATCTGAGGATCCAGTTTAAAGCCAGTCTGAACAGACAAATCCAGGAGACTCATCTCTAATCCACTCAGTGTCTCGATCCTCAACCACAAACTGTGAACTACTGCAGAGCTCAACTTTTTTGGGTGGTACTGGCTTTGCCACTGGAGCCATGGACCCAGCCCTCTGTTATACAATTTAAACCCAGCAGGAAATTCTAGGTTCTACCTGGAAACCAGCCACTCACTAGGGCTATCCTCCCCTTGGAAAAGTAACAGGTGTTTACCAACCTCATTCCTATGTGTGTATACATACACACACCACTGCTTCAGCCACACCCAATTTCTAAGATCCTTGAAGTCAGGAACCAAGTCATAGAAGTCTATCATACCTGACAGTGTCTAATACTGGGGTCCAGATATATGTGGATGAAAACCAAATCAACAAATACCTGACTCCGTATCAGTGCTCTTAACATCTCCATGACAATCACCTGGGATGTTGGGGACACCTAGACAGGATGTCTGGGATCAAGGTAGAGGAATACATTGTTGTCCCTTGGCACAGGTCAAGAGACCTGGAGGGTACTGATTTGAAGGTATCTGGAGCAGAAAAGTTTGCTACATTCCATTTCCAAAATAACCAGTAAAGACAGACTCAAGTTATGGTGTACCAGCCTAACAGAGGACCCTGAGCTGGGTGCTTGTCATTCTAGCTACTCAGGAAGATGAGATCTGAGGATCACAGTTCGAAGCCAGCCCAGGCAGGAAACTTCTTGAGACTCTTTGTCTCCAATTAACCACCAGAAAACCAGAAGCGGAGCTGTGGCTCAAAGTGGTAGAGCACTAAGCATTGAGCAGAAAAGCTCAGGGACAGCATCCAGGCCCTGAGTTCAAATTCCAGTCCTGCCAAAAAAAAAAAAAATCCCAAAAGACAATTATTAGTCACATAACTTCAGGAAATTCACTTAACCTTTGTCTACCTCAGCAGCCATCTGTAAATGAATATATATGACATATATACATATATATCATATATATTCATATATATGATATATATATATGAATATATATATATATATATTCCATCATGAGTCTTGAACTCAGGGCCTTGTATGTGTCCTTGAGCCTTTTTGCCCAAGGCTAGTGCTCTACCTCTTTGAGCCATAGTACCACTTCTGGTTTTCTGAGGGTTAATTGGAGAGAAAAGTCTCATAGACTTCCTGCCTGAGCTGGTTTTGAACTGCCATCCTCAGATCTCAGTCTCCTAAGCAGCTATGGTTAAAGGCATAAGCTACCAGCACCAGGCAAAATGGACATATTAACAGCACTTAAAAGGTTGCTGAGGGCTGGGAAGGTGGCTCAGTGGTAGAATGCTTGCCTTGCATGCCTGAGACCCTGGGTTCGATTCCTAGCAGGAAGTGGCGCTGTGGCTCAAGTGGTAGAGCGCTAGCCTTGAGCTGAAGAGCTGAGGGACAGCGCCCAGGCCCAGCGTTCAGGCCCCAAGACCGGACCCAAAAAAAAAAAAAAAAAAAAAGGTTGCTGAAAGGATTGAAATGATTATCATGTGAATAACATTTGGCAAGTAGTGAGTGCCATGAAAATCCCAGCCATTTCTATTACTATGACTATTATGATTATTCTCTACTTCTTTCCTGGTCACACACTACACCTTGGCATTTTACCATAGGCTCATGCTTTTCCACCTGCAACACAACCCTAAACTCGAAAGTACTCACTTGTAAGACCCAAATCAAGTCACTAGGTCCTTTCATACCCGTTAATCAATCTGTCCCGCCTCTGTGTATTAGTGTAAGGCTTATATTTCCCCCAATGCCTAGACTGTAATTTCCCTGGAGAGTCTGATAGAGTTGAAAAAACATAATCCCCGGAGTGAGACTTGCTAGTTTACTCTCCCTGAGTCTCGGATTTTCCTACGGAGTAGTCCAGAAATGAGAAGGCTTTAGCTATTCAAACTACATCCACTGATGCTCAGAAAAGAAGCAGGCTGTATGGCTGACTGGAATGATCATTTCTAATTATTAATAGTGCCATTTTACTGAGTCCCCCCCCTCAAATATAGTTTGTTGGTGTCAGTGTCAACACTCCAGGAAAAAGTGGGAAGGGTGAGGGGAGTGGGTAGTTTTTCCATCAGGTCTGTGAAAATACCCAGACAACTGGGGGTCAGCAGCTTACAACCTGACAGGCTGTTTACCAAACAGCTGGGACAAGAGCGAACGTGATCTCATTGGCGCGCGCGCGCGGGCCGCCCTGGCTGGCTCTGGGGTGTGCCTCAGGATAAGCAGCGCTCCTTCCCATTGGCTTCTCCCGGCGTGACGTCAGGGCCACGCCAAAGCGTCGACCAATGGGCTTCGGCGGGGAGGGCCCAGCGGCGACAGTTGAGGGCATGGTCCTCAAGGGTTCTGGCTTTTTCTTTTCTACCAAAGTTAGGGGCCCACCCTTTCGGCCCCGACCAAAGATCCTCAGTGAGATGCAACCGGGCTCATTCGCTTCTCCCTCCTTCCCCGCCCCTTTCTTCCTATAAAGCAAACGCACTTTGGCCGCGAGTTCACATTCCCGGGTCGAGGGAACGGCGATCCGTAGGGCAGGGGGTTCAAGCTCAGCCCCACGGTGACTTTGGAGTTTCATGTTCCCCCTTTTCTGAGCTTCCGTGACCTTCTTTTAAGAGAGCAAGTGTATGTGTGTGTAGATGGGGGTGGAGGAAGGATCTCTCCTCCTCGGGGCAGGAACGGGTTGAACCCAACAGACCTTAAGCTGGGCCAGATCCTCACCCAGGGTCCGATTAGTTCTAACCGGTGGGTCATCGGCCCGTCCCCGTCCCGGAGGAAGGGCGGGCGCCAGATCGCCCCCCTCCCAGGTGTGTGGAGGCGACGCCCCTCCTCCCGATCTTGGGGTGGGGGGCCCCCAGAGTGGAGTGGCTCTGACCCTGACGCCCAGGGGCGCAGTGCCGACGTTGGGGATCTCGGAAAGGGATGGGAGAAGCGGGCCAAACGAAGGCCGGCGGCCAGGACACGGGCTAGGGCCCCCAAAGACCCAGGCCTGGGTGAAGAAAGGCCCGCGGGCCTCTTCGGACCCCGCGGGGCGACTCAGGAGAACGGCTTCCTCGCCACACCCACAATAAAGCCCACGGATCGTCCCTAAACATCTCCCGCCGTGCCTCAGCTTACCCTTTCTCTGGTCCCGGGGCCAGCCCGGCCATCGCGCCCGGGCCCCCGAGCCCCGCGAAAGCCGAGGCGCAGGTGAATCCTTCACTTCCGGAAGTAACCTGAGACCCTCAGGAGAAGATGGGGAGGCGGAGGAGAATGCCCCAGGCCCGTGACCATAGAGAGGCCGCACTCAGTGCTCAGCCACCTCAACCCCGCGACCTCCCGGGCGCCTAGAGCGGCCACGCCCAGACGGAGGCCGAGAGCGCACGCGCACTAGCAGGCCCCGCCCCTTCCTCTTCAACCACAGACTAATAGCTCCAGCTGGGGAACTGCACCTCCAGGGGCAGGCGGGTGCTTTTCCTGTAACTGCTCCTCCAGGCTGGTGGTTTCTGTATTCAGAGGAAATAGCCTAGTTCAGTAGTGCCCAGAAGTTAAAATAATATCACGAAACTGCCCTGTACGCTCCACAATTTTGTCTTCACATTTTGTGCAGGAAAAAAAAAATCACACAGCTATGGCTAAAGTTCCAATTGTATTGTTAAAGACCAGGAATTAAAATGACCTTACACGTTTACCCTTAAGGCGTCTGGCCCTGTTGAGCTCTCATCCCTGTTTTTAAATCGCCCAGAGAATGTTTTTAAGTCTCCCAGAGATCGTTAAGTTGCTAAGTTTAAATGAAATTTTTTTTCCTACATAGAAAAATTGGTAGATTCTTTGCTAGTCAGAGAGTGTGTGCATTCATTTTCTGGCAATAAACATTTTTTCTTTATTATAGAAGGTTCATAGCAAAATTTACAAGCTGGGAGCCAGTGGTTCACACCTGTAATCCTGGAGGCTGAGATCTGAGGATGGATGTTCAAAGCCAGCCCAGGTAGAAAAGTCTATGAGAAGCTTATGTACAATTAACCAGCAAAAAGCTGAACTAGAAATGTGGTTCAACCGGTAGAGGCTAGCCTTGAGCAGGAAAAATAAGTGAGAGCATGAGGCCCTGAATTTAAACCCTAGTATTTGCACGCGTGTACAAACACACAATCACCACCACCACCAAAGTGAGAGAGAGAGAGAGACAGACAGACAGACAGACAGACAGAGAGAAAGCATGCCTTCTAACCAGCTTCATATGGAAGGCTTTTGTGAAAGACCAAGGTGAACTTATTAATTCAACCCGTGTTTATACACTTTTCTTCTGTATGTCAGCCCCATGTTAGACTTTGCTGGTCAACCTCAAGCCGACATACATCTTTCTTAGGGACAGATGTTCTATGCGTTCCAGGTCACGAAGATAAAGGTCTCAGCCTTGGCTTTTCCAGTCATCGAAGTACCCACCCTATTATTCTCTATTGCAACAGCCTCTTGCTCCCCCCCTCCCCCCCCACTGAGATTACAGACTTTCTCCTTCCAATCCCAAGGTTTTGTTTTTGTTTTTGCTTTTGGTTTTGGTCACGGGGCTTGAACTCAGGGCCTGACACTGCTCTTGAGCTCTTTTGTTCAAGGCTAGGACACTACCACTTTGAACCACAGCTCCACCTTCGGCTTTCTGGTGGTTAATTGAAGATGAAAATCTCATAGACTTTCCTTCCTGGGGGGGGCTTTGACCTGTGATCCTCAGATCTCAGCCTCCAGAGTAGCTAGGGTGACAGGCAGGAGCCACCAGAGCCCAGCCATATCCCAAGTTTTAATCTCCATTATGGGCTGGGCCATGCTTCCTCGCTGCACCGTTACCCCTATCGGAGTGACACAGACTAGGAACTCCGCAAATATTTGTCAGCGGGACTAGCTGTCAGGACTCGCACTAGTGTCCTTTTCCAAATCAAACGCCACTATACATTAGGACACACCCTGGAACTTGGATAGCGACGCCCCCCCATCGATCCCTGAACGGTGATTGGGCTGTACCATTAGCCCCGCCCCCGGCGCCAGGCGACGCGGGCGCTGACGCAGACGCAGCCGGCGCGCGCTGTTTCCGGAAGTCGGCTCCGAAGGCTGTTCTGTGGCTGCTGTCGCTGCCTCGGTGTGCTGTGGTGGACGCGGCGGAACTCTGCGAGTTGAACGGCTGAGACAGGCCGGGGGCAGGGCCCGGGTTCCCGCCACTCTGCAGCATGGAGATAATCCGAAGCAGTGCGTGCACGACCCGCGCCCCCAAGCTCCCCCCTCACTCAGCCTGCTAGGCCCAGACCACCGGCAGCCTGTTTGGCGGGGGGCGGGCTTCTTCAGCCCCGCGGGGAGTCGCCTTCCTTAAGCCCGGGCACCTCTTGGGGGGGTGGGGACCTCGTTCCTGTGAGAAACGTGCCCCCCCCACTCCCCCGGCCCAGCACCCTGGTGTTCCTCCGGCCCCAGGTTCCCTCAGGGGCCTGGTCTTCCGTCCAGCCACGCGTCTGGGAGTTGACCCCACGTGGCCCATGCACCTCCCGGGACTTGACCTCCTGCGGCCAGTGCACACCTTTGGGACCTGTCCCCCACCTGACTCCGCGGGTCTCAGGTGTCCCCCTCATCCCTTCTCCCCTCAGTGTGTAGGCAGAAAGCCAGGCCACAAGTTCTGAGCCTCTTCTCGCTTTCTCCGCAGATTTTAAGAGTAATCTTCACAAAGTGTACCAGGCCATAGAGGAGGCGGACTTCTTCGCTATCGATGGGGAGTTCTCAGGTATCCCCTTGCAAGCATCGGGGCTAGCTAGCGCCGTGCAGTGCAGAGCTCAGGCTCCTTTAGCCGCTCTCTACCCCACCTCGCGCCCTCCCCGACTCCCACCTCAGTCACCTTCTTATGTAGGTTGGGGACTTGGGCGGGCAGAATTCTCTACATTTCCTCTTAAACACTTTAAGGCATGAAAGAGATGTGGTGGTTGTTTTATTATTGGCCAGGCTGTGAGGGTTGTGGATGGAGTTTGTGGTTTTGGTGCTGCTTAAAATTTGACCCATACATGATAGAAAGCATGAGGACGAGGGTGAGATTTTTCTTTTTTTTTTTTTTTTTTTGGTGGTAAAACTGTATGTGCCATAAGTTTTCTATTTTAATCTTTTTCTTTTCATTTTTTTTTTTTTTTGGAGGGAGAGTCTGGGCTTTTTCACTCAAGGTTGGTGCTCTACCACCTTGGTTAATTGGACGTAAGAGTCACAGACTTTCCCACCTCGACTGGCTTTGAACTGTGATCCTTAGAGCTCATTCTACTGAGTAACTAGGATTACAGGTATGAGCTACTACTGTCTGATTTACCTGTTTTTGTCTTTGGAGTGGTTTTGCAGTTAGGTATGTCCACTTTCCCATGCAGCTGCCACCCATCCATTTCCTCCTCCTCAACTGACACACTACATAATGAATTCTCCATTCCTCCCTTTCTCCAAATCCTTGTCAACAACTATTTATCTGTATGAATTTGGCTCTTATAGACACATCATATAAATGGAACCCTACAATATTTGTCCTTTGTAACTAACCATGGTCAAGCTTTTGCAGTAAATAAGATATTCCTTTATGCATTAGTGGAAGTGTTTGCCTACCTGATTTTGTGTGTGTGTGTGTGTGTGTAACTGTGTAATATTCTGCCAACATTTGTGATGCTCTTTTATTTTTTTGAGAGAAGAAATGCACAATTTTAAATTGTTAGTGACAAGATGAGCAGTTTTCTTCCTTTTGCTATAATAAATATCCATATTTTCTCTATGACTATGTTTTAAAAACTATAATTTTTGGTGCCAGTCCTGGGGCTTGAACTCAGGGCCTGAGCACTGTCCCTGAGCTTCTTTTGCTCAAGGCTAGCACTCTACCACTTGAGCCACCGAGCCACTTCTGGCTTTTTCTGTGTATGTGGTACTGAGGAATTGAACCCAGGGCTTCATGTATGCTAGGCAAGTACTGTACCACTAAGCCACATTCTTAGACCAAGTATTTGTTTTCTAGTTGGAGTTGATTACCTAAGAAGCCAAGGGTTTTCACCAGAAAGAATTCAATTACTCCTCTTCCCTTTCCTTCCTTGTCCCCCGCTCTGTCCCTGTGTCTGTCTCTGTCTCTGTCTCTCTTTGTCTCTGTCTTTCTCTCCCTCTCTCTCGTCAGGCTGGCATTTTGCTTGAGCCATACTCCCTATCCCTTTTTGCTTTAGGTCCTTTTTTTTGTTTTATTTTTGTTTTTTGCATAAAGTCTGGCCTTCATGTGGGCCATATTAGACTTTGGTATTCCTATCTACTATAGCTGGGTGACAGGTCCATACCTGTGTGCTTAGCCTTAATTGATTGAATGAAGTCTTAGAAACTCCCTCCCCCAGTAACCTTGAAGATCAAATTTCATTCTTCCCCTTCTCTGCCTCTTGAATAGCTAGGATTATAGATGAGGACAACTTTCTCAGTCTGGAAATAACTTTTCTTCACTGTGAAAATGCCTACATGGATGCCACTCCAAACTTTGGCAAAGACTGTCAATCTAAAGATTCTTGGGTGTCTGGTTGTATATTAATACTTTAGAAAGCAGGAAAATAGGCTGGGTATAGCAGTGCTCACCTGTAATCCCAGCACTTGGAAGGATGATGCAAGAGGATGAAGAGTTCTAGGCTAGCCTTGACTACACAGAGAACCAAACAACCAACCAACCAAACAAAACCCAAAAATAACCACCAAAAAACTTATTTAAACATAAAGGTTATTGTTGTTATTTTTTTATTTTATTTTATTTATTTTTTGTTGGTTGTGGGGCTTGAACTCAGGGCCTGGTACTCTCCCTGAGCTCTTTTGCTCTCTACCATTTTGTGCCACAACTCCACTTCTGTTTTTTTGAGTGGTTAATTGAAGATAAAGAGTCTCATGGAGACTTTGCTGCCTGGGCTGGCTTTGAACTATGCTACTCAGATTGCAGACTCTTGAGTAGCTAGGATTACAAGTATAGGCCGCCAGCACCTTGCTAGAGGTTTTTTTGTTTGTTTGTTTTTTAATACTAGGTTCTGAAACCATTTTAAGCCATGGAAAGTACACATTCTTAGGTTGAAATTTTGTCTATATTTATGTATTGTTCTAAGTTTATGTATTGGTGACCAGTCAGTTTAACACCGTGTGTGTGTGTGTGTGTGTGTGTGTGTGTGTGTGTGTGTGTGTGTAGCTATGAATTGACCCAATAGTTTTTCATAAACTTGTGTGTGTGTGTGTGTGTGTGTGTGTGTGTGTGTGTGTGTGTGTGTGTGTGTGTGTGTGTGTGTGTGTGTGTGTGTGTGTGTGTGTGTGTGTGTGTGTGTGTGTGTGTGTGTGTGTGTGTGTGTGTGTGTGTGTGTGTGTGTGTGTGTGTGTGTGTGGCTATGAATTGACCCAATAGTTTTTCATAAACTAAGAAAGTTTTCTTACCTTCATAGCCACAAATTATAGCTAATTTTGAAAAAAAAATGAGGCAGGGCATAGTTGCAGTTAGTTTTAACTCAGAAGAATATGAAAATAGTCACTAAATGGTGACTGTTGACATTTTTACAGTGGCATTTATTAATAAGTCAAAACATATATTTTTAAAATCTAGGTATCAGTGATGGACCCTCAGTGACCACATTAACTAATGGTTTTGACACTCCAGAAGAGAGATATCAGAAGCTTAAAAAGGCAAGTAGATGCTTCCAGAAGTCTTTTTTGTTCCTGGGACTCCTCCTTCCATTGACTTACAGTGAAAGATCTAGAAGCTTGCACATAAGTACATAGCACTTCCTCTCAACTTCTGCCATAGCACAGTATTTTTGTGGTATCTAAAACAACAGCAAAAATAATTGTTTGCTGGAAAACATTGTGGAGGAAGGCTTATTATTTTTGATATTACTTGAGTAATAGAGGATATGATACGGTTATTTTAATAATTTTGGTCATTAACTTTTTGGTGTGTGTGCCGGTTCTGAGGCTTGAACTTGGGACCTTGTACTCTCCCATAGCTTTTTTACTCAAGGCTGGTACTCTACTACTTGAACCACAGCTCTACTTCCTATTTAATAATTTGGAAATAGGTTTAATGTCCTCTCTGGAAGGTGAATATTATTTGATTGGGAGAAATAATTAAGCAATGTATATAAGCTAATAGTGCTTCTGATCCATCATGTGTATAATCTGTTTCTATCAGAAGTACTCTGCTAAGAGATTCAGAAAGCACCTGATTGAAAATGCTGTTGCTCATGTTAAATATTCAGCACCATAGTGATAGATGTTTTATTTCCCTTTTCCAGCATTCCATGGACTTTTTGCTGTTTCAGTTTGGCCTTTGCACTTTTAAGTATGACCACACAGATTCAAAGTAGGTTGTTTGAGCAAGTGGTGGGAATTCTGCGGTGGAATCATGTCATCCCCTAAGTCTCTTTTTTTGTCTGATTTTTTTTTTCCCAGGTATATAACAAAGTCATTTAACTTCTACGTTTTCCCCAAGCCCTTCAGTAGATCCTCACCAGATGTCAAATTTGTCTGTCAGGTAAGCAGCACAATGGCATTATTTTTCCTCATGGAACTAATGAGGCAGTGTGCAAAAGTGAGATCAGAACTCTCTTTAAATATAGGGCAAGGGATGTATCCCATTGAAAGAATACTTTGCTTTACATGTACAAGACCCTGAGTTCTATCCCCAAACCTGCAAAAGCAAACAAACAAAAACATCACATTTCACTGGTGTTAGCCAGGCAGTATACTCCTGTAACCTCAGTACTCTGGAGAGGCTGAATCAGGGAGATCACAAGTTTGAGGCCGTACTGGGCTACTTAGCAAGTTCCAGGCCAGCCTTAGCTAGGTAGTGAGACTCTTATCTTAAAATTTTTTTTTTTAATTTTTAGTTCTATTTACTAACTTAGGGCATTAGGCAAAAAATTTTACCTCTTTGGCCCTTAATTTTAGTTTGTTAGTTAATCACACTATTATTTCCCCCTTTGTTTCAGAATTCATTAATAAGATGTAAAGATAGGCAGATAGAAATTAGGATGTGAAATTTATTCATTCATTTATTATTTTTATTTATTTATTTATTTATTTTTGGTCGGTCGTGGGGCTTGAACTCTGGGCCTGAGCACTGTCCCTGAGCTCTTCAGCTCAGGGCAAGCACTACCACTTGAGCCACAGTACCACTTCTTGTCTTCTGGTGGTTAATTTGGAGATAACAGTCTGATGGACTTTCCTGCCTGGGCTGGGTTTGAACTGTGATCCTCAGATCTCAGTTTCTTGAGTAGCTAGGATTACAGGTGTGAGCCACTGGCGTCTGGCTTCATTCATTTATTTTTGTGCCAGTACTGGGGTTTGAACTTAGGGCCTTCTATTCTGGCCTAGCTTGCATGCTCATGGTTAGTTCTGAACCACTTGAGCCACACCTGGCTGCTGTGGTTTTCTTGCCTGAGTTATTTCTCTGTTCTGTTAGCATCCCTTCCATTAGTACCACCCAAACCTGTGTTTTCATTTCAGAGCTCCAGCATTGACTTCCTAGCGAGCCAAGGATTTGATTTTAATAAAGTTTTTCGCAATGGTAAGACATCATATGTAGCAATTTATAAGCCTTTAAATTGTCCTTGGAAAGTACATCTGGATTTGGTGGACAATTACCATTTTGTGCCAGCTGGGTAAGAGGGAATATGCAGTCTTCAGTTTTTCATAACTCTATGAACTGTAGACACTGCTTCATGGAGGTCCGCTGTGGCTTCCGGTCTCACTACATAGTCTGTTCTACTGCAGATGGGGCTTAGTTACCTAAGCACCACTTAAGACCATGCTTCCGTGTTTTCTTCCAGTGCAACAGCAGTAAAGAACTTTATTTTAATTTTTTGTTGGTTTATTTATTTTTTGTTATTTTTTGCTCAGGGCCTGAACACTGCCCTGAGCTTTTTTTTTTTTTTTTTTTTTTAATGAACAGCAATGTTGTGCTGAAGTCTACAGCCAAAGCCTAAACAGAATGAATAAATGAATTTTTTCTTTTCTTTTTTTTTTTTTTCTTTCTTTCTTTTTTTTGTTTGTCTCTGAGCTTTTTTGGTCAAACATCACATATACCACTTGAGCCACAGCTCCACTTCTGGGTTTTCTTTGGTGGTTAATTGGAAGTCAGAGTCTCATGGACTTTCCTGCCCAGGCTGGCTTTAAATCGATACCTTCCAATTTAGTAGCTAGAATTAGAGGCATGAGCCACAAATACCTGGCTTTGTTGATTTATTATTATTATTTTTAAAATTTGCTTATTTTTTGCTTGTCCTGGGATTTGAACTCAGGACCTGGGCACTGTCCCTGAGCCTCTTTGTGTTCAAGGCCAGTGCTCTACCACTTGAGCCACAGTGCCACTTCCAGCTTTTTCAGAGTAACTTATTGGAAATAAGTCTCATGGACTTTCATGCCCAGGCTATCTTTGAACCAAGATCCTTAGATCTCAGTCTCCTAAGTAGCTAGGATTACAGGTGTGAACCACCTGTGCCTGTTGGGTTATTTTTCAGACAGGGTCTCACTATAAACTCAGGCTGGCTTCAAATTCTTGATTCTCCTGTTCAGCCTTCTGAGAGCTGGATTGTAGGCATGGACCACTACACCACACTAGTATCATACTTTTTTTTTCCCCTTTGTATTGCTGGGAGTGAAACCCTGGGCCTTGTGCAATACTAGGCAAGCGCTGTACCACTGAGCAACACCCCTCCCCACTTTTTTTTTGCTAGTAGTGGGGCTTGAACTGAGGGCCTAGGCACTGTCCCTGAGCTTCTTTTTGTTCAAGGCTAGTACTCTACCACTTGAGCCACAGTGCCACTTGTGGCTTTTTCTATTTCTATGGTACTAAGGCATTGAACCCAGGACTTCATGTGTTCCAGGCAAGTACACTACCGCTAAGCCACATTCCCAGCCCATCCCCAGGCTTTAAAGTGGCTGCACTCCTGTAGTGCTATTGGGAAAAATCCCTTTTCCATAGACAACTGTTTTATAATTGGAGTCAGTTCTCATTGGAGAAAAAGTCTGTGTAGTTGACATGAGTGTGTGAGTATGACTGCTAGCCTCCTCCTGGTGTGCAGGGCTGGAGCGCACCCTGAGGAGCCATTTCCCAGCCCCAGTACAGAGCATGCCATGTCTCAGATGTCCACTCATTGTTTGCTGGGTGAGGAGAACTGGCTATTAGAGCACACCAGAGAGGCTGCCTTTCCTGGAAAGAAGAATGAATGCACAGACAAAATGAAGTTACTTATCTTTTTTTGTGTGATATCGTTAAATATGACATATGTTTCTTTATTATTATAAACTCTTTGATGAGTTAAAAAAATTGTGAAAGCCAGTGCCAGTGGCTCATGCCTGTAATCCTTGCTACTCAGAAGACTGAGATCTGATCATGGTTCAAAGCCAGCCCAGACAGGAAAGTCTATGAGACTCTTATCTCAAATAAACCACCAGAAAACTGGAAATGGTGTTGTGGTTCAAGTGGTAGAGTGCTAACCTTAAGCTGAAGAGCTGAGGGACAGCACCCAGGCCCACAGTTTAAGCCCCACAACTGACAAAAAAAAAAAATAAACGTGAAATAGTTTCTTCTGCTGATGTACTCTTCACATTTTTGCTTAGGAATTCCATATTTAAATCAGGAAGAAGAAAGACAGCTGAGAGAGCAATATGATGAAAAGCGTTCTCAGGCTAATGGGTCAGGAGCACTGGCCTATGCATCTCCCAACACTTCACAGTGTCCTGTGACAGTTCCTGAAGATCAGAAGAAGTTTATTGAGCAAGTTGTGTAAGTTCCTAAACTAAAAACATGTGTGCACTGGGTCTTTCAATCTGTGCTGCATCCAAAGGGCTCACGTGTAAGCTTGAACTTAAGAGGGACAGGATCTGACTTTGAGCAACAAGCACAAATTGTGTCATTGTGCATGCACTTGCTTCATGTCACCAAGCAAGAAACCTCCACCATGGGCCGACTTGCATGGACTAAGGGCCCGACAGCCAGCCCTCGTATGCTCAGAGGCAACCAGGTTTGCAGACCCAGCCAGGCTTCAGCTTGCACTTGCTTTTCTGTATCACACTCACGTTTTTAACAGCATATCTGTCCTTGGAAGAGTATCTGGTTTGGCCCTAATCTAGTTATCAGTATAAATATTTTACTAGAAAAGTAGAAAATTATATCACTGTTTTTGACAATTGTTTTGTTTTGTTGTTTCTGATCCTGGGCTTGGACTCAGGGCCTGGTGCTGTCTCTGGGCTCCATTCACTCAAGGTTATCACTCTACCACTTGAGCCACAGTGCTACTTCTGGCTTTTTATGTGATTAGTTGGTGATAAGTTTCATGGACTCTCCTGCCCAGGCTGGCTTTGAACCTTGATCCTCAGATCTCAGCCTCCTGAGCAACTAGGATTACAGACCTGAGCTACCAGCACCTGGCCAAAACAAATTCTTTTTTTTTTTTTTTTAATTTTTAAAATTTTTTGTTAGTTGTGGAGCTTAACTCAGGGCATTGAACTCAGGGCCTGGGTGCTGTCCCTGAGCCTCTTTGTGCTCAAGGCTAGCATTCTACCTTGTGCTACAGTACCACTTCCAGTTCTTTTGAGTCATTGGAGACAAGTCTCGTGGACTTTTCTGCCCAGGCTGGCTTCGAACTGTTTCTCAGATCTCAGCCTCCTGAGTAGCTAGCATTACAGGCATGAGCCACCAGTGCCTGGCCAAGACAAATTTGTGTGTGAGTGTGTGTGTGTTGCCTGGCCAAGACGTGTGTGTGTGTGTGTGTGTGTGTGTGTGTGTGTGTTGGCTTGAACTTAGCCTGTGCACTGTCTCTTAGATTTCTCCATCAAGGCTAGTGCTCGTGTGTGTGTGTGTGTGTGTGTGTGTGTGTGTGTGTGTGTGTGTGTGTGTGTGTGTGTGTGTGTGTGTGTGTGTGTGTGTGTGTGTGTGTGTGTGTGTGTGTGTGTGTGTGTGTGTGTGTGTGTGTGTGTGTGTGTGTGTGTGTGTGTGTGTGTGTGTTGGCTTGAACTTAGCCTGTGCACTGTCTCTTAGATTTCTCCATCAAGGCTAGTGCTCTTATCATTTTAGTGCTCTTATCATTTGAACCATAGCTCCACCTATAGCTTTTGGGTGGTTCATTGGAGATAAGACTCTTATGGACTTTCCTGCCCTGGCTTACTTCAAATCTCAACCCTCAAATCTAAGTGCCTGGAAATTTGACAAAACCTTGAAGAAGTTGCTACCAATTCATTAATGATAGCAATAATCCTGCCCAAAATGTGTACTAAAATAAAACACTTTTTTCTAAGTATTGGAAGAGAAAAGTTTGTGATTTGTTCCAAATGTATAGAAATAAAAATTATGGGCTGGGAAGGTGGCTCAGTGGTAGAGCGCTTGCCTTGCATGCCCTGGGTTTGATTCCTCAGCACCACATAATCAAGAAGAAAAAAAGCCGGAAGTGGTGCTGTGGCTTAAGTGGTAAAGTGCTCGCCTTGAGCTGAAGAGCTGAGGGACAGCGCCGAGGCCCAGAGTTCAGGCCCCACAACCGGACCCCTAAAAATAAAAATTATGTGCTCAAGAAATATGTTCTTAGGTCTAGACTGCTTTTGAGTATGATTATTGATGAAGGATTTGAATAGGATTTGAGTGTGATTGCTCTCTTGGTTGATGACTTCATTCCTTCAAGGTACTGATGGTTGGGATCTTATTCTAACTTCTCAGAGCGAAAATAGAAGACTTACTGCAAAGTGAAGAGAACAAGAATTTGGATTTAGAGCCATGTACCGGGTTAGTTCTTCTGCACACGTTCATATATTCTTTCTTTGGAGAGGAAGACGACCTCTGACATTTGATGTATTTGGTCTTTTTAAAACTTCTTTATAAATAGTTCATCTATTAGCATCATGTTCCAAGAGTTAAGCACTATGGCATTAACATAGTGTGTGTGTGTGTGGGGGGGGTACTAAGGCACAAAATGGATGCTTTGTTCTGTCCCTGGATTGTAGAAACAATGTGAGTTTTGACTTCAGGTCTAGAGGGGCACATGATACAGGAAAAGATTCATTTTCAGGCCACTTTCATCCTTTAACTTTTCTTCTATTCCCCCCCCCCCCCCCCCCCCCCCGATCCTGGGCCTGGAACTCAGGGCCTGGGAACTGTCTCTGAGCCTCTTTGTGCTCAAGACTAATGCTCTACCACTTGAGCCACAGTGCCACTTCCGGCTTTTCCTGAGTAGTTTATTGAAGATAAGAGTCTCGAGGACTTTATTGTCTAGCTGGCTTTAAACTGTGATCCTCAGATCTCAGCCCCCTGAGTAGCTAGGATTACAGGCATGAGCCACTGGTACCCAGCTATGCTTTAACTTTTCTGAGCAGGGACATCATCGGCATTTCACATATCTCTTTCTTCTGGCTTCCTGCCACACTTGCTTCACTGAGTGTTTTAGTTAATCTGTCTACTTGTAGCTCTGTTCACATAGCCCTGGCAAGTAATGAGAGATGAGTATTTCAGGTACTTTCCTGCCCAGCCTGGCTTCAAACTGCCATCCTCAAATCTCAGCCTTCTGAGTGGCTAGGATTACAGGTGTGAGCAACCAGCACTCAGATTCCTCACTATTTTTGTATATTACATGTCTCTTCTAACAAAAACTCTTTTAAAAATGAAGTGCTTAATCAGAGTTTATCTTTAATGGACCAAATTAATATGTTTTCTTTTGTTTTATAGGTTCCAAAGAAAGCTAATTTATCAAACTTTGAGCTGGAAGTAAGTGATTGCATTGTATGTAAGAGCTCTGTGGAGGGCCTAAGATTTTAAAATGAAATATAATCTCTTTGCTTACACTGTCCTTGAGTTCTTTTGCTCAAGGCTAGCCCTCTACCACTTGGACCCATAGCTCTACTTCTAGTTTTCTGGTGGTTAATTGGAGATAAGAGGCTCACAGACTTTCTTGCATGGGCTGGCCAGCCTCCTGAGTAGCTGGGATTATAGACATGAGCCACAAGTGCCTGGCTGCTGTATCTTTCTTGTTTGTTGATTTCACTGTACTAGGATTTGAACTCATGGCCTGGCATTTGTTAGGCATGCATTGTACTAGAGTCACACCCTAGGACTCCCACCTTAAGATGAATCCTTGGGCTAGGAATGTGGCTTAGTGGTAGAATGCTTGCCTTGGGTTCGATTCCTCAGTACCACATAAACTGAAAAAAAGGGAAGTCACACTGTGGCTCAAGTGGTAGACTGCTAGCGTTGAGCAAAAAGAGGCACTACCCCCACCCTGAGTTCAATCCCTGTGGCTGGCAAAAAATAAATAAAATAAAAAAATGAATCCTCATTTATGCATGTTTTGTTTTTGTTTTTCCCCAGTCCTGGGGCTTGAACTCAAGGCCTGGGTTCTGTCCCTCAGTTTTTGCTCAAAGCTAGCACTTGAACCACCAGCTTTTTTCTGTTTATGTGGTACTGAGGAATTGAACCCAGGGCTTCATGCATGCTAGGCAAGCACTCTGCCACTAAAGCCACATTCCCAGCCCACTTATGTTTCTTAATAGAGATGCTTTAGGGCTTCTAAGTTTTCTTTTATCTTTTTTACTTTATCCATTCAGCTTTTGGCTGCATTGTATTTTTGCATTTGTTTTTTGAAGATATTTAGTAAAGATTTGGTTTTAAGACCTAAGAGACACTCAGATAAAATGTTTTCTAAAGCAAGGATTCTTTTTTTTTCTTTGGCAGTAACAGGATTTGAACTTAGGGCATCAGACACACTATATGTTCTACCACTGAGCCACTCTTTTAGTCCTTTTTTTGCACTGGTTATTTTGAGATAGAGTCTTTAACTCTTGCTTGGGTGTGAATCTAGACTGCAGTCTTCCTATTTTAGGCTTCCTGACATAGCTGGGAGATAGATATTACCACCATGCCCAGCTTCTTCTGTTGAGATGGAGTCTCATAGACTTTTCTGCCCAGGCTGGCCTTGATCTTCTGTCCTTGAACTTCTGTCCTCTGGATCTTAGTCTTCTACATATCTGGGATGACAGGCATATACCACTGTCTCAGCTGAGTTGAGATCCAGTTGTGAACTTTTCTCCCTGGGCTGGCCTCAAACTGTAATTCTCCTCATTTTAGCCTTTCCAGTAGCTAAGATTACAGGCATAAGTCAGTGGTGCCCAGCTGAAGCTGGGATTCTTAACTTGGAGTTAGATTATAGGTGATTTCAAGAGATCTGTCAATCTCTTGAAATAATATCCCAAGTTTTGTGCCTGTATTTTTCTGGGGATGCTTCCTTTGGCTCTCTCATTCAAAGATGAACATTGACATTCTGCAGGTTGGTGTTTGCATTTGAACCTGTGGTTCTTGTTCTTTTATTAGATCGTGGCTTACTGGTAGAGTATTTGTCTAGCATGCACAAGGCCCAGAGTTCCATCTCCAGTACTGTCTAGAAACAAAACAGAAAACCAAAATCAGAAATATTCAACAACCACCTGATAGTAACATGGGTACTGCAAATAAACTTGAAACAAATTAGAAAGGGACTGGGGTGTGGCTTGAGTGGCAGGTATGAGTTCAATCCTTAGTACCACAAAAATGAACAAGAACAAAAGAGGAGACTGAAAAGGACCTGGTTTGACCAGCCAGCTCCATCACACTGTTCTTGCAGCTTACCCCGTGTACCTGCCAAGCTAAACCACAGCCCAGCTGGTCTTCTCAAACCCCGCTCTGTGTGGCCTATGCAGCCTCAAGATACTTTCTATGGTTCACAGGCATTTTCTTTTTAGAAGCAAAGTTTGCCTGTGGCAATGAGTTAATTATATTATATGATACAAGGCATTTTGTAAAATGCTGAAGTCCTTACAAATGAATTTGATGCATTCTTGCACATTTAAGTTCAGAGCTAGAATATGGCTCAGCGTAAGTACTTTGGAGTACTAAGTATATTAAGAAAACGTTCCGTTTAGTGCTACGTGGTGCTTTTAAGATATTTCAGATTTTGGCAGCCATGCATTTATGCTCTGATGTCATATTTTCCTTTTTCTCTTTAGGTATCCCAAAGGCATTCATGTTGAGACTTTAGAAACAGAAAAGGTAACCTCAAGAATTACTTAGGGATAACAGTCAACATACACAGTGATCTATTGATGTGTTCCATGTCAGTTTACTTAGTTATGCTGTCAGGGGCTGGTCCTTTGGCAAGTTCTCCCCCCCCCCGCCCCCCCACCGCCCTCCTGGGTCGTGGAACTTGAACTCTGGGCCTGGGGGCTGTCTCTCAGCTTTTCAGCTCAAGGCAAGCACTCTACTGCTTGAGCCACAGCACCACTTCCAGTTTTCTGAGTGGTTTATTGGAGATAAGAGTCTCACAGACTTTTCCTGCCTGGGCTGGCTTTGAACCGCGATCCTCAGCTCTCAGCCTCCTGAGTAGCTAAGATTACAGGCATGAGCCACCGATGCCCGGCTTTTTGGCAAATTCTTTAATGCCTGTAAGCCTTGTTTTCCTCATTCGTACATTGGGCTGAATGAACATGCAGGTCATGATCTAAATCTAGAGCTGAGGATGGAACTCAGGGCACACACTTAGTGAGCCCTCTGCCACTGAGCCCTTCCCCAGCCCAGCCCAGCTATCAGTGTTACTATGTGACACCCCCTCCCCTAGCTCCACTAAGTAGAAGAGCACATGTCTTGTAAACTGGAACGTGCACATACACCAATCTGTGTTCCAAAAATGGCTTTGTATTGTGCTGGCAGGTAATATTAAGTCTTACAATGGGAGTCATGAGTATTGATCTTGTCATGTATTTCCAGTCTTCACTGATGGAATTGTAATGGGGAATATATGTCTTCAGAAAGGGTTCCTTTTGCAGAATTTAAAAAATTTAGAATTTGATGTTGTTCTTAAGTCATATATCAGCGTAGAGATTATATAAGGTACAAACGTTCTTCTCAGAAGATAAACCTCAAACATTGACACAGCAGATTTTGTGGGTTTGTGTCTGTGTGTATGACTGTGGTGCTTGAATTTGGGCCCTTGAACTATTGCTAGGCTCACTTGCTCATTGCGGGCACTCTACCACTTGAACCACAAATGCAGCCTGTTGTGTTTAATTAACATAAGATGCAATGTATGAGAAAGAAGGCAGTGCCAGGTGCTGGTGGCTCACGCCTGTAATCCTAGCTACTCAGGAGGCTGAGATCTGAGGATCGTGTTTCAAAGCCAGCCCGGGCAGGAAAAATTGTGAGACTCTTATCTCCAATAAAGCACCAGAAAACCGGAAGTGGCGCTGTAGCTCAAGTGATAGAGCACTTGCCTTGAGCTAAAGAGCTGAGGGACAGCGCCCAGGCCCAGAGTTCAAGCCCCATGACTGACAAAAAAAAAAAAAAAAAAAAAAAAGAGAGAGAGAGAGAGAGAGAAAGAAAGAAGTCAGTATTGTTTTCTATCTCCTAACCAGAAACTGCAGTTTTTTCATAGAAAATATGCTATGGAAGTTTTGCTTTATAAGTAACTACTTAGAAATTATGTTCAAGGATCAGGAATGGTGGCTTACCCCTGCAAGCCCAGCTACTTTAGGGGATTAGAGTTTGAGGATACCTTGTGTAAAAATGTTAGTGAGACTCCATCTCAGCTGAAAAGCTGAGGTTCCAGCTGAGGTGCATTTCTGTGGTTCCAGGTCAGTGGGAGGCTCAGATAAGGAAGATTGTAGTCTGAGACTGGCCTGGCCAAAAACTCAAGGTATATCTGAAAACTAGGGCACAGAAGACTGAGGGCATGGTTCAAGTGGTAGAGTTCCTCTCTAGCATTTTAGCAACTTGCTAAAATTTATGTTCAAAGATACATAACTTATTGCTAATATGTACGTGTGTGTGTGTGTGTGTATAATTTTTTTGTCGGTCATGGGGCTGGGCCTGGGCGCTGTCCCTGAGCTCTTCAGCTCAAGGCAAGCACTTGAGCCACAGTGCCACTTCTGGTTTTCTGGTGGTTAATTGGAGATAAGAGTCTCGTGGACTTTCCTTGCCCAGGCTGGCTTTGAACTAGGATCCTCAGATCTCAGCCTCCTGAGTAGGATTACAGGTGTGAGCCACCAGCGCCTGGCATATATGTATAATTTTTGTGGTGCAGGTATCTCTCTCTCTGTCTCCTCTCTCTCCTCTCTCATCCTGGGGATTGAACTCAGGACCCAGGGTTTTGTACTTGCAAGGCAGGCACTCTTCCACTTGAGCCACACCTCCCTTCCATATCAACTGTACTTTTGGTGGCATTTCACAACACTCTGTGTCGTGCTTAGTCCATGAAGTCTATGCAGTGATAAACTTGCAACTTAACCATAGCATAATTGTGACTTCTGCTTTGTCTTTTAGAAGGAGCGATACATAGTTGTCAGCAAAGTAGATGAGGAAGAACGCAAGAGAAGGGAGCAGCAGAAACATGCTAAAGAACAGGTAACTGGGCTCTGGTAGTTTTACCTGTGTGATGAATGCAATAATAGATGCTTATTTATTCCTTCAGTGTATTTCTAGATCATATGCTGGGTTTAATTTACTATTCATATTACTTTATTTTTTGATGGTTCTGGAGTTTGAACTCAGGGCTTTGCACTGCTAGCCAGGTGAGATGCTCTACCACTTGAGCAATACTCCAGTGCTTTTGTGTGTGTGTGTGTGTGTGTGTGTGTGTGTGTGTGTGTGTGTGCACGTGTATGCGTGCATGCACACTCGCACACTGGTCATAGAGCTTGAACTCAGGGCCTGAACACTTGAACATTTGTGCTAAAGGCTAGTACTCTACCACTTGAGTGACAGTGCCATTTTCAGGTTTTTGGTCATTAATTGGAGATAAAGAGTCTCATAGACTTCCCTGCTTGGGTGGCTTTGAACCATGATCCTCAGATCTAAGCCTCCTGAGTTGCTAGAATTACAGGTATGAGCTACTGGTGCCCAGCTCCCAGTGCTTTTTTGCTTTAGTTTTTTATTGTATGTGTTTGTTTGTTTTTTTTTTAACTAGAATTTGCATTTTTGCCTTTGAGGTAGCCTTAGAACTGATCCTTCCACCTCTGCCTTCTGCATGGCTTTGATTATAGGTGCATTGTTACCACATCGTCTAAACATAGTGCATTATTGAGTTCAGCCAGCAGGTGGCTACTTCCCAAAGGTGAAACATTTGTTGGTTTTTCAAGACAATTTGACCAAAACTTGAACACATTGTATGAAATGATGGGTGAAGCCTAGGTACTGTTACTTCTGTAAATAATGAATAATTTGTCATTTAATTGTTTTGTAGTACAGAAGACTGTATATAGATCAGACATGCAGTTATTTGGGATAGCGGGTACAATGTCTGACACTAACATCAAACCTGACAAAAAACTTCATTGCTTTGATGGGGAGGATGCTAGGATTTTAGTTCAAACATACCTCAATCATTTTCTTTTCCAATGTAGGAGGAGCTGAATGATGCTGTGGGATTCTCAAGAGTCATTCATGCCATCGCTAATTCCGTAAGTGAAACTAACCTTTTGTTTGTTTTTAGCTAGGTTGCCAAACATGATATTTAAGGTGAGTTACCTAAATAGTAATGCAAATGAATCATTTAGTCACATGTGGAATGCTTACCTGGCATGGAGGAAGAAGTTGGACTTGAAGAAGGATAGACTTGATGAGAAGGGTATACTTGATGAGAAAAGCACTGATTTTCAGAAAAATCTTTCTTCTGGAAATACACCCCAGGATTCGACTACTGTTTGTTGTCCTCCTAGGATACCCAAAATTAATACTATTTTCTAAACCATAGGAGGAATCAGGAAGTAAGAAATAAGGGGAAAAACAATCAATGTTTGACTGAAGATGTCTTATTTGCTAAGTAGAAGAATCCAGAAGATTAAAAATAATAATGTTGAGTTCTTGTGCATAGGTATAATTATAGCTTTAATTCCATCTCTTTTTTTTTGGTCAGTTGTGGGGCTTGAACTCTGGGCCAGGGCACTGTCCCAGAGCTCTTCAGCCCAAGGTGAGTGCTCTACTACTTGAGCCACAGTGCCACTTCTGGTTTTCTGGTGGTTAATTGGAGATGAGTCTCATAGACTTTACTTGCCTGGGCTGGCTTTAAACCACGATCCTCAGAGCTCAGCCTCCTGATTAGCTAGGAGTAGAGGCGTGAGCTACCAGTGCCCAGCTTTTTTTTTTTTTTTTGGTTGGTTGTGGGGCCTGAACTCTGGGCTAGGCACTGACCCTCAGCTCTTCAGCTCAAGGCTAGTGCCCTACCACTTGAGCCACAGCTCTACTTCCAGCTGTTTCTGCTTATGTGGTGCTGAGGAATTGAACCCAGGGCCTCATGTGTACAAGGCAAGCACTATATCACTGAGCTACCTTCCCAGCCCTCCCTCCCCCCTTTTTTTCAAATGATGGTTCTGGTTGCTTGAACCCAGAGCCTCTTTTTCTCTTGCTTGACTTTTGTGGTGGTTGTTAGTTGTGGGGCTTGAACTTGGGGGCCTGGGCCTTAAATTCAGGGCCTGGGCCTTGTCCTTGAGCTACTTTGCTCAAGGCTAGCACTCTTATCACTTTGAGCCACATTGCCATTTCCGGTTTTCTGGAGGTTAATTGGAGATAAGATTCTCATGGATTTTCCTGCTCAGGCTGGAGACTTTTCTGCCTGGGCTGGCTTCGAAACACAATACTCAGATCTCAGCCTCTTGAGTAGCTAGCATTATAGATGTGTGCCACCAGTGCCTAGCTATCTCTGTCTTTTCATTACCTTGAACTTCTGAGAGTATTGATTGTTTTGTCAGACATCTGTCCTTCTGCTTGGATATGCTTCCTTACACTTGGACTTGAGATCTTTGGTTTTGGCAAGGGTACTGTAGAAATGATGTGCAAGATGATGACCTGATCATCTGATTAAGGTGGTATCTGCTGGGTTTGCATTGTGTCATGTTACAGCTTTAAAAGGCTGATGAAATCATTGTACATGATGGACAGACACATGTGCTTCTTGTCAGCTGCCCCTATGTGGGCAGTTGTACTGATAATTTGCTAAAGCCTGTGAATGATGTTATAAATATCCAAATGGCAGAAATATCCCTTGGCAGAAAAAATATTCCCCACTCCTGCTGTAAGTTTGTAGCCTAGAACAGGAACAGTGGCTAAATAAACATATACCTAGGAATACAGTGTAGGTCAGATCATCTAGTTTTGTGTAAGTCTGTTCTGTGAAGTTTGCCCAATGATGAAAATGGCCTCATGGTGTGCACAAGTGTGAGTGTGTCTGTACAAACATGTACACACAAACATGGTTGCATTCATCTAGGCCTTTATCTGATAGATCCCAGCACAATACCACAGAGCTTATTTTTAGCCTGTTCTCTTTCCTTACTTGTATTATTTGCATGTTATATGTATATATTTTTATTTTTTATTTGTTGTTGTTGTTGGTTGTGGGGCTTGAACTCTGGGCCTGGGCACTGTCTCAGCATTTCAGCACACGGCAAGCACTCTGTCACTTAATCTACAGTATCACTTCTGGGTTTCTGGTGGTTAATTGGAGATAAGAATCTCATGGACTTTCCTGCCTGGGCTGGCTTTGAACTTCGATCCTCAGATCTGAGTCTTCTGAGTAGCTAGGATTACAGGTGTGAGCCACTGGTGCTTAGCTATATTTTCTTCCACCTGGTACACACCTAAAGCAGTTTCAAATTACTAATCCGTACTGGAATGGGAGTGGACGTGGCGAGATCACAGCTTTGTGTACGGTTCTCAGTATTCTGGTAACATCTGGTGAGAGTACCTTGTGCCACATTCCTTTCTTCTCTTTGCCTCTGGCTGCCCAGAGTGTTTGTGTGTAGCATTGTTGGTTTCACTTATCAGTGTTTGGGCGTGATTGGGGCTCCCCACACACTATATTCATGGTTTTAACCAGTGCTTCCTATGTTAGCATTGTATAGGGACACTGAATATCACTGAACTAGAAGTCAGCTTGTTAGATAGGGACTTTTCCTCTCACATTAATTATGTCAGAGAATTTTGTTTACTCACGTCGTAATCCAGCAATATCATACTAAAGGCCCACTGGGACCTTATGTAAAGCTCCACTATTGCAACCTTAAGTTGTATGTGTGTCACCTGACTAGCTTAGTCTAAAGTGACATTCAAGAGTTTCTTGGTCACTTAATTTTTTAAAATCAAAGTAGAATAATTTACACATAATATACAATTATCATTGACAAGCAATGTAATGTAAATGTGCTTAAAAACTTGAATTTGGACATAAATGATGTAAGAAATGAAGAAATGAAGATTCATTGCGTTTAATATAATTAGAGATGAGTTGTGTTTTATCTTATGAAGTTACATTTTTTTCCCTGCCAGTGCTGGAGCTTGAACTTAGGACCTGAACCACTTTGCTCTAGACTAGCACCCTACCACTTGAGCCACAGTGCCACTTCTGGCTTTCTCTGTGTATGTGGTACTGAGGAATCGAACGCAGGGCTTCATGCATGTTAGGCAAGCACTCTACCACGAAGCCACATTCCCAGCCCCATGAATATATATAAGTAAGGTTGATTTTAAAAAATACAGTCTTAAAATACATATTTGGAGATTTTTTGCTCAGAATTCAGTTTGACAGTTCAAAGGATTTGGGTTTCAGATTTTACCTTTAAAAAACTTTTTAGTCAGCTGATAGCTCATGCCTATAATTTTAGCTACTCAGGAGACTGAGATCTTAGGATCCTCATTTAAAGCCATCCCTGGCATCCCTAGCCTGTGAGACTCTTATCTTCAGTTACTTACCAAAAATGCTGAAAGTGGAGTTGTGGCTCAAGTGATAGAGTACTAGCAGAGTAGCTCAGGGACAGTGCCCAGGCCCTGAGTTCAAATCCCAGCACACAAAAAATAATTAAAAAGAGCTTTTCAGTCAAAATTTTACTGTTTCTAGCCAGTGGTGCAGTGGTACACATCTGTAGTCTCGGCTACTTGGGAAGCTGAGTCAAGAGAATCAGTTTAACCCAGGAGTTCAAGACCAGCCTGGGCAACACAGTAAGATGTAAGATAACCCTCTTCTTCTTTACTACATCTGATTCTGATTGAGGGATCCTACTTAGTGAAAAATCAAAAAAACAGGAATCATTGGGAGCTTTTAATTGCATTCTGAACACTCCAACATTGAAGAGAAATGAGGCCTGTTCATACCTATGTATTTGCTTACAGCTATGCTTTTTTATTTTTAAAATTTCTAACATGGAAAGCAAATCTGGTTTGAGTTCCTCCTCATGGAGCTTATTGCGTGCGTTTTATATTCAAGCCCCAGCAAGATTTTGACGTCTTTTTCCTGCCTTGACTCTGCAGGGGAAGCTTGTTGTAGGACACAATATGCTCCTGGACGTCATGCACACGGTCCACCAGTTCTACTGCCCTCTGCCTCCGGTGAGTGGCTCTCCAGCCAGTGTTAAAAAAAAATTCTGCAAATTACCTAATTAATTAATTTACTACGAAAATGTACTCGGCTTCCGTGCCATTCGTACAGAACCCTCTGTAGGAATCTTCTGTACCTCACTGTGTTTTTGTTGACAGGATGTATGTAGATGCTATTTTAAGGTGTCTTTAATCAACCATCATTCCCAGAGCCAGGTTAAATATTTGCTTCATCATCTTGATGCTCAGGGTTTGCTTATTCAGCGTTGGGCAGAGGGGGAAGCCACGGGTATGGCTTTGAGCTTGGTACTGCTAAAATTAGATTTTCGGCCACTGGAGTTAAATGGTGCCAAATGAACTGGGTCAGTGCCTGCAGAATTCTCCATTGCCTGCTCATGGGGTTGGCCTTCCTCAGGTTCTCTGTTGCCCTTGGTTGTGTTTTTTCCACTCTTGGAGCCAAGCTGTGTTAAGGGCACAGGCAGGAGTTCCTTTGGCTCCTGGCTGGCACTTGCTCTCTTGCTCCTTAATTGCATGTGGCTGTCTTACTGTTCCTTGTCCCTCAATCCCCCTCTCTCCTGAGCTTTTTCTCTGCATGCTGTGCTGTAGTGGTCTCACCCACTTGTGATAACTTCCACTGCAGGTACCACATACAGACATGCGCATATTCCTACCTGGATGGCCTTCAGGCTGAGGGTTGTTTAGGATTTACTTGTCTTGGAAGAGATTCTTTTTTAAATTTCAACTTTTATTTCTTCCTTCTATTCCAACTTCAATATGTGTGTATAGGTCTAAGAGCCTAATATTTCTCTTGAAGCAGAAGAATCGGTAAGACTCTGAGCTGCTTTAGAAGAGTTTATTTTAATCTTTTTTTTTTTTTTGGGGGTCCGGTCGTGGGGCTTGAACTCTGGGCCTGGGTGCTATCCCTCAGCTCTTCAGCTCAAGGCTAGTGCTCTACCACTTGAGCCACAGCACCACTTCCGGCCTTTTTCTTTTTGCTTATGTGGTGCTGAGGAGTCAAACCCAGGGCCTCAGGCATGCAAGGCAAGCGGTCTATCACTGAGCCACCTTCCCAGCCTCTCTTTTTTTTTTTTTTTTTTGTCGGTTGTGGGCCTTGAACTCTGGGCCTCAGCTCTTCAGCTTAAGGCTAGCACTCTACCACTTGAGCTAGAGCGCCACTTCCTCTTTTTTTTTTTTTTTTTTTGGTCTGAGACCAGGACTTGAACTCAGTACCTGATGTACTTTTGCTCATTGGCTGGCACTCTACCAACTGAACTATGCTTCCAGACTCCTCAGAAGAGTTTTTTTTTTTTTTTTTAAACTTTATCCTTTTCTTAGGCTCTCTCTAAATCAGTTTCTTCTGAGTCCATTTGGGTAAATGATTTCCAGTGTTCTACCCTGCCGTAATCATCACTGTTGATGCTTCCTTTGTGCACAGATTGTTAAATCCTGATACATTTCCCTGCTGTCCCGTTCCGTGCTGGCTTTCTTGGCCTTTCTGCTGCAAGGAACCTTATTTCTGACTTGGAGTTCCATAAACTAGAGGCTAAATTCCTTGTTACCCTTCAGCATGAGCCCAGTATTTGGAACTTGCCAGGCTGTGTGGTCTCTGTTACAACTCACAGTGCTGTCTTATGGGTCCCAAACTGCCATAAAGTACATGGCAGTGGGTGTGGCTGTGTTACGATAAAACTTTATTTAAAAACAATATGTGGGAGACCACATTTGGGCTGCAGGCCATGGTTATTGTAATCAGATTAGATGAATCTTCTGTTGCAGCTAGCTGCATTGGAAGGTGCCTCCTGGGGAAGTGTAGTTTTGTTTGCACATCTGCTGCCTTTCTCACCTTTCTCAGCTCACATTGCCCATGAGCATCTTGCTCATATTCCAGCTGGGCCATGAGTGACATAGCATGGCTCCCCTTCTTCTCGTTCTGTAAGCTTTAGGTTGCCTGTTACCCTCTGGGAGACAAGGGCTTCTTCGTGACTGTGGCTCTGAACAATGTGATGGGAGTATCTAAAGAGTAATGTTTCACACCAGCCACTTCCCGTCGGCTTTGTCTACCTCTTCTCTTGACTCTTTTTTTTTTTCTTTTGGTCAGTTGTGGGCTTGAGCTCTGGGCCTGGACATTATTGCTGGGCTTCTTTTTCTCAAGGCTAACACTCGAGCACTTGAGCCACAGTGCCACTTCTGGCTTTTTCTGAGATTAATTGGAGATAAGAGTCTCATAGACTTTCTTGCCCTGAACTGTGATCCTCAGATCTCAGCCTCCTGAATAGCTAGGATTATAGGCGTGAGCCACTAGTGCCTGGCTCTCCTGACTCTTTTGAACTTTATGGAACTTTATGTAATTAAGTTGTCAGCAAGGACAGAGGAAAGCATATTTAATACTGTGCTTCTAGGCATTTTGAATACCAAACAGGATGAGACATGGGAGGAATTAAATATTGATTTAATGAGTGGCTATCTTCCCACTGTGTCAGTTTTACAGTCTTCCGCTATATGACTGCTCACATGACCAACCCCACTTAAAATTCTCAGTCTCACATTTTGTTTTTGTAGAGTTGACCCTTTTTAGCAATGTTTTCTGTCATCAGGCTTTTTGTCATCGGGCCCAACCTTCCGTGTAATCCAACTACTTGTCACCCTCTTTCCCAGCCTGACTGGCTCTTCTGTAACATCCTTCTTCTAGGGGATTAGCTACTTGGGCAAAGACGTGCTCTTTTCCTTGCCTAAGTGCCTGGCACAGTTCTTCATGTGTGAGCACTTAATAAATGTTGACTTGAATGGGATTAGTCTTGAATGAAGTTCTTGAATGATTTATTATAGTGTAGGAGTGGGTTAGGATAAACAGTTTTATCCCTTGCTTTATTACCAAGGAGACCTGGGTAATTTACTTACATATGCTCTAACATTGTCAGAGGGAGAAGCTAGTTTTCTTCTACCTTCAGAAGAAGTGGTGAGAATAAATAAGAAAACACTTTTGAAATGGCAGAGGTCTTACATGTACAGATACCACATATTTTTGTTTCAAAGTATACTATGGAATTGGGCACTGGTGGCTCACACATGGTAATCCTAGCTACTCAGTAGGCTGAGATCTGAGGATCACAGTTTGAGTCCAGCCCAGGCAGGAAAGTTATCTCCAGTTAAACAGCAAAAAGCCAGAAGTAGAGCTGTAGCTTTAGTAGTAGAGTGCTAGCTAGCCTTGAGCATAAGAAGCTCAAGGCCAGTGCCAGGCCCCCAGTTCAAGTTCCAGGACTGGCACACAAAAATAAAGCAGCCAGTGTATACCACAGAATCCCTATCTTAGAAGTGCCTTTTTGGGAGCAGTTTCCTTGTGAGACTGCTTTTGAACAGATCTTTCAGAAGATATTGGGCCTGGAGGTCCCATCCTTCTGCCTTTTTTCTTGCTTGAGGATTCATGGCAGCATTGAGAGATTGTAGACAGTTATCCTGGCACTTTCGTTTGACTTAGCATTGAAACCACGCTTGTGCCTTGTCCATTAATTTAACGATAACCATTGAAACTGGTAAATATTTCAAGCCAGCTAAGTACAGACTGCATTTACAGGCTTGAGAAGCTAATTGGAAACGGCAGTTTCCTGTGAGGCATGAGGAATGCTGAAGAGAGAAGTGTGGTTCACGCAGGGTCAGGAGTGTGACTCTCCAGGCTAGCTTGGCAATTATATATGTAAATGAGTTAATTCAAAATTAGAGCACTCTCATTTCTGCTCTAGGCTTCCTGATCAAAATAAACTTAGGAAATGAATAGTCTAATTTAGGCACTTGCTGTGAGTGCCATTTAGCAATTTTCTGAGTACTTAAGGCAGGAATCGTGTGTCTGTTGGAAAAGAGTAGCCATTTCAACTAGCGTTAAAGGATGGTCCCAGAAGAGGTATGAACTAGTTTATAATAGGGGCATTTCCTATATAGACTCTAATGTGACATTGCCACTTCCATGAAGTCTAAATAACAGAACACAACCTATTTCCTGTTACTAGGGCTTCTTTTGTTTTCTTTTTGCTTTTCTACCTAGAATAGAAACTCCTCCCTTTTGGCCATAAATACCCTTTAATTTGGCTATTATGGGTATGGTAAGGTCAGTTATGAGGTTCTGTGGTTCCCAATCAGTAAAGATTTGGGAGTTTTTAAAAAGTGATCATTACAAATGGGTTTTGCAGTCTAGCTGTAGCTCAAGGCCTGTGTGAGGTATGGTGGTTTGTTTGAGAAGACAGCTATGAGCCTGGGCTGCTAATGTATGTTTTGAATACCGTGAGTGTCTTAGAAAATTGTAACCAGTCATTCTCTTATTTTTTTTTTTAGGACTTGAATGAGTTTAAGGAGATGACGGCGTGTGTCTTCCCCAGGTTGGTTTCTTCGAGGATTTGTCTTGCATTTACAAGTCACTGTGACATGGACGTTACAAATAGTTATGTAGTAATTCATGAAAACCATTAGGTCATGAGTAGTTCCTATAGGAACTATAGGAACTATAGTTCCTATAGGCTGGAAAAGGGTTTAATATAGCCAACTTTGTGATTGTGGGGTATTTGAAAATTATGACTAAGCTAGGCGCAGATGGCTCATGCCTATAATCCTAGCTACTTAGGATGCTGAGATCTGCCATCCCTGGCAGGAAAGTCCATGAGACTCTTGTCTCTAATTAACCACAAGAAGAACAGCAGTTGCACTGTGGTTCAAAGTGGTAGAGCATTCATCTTGAGCTGAAGAGCTCAGGGACAGCACCCAGGTCCTGAGTTCAAACCCCATAACTGACAAAAAAAAAAAAAAAGACAAAAGAAAATGATGACTATTTAGTTATCCCATTAAGAATTGGAATTTGGGCCGTGTACCAGTGGCTCACGCCTGTAATCCTAGCTACTCAGGAGGCTGAGATCTGAGGATCACGGTTCAAAGCCAGCCTGGGCAGGAAAGTCTGTGAGACTCTTATCTCCAATAAATCACTAGAAAACTGGAATTGGCACTGTGGCTTAAGTGGTAGAGTGCTCGCCTTGAGCTGAAGAGTGTAGGGACAGCACCCAAAGCCCAGAGTTCAAGCCCCACAACCGACAAAAAAAAAAAAAAAAAAGAAAGAAAAAAGAAAAATTTGAAGCAGGGTATTGGTGGCTCATGCCTATAATCAATCCTAGCTACTCAGGAGGTTGAGATCTGAGGATCACAATTCAAAGCCAGCTCCAGCCCAGGCAGGAAAAGTCTGTGAGACTCTTGTCTCCAATAAACCACTCAGAAAACCGAAAGTGGCGCTGTGGCTCAAATGGTAGAGTGCTAGCCTTGAGCTGAAGAGCTGAGGGACAGTGCCCAGGCCCAGAGTTCAAGCCCACCCCCACCCCCCCATCCCCCCACCCCCCGACTGACAAAAAAGAATTAGAATTTGAGCTGAGTGAGCACAGATAGTGACTTTCTTTGCATTTCACATCTTGCTGGTGGAGAAAGGTTTCTGTGATACTCCAGTATGTTCTCATAATTACCAGCATGTCCAACAGAGAGCATGATGCTGTGGTCAAGTATCTGTCTGGCTATAGATTTATTTTCTTTCATCTCAAGTCAGTGCTGATCCTGATAAGCACCTAGTACATGTCTGATAAGAGCATAGGTCATCCATGTGCATCCTCCAGGTGCTTCCTTCAGCTGGGCTGTCTCTGTCATATCCAGCTTTCCCACTGATGTGAAGAGAAGTGGAGAGCTACAGTTTCCACATTGGTCAGTCTCAGTCTCTGGAATAGAGCAGTAAGAAGTTAACAACAGCATGAAGCTAGGAACTCAGCGTTTGGGCCCATCTGAATGTATGCATCCAAATCTAGGTAGCAACAGTAGATGGCAGTGATTGGTGAAGATGAGTATTTGGACAGTGTTAACAAACCATGAGAGCATTTGACCCCTCTCTTGACCTTGATGCCCACCACATACCTCAGGCACAAACCAGTCTGGAATATTCCCTTAAGTGTTAGAGTGTGGATTGCCCTGTTCATCCTGTTAAGTTCCTGGGCATGGCATCGAATCCCCAGACTAATGTGCCATGATGCCATGACTGGGTTCAATATGGCTAACATGCTTGGTGTCCCTGTCTGCTTTAGTATTTTTTTTTTTTTATAGGTCTTGGGGTTTGAACTCTGGGCCTGGGCATTGTCCCTGAGCTCCTCAGCTCAAAGGAGTGATCTAACACTTGAGCCACAGTACCACCTTTCTGGTGGTTAGTTGGAGAAAAGAGTCTCATGGACTTTCCTGCCTGGGCTGGCTTTGAACTGTGATCCTCAGCAATCGGCCTCCTGAGTAGTTAGGACTATAGGCATGAGCCACTGGTGCCCGACTGCTTTAGTATTTTATATATGCAATGCTGTACTTTATGTTGACTAAAATGCACTTTGAATATTGACCTATATTTTGTTTACCTTCTTAAAATTCTTCCTTCTTTAGGCTCTTGGATACTAAATTGATGGCCAGCACACAGCCTTTTAAGGTATTATTTAAATTTGAACTATTACTAATAAGCTGTATTTTGAGTTTTGAATGAACTACTAATAGCTTTGAGATTACCATTTGCCTCCAAGAGAAGAAGAAACAGGAAGAAGGAAGGAAGGGAAGGAAGGGAGGGAGGAAGGAAGGAAGGAAGGAAAGAAGGAAGGAAGGAAGGAAAGAAAGAGAGATAAATAAATCAAATGTAAACAGCAGTTATCTTTGGATGGTTGAATTAGGTTCTTTCCATTCCTTTTGAATGTTGGCTTTTAATATTAAAATATATAATTTCCGAGTAGGTTATATATGTACAAAGTTCATCCTTTCTCTATTTTCTTTTCCTTACATTTTGGATATATTTTCTTTTAAAAAATATTTACCTATTTTTTATTCTTTTTTTTGACAGTACTGGGATTTGAACTCAGAGCCTCAAGCTCTTTTTTTTTTTTTTTTTGGTCTGGTTGTGGGGCCTGAGCTCTGGGCCTGGGCGCTGTCCCTCAGCTCTTCAGCTCAAGGCTAGCGCTCTACCACTTGAGCCACAGCACCGCTTTCGGCTTTTTTCTTCTTGTTTATGTGGTGCTGAGGAATCGAACTCAGGGTCTCATGCATGCAAGGCAAGCGCTCTACCACTGAGCCACCTTCCCAGCCCAAAGAGCCTCAAGCTCTTGCTCAGCTTGCTTGCTCAGCTGACTCTCTACCACTTGATTCACATCACTGACTCAGCTTTTTTGGCTGGTTATTTTGGAGATAGAATCTTGGACTTTACTGTGAATGCTCACTTCGAACTGTAGTCCTCCAGATTTCAGCCTCCCAAGTAGCTACAATTACAAGCCTGAACCATTAGTGTCTGGTTTATTTTTATTTTATTATTATAAATTAGTACAATTTTTTGAAACAGGGTCTTGCTGTGTAGCCCAGGTTAAACTCAATCTTGATTCTCCTACCTTTAGTCTAGCTTTTTATTTAATTTTTATTTATTTTTATTTTTATTTTTATTTTTTTACTATACATTTTCTATTTTAGAATAGTGTGAAGGACTTTATATAATTGAGATCAGCACCAGAACAGAGTAGTTTTCTGGGAGCAGGTCAGGGCCTGGTGCTTACTGGGCAGGATCTCTACCCCTGAACCCCAGCCCCAGCTCAGAATGCCTGTAGGCTTGGTTTTATTCATAAAACTCTTTTTGGCTAGAGATGTGACTCAAGCATCAGGATGCCTGCTTAACAGATGTGAAGTCCTGAGTTAAAATCCCAGTCCTGCCAAAACAAAAACTAAATAAAGAAATACCATTTTTTTTTTTCTTTTACAGACAGGGTCTTGCTACATAGTACAAGTTGTGTCTCATCCCCCAAATTCTGGGATTATGGACATGTACCACCACACTCAGCTGGTTGTTCTTTCCATAGAGTGAAAATTAAACATGTTACTTTTTCACATAAAATAATGGCTTCTAAAGAACACAAGGGGGCAGCACGAAATGTGCTTTGTGTGTGTGCGTGTGTGCGTGTGTGCGTGCGTGTGTGTGTGTGTGTGTGTGTGTGTGTGTGTGTGTGTGTGTGTGTGTGTGTGTGTCCTGGAAGTGCATCTCTTTGGCGGGTGTATATTGTACTGAGAGTGCAGAGTTATAATCCTGACTTCCTGCTTTTCAGGAAATCATTAACAACACATCCCTTGCAGAACTGGAAAAGCGGTTAAAAGAGACACCTTTCAATCCTCCTAAAGTTGGTAAGAATATTATTAAGCCTGAAAACCCTGTTAGTGATAACCATTGATATATACTATAGAAAAAAAAATGAAATGCTTTCAAACTATAGTGCATATTTATTTATAGACTTGGGCCAAGTTAATTTGTTTATGTCCTGTGCCAAATTACCATTCTCTGAATAAAGTTGATCTTTGAATTCCACCTCTACGTTACATTAATCAGCGTGGGTAGAAAGGCTTCATTGAGAAGTTTAGCAATTAAAGCTTCAAGGCATTTATTTCCTAATGCTTGTAATTCTTCCAAAACTCAACACCTCCTTTTAGATGGTGCATTGTTAAAGCAGAGCCTGAAAGTTGTTGGTTGTCAGGAGTAAGATGAAAAATACATTTTCTGCCTCACAAAAGCCCAGGAATGCCAGATCTGGTGATGCACCTCTGTAATCTCAATACTCAGGAAGCTGAGGAGGGCATAATTGTGAGTTCAAGGCCTTCCTGGGCTATGTAGCAAGACCATACTTGAAAAAACAATAGTCCCCCAACTGGTTTACTGAGAGATTGAGCCACGTGCCCTTCTTCCTTCTAAGCTGGTTTTGGAAGTGGAAACACTTCCTAACCAGAGGTGAGAAGGAGTGTTTCTCATGGATGTGGCCACCACTTGGTGTTTGGTAAACCTTGGGGAAGTACATCCCTGGTACTTCAGCCTAATTTGCTGCTTAAACTATAGTTATCCTTACATCAGCAGTGGCCTGAGGACTTCTGAAGGCATTGATAATAGAACTAATGGCTCAAACATTGACACTGTGAGGTATTAAAGTACCTAGATTATAATGACTTGCTTCCTTTTCTGGGTAATGGTCCAAGAAAAGAGTTAAGATGATGTATGGGTGGATGGTGGGGAAGCCAGTACAGTGGAATAATGGATTTGAGAAATAACGAGTGTTTGCTGGTGGTCATTTTGAGGATATTACTTAGGTCCCTATCAGGCCATATTGGAAGGTTTTTTAAAAAAAGACATTCAGTGTAATATTTGGTACTTACCAGAGCTTAACCAATTCTTGTTTAAAGAGCCTTCTATTGACTAAAACAGCTACAGCCTTTCACCATTAATTTTCATTCATGCTTGCAGTAGCCTTCCTGACATTCATTCCTAGACTCTTAGGAAATAATTATTGATGAGCAAGAGTTTTATCCTCTCATTTCCATTTGCAATTCAGGTATCTGGCAGGGAATGTAGCAGGTCTTGCTTCCCAGATTTCATGCTGTCAACATGTGTGTCCATCAGTGTGATAATAATGTTAAAGTGTTGTTTTTGTAATGACCTAAGGGTAGATTATAGCAAGTTCTGATCTGTCTTTGAGGTGATGGTGCTGCTGGTTTGGAAACATGGTAGAGGGTGGCATTGATGTGGAAATGCCGGGGTATGGAGAGATAACAAGTAGTGAGTGTGTAATATGTATCAGACACTAGGTAAGAGCTTTGTGTTACAACATTTGACCTTTACAAAGACTTGTGACAATTTGATGGTTATATATCCATTTTACAAAACTGCAGATCAGAGGTGAACAGTCAGGCAGTGTATAAATGGTGGAGTGAGTTGGGCGCTGGTGGCTCAAGCCTGTAATCCCAGCTACTCACAAAGCTGAGGTCTGATGACTGGGCAGAAAAGTCTGTGAGACTCTTTTTTTTTTTAAATATTTTTATTTTTGGTCGTTTGTGAAGCTTAACTCTGGGCCTGGGCGCTGTCCCTCAGCTCTTCAGCTCAAGGCTAGCACTCTACCACTTGAGCCACAGTGCCACTTCTGGTTTTCTGAGTAGTTTATTAGAGATAAGAATCTCACGGACTTTTCCTGCCTGGGCTGGCTTTGAACCATAATCCTCAGATCTCAGCCTCCTGAGTAGCTAGGATTACAGGCATGAGCCACCAGCACCCAGCTGTGAGACTCTTATCTCCAATTAATTAGCCACCAAAAACCTGTATGTAGAGTTGTGGCTCAAGTAGTAAAATGCTATCCTCGAGTGAAAAAGCTCAGGGAAAATGTCTAGGCTCTGAGTTCAAGCTGCAGTACCTACATGTATGCATATGTGCGTGTGTGCGCATGCATGCACATACACACACACACAAAGTGGTGCAACAGAGGTTGATACTGAGACAGTGTAACCGGAGTCCTGATGCAATCGATGTGTGTTGGGAAGAACTTGCTTTCGTGTCCTCTGAAAGCAATCAGAGAAGGAATACCTTGCCTTAGGGTGATTTTGGTGTGGATTTTGATGGGGATATTTACTGTCTTCCCGCCAATAGTGTAACTAGTCTGGACCAGAATTCTCATCTTCAGTAATTCTGTTATCTTCCCCTTACAAGATAGTGCATGGACAGAATGAAGAAACAGGCAATTTTTTGTTTTCCTGCTCGCTGCATGCCCTAGTGGTTTGGATCATCAGGCATTGTGCTTTCTGCTTTTCACATTTTGTGATGTCCCAGGGAAACCTCTTTTCTTTTTTCTCTGTAGAAAGTGCAGAAGGTTTTCCAAGTTACAACACAGCTTCCGAGCAGCTCCATGAGGCCGGCTACGATGCTTATATCACCGGACTGTGCTTCATCTCCATGGCTGATTACCTGGGTACCGCCTCTCTTCATTCTCCTCACTCACCCTCCAGGCTTCAGGGGCTCTCCCCTGCTCCCATGCTTAGCCCTGGCTGCAGTAAAAAGTTTCCATACATTGGGGGGCCCAGACAACAGATAGTTGTTTCTTGTGGCACTGGAGGCTGGGAAGGCTGAGATCAAGGTTCTGGCACATCTGGTGTTCTGGTTTGCAGCAACCCTCACATAGTGGAGAACAGAAAGAGGGGAAGCTCTAGCATGTCTCCCTTTAGCTGTGTCCCAAATGTTTCTTGTTCAGACACCATTGTGTGTGTGTGGGGGGGGGGGGGGGACGAGGATTCCACAGAGGAATTTGGGATAGGGAAGCGCAAACTTCTGCCATGTAACTACTGTTTCCCTAGGATCCATTCACCACGGCAGAAGTTCTGAGTCAGGAGTTGGAGGGGCCGGGGTGGGGGATAGACAGAGATCAACTGCCAATGCTTAGCTCTTGAAAGCACCTTTTATCTTTGCTGTCGATATAATCCACTGTGTTCTGTTGAATTTTCAGGTGCTGTCCACTTGACCAGGTTTACACCTGTTTATTTTCTTCTTCTTTAGGTTCTTTTCTTAGTCCACCAAAAATTCATGTGTCTGCCAGATCAAAACTCATCGAGCCTTTTTTTAACAAGTAAGTAGTAAGAGGTGCCAGCCCCCCCAGTCGTCTCATCAACAACCAGCCCAGGCTCTTGAGGTGATAAGGCACTGGTGTGTGTGTGACTGGTGTGTGTGTGTGTGTGTGTGTGTGTGTGTGTGTGTGTATTTTGCCAGTCCTGGGGCTTGAATTCAGGGTCTGGGTGCTATCCCTGAGCCTCTTTGTGCTCAAGGCTAGTGTTCTATCACCTGAGCCACATTGCCACTTTTGGCTTTTTTCTGGGTAGTTTGTTGGAGATGAGAGTCTCACGGACTTTTCTGCCTGGGCTGGCTTTGACCCGCAACCCTCAATCTCAGCTTTCTGAGTAGCTAGGATTGCAGACATGAGCCACCAGTGCCCAGCTTGTCATATATTTTTGAATCAAATATTTCTCATCTCTAGTAACTCAGATGCTATTTGAAAATAGGAGTTGACCTGTGGAAAAATAATTTATTAAATATATTGGGAAGGAAGTAAACCCTACCTACCAACAAACATTACCCAAGGTGGTCTCTTGGAAGCATTGGTAGTTCTGGCCTTCTAATTGCCTACCAGGGAGTTGTGTGGATTGTGACTCCTATCTCCTAAAAAGCTTTTCTTGTGTGTGTTCCCACAATTATGACATAATACTTCTAGAAAGGAGAACACTAATTCTGGATATTCACTCAGTCCTTCGGACTAGCAAAAGTCTTCCCATCTCATGCAACCCTTATGACCTGGAGGAAGGCACATAGTTATTCTGTACTTGAAGAGGCACAAGCAGTTTGTCCAAGGGAATGTCATCATCTGCTATATAGCTCATCTCACCAGTTCTTTTTAGAAAGAACCCAAGGCAGCATTGTCCCTGAAGATAAAATTCTATGTGGAATCCTGTTCAGATCAGGGCTTGCATTTGAACAAGCATCCTCTCACTTACAGAGAACAGCGTGCTCATTCCCCTGCCTTTTTTTTTTTTTTTGGCCATTCCTGGGGCTTGAACTCAGGGCCTGGGTGCTGTCCTCGAGCTTCTTTTCCTCAAGGCTAGTACTCTACCACTGGAGCCACAGTACCAATTCTGGCTTTTTCTGTGTATGTGGTACTGAGGAATCGAACCTAGGGCTTCATGCATGCCAGGCAAGTCCCCTACCACTAAGCCGCATTCACAGCCTCCTCTGCCTTTTTCTAAGAACCAAGGTCAATGGAAAATAAATGTCCTTCAGAAAACACTTTGTAAAAAGCTATCTTCAAGAGAGTCTAGGGTGTCTTGCAGAGACAGATGACTCAATAAAATAGAAGGCCAATGCCTGACTTTGTGCTTTCTGTGGTATAAGAAAGTAAAAGAGTATTTTTAGCTCTTTCCAGTCTCAAAGGACTTGGTCAGAAGATTTTCTCTAAGACTAGCTTTCCATGAATTGATTAAAAGAGACCAAGATGAAAGAAGGCAAGCCATTTCCCCACATCCCATGATGGCAGATGTCTTTTCCTCACCTTGTGCCTTGGTTCTCTTGACTCTCAACCAAAAGCAGCATGTGGGAGGTAACCAGGCCATGAAAAAGGCACAACGGGACCCTCTAAAATCATTTAAGGACACTCTTCTAGACATATATGGTATAAAAACACCTTTATTACATTTGATGTAATTAACACCTGTCATCTTGGGATGGTCTCAGTAGATGATTCAGTAATAGGTCTGGATTGGTGGTACACATCTGTAATCACAGAATTTATTAAGATGAAGATTTCAAATTCTAGGCCAACATGGGCTACCAAGTGAGAGTTTCTCTCAAAATACACTATTTTTACTTTTTTTTTTGCCAGTCCTAGGTGCGTCCCTGAGAGTTTTTGCTTAGGGCTAGCACTCTACCACTTGAGCCACAGTTCCACTTCTAGCTTTTTGGTGAGTAATTGGTGATTAAGTCTCATAGACTTTCCTGCCTGGGCTGGGTTTGAACCATGACTCAGTGGTAGAGTGCTTGTCTTACATGCATGAAGCCCTGGGTTTGATTCCTCAGTACCACATAAGTAGAAAAAGCTGCAAGTGGCACTGTGGCTCAAGTGGTAGAGTGCTTGCCTTGAGCTGCAGAGCTGAGGGACAGCACCCAGGCCCAGAGTTCAGGCCCCACGACCAACAACAACAATGATAAAACATCCCCTTGCCTTTTTTTATATTACTTTTCAGAAACGGTCTGATGCCTTTTTTTTTTTTTTTTTTTTTTTTACTCAGGGATGGCCTCAGACTGATCCCTTTAGCTGGGATCTAAGGCATTCACTACAGTACCATCTTGCTTGTTGGAATGGGGGTCTTGCTAACCATTTCCTTGTTGTTTTGTTTCTTGAGACAAAGTCTTGCTAGGTAGCTCCCTATAGGCTTGAATTGGATATATTCCTGCCTTAGTTTCCTGAGTGCTAAGATTATAGTCATGTGTCACCATAAAGCATAAAAACAGTTTCTTCTACAAGCTCTCTCTTTTTTTTTTTTTTTTTTGTCGGCATGGGCTTGAACTCTGGGCCTAGGCGCTGTCCCTCAGCTCTTCAGCTCAAAGCGAGCGCTCTACCACTTGAGCTACAGCGCCACTTCCAAAACAGTTTCTTCTAACACAGGAATAACTTTCTAGGTGTTGGTTATCAGAACCCTTACCATGAAGAATGAAGTATCTACTTGGCTGGGCACTTGATGTGTCTTGCTGTTTCTTAGTATTGTAAGCAGTACCGATTTAGTTGGGTAAAACATGTACAAGAGCCTACTGATTCATGTGAGCCTAATCAAGTTTCTTAGCCATATTATTATTAAATTGTTGGTCTTCCAAATTCTCAGGCCACTGAGGGCCTTAGTGGGGTTTTCCTGTCATGCTCAGAGCAGTGCTGTTCCGGCTGATGACTCCATTTGTAAATGAGATCAAAACCTGCTCAGCCTCCCAATGCCTGCCAGTGATGGGCCTTAATTGCAGGTCAGTGAAGCCAGACTAATTGCTTGTTGGGCAGTTGGCTTGCTTTTGTAATTTGCTATTAAGTAGAATGTCATCTCTACCCAAAGCACACAATATATTGTTATCTAACTAAAGCTCATTAAAATCATCTCACACGAAACAGAATGCCTTGCAAATAAAGGAAAACAAGTGACATGACAGTTGTAATCAACAAGTGGGCTTTTTTAAGTCCTACTGGAGAAGACAGACACAAATGGTTGCTATGGTGTGTAGTGGTGAGGTGGCCGTCTTAACCAGGGGTGGCCGTTGTTAGGCTGTCAGATGACAACCAGTGATGTGGGCTTTTGTTTCTGATTGTGAGACTGGCACATTCCCGCAGTGCCTTTGCACTTCCTGAAAGGAAAAAGCCGGTGCCCTAGCAGTCAGTTCATATACCATTCCTGCTAATTGGAAGTTGGGAAGATGGCTCAGGCTTGTTCCCATCTTGCAGCCTTTGGACTAACTAACAAGGCAAGCTCTGTGCAGAACTTTTCTTTCAACTTTCTCATTACTGATTTTCTTTTCTTTCTTTTTGTTTTTGTTTTTGTTTTTGTGTTTTTTTTGGGGGGTCTGGTCGTGGGGCCTGAACTCTGTCCCTCAGCTCTTCAGCTCAAGGCTAGCGCTCTACCACTTGAGCCACAACGCCACTTCCGGCTTTTTTCTTTTTGCTTATGGGGTCCTGAGAAATCGAACCCAGGGTCTCAGGCATGCAAGGCAAGCACTCTACCACTGAGCCACCTTTCCCCTCATTACTGATTTTCATTCATCAGTTGATATTTATTGAGTAACTACTCTATGCCAGGAATTGGTATAGATGTTCAGGATAATAGCACAATTTGTTTTTTGTTTTTTGTTTTTTTCCTATTTATGACGAATACTTAACAGGAGAGAAAAATCTCTGAAATGAGTAAGAGCTCTAAAAATGTTTTAGAAACAACACTAGTAATACTGATCAAGGAGTATCTACTAAAAAAATGAATGGCATATTGAGTGTGTGTGTGTGTGTGTGTGTGTGTGTGTGTGTGTGTGTGTGTGTGTGTGTGTGTGTGTGTGTGTGTGTGTGTGTGTGTGTGTGTGTGTGTGTGTGTGTGTGTGTGTGTGTGTGTGTGTGTGTGTGTGTGTGTGTGTGTGTACGTTTAAAATTTGTTTTGTTCTTGACAATCTTACTACTTAGCCCAGGCGGGGTAGGAGTTTGATATTATAGCTCAGGGTAGCCATGAACTTTATTCTCTTGATTCTCATATCATAGCCTCCCAAGTACAGGGATTACAGGTGTGCACCACCACACCCTGTTCTTTCCTGGGGTCTATAAAGAAAAAAGTCTTTTTTTTTTTTTAGGTCCGGTCGTGGGGCCTGAACTCTGGGCCTGGGCACTGTCCCTCAACTCAAGGCTAGCGCTCTACCACTTGAGCCACAGCACCACTTCTGGCTTTTTTCTTTTTGCTTATGTGGTGCTGAGGAATTGAACCCAGGGCCTCAGGCATGCAAAGCAAGCGCTCTACCACTGAGCCACCTTCCCAGCCCAAGAAAAAAGTCTTGCCAGGTGCTTGTGGCTCATACCTGTGTAATCCTAGCTGCTCAGGAGGTTGAGACCAGAGGATTGGTGATTTGAAGCCAGCCCAGGCAGGAAAGTCCATGACACTCTTATCTCAAATTAACTATCAGAAAGCCAGAAGAGGTAGAATACTAACCTTGAGCACAAGCTCAGGGACCTTACCCAGGCCCTAAGTTCAAGCCCTAAGACTGACAAAAAAAAAAGTCGGTTAACCTTTTTTTTTGGGGGGGTGGGGGGTCCGGTCGTGGGGCCTAAACTCTGGGCCTGGGCGCTGTCCCTCAGCTCTTCAGCTCAAGGCTAGTGCTCTACCACTTGAGCCACAGCGCCACTTCCGGCTTTTTTTTTCTTTTTGCTTATGTGGTGCTGAGGAATTGAACCCAGGACCTTAGGCTTGCAAGGCAAGCGCTGTACCACTGAGCCACCTTCCCAGCCCTTTCCTTTTCTTTTTTTGTAGGCTATTTCTTATGAGGATCCTGGACATCCCCTATCTAAACCTGGAAGGACCAGACTGTGAGTAAAGTTTTATTTCTTCATTAAATCTGTACATTTCCTTGTGTGGCCTGGGAGGGGCGGCAGGAAAACTACATTGGAAAAGGCGCTTTTCTCATTAGCACTGGGCAGCAGTTCTGTGGCTGTCAGCACTGCAGTGCCTGAATTAATGGCACCCCTGGGCCTGCATTAGTCATCTCTCTACTCACATTTTCCAGTTTATGCATGGGCTGAATCTTGAAGAACTGTATCTTCTCTTCATTATTTTGTTTTCCCTCAGAATTCTAATTTCCTTATTTCCTATAAATATTTATAACAGATGTTAAGATAAGCTCCCCATGTCAGTCACTTGTTAAATTCCTATTTTCCAATTAGTTGATTATGCATATGTTTAAATTTAGTGGCTTGATTTCTTTTTCCATTAAGAACCTTGCAAGTTGGTGCATCCAGTGTTATGTGTTACTATAGGCCCTGGATTCCATCCAAATATAAAATAACCCAAAATTAACCACATAAAACCCTTGGAAGGCCAGGGTGTCTTTGGGGGAGAAAAGGGGCTCTACTGATACTTTCTTCTGCTTCCCACTTGCCTTCCATTGTTTTGTTTTGCTTTTTGTCTTTTGTCTTACTCTGGGCCTGGGTGCTTTCCCTGTGCTCTTCAGCTCAAGGCGAGTGCTCTGCCGCTTGAGCCACAGCACCACTTCCAGTTTTCTAGTAGTTTATTGGAGATAAGAGTCTCACGGACTTTTGTGCCCAGGCTGGCTTTGAACTATGATCCTCAGATCTCAGCCTCCTAAGTAGCGAGGATGACAGCCGTGAGCCACCAGCACCCGGCTTTATTGTTCTTTTTTTTTTTACCTCCCTTAATGCCTGTGACTGGCTGGCATGCAGAAAGGGGGTGCTGAGGTTGACCATAATCATGCCATGCCAGTTTGAGGCACACTTGGTTCTGCTCCATGTGGAGTAGGCACTCTCACAACAGTTGAAGCTCACTGTGGCCACTCTCAGTTCGTAGTTTTGAGTGGACACAGAAGTTAGGTAGGCCTCTTGGATATAGTTGCACAGATAAGGGATCTGGGATTGGAACATAAGATTGTGAGGAAGGATCAGCTCTACTTACTCCATTTAATTTGAGTAGTGCATTGTTAACTGGGAAATGAAATAAACCTTTGGACATCCTACTGAAAAGAAGATGCAATGCTGTCTCTGGAACAGAGCAGCAAGGTTTTCCTGTAGATGATTTGTGTAGGAACTCAGGAGAGAATGTGCTTCTCTGTGGAATGGCTAGGAAGTGTGTTAAAGGTTCTCTGAAGTGTGAGAATCTCAAACCCCACCAGTACTAAGGGTACTTTCTGGAGCTGCCTAGTGATCACGAATGGAGCGGCAGGTCCGCAGGCTCCTATGGCCTTGGTTTCCTTGATCGATTTTCAACTCAGAACCCTTGTCACACTTTGTCTTTTAGTGCAGCCTAAACGTGACCATGTTCTCCATGTGACATTCCCTAAGGAGTGGAAAACCAGCGACCTTTACCAGCTCTTCAGTGCCTTTGGTAGGTAAAAGCCAGGCACAGATATACCTTCCTGGGTTTTGGTGGGGTTTTTTGTTGTTGTTTTGTTTTGTGTAGGGGCATAGACAAACTAGCTTGGGTGTGGAAGAGTGTAAATAGACAATGTTTTAATTTTACTCGTGGGATTTTCCTGTACTAATGTATGCTGAAGGGCTTTTAATAATATTTCCCTATGGAGTCTTACTAATTCATGGAATCAAGATGCCATTACTGTGACTGACCTTACAACTGACCAGGGAAAATAAATAATTTTTAAGATTAAATTCAATGCCTGGGTGCCGGTAGCTCATGTATGTAATCCAACCTACTCAGGAAGCTGAGATCTGAGTATCTCAGTTTGAAGCTAACTCAAGCAGAAAAGTCTGTGAGACTCTAGGATAGTCCATGAGACTCTAATCTCCAGTTAACCACCAAGAAGCCAGAGGTGGACCTGTGGTTCAACTGGTAGAGCTCTAGCCTTGAGCATAAATACTCAGAGACAGTGCCCAGGCCCTGAGTTCAAGTTCCAGGACTGTCAACTAAAACAGAACAAAACAAAAGATTCAATTCAGAGAGAAAGCTTGTTTCATAAGGGCAGGCAGAGTACTTGAGCTAAAATAATTAAAGCAACAAATGCAGATGTCTGCAGACCAAGATACAAGATGTGTATGAGGCAGATGTGTACTGGGGCTTGAATTCAGTGCCTGTGCTTTCACTCAGCTTTCTTTCTTTTGTTTTTAAAATAAATTTCTAATAGCTTCTTATTTTCCCTGGTGTGGTTTTTCTCTTGAAGTTGTAAAAGAAATAACTGATGCAAAGGATTAGGTTTTCAAAGATCAGGTCAAGTTTTACACCAGGTCTTCTCTCTTATATTCCACACTTGACTAAAACAGGTCAGGTTGCAAAGTAAATTCCAAAGCTCTCTAAAATGGTCAGATGGTTACTTTATTTTCAACTAAATATTAACAGGTAACATTCACATATCCTGGATTGATGACACATCGGCCTTCGTTTCTCTCAGCCAGCCTGACCTAGTTAAGATTGGTAAGTGTCTTCAACATCAGCTTGGGGTAGTAACAGTGGGGGCTCACCTTCAACTTAGGGGCTATGGATTCCACCATCTCCTTGTCTCTAAAATAAAGGAAATAATTAGTATCATGGAAGGTGATGAAATGAGCCAAGGTTCTGGATTCATTAGACATGCTACCATAGTATATCTACTTTAAATCACTTGCCTATACTCTGTTCCTTTCCATTGTACTCTTTTTTTTTTTTGTTCGGTTGTGGGGGCTGAACTCTGGTCCTGGGTGCTGTCCCTCAGCTCTTCAGCTCAAGGCTAGTGCTCTACCACTTGAGCCACAGCGCCACTTCCAGCTTTTTTTTTTTTTTTGCTTATATGGTGCTTAGGAATTGAACTCAGGGCCTCATGCATATGAGGCAAGCACTCTACCACTGAGCCACCTTCCCAGTCCCCTTTGCACTCTTTCTAAAGTGATTTCTTTTTTTTTTTTTTTTTTTTTTTGTCGGTCGTGGGGCTTGAACTCTGGGCCTGGGCGCTGTCCCTCAGCTCTTCAGCTCAAGGCGAGCGCTCTACCACTTGAGCTACAGCGCCGCTTCCGGTTTTCTGGTGGTTTATTGGAGATAGGAGTCTCACGGTCTCTCCTGCCCGGGCTGGCTTTGAACCGCGATCCTCAGATCTCAGCCTCCTGAGTAGCTAGGATTACAGGCGTGAGCCACCAGCGCCCGGCTCTAAAGTGATTTCTAAGTACATTTGTAAGAATACTTTGAGAATTCCAAGTAATCAGTTGAGAGGACTGGGTAGGTCACCAAATAGTAATGCCTGAACTGAATAGCCACACTTTCTATTTTCCTGTTTATTCATAAATATCTCATGTATTTATTCTCTAAAATTTTTTTTTTTTTTTTTTTTTTTTTTTTTTTTTTTTTGTCGGTCGTGGGGCTTGGACTCTGGGCCTGGGCGCTGTCCTTCAGCTCTTCAGCTCAAGGCGAGCGCTCTACCACTTGAGCTACAGCGCCACTTCCGGTTTTCTGGTGGTTTATTTGAGATAGGAGTCTCACGGTCTCTCCTGCCCGGGCTGGCTTTGAACCGCGATCCTCAGATCTCAGCCTCCTGAGTAGCTAGGATTACAGGCGTGAGCCACCAGCGCCCGGCTTTATTCTCTAAAATTTATATCCATTTTTTTTGTTTTACAAATGAACTGAGGGATACTTCATTTGCAGGATTTTTTTTTTTCCATCCTGGAGTTTGAACTTGGGAATAATATTACTTGCTATGGTAGGTGCTTTCTTTTTGAGCCTCCTGTGCAGCTTGCTGGTCATTTTAGATATGAAGTCTCATAAACTTTTCTACCTGGGCTGGCTTCAAATGGTGATCCTTTGGGTCTCAGCCTTCTGAAATGCTAGGATTGATAACAAGTGTAAGGCCCCAGCACCTGGCTTTCTTTGCATTTAAAAATAGTATTTTGAGCTGGGCATGGGTGGCTCATGTTTGTAATCCTCGCTACTCAGAAGGTGGAGATCTGAGGATCACAGTTCAGCCTAGGTAAGAAAGTCTGTGTGACTCTGGTCTCTAATTATAGCGCCAGAAAACTGGAAGTCGATCTGTGGCTCAAAGTGAGAGAGTACTAGCCTTGAGCAAAAAAGCTCAGGGACAGTGCCCTGACCCTCAGTTCAAGCCCCATCACTGACAAAAAAAAAAAAAAAAAGAATTCTTTTAAGATGGACTGCTACATTTCTTGTGTCCTTAAAAGTTTTCACACTTAACATCACTAAACATTGTTTTCTTAAGATGGAAAGTTATTGAATAAAATGGTGAAAAAAATATTGTTAAGCCATATCCAAATAGATTTCAAGCATCCAGGTGTTTGAAAATGTTAAGGTGTGAGAATTTTAAGTGAGGTGTGTTTTCTTTTGATTTCACAAAGTGCCACACCCTAAGATTATTTAATTCTACTACTGTAACACATGAACACTTAAGTATGAACACCTACAAATGTATGAATTTTGGTGTTTTGGTTGGGTTCTTTGTCTATTTTAGGAATGTACGCTGTGTGTAAAAGGAGAAGCTAGCTCTAGAATAAAGCTTGCTAGTTACTTTTGAGGAGTTTCTGCTTATTTCTCCACAGTGAGGATCAAAGTATGGGCTTCTTAGGCTGTTCCTGAGTATCACATGAGCTTATGTGCATAAACTTGGCATAGCCTTGGCTTTTATTATGGTTATATAATAGCAGGCTGAATAATAGCAGGTGAATGCATTTCAGGTTATACAACATCTGCAGATGGTCTTGTAAAGGATGTAGGTGATGTTACTTGTTGAATAATTTCAGATTTTGCTTACTTGTATTTTCGTAATCCATTCCTTCATGATCTTTAGACAGATGACTTAAGAGAGAATCCAAAAGGATCAAAGGATTTGTTAGAGCTAAAGTGGGAGGCAGGCCTCTAGGTGAAAGTCATAATGAAAGCCTCAGTGAGATTGAAAGCCACGGAACTGGAACTCAAAGACATGGATCGGGACCTGCCACCCCAGCTGTGGTTACTGCCTCCTGCTCAGTGTCCACACTCTGCACTCTGCCTGACTGGTCCCTGCAGGAGGAAGGAAGGAGATGCGTAGGCTTTGGAGTCAGACCCTCTTGGGAACTGTGGCTCCACCCCCTTATTGGCCAGTTGTCTTGGGCAACTTATATAAACCTCCAGACCACAGGCTCCAAGGCTGTGAACAGGAGGAGATCAGAGGTACTTTGCAGGATGGCTGTGAGGATAAAGTGAGATCATGATATGAAATTCCCTGCCAGAACCTGGTCCTCTACCAGGAACAGTCTGATGAATGGTAGATCATTGTTAAAACACCTGCTTAACCTCCTTTCTATGACCCATGACAGTGCTTTGAAATGGTTAACATGCTAATCAATTGTATGTAACTGGAAAGATGATAATGATTTCTCATCATGTGTATGGGTGTCAGAGTTCCTCTCAATGGCTCTGTTACAGTGTAGCTCATGTTAATCACCATTGATGCCTTAGTATCAAAAGCCTCTTTACACACTGACATTAATTTGTTTGTTTGTTTGTTTGTTTATATTTTTGCCAGTCCTGGTACATGAATTCAGGGCCTAGGCACTGTCCCTGGGATGCTTTTGCTCAAGGCTAGCACTCTATCACTTGAGCCACAACACCACTTCTGGCTTTTTCTGTGTATGTGGTACTGAGGAATCGAACCCAGGGCTTCATGCATGCTAGGCAAGCACTCTACCACTAAGCCACATTTCCAGTCCCACACGGACTTTTAGGCTGAGAATTTTGCCTAACGGTCCCTGGAGTCAGGGTGCTGTGTGTCAAACTATATTTGGTGTGCGGTGCCCATTTTGCTCCTGCCAAACCCTCAGTGCCTGACACACAGTAGCATGAGTCATATAGCTGAGCTTGTATGAGTGACATGAGCAGTAGGCAGGATGAAATGGTGAACTTTTTTTGGTGATGGTGGGGCCTGAACTCTGGGCCTGGGCACTGTCCCTGAGCTCTTCAGCTTAAGGCTAGTGCTCTACCACTTGAGCCACAGCACCACTTCCGGCTTTTTCTGCTTATGTGGTGCCTCATGCATGCAAGGCGAGCACTCTACCACTGAGCCACCTTCCCAGCCCCTGGTGAACTACCAACCCCCCTCAGAGGACTGTTGTATTAATTTTTTTTTTCTTTTTATCTTTTTGTCTGTTCTAGGGATCAAATCTAGGGCCTTACACATGTTGGGCAAATGCTCTACCACTGAGCTTCCCTAGCCCTTTTAAAATTTTTATTTGGTGACAGAATCTTGTCGAGTTTCCCAGTCTGGACTTGAACTCTTAATCATTCTCCCTTAACCTTCTGAGTAGCTGGGATTATAGGCCTGCACCACTATGCACTAAGCCATTCATCTTCTAATAATATGCAGACTAGCTATTAAAGCGTGTTTTTCCCCCACCCCCCATACTCTTTTTCTTGCACAAGACAACTCTTCACAAAGTACCTAGCAAGTTGAACATGCTGTACCTCTGACCATACTTTTCCTCCCTTCCCCTTGCCTTGTCCCTCTCTCAAGCTTCCCCTGGGAATAACTAGGGATTGAGTGAGTCATAATTTGTTTTGCCCGAACATCTTTTACTCAACTGTCCCCTTCCTGGACAAGCGCCTCATCTCTGCATAACCTTTTTGTTATGTTTTGTTTTGTTTTGTGGTGCTGGGGAACCCTGAGCCTTGAACATGTTAGGCAAGTGCCCTCCCAGCCAGCCGTGCCATAAACATCAGCCATCCCAGATGTTTCCTGTGGCTGCCTTGTAGGGGACGAGAGCCAGCACACCCTGTTCCTTAGTGGTCACAGGGAAACTGTACATCTTGAGAGTAGGGACCATAACTCCTGTCCACCGTTGTGGGTACAGTGCTTTAGGGTAGAGTCTGACCTCAGTAAGTACATGGGCAGTATTTCCGAATTGAATAAATGATCTTGTGGTATTACGACTTAGAAATGCCTTTTTATAATAATGGAACAATCTGATGTCTCTGGGCAGTTTTCCTCCGATGTCTAAAATTGTGCAGATGTTTCCTTGAAAGACACTGTGAGATTTGTCCTTTCCTCACAGTTGTTGTAGGGATAAGAGGGGCTAGGATTTTGGAATGAGCTGTAGATCCTATCAGTGCTCACCTGAAACTGATTACTTGGTCACTCAAGTAAGAGATGGGACCTGTCAGATCAATAGTGCAACATTGCAAAATTGTTTTTTGTTTTTTTTTTTTTGGGTCCGGTCGTGGGGTCTGAACTCTGGGCCTGGGCGCTGTCCCTCAGCTCTTCAGCTCAAGGCTAGTGCTCTACCACTTGAGCCACAGCGCCACTTCAGGCTTTTTTCTTTCTGCTTATATGGAGCTGAGGAATCGAACCCAGGGCCTCAGGCATGCAAGGCAAGCGCTCTACCACTGAGCCACCTTCCTAGCCCCTGCAAAATTGTTAAATGCCTTTTATGTAGCAACTTGTAATTATTTTCTCTCCGATGCAAACTGATTTATATTCAGGACTTTCTTTTTGACTGACACCTGTCTTTCTTTTGGTATCACTGATTCTAAGCAACATTTTAAAATCATTTTTGACATCTTGAATATGAAAGTTTTCTTCTTATGGGAAACCTTTTTATATTATTTATTTCAGTTAATAATTTTGTCAGTTGTGGGGCTTGAACTCTGGGCTTGGGCGCTGTACCTCAGCTCTTCAGCTCAAGGTGAGCACTCTACCACTTGAGCCACTGTGCCACTTCTAGTTTTCTGGTGGTTAATTGGAGATAAGAGTCTTGAGGACTTTCCTGCCCCCTCGATCCTTAGATCTCAGCCTTTGAGTAGCTAGATTACAGGTGTGAGCCACCAGCACCCAGCTTCTATTAATTATTTAAATTCCTCTATTGACTACCATTTGGTTTAAATCTTACTCTTTTTGTTGTTGCTGTTTTTATTATTTTTTATTATTTTTATTTTTATTATTGCCAGTCCCGGGGCTTGAATTCAGGTTCTGGATACTGTCCTGAGCTTTCCTGCTCAAGGCTACTGTTCTACCACTTCTATCTTTTATGGTGCTTAATTGCAAATAAGAGTCTCATGAACTTTCCTGCCCCTGGTTGGCTTCAAACCACGATCCTCAGATGTCAGCCTCCTGAGTCATTAGGATTTCAGGCATGAGCTACTAGTGGCCAGCATTATTTGTTTTTCTTTTATTTCTGCTAGTAGGCATTGAACTTAGGGTCTTATGCTTGCTAGGCAAGCATTCTACCACTTAAGTCTTGCCCCCCAGCCCTGCTTACTGCTTCCACGAAGGACCTAGGGTCTTTGGCGTGATCCGATGTGTGAACCCCACATGAGGGCATCCTGTGTCCATCTTCTATGGCTTCATGTGAGGCATACTTGGGAAGTGTGGAACTTGAGGTCTTAGAGAAGGCCACCTAGCCTAATCATTTGGAAAATTTTCACCCTTAGCAGTCAAACCTGAATTCAGTGCGCATTCATGTTTGGAGAGACAGAAGGGCTGGGGGGGGGGGGGGGAGGGAGACAGAGTGTTGTAGGGCTTGAACTCAGGGCCTGGGTACTATCGCTTTTGCACTCAAGGCTAGTGCTCTACCACTTTGAGCCACAGCACTACTTCTAGCATTCTGGTGCTTAATTGAAGATAAGAGTCTCATGGACTTTCCTGACTGGGCTGGCTTCCAACTGTGATCCTCAGATCTAGCCTACTGAGTAGCTAGGATTACAGGTGTGAGCTGATGCTTGGGATTTTTGCATGCCTACTGTAGTTTTGCTAAGTGAGTCAAGAACTCAACAGTATTTTCAATTTTGTAGCTTTTTCTAGTTCTACTCAGACACTGTCTTGAGTGTCTTTAGGTACATTCTAGGACAGTTTCTCTCTGCCTATAGCTTTTCTAGAAATGGCTTGAAGCTAGGTACCAGTGGCTCATGTCAAATTGTCTAATCCTACTCAGAAGGCTACTCAGAAGGTTGATACCTGGAAGCTTGCCAGCTGGGACATTCTTCAAGTAGTCAAGACTCTGTCTCTAATTAACCAGGATAAAGCTGAGCTGCAGGTGTGGCTCAGGTGGTAGAGCACCAGCCATGAAAGCAGAATGAGTGCAAGATCCTGAACTCAAGCTTCCATACTGACAACCGAAATCCCACCCGAAGCCACCCACACAAGCAAACAACAATCAAGTGATTTGAGAAAAATAGCATTTCTGTTCTTTAAAAGTGGGACTTTGCAGCACACTGGAAATATTACAAGAACAATTTTAAGCCAAGTAGGTTGGAAACACCTATAATACCAGCACTGGGGAGGCTGAGGCAAGGATGACCATGGGTTTGAGGTCAGCCTGGGCGACATACCAAGATTCTTCTGTCTTACCAAAAACATAAAAGAAGAAAAAATGAGTAAGAGGAAAAGGAAAGATTTTTATGAAGCAGAAGTTGATAGACATGCCAGGTGCTAATGGCTCATGCCTATAATCTTAGCAACTCAGGAGGCTGAGATCTGAGGATCGAGGTTCAAAGCCGGCCCAGACAGGAAAGTCCATGAGACTCTATCTCCAGATAACTGCCAGAAAACCGGAAGTGATGCTGTGGCTCAAAGTAGGTAGAGCACTAGCCTTGAGTGGAAAAAGCTCAGGGATAGCGCCCAGGCCTTGGGTTCAAGCTCAGCAACCAACAACAATAACAACAACAAAGAATGATGGTGGAAACAGCACTCGCAGTACCCAGCTCTTGTATCTAGGCTGAACCACTGGTTTCTTTTTGGTATGTCTTCTTTGAGTGGTCCTGGAGCCCTTCAAATCCAAGCATGTCTTCCCTGAAAGTATACATTTTATTGCTTAGTGGGGGCACTATCCAAGCCCCTATTCAAAAAAAAAAAAAAAAAGAATGAAAAAGAAATTGGTAGACATGTTAGAAAAGTTGGAAATCCAACAGTTTTATTTTGTTTAATGCCAGCACAGGTTCGGCTAGAGTACACATTGTTGATATATAGCCTTCAGTGCTTGTTCAGGGCAATTCACTGGGAAGGTGAGTAGCCTTGGCTTTGCTTTGCATCAGTATAGCACAAATGTGTTCTTATCAAATCATACTTCTGAAAGCACAACTTATGATTGTGCTGAACACTTAAATATTAGAACTGTGGGTTATGTTTTGAAGGTGATTATTCAGCCCTGAGTTTTCTAAAAGGCTGCTTACTTTAAACTTTATCGGGCCTGTATTATCCTTTAACTGTTCACAGACTTGTGATGGTAACTGCTTTTCATTTGTGACAGTGGTAATTTGTGTTCCCGTTTTTTTTTTTTTTTTTTTTTCCTAGCGAGGACTCAATTTTGTGAAGCTTTATAAAAACCAACTTTTTTTGCTTACTTTAATCTGCATTGTTAGTTGAGATCTATTTTGCTGTTGTCTGCTCTTTTGATGATTTTTTTTTTCTTTTGCTTGCGTTGGGTTTAACAGTCCCTTTTTTGCTCTAGTTATTATTATTATCTTTTTTTTTTTTTTTTTGTTGGTCGTGGGGCTTGAACTCTGGGCCTGGGCGCTGTCCCTCAGCTCTTCAGCTCAAGGCTAGTGCTCTACCACTTGAGCTACAGCGCCACTTCTGGTTTTCTGGTGGTTTATTGGAGATAGGAGTCTCATGGTCTCTCCTGCCCTGGCTGGCTTTGAACTGTGAACCTCAGATCTCAGCCTCCTGAGTAGCTAGGATTACAGGCATGAGCCACCAGCACCTGGCTCGTCTTTTTTTTTTTTTTTTTTTTCTGAGCTAGTCCTGGGGCTTGAACTCAAGGCCTAGGTTCTCTGTCCCTGAGCTCTTTTGTTCAAAGCTATCATTCTACCACTTGATCTACCGCTCCACTTTTGGCCTTTTTCTGGTGGTTAATTGGAGATAAGAGTCTCATGTATTTTCCTGTCTGGTGATCGCTTTGAACTGCCTCCCTAGTAGCTAGGATTACAAATGTGAGTCACTGACTGCTTCTTCTTCTTTTTTTATTTTTTATCAGTTGTGGGGCTTGCATTCAGGGCCTGGGTGCTGTCCCTGAGACTCTTTGTGCTCAAGCCACAGCACCACTTCCAGGTTTTGAGTAGTTAATTGGATATAAGAATCTCATGGGAGCTGGGCACCAGTGACTCATGTCTGTAATCCTATATACTCAGGAGGCTGAGATCTGAGGATCGAAGTTCCAAGCCAGCCCGGGCAGAACAATCCGTGAGACTCGTATCTCCAATAAATCACTCAGAAAACTGGAAGTGGCACAGTGGCTCAAGTGGTAGAGTGCTAGCCTTGAGCCTAACTGAGGGACAGAACCCAAGCCCAGAGTCCCAGTCCATGACTGACAAAAAAAAGAATCTTACGGGGACTTTTCTGTCTGGGCTGGCTTTGAACCGGAATCCTCAGATCTTAGCCTCCTGAGTAGCTAGGATTATAGGTGTGAGCCACTGGCACCTAGCTTGGCTCTTTATTTTTTATTTCACTTTTTAAAATGTTTATTGCTCTGGTTATTTTTTAAATAGTCTTGCTTTTTGCCCTGTGGGATGACAGGTACACTCCATCATGCCCAGCCTTTTTTTGTTGAGATGATGTCTTCTTGTGAATTTTTGCTCAAGTTGGCCTGGAACTGCAATCCTCATCTCAGCTTCCCACATAGCTGGGATAACAACTGTACTCCACTGTACACAGCTATTAGTTGAGATGAGTCTTGAAGCTTTTTGCCTGGGCTAGCCTCAAACTGTCATCTTTCTAAGCTCTGCCTCCTGAGTAGTTGTGAGCTAGCAATATCCTCTTGGCTTAAAATAAGATTTCTGTTGCATTAGCTTGTTTTAGTGGGAGGAGGCTGATAGTTTATCTTATGGATTAAACTGACTATGTCTTTTTCTATAAGCACTGTATTTTGGAAACAATGTATCTCCTCCTCCCTCTTCCTTCTATTTTTGTGCTGTACTGGGGCTTGAAGTCAGCGCCTTGTGTTCTCACTTGACTTTTTTGCTCGAGTGGTATTCTACCCCTTGAACTGAAACTTCACTTCTGACCTTTTGCTGGTCTCTTGGATCTGCTGCTCAGGCTGGCTTTGAACTGCGATACTAAGATCTCAGCCTCCTGAGTAGCTAGGATTACAGGTGTGAGCCATTGGCATCAGTGCCTAGCCAATGCATCTGTTTTGTGTGAGTGTGTGTGTGTGTGTGTGTGTGTGTGTGTGTGTGTGTGTGTGTGTGTGTGGTGTGTGTGTACTGTAGTGGCTTATGGAGCACTTCAGTTGGCTAAAGGAAAAAGTATTATTAGGAAAATTTGTGATAAATGTATGTTTATGTAGCTCTCTTCTTTTTTGGGGGGGGCTCATAGTGGGGCCTGAACTCTGGGCCTGGACCCTGTCCCTGAGCTCTTCAGCTCAAGGCTAGTGCTCTACCACTTGGCCACAGAGCCACTTCTGGCTTTTTCCTCTTATGTAGTGTTGAGGAATTGAACCCAGGGCCTCATGCATGCAAGGCAAGTGCTCTACCACTGAACTACTTTCCCAGCCCCTGTAGCTCTCTTCTGATGTGAAAACTCATAAGAGCCAATAGACTGAATATTTTTCTCTTTAAAATTCTTAATCCATCCAAAGCATTGTGGAAAAATTTAATAACATATCAATATTCTTCTTGTTTCCCTAGTATGTTTACTCTTGAGAATTTGCAGTATCGGATAGAGTTAAGTATGTGGCAGTATCTTGGCTGCTCCCTAATTAGCATTTTGCCGTCCTTGGCTGGTGCAAGAGTGAGCTGAGACCTTCCCCAGCCAGAAGACGCTTCCTAGTCCTTGAACCAGTTACCAATATTACCTAGGCCCTGGGACACATCCAGCAAATATTAACCTCGTAAATGAAGGTTATTTAAAAAGAAAAAATCCAAATGAAAGACCAGCGTTAAGTGTCAGAGAACACTGTGTGTGTGTGTGTGTGTGTGTGTGTGTGTGTGTGTGTGTGTGTGTGTGTGTGTGTGTGTGTGTGTGTGTGTGTGTGTGTAACATGTGTGTGTGTATGTGTGACAGAGTAAGTGGGTGTGCCATGCTGGATACTGAGTTTCCAAGCTTTGTTTCCTTGGTTCTTTTCCAAACTACTGGCCTACTTTTTGTTTTAAAATCTGTTATATGGATTTGGGAATGCTTGCTTTGTGATGTACCATCAGAATATTCAGTAAATCCATCAGATTTAGTTGCAATGTCATTTGTAGTTTTTTTTAAAATAAAACAACAATAAAAATAAAATATAACGTTATTGTTTTACTCTCATGTCTCTAGTTTTCAAAGTAAATCAAACTCATCGTTGGAAATGCACAAAGTATTTGAACATGTAAAGGAGAAAATGATTTTGCTACAGTCTTACCACCTAGATATGATACCAGTAATATTTTTTCTTATTCTACTGTGTCTGGATGAGAATTTGCACAACATTCTCAATACTTATCCGGCTCTGCCTTTAAAATGCATTTTAAGAAAGCTTGTTTTGTATTTTCTTATTTTTAATTTTATTAATATTAAGGTATTGTGCAGAGAAGTTACCATTTCATAATGCAGATATTTCTTTTTTAAGTATAATTTTATTATTATTATTAAGGTCTTGTACAGAGGGGTTACCATTTCATAAGTGAGGTAATGCATACATTACTTTTTTGGACAATGTCACCCCTTCCTTTGCTTTTTCTGTTTCTCCCTTCCATTCCTGTCCACGAGTTGCATAGTACATTTTCCCCAGTGTCTCCTGAGTACTATGATTACATTTGTTCGCCCTTAAATACATTTGTTTACCCTTAAATGCCTTCTCTTTATACTTAACATGTCATTATACATTTGTCATCAGGAGTTTGATTTTAAAAATAGGTGCATTATGTTTTCTTCCTACCAACAGACATAACTTACTTCAGCTATAATCCAAATTTGTGGCATTTTTAATTACCACTCTCATGAGCATCTGTGCTTCAGACCTTATGTCTGTGGTTTTTTCAAGCCCCATGACCAACAAAAAAGTCTAGTTCTCCTGCGTTAGCAAAGATAATTGCAGATAATATTGGAGACTTACCTTTCAGTTGTGTGCATGGTTTCAATATATGTATGACATCTGTAATACCTTAGGTTTTGCTTTTTTTTTTTTTTTTTTTTTTTGTCGGTCGTGGGGCTTGAACTCTGGGCCTGGGCACTGTCCCTCAGCTCTTCAGCTCAAGGCAAGCGCTTTACCACTTGAGCTACAGCGCCACTTCCGCTTTCCTGGTGGTTTATTGGAGATAGGAGTCTCACGGTCTTTCCTGCCCGGGCTGGCTTTGAACCGCGATCCTCAGATCTCAGCCTCCTGAGTAGCTAGGATTACAGGCGTGAGCCACCAGCGCCCGGCTCAGGTTTTGCTTTTTTATGTTTTTTTTGTCAGTCATGGGGCCTGAGCTCTGGGCCTGGGCACTGTTCCTCAGCTCTTTAGCTCAAAGCTAGTGCTCTACCACTTGAGCCACAGCACCACTTCCAGCTTTTTCTGCTTATGTGGTGCTGAGGAATCGAACCCAGGGCCTCATGCATGGGAGGCAAGCACTCTACCACTGAGCCACCTTCCCAGTCCTGCTTTTTTTGTTTGTTTGTTTGAGGGTGAAAAAGGTTCCAGGGTTTGAACTCGAAGTGGGCGCCATTCTTGAGCTTCTGTGCTCAAAGCTAATGTTCTCCAGTTAAGCCACAGCTGCACTTGTGGTTAATTGGAGATAATAGTCTCACAGACTTTTCTGCCTGGGTTGACTTCGAATCAAGATCCTCATATCTCCCCTCCTCAGTAGCTAGGATTACAGGTGTGAGCCACCATCGGCCCAGCTATAATTGTATTTTCAGGTGGAGGTATGTTCTTTTTCCACATTGATTTACTGTTATATGATGCTAGATACTGTATAGTTTTATGCACAGAGTCTTTATAGTGACAGCAGGATAGTTCAGGTTTTTGGCAAGGTTTTTTTTATTTTGTTCATTTTTTTTTTTTGGCCATGGGGCTTAAACTCAGAGCCTGGGCACTATCTTGAGCTTTTTGCAAGGCTAGTGCTCTACCACTTTGAGCCACAGCTCCACTCCTGGTTGTCTAGTGGTTAATTGGAGATAAGAATCTCACAGGCTTTCCTTCCCAGGCTTGCTTCTAATTGTGGATCCTTAGCTCTCAGCCTCCTGAGTAGCTAGGATGATACGCATGAACCACCAGCGCCCTGCCTTTGGCAAGGTTTATAAGGTGATGGCTGTCAGGAGAAACCCATAGTGCTTGTTGTTTGTAAAGGAGTGAGGGATGCAACAAAGGTCAGGCAGAATGCCCTGAGGGAGGTGGCGTGAACTGCGGGGACAGCAGGAAATCACCATCAAGGAAGGCCTGCTGGAACACATGCCTGGGCTAGGATGATTTGGGAGGTAGCCTAGCAGAGAGGCGATCATGGTGGGCCCGACCCAGTGTGGCAAAGAAGGTAGAGACAGGAGCTTTTGTGCCTTAGAAGTTTACATCTTGTCTGTTGTACAAGTCTGGCAATCACGGGACTTGGATTGTTCATTTCTCTGTGATTAAAGCAGGCTTTTAAAAATAAAATCCATTTTCTTTGAAAAAGTCTGGGACTCTCGCCGGGCGCTGGTGGCTCACGCCTGTAATCCTAGCTACTCAGGAGGCTGAGATCTGAGGATCGCGGTTCAAAGCCAGCCAGGGCAGGAAAGACTGTGAGACTCCTATCTCCAATAAACCACCAGAAAACCGGAAGTGGCACTGTAGCTCAAGTGGTAGAGCGCTCGCCTTGAGCTGAAGAGCTGAGGGACAGCGCCCAGGCCCAGAGTTCAAGCCCCACGACCGACAAAAAAAAAGAAAAAGAAAAAAAGAAAAAGTCTGGGACTCTCAAAAGGGTTTCCAGGTATTGAGCCAAGTCGATTGTCCAATTATGGTGCTGCCCTTGGAAAGCTTGGTCATTCTCAGAGGTGTGTGCGCTGTGCCCATGGCACTCCCCCATGTGCGGTGGCACAGAGTCCAAAGGGGTGAAGTCAGCGGTCCCATTGGAGACGCCTGAAAGGCTGTGCTTGCATTTACTCCAGCTCAGAGCCTTACATCAAGGCCAGAATGAGCTGATCTGGGAAGTGGCCAGCCACATCTATAAATGCTGCACAGCGTAACAAATGGCCCATGGCTTCCAAGAACCTGTGACAGCTTTTCAGTTCATGAAAACCATCCCTTGACAAACGAGGTCACCAAAAAAAGAGCCCACTAGATGGACTCATCTTTTGACAAATGTCTCAATATTTACACAGATGGAGCTGCAGCCAGTGAGCGGGGAATGATAGAATGACTAGATGGACAATCGCAGGTGCCCGCGGCTCTGTGGCTCAGCAGGGGAGGGGATGGATGGGCAACTGGTGCTAACGTGCCTCAGCCCGGAGAGCAGCATGAAGTGGGGACCCCACCTCAGTCATGAATTTGGGTTGGTGCCAGGAACAGAGTTGTGGGGAGCTGGGAGGAGAGGAGTGATGTGATTCATGTGACAGGGACAGTTCTGTTAGCAGAGAGGAGGGGGGCATGCCACCACAGAGCTAGGGGACATGTGCCACCACACAGCTGGTGACAGTGCAGGTTGGCTACAGCGATCTCAAACTATGGGTCCTATTCCCTCAGTCCTTGGTGAAATTATTGCCCCAGTGACCAGCATTCCCTCTCTCCCTCCCTTTTTTCCTCCCTCCCTTTTTTCCTCCCTCCCTCCCTCCCTCTCTCTCTCTCTCTCTCTCTCTCTCTCTCTCTCTCTCTCTCTCCTCTCTCTCTCTCTCTCTCTCTCTCTCCCTTTTCCCCTCTCTCTCTTTTGGTCAGTTGTGGGGCTTAAACTCAGGGCTTGGGCACTGTCTCTGAGCTCTTTTGCTCAAGGCTAGCACTCTACCACTTGGAGCCACAGCACCACTTCCAGTTTTTGAGTGGTTAATTGGAGATAAGAGTCTTATAGGGACTTTTCCTGCCTGGGCTGGCTTAGAACCATAGCTCTCAGCCTCCTGAGTAGCTAGGATTATAAGTATGAGCCACCAGCCCCATCCCTTTCTTTTTTTGGGGGGGGGGGAGGGGGGGCGGTTGTGGGGCCTGAACTCTGGGCCTGGGCGCTGTCCCTCAGCTCTTCAGCTCAAGGCTAGCGCTCTACCACTTGAGCCACAGCGCCACTTCCGGCTTTTTTCTTTTTTGCTTATGTGGTGCTGAGGAATCGAACCCAGGGCCTCAGGCATGCAAGGCAAGCGCTCTACCACTGAGCCACCTTCCCAGCCCAGCCCCATCCCTTTCTTGATTGAACCAGGGCCTTATATATCCCTGGCAAAGCATTCTATCACTAAGCTGCACTCAAGCCCTCAACATTTGTTTTTTAAAGGAAGGAGTTAGAAAATAGCAGACTGTACTCCATATAACCAAGACAATTTGTTCTGTTTTATTTTGACTCAAGGTCTCTTTATGTAGTCCAGCCTGGCCTAGAATTCTCTATTGTGCTTCAGCTTCTGGAGTGGTGGGATCATAGGCCTGAGCTACAACCAGCATTGGATTCTCCCTGGTTGTAGGCTGGAACCTCGAGCTTCATGCAGGCGAAGCCAAGTGCTCAACTACTGAGCCACACCCCAACCCTGGTAACAAACATGGCCAGCATTCATGGTCAGGAGGGAGGAAAACTTAGGCCTCATGGACACAGCTTCTCAAGGGTAGGGGAGACTGCCCCTTCACCCATAAAACTCCTGGCCCAGGAGGGGCATTAGCACTTCATACTGGGCTCCTCTCGCCATTGGGCTGCCGGGAGAAGAGGGTGCTTGCTGTGTGCTGACTCAGCCAGGGGAGATAGGGTTGAGAGCGCCCATCCCTGTTCTCTGTCACCGCCCATTTCAAATTTGGCCTCTGTATATGAGTGGCATGCCTGGGGGGTAGGGGGGGGTGCATGTCAGGGAGGAATCCCTGAGAGCTGGGGCTGTGAGGGGATACAGTGTCTCTAACAACACAGTGGAAGGCATCCTGACCCACAGTTACACTCTCTATTTTGTGATTGGTCTGTGAGGTGTTTTATTGCTACTGGCACCCAATCAGTTTATGGAAACTGAATGTTTTACTTTGCTGCCCCTCTGGGTTACAAAACCTCCCATCATGACTTTATAGGGCCTCCTTTGCCTGCACCAGCCACAAGATGGCGCTGTCATGCCGGCCACCAGTGCACATCCCAAGTGACACCTGCCACCCAAAATGCTTACTCAGGCTCAGCTCACAGCTCCATACCCAGGAACCACTGAGGATTCGGGTTAGAACCCAGTGGGCCCCTCCTGCAGCGTCAGCAGGCAGGCAGCACAGGGCTAGAGAAGCTGGTGCAGAGCCACCTTTACAGAGGATTACAGTGATCCTTCTCTGTGTGCTTTGAACAAAAGATCAGAAAACTGCTGCCCAAACTAACGAATTTAGTTGTCTCTCTTTCCCATGACTTCCTGTAGCTGGGGTGGATTTTAATGAACCTCCTATGAATGGGGGAAGGGTCCCAGTTCATTGGTGACTACAGCAGCTTTCTGTTGGGAGAAGGTTGGTAAACAGTGCTAGGATAGTTCAGGTATGACTGGTAGAATGCTTGTGTCCCACCAGCCCAGTTCTGGGCTCCATCCCAGGAATGTGCGTGTGTGCCTGTGTGTGTGTGTGTGTGTGTGTGTGTGTGTGTGTGTGTGTGTGTGTGCATGCGCGCGCACATACACACACACACACACACACACACACACACGCCTGTCATTGGAAGAGGTTGGACTCATTAGTGTGTTGGCTCATGCTGGAAAACTAGTTTGGGGTCTGGTTAAAAAAAAATGGGGGGGGGTTGGGAAGATGGCTCAGTGGTAGAGTGCTCGCCTTGCATGCCTGAGGCCCTGGGTTCGATTCCTCAGCACCACATAAGCAAAAAGAAGAAAAAAGTCGGAAGTGGTGCTGTGGCTGAGCGCTAGCCTTGAGCCGAAGAGCTGAGGGGCAGTGCCCAGACCCAGAGTTCAGGCCCCACAACCGGACCTAAAAAAAAAAAAAAAAAAGGCACAATCAGCCCTCATGGTTCACAGATTGGGTACTTGTTCATTCACCTACTTGTTACAGTTCTGGTGACCTCAAAACCAGCACAGTGCTTTCACGGTCATAGGCAGACACGGGAGTGGGGGAGGGGGGCAGTCGAGGGTCCCAAGAGCTTGTGTTTCTAGCTGCAGCGATCCTAGATGGTGCTCTCTGCCTTCTGCCTAGTTCGCATACTGTAAACAAGCGGCCTTTTCCTAATCTGCTCACTGCCATGTGCCATGTTTGTGAATTGTTATGCTGCTTATGGTAACACTGAGGCTAAATAGCCTCAGAGCCTGGCATTTTTTGTTTTTGTTTTTTTAGGTCATGGGGCTTGAACTCTGGGCCTGGGCGCTGTCCCTCAGCTCTTCAGCTCAAGGCGAGTACTCTACCCCTTGAGCCACAGTGCTACTTATGGTTTTCTGGTGGTTCATTGGAGATAAGAGTCTCATGGACTTTCCTGCCCAGGCTGGCTTTGAAATGCGATCCTCAGATCTCAGCCTTCTGAGAAGCTAGGATGACTGGTGTGAGCCACTGGTGCCTGGCTGCCTGGCGTTTGCAATGAGTGGAAGGTGGCCTTAGAGAAAGTATGTGAGGAGTTGGATAACCTTATGTTTTCCCCACACACAGTGGGCCGTGGGGTTCTGAGCAGTGTCTACAATGCTACGGCTTTGCTTTCTCTCCCAGGATGTTCGATGCGAAGCCTTTTAGGGAAAAGACATTCTGTTTGTGGCATGGGTTTTGGGATTTTGTTTTGGCGGTACTGGGGATGCAACGCAGAGTTTGTATAAGCTAAGCAGGTGTTTTATCATACAGCCATCTCTCCTGTGTTCTATTTGTCTTCAAGGGAATCGGGTCTGAAAAGCTGGGCTTCTAGCAGGGGGTGAGGCCCCTAATGTGGGGTGATTAGGTAAATGGAGGCATAGGGTACTATTGAATCTGACTTCAACCACAAGTGATGCCCTAGTTTCTTCTTTTGCTTGGTGCTTTCTTCTGTGGATGTACCGTCTTATGGTGGACTTCCACTTTCACCTCACAGTGTGTGAGGTTTGACAAAATCAGGTGGAGAACTTCCTTTGCCAGCCTCTTGGTTTCTGCTGCATTTTAGCTTTGCACCTGGGCCCTTTAGGAAGGAAGAACCTGGGATGGGGAAAAGGAAAAGTCAGGGGGATTTGACAAGCACTTCAAAAGCAGCGTGAGCAAACTGGGTTGAAACCAAAGCGAGGATCCTCGGCCTTAGGACACCATCTTTCTTTCACCTCTGTCCATGTGACACTGTGTGCCATCTTTTCCTGTGGAGCTTGGAGTTGAGGGACAGAGTTGCTCTTTGGTCTGGATTCGCTGACTGGCTCTGCCCCCGTTGTTGGCACGTGCGGCCCTGTGCATGGGTTATAGGAAAAGAAAGAGCCAGGAACACAGAGGACACGCTGACCAGGAGTGACCTGTGCAACCACCTTCACCCACCCATCCAACTGGAAGCATCTTCTGCCATCCCAGGTGCCATCGCGCCTCGGAGCAATGTGGCGCCCTGCCTTGCCAGTGCTGGTGATGGGGCCATTCCCGTAGTGAGTGCAGTGCTGGGAACTGGTGTGTATTGAATAGCTTCAAGCTGGCTTCCTGAGCTGGCCAGACACAAGCTTACCTGTCAGGTGGATGACTCATCTGTCTTGTATCTTAGTCATTGAATCCTTCTCTTATCTAGAGGTCACCTTAAGTGAGACCAGTATAAGATGACCTGGAGGCTGGGAAGGTGGCTCAGTGGTAGAGCGCTTGCCTTGCATGCCTGAGGCCCTGGGTTCCTCAGCACCACATAAGAAAAAAGCCGGAGAGCGCTGTGGCTCAAGTGGTAGAGTGCTAGCCTTGAGCTGAAGAGCTGAGGGACAGTGCCCAGGCCCAGAGTTCAGGCCCCATGACCGGACCCCCCCCCAAAAAAAAAAAAAAAAAGATGCGACCTGGACATTTTTCTTATATCTCAGATTGAAATTCCATCATGAGATAACTTCAGACAAGCAGAGATAAGAAAATACTTCATTTAACATCCTTTTTTTTTTGCTGGTCATGGGGCTTGAACTCTGGGCCTCGGTGCTGTCCCTCAGCTCCACAGAACCACTTCTGGTTTTCTGGTGGTTTATTGGAGATAAGAGTCTCACAGATTTTTCCTGCCCAGGCTGGTTTTGAACCGCGATCCTCAGATCTCAGCCTCCTGAGTAGCTAGGATTACAGTGTGAGCCACTGGCGCCTGGCTTCCTCATGTTTATTGTAATAATATTTTCTGTCACAGGCCATTTTAAAATTGGTCATCAGTTAAAGTCCTTGTTTTTCCTTAGATCTCCTTTCTCCCCACTACATACCACTCATGTTGGGCTATAATGTTGAAAGGAGAGATTCGTTTACATAATATCTGGTACTAGAAAAATTTAATGGATCTGAATGAGGAAAGACACATTAAAAACCAGGCAGGCTGGGTGCTGGTGGCTCATGCTAATCCTAGATACTCAGGAGGCTGAGATGTGAGTATTGTGGTTCAGAGTCAGCCCTGGCAGGAAAGGCCGTGAGACTTGTATCTCTAACTAACCACCAGAAAACCAGAAGTGGTGCTGTAGCTCAAAATGGTAGAGCACTGGCCTTGAGTGAAAGAGCTCAGGAAAAGTACCCAGACACTGAGTTCAAGCCCCATAACCAACCAAAACAAAACAACAAAACCATAGGCAGATCTAAGGAGGTACCAATGGCTCTGTCTTGTTTGTGTTACATAACAAATTACAGTTGTCATATTGTTTCTGAGATATTGCACCTGAATACTATTTTGGGAAATCATGTCTAAGAGGAGGTAAAATATGTACTAGTAAAGAACTGGAAGTAAACTTAGAATTTCCTCTTCATTCTCATTAGATTGCTAGCTTTTCCCTCCTTGCTTGCAAGAAAAATGGTAAGTTGTAGTTTGATCTTTGTTGTCTTCTTATCATTATCATTATTATATTTTTTGTCAGTCATGGGGCTTGAACTGGGCCTGAGCACTGTCCCTCAGCTCTTCAGCTCAAGGCGAGCGCTCTACCACTTGAGCCACAGCACCACATCCTGTTTTCTGGTGGTTTATTGGAGATAAGAGTCTCACAGACTTTCCTGCCAGGGCTGGCTTTGAACTTTGATCCTCAGCTCTCAGCCTCCTGAGTAGCTACAGGCGCCCAGCTGATCGTTGTCTTCTTATCTTGACAAATGGAACCGTTTGTATGCTACAGCTTAGAAGCAGCAGTGAACAGCTGCTCCTAGGAGTACAGAGCTTCCTCAGTCATGTCTGGACAGGAAAGTATACCTAGTAATGATCTTGATTATGTAAACCACCTGGATGGACCAATGGTGTGGTAACTTGGCCTCAGTTCTTCATCTTCCTTCTGGTAAGGAAAAACAAAGCAAGACAGTTTATAACTGGGTAGCTGCCTTGGGAAAACAGCAGCTCAGGTGGTGCTTTAAGTGTTCACAGACTTTATACTTATGTGTTAGAAGTAACTACTCCTTTGTTCCAGGACTTCCTTGGAAGTCCCTCTGTCCTGTGTCACTCATGGGAAGTTTGCAGGAGGGCCATTTTCTCCTCACTGAAATGCCTCTCCACGCATGCAGTGTGTGTTTTCCACCTGTGGAGGATGGGTGTCTCTGACAGTCGAGAGAAACACAGCTCTCAGTGGACTTCCACCAGTTTGCACCCAGGCCCCGACCCTGCTCTGACTTTACAGCTCTGTGTCAGCTAATGTGGTTTAGACAGGCGGTGGTGTTTGTTGAGTCTTGCCTGATGACTTAGTTTTTGTAAATATTCCAAGTGTGTTTGAAAGTGTACTTTTTAACTGGTAAGTCTAGTTAGAAGTCCAGTTGGTCAGACATAGGCTCCAATTTTCTATATATGCATTAATTATCATCATTAATTATCATTTGATCTAGAAGTTTGTAGTTGGGAGCTATATTTTTAACTCCTACTGTGGTTGTGAAATTGTTGGGCTTTTTGCTTGTAATTCTGTAGGCTTTTGTTTCACATAATTTAATGCTATTGTTCTAATTAGTGGGCTGTATTTTTTTTTGTCTGATATAGCTTAATTATTGCAAGTTTTTCCTGTTTTGGTTAGTATTTTCCTGATACATCTTTTCCATTCTTTATGACCCACTTTTGGAGTTGCTTTTGATGTGTCATTTGTGACAAGCATATAGGTGCAAAGTTGCTTTTCTTCTATCAGAATGAGAATGCCTATCTTTTAAGTAGACTTGGAAAATTTATCTTTGCTGTTTACTATGTTTTTTGTTTTGTTTTGTTTTGTTTTTGGTAAACATCCAAGCAGGGAGCAGTGTTAGAGTGGGATTTCTCTTGTAGACTTTTAAGTGTGGCCTGGTCCACAACTTGCCTTAAAGTTGGCGCTTTGGGCTGTGTCTAGCACTCCTGTTCCTCCTCTGCTTCCCTCCCCACCTGCACCCCAGCTCCGTTTGGTTCCTGATTGGGGTGCATAGAAAATCTGCAGCCAAAGTTCTTTCTGTGTTGGTGTTTGGGTTTTTCTTGTTTTTACTTGCAGGACTATTTTTACCTTAGACTTGGCTCCTTTATAATATTTAACAAATATTCACAGTGGAAAGCAAAAAACGTTTCTGTTGGCATATGTTTTTCTTCCACGATCCTGTGTGTTTATTTACTGGTGTGTGACTCTGTGTGGGTCTTTATCCCACGTTACATATTTGCTAGACTGGTGGACTGGGTGGCGGGGTAGGGTGGGGTAGGGACCTGTGGCCTGCAGCATTTTTTGGACAGCCCTGGTTTTCTTCAGAGAATTCCAAGAGCCTGAATTGGGGGATGAGCTTGCTTTGCAGTGGCTTGAACTTCTGATCCTTTGAGTGTGGGAATTGTGAGGAAGCCAAATTCCAGTCTTAGCCGTGGCGTAGGCCAATGTCTTCATTAATTGATGAGAGGGGGATTAACTGGACCGTGACTTACTCTGTTGTCCACCAAGTATTCTTGTTCTACGTGTGAGAAAAAGGGGGAAGGTGAGGTTTGCCAAAGTGGACAAAGTATAGTTGTAGCAGTTCTTCCTAGAATTGAAAAGCACCAGAAGTGAAACTATGTCTAAGAACATAACCTAGAGCGTCTAAAGACTAAGCATTGTGGGGTCAGCAGAGGGGCCAGGTCCACGCTGGTGTTGCTGGTGGGGTTTCTTCTGGGTGGGGGTACACAGGGAGGGCCTACACAGTAGTGGTGATGATTTGCTTGAACTTATTATTGTGGAAAAAATTTAAATGTACAGCCTCCTGTGTGTTCCCTTCCAACCACTCTAAATGCATAGCCTTTCTCTTTTTTCTTGGTAGTAATGGAATCTCAACTTGCTTGGTTTGCTTGCTCAGCAGGCACTCTACCACTTGTTTTGTACTTCCAGCTCAGCTTTTTGCTAGTTAATTGGGGATCATGTCTAGGCAACTTTCTGACAGGGCTAGCTTCAAACCACAGTCCTCCAGGTCTCAACCTTCTGAATAACTAGGATTACAGGCAGGAGCCACCAGCAGCCCATGTTGGTTTTGTTTTGAAGGGTATTCTAGAGCCATATTATGTTAACTGGTAAATATTTCAGTGGGAATCCTTAAAAAGATTCTTCTTTTTAAAAATTGTTATAAAGATCATGTACAGAGTAGATTCTTCTTTTAAACATCAGGGTACTACTGCTATTGCTCCCATCTGAGGAGGGGTGTGACATAGTGTAATCACTAAGTCTCAGCTAAATGAGTAATAGTTCTTAGTGCTTACCTCCAGTGCTGGAAGAGAAAACTCTTTGTCTTGTGATTGAACACAATGTCTTGTCTTTCTTTGGTTGGACTTAGGGCCTGAACTCAGGGTCTAGGTGTTGTCCTTGAGCTCTCCTTTGCTCAAAGCTAATGCTCTACCACTTTGAGCCGCAGCTCCACTTCTGATTTTTGAGTGGTTGATTGGAGATAAGAGTCTCCCGGAGTCTTTTCTGTTCAGGCTGGCTTTGAACTGTGATTCTCAGATCTCAGCCTCCTGAGTAGCTAGGATTACAGGCATGAGCCACTGGCACCCAGAAAATAGTGTCTTTTTAACTTATGGCCTCCAGAAAACTGGGGGCAGGGGAAGGGGAGGAAATGAATTACTTTTAAACCTCAAAGACTTTTCAGAATTGCATAGAATCTAGTTTTTAGCTATGTTTATCTTTTAGACACACAGATTTCTACTTGAATCTGCTAAGCCGCCTCATAATTCAGTAGACAGAAGAGAGCCAACGATACTTTTGGCTCGTAGCTTTGGCTCTATTTTATCTCATATTTTTGTCATGATTTCAGCTTGTCGATTCAAGCTTACATTGTATGTGATATATTGTTTATTAGCCCTTCTGTCTGCCTAGTGTAGGAATTCATGTACTGCTTAATGCTTCCCAAGTATCTTTTTTTTTCTTCTTACTATGCTGAAGATCAAACCAAAGGCCTCACATATGTTGAGTTAGTGCTCTGCCAACGGAGCTACACCCCCAGCCCATTTTATTTTTGTTTTAATTTTTTGTTTCTTAATGACTCCTCATACAGAATGTGTTTAAGGGTTTCTCAGCTTGTGCGGCGCTGGCTGTTCTTTGCCTGCCCTTCGTGGACAGCCAGTGGCACTCATTTCTGACCAGGGATCAGAGGGCAGGCCAGGCTATGTCATCCTTGACCTTGGACTTACCTGTACCAGCTCATGAAGATAAGCAGCTGATTGCTGTAGAGTTTCAGCTGGCAGTGAACAGTTCAAATTTTTAACTAAACGAAGACTAATGTTCAGCTTAAAGGCAGTACTTGCTAGATTGGAAGATAATGGAATTGGTCCTTCTGATCTGATTTGGGTGTTCACAGAACTCTTTAAAAGGGCAAATGATCCAGAAACTACCTTTATTAAGCAATCCCATGGTTGAGTGGCAGTCAGAAATTTTGACATTGGTGAATTTTGTTGTTGTTTTTTTTCTCTCTGTGGTTCAGATCTTTTTTTTCTTTTCTTTTCTTTTTTTTTCAGTCAGTCATGGAGCTTGAAATCAGGGTCTGGGCACTGTTCCTGATCTTTTGTGCTCAAGGCTAGCGTGCTCTACCACTTTGAATCACAGAACCACTTCTCAGTTTGGGGGTGGTTACTTGGAGATGAGAGTCTCATGGACTTTTTTGCCTGGGCTGGCTTCAAATCACAATCCTCAGATCTCAGGCTCTTAAGTAGGTACAATTTCAGGCATATGAGCTACCAGTGCCTGGCCTGGCTTAGAACAGCTTAGAAAGAAAAATGTGGCACAGAAACCTTTTCTGTGTTTTTTTTTTTCTTCTTTTAATAGATGTCTGTTCTTTGTCTTGTCTCCTTCCTTGCTGGTGTAACACAATAGGAGAGTAAGCTTGACCACATGACTGAAGCTGTGTGTATGGTAAAGTCAAAACAGCATGCCATACAGAGAGTGGCCGGGTGGCCACCCTGTCTGCGCTTGTCCGTGAGGGGCAGGGTAGGATGAACTGGGCTTACAGCACAGTGGCCTGAGGTAGGCTTCAGAAAAGTAGTGATAGGTTAAGAAACCAAGTATAGCTAGTAGAGTTAAGAAATCAACTATATGTATGCCTGTAAGTTTCAGCACTAAAGATCCTGAGTTCAAGCTTAGTTTGGCTACAGATCCTGTCAAAAAATAAAAACAAAAACAAAAAACCCAGAAAATAACGAACTTGAAGGTTTATATTTCATTGTCATCTTTCTTTTTTCTCTCTCTTTCTTCTTTCTTTATCTTCTTTGTTTCTTTTTTTCTCCTTCCTTCCTTCCTTTCTTTCTTTCTTCCTTTCTTTCTTTCTTTCTTTCTTTCTTTCTTTCTTTCTTTCTTTCTTTCTTTCTTTCTTTCTTTCTTTCTTTCTTTCTTTCTTTTTGTCAATCAAGAGGCTTGAACTCAGAGTCTGGGCACTGTTCCTGAGTTTTCTCACTCAAGGCTAGCACTCTACTTCTTTGAGCCACAGTTCCACTTCCAGTTTTCTTGTGGTCAATTAGAGAAAAGAGTCTCATGGGCTTTCCTGCCTGGGCTGGCTTCAAACCACCATCCTCAGCTCTCAGCCTCCTGAGTAGCTAGGATTACAGGTGTGAATCACCAGCACCTGGCTGAAGTAATTTTTCTCTTTTGAGTGTGATTTTTATTTCTTCTTCTTCTTCCTCCTCCTCCTCCTCCTCCTCTTCCTCCTCCTCCTCCTCCTCCTTCTTCTTCTCCTCCTTTTCTTCCTCCTTCTCCTCCTCCTCCTCCTTCTCTTCCTCCTCCTCCTTCTCCTCCTTCTCCTCCTTCTCCTCCTTCTCCTTCTTCTCCTTCTCCCCCCCCCCCTCCTTTTTTGATAGGATTAGAGCCAGGTGCTGGTGGCTCCTGTCTATAATCCTGGCTACTCAGGAGGCTGAGATCTGAGGATCGAGGTTCAAAGCCAGCCCAGGCAGGAAAGTCCCTGAGACTCTTAATCTCCAATAAACCACTAGAAAACTAGCAATGGCGCTGTAGCTCAAGCGGTAGAGTGTTTGCCTTGAGCTGAAGAGCACAGGGACAGCGCCCAAGCCCAGAGTTCAAGTCCCACTACCAACCAACCAAAAAAAAAAAAAGGTAGGCGCTCCCACTTATTAAATAGGTATTGTACTGTTGAACCATGCCTCTAGCTCCCTTTTGCACTATTTTTTTTTTTTTTGTTAGTTTGTTTTTTTTTTTTTTTTTTTGAGACATAGTCTTGCTTCTTTCCTGGGATGTGTACCACTTTGCTGCCAACAAGGAAAGGGTCTTCCCTGTCTGCTGTACCCATTTGGCCAGAAAAGAGAATCAGTCATTCATCTAGCTAATATTTATTAGATGCCTCCGTGGCAGGAGGCTGCGCTCAAGCTGCCTCTAACCCCGGAGAGCCACTAGTTCAAGGGCAGGAGCCGGGGAGGAGAGGAGCAAGAATAGAATTTCTCCGCAGTCATATGTTTTATTTAAACTTGCCAATTTAAAAAAATTCTACTTTCTCTAATATGTCCATATTTGATCTTAGTACTAAAATGTTTTTAAATTGCCAGGTGAATTATTTAACATTTCCTCCCTAATCAGCAGTCAGCTCCCTACCCTGGAAGGTCAGCCTTGCTTGTCAGTGGCTGTAGTGGGGACGGAAGCAGAGAAGCACTGTGCTAGCTTCAGGGTGATGAAGACTAGGTGCCGTGTCCAGCTGCGTCATGGAGCTGGTACGTGTGTGCGCGTTCAGGCTGCCTGATGTTGGGTGGGTGTTTTGAGGCAGTGGAGACTGGTTTTTCTTGTTACCCCACTCTGAATTTGTGCCCTCGAGTGCACAAGAGAGATGCACTGCTGCTTTTCCCACATGACTGTCAGTTCCCAGACTCCCCTTGGGTGTGTCTGCTGACCGTGAGTTGTGTCTTGAGCAATGCGGCACTCATATGCAAGCTGTCATCCTCCGGTATGCGAGATCAGAGCCTGCACTGGTGATCGCTGCTGTCCAGGGTGGCATGTCAAGTGGCCAGCCAAGGTGAATTCGGGCTGTGCCTCCACCTGCCTCCCTACTGAGTGACTGACTCAGAAGGGAGAGCAGTTTCCAGAGAGGGGCGTGGCAGGCAGCCTGGAAGCAAGGCTGTCACCATGGCTTGCTCACCCCGTGCCCTTCTCTCAGAGGATGATCATTAAAGCCTTTGAAATCCTCAGGTGGCCGGACTTCATTTACTTTTATTTATTTATTCATTTTTGTTGGTTGTGAGGCTTGAACTCTGGACCTGGGTGCTGTCCCTCTGCTCCTTAGCTCAAGGTGAGCTCTCTACCACTTGAGCCACAGTGCCACTTCCGGTTTTCTGGTGGTTTATTGTAGATAAGAGTCTCATGGACTTTTCTGCCCAGGCTGGCTTTGAACTATGATCCTCAGATCTCAGCCCTCTAAGTAGCTAGGATTACAGGCGTGAGCCACCAGTGCCCAGCTTTTACTTTTATTTTGTAAGTAATCCAAAGCTTCTTGAGAACACACAAGGTCTGCCTGTGTTCTTTCAGGGAACGGCAGTGAACCAATACCACACCCTAGTTCAGTGATAGAACATCACCCAATTGTGTTTTTGTGCCTTGATTGGATTTCTGGGGATGTGATCGGGAGATTGGGAGCATGCTTGTGGAGTGGGTTTCCAAGGGGAAGAGGCTGGCCATGAGTTAGGAGGTCTGGCTTAGCTCACTCCAGCAAGCTGCTTGCCGGGGACTCCCACAGACATTGCATAGCTAAATGGTGACAAGTCTGCTAACCTGAGAGTTGTGGCTACTCTGCCTCCTCCCCTCAAAGCTCTTTCCTTGCCTTAGTTGATCATGTGGGGACGCAGTGGGGTACACAGGGCTCTGCCTACACTTCCACCTTTGCTGTCTCTTCTGTTGTCAGTTTATGTATTGCCAAGCGGTAGAAGCCAGGCAGTTGATTCCTCTGGCAAGCCCTGTTAGTTGAAATCATCACTAAGTACCATCTGTAGCCATGTACCTCCTTGCTGCTAGTTGGACAGAACTGATGTGGATGTAGCTTTCGAAGCACGACAGTTCTTAGAAGCAGTTCTTTTCCTGTTGGGAATGGCCCTATCTGCCCAGCTAACGTGACATGGGACACGGGACACTCATTTGCAGTAAGCTCACAGGTAAAACACGATGTGTGGTGCCTTCTAGCCAGATTCCAGGGCAGTTGCTTCCAGAGAACTTGTGCAATCAAGCATAATACTGCATAAAAGCAGAGAAAGTAAAATCATTCATGAAGCACGCTTCATGACCAGACTACTTGTATTACAGGCATTTGCTGCGGAACTGGAGGATTAGAATTCAAAGGATGGCAGTGTTTTTCTAGGGAACAATGTAGCGAGTACTTTTAAATCTGCAAGCACTGTACTGTCAGTCTGCTCTGTCGATACCTGGCTCTAAGAAGTCATTTTTCAGTTTCCCAATTTCTATTGAGACCTTTTTGTTGGGGGAGAGGGGCTCTGTGGTTAAACCCAGTGACTTGTGCACAATAACCAAGCACTACCACTAATAGTATTAGGTATTTTGACATTACAGATAACCTTTGGGTCATTGGGAACTTTATTTTTTTTGGGGGGGGGGTCCAGTCGTGGGGCCTGAACTCTGGGCCTAGGCGCTGTCCCTCAGCTCTTCAGCTCAAGGCTAGCACTCTACCACTTGAGCCACAGCACCACTTTCCAGCTTTTTTCTTTTTTGCTTATGTGGTGCTGAGGAATCGAACCCAGGGCCTCAGGCATGCAAGGCAAGCGCTCTACCACTGAGCCACCTTCCCAGCCCCTCATTGGGAACTTTATGATGCATTGTTCTAAAGCATTCAAAACCACTGAAATCTACCAATATCATGCTTGCCATTGTATTCATCATTTTTACACATATTATCTAGCCAATTGATTATTGCATTGCACATCTAAATAGACAAATATATATATATATATATTACTTTCTCCTTATGATATGGAAAACAAAACAAATGATTAGAATAATTTAGAGATAAGTGTGAGATGGAAAGGCTGGACAGCGCCAGTATTGTATGTGTGCATGTGTGAGTGTACGTACCACATATGTGTGCTCGTTGGTATGTGTGCGTGTGTGCGTTTAGGAGAGCCTGGGGCCCCGGCGTAGTAAGACTCACTCCCCCACCGAGCCACACCTCCTGCCTCCAGTGTCACTTTAAAAACCAATCTTACTGAGGCTGGGAAGGTGGCTCAGTGGTAGAGCGCTCGCCTTGCATGCTCAAAGCCCTGGGTTCGATTCCTCAGCACCACATAAGCAAAAAAAAGAAAGCCGGAAGTGGCGCTGTGGCTCAAGTGGTAGAGCGCTAGCCTTGAGCTGAAGAGCTGAGGGACAGCGCCCAGGCCCAGAGTTCAGGCCCCATGACCGGACCCCCCCCCCCAAAAAAAAATCTTATTCTGTTGGCAGAGAATTTCACAGATTCTTCTAGTATTGGAGATTGTTTCTTCTCTGGGTTTGGGGACTTGCTAACCACTCAAAGCCCTTGCCACAGGGCAAAGCTTGTTCTTGCTGACTCTCATTCTCTCTATTCCTCTCTCCTTTCCTTCCTTCCTTCTCCTGCTCTCTAGGTACTGATGTGTTGGTTCATCTCATTTTGGCAGTTTAGTGTCCCCCAGAGCAGAGCAGGGTAACTATTTGATGAGGAAGAAAATGAGGTGGAATAATCTTCAAAAATTATGTCATAGACTGCGAAGTGATTTGAAAAAAAAAGAGAGAGAGAAAAAGTAAACCAAGTGTAGAATCATATGAAGTGCTAAGAGAGAATGGGGCTTTTAAATCATGGAGGTACACACCTGTAGTCCCAGCTACTCAAGCGGTAGGAAAGTTCCTTGAGCCCATGGGTAGGAAAGTTTCTTGAGTCCACAAGTTTGAGGCCAACCTAGGCAACCTTGTGAGACTGTGTCTCCAAAAATTAATAGAAATACCTGTATCTGTTTAGGGGTTTTATGTGTGCCATACAGAAAGAGCCCTCCAGCGAAGCAGGTGATGGGGCTCAGCCAGTCATCAGAGCAGGGAAAGGGGTATGGAAAGCCAGCAGTGCCTCTCGCTTTGCTTTCTGGAGAAGTGGGACTGCGGGGGATGGGGAGGGGGCATCTTCTCTAACTCAGATCATGGCAGTAACCACACGTGTCTCTCGCTATCCTCAGGCCACCTGTGGTCTGAAGAAATGTCCTTCCTGTCCTACCAGGAAGCCCAGGACTCCTCAGCAGCTGGACAAGCATTGAAGGAGGCGTGCTGCCATTGCCCAAGACTTTTTTTTTTTGGAGGAGGGGGTCAGGGGGAGGGAAAGACCACCATGCTAGGTATCCTAGAGACACTGGTAGTATGGGGACTCCTGCGGTAGTATGGGGTGTTTGTGCAGGTGGAGTTGGATTGCAGGGGTAGGGAGTGGGGAAGAGGGAAAAGGCGGGGACAGACAGAGGGCTCTTGTTCCTAATGGGGCAACCTGGGACACGCCCCGCCCCCTCTGTGGGGACCCCTGCAGGTAGTTGACAAAGGCCTCACCTGGTGAAGGGATCGGTGTCTCCATTGGCAGTCCCTAGGGAGTTTCTGTGACTGCTCTGGGTGTTGACACTTTACCGCCCAGGTGAGCCAGCTCAGCCCTGCCTGGCTGATAAGGACTTGTCATTTCCAACCCCCACCCCCCACCCCATACTGCTCAGCCAGGATTTTTGCCCACAGGGTGGCGTACCAGGTTGCTAATCACTGCAGAGGATTGAAAACTTCCTAAGTGGCCTACCAAGTTGCAAGGTTCAGCACTCCCCTAAGTGCTGTGGGTGTGTGGCATGCTTCTGCCTCTTATGCTGTGCATGCATGTAGTGCGCTTCTCCCTTGTGTGCTGTGTGTGCATGTAGCATGCTGCTACCTCGTGTCTGCACCTGCGTGGAAGCCGAAGCATCCTCCTTAGGAATGAAAGGACTACACTTCAATCTGCCACCTACAGCCAGCAGTTCAGCTGCACACAGCTCCGATGGGGTCGTGTCCTGAAAGTTCTTTTGTTGATTAACCTTTCAGAACACAAAGCACATTGTCACATAGAAAGGCGGCTTTGAATGGTGGGTATCAGCGAGAGCTTCGGGTTGGGCGGTAGTGGGTCAAGAACGCAATGCTGTTTGATACCAGTACAAAAGGAGGGAGAGGCAGGGGACATCGGGGCGGCTTCCTGTCCTGAGGAAGCCTGTGTTTGGTGATACTGGGCAATCTGAGACCTGTTGCATGCCAGTGGTGCAGGGAAGATGGTTTGGGGGAAGTGGGTCCAGCGATAGCCATGGACTTGCTGTGGTTACAAGTAGAGGCTTCTTGCTCAGCCTGTCAGAGACTCCCGGTGTGACACTCATGCTACGCTGTCTCATCAGGTGGGATCAGAGAGTGAAGAGGATGTACTAAGACTATACTATAGGGCACCATGTTAGGATTTGAGATGATACAGAGCCTGTCCATGGCGCCTCTCACCATGATCGTTGTCTGTGTGCACACCTTTGTGTTATGTGCCCTCAGAGATCGCTATAACAAGCATGACTAACATGAGCGGGGCGGTCTTCCCCAGGGTGGGATTTATTCAGTGTTCTTGACATTTCACATGGTCTGGCTGAGCTTTGATTTTTTACCCCGAGTTATTCTTGTGTAGTTGAGACATCAGTCTCAATTTTCTTGCATGCAGTGTGAAGAATGTTGTAAATTGCTCAGGTCTTTCAGCTGTCTGTCAACTCCCGCAAGACTGTGAAGTGTGGAATTGCTTCCTAACTCCTGTTTTAAGTTAGGGGTTTTGTCTCAGAAAATGAAGGTTGATTTTTGGTAATTTTTTTTTTTGGAAGAAGTAATTGTTTTAAACTTTTTCCTGAGCTCCATCTGTTCCTGCTTGCCTCCATCTTAAATTTCCTTCTGTTCTTCATGTCACCAGTCCACCTTGTAAGGAGGTGTGTCGGCAGGTGGGATAACTTTTGTGCTTGGTGGGGTTTTAGGGCAGTCAGCTACTGCTTCGAGGGTTCATTAAAGTTGTCCATAGCCAGGTGTGGTGGTTACATACCTGTAATCCCAGCATATGGGAGGCTGAAGCAGGACGATTGGGAATTTGAGGCTAGCTTGGCTACAAAGTGAGATTCTTCCTCAAGAAAACCCAACCAAGAGGGGAAAGGGTGGATGCACGCAAGAAGGACTAGTGGACACACACAGTCACAGTGTTCAATGTGTGTTTGTGAAAATGGAACTAGGAAACTTGGAGAGACGGATGGGTATACGGCCGGTGGGAGGACACCTTAGGGCTCAGTGTGAGCTGCTCTTTGCTCTCCCTTCTCCACCAGCCCTTTGTCCTTCCTCGGGGTTCACACTCCTTTCCGCAAGGTATTCCCAAGCTAGTTTCTTGTCTAGCCCACATCTCTCTACTGGCTGTCTTTCAGTCCCTCCGTGTCACCTTCCGCCCTCCCTACTCCTGAATGTCCAGCTCCCTGTCCCCAGCCCCTGGATGGGACCAGTTTGGGACTCAAGGACTGTTGCTCCTTCTGTCTTTCTGTACCCCTGCCTTTGCATCCTGACTCATACCCGCCTTCATATCCTTATTTACTGCTTGGCTTCTGCTACTCCCCAGAACCTGCTGGGCCTTCCAAGTCTTCCACCACACTGGCTATAGCGCCCCCTACCGTCGCCCAGCCTCTGCTCTGTGTCCTTCCCAGAGATAGCTCTCTTCATGGTCCTGCCTGGGGCTGGCTCAGTTCTCGTCAGTATTTTCTTTCTTTTTTTTTTTTTCTGATCCGGTCGTGGGCCTGAACTCTGGGCCTGGGAACTGTCCCTCAGCTCTTCAGCTCAAGGCTAGCGCTCTACCACTTGAGCCACAGCGCCACTTCCGGCTTTTTTTTTCTGCTTATGTGGTGCTGAGGAATCGAACCCAGGGCCTCATGCATGCAAGGCAGTGCTCTATCACTGAGCCACCTTCCCAGCCCCTCGTCAGTATTTTCCACACTACCTCTTCTTCCAACCCTTAGGCTCACTAGAGCCTAAGCATCTTTGTTAAGGGTACCATTCCTGTGTGTTTGGCTTGGTCAGGTGTCTCTGGAGACCACAGGTACACACGGTCTGTCTCCCCAATAAGTCCAGGTCTGTGTCTAGTTCACACTGTGGCTAGTTTGTTCATGGCTGAGTACGTGACTAAATGAACAAGTAAGAATTATGTGTATTTGTATAGCAGTTGACATGCTGCCCATCTTCCCAGTGGTTGATATTATCACTCATCTTCATTTTTGTACATTGCAATATTCCCAAAGTGATAATCTTGTGCTCCTCATTTGCTTGGGCCTGAGGTCGAGTGCCTCTGTGTGTGTTTATTGGCCTTTTGTGCTTCTGTGAGATGGTGATGTGTTATCCTCACTCCCTTTTCCCATTTCCATTGTCATCTGACTGATGTCGGCATTTCATGTATTTCTGGGCTGGTTTCTGCCAAGTGTCCTATTAATGTCTTCACTTCACCCAGTGTTTCCTCTCTCTCTTTTAAGAATCTTCTGATGGAGTGGAGTTTTAATATTAATGCAGCCAAGCCTCCTGATCTTTTCTTTTATGCCTCTTCATAAATTTTTCCTGTCAAGCTCAGAAAGATCTTCACTTATGTTTTCTTTTCAAGTTTTCAAAGTTTGCTTTTGACATCATTTAAGTTCTCCATCCATCTAGACTGGATTTTTTGGCCTGGCATGACTAAGAATCTACTTTCATTATATTTCTATAGATAAACAATTTTTCCAGCTCTTCAATTTTTCTAGACTGTTTTATCAAATATCAAAGTCTCACGGATGTAGAATTTTATTTCTAGGCCCTTAATTCTCTTCCATTGACCAGGTTGTTTACTTGGATACCATAACTACCTGTCTTAATTACGACAGCATGAAAATAAATTTCCTTTGGAAGTGTCTGGTGGCTCACACCTATAAGCTTTGCTATTCAAGAGGCAAAAGCAGAGATAGACTACTCATGGTCCAAAGCTAGCTTAGAAAGAAGCATGAGACTCTATCTGGAAAAAAACAAAAACAAATCTAAAATCAAACACTAGTATGGATCAAGTAGACAAGCACAAAGCCTTGAATTCAATACCCAGAATTACCAAAAGGAAAAGAAGGCGGTGAAAAAAAAGAAAAAGAAAATGAGCTATTGTTGGCTCTTTTATTCTACCATTTAAATTTTAGAATCTATCCTTCAGGCCCATGGAAAACTTAAGGTATATATCCCATATGCTAAAATGACATCCCCATCATACTTCCATCACCCCCTAAACTCCACATCCCATTGGAGTCACTTTCTGCCTCACCACCCATAACCCAGCCCAGTTCCTTCTAACTGCTGCTCTTTTCTGTTCAGTTGTTGAGACTTTCAGATGGCTTATATGTCATATGTTAAATCTTTTTCTCCATCAACAACTAGTCTGTCTACTTAGACTTTGCTTGACGTGAAAGGAAAGCCCTTTTTCTTAGGAGGCAGTGGTAAGGATGAAAGAGTCTGCCTTATACTTTTTTTCTTTTTTTTTTTTGTCGGTCGTGGGGCTTGAACTCTGGGCCTGGGCGCTGTCCCTTAGCTCTTCAGCTCAAGGCTAGCACTCTGCCAATTAAGCCACAGTGCCACTTCCAGTTTTCTGGTGGTTTATTTGAGATAAGAGTCTCACAGAGTTCCTGCCTGGACTGGCTTTGAACCATGATCCTCATATCTCAGCCTCTTGAGTAGCTAGGATTATAGGCATGAGCCACCAGTGCCTGGCTGCCTTAAACTTATAATCCTCTTGCCTCAGCTACCCAAGTGTAGGAATTACATGTATAAACTATCATGCCTGGCTGGAAAATATCTCAATTTTTAAAAAATGTAAACATAGCCAGGTACCAGTGGCTCAGGCCTGTCTGTAATCCTAGCTACTCAGGAGGCTGAGACATCAGGATCGTGGTTCCTTGTTAGCCCAGGCAGAAAAGTCTGTGAGATTATCTCCAATAAACTATTCAGAAAAAGTTGGAAGTTGTGCTGTGGCTAAAGTGGTAGAGTACAAGCCTTGAACACAAAAGAGGCTCCAGGACAGCGCTTAGGCTCTGAGTTCAAGCCCCAGAACCAGCAAAAAAAAAAAAAAAAAAAAAAAGTAAACATTTTAAGTTATTCTTTAAAACTCTTAATACAGAAATGACTTTATGCCGGGCGCTGGTGGCTCACGCCTGTAATCCTAGCTACTCAGGAGGCTGAGATCTGAGGATCGCGGTTCAAAGCCAGCCCGGGCAGGAGAGACCGTGAGACTCCTATCTCCAATAAACCACCAGAAAAACCGGAAGTGGTGCTGTAGCTCAAGTGGTAGAGCGCTCGCCTTGAGCTGAAGAGCTGAGGGACAACGCCCAGGCCCAGAGTTCAAGCCCCACAACCGACAAAAAAAAAAAAAAGAAATGACTTTATGAGACATTTGTCAACCTTAAACAAAATACCTCCAAGTACACCATTTTTTTCTGGATAGTGGTATCTATATATTGCTCACGTGTTGATTCCATACCAGCTTGGCTGCTTAGTCTACATGGCCTCAGCCAGCTGTTGAGTTTGCTGGCTGCTCAATGTCTGTGTGGTCACTGAGACGTACCTTCTCTGGGGATTTGTGGAGATTGATTGCTCTGATCTGTGTGTGTCAGGAGCCGATGAAGCTGTGAACAGGTCAAGTTGTTCTGGCTTAGCTGCGTTGCTTGCCTGTAGGGAAATGGAGTAGATTCTCTATGCACTTGCTTCCCCTAGTGGCTTTGACACCACGTGTTGGGACCAAAAGATGGCTTTGAATCCTTGCCCTGACAAATTTAGAAAGGGTTTAATGTTACCACGCAGCCTGCTCCGCGCTGCCCTGCCCCTCGCAGGCAGGCTGGACGTGCTGGAGGACACAGTTGGCAGCCAGTTCATTCTGCTGATGCAGCCCTCGGAGGCGTGGCTGGCAGCCAGAGCTTGGCCTTCTAGACTGAAGGTCCAGAGCTGCAAAGCCGTGGGACATGAAGGACGTGAGGCAAGGCTGGCTGTGCGAAGGCCAGCAAAGTGGATTATTACTCATTTCCCTTCTTAAGTGAGCCTGATTTCCAAATGAATTCCCTGTTCACATTAGCCACTTGTTTGGGCACATGTCCATGGGACAGAGAACATGGTGACTGGAAACTGTCGTCGGATGCCATTAAACACGCATGCACGCATGCACGCACACGTACTACACACACCCCTTGGCTCTCTATCCCTCTCATCACCTTTGCTCTTCTGGGGGATATTGACCTGAGCCTCCTCTTTTACTTGGTAATCCAGATTCAATTCCAGAGAGGCTTGCTGCCAATGCCATCCTTTTGGGCAGGCTTCAGGAAAAAACAAAACAAAACCTTCTAGATCAAAAGCTGGCATTTAAGAGGAAGTTCCAGGAGACACTCACATGGCAGCCGCTGGCACAGACGGTCATTACATCGCTAGGACCTGCGGGTCTCTCCACAGATCACATGTCAATGGATTTTCGCCAGAGCCCTCACCCTCTCTCCTCCTCGTGAGTGGCACGTACCGCGTGCTCACGGTGTCTGATTCCTGTTCTGATCTCTTCAGGAGACTTTGGATAAGAGGAAAATTTGCAAAAACCCTCACCTTTTTTTTTTTTTTTTGTCTTTTTTTGAGGGGTCCAGTTTTTGAAACCGTCTCTCCCAGTACCTCCCAAGATGTGTGGACCGAGAGTGGCCTCAGACTCATGATCCTCCTGTCTCGGTCTTTGGAGGACTAGCTCATTTCCTTTTCACCTTTATCTGTACAGCGAACATTTGCAAACTACAGAGCACTTAAGTAGTGACAATTTGTGTCTTACTTTAAGTATTTGTTTTTTATTAACACGGCTTAATAGTGCCTAAGCACTAGTGGCTCGTGCCTATATTCCTAACTACTAGAGAGGCAGAGATCAAGAGGATTGTGGTTTGGGGTCAGCCTGGGCAAAAGATTCACTACACCCCATTTCCACCAATAGCTAGCTAGGTGTGGTAATACCTTCAGTCCCTGCTATGTGGTCCAGAGTGCCGTGGGCAAAAAGCAAGACCTTACCTTTAAAATAACCATAGCAAGGTGGGTGCCAGTAGTTCATCTGTAATCCTAGCTACTCAAGAGGATGAGATCTGAGGAATACAATTCAAAACCAGCCTGAGCAGGAATGTCTGTGAGATTCTTATTTCTAATTAACCACCAAAAGAGCCGGAAGTAGGGCTGTGGTTCAAGTGCTAGAGTGCTAGCCTTGAGCCAAAAAACACTCAGGGATAGTACCTAGGCCCTGAGTTCATCTGCAGGACTAGCACATGTGTACATGTACACACACACACACACCAGCAAAAAGGCTGGACGTGGTAGAGCACTTGCATAGCAAGCACAAAGCCCTGAGCCCAAACCCCAACACAGCCTCCCCCCCTCCCGCCCCCAAGAATAGTTGTTTAAGTATTGAGGGCATGGAGTTGTTAAGTCATTGTACACTGCATGTGTGCAGCCTCTGATTCCTGTGCAATTAGCCTTCCCAGCCTTGGGCTTAAGGGCCCTGATGCATGGCAGACCCTGGTCCAGTTCCCTGTACTTGCATTTACCTCTCTGGCCACCTCTGCTGTGCACTCAGTCACGTTACAGCTTCTGAGAACTGCTCCACACCAGGTGCTCTTCTGGTTGCAGGGTGCATAGTTTCTGATGTCATTGTGCAGGTGCATGTGCCGAGGTACCAACACTGTCCTTGATAGTATGGCCAGGCTCTTACTGTTTCAGGGACAGCAGCTAAGAGAGTGCATGCACAAGCTGCACAAGCTAGCACCAGCATGCGGGAGCCATCCGTCCATCCTCCCTCATGTGGTGCCTGTGTGTTCATCCAGCAGCTTCGAGGGAGAGGGCAGCAGGGGGTGAGAACAGCTAACCCAGCTCGAGCTAGGGATGATGCTCAGTGGTGGAGCGCTGGCATAGTGAGGTCCTGGGTTCCATCCCCAACACTGCAGAAAGAAACTTAACAGAAAACTGGCACGAGGCTGGGTGTTGGTGGCTCACACCTGTAATTCTAGCTACTCAGGAGGCTGAGATCTAAGGATCACAGTTCAAAGCCAGCACAGGTAAGAAAGTCCTGAAACCTGTAAGTGGAGCTGTGGTATAGAGTATTAGCTTTGGGCAAAAAAGCTCAGTGACAGAGCCCAGGCCCTGAGTTCAAGCCCCACAACTGATTAAAAAACAACAACAAAAACCACCTGACTTGGTACTGCTCCCAAGTCTTCCTGCTGGTAGAGCAGAATCTGGAGAGTTGATGTCCTTGAAAAAGAAAAGGAGTACGGCATGTTTCAGTACCCTGGCAGTATTAGGGTAGCAGAGCCTGTTGTTCTTTGTTTTCAACAAAATACAGTTGACAGTTTTTGCCTAGTGGTGGTTTATTTTATTTTCATTTCTGTCTGAATAATTTACAAGCAGTCATGCTCACTGTGTTTATTTGGCTCGTGTTTTATATATATTACAGTTTGTTACAGTTTACGAAGCGTCTTCTCCCTGTGCATCGGTGGCCTCGCTCTAGGCGAGGATCCAGACCAGGAACTGTGCTGGACGTCCCTGGTGTCACCCGAGCCCAGGGCCCCTAGGCCACACCCTCACCATCAGTAAGGATTGCTTCCTTTTCCCTGCAGCTGTGAATACCAGCAAATACGCAGAAAGCTATCGGATCCAGACCTATGCCGAGTATGTGGGGAAGAAGCGGGAAGAGAAGCAGACCAAGAGAAAATGGACAGAGGACAGTTGGCAGGAGGTGGAACGGAAGAGGCTGGACACAAAAACCTTATCTCACGAGTTACAGAACCATGACTTCTGTACCAACAGGTGAGAGCCTAGCAATTGGGTCCCGTGTAGCTTCATTTAGAATTGTGAGAAATCGTGTGTGTGTGGTGTGTGTGTGTGTGTGTGTGTGTGTGTGTGTGTGTGTGTGTGTGTGTGTGTGTGTGTGTGTGTGTGTGTGTGTGTGTGTGTGTGTGTGTGTGTGTGTGTGTGTGTGTGTGTGTGTGTGTGTGTGTGTGTGTGTGTGTGTGTGTGTGACTAAGGCTTGAATTCAGGGCCTTATATTGGCCAGGTGGTGCTTTGTTGCAGGTGGTGCTTTGTTGCTGAGCCACACCTCAGTCCCAGTTTTTTGCTTGTTATTATTCCAACACTATCTTGCTTTCTGTCCAGGTGTGGGTTTGGACTGGGATCGGCTTATCTTAGGTTTCTTGTCATTGAGAGGATGGTGGAGCCTCAAGGTCTTTTTCTGCCCCAGCTGGCCTGGAACTGTGATCTGTCCAGTCTCTACCTTCCACATGAAGACAACCACGTATAACCACGTACCACCACACCTAGCCACAGGTTGAGAAGGACTGGCGTTGAACCACGATGCTGCCAACAATCCTAGCCTCCCACATAGCTAGGATTACAGGTGTGAGCCATTATACCTGGCTGTCTTAGATCTTTTTTTTTTTTGTCGGTCGTAGGGCAACTCCGGGCCTGGGTGCTGTCCCTCAGCTCTTCAGCTCAAGGCGAGTTCTCTACAACTTGAGCTACAACGCCACTTCTGGTTTTCTGGTGGTTTATTGGAGATAAGAGTTTCACGGACTTTCTGCCCGGGCTAACTTTGAACCGAGATCCTCAGATCTCAGCCTCCTGAGTAGCTAGGATTACAGGCATGAGCCACCAGTGCCTGGCTTGTCTTATATCTTGAATTTGCATTTCTCATGATTAATGATGTTCATGGCCTTTACCCATGCTAGGCAGCTGCTTTACCATTGAACTACACACCCCATTGCCCAGCCTTTGATCTCCTTTGAAAGTACTTTTTGGCTATTCAAATATTTTCTTTTTTTTTTTTTCAAATATTTTCTTTTGTTTTCTGTCAGTTGAGCTTGAGCTCAGGGCCTGGGTACTGTCCCTGAGCTCTTCTGCTCAAGGCTAGTGATCTACCACTGTGAGCCACAGCTCCACTTGCAGTTTTCTGATGGTTAATTGGAGATAAGAATCTCATGGACTTTCCTGCCCAGGATGGCACTGAACCGCAATCCTCAGCTCTCATCCTCCTGGGTAGCTAGGATAACAGGTGTGAGTCACCTGCATCTGGCACATTCAGCTATTTTCTTTCAGAGGCGGCCAGTTAAATCTTGGTCCTGGCTCCTTTGTAAATTGGGTTGATTTATCTTTTTGCTATCAATTTATAGTAGTTGGTTATTGCACCCTGGATATACAACCCTTGTCCAATGCATGTATTAAACATAGTTTTTTTGAGTGCAAAACTGCAGCCTTATTCATTTTTCTTAGTGAAGTCTTTTAATGGGCAGTAATTTTTAACTTTGGTAATGTTCCATTTATTAACTTTTTTCCTTTATGACTAGTGGATTTTTTTTTTAAATCAGTCGCAAGGATTGAATTCAGGGCCTGGGTGCTGCCTCTGAGCCTTTATACTCAAGCCTAGTGCTCTGCCACTTTGAGCTACAAAACTCTACTTCCAGTAGAGTTTGGGGTAGTTGATTGGAGATAAGAGTCTCATGGATTTTCCTGCCCGGGCTGGAAACTGCTATCCTCAGATCTCCTCCAGCATCCGGCTGGATTTCTTTTTCATAAAAAAAAAAAAACTGCTCGGGCTGGGAAGGTGGCTCAGTGGTAGAGTGCTTGCCTCGCATGTGTGAGACCCTGGGTTCCATTCCTCAGCACCACATAAAGAGAAAAAGCCAGAAGTGGCACTGTGGCTCAAGTGGAAGAGCGTTAGCCTTGAGCTGAAGAGCTGAAGGACAGCGCCCAGGCCCAGAGTTCAAGATCCACAACTGACAAAAGACAAAAAAACTTTGCTCTAAAGCAACAGTGATTATTTTTTCCTCATATTTTCTTCTTGAAGAAGTGATGTTTTGCTTTTTATATTTGTCTTAGTCCATTCTCAATGAATCCTGTATTTAGAGTGAGAATGGGTATTATGGTTTGGATCTCAGCTGTCCCCCAAAAGCTCATGTTTTGAAGTTTTTGTCTGCACTAGTTGGGGATGATGGAAATCTTAGGGGTGAAGCTTACCAAAGAAAGTAGGTCATTGGTGGTAGACCCTTGAATGAAGAGTTAGCAAAAAAGTCTTCCTTTCTTTTTGAAATACTGATATTTCTAATACCATTTGTATTCAATCTTCATTTTATTTTAATTCAGCTTTTTTTTATTGTGCTGAATTAATTAATTAATTGATTAATTTTAATCAGTCATGGGCTTGAACTCTGGTCCTGGGCACTGTCCCTCAGCTCTTCAGCTCAAGTCGAGCACTCTACCATTTGAGCCACAATACCACTTCCGGTTTTCTGGTGGTTCATTGGAGGTAAGAGTCTCATGGACTTTCCTGCCGGGGCTAGCTTTGAAACAAGATCCTTGGATCTCAGCCTCCTGAGTAGCTAGGATTACAGGCTTGAGCTACCAGCGCCCGGCTTGAAAATTTTTTCATCTTAGTTATATTAAGGCATTTATTTTCTTTATCCCTGATAAAATGTGTGTGTGTGTGTGTGTGTGTGTGTGTGTGTGTGTGTGTGTGTGTGTGTGTGTGTGTGTGTGTGTGTGTGTGTGTGTAAAACAATCTCAAGATGACTATTGTTACCTTTATTCATAATTATTGAGAAAAAATCTTTGCTGTTATTTGTATCAATGGCTAGGCAAGAGTGTATGTAGTTCAGTGGTTAGAATACCTACCTAGCAGGTATGAGGCACTGGGTCTATCCCCAGCATGGCTAGAAATTGGGGGAGGGGTAGCAAACAACCCACTGTGTTTTACTTTTAAACATTTCTATGTGGAGCCAGGTGTCAGTGGCTCACAGCTGTAGTCTTAGCTACTCAGGAGACTGAGATCTGAGGATCACGGTTCAAAGCCAGCCCAGGCAGGAAAGTTCGTGAGACTCTTATCTCCAATGAACCACCAGAAAACCGGAAGTGGTGCTGTGGCTCAAGTGGTAGAGGCACTGTCCCTGAAGAGCTCATGGACAGCATGTAGGCACAGAGTTCAAGACCCACGACTGACAAAAAATAAACAAACGTTTCTATGTGGTTAAACTAAAAACACAGTGAACATTTTTTTTTTTTTAACTTCAGATCTTGCATTCTCACTTGCCTTATTTTTGCTCATAGCTGGTGCTCTACCACCTGAGGCAAACATCTTGTCCGGGAGTTTTGCTAGTTAGTGGGAAATAACAGTCTTGTAGATTGGTCTGCTCAGGCTAGCTTGGAACTTCAGTCCTTAGATCTCAGCTTCCAAATAGCTAGGCTTATAAGTATGAGCCACCAGTGCCCGGTATAGGCCTTGCCTTATTTTTACTTTTGTGGAGGCTACTTCTTCCAGAATTTAAATTTTCATGATCGTTACATTAACCACTATATGCAGCAGGGTGAATCTACTAAGCAGGATACATTTAGAAAGCCTGGCCTCTCCCCTCACGTCCTCTCTGTGTCTGCTCCATCCCCTGTGGTGATGCTCTTTCATCTTACAAGAATGTGGGTGTCTACATGAGCCCCTCACTGTCCCCCAGATCAATGCAAGGCACCCTGGCATTGTTCCCAGCAATTAGAACACAGCTCTCAGCACCACCAGGTCCTTCAGTCTCCTGTGGTTCCTTAGTTAAAACATGCTTTACCTACACCTGGCTATTTGACTCCTCAGTTATACTAAACCATCTCAGAGCCAAGGGCAGGATTGTTGATAGGTCAGGTGCTTTTTGAAAACTAACTGGTGACCAACACTCTCCTTGTGTTGAGAGAGAATCTGTTACCTTTCTCATCTTTTTGCTTTTTCCTGTCTGGTCAGGATAAGACTCACAGCACACACATGTACAACATCTATTAAAGCACATTCTTCCTTCCAGGCACCAGGATAGGTGCTCATTTAGTTAACCTGTGTATGGGGTGATATGCTGTCCCTAAAGGCTGAATCTCAGTGAAGCTAAATCATTTAGCTTTGGCTACACAGGCACCTGCTTCTCCATGTGATACACGGCTCATCTCCCAGCATTGTGGCGTGTTTGCATGATTGCGTGTCTCATTTGAATAAATTATGAAAAGAAAGGTAACTTGTAAAGTAGCCTAAGAAAAGCCTCCAACTTTCAACCTTGCTTTGTTGGGGAGAGGATTTGAATGTCCAGGCCAGTGTCAAATCCTGCCAGGCCCCATGCCACTACACTCCACGTGGAATCCAGTCTTGATCTTTGGGCGGTTGGTTTCAAGCAGAGGAACAGGAGCCAGTCCACAGGAAAATAGGGTATATGTGTGTCTGTTCAGCCTGGCTGGGAAGGCTGCAAGGCTGGAGGGGTGGGGGGGAGGGGAAGACAGCCATGAGGAAATAGAGTCTGGATAATTAGAAACCAGCACTGGGAGAGTAGCCCTAAGGGGATGGAATGGCACCAGGGACAGAGCCTGGGCGGTCCTGCTGCCTCCCTCCACTGCTTCATCTGTTAAAGTGCTGGGGATCAAACCTAGGGCCTCGTGCATGGCCAGGCTCGTGCTTTTCCTCTAGCCTTCTCTTTGCATCTGCAGGATGGTGTAGCACACCTGACATCCAGGTAGAGCGGTGTGGAGGGGGGAGGGGTCTGCTTTACTGTAGCAGTGTATAAAATGTAGGGACCACAGACATGGACAAAGCTCAGCTGGGAAGCACAGCAGTTGTTTGTATTAAAAATGATCTCTGTGTGCATTTTTAGGACTTTTCATTGATTTGATACTGAGGATGGAGCCCAGAGTTGTGCACATGTTGGACGGGATCTCTACCATTGAGCTACATACACATCCCAGCCCTGTGTGCTTTTAGAGTTTAATCTCTAAGGCTTCTTTCCTTGATGTTTAAAAAAAGCTGTACCTCATTAAAATTTAGAAGGTTTTTGGCAGTGACATAGCTCTCTTTAAATTAGGAACTATGGAAAAGTTTTGTCACTGTCTTCAGAGTCAGAGCCAGTGTTTCCACGAAAAGCTTCTTGTCGCAGAAATTGAGGATTTGGACAAATGCCTGCTGTGGCCTTACTGTAGAGTAGCGTGGCAACTCAGGATTTTATTTTAAATAACGGAAGGCCGAGTTTAATGTCATCTTGTGGCATGCATTGCCTTTTGATGTGTTGGGGGGCTTTCATGTTTCATAATGTCAGGAATATTTGGAAATGAATGCTGTATTTCTCTGACTTTGGATTATTTACTCTACTTCACCATTTTAGAAGTCATGGTCACCTGGGCTGGGTTTCTCGGTACTTTGTGTGGTAGCGTCATTTTCTATGAAAATGTATGGTACTGTGATAACAGACTGCTTCTCCCCCCCCCCCCCCCCATTTAGATGGTACTTAGTGAAATTCTCTGTTTGCCATGTCTGGAAGCTAAATGCATTTCCTGTTTGAGTTGCCTAAATTACACGCACTTAGGCTTATTTCTGTCGTCTTTGAAATAGTGTTAGCTAAAACAAAGTATGAAACGTGTAAATCCTGCATTTTAATTGGCAGATGTAGAAATCGTTTGCATTTTTCTAGAAGGCCTTTTTCTGACACTTCATGCTTAGCAGAAATTCTGCGAGTGCGTTCTCAACCCAGTGACACCACCAAGCTGAGAGTTGGAGCCCAGTTCAATTGTTGGCCATCTACCACCCCTGAGGCAGAGTTCCTTGCCCTTAGCTGTGTGGCTGGTAGTACAGAAACCAGGGCTTGCTAGCTGGGATATTCTAGAATGTTCCAGAAGCCTTCCGTACAAGTGCAGATTTTGCTGAGGGTCTTGCTGTGTTGGACAGTGAGAAACTGCCTTTGATCTTAGGTCTTTCCTCTGAAGATCTTTCGGTTTCTTTATAGTGATATGTGTTTTATATCTACAGAAGCAATGTCTGCCCAAACTAAGGTCACAAAATGTTCTTATTTTCTCTAGCAGTTTCATAGTTTTCAGTTTTATATTGAGGTATACGATTTATTTCCAGTTGATATTTATCTATGTTGTGAGACAGAGGTACAGACATGCAGTCGTGATTACTGTGCCTTAGTGAGAAATCATCTGGCCGCGCCTGTGTGTGGACCTCTGGACTCGGTGTCCATCATCACCCAGTGCCCTTCTGCCCCTAGTAGTTGCTTCATGGTGAATCTTGAGGTCAGTTATTGCATTTGCTTTTCACATTTTTCTTTTTTAAAAAAAATTGTTCTTTTATTTTTTTGCCAGTCCTGGGGCTTGAACTCAGGCCTTGGCACTGTCCCTTGAGCTTCTTTGCTCAAGGCTAATGCTCTACCACTTGAACCACTGTGCCACTTCCAGCTTTTTCTATTTATGTGGTACTGAGGAATCAAACCCAGGGCTTCACGCATGCTAGGAAAGCACTCTACCACTAAGCCACATTCTCAGCCCCATTTTTTTTTTTGTCGGTCATGGGGCCTGAACCCTGGTCCGGGGCGCTGTCCCTGAGCTCTTCAGCTCAAGGTGAGTGCTCTACTACTTGAACCACAGCTCCACTTCCATCTTTTTGCTGGTTAATTAGAGAGAAGAGAGTCTTATAAACTTAACCTGTCTGGTCTGGATTTGAACCATGATCCTCAGATCTCAGCTTCCTGAAATAGCTAGGATTACATGTATGAGCTACTAGGTGCTCAGATTTTAGTCAGTTTGTTAATTTCTACACAGAGCCTGCTAGCTCTTTGTTTGGAATGTCATTGAATCTCAATCATTTGTAGAAGAATTATCTTACCTATAGTATCTTCTTCTAGTCCATTAGAATAGTGTATCTTTTCACCAGTTTAGGATCTCAGATTTTTATCATCAGATCTGGCATGGATTTGTCTGTCTGTGTGTCTGTCTGTGTCTGTGTCTGTGTGCGCATTCATGTGCGTATACGCATGTGTGCGTGTCAGTTCCAGGACTTGAATTGATGGCCCAGGGGCTCTGTTTTTTTTCCCCCTCCAGGTTAGTGCTGCTCTACCTCCTGAAACAGTCCTACATCCAGCTTTTTTTTTTTTAAGTTGGAAATAAGAGTCTCAAAGACTTTCCTGCCCAGGCTGCCTTCGAATCTCAGTCCTCAGATCTCAGCCTCCTGAGTAGTTAGAATTACAGGCATGAGCTACTGGTGCCTGGCTAGTAAAAGGTATTCTGATGTGATACTGTTAATTTTGGGTAACTCAGAGCTAGTTTTTCTCTGACGTAGGCCATTACATGTTTTCAGCTACGGTTTTTGCCTATTTATGCTCTTTTGCTCTATATTTCTCTCATATATGCACAGAGGGACACTCTCATTCCCCAAGAGCTGTCCTTTATTCCTGTGTAGCTGTCATGCAGACATTTAATGTTAATTTTGCTTTTCAAACCCAAATTCCCATTTTTTGATAAGAGTGGGATTTGAATTCAGAGCCTTGTGTTTGCCAGACAGATATTGTACTGCTAGAGCTATGGCCCTTTTACTCCAGTTATTGTTCAGATAGAGCATAACTTTTTTGCCCAGACTCATCTATATGAGGATTCTCCTATTTACAGTTTCCATATAGTTGGGATGACAAACACTTTTACCATGCCCAGACTTTTCTGTTGAGGTGAAGTTGCAAATTTTTTGCCGAGGCTGGCCTCACACAGCAATCGTACTCATCTTAGCCTCTTGAGTAGCTAGGATTACAGACGTGAATCACTGCACCCAAGTCAAACTCAAATTCTTTTTTTTTTTTTTTTTTGCTGGTTGTGGGGCCTGAACTCTGGGTCTGGGCACTGTCCCTCAGCTCTTCAGCTCAATCTAGCTCTCTACCACTTGAGCCACAGCGCCACTTCCAGCTTTTTCTGCTTATGTGGTGATGGGGAATCGAACCTAGGGCTTCATGCATGTGAGGCAAGCGCTCTACCACTGAGCTACCTTCCTAGCCCCAAACTCAAATTCTTGATTAGAAATAGTCCTAGTTCTGAGGGAGTGCCTTCTGAGTTGAGCACATTCTGGCCAACATCCCACCTTGCACCCAGATCATGCCCTGAGTCAGAGAAGCAGTCATGGTCATGGAATCTGCACTCAGCCTGAGCATTTGTGAATGAATACAAGAAGCAAGCTTTCCAACTCCCACCTCCCTGCATTTTTCCAGTTCATTCTGATGTGAGAGGCTGCACTGGGGTGGGAGTGGTGGGTGTCTGTCCTTCCTTCCTTCCCCTCAGGAAGCATTTTTATCCAGCTGACTGAGCAGTCAGTTGCCCGTATAATAGAGTGTAAGCCATGCTAACATTATATATAATTCAGGACTGAATAAAACAGTTTCGTGTTTGTCACTTGCCTTGTTGCTTCTGGGGGGGACAGCACGCTCTTCTTCCATTTATTTTACCCATTCAGCAAGCTGAACAGGGTGGGGTGGGACAGAGAACCCAGTGCCTGCCAGGCCCTGAAAGTGCTGTGCACATGGGCGTACATTCTGCTCTGGTGGAACTTGCCCTCTCCAGGGAGGGAGGGAGGGAGAGACAGAGAGAGGAGGGAGGATGGGAGGAGAGAGCAAGAAAATAGAAAAAGAAATTACAAAGAGCCAATGAACAGCCAGGTAGAGGTGAGGAGAGGCCAGGCAGGGCAGCATGGAGACGTGAGTATGAGTGCTGCAGGCTACAGGGTCTTGGGCTCCTTCAGGGAGCACAACCTGAGAGAATGAAAATGGGGTGGCTCTAAAACAGTGACAAAACTGGGGGGACAGTCTCAGGCCTGCCCCATTGCTTCGCCACCCCCGGATGAGCTTGCTCATCTGTACCTTAAAAATGGTCACATACGAATATGAAAGGAAGGAAGTTTATAAGCTGAGAAGCCTCTCGAAATGAAGGGGCAAAGCTGGGTGCCAGTGCTCACGCCTGTCATTGTAGCTACTCAGGAGGCTGAGACCTGAGGATCGCAGTTTGAGGCCACACAAGTGTAACACATGGAATGCACGATGATCCCTCTGAGGGCCTCTCAGCAGAAGTCCCAGTAACCAGTGACCTTTCCTAGGAAACAAGAGACTCTCACTTGAGAGCAAACTTAAGATTAGTAACTGAGAAATAGCCTGTAAATTAAGTTGTAAATGTTCACATACATACTTTGTACACTTAAAAGTTCTATGAGCTGAGTGCTGGTAGCTCACGCCTATCATCCTAGTGGAAGATCTCAGGAGGCTGAGATCTTTGGATCTCAGTTTGAAGCCAGCCCAAGCAAGAAAAGGACTGTGAAACTTTTTTTTAAATATTTTTTATTGTAAAGATACTGTACAGAGGGATTATAGTTATGTGAGCAAGGTAATAAGTCCATTTTCTGTCAAGCATTGTTACACCCTCCTTTATATTTCCCCTACCATCCCTTTCCTCCCCACCTTCCCAACTCCTCCCTCCCCTCTCCCACCCCAACCCCCCTCCCTACCTCCCAAAGTTGTAAAGCTAGTTTTCAACCTAGTGTCTTGTACATCTCATTGTTACAATGGCTCATCCAGTATCCTTATTTCAGCATTTTGTTATTTCCCTTCCCTCCCCAAATTAGAAAAATGTATGTACAAGATGCAGGGCACTGGAATCAAATACAGTGGCAACAGGGAAGGACTGTGAGACTCTTATCTCCAATTAACCATCAGACAACTGGAAGTGCTACTGTGGCTCAAAATGATAGAGCACTAGACTTGAATGAAAAAAGCTCAGGGACAGCACCCAAGGCCCTGAGTTCAAGCCCCATGACTGACAAAAAAAAAAACAAGTTCTGTGAGATCAGGACTTGTCAGGCCTGCCCAATACAGTACCTGAAGCAGGGGGGCACTAAAGTTTGTGGTGGGCACTGCCCAGGCAGGAGCCCATTAGCCACAGTAAGTTGGGGTTAGATAAAAGCAGAGTATCCTAACAAGGCTCTTCAGTTAATGTTAAAAATTAAAGCAATCAAACCATTTGTCTATGAGATATCCATAATCTTGTTGTTTCTGATTTTTTTCCTTTTGGTGTTGCTGGAGGTGGACCCCAGGGCCTGTGTGCCCTGGGCATGCACTCTACCACTGGGCCACTTTGCAAACCTACCACCTCAATGTTGCACACTTGTGAAGAAACAGAGCGCTAACACATGCCAGAAAGTTTCCTCGTGTCCAAACCTGCTGAAGTTTTTCCTCTCTAGACCAGCTTCACCTCATCTGGAATTCACATAAATGGAATTAGGAAATACCCACTCTTTCCCGGGAGGCTTTATGGCCTTAGAATGCTTGGGCGATTCATCACGTTGTCGTGGCAGCTTTGCCTTGCCAGGCTGTACGTTGTGGTGCGAGTGCACTGCCGTTTGTTTCTTCCCTGTGGATTGCACCCTGTTTTCTCCTGTTGATGGACACCTGTGCTGTCACCACGTCCTGTGTGCTATAAATAGAAAAGATGAAGGACTGGGTTATCCCTTGAGACCATCTAGCAGAGTATGATGGGATGCACGGGTTGGGGGAGCCTTAGGGGCTGGGAATGGATGTGGGAGAGTGGAGTGTTGGAGCAGGAAGTGTGGGGGGGGGGAGAAGCTTTGGGGCTTAGAAGCTCTGAGGGGAGCCGTGGACACCCGGGACAGAGCATCTGATGGACTTCCTTAGTTCAGCCTGTGTTGAGGCCCAGCAGAAGAGCAGACTAGAAAAGCTGATTGGGCTGGGCGCCAGTGGTTCACACCTGTCAACCCCAGCCACTCAGGAGGCCGAGATCTGAGGGTTGCAGTTCTAAGGCCAGCCTGGGCAAGAGAGTCTGTGAGACTTTTATCCCCAATTACACACACACACACACACACACACACACACAGGCACGTATACATGCGCCCAGAAGTGGCACTGTGGCTCAAGTGGTAAAGCCCTCACCAAGAGCAAGAAAGCTCAGGCACAGCACCCAGGCCGAGTTCAAGCCCCAGTACCAATGGAAAAAAAAATAGTAATAACAGAAAGGAAAGCTGATTGGACCCAGCAGATGGAGGATCCCAGCTGTCATCCCAAGCATGTACAATTCAGGTCTGCAGTGACATTGGGGAATGACAAAGGCCAGACACTGCCTCCAAGCCTGTGGCCAGGCCCACTGGCGGGGAGGGGGTGGGTGGGGGTGGGGTTAATCAAATGAGATCGTTTGTTAATGAGCCAAGATGGCTCTGCTTTGTTTCAAGAGGCCCATAGTTATGTATTTATTAGTCATGTATCAGTGCGTGCATCAGGACACTCCCCCTCCCCTCCCATTCTTTCTTTCCCTCTCACCTTCCATCCTTATATGATATCCATCTGTGGGTTCTTTTTTTTTTCAACAGTTTAGCATTTATTATTTCTGTTTAATTATTTGGCTAAAGCTGCCCTGCCAGCTCCTTTGCCCCTGAGACACACTCCGTTAATCTTTGAGCAGTTTCCCCCCTGGTGCTATGAGGGAGTTCACAGTCATTTTCCAGCTGGAATCAGACACTCTCAAGAAGCTCTGGTCTGTGTGGCTGAGTGTGGTAGCATATACCTGTAGTCCCAGCATTCAGGTGGCTGAGGCAGTCGGTTCATGGGTTTGAAACCAGCCTGGGCTACATAACAAGAACTTAATAAAGCACATGAACAAAAAAAAAGAAAGAAAGATACTGTGTAGAGATGTGAAAGGGGGTAAATGAAAGGCCAGCCAGTCTCAGAGGCCAACCACCCAGACCTCTCTCTCCTGTATCTCTTGTGACTCAGAAGAGGCACGAGGAAGCATTTGTTCTCCTGTTGGGCAGAACAGCACAGAACAGAACAGACGTGGGACAGCTGGATGAACAGTTTCTACCTGGGACACCTGAACATTCGCTGTCCAGGGAGGGTACGTGGGCGCATGCTCACACTGTCTCCTGACCGCACCCCGCTGTCCCCTTTAAATGGATTGCCTTGCGGCTTTTTATTTAGGGTTGTTTCTTTTTTTTTTTTTTTTTTTTTTTGCTTGATGCTTTTCTTAATAAATAACCTATAGTATTTGCAAGACCATTTAGAGGAGAAAAGTTCACTGGCCTTGAGCACTGTTTTGTTTTTTTAATGAAGTTGTATTTCTGGAGACATGTTAAGGGAAAATGAGGACACATAACCTGATTTCATTCAACATGTCAAATCTTATAAAGCTTCCAAAAGGGACCAAGGTCTCAGGATAAATGTAACGAGTCACCTTTTTGGAAAAGAAGGGAATTCTGTAGCTCACAAACTCTTCCTTGTAAGCCGGATGAGAGCAGGTGGATCGAAGATCCCGGGGAGACTCCATTAGAAGATTTAAGTCTCATCCTCTACTCTTCCGCTGCATCAGCTTCATTAAACCAAGGGCGGGAATGTTCTGGCAGAATGTGCCCTCACCACTCCCAGCAGCTTGGCACAGGGCAGAGCCAGCCTCTGACCAGCTGGTCTTGGAGTTTTTAACCTGGTTCATAAGAAGGCCCTGTTTCCAGCCATCACCCCATTGCTGAAGGCTAGGGAATGTCCCCTTCCGCTCCTCTGAACAGCCCTGTGTCCCCCTTGGTGCCTTTCAGCTTCTCGGCCACCAGCACCATGGGAGAGAGGAACGTCAGCCCTGGGGCAAGAGAAGCTGGCTCGGAGGACGGAGTGGCTGGGGAGGAATCTGAGTGCGAGGCTGAGCCCCTCTCCGAGGGACGCAAGAAGGCCAAGAAATTGAAAAGGATGAAGAAAGAGCTTCCTCGGGCAGGTTGGTGCCGTTCTTGCTAAACCCCTGGGCTGTGTGTACTGCCTAAAGGCTCTAGACACTCCTGTTTTTAGGGAGAAATGGTAGCAGTGTTTCCCCTTGCAGGCAGAGCCTTGGCTCTGGTACCCAGGCCTCTCCCGTGGGGCTCCACACTAAGTCCTGCCTCATGCTTTCGATTCTGGTCATGTGTTCAAAGCAGCCAAGGTATTTCAGATGTGCGTTCCATCTGCCCAGAGCCACTCCTGCACGATTCCCACCCCTCCTAGCAATGCCTGACCACCCGGATCTCTCCCTTGTGCAGCGTTATGTAAGAAGCAGGAAAACAGGAAATCAGCATGTGCTGAGCAGTATACCTGCCAGACTCTACCGCCTGCTCTCCCTTTACTGTCCTTGGTTCCCTCGCCACTCCCTGCTGGTGTGGGGAGCCATCACCCCTGTCTTAGATGTGTGGCGCTGGCTCAGAGAGGTTAGAAAGAAGGATTCGGGGCCACACGGGTACTGGAGGCAAAGGTAGAGCCCAGGACCTCCAGCCCCGTGTCCCGTGCAGCTCCGGGCACAGACCCCACGCAGGCCAGAGCAAGGGCAGGGGGTGGCTGAACAGCAGGCCACTCCTGCTGTGGGGGACGCTGGTCATTGGTCAGACTGCAGTCACAATGACAGTGCCTGTGACACTGCCTCCTGAGTACGCCTTGCAGGCTTGACCGGAGGCCTCCCCTTTGAATCGGTGAGGCGTTCACCATTGTCCAATTCACGATTGAGATCGAGGCCCGGAGGTCAGTGGCTTGCTGATGGCCCAGAGCCCTTAACATGTGTGTGCCCCACATCACGGTCATATCTGTGCACTTGGGATGACAGAGGCACAGGCCCGTGGCTGTGGCTCCCCGCCGTTGCACATAGTGCCTGCGGCTGGTTAGAGTTCAGCCGAGGTGGAGGAGGCAGCAGCCGGCGGTGGAGCTGGGCTCAGACCCAAGTCCAAGTCTATAAGCTCCATGTGCTTTGGTCCTTCTGCCTGTGTGGCCTGATCTGACTACTGAATCTCTATCTCTCTCTCATCGATAGGAATGAAATCCCAGAAGCAGCAAAAATGCAGCAAGTGCTTTTTATAAATTGTGCTGAAGTTTAATTTTAACAGAAAACTTGGACTCTTGTGTGAAGCCTTGATTGTTGTAGTTTAGCCATTCCCGTGGAGCCTGGCACCCCCCTTTCTCTGTCTCCTCTCCTTTTCCTACCTGAATTTAGGAGAAGTCTCTAATCCCTGGCCCGTGTTCATAAAAGGGTAAGGGATTTAGCTGGACATTGCTCATATTTTCTACCGCAGTAACTTGGGGGGGCAGAGATTGGGAAGGTCAAGGTTCAAGTCTATCCCTGGCAAAAAGGTCCCGAGACACCATCTCAACAATATCCAGGCATAATGGGGTACACCTGCCATACCAGCTGCACAAAAAGTATACATAGGAGGATCAAAGTCCAGTTGGGGCCTAGGCAAAAACACTACACACCATTCAAAAACTAACAAAGCCAAAAAAGTCTGGGGCAGCAAGGGCAAGGCCCAGAGTTCAACCCCGCCAAAATAAATAAATAAATATTAGATGTTAGCATGACTTAGCAATCATGCTTAGCTTGTGTCCGCTTGGTGTCTGTCCTGTGTAGCTTGGTCTCTCAGGAGCTTCTAGTTTATCTCCTCTCAGAGACAAGGTTTTTAATTTTTCTCCGATGTCACCATAATCTTTAAAATATACTATGTTAATAGATTAGCTCCTTTTACAGTTTTCTTCATTCTAAATGAAACCTTTATATAAATTATTTGGGGTTTTGGACTTCTACTACCGTAATAAGATAGGTTTTTTTTTTTTCTTCCCCTCCCCTTTGACAGTAAAGCTGTTATTGCCAAAAGATTGAGCTTTTTAAGCCAAGGGCTGGTGGCTCATGCCTGTAATCCCAGCTACTCAGGAGGCTGAGATCTGAGGATCATGGTTCAAAGCCAGCCAGGCAGGAAAGTCAGTGAGATTCTGATCTCCAATAAACCACCAGAAAACCGAAGCGGCGCTGTGGCTCAAGTGGTAGAACGCTAGGCTTGAGCTGAAGAGCGCAGGGAGAGTGCCCAGGCCCAGAGTTCAAGCCCCATGACTGACCAAAGAGAAAAGATTGGAGCTTTAAAAAAAAAAAAAAAAAGATCGAGTGTGTGCTTCTCTGTCAGTGCTGCCAAAATAGGGAAAAGGATGTCATGACAAGTTTTAATTGAACCTGGGAGATGGGCTTTTTTTCCTGGCCCTTTCCCCCTTACCCAGGGAGGCCTGCGTACGGGGTAGAGCTGACTGGACCCTCTGACTGGCTGCTTCCGGCACTCTCCTCCTTTTGGCCTGAGCTGCCCATATACCGGTCAAGAGTGCAGGAGCCAGACCTGTTGAAAAGATGACTGTGCTTTTTCAGCCCCTTGAGTAAAACCCCGGGATGCAAGAGGGCTTGAAGCCCCAGCCTGCGGAGGGCCTGTGTTGAGCAGGAGCCAGAGGGCGTGAGTGGCGGTGTGGTCAGGGTGACCCTCCGAAAGGCTCCAGTGTCAGAGCATTGTCACAGGTGGTCAGACAGCAAGTCACCTGGCTTCTGAGGCACACTGCCTTTTCCAGAACCTTTTCACACACACAATCCAACCTCGATCCTTCTTCCTTTATCTACCACAATGCATTTGACATCTGTGATGTTGCTTGCATCATTGGTTCATTTTTTTTTGTTATTATTGCGTAATATTCCACTTTAAAGGTCTATGGCTGTTGGCTTATCCATTCTCCCAGCCCACGGACATCTAGGCTTTGGTTTGGGCTTTGGCTTGGAGGGTGGCTAGGCTGGTTTTCCCTGGACAGCTTCACCAGTGCACAGCAGCCCCTGTGCGGCCCATCCAGCCTGCACATTTCACTCTATGAGCCTGCACTCCCTGGGTAGGTCACAGACCCAGAAGGCAAGGTGTCCTTCTAGACACTCTTTGCCTTAGCACTGACAGAAAATGGCATGCATGAAAAATATAGGCTTCAGACTTGGGGAGGAAGATATCTTCCATCATAGAGATGGACCTGGCCAGCCTCAACCAAGTGGGGAACGCTGTGGCTGCAGCTTCTGTGCCATTCTGGGATCTCTGGCTGGCACGCTTCCCTTTTGCTGCGGGGTGTCTCTGTGCCTCCCCACACAGAAACCCACATTCCCGGGTCCCCGGGGGAGCTCGGCGCCACAGAAGCAGCAAGCCACCCGCTAGCAGCGTGGCTCTGCCATGTCTTTCTGGTCTGTGTGTGTGTGGCTGCTGGCGACACTGGGTGGACGTGAGTGAAGATTACCCATGAACCCGGCACCCAGCGTGATTGCGTGTGTGTGCACCCCTGCGCGCCCTTGTTTAAACTCTGGAAGTGAGAGAACAGAACTGGGGCAGGGCAGGGAAGCTCCTCACTCCACCCGTGGCAATGGGTGACTTCCACGTGGCTGCTGGGGATGTCGCCACAGCCAGGCATGGGCTGTGACCTTTGCCCTGCCTGCCCACCTGAAGATGCGTGCGTGTCGGGCAGGGCGCAGCGCCAGCCGGCGCCGCCATGCGTCCTCCCAGGTCGCCCTCCCTCACTCATGCGGTGCTTCCTTCCCCTCCAGGGAGCTGCACGGACAGCCCGGCCAAGCTCTTCGAGGTTCCGGACACCTGGTAACGGAGACCCGAGCAGGAGCCGCCGCCGGCACGCTGGGAAGCCATACCACATTGTGTCACTAAAGCCACGGTGTGGAAGAGGCAAAACCACGAGTGTCTCCGGTTTTTACTTTGGTGGCTGTTGCTTTTTTTTTTTCTCCCCCCCCCCCCCTCTCATTTTTAATCGAAACTAACTGTGGACAGCTGTGGGCGGTCATGAGCGTGGGCATTCCTGTACTAACCCGCTAATCATTTTCTGCTCCCGGGAAGCTTTCCTGCAGGTTAGTGCGAGAACAGAGCCCACTTCTAGTGTCTTGGTCGCAGGTTCAGGCCTGAGCTCCCTCCTGCTTACCTTCCCATCCCTGTTTGTGGGCTGGTCAGAGGCCAAGGACATGGCTCCTGAGGGCCTCGGCATCCCACCACGGCTGCCTGAAAACATCCATCAGGCTTGTTTCCAATGGGAAGGGTGCAGGGTTGATCGCTGGGGGAGCCCGCATGGGCCTGGGCCTGTGGACATATTTATTACCGTTACTCTCCGGCCGTGCCAGCTTCTCATGGGAGCGGTCCAGTGAACACCCAGTGCTGTTCTAAGTGGGTGCTGTTCTAAGTGGGTGCCCTACACTCTCCACCGCTCATCCTTGCTTGGTGTTTTTCTCTATGTGTGTGTGTATGTGTGTGTGTATGAGAATGTGTATATGTGTATTGTGTGTGTGAGAGAGAGAGAGAGAGGTTCAAGAAGGAAAATCTAGTGGTTTGTCAATGTCTAGCAGAGCTTCCTACCCTACAGGGAATGTGTGTGTGTGTGTGTGTGTGTGTGTGAGAGAGAGAGAGAGAGAGAGAGAGAGAGAGAGAGAGAGAGAGAGAGAGAGAGAGAGAGAGAGAGCAGGAGAGAGAGAGGGAGAGAGAGAGAGAGAGGGAGTATGGGGGAAGGAGGAAGGAAAGGAGGTGAACCCCATGGTGAACCCCAACCTGGATGTGAGCATCACGAGGCAAAACAGCACATCCCGGACCTCCTTCCGCAGGTCTGCTTCCAGTAGATCATCGTTAGATATTGAACATTTTTGTATCGTGAAAATAAAAATGAAAAGTGTATTTCCAAAAGATAAAATTAAAGAAATTTTCATAGAGCCCTGGGTCTTCCTTGCTCTGTGTCATAAGTGAAGGGCTGCCGGGGGTGCGTCTCACCTCTGAGAAGACCTGGGAAGTTGCTGGGCCTGGGAGTGCGTGGACTCTTTCTTCCCTCCTCACTTTGTCTCCCCCCCCTCCCAGGTCAGACACCGGTGCAGGAGGCGGTGAGAGGGAGGGGACCCCTCACACCCCTCATAGAATTCCTGGCAGACCCCTTTACTACGTAAATTCTATGTTGGTGCAGTCTGTTGTGTCTTTTTTTTCCTTCTATGTCTCATCTAAGAAACCATAGAGGGGTAAAACATGCTTACTTATTTTCTTACAGAAACATTGTAGTTTTAGCATCTCATCCTGAATTATCTTTTTAGTCTCGTGTGAGACTCGGTCGAGGTTCCTTCCTTCATCTAATACGTCATCCGGGCATTCCAGCGACACCTGCAGAGGCTTTCCTGTTCAAATGCTTTGGGAATGTAGTTTTAAAAACCACCACCACCAACAACAAAAATGATTGGTTGAGCCCAGCTCCAGTGACTCCCATCTGTTAGTCTAGCTACTCTGAAGGCTGAGATCTGAAGATCACAGTTAGAAGAAGAAAATGCAACAACAGGGCTGGGAAGGTGGCTCAGTGGTAGAGCACTTGCCTTGCATGCTCAAGGCCCTGGGTTCGATTCCTCAGCACCACATAAGCAAAAAGAAAAAAGCCGGAAGTGGCGCTGTGGCTCAAGTGGTAGAGTGCTAGCCTTGAGCTGAAGAGCTGAGGGACAGCACCCAGGCCCAGAGTTCAGGCCCCACAACCAGACCCAAAAAAAAAGAAAATGCAACAACATTTGGTGACTGCTAAGGACCATGCCAAACCATCTCTCTCAACCTGGAGAACCAGTGAGTATTAGAAACAGTTCAATCTTTTTTTTTTTTTTTGTCGGTCATGGGGCTTGAACTCTGGGCCTGGGCGCTGTCCCTCAGCTCTTCAGCTCAAGGCGAGCGCTCTACTACTTGAGCTACAGCGCCACTTCCAGTTTTCTGGTGGTTTATTGGAGATAGGAGTCTCACGGTCTCTCCTGCCCGGGCTGGCTTTGAACCGTGATCCTCAGATCTCAGCCTCCTGAGTAGCTAGGATTACAGGCGAGAGCCACCAGCGCCCGGCACAGTTCAATCTTTTAAGATAACTTCATTCACTCGAAAACTGACGGACCTCTCTTTTTAGAACCTTCCATTTTGAAACCGATTGCTTTCTGGAATGGTAGTCCTTGCTTTTGGAATGTAAGGGCTTTTGTCTTGTTTTAGACTTTGGTTAGGTACGTAAGTTGGTTTAGGAGACAATGTCTCAGTGTGTGGCTCAGGCTGGCCTCCAGACTTGGAATCTTCCTGCCTCAGCATCTTGAGAACTGGGATTACAGGTATGTGCAACCTTACCCAGCTGAAAATACACTTACTGCTCCACTCCCCTGTGTATTTTTACTGTATCCTCATGGGAACTGTGTGTTGGGGCTTACTCTGCTCTGAGCCCTTCATACTTCACTGAAGCAAATTATTCCCATTTGAAGGTAAACTTTATGCCTGTGGCCCATTGTATTTGAGGCTCATACAAGCGTGTATTACATTTTTGTTCCGTTATGTTTTTTGTTTATTGTCAGTTGTGTGGCTTGAACTCTGGTCCTGGGCACCATCCCTGAGCTCTTCAGCTCAAGGTGAGCACTGTACCACTTGAGCCACAGTACTACTTTGGTTTTCTAGTGGTTAATTGGAGATAAGAGTCTCACAGAAGTTCCTGCGCGGGCTGGCTTTGAACTGTGATCTTCAGCTCTTAGCCTCCAGAGTAGCTAGGATTACAGGTGTGAGCCACTGGTACCCGGTTCCAGATTTTTTTTTTTTTTTTTTTTTTTTTTTTTTTGTCGGTCATGGGGCTTGAACTCTGGGCCTGGGCGCTGTCCCTCAGCTCTTCAGCTCAAGGCGAGCGCTCTACCACTTGAGCTACAGCGCCATTTCCGGTTTTCTGGTGGTTTATTGGAGATAGGAGTCTCTCGGTCTTTCCTGCCCGGGCTGGCTTTGAACCGCGATCCTCAGATCTCAGCCTCCTGAGTAGCTAGGATTACAGGCATGAGCCACCAGCGCCCGGCCAGATTTTTTTTTTTTATATATATTACTTTTTGCTGGTTTTTCAGATAGTATCTCCCTAAGGAGCTCACATGTAGCTCAGTCTGACCTTGAATCACAATCCTCCTTCCTGAGCCTCCCAAGTGCTGGGCATGTCATATGCCCAGATGACTGTACATATCCAGAATTGAGGTACTAGGTTGGGGCCATATGCTCCCCCCATCCCCCACTTTTTCTTTTTCCTCCTTCCACCTGCAGCTGTCAGGAATCCAGGACCACCCAAATACACACAACTCTTTCTTTCTTTCTTTCTTTCTTTCTTTCTTTCTTTCTTTCTTTCTTTCTTTCTTTCTTTCTTTCTTTCTTTCCTTTCTTTCTTTCTTTCTTTCCTTTCTTTCTTTCTTTCTTTGTCGGTTATGGGGTTTGAACTCTGAGCCTGGGAGCTGTCCCTCAGCTCTTCAGCTCAAGGCGAGGGCTCTACTACTTGAGCCACAGCGTCACTTCTGGTTTTCTGAGTGTTTATTGGAGATAAGAGTTTCACGGACTTTCCTGCCCAGGCTGGCTTTGAATCGTGATTCTCAGCTCTCAGCCTCCTGAGTAGCTAGGATTACAGGTGTGAGCTACCGGCACCTGGCCACACAACCCTTTCTTGATGCTGTGGGCAACCATGAAGTCCTAGGGGATGGCCTCTGGAGGTGGATTACAGCATTGGGTGCTGGAAATGCTTAGCCAGGTTCCTTTCCTAAACACCTCCGAGAGGACAAGTCCTGAGTCACAGCATGCAGGTCACCCACCTGGGGATCCAGCTCGTCAGTCCAGTTACAGAGAAGTCCCAGTGTTCACAGCGCCAGAGGATGGCTGGCCTCCACTCCTTACATACCGTGGGTAGAGCTGAGAGAGAGCTCCATCCAAGGTTTACAGATCAAGGGAATGAAGATGGAAATGCCAGTTACCTGATTGATCATTGTCTACCTTGAACATCCCACTATTTCCTATAAACAAGTACAGTTAAAATCAGTCGGGCATGGTAGTGCACACCTGTACTCTCAGCATTGAGGAAGCTGAGGCAGGATGATGTTGAGTTCGGGGCTATGTAAAGACGCTGTGTCTCAACAATCACAACAACAAAATCAAAGATTTAAAAGCCAGAGAAGAGCTGGGCAGAGAGGCTCCAAACAGCCCCACCCTCCACCCCCCGCCCCATCCCCTTACCCCCATCTTTGAAACTCCTTGTTCCCAGAGTGAGCTTGGAGCCTGGCACCACCAGCAGCAGGTGAGCCCTAGTCAGAAGCACGTGCTAGGCCCCTCTCCGGTGGCACTGAGTCACAGCCCTGGGGCTGGAGCCCAGCCGTCTGCGAACACCCCCCCACACCCCGGGGGATTCTGGTGCCCAGGCAGGTTTGGGAGGCTCAGGAAACAACCCATCCTTGTTTGTGCCCAAATGTGTGTGGGCCGGGCAACAATCCAAGGGAAATGTCCTTTCACCCCTTGTTAATGCGAAGAGTCACCATCTTGGAAATGGATAACATCTTTGCTTTGGATAACTTGGGCCATGGTGGGAAAATGTCACTCTTTCTTTCTGGTCAGGGGACTGGTGCTTGCATAGCATTGGCATTCAGACTGAGAGGTTCACGGTCTTCTCACCTCCTTCCCCCAGGAGGGAAGGTGAAAGCTTAAAGCAGCTCAGAAACATCCAGAGGGACACAGCTTGCGAAAGGGCAATGCTGAGAGGCAACCCCAGCCCAAGTGCCAGGTCTGGGCTCTGCATGGCCTTCCCTCCTGCACTCACATAACATGGGAGCTGGGAGTGTCTCCAAAAACTTGGCATCTTTTAACTGTACACCCCTACAAACCACTGGTGGCTCTTGTAGGCTTGGCACATCCCTGGCAAACTACCGAACGATCCTTTTCTTCTTCCACCTGTTTTCAGTGCTAAGGAATGAATTGGTTTTAGATGTGTCTCCACCAGATGTCCCCTCGTCCGCGTCTCAGTTGAATGTCGCCCTGCCTGTGACATTTAGGTGATAGACTCCCAGGTCCTATCTCCAGTGACAGATGGAGGCCAGAGCCATTTGAAAATGAGGGGACAGGGGCAACAATGGCAACTTCGGGTATTTTATTTGGGCATTTCACTCTGGATGGGCCTCTCGTTGCCGTGGCTGGGATGTAGCCTGGCACACTGGCTCTTCTTGGTGGCTGGTGGTGGAGAGCTGTGCCAGAGGCCAGAGCTGAAGGGTGGGGCAGAGCTGCCGCCCATGGAACCCTCTCCCTCCCTCCCTTCAAAAGGGTCTCCAGGGGTGCCAGTCACAGCAATGGAACAGAAGACGGTCCAGCCATTTCCTTTCGGGGCTCGGGAAGGAAGTTGGATGGAATGTGAAGCTGCAAGGCCGGAGGAAACCAGAAGATCCTTCCAGACGTTCTATTTGCGGCAAGAAACCTTGGCATGGGGCGGCCAGCTCTGCTGCAGAAAAATAGACTAATTTGCTGAGAAACAGCTCACTTCTGCAAGCAAACAGGGGGAACACAGTTCCAGCTGAGACTCTAGGAGCTTCGGTCCCTCTTCTCTGCTCCCCAACTCTAGAAAGAGAGGGAGGAGAAAAGCCACTGAACCTCAGAACAGCTCAAGCAACACCATGACTTTACTACCATGGCCAGAGGGACGCAGAGCAGAAAGATAGGTTTGTAGCTTTCGTATCTTGGAAACACAAAGGGCCCTTCCCTGCACCCGCCAGGAGGTGACACACAGGCCAAAGCTCAATTCCCGTTCCTTCCACAGAGGTCACATGACTAAGAAAACAGGCCACTATGTGCAACAGAAGGGCCTGTGGCTAGACAGCATGGTAAGTGGCAGCTGTGGTCTGCATCATGTCCTAGAAATGGGACCATTTGTTTGCCAGGCTGCCATCATAGTGTCATTCATTCATTCTGTTCAACATCCCATAGAACTGTGTGGAATGTGACCAGCAGATCCCAATGAGCGGCCACACAAGCACATCCATAGGCATGCATACATGCATGCATACTCAAGATCTTTGGAAGCAGTGGAAGAGTGATACGATTTGTAAAGAAACATACTGGAAGTCCAGCCCTGCCTCACACACTGACTTGCTTTTGACCTGGGATAAATTCTAGGTAGCTATAAACCTTAGAGTTTTCTTCTCTGAATATGGGGTAATTATACTCCCATGTGTTCAGTGAGTGTCAGCTGTCAACAGAACTCTGAATATGATGGTTTAAAACTCATATATGACTGCCAAAGCAGGCAATCTGAAGTCAGCCTTCTGGAACTAACTTCCATTCCAAGATCACCTCATGGTCACAGGTGGCTGCCACAGCTCCAACCAACCATTATGTTCCTCAGTACAAAAAAGGAGGAGGAAGGAAGAAGAAGGAGGAGGAAGGAAGAAGGAGGAGGAGGAAGGAAGGAAGGAGGAAGGAAGATGGAGGAGGAGGAAGGAAGGAAGGAAGGAGGAGGAGGAGGGGGAGGAGGAGGGGGAGGGGAGGAGGGGGGAGGAGGAGGAAGAGGAGAAGGAGGAGGAGGAGGAGGAGGAGGAGGAGGAGGAGGAGGAGGAGGAGGAGGAGGAGGAGGAGGAGGAAAGTCTGTGAGACTCATCTCCAATAAACCACCAGAAAACAGGACGTGGTGCTGTGGTTCAAGAGTGCTCGCCTTGAGCTGAAGGAGAAGGAGAACAACAACATTTTATCTCATCTTTTAAAATCCTTTCACAAAAGTGCAGCCCAATACTTCTGCTTATAGTGTATTGGCTACAACTTCAGTCTCATGGTCACATCTAGCTGCAAGGGAGTCTGGAAAAGGAGGCTGAGATAAGGAGCCTCTAGGATGGCCTCCACCATTTATCACTGCTTCCTGGGTTTCACTTCTTGTGAAGTGACAACACACCCCTTGAATGTGGGCCAATCTTAGTAACTTTCATCTAACCAAGAGAAAAATGACAAAATAATAGGATGACATTTCTGAGATTAGTTTGCAAAGAGAAGGTAGGTTTTTAGCCTGGGTGCCCTCTCTTGCTCTGGGGGAAGGAGGCTACCATGTTATAGGCTGCCAGATCCCCCACTCACCCCTGTCAGGCCCACATGGCAAGGAACATAGACCTAGTAAATAGCTACCAAGGACTAGAGGCCCTCAGTCAACCGCCTCATGGAAGAAGGTCCACCCCCACTGGACTCCTTAGACAACAGCAGACCTGGAGGACATCTTGACTGCAAGATCTGAGCCAAAGGAGCCATAGAACTGACCCACAAAAATGGTGAGAGAATTAGCATATTTTTTCTGTTGCTACATTATTGGTCTCATTTGTTACCCAGCACTAGCTAACAAATACAGTGGTTTTCTGGCTAGCCATATTCTTAGGCTTCTGTTACTAAGCTGTCACACTCTGGGAAGTGGTTTTTAATGAAATACCAGGCCCAGGACCTCTTTCCCAGGTGTCTCCAGCATCTGGCCCTGGAGAGATGTGGAAAGAAGACAGAGCACTGACTTTACAAAGTGGTTGTAAGACACTAGCACAGTTTGAGCACCTGTCTTATGGGGGGAGCAAGCTGGGCAAGCAGCAGTGTGTAGGGTGCATGGGGCGGGGGGCTTCAGGTGGGAAAAGCATGTGAAGGAGACATCTCATACTTCATGAAGTCCAGAAGCCAGGGGCTGAGCAAGTGGCCACCTTGGTTTTTGTCGAGTTTGGTGACAGTGTTGGAGAATTGGCCTTGGGTGATCATTTTTCTTAACAAAACAGCCTGAGTTTCTCTACTGGGCGCTCAGTAGGCTTGAAGTACAGGAGTTGACCGCTTGCTCACAATGGGCCTCTTTTTGCTGACCGTGGTGTCCTCCACAGGAAACACTATCAACGCATTTCTTTCTTTTCGGCTTGTACTGGTGCTTGAACTCAAGGCCAGAGCATTGTCCCTGAGTTTTTTACTCTAGGCTGGAGCTCCACTTGAGCCCCAGCTCCACTTCTGGCTTTAATTGGAGATAAGAGTCTCACAGACTTTCCTGCGCAGGCTGGCTTCAAACTCTGATGCTCAGATCTCAGGTTTCTGAGCAGCTTGGGTTACAGGCAGGCACAAGCCATCAGCGTCACGCTTTCACCAGTGGGTTTTTGTGACCTGTACTCATCTTTTCAGACCTCGTGGAATAGCCTTGGAACTTCTGAGCCAAAGTAACTGGTCCTAGCACCAGGACAGTGGACTGGTGGCAGGTGGTTTAACACTTCCAGCCCAGCCTGGCTTTTTCCAGTGTGTGCTCACCACGGGAGGGGCAGGGCTGGTGGGCTGTGCCAGCTTCCGGTCCACTTTAGTGAAAAGTTCAGCAGAACGGCAAGGAGGTCCAGATCCTGGCTCTATCTGATCTTGGGTATCCGCCAACTTTTCTGAACTAGCTATCCCTCATACAAAATGGACAAAGCTTGTCATACTGAGTGCGTAGTGTGGCAGGTTGGGGGGGGAGGAGGCAGGGCATGACCAGAGAGGGTGGACTGCTCTCTAGCCTTCTAATTCGAGAGGATCAAACATCTGCCCCCTCACAAAGATACATTCAAGTCCTGCCTCCAGCCAGCTGTGGGCACATTGTTATGAGGAAACAGGGACTTTGCAGATGTGATTGGAATTAAGGATCTGAAGATTATCCAGGTGTCCTTGTAAGAGAACAGAGAGGGAGGAGGGAGACGCAGGATGCAGAAGGAAAGGCCACGTGTCAGTGCGCAGACATCGTGGCAATCTATGATCTCATTCCGGGGAGAGCCAAGGACTGCCAGCCGACCCCAGCACCTGAGGCGGGGGGTGCGCACCGGGCTGTCACCCAGCACCTGATGAGAAGCCAGCTCTGCCAAGGGAACTCAAGAGAAATCTCTGGTACCCAAGTTTAGGTAATTTTTATGGTCATTGGTTAGGCAGGAAACCAATAAACAAATACACAGATATTGATCAGTTAAGTAAATGTGACAGTGCAGTGTGACCAGGGAAGGGCAGCATGCTATAGGGAAGTCACAGGAGGAGCTAACGAATCACAGAGACAGCATGGGCAATGGTCCTGGGGTGGGCAGTTAGTTCTCTCCTGACTTTCAGGTCACAGTGGGTCTCTTAGGAATTGTCTTGGTCACTGACAGCTTTCAGACGTCATGAAATGCCGGCCACCGGGGGCTCATACCTATAATCTGAGCTACTGAGGAGGCTGAAATGTGAGGATCACAGTTCGAAGCCAGGCCCAGGCAGGAAAGTACATGAGATTCTTATCTCCAATAAACTAGTCAGAAAAAGCCAGAAGTGGTGCTGTGGCTCACACGGTAGAGCCTTAGCCTTGAGCACAGAGAGGTTCAGGGACAGAACTCAGGCTCTGAGTTCAAGCCTCAGGACCAGCAAAAAAAAAAGTCATGAAACTAGATAGCTGTCCTTAATAGCAGAAGTGGCAATTTGGCGCCTGTGGTCTCAACTCCACCCGTTTCACATGTTTATGATCGAACACTGGCCCCTGAAGGGAATCGGCTTGCTCAGGCCCTGACCTGCTGACTAGAAGCAGCTTTGCCAGCATCCTCTGACCTCCACCCAGCCAGTAGAGCTGGTGCCTGGTTGCTCAGGTTAGTTGTGCCGTGGTGTCTGTGTTCCCAATAAACAAAGAGGAGAATTTACTCTTACTTTTCATCGCCAATGAGAGCTTGTAAGGCCTGGTTAGAGGTGGGGGGTGGGGGGTGGGGTGTAGCCTACTGGTCCTTAGGGGCGTGGCCTCAGGACAGTGGGGCGTGGCCTGTAGCCACTTGGAGGTAGTGTAACACTGCTTAGGGGTGGGGCTTCTGGTTGTTTGGGGGCGTGTTCGCCTTGCTTAGGGGCGGAGCCTCAGGCTGCTCAGCAACACCAGAGTGGTTTTTTTCCTTCTCTGAGCCGTGCTACAGCACATTTTTAGGCTTGTTTTCCCATCAGTGAATCCAGAGAAAGTATTCTCTTAAACTCCTCCTCTATGAAAGAGTCCATCACCCCCTTGGTGACACAGTTTCAAAGGCTGAGATGATTTGCTTTCATTCAACCAATACGTTTGATCTGCTGCTGATACTAGGCCCCATTCTAAAAGAAAGGGATGGTAAGTAGCACAAAGTAGAAGAGGAATGTTCTGTACAGCTGTATTGGAACAGGGGCCCACAAGCTGGGGTTCCAGGGCTAGATTTGAGGGACTGGTTTGGCCTGGACTGTGAACTCAAAGTGGGTTTTGCTTTATTGGGGGAGGAAGGACGGGATACAATGATACTGAGGATTGAACACAGGAACTCACACTTTCTAGGCAGGTGCTCTGCCACTTGAACCATGGTCCTTGCCCAGTTCTTACATTTTTAAATGGTCAAGGATAGTCAAAATAATAACAGGATTTCTAGACCTAGGCAGATTACCTGCAATTCAAAATTCAGCCTTATAAATGAGCTCACACTCTTTCTTTGGGGCTTTTTGCTATACATTGGGGCTGAGTTAAGTGATCAGAGACTACTGGTAAGGCCTGCAAGGCAGAAATCTTTCCTGTGGAGTCTTTTGCCTAAAAGCATTTCCCCATCTCCTTCTAGTTCTTTGCTGTTCAAAATGGCTCTGGATCACTATTATTGGCATCACCTGGGTGCTTGTTAGAAAGCCAGACCCGAATGGGAGCCTGTAGTCTAACAAGATAGCCAGGTGATTTGTGTGGCTATATCTGAGTGTGAGAAGTGCAAAAGCACAGGGCACGTGGGCTACACCTAGCACCTGGGGTCTGGATAGTACAGTGTAGAGCTGCTAAATCCTTCCAACCTGCAGCTATGCTTGTTTACGTGGTAAAAGGGACTTGGCTGATGTCATGGGATTACCCAGTTGTGCCCAATGATTGGACCACGAGGTGCCTTATAAGAAGGCCCAGGCGTGAAAGAGGAAGGAAGAAGAACCCCACTGAATGAAGTAGGGCCGGAAGGAAGAAGAGCTCTGGGGCCATTAGGCCTTGTCTGGAAAAGCCAAGATGCCGTGTTCCCGCTTGGAGCCTCCAGGAAGACCACAGGAACACCTAGACCAGACTTCCTACCACAGAACTGTAAGCAAGTGATTTTCTATTTTAACTTGTGGAGTTTTTTGGAGCTTGGTTCGGCGGTGATGGGAACTGAGTGCAAGTTACTGTTGGCGTCAGTGCTGTGCTGGCTCGCTGCGCCATTAGGTGTTTCCACCGTAGTTTCCTGCTCAGTTAGGGGTGGTGAGAAGCTCTGATGTTGTGCAAATGTTAGCCTAGAGCAATGGTATACGCCTGTAATCTCAGCCCTCGGGAGTCTGAAGTGACAAGGATGGAGAGTTTGGGACTGTGTGACTTTGGAGAAGTTTTGGGAGCTCTTTGACCTTGGGTTTGCTCCAAGGTCAAATTGTGTTGTGTTTACCTCCCAAGGCTGCTGGGCGTCCCTGAGCAGAACTCTGGGCCCAGGCGGTAAACAGGGAGGGCGGGGCACGTTTTGATGGCCTCTGTTAGTCTGTCTGTGTCAGCCCTTGGCCTCAGTTGGAAATGTGGAAACCTGTCCAGGGCGTGCTTGCTTTCCTGGGCCCCTTTGTCTCTGCTTGTGGCCCCATTGGAGGGGCCAGGCCCATGGGAGGTGCTCGGAGCAGGGCCTGGGCCTTGGCACCCCAGCATGCATTCTGTGCTGGGACTCCCATCTTTGCTGGATCCAGGGGGATCTGACGCCTGGCCTTGGGATAGGCTGGGCTTCTGGGGGCTTTGCTGAATAGGCTCTGTCCATGTGCTATCATCGCGCTGAGCTGAGACTTCTCTGTCTTGGTGGGGAGGGAGGGAGGGAGGGGAAGTTGGTCGCTCCTGCAAGGCACACAGAATGCTGGGCCTTTGTGTGGATGGATAACTCAGAGGCATTGCCAGGAGCCAGCACTATCAGGAAGCTGCGTAGGCCCCCTAGCAAGCCGTGTGACCCGGGGCTGCGTGTCATGGAAATGCCCAGCATTTCCCCAGCACCTGCTGTATGCCAGGTTCATTGGCAGTGCGGTATGGAACATTCATCTGTCTCCCGCCTCTCTCCTGGAAGAGATCTCATTTCCCTGTTCAGACCTGAACCTGGCTCCATGTGAGAGTCTGATAATGACCCCAGGAGCGGCAGGTGTAGCTCAGTAGCAGATCACTCGCTTAGCTGTTGTGAGGCCCTTGGTTCCAACCCTAGCACCACACACACAAAAGAAGATAATAGCAGCCAGGTGTTGGTGGCTCATGCCTGTAATCCTAGCTACTCAAGGAGATTGAGTTCTCTGAGTATTGCAGTTCGAAGCCAGCCCAGGCAGGAAAGTTCACGAGATTCTTATCTCCAATTACGACCAAAAGGCTGGATGGAAGTGGCGCTGTAGCTCAAGTGACAGAGAGCTAGCCTTGAGCAAGAAGTTCAAGCCCCAGGACTGGACACACACACACACACACACACACACACACACACACACACACACACACACACACGTGTAAAATCAAGTTAGCAATGTGCTCAGGGCTGCTCCCCAATACTGCTCTCACTGTTTCTCATATTGGAGTGAGAGTAGGGAGCTGCTTAGGTCTAAACCCTCTGTAGAGCCATCCTCTGGGGGTGTATGGTAGTTGAAGCTCAGAGAAGGGAGGTGATGGGTCCCAGGTCACACAGTGTCCTGCTTCCAGGTCTGGAGGTGGATTCTCCATCCCAGCCACCGGGACAGTGGCCTGGCCGGGGCGGAGCTACCTCCCCGGCCGAGGCCCGTTTTATGGTGGCAGCTCTCTGCCTCCCAAATGCGTTCCACGCGGAGGCCAGCGGGCCTGCGGTTTCCACTTGTTTTCCGTAACCCGAGCCTGCCCAGTGCTTGGCACGGCATCTGGGCCTCTGCTCAGCTCAGGTTCCTGATTTCCTTGGACGGGTTTGAATTCTTCACTGGCAGAGAAGAGCCGAGCCACAGGCAGTGGGCAGATCCCTGCTTCTCCTCCCACCCCATTCCCCGGGGGGGGGGGGGGGCCGGTGAGCACCCTGGGCTCCCTGCTCCCGTCTTGAGTGGAAGTCAGAGAGGTTGAGAGCCATGCCTGGGGTCACACAGCAAATGAATGATTGGATTCAACACCCAGCCATCCAGATTCCTTTTCCTGTGTGGGCTGCAGGTAGAAGCTGGTCACGGGAACACGGTGTGGCAAGAACTAGGCCCTTGGCGAGGGGTTCTCTGGGATCCTTCTCGTCCTCCTTGCTTGTGAAGGGCTAGAGGTGGGGCTGCACGTTCTGGCTTATTTGGAGGGTGCGTTTGGAATCAGTGCTGGCCAGTAGCTCGTGTTACCTGAATTAGGATATGATATAAACAGCTGCGCGTCATGTTGCATGCGTCTAACTCTGGACTGGGCGCCCCTGCTAGGTGCTGTGGAGACGAATGGCTGAGAACAGTCTGGCAAAGCCCAACCCCTGCGCCATGGGTCTCCTAAAACAGCTGTCGGTGTGCTCTCACTATTACAAGGCCAGACGCAGTGGCGCAAGCTTGTAAACCCGGCCACTCGGGAGGTAGAGTTGGGAGGATTGCAGTTCAAGGCAGCTCAGGCAAAAATGAGACCTCTGCCCCCCTCCACCACCACAACAAAGAAGCTGAGAAGGTGTTTTACTTTATCATCCCAGCTACCTAGAATGCATCACTAGAAGAACTGCGGTCTGAGGCTAGCCCCAGGCCAGAACCAAAAACAAGACCTGCAAAGTATTACGGTCCTTGGTCCTGCCGGAAGGTTTCTGGCCTGTCCGTCTCTCCCAGCCCTCTGTGTGCCTGGGCCGACATGCTGGGGATTGGTTGGGATGGGGAGGGTCCCAGAATGCCCCACACCTTGCTGGATTTATGAATGACAGGCTGAGTCATTATGATGGCCAATTTGGGGGATAAGACTTGTTGTTGTAAAATAGCCACACGGTGGTCTTGCTGGGATTTGAACCCGGACAGCCCTGACTCCAGGGTCTGTAACCCATCCCCACGCTCCACACAGCCAGGGCCCAGTGTCCTTGAGCTGGCAGGAGGGTAGCCCTTGCTGACCCTGGGACTTATGGGTGGAGGGCCCTGCTCTGGTGGCACAATCACAGGCTGTGGCTTTGATGCCCGCCTTCTTCTGACCTAGGGGAGGACCACAAGGGGGGAGGGGCTATGCTTCCTGCCTCTGCCCCTCGCCTTGGCTGGCATAGATAGCTGTGTTGGTTCCTGCTACTTAAGCCATTTACTTACAGCATCCAGATGAACCGATTACCCAAACAGTAGCACCCCTTCCCTGCTTGACTGCCCTGTCCAACTCTCCTTAGAGTGAATGACCACAGCCAGGGGAGCTGGGGGGCAGGGGTGGAGTAGGGGAGCTGGCCACGTCCCACTCACAGCAGCCCCAGGAGGAGCTCTTTTGTTAAACAACTTTGTTAGATATGTTTTATAGAACCCCCAAACGCACTCATTTAAAATGCATAATTCGAGGTAGGGTGTGGTGGTTAACAGGCCTTTAATCCCAGCTTCTCCAGAGGTGAAAGCCAGAGGAACATGGCTAGCCCAGGTAAAAATGGAAGAAGCTACTTGAAGAATAAACAAGAGCACCAAGGGCGCCAGCAGCTCATGCCTGTAATCCTAGCTACCCAGGAGGCTGAGATCTGAGAATCGCAGACCCAAGCCAGCTGGGGCAGGAAAGTGAGGCTCTCAAAAACTAGAAGTGGCACTGTGGCTCAAAGTGATAGAGTGCTAGCCTTGAACAAAAGAGCTCATGGTCGGTGCCCAGGCCCTGAGTTTAAGCCCCATGACTGAAGGGGGGGGAGCCAAAAGGCTTGGTTGGGGGCGTGGCTCAGGTGGTAGAGCACCTGCCTAGCAAAGTGCAAAGCCCCGAGTTCAAACCCCAATGCACAATTCTGGGAGTTGTAGTCAATTTGTGCAACTGTCTCCACCATCTTCACTGAGGCTTGTCCTTCCGTTCTTTGTTCCTGGAAGTGGCGTCCCAAACCCCCAAAACTTTGGTGCCCTCCATAGCTAGGCTTCATCCTACACGCATATGCCTCTGACTGGTTAAGTGGTAAGAGACTAATGATGAAATGGAACGTTGGTGACCACATACTGCAACAAAAGTTATGGGAATGTGTTTCCTCTCTCTCTCAAAATTGGTTTGTAGTTTTGCTCTTTTTTTTTTTTTCTGTTCTCTTTTTGGTGTGTTTGTACTGGGGCTTGAACCCAAGCTCTGGTGTTCTTGTCTGGCTTTTCTTTTTGCAAGCTGGCACGGTATACTTGAGCCACGCCTCCACTTCCTTGGCCTCTTTCATGTGAAGGAAGGATCTTGTCACTTCTCTTGTCACAACCAGCTTGCCAACATGGGCTTCCCCTCCTGCTCTTGGGAGCCATTATTAAATAAGACGACGGTTGCTTACCACAAACTCTGTGATTCTGAGAGACATGAGCTGGTAGCCACGATGGCTCCCAAGTGACAAATGGGCAGGTAGCATATACAGCTTGTGCACTTTGGACAAAGGCAGGATGGGGTGGGACGGAGTGGGCCCAGGGGCAGCAGGAGGGAGGGAGGGCCCTGCGCAGTGGTGGGGTGGGAGGGAGGAAGGCCTGTGGGGAGGAGGGAGGGAGCTCATGTCTGTTGTCACTTGTTGTCTGTTGACAGCTAGATACTGTCCTTCATTGAGACCCAAGTTGTGGTTGGTGGCAGCTAATTCCACTAGGGAAGGGGACTCCAAGGGAAATGACCAGCTCAGGGTCACTAGAGGCCTGGCAGGAAGGCTGAGCTTGGGCCTCAAGCTCTCATCCCCTGTGCTTGCTGGGTGGTACCTGAAGGAATGTTCTGGAATGCCTGTTCTGTTATGAGTGACCGTAGAGGTACGGGACGGGGATGTGCCACATCTGTGCCTAGAGAGCCAGCGGTGAAACCTAGCAAAAGTGGCCTCTGGGGAAGCTTCTGGAAGCTCCAGCCAGCAGCCAAGCCCTGCCTAAGGGATTGGAAAGAATGACTCCCACCAGCCACCCGGCCTCTGAGGTCAGGGTGACCCGTGAGCCGGGCCTGGAGCCTGCCCCTCAGCCACGCCACCCCCAGCCTGGGCCGGCAGCTCTTGTGGCCCCAGGCACCCCTCCCTGCCACGGCCCACACGTGGCCTGGCCACTCCCCGTCCTGAGCTCTGGGCTCTGGCCCCACACAACACACTCCCTGGGGGGATCTGCAGCGAGGTCTCCAGAGCCCTGTCCCCAGCCTGACACGCCAGAGCCTTAGGCTGGCAGGGCTGGGGGGGGGATGCTGTGTCCCCTGGGGTGTACATGTAGCACAGAGCTCAGGTGGTCAGGGTGGGGGTGCCTGGTCTTCGTGCATTCTGCACAGAACCACAGGGAAACTGCATGAGACTCATCTCCAGCGAACCCCACCGTAAAGCTGGACGTGGCTTTGTGGCTCAAGTGGTAGAGCACCATCCTTGAGTGAAAAAGCTAAGGGACAGCATCCAGTCCCTGAGCTCAAGCCCTAGTATCTGCACACAAAACACCAGGGCTGGCTATTCGGGTGGCGCCCGCTGCTTCCCTCTGGAGTCCGAGTGGCCTTCAGTAGGGTGCAAGGTTTCAGGAAAGTCTAGGGTAAAGGATGTGGCATGAGCCCTGGGATTGGTGTGGGTGATGTGACAGCTAGGAAGGCCATCCCTGATTCTGGGCAATGTGTCTAGTGTCAGACACAGGGAAAAGAGAGCCAAAGGTAAAGTTTCAAGTTGAAAAGGAAGCTGTTCCAGGAGGAGGGAGGGGCTTGCGCAAAGGCCCTGGGGTAGGAAAGAGCCCTGGGATGCTGATCAATTGAAGTCTATCTAGCAGCCCTTGCTTCTCAGACCAGGATAAGTCTGGGGTCACCCGAGAAGGGGCGGGCTGCCTCCTCCTCTTCCATTCAGCCAAGGGGGGATGTGGGGAGACCAGATTTGCTGAGCTGACGCCCCGAGGCGCTACGTAAATATGGAACTCATCTGTTCTATCAAACTGCAAGCTTAGGGCTTTTGTGTTTCTGATTTCTGAGCTGGCCTCTCTTTTGTGGCTGGGGTTTTGTTGAAGTGCAGTGGGGCGTGCGTGTTTCTGATCAAATCACTGGCTCTGTGCTGGCCGGCCCTTCCTGAGGGCTGGTGCTGGGCTGCCAGAGGGGAGCAGGGATCCACAGTCCTTCTCTGGCCACAGTGATGTATGTGGTGTGACTGAGGGGTGTGATGGGGGAACCCTGACCCAGGGGGCAATTGGGGTGAGTGGAGAAGAGGGAAAGGTATTTCAGGCTGGAGGAAAATGCCCGCAGGCGTGCGTGTGTCCCTGTCCCGGCAGGGGTGACCATGCCACACTTCACCATTAGCCTGAGCTGAAGCTACCACTCCCATTGTGGAGCTGGGGCTCTGTGAGGGCCCTTCCCTCTTCTTTAGAGTTTTCAGCATTGTCCACCCAACTGTCCACCCATGTATGTCTCTGTCCATGCACCCATCTGTCCCTCTATCCCATCCGGCGCATCCACTATGTGCATCTGTCTGTGTGTTCATCTGTCCATCTACCCGTGCATCCACCTGTTCGTTCATCCAATCATCTGTCCGTCCATCCACCAACTCCACATGGCATGCTGGGCTTAGCCTTCCCTGGCAGATGTGGGCCGGGCTCTGCCCAGGATGGGCACAGATTTGCTCCTGGAGCTACTCCCACTCAGATCTGGCTGCCTCAGGCAGAACAGGGGTCCAGAGCAGCCTGGGGCGGGCCCCAGCCTCTTCCCAACATTCTCCTTCCCTGACTCAGGGTAAGGAAGCACACCCACCACCGCCCAACCAGCCACCCTCTCCAGAACAGCCCCTCCCTCCAGCCCCCCTGGCCCTGCTTAGTCTCTTCTGGGGGGGGGTCTGCTCAGCCTTTCCTCCCTACTTAGCCCTTCCAGTTTCTAGACAATACGCTTAGTGCTACCTGGTGTCTGTCTGCTTGCCTTCCTTTCCTTTTTTAAAAAAATTTTCTAGGGGGCTGGGACGGTGGCTGCCTTGTGTGCATGAAGCCCTGGGTTCAAGCCCTGGGTTCAATTCCTCAGCACCACACACACAGAAAAAGCAGAAATGGTGCTGTGGCTCAAGTGGTAGGGTGCTAGCCTTGAGCAAAAGCAGTTCAGGGACAGGGCCCAGGCCCTGAGTTCAAGCCCCAGAATCAGGGGAAAAAAATTCTATTTTTTTGAACAGTCTTGCTGTATGGCCCAGGCTGGACTGGAACTTGCCACCCTCTCGCCTAGGTCTCCAGAGTGCTGGATTACAGGAGTGTACCACTAGGCTTGGCAAATCAACCTATCTTTTGGGCGATACTACTCAACCCACATCACTACAGGATCCTGATTCTACATTAAAAAAAAAAATAACAAAATACAATAACAGCAACACACAGGCCTGCTGTTCCGTTTCCTAATCGGGTCGCTCATTATAGACTTGGGCTCTGCTCACTGATAGGTCTATGTTTTAAGGTGCCTGTGCATGTAGTTCGCTTCAGCTAACGTAGTACAAAGCACACGTGTAGCAGGAACAGGCTGGCTGGCGGCTGAGAACTTCCCCTACGGTGCCGTTTGTGGACTAGCTTCATTCCCCCTTCCCATGTGCCAGGTTTCTGGCAATAATCGGAAATTGATTTAATCAGGGAGCATATACGTGCCTTTGATTAGAAGACTTGTGGTGGGATGTGAGTCAGATCCTTTCCAAGTATTTTTGTTTGTTTGTTTGTTTGTTTGAGGGTCGTGGGCCTGAACTCTGGGACTGGGCACTGTCCTTCAGCTCTTCGGCTCAAGCTGAGCGCTCTACCACTCGAGCCACAGCACCACTTCCAGCTTTGTTCTTCTTATGTGGTGCTGAGGAATCGAATCCAGGGCCTCAGGCATGCAAGGCAAGCCCTCTACCACTGAGCCACCTTCCCAGCCCTCCAAGTATTTTTAGCACCGTAGTGCACTCCACGTCCTGTTCAAACGTCCTGCGCATCATTTGTGCCTGAGGACTTTGTGCAGAACGGGGTGTGAGCTCTCTGGAGGAGAGCGCTGAGAACAGAGCTGACCTCGTGAGTGCTGGCCAGCTCTGGGGTGGCCAAGGGCAGGCTGCTCTGGCCAGAACCCTTCTGGTGAGGTGATGCCAGGAGAACACGAGGCTGCCATCTTCTCCATGTTCTTGGGGTGGCGGGAGGAGGGATCGCTTCCAGCTCTGGCCACCTTTTGGGGGCCCCTGGACAGACCGGTCAGGGAACTTGGGGTTTCCTTTCCCATTTTTGCCCCACGGTCTCGGTGCTCTTTTTCTGTCTTTGGGTATGTCCCTGTCACCACTGTTCAGTCAGTCTGGGCGGGAGCTGCTGCAGGGGACAGGCTGGGCTCAGCTGGGGACAGGCCCACGGAAGAGCTGCTTCACTCCCCAGACATTGCTCCAATAGACCACGCCCCCAGAGGTGGTTCCAGGCTCTACCCAGGCAGCCCAGGTAGCCACGCCCCCACAGGCGGGGCCCTTTCAAACTCCGCCCCCATGTAGCCACGCCCCCAAGGGCCAAGCTCTGGCCTGGTCTCCCTCCCCCCACCCTGCCCCAGGGCTCAGGGCTGTGCTTGGAACCTGGTCTGTCCCCTTTGGCAATCGCTGCCCAGATGACAAACGCAGATCCTCTGTCCCAGCTGGTCTCCTGCCCAGCAGTAATCCACTGATAAGCGGCGTCTGTGAGCCCTTATGTGTGTACAAGGTTATTCTTTGCACCGCGATTTTAGCAGGGAAAGATTTCTGTGCTCTACAGATGTGAGAACTGGCCAGGCTCCATCTCTGCGCTTTATTAGGTGCAAACTGGAAGGTTTGAACCAGCATGGAGCAGAAACCTCTTCTCCTAAAAGGGAGGAAAGGGGGTGGGTGGGGGAAACCACTCATGCTTATTAGCATATATTTGCATATAAACCCCATCCACTTAGAGGAACTCAGAGTTACTTAGGTGGAGGAGGCAACCCTGGCCTGTGTAGGTAGGGGAGCTGGAGGGCAGGTCACAGATTTGCACATTACATTGTAAACTTACTCTAATTTGAGAATTAAACATAGACACACACACAACACGCTGAAAACAAGAGTGTGGTTTAAAACTGCGGCTCCTTCGGTTTGCACCTTTCCCTGGGACATTCCTCCTTTGATAGCTGGGTGGCCTCCGGTAGGTTACCCAAGCTCTCCATTGAGGGGGATGAGTAATAAGTGCTCCGACCTTGGGCTGCTCAGAGGATGATGAAATCAGATAAACTAGGCCTAGTGGCTGGCCTGCAGTGGGCAGGTTGGCAAGTCAGTGAAAAGTCCTATGGTTTGAAAGTAGGGAGAGCAGCAGGACGGAAGCCCAAGAGGCTCACAGAGGCTGGGCCAGGCCTGGTGGGTCCCTGTCTGAAAGGAGCTGCCTGTTGAGCAGTGGGGGGGGGGGTCTCCTTTTTTGCTCCAGGTGTGGGGGGAATGTGTTTCTGTCTGTCCCGTGGTTAAAGCCTGGTGTGAGAACAGGGTGTCACATGGAAGTCTTGGAGCCCCTTTGGCTCCACTTCCGGGGAGCCCCATCTTTGGGGAGGGCCTACCCCTGGCTTTGTTTCACAGATAAACAGCACTCTTAGGATGAGACTACAGTGTTCTGCCTGGGTCGCGGTTGCTGCAGAGGATGACAGTAGGACAGCCAGAGTTGCTGGTGTGTCCCGTTTACCTGGTCTCCATGTGGCCTGCCAGTCCCAACAACATCTGGTGATACTGCATGTGTATGTGTGTGAAGCGGAGAGGTTAGGACTCCCGGAGGGGCTAAGCTCTGGCTCACACTTGTCATTCCAGACAACTGAGAGGCATTATCCAGGAGGATCACGGTTTTTGAGGCCAACCTAGGCAAATTTTAGTGAGACCCCGTCTCAACAACAAAAAAAAGCTGTCCGTAGTACTACACATCTATCATCCCAGGTACTACTCAGGCCATGGAGTTGAGAGGATCTCAGTCTAAGGCTGGCCTGGGCAGAAGCCAAAAACCTTATCTGAAAAAACAGACTCAAAAGCAAAAGGGAGAGGGGCGTGGCTCAAATAGAAATGATTTGTGCCTAGCAAACCTGAGGCCTTGGATTCAAACTCCAATACTACTGAAAAAGCAAAACCAGCTGCTGTGGAGGCCCAGGGCTGCCAGGACAGAACTCTGCAGTCAGGCTCACCTGTGTCCCTGGCACCGCATCCTTCACCCCTTCTGCCTGGGGCTCAGCATTGTCTCTATACTGTTGTTTCTAGCATGTTCCTGGCTCAACCTGCACCTGACCGCAATTCCCATGGCCCCGGTGGTGAAGACAGGGGTTGGCAAATTTATGTCTTAAGCTTTGTCAGCCACTTTATCTCCGCCCATTGATTGAGCCAATGTAGGTCAGGGGCAGCCAGGGACTTGAACAAACTGTGTCCCAATAAAACTTTATTAGCAGGTTGCCAGTGGCTCACACCTATCCTCCTAGCTGCTCAGGAGGCTGAGCTCTGAGGATGATGGTTTGAAGCCAATCCAGGCAGGAAACTCCATGAAATTCTTACCTCTAATTAACCACCAGAAAACTGGAAGTGGAGCTGTGGCTCACGAGATAGATCGCTAGCCTTGAGCAAAAAAACTCAGGGATGGCACCCAGGCCCTGAGTTCAAGCCCCAGGATAGTGCATGCACGCACACGCACACACCCCTTTATTTACAGAAACGGCACAAGAATGGAAACAGTGGAAAATAAAACCTTCAGGAGGGAGAAAATAGGTGCAAGCTGGTTATCAGTTTTTTGATATAAGGGTCTCATGGTGTAGCTCAGACTGGCCTTGAAATTGTGATCTTCCTACTTCAGCCTCCCAGTCGCTGGGATTACAGGTATGCACCACCATGCCTGGCTGAAACCTATGTAATCTTAATAAAGCGGGGATGCAGAATGCCAGACCTTTGGGCTCCAGTTGGCACAAGATAGGACAGGCCTGGGTTGGGAAGCATGGATCAAGTGTGAGACCCCGAGTTCAGTCCCTAGTACCACCAAATGTAAAAAACAAACAAACAAATACAGTCCTTGTGTACTGTTGGATGAGAATGTAAAATAGCACAGCTCTGCTAGAATGCCCTAAGTACAGACATTTTCCCCAAGTCCGAATTGCCACATGGTGCTAGCCAAGGCTCGACTGGACATAGCTCCAAAATTGACATCGGGATGTTAAAAAAAGATACCCTGCATACTCACCTCCGTGGGAACATGATTCGCAGTAACCAAGAGAGGGAAGCACACAAGTGCAGATGGATAGAAGAAAGCCCCCCCCCCCCCACGAGACATTAGTCAGCCTTCAGAAAGGAAGAAATTCCCTATCACATGTGACCCCACCAATGAGCTTGAGGGAAAGTACGCCGTGAAATAAGCCAGGGACAGAAAGACCAACCGCCTTGAGTCTGCTTCTGTGAAGCCTGTATTTACGGGTCCCCTCCCTCACCCCCATATACTTCATTTCCCCTAGCTGACACAAATTTCCAGGGATGTAGGGGCTTGAATCAATACAGATTCCTTATCTTACATGTGTGAGAGTGTGTGTGTGTGTGTGTGTGTGTGTGTGTGTGTGTGTGTGTGTGTGTGTGTGTGTGTGTGTGTGTGTGTGTGTGTGTGTGTGTGTGTGTGTGTGTGTGTGTGTGTGTGTGTGTGTGTGTGTGTGTGTGTGTGTGTGTGTTATCTGAAATAGACTGGTAAGCCTGCCTGGACATGCCAGGAGAGCACCAGCATTCCTTGGCTTGTGGCCCCTTCCTCCATCTTCTATTTTGGATTACTGTGTTAAGTAGTTGTACAGTGGTTTCCACTCAATGTGTCTGCAAGTACAAGATGCCTTGATCTCCTGTGCCTTTGGGGTGAGGGCAGGAGCAGAGAAACCCCCAAACCACCTCTGAGACGTATGGCAGAGGGAGGGAAACACGGGGCCCTGAGTCCATGCCTTCATCCTTAAGGTGCCTCTCCTTAAGGCAAATGTTGAGTACTGACAGCACACCAGCCCTGCAGACCATCCTTATGTGTGGGCTGCTGCTGGAGACATTGCCTGTCCCTCTGGGTACTGGCCAAGGACAGAGGTGACATGTCTTCCCCTCTAGTCACTCAAGCTCCAAAGTTATAGTGCTCATCATCCGTTCCATTCAGCTTGTGTCTGTCCCCTGCCTGCCACCAAGGCCACAAGGACCAGAGCAGAGAAACGGCACAAACTTTGCCTTGCGGGACCATTCTGGGGCTCCTGGACACAGGAGATAAGGTCAGGTGGCTAGCTGACCCTTCCCTGACCTCCCTTCCCACAGTAGTTTGATCTGGAATATTCCCCCGAAGGCTCAGGCACTGAAGGTTTGGTCCCCAGTTCTACAACTAGAGGAGAGGAGCACCGGGGATCCCAGGGCTCTGAGGTCATCACTGGGTTCACAAGGGAGTGAACTGGTAGGAGGTAATGGAAGGTGGGAGGTGAGACTCCAAGGGAGAAAGTGAGTCATGGCAGAGTGACTTTGAAGGTGGTGGTCGTGGGCTTAAACTGTGGGCCTGGGCGCTGTCCCTCAGCTCTTCAGCTCAAGGCGAGCACTCTACCACTTGAGCCACAGCACCACTTCTGGTTTTCTTAGAGATCAGAATCTTGTGGACTTTCCTTCCTGGGCTGGCTTTGAACCATGATCCTCAGATCTCAGCCTCCTGAGTAGCTATGATGACAGGCGTGAGCCACTGGTGCCTGGCTGAAGGGGAGATCTTGTCCCTGGCTTTGCCCTCCTTTCCCCCATTCTCCTCCCCCTCCCTTCCTCCCTCCCACGTCTCTCCTCCCTCTCCCTCCCTCACCGCCTTCCTCTTCTCTCCTTCCTGGCTGTCATGAGGTGAACAGTCTCTTCTGCTCACATCTGCCACTATGATTGTTCTGCCTCTCTCGGTCCCCAAAGCCATGGAGCCCACAGTCGATAAAGGAAAAGTCTTGAGGCCATGAGCAAACAAAACCTTTTCCTCCTTTAAGTTGATTGGAGACAAAATGTGACCAATCCCTACGTGCACATGTGGTAGTTCTTTCCACCCCCCCCCCCAGTGCAGTGCGTGCATGCCCAGGGGCTGTCCAGCAGGGCATAGAGGGCATCTCTAGTGTATGGTTCTTAAGGGGCCTCCACACTGACTGCCGTGGTGGTGGCATTCGGTCCTGCTTCCAGCAGCAGTGTAAGATGCCCAACCCCTCCGCCACCCTCCAGTCCTGCTCAGCATTTATTGTCTTCTTGATCATGGCCATTCTGACCAAGAGCCAGAGTAGCAGTGTGGCTTGGATGTGCATTGGCTTGCTATTTTTGTCTGTCGCCGTCCCTCCATGTCAGGCATCCTGAGATCCCAGGCCACATCTGCCACCAGGATCCATGCCTGCGTCCTCAGGCAGTGACCAACTCGCTAAGATGCAGGAAATAGCCTCTCCCATGAGGGCCGGCAGGGTGGGCAGTGTCTCTGTCCCTTTTGCTGCATAACCAGCAAGCCCCAAAATGCAATGACTCAACACAGCCAAGTGTGACTTTTGTTGTCTTCGTGGTTCTGTGGGTGAGCTGGACAGTCCATTCCCTCCTGACCACAGCTGTCTCTGGCTGGCTAGAGCATGATAGCCTGGCCGTGTGCGTCATTCTGACAGTCAACAAACACAGAAGCTTCTGGAACATGCTGCTAGTGGAAGTCAGATCACTAGGACAGCCTTGATGTGTGGGAGTAGAGAAAGGGACTCCACTGCCTATAAGCAGAGCAGCAGGGAGCTTCTGGCCAGGCTTAAACAGCAGCAGGCGGCTATGTGGTTTGCAGCAATAAATCCTCACCTCTCTGTGCCTTGGGAAACACTCCGAGGAAGGACCCCCGGCCATTTTTGCTAGTGATCGTGGGAGCTGGGTGGGTAGATGTGGAGAGGGATGGGGAGAGGTGGATGGGTGTTGGGTAGATGGCAGGTATGGAGGGCTTTATGAATGGCTTTTGATGTTCAGATAAGTCCTCTTATTAGTTAATGATAAGTCATCTTACTTCCTGGGCCTCAGAATAAACAGCTGCTGTCTGCTGTTGACACCAAATACCTGGATTTCTAAAGAGATCCGGCCTGTGGCTCAATGTGCGTTTTCGTCATCTGTATTTGTCTGGGAAGAGGGGTGGGAGGCTGAGGGTCAGGCCAGGCTACAGGCTTTGTGGGTGAGAGATTAGATCCAATCCTCCCTCCCCTCCCTGGGTCTGTCCCTCCCTCTCTCCTTCCCTCCTTCTCCTTCCTCCCCACCTCCTCCTCCTCTCCTTCTACTCTACTCCAGTCTTGGCACAACTTGGTAGTGTTTGGTTACATTGAACCACCTCAGCCCTACCTTCTCCTGCAGAAGGGAGCAGCAGGTGGCTCTGCTCTGGGCATAGCATTGGTGGGCATTCACCTTGGGGGTGCAGGGTGGGTGTCAGAGCCCCAATCCTCTCCCAGGCCATCCCCAGGGCTGCTGGATGGGGGTGGAGGGGCTTCCTGACCCTTGTTGGCACTGTGAGGGGCGGAGGCATGGGTGGTGTTCTCCAGGCCTCATGGGCAGAGCAGGTTTGGCCAAGTGTGCGTTCTGGGCACCCCGGGGTGGCTGCCCCAAACATCAGCCACCCTGGGCTTGGGGCTGCCTCCCTCCACACAACCCTCCTCCTTGTGGGTGTCTCCTTTTATTTTTTTATTTTTATTTTTAGGGGGTCCAGTCATGGGGCCTGAACTCTGGGCCTGAGCGCTGTCCCTCAGCTCTTCAGCTCAAGGCGAGTGCTCTATCACTTGAGCCACAGCCCCACTTCCGGCTTTTTTCTTACGTGGTGCTGAGGAATCAAACCCAGGGCCTCAGGCATGCAAGGCAAGCGCTCTACCACTGAGCCACCTTCCCAGCCTGGGTGTCTCCTTTTAGAAGGACCCTGGCCACTGGATTTGAAGCCCACCCCAACCTAGTGCAGCCTCAACTTACCCCATTACCTCTGCAGATGCCTGGCTCCCACCAAAGTCAGACTCTGAGCTCCTGGGTAGGCATGAATGTTCTGGACCACCATTTAACCCAGTCCTGGAGGTGAGGCAGAGGTGCCTGGGGGCATGGGGAGAGAAGCAGAGGGTGGATGGCAGAATGATGTAATCCAGAAGCTTCTGGTGTAATCCAGAAGGCCCTGAGTGGGAGCTCCTTCAGCCTGGGGCAGGCTGGCCTCGAGGTTCAATGGAGGCCCAAGTCCTCCTCAGCTAGCGCCTCCCTTGTGAGATGTGAGTCAGAGGGCCTGGCACACCAGGTGCCCATGGGGTTGCCATCGGAGAGCACTTCCGGGTCCCCAGCACCGTGGAATGCCTGACCCGGAACCACTGGGCAACCCCAGCTGAGCCAGGTGTCTTTCCCGGAACTGCCTGTTGCAAGCAGGCTGCTCACCACCATGTGTTCCCCTCGGCCTAAGGGATGGCCATCTTTCTCTGTTTCCTGCCTCTGTAACAGTACACCCCGAGGCCAGGCCAGGTATAGACAAGAAAGGCTTACTGAGCTCTCAGTTCTGGAAGGTCATGTGGTCAAGGACACTGTGCTGGCATGTGCTGGACCGTGTCCACATGGTGGCCCTCCTGTGGGATCCCCAGTGGATTAATCCTCTTACAAGGGAGACCTAATCATCTCCACTTAGAGGACTGCATGTGGTCTCACCTCTGATCCTTCACCACATGGTTTCACTTCGCCAAGAGCTGGCAGGGACGTTCATGTCAGGCTGTGAGCAGCTAAAGGGAAGATGCTGGTAGCGCAGGACAGAGCTGGACGCTGGCCTTGGAGGAGAGAAGGAGGCTTGTGGACTGCCAGGGTTTGGGGGAGTTCTAAACTCAGGTTGTAGCCAAGGTACTTTCCTTACACCATGTGCATTCAGCTTTTAAACACACAGGCTTTCCCCAGGACCTATTCCCTGGGCTGTGCACACGTTACAAGGTCCGACTCAGCACTAGCAGTCTGGACTGGCACTGTCTGGGTTACTGTGTGTATATGTGTGTGCATGTACACATGCATGCATTTGTGTGTGACGTGTAGTTTATGTGTGTACATGTGTGTGTGTTGGTCCTGAGGCTTGAACTTGGAGCCTGGACACTGTCTGAGCCCTTTTGCACAAGGATAATGCTCTACCACTTGCTATCTCTCTCTTTACTCCTGGCTTTTTGGTGGTTAATTGGAGATAAGAGTCTCAATGGACTTTCCTGTCTGATCTGGCTTTGAACTGTGATCCTCAGCTCTCAGCCTCCTGACTAGGATTATAGGCATGAGCCACCAGTGCCTGCCATAAATGGCAGCTGTGTGTGTGTGTCTGTGTGTGTCTGTGTGTGTGTGTGTCTGTGTGTGTGTGTCTGTGTGTGTGTCTGTGTCTGTGTCTGTGTCTGTGTGTGTGTATCTGTGTGTGTGTGTATCTGTATGTGTGTGTGTGTGTGTGTCTGTGTGTGTGTGTGTCTGTCTGTGTGTGTGTGTGTGTGTGTGTGTGTGTGTGTGTGTCTTGGTTCTGGGGCTTAAACTCAGGGCCTTGCCGCTGTCCCTTAGGTTTTTTACTCAAGGCTAGCACTCTACCACTTGATCTACTTCCTACTTTTTGCTGGTTAATTGGAGATAAAAGTCTCTTGGATTTTTTTTTTTGCCTGGGTTGGCTTTGAACTGCGATCCTCAGATCTCAGCCTTCCAAGTAGTTAGGATTACAAGGATGATCCAGGCTGGGTTTTTATAGTAATCTTTGTGGCTAGTTTAAAGCTGATGGCTCTCAACATTAATTATCATCACAAGGGGGACCCGCAGGTTCTTGACATAAACTCTGGGCTGTTTTCTGTTCTTAGGGTTTTTCCCAAGTTTGGGCTTTGGCAGAGCTAAGGAGAGGCATCAAGGCTCTACTGACGTTTCATTTCTGGTCCTCCAGAGTTAGATTCCACAAGGTGGAGGCCAAGTCCTTTCTTGTCTTGTGCCCCTCTATAACAAGACTTGGTGATCCCATTTTACACCTGGGGAAACTGAGGCTCAAGGAGGCTAGAGATCCTGCTGTTCAGTGGCAGGATCAGAATTCGAACCTGGATTTGTTCTCTCCAGCCTCTGGGGCTGGCCCCCTGGGGCTGTGGAGAGAAGAGGGGAGGGGGATGCAGGTCTGCGCAGGGCTTGGGGTTCCTCAGGAAGATGCTTTCCTCAGGGAACAGCTCTGTGTGTCCCAGTGTGACATTGGCATCCTGGCCTGACCCTCAAGTGGGCGAGAGACTTCGGGAGGCTGCTGCTTCTCCCCTGCCTCCCTGGTTGCCACGGAGACGGGGCAGGAAGCTTGAGGATGCATTCCATGCCTGCTGCCCGAGCTCATACCCGGGGATGCCAGCCGTGGAAAGGCAAGACTAGCCTGCTCTGAGGGAAGGAAGGAAGGAAGGAGGGAGCGGGCTGGCCTTCCCTCTGGTTGTTATTATCATTATCCTTAGTGATTATTAAAAGTGCATGCGCAATGGATTTCATGGCCTGGGATACCTAGCCAGGCCCATCCCCAGCTCTCAGTCCATCTTGTCGCTTGGATGCCTCCCTCTGCCTCTCCCTCTCCCCTCGGCTATTTTGAAGCAAATTCCAGACAGCAATCAATTCCTTTTGCAAACCTTTCCATCCACAAATCCCAAGGAAAAGATAGTTTCGTAACCACCATCACCCCTGGGTTAAGTTTTAGAGCCCTAATGAGATGTATGTGGGATTGCTTGGTGCATCCTACCTCTCTCTCCGCTACATGCTTCCTTCACATTCACTTAGGTAATTTATTTGTAACTTGTTTCCTGAGGAAAGCCCTCCCCTCCCATACTTGGTTTGACCTCAGAGCCTTGAGTTGGCCAGGCAGGCACACTACAGTTTAACCCATGCCTCCACAGACCCTATTTTATTTTTTGCTTTAGGTATTGTTGATATAGGGTCTTATGCTTTGGCCAGGTGCCTCCTCCAACCTATGTACCTCACATAATTGGGATTACAGACACACACCACAACTCCTGGTTTGTTGATTAAGAGGGGAATCTTGTTAACTTCCCCACTCTTACCCCCGCCATCCCATACTGACCTCTAAGCACAGTTCTCCTGAGCTCAGCCTCCCCAGTTGCTGAGATTTCAGGTATGAGCCACCACAAATTTTAATCTTATTCTGTCTTCGTTGGCAGGAATTCTTCCATTAAGTATATCAAGTTACTGCTAATCACTTGAGCTCAAGATCTTAGCTCATCCAACCCTAGAATGAAATCTGTGGAACAACCCTGGGCTCTGGAACTTTCTATAAGGGTCAGAATGACCTATGTGTATCTATCCAGTGTGGTAGCTGCCAGCTATATAGAACTATCAGATGCTCGAACTCCTGGCCAGCACAACCAAGAAATAGTTTTAAATGAATTTATTTAAGCAAATTTAAACATAAAAAAGAGTCACTGAGATAGATGTTGGTGGCTCATGCTGTAATTTTAGCCACTCAGGAGGCTGAGATTGGAGGATTGCTGTTCGTAGCCAGCCCAGACAGACAAGTCCATGGGACATTCTTCTCCAATTAGTGAGAAAGTGGAAGTAAACGAGCCTTGAACAAAAAAGCTCAGGGACAGTGCCCTGAGTTCAAGCCCCAGAACTGGGGGTGGGGGGATCACAAATGGCTGTCCTTTTGGACAGCCCTGTTCTATCTAGAAAGTTCCCTTGTAACCCAAGCTTCACATATGTAAAGCTAAGAATCATGATGATTTTCCCAGGAAATTGGTGGGATTAGAGAAAATGTATATGAAGAACCTGGTGCCAACAAGGAACTCTATAAAACACATGTTTTCTTTATTAGCATCTGCTTGCTATTCATTAAAAAAAAGGGGGGAGGGGCACAAAGTTTGCTTGGAAATCAGGCGCTAACATACCTTAACCAACAAGCTAAAACTTCTAAGTTTCTAAGTTTCCTTAGTGGTGGAAGTCAGATTACAGTGGGCTCAAGGGGCGGTCTGTTACAAGGGCTTCATTTCATGGCAGATGCAGCCACAGCTTGATAAATGAAGCAATCAACTCCCAGTAACCAGGCGTTTTAATCCTCTGACTTGGAACCGTTTCAGGTTGCTTGGTTTTGTGTTCTCACAGGCTGAAAGGAGGCATCCATCCTTAATTCTGTTCTTTTTTTTAAATTTTATTCTGTCTTGGGATTCGAATTCAGGACTTGGGCGCTGTCCCTGAGCTTTTTCACAAGGCTAGCACTACCACTTGAGCCGCGGCTCCACTTCTGGCTTTGAGGTGATTCGTTGGTGATAGGAGTCTCACAGACTTTCCTTCTCTGGGCTGGTTTTGAACTGTGATCCTCAGCAGCTCTCAGCCTTCTGAGTGGCTGACAGGTGTGAGCTACCAGGTACAGTCTAATTCTTTTCCCTTAGTTCATCAGTTCTGTTCTGGAAACATCTTTGCAGATGCGTAAGTGGCAGGAGGGGGCAGGGAGGGAGGTAGGAGGCTGGAGCCTCTCCATCCTCTAGCCCAGGGTCAAGTGCTGAGATTTCCTGCAAGTTCACCTGCAGCCCAGCGAGAAAGAGGAGAAGGAGCTGCTGCTGGCCTGCCAGCCGCGGTCTCCTGGCCGTTGGGTGCTGAGCCTGGATGAGGCCATCACAGTAGAATTTCATTTCTCCTAGAAATCTTGGCATCCGAAGTGTCAGCCTGGGAACATATTTGTTTGTGTAAATTAAAAAGGAAAAAAAAGAGTATGTTTTGACCATATTTAAGTGCTAACTGCGCGAAAGAAATAAATCCTGGCGTGGGCTGTGCTCCTCTAGCCTCGGGTCTGGCTGTCTCCCTCCCCTCTGCCTTTGTTTATAAAACTCCAACTAAGGCAGATCTCAGTGGCTCCCTGGGGGCCAGCCCCCTCCCCCACGAACAAAGCCCACTTACCTCTGCCTCCCCTGTGTCTCTGCAGAGGCAGGAAAAGGTGTGGGAAAGGGATACCCGCTCCTGGTTGCTGTTTGAGCCAGTTGGCCATGGCTTTCTGGGGAGCACCGGGCAGTCTGTGGAAACATCTAGAGTGTCCTTGTCCTCTGACAGAAATCCTGCTTTGAGGCAGTGGGGTGCAAAGGAAGAGCTTGTGCAGGTCACCCCTGTGGGTGCTAGAAGTCACTAAAACTCCTCTTCGGCATGCACGTACAGTCATCACCCGGAACCATCTTCTTTTCCTTGTGGTAGTACTGGGGTTTGAACTCGGGGGGGGGACCTCTGGCTTGCTAGGGAGACACTCTACTGGGTGAGCCATGCCCCCAAATCTCCACCCTTAACCTTTTTAACATCATAAGCCAAAAAACATCATGCTTACAAAATGTATGAAGATGGAACCAGGTGTGGTAGTGCATGCCTGTAATCCCAGCTCTACACAGGAAACAAAGAAGGATCACAAGTTCAAGGGCGAGTCCAGGAAAAGTTAGGGAGACCCTATATCAGTAAACTAAATGAGAACAAAAGGATCAGGGTGGGGGGTGTGGCTGAGGTTCAAGGTTTGAAGTCAGCCAGAGGAGAAAAGTCTGTGAGACTCTGATCTTCAAAAACCCAGAAGTGGAGCTGTGGCTGAAGTAGTAGAGCACCATCCTTGCGTGGAAAAAGCCAACCAAGAGTGTAAATCCCAGCACTGGCACAAAAAGAAGGGGAAAAAAATTGAGATTTTTGAGGATGGTGCAAACTATGCATTGATTTCTTTTTCTTAGTAAGGTTGGCTCATAGAAAATTTATAAAGGGGCTTTTGATTTCCTACCTTAATCTTTTTTTATATACTGTTTCTTTCCACAAGAATGGTGTTATTTAAATTTTGAGATAATTTGAAAACATAATAGGACGGTGTACTCAAAATTATTTCTAGCCAGGCATGGTGGTACATACCTTTAATCTCAGCATTTAGAGGAGGCTGAGGCAGGAGGATCCTAGCCCATGCCACATAGCAAGAGCCTGTCTAATCAGCAATAATAGCTTCTACACTCAGAGCAATAGAATTCACACTTTTTTTTTTGTTGTTGTGGGGCCTGAACTCAGGGCCTGGGCGCTGTCCCTCAGCTCTTCAGCTCAAGGCTAGCGCTCTACCACTTGAGCTAAAGTACCACTTCTGGTTTTCTGGTGCTTTTACTGGAGATAAGAGTCTCACGGACTTTCCTGCCAGGACAAGAGAGAGGTGGCAGGCAGGAGCTGGCTCTGTCTTGTGGGTGACATGTGCACAGCTGGTAGTAGTAACAAGTGTTGGAATGAATGAATGTCCCAGGGAGAACAGGAGGGGCTGACAAGACCCTTCCCTGTCCTCCCGCCTCTGCGCTCCCCAGCCGTGTGCTGCACACCCCTTCAGGATGTACAGCACTGTCACGCACCTGTGCGCATGTGCCGTCCCACCCACGGGGGAGGGCGTGGAGGGAAGGCTGCAGCTCCCTGGGGCCCAGGGCCTTGGTCAGCACATGAGGCCGGATGGAGGTGGCCAAGGCCTCTCCCTCGGGGCTTGCATTGGCTGCCAGGGGCCGCAGACTTCTCTGTGGCATCCCGGGTCCTCACCTGGCCGCCGATCAGAGCCTGCTCAGAATCGGAGCCACGCGAGTTCTTAGCACACAAAGCTTGGGGTGGATATTGAAGTGTCTGGGGCCATTTTATGTTTGGAGATTCTGATGGAATGAGTGTCTTAGGTGTTTTTGTTTGTTTTGATCATGAGGCTTGAACTTGGAGCCTGGGTGTTGTCAAGGCTAGCGCTCTACCCACTTTGAGCCACAGCTTCACAGCTCCAGTTCTCTGGTGGCTAACTAGAGATTAATCTCACTGGCTTTCCTGCCTGGGCTGGCTTTGAACTCTGAACCTCAGATCTCAGCCTCCAGAGTGGCTAGGATTGCAGGTGTGAGCCTGTAAGTGCCCGGCTCAAGATTTCATTTTAAAACAAACGTGCGATCCTACAAGCCTCAGTCAGGACGGCTCTTGTTCCCTCCCAGTTCCTCCGTTCTCCACACCACGGCCGAAGCTGGGGGTGACTTGGAAATGCTCGGGAGTGGACTGTGGGGCCTGGAGGAGGAGAGGGAACTCCAGGCTGAGGCTGATCCCAGTCAAAGCTGGATAACGACTGCACATTCCAGAGGTTTCTCTCCTCCCAGTGATGGTGGGAAAGTTCCCTGCTCCAGAGTTGAAAAGGGTCCTTTAAGACCTGTCTCTGGAAATTCCACAAAAATATGAATCTTACAGCTGCCCTGTGACCCAGCACGTCCACTCCTTCATCCCCAGGAGACCCGGAAGCATCTCTGCATGAGAGCATCCGGGAATGCGTGTAGCAGCGTCATTTATAATGGTGTAGAGAGGAAACGGCCCATACATCCATCAACTGACAAATGGGTAACGGATGAGTGAAAGGTGGTCTCTCCACAGAATAGAATATTACTCAGCCCTAAAAAGGAAGTCCTGATGCAAACTACAACATGGCTACATCTTGAGATCATCACACCACGTGAAAGGAGCCACACATAAAGGCCCACGTACTGTAGGATTCCATTTCTGTGAAATGTCCAAAAAAGGCCAAGCCATGGAGACAAACGTAGACAGAGCAAATGCTCGGGGCCGGGGGAGAGGAGGCAGGCAGGATGACCACTACAGGACATGGGTTTCTTCCTGAGGCGATAAAAATGTCCTGAAATTCCTTTGTGATGATGGTTGCACAACTCTCTGACACACGCAATGCTATTTAAAGTGAATTTTGCCTCAGTCTAGCTGTGAAGAAAGTCTGCCCTCCATCAGGCATGGTGGTGCATCCTATAACCTCAGCTACTCAGGAGGGAGAGGTAGGAAGATTCCCATACAAGGCTAGCTGGAGGGAGGGGGGAGGGGGAGGGGAGGAGTGGGACTGGGCTAAAGCCAAAAGGACTAGGAACATGGCTCAAGTGGTAGAGGCCCTAAGTTCAATCCCTAGTAGCACCGAAAAAGAAAAAGAAAAAGAAGAAAAATCTGCCTTCCTTCCTATGTTGCTAGAGCTCTTAACTCCAGCCTCCTTCCTTACCAGGGGGCCCCCCCACGCATGCACACACACGTGCACACACACTTGCGCACACACACACGCGCCCCTCTCCTTTCTAATTACCTTCTTATGACCTAAGACGGTTTTCTTTCCAGTTTCTACTCTTTTAAAAATGCCTTCTCTCTACAACCTTTGTGTCCTCTTTGAAAATTCTCACAGGGCTGGGGCTGTTGTAAAACTTAGCATCTGCAAGATTTACAATTGATCCCCAGAACAGGAAGGAAAAAAAGGAGTCAACTGAGAGACTAAAATGCCAGCCGCCAGCCCCCGCCTTGTCCTGAAGAGCCACCTGCCTCTGCCTCTGCCAAGTCAGGGGGTGAGCTCCAAGAGCTTCAGAATTCCCTGCAAGGGGAAGCAGAGGCGCCAGCTCCGCCTCTCGGAGGCCCTGGCGGCCTGCTCGGATGGGTAGCTGAGCCCTCTTCCAGGTATGGGGAGGAGAACATTGCCGGGGCTGAGGTCCTGTCGGTCTGACTGAAAGGCAGTCTGAACCGGGGATGGGCACACTGTGGCCTGTGAGCCATCTCTGACCCACTCCCTATTTTTTTATTTTTTTGGTCGATCAGGGGGTTTGAACTCTGAGCCTGGGTGCTGTCCCTGAGCTCTTCAGCTCAAGGTAAGCACTCTACCACTTGAGTCACAGCACCACTTCTGGTTTTTGGGTGGTTAATTGGAGATCGGAGTCTCATGGACTTTCCTGCCTGGGCTGGCTTTGAACCTCAATCCTCAGATCTCAGCCTCCTGAGTAGCTAGGATGACAGGCATGAGCCACCAGCACCTGGCTCCCACTCTCTATTTTTTTTCTTTTTTCTTTTTTTTTGGGGGGGGGGTCCGGTCGTGGGGCCTGAACTCTGGGCCTGAGCGCTGTCCCTCAGCTCTTCAGCTCAAGGCTAGCGCTCTACCACTTGAGCCATAGCGCCACTTCCAGCTTTTTTCTTATGTGGTACTGAGGAATCAAACCCAGGGCCTCGAGCATGAAAGGCAAGTGCTCTACCACTGAGCCACCTTCCCAGCCCCCCACTCTCTATTTTTATAAATAAAGTTTTATTGGCACGCTGAGCCACAGCTGTTCTTTTGTGGCTACTTTTGAGTAGAGAGGAGCAGGTTCAAGAGTCTGCCACAGGCTCTTATGGAAAAATGCGGCCAACCCTTGAAGAGAAGATTGGGGTTTGAACCCCGGCTGTTCATACACTGGCCATGTGACCCTGGATGGATCACCTCCCAAACCACAGCCTGGTATGCACTCTTGAGTAAACCTGGGCCAGTAGGTGCACCTCCATCTTTATGGCTGCTGTCATTTAAGATGCATCATACAAATTGGGTGCTGGTGGCTCATGCCTGAAATCCCAGCTACTCAGGAGGTTGAGATCTGAGGACTGCAGTTCAAAGTCAGCCCAAGCAGACAAATTTGAGAATCTTCTAATTAACCAGCAAAAATCTAGGAGTGGAGCTGTGGACACACACACACACACACACACACACGCACACACGCGAAAAAGCTAAGGGACAGCACCCAGGCCCTAAATACAAGTCCCAGTATGGACACACACACACCATATGTGTATACCAGTATATGTGGTGTTGGCAGTTATGGAGGAAACCAAGACAATGTTTCTGAAGGTTCCGATCTGAGATACCTGTGAGCCCGCTGGCAAGGCCCCATTGCAATGCTGTTATGGGTGTCTGCAAGGTTTGGGGAGTGAGTCTTTACGTCTGGGTAACATTTCGGCGTGGGGGTTGGGCACAGTGGAGATGAATTTTAATCCTAGGGGAGGAGAATCTTGAATCTGGAAGTTAATGTCCTGGAACGTAACGGTCCCTGCCACTCTGGGTGCCACCCTGCAGATCTCTTGGGCTGAGTAACCAGGCTCCGAATCCAGCCTGGGCCTTTCAACTTCTGCCATTGCACTTCCCTGCGCAGACTGTTAACGAATAACCCATGGCAGGGTGTGAGGCCGGAAGAGGCCCCCCGTACCCACACCCTCAGAGCTGTCCAGCTGGGTGGCCGTGCCGGGCACTGTGCCAGCGGCCTGCTTTCCCTGGAAGGGGTCATTGAGGTGGGTGATTCAACAGCATTTGATTCATTGGCTCTGCTTCTTAACCATTAACTGAGTACCTACTACTGGGTGAGTGGCTTCCAATGCAGCTCTTCAGACGCCTGGGCCTGGTATGGTTCTTATACAGTGCTCAGCATGGGCGATCTTAGCAGTGTTTTTGACCCTCAGCAGCAGCTGGGACTATGGCATTTCGTCTTACAATAGTTCATGTTTAATATTACATAATCTTCTCTAAACATATGGTGCATAGTCATCGCCAGGTACAGTTCTCAGGCCTTTAATTTGTTTATTTCATTGTCCCTGTAGCCTCTTCTAGTGCCTGCAGATGGGGAAACTGAGGCACAAAGAGCCAGAGGTTGCACAACCAGTCAGTTACAAACATAGGAAGCGTGGATGCGCTCGTCCCTGTATGTAATCCCAGCTACTCTGGAGGCAGAGACAGGGAGGTAGCCCATTAGAGGCCAGACTTGGCAAAGTTATAGAGTCTGTCTCAAAATACAAATAGAAGGGCTCAAATAATAGACAAGGCTCTCAGTTTAATCTTAGCTCTGGGAACAGGGGAAGGTGGAGAAGGCTGGCTCCCTATCTGTGTGTGTGTGTGTGTACATGTATGTGTGTGTACCAGTACTGGGGCTTGAACTTAGGTCCTGGGTGCTGTCCTTTAGCTTTTTTATTCAAGACTAGCACTCTATCACATGAGCCACACCTCCACATCCACCTTTTTGTTTTTGGTGGTTAATTGGAGATAAGACAGCCCCTGTTTTGGACCATGATCCTCAGATCTCAGCCCTCTAAGTAGCTGGGATTACAGTCATGATCCACTGGTGCTGGCTCTCCAGTCTATCTTCTTAATGTGCCATAAGGTCCCAGGAATTGCTGGGTCACTGAGGCACGCATGTGTACCATCCCTTGGCTGACCCCCCAGCATGGAAATCTCTCCCTCACAGAACTATCCTCTTCTCTGCTTGACCATCAACACTGCCCCATGGGAGCCCCGGCCTCACACACTCACACTCAGCACACAGTGGGCCCCCAACACATCTCTGCCCATCAAAGCACACAAGGTGCGGGAAGCCGGGCCGGCCCGTTCTAGAAGCCACAGTCCATCGTAGCTCTCTGGATTGAAGCCTGTGTGGCTTAGAACTTTGGGGGAGTCCCTGCGGGCACCTGGGTTTCCCAATGGGTGCATGTGGGTGGAGGGGTAGGTAAAGGGATGCCCTGAGGGCTGCAGGGCGGGGTAGAGGCATGGGCTGGCATCTGGCCTGGCAGCTGTCTGTCTGTCTGTCCCCCTCTGCCACCCCCACTCCCCCATGACACAGCAGAAAGTGACACCCGACTTGGCTCTGCTTGCTGGGAACGCAGCACGACTGTTTGTCTGCACAGCCCGGGTCCTGGGGGACTGGTGGGGAGTGGGCACCCCGCCCACAGCAGCGTGGCCCTTCGGACAAGCGCCCCTCAAGGCCGAGGGTGCTGGGGACCCTCACCTGTCCTGAGGCTCCGGGGGTCTCTCTAAACCCTGCTGGCAGTCACACGGGACCTCCCCTGTTGATTCTCCCCGTCTTAGCCAGGAAGGGGGAGTGGGGTGCTGGCCCGTGTGCACCCACACAGGGACAGATCAGAAAAGGGAACATAACAGGAAGCGTCAGTGTCCAGGAGCGGGGGATGGCTCCCAGGTTTTTCATGCTGTAGCCCCCCACCCCATGTAGAAAACTCCTAAGGACAACAAGGGTTCTTTACCAGGTAGACCTGTGACACTCTGCCATTCTGGGCTACCAGTGCCGCATCTGCTGCCTTTAAAAAAAAAAAAAGAAATTCTCAAGAATTTTTACTTGGTGGCTCAGTGGTAGAGTGCTTTTCTAGCATTCATGAAGCCCTGGGTTCGATTCCTCCATACCACATAAACAGAAAAAGCCAGAAGTGGCGCTGTGGCTCATGTGGTAGAGTGCTAGCCCTGAGCAAAAGAAGCTCAGGGACAGTGCCCAGGCCCTGAGTTCAAGTCCTAGGACTGGCAAAAATATATATTATTTACAAAAATTAAAATTTTTCTTAAGTGGGTAGTTCACATCTATAATCCTAGCTACTCAGGAGACTGAGATCTGAGGATCGTAATTGGAAGCTAGCCCAGGCAGGAAAGTCTGTAAGACGCTTATCTCCAATTAACTACCAGAAAACCTTGAGCAAAATTGCTCAGGGCAGTGCCTAGGCCCTGAGTTCAAACCCCAAGGCTGACAAAAAAAAATTCCTCTCTATCTCCACCCCACATGGAAAAACTGACCGCCTGCTTTATTACCATAATTGAGATCTTTAGCGCGTTCCACTTAAAATCGCTAATGCACAAGTGCCTACAAGACTTGGGAAACCTCTAACCCAAGCCACGGATTTCACTGCCTGAGAACCAGAGGCTTAGAGAGACGGAGTCACCTTCCCTGGGGTGACGCAGCAAGAGACACCCAGAGGCTGAGCTGCGGTTCCCCCTTGGGCTGTTTGAATTGGCCTCTCTGTATGAATAAAAATTAGTATTAAAACCTTCTGCAAGCTGGACATTGTTCGCTCACGCCTGTAATCCTAGCTTCTCAGGAGGCTGAGATCTAAGAATTGAGGTTGAAAGTCAGCCCGGGCAGCGAAGTTCCTAGGAGACTCTTTATCTCCAACTAACCACCTGAAAATCAGAAGTGGCGCTGTGGCACAAGTGGTAGAGCACTCACCTTGCGCTGAAGAGCTCAGAGACAGTGCTCAGGCCCAGAGTTCAAACCCCACGACCCACCACAAAAAAACAGCCTTCTGTGTTGAAAGCATTGATTTCTCCATTGCCAGACCTTGTAAGTCAGTCGAATTCATTACAACATCAGGTATTGCCAAGAATTCTTTTGAGGCTGTCACCCCTCCCTTGGTGGGTGGGGAAACTGAGGCACACTGTCTGAGGGAGCTGATGGGCCTGTCAGGGCCCCCTGTCAAGGTGAGGATCCCAGAGGTCGCTCACCAAACAGGTAACTCTTGTTTCTCCTCCATCCGTTCCCCATCCAGTCCTTTCCCAGGCCTGGAGGAGGGAGATTGACCAGCCAGAGGGCTGGACACCTGGCTCTCCTTCCGCCAGCTGTTGGCAGAACTCGGGGCTGCCGTCTTCCCGACCCAGGGACCCCAGAGGAATACTGCAAGAGCAATAAGGATTTTTAGGGGCATTATGATAGTGGAGACATATCTGCCCCCAAAAGTCCCTCATTTTCCCTGCGGTAACCAGAGCAGGCTTCCAGGAGGAGGTGGCTTGGGGAACACTCAAGAGCCCAAGCTAAAGAGGACAAACAAAATGCATAAAGTTAGAGCAAACTTGAAATAAGTCCACACTTTGGGGCTGAGCGGCGGCTCCGTGCAGCCCCACCCTCACCCAGAAAACCTCGTGTCTTGGTGTCTTGGCAGTAAATGGCAAAATGCTTTAGCTCAAAGGCTTAATACAAATGTTCACTGGGGGGGAGCCCACAGGTCTGGAACCCCAGAGTTCCTGAATCTGGACAGGGGGATGATTCCCTAGAGCCACATGACCCACAGGAGTCTATACTGTTCTATTTTTTTGCCTGTCCTAGGGCTTGAACTCTGGGCTCTACCATTTCAAGTGGATTTTTTGTTTTTTGTTTTTTTGTAGTTTAGTGGAGATAAGAGCCTCACAGGCTGTCCTGCCCAGACTGGCTTTGAACCATGATCCTGAGATCTCAGACTCCTGAGTAGCTGGGATGCCAGGCTTATAATGCTTCCCCCCTGCCCTCCCCACCCCCCCACCCCACAAAAAAAAAACCAAACACCTCTGGGTGATCACTGATGATCAAATTGAACAATCTTTCTCTTCTGCACCAAGGGAAAGCCGGTCTCCTTGGAGACACATTTCAAGGAGGCTGGGGGCACACTATGAAGGTTGCCCCTGGGGGCAGGTGAGGGCCCCACACAACCAGCACCCCAGGGCTATGAAAGGGTTAACCAGATCCCAGGGAAGAGGAGGAGGAGACCGCAGCTCACCCAACAAGGCCCTATCTCCTGGCCCCTGGGGGTGGGGGGAGGGCGGGGAGAGACTGAGTTCTATGAGTGAAAAGTGGTATTCTCTCCCCCAAAGAAAAAAGGGGCAAAAAGTCATCCGAACACATCCCCCTCCCCTCCCCACACAGAACCTGCGGGCTCCTAGGTTCTGGCTGGGTGGCCCTGAAGCTGGCAGGGCCTGGGACCTGGGCCAGGCCAGGCCACCACTGCTCTGTGACATGTGACAAGGGGCAAGGTGGCCTGGAGCTCTTCTCTGGGCAGTCCCTCACCTAACCCTCTGGGTGGGGCTCAGGTTAAATGCAGCAGGCCCCCAAGTACCCGGGTTGGACCCACGGAATGCCAGCCTGAGACAGAATCGAGAATCCATGAGGCCTGTCTGGTCGCCTGGAGTCAGTTACTGGGGCCAAATGGGAGTCCCACAGGTTTGGCCCAAGCTCCCTGCGTGTGGGCAGGCCCCATGCCAAGGCCTGGCAGGCTCCACTGCTCTTAACTGGCACGGCTCAGCCCAAAATGCCCACTCCCCCAGACCTTGCCCTCAGTTGACCCGCGGTGGCTTGAAGGTTGCCCACCCAGCGGCCCCCCTCAGGTCCCCTGCGATCACCCGCACAGCTGCGGCCCCAGCCCCTCCAGCCTGGGTTTGCCTGGAAGCCAGACCCCTGGAAAGAGCTGGAAACAAATGCAAAAAGAACTCAAGCAGCCTATGGGGTGACCATTTTCCTGGGTCACTTTACAGTGACAGCGACAGCTCTACATGGGCAGAGGGGGCTGGCTGCAGAAGCATAACCCTGCCCCGGAATATTCTAGAGCCATGTGTGTGTGCTCGCCCAGGGTAGATTTGCCCGTGGGACAGCCAGGTGGCCCCCAGGCTGCGGAGTGCTACCTGCCGGGAACCGAACACTCGCCTTTCAGCAGAACCCCAAGGAAACACGCTCCCAGCCACCCGTCTGGGCCACATTTGGGCTCCAGGTGTAGCTTCGACCACACCTGGGCCTTGGCTGGCAGGGGTCAAGCTCTAGAGGTTACAAATGCCCACAGGCTAGGCCACTAGTGCCCTGACCACGGACTCCAGCCACAAATGCTCACAGCCCACTGTGCGTAGGGATGGAGCCTCAGGCCAGCCCTGCCTCCCCCAAACTGCCCCCACCCCGACACTTTGCATTTTTCTGAAAGCTGGGTCCTTCTGGGCACTAGGGGAAATGGGGTGTGTGGGGGGGGGCGTGATTTGTCTTTGTGGTTTCCAGAAAAGTCAGATATCTTACAGAAGGAAGAGGGAATCAAACCAGGGCCTTTATTTTAAAGATCTGTACGTGTCCCCCGCAACTGTGGGCATCTGAGAAGGCAGTGTCTGAACACTTAGCTGCTTTGAGTGGAAACCATTCATGGGGTAGGGGGCTCAGCCTGGCCCTGGGAGATGGGGACCCCAAAGTCTACTCCTTACAAACCTCAATATTTGCCCGTGTCCCTGAGGAGGCTGGCTGGGCACCAGGGTTACCAAGTGGATGGCAGTTTATATCCTATTTGTGAGTGTCAGCGTTGTTGTTTGGGGTTTATTTTCATCTCGTTACAGATCTGAGGCAAAGAGGACTTTGTTTGCTTGGGTTGGAACAGGGGGTGGTAAAGAAAGATTGAGCATGAGGTAACTTTGATCCACAGTGTTTTTTTTGAAGAGTGTGTGTGTGTGTACATGTTACTAGAGCTGCACACAGGGCCTGGGCGCTGTCCCTGATTTCTGCCTCTCAAGGCTGGTGCTCTACCACTTGAGCCACAGCTCCACTTCTGACTTTTTGCTGGTTAATTGGAGATAAGAGTCTCATGGACTTTCCTGCCCAAGCTGGCTTTGAACCTCAATCCTAGGATTATAGGTGTGAGCCACAGGGCGCCCAGCTGTTTTTTGTTTTGCGTGGTTATTTTCTGACTGAAAGGCAGCTGATCTCTCTGCCATAGGGAAATCTACCTGGCCAGAATCTTTCTGCTCTCTGTGTTAATGAAGGAGCAGGGGCACAAGAAATGGAGGAAGACCCCAGGTAGAACTTCCCCATCTTTCATTGCGTTGAGTCTCCTAGGCATGCTTTATTTTGAAGCAACTACTCATTCCCTCCTCCCTTCCATTCTTTTCTATGGAAATATTTTTTCCTTATATATTTTGCTAAGAACTAAGTTGCTTTTTTTTTTCTCTAATTCCACACTTTTTTGGAGTGGAAAAATAGCAACTGTTTAATGAAATTTCACAAGGAGAGGCAAAAGGAGAAAAGCCAAAATGCGTTTGGTGTATTCAACAGTTCCCTGTGGAATATTATTTTTTCTTTCATCGTATTGCTTGGATAGGAGTAAGCGGGGTGGTGTGGAGAGGGGGTAGGGAGGGGTAGAGAGGGGAGTGGGGCTTAGAGAGGGGCAGAAGAGTGTGAAAAATGCTGAGTTCTTTGCTGAGGACTTCTACCCGCCAGCTCCTGATTTATAATCTTGCCATCATACTACTTTGCCTGTTTGCAGACTCGCAGGGGGAGAAAGTTTGCTCGATGGATTCCTAATTATATGCGGGGATTCGGGGCTTGAATATAAACCAAAGCCTGTGCTTGGAAGTGTTCGCCTTCCAGGCAGAAATGGGTTTGCACTTAGCACTAAATTCTGTCTGCTTTTCCACCCTGAACCATGCATTCATTTCTAACGTTCAGCTCGGGCGCCTCGATGATCGCTGGGTGTCTGGGCCCTGGCAGTCAGTGTTCTGGCCTCGTTAACTCACCTAAAACACCCTATTGGTAGATGTGTCGTTAGAAGCTAATTTGCCAGAGATAGCCTTGCTTAGCAAAGCAGATAGGGTTTGACGGTGAGCTCGGGTGGTAATTCACACGCACTGCCACAAGCACGCTTGCGGGAGGACTTCCCACGGACAAGCCAGGCTGTCGCCCTGGCCGCCTAAAAATGGTGTGGCTTCACTCCTCCCCATAGGACAGAAGAGGACTAGGAAGTGGAGATGGTTTTGCCAAAAGCTACTGTCATCCATGTGCCATAAATCTCTATCCCGGGGATCAAGGATTCTGTGCTCAAACATCCTTTCTGGTCTAGTTCACCGTTCTGTTCCCTGTTGTGAACACTTCATGTAAAATCCAGGCTTGCAAATAACTTAGGGCCTGTGGCTGCCTATGGAGAGCGTTTGTGTGTATGTGAGTGTGAATTAATACAAACTGACAAGGTGTACTTGTGTGCTGGGAGGGGCGTGTGTACCCCCACTGTCTTGTGCTAAAGACTCCCCTGATCACATCTACACTTTGTGTGTGTGCACATACAAACACATACACACACACACGTGCCAGTATTAAGGCTTGAACTAAGAGCCTGGGCACACTGACTCTTCGCTTTCTCTCTCAAGGCTGGTGCTCTACCACTCACTGAAGCCACATCTCCACTTCCAGCTTTTTGCGGGTTAACTGGAGATGGACTTGGCTGCTAATCATGATCCTCAGATCTCAGCCTCCTAAATAGCTAGGATTACAGGCGTGAGGCAGCAGGCACCGGGCTCAGACTTTCCTATAAAATGCCTTTGACACTGAGATAGCATGGGATTGCCAGGTAGCAATGGGCAGCGTGCATCTTTGACAAGCATGAAGCGGAATCTAATGTCATTACACTTTATGATTTCAGTGGCATTTTGTTTGGGCAGCTTGAAACACTTAACATGCATCTGTCCTTCACTGCCCCTCCCCATTCTGTTCTCTCAACCATTTTAATAAACCATGGGGAGGGAATCATTTTGCTTTTTGGCCTCCCAAATCACAGCAGGTTCAGCAAACCCAACACACACACACACACACACAGATAAGAGCACCCCCTCACCCCACAATGGGTCAGTCAGTGTGACCTTTAACAAAACAGCAAATATCCCTTTTGACTTTGTGGGCTTTAGACAGCAGCCAGGGCCACAGTACCACCTGCCCTATCCCCCACCCCACCCCATCCCACCCCAGGGTCTGCCAGGTTCAGTCCCTCGGTGTTAACAATGACCCCAAAAGCGGGACTTTGTGGGCCAGTTGGATAAAACACAAACTCATCTCGCCCTCAAAACCCCGATTCTGGGCCCACAGCCTTCGGAGGAGCTTTCCTTTCTCCCAAAGTGAGATTCCCTCTGCTACCCCTCCCCCTCCCCCTCCCCCCAGCTCACAGCACCCAGAGGAAATCCTGAAGAATTAAAGGGGTGATCACTGGCTCTTCCCTTAGAAGGTGTTTTGTTTTTTTCCCTCTGTAAAGTGTGGAGGGGGAGTGCCCAAGGTTTTGTACCCCAGGGAGCATCCTATCCTTCAGCTCCCTTACCCAGAGCCCACCAGATGCCCCCAGCCCAACACTGAGTCCTGAAAGCTTCCCAGAAAACATCAGGGGCTCCCCCCCACACCCCACAAAAAAATCCCTTGGCACAAAGCATTCCTGGAGTGTGAGGAGCCTTCACAGTTGAGCTCACGTTGACAGCTAAATAAAGTTTAGTTATAATTGTCACTCATTAAAGTCAAATTTGTTGCAGGTCCAGATTGGGAGAAACTATTTTCATCTTAATAAGCTCAATTAGTCTGTAGCTTCCGGGGAGGCCATCCTGCCCTGAACATTTCTTCTCTCCCCATTTGACCCCCTCCCTCTGTACCCCAACTTCTCCTAAGAACAGATGATAAATCTGGGCGTCCTCGGAGGGGTGAGGCCGACCCTGGGCTCCTGACGGAGGCAGGGACCCCCAGCCCCAGCCAGAAGGCCGCCGCCTTTTTTTCCTTGATTTTCCCCTTGAACTCTTCCCCCCACCCCCAACTTAGTGTCTGGCACCGACACGCCGATCCGTACCCTGAAACCTAGGGGTTTTCTTTCTATTTAATTAAAAATTGGATTCTCAGTCGGGTCCCACGCCGGGGGGATGGGCCCCAACTTCACGCGGGGTGCGGCCAACTCCCCGGGGACGGTCCCCGGCCGGGCCCGCACGTGCGGGGCCCGCGCTCAGCTCCGCCTTGATATCGGGGTCACCGCGTGGTTTTATCGGGGTCACGCAGCGAGTCAGTTTCCCCAAAGGGCTGTGGGGGGCGGGGCGCGGTCTCCGCGCCGCGGGGAAGTGGGGGGCGGCCCCGGCCCCCCCCCCGCCTGGCCTGACGCGCGCTGGTCCTGGGGGGCCGCGCGGGGAGCCCCGGCCCGCCGCCTCCCCACCCCCAGGCGGCCGACCCCTGCCCCGGGCTCGGAGGAGGGCGCCGTGCGGGGAAAGCGGGGAGACTCACCGCTGCCGCCTCCTGGGGGGCGCCGGGAGCCCCGGGGCTGCGCCTTCCCGCACCGGCCGGGCGCCCCGGGCCCTGCAGCCTCCGCCTTGGTCCTCAGAGCTCCATCCGCACGAGGAGAGGGGTGAGGTCGGGGGGTGCAGGAGGGTCACCTGTCCGCCCCACGGACCCGGCGGGAACCCCAGACAAGAGCCGGGTGGGGGCAGGGGTGGGAGCTCTGCGGAGAGCACCGGGAGTCGACCCGGCGGGCGGCACCGGCCTCCCGTCAGGGGCCCGCAAAGCCGCGCCCCCGCCCCGGCCCGGCCCCGCCCACCGCACGCCCCGCCCACCGCGGGGCCAAGGTCCCGCCCAGGCCCAAACCACGCCCCCGTGTGGATCCTGCCCCGTGGCCCCGCCCAGATGCCCCCCAGAGCCACGCCCCTTTGTGGAACCCTGCCCCTATGGCGCCGCCCTGCCACAAGGCCCCGCCCCTCCCCCAGACCACGCCCCGCCCACAAGGCCTCCGCCCCAGAACCAAGTTCTCGGCCAGGCCCCGCCCCCGCCCCGCCCCCGAGGCCCCGCCCCGCTCCCCAGCGCCCGCCGCTGGCCGGGGTCGGTGGTAGCTCTTGGCTGGGCCTCGCAGGTTGGGAGATCTGGGGTGCGGGAGGGGTCTGGGGCGCCTTCCTGGAAATTTGCCCAGATGTGGTCTCCGGGCATGGGAATTCCTAGAAGTTCCGCGGCGACCCTCGGGGTACAGCCTGTCGGGGGGACCCCGCTTCCCACCGCAGGGTCCTGGCGGCTGGGAGCTTCCCCGCGCGCCCTTCCCTGTGCGCCTGCCCCTGGAGGAATCCGGGGGTTGGGGGCCCCCGTGACCGAGCCCCTCCCCAAGCCCTCACCCCGTGGGCGGGCTGCGCCCTCCGACCCTGCCCCCCGAGGCGACTGATGCCCCCCCAAAGCCTCAGGTCTGAAATCTCAAGGACGCATTCCGTTCCCAAGATCGCCCCCAAATTCTGACCCCGCAAATGAAGTTGGCTTTTCCCTTCCGAGCCCGAGTCGGGGTCGGCTCGCGGGTGCCGGGGCGGCCCCAGGCTCCGGGCTGAACGCGGGGCGGGGGGGGGGGCTGGCGTCCGTCCCCGGCACGGCAGCTGGGGGGCCTCCACGCCGGCCGCCCCGAAATCCCCGCCCCCGCCCCCTCGGGGATCCCCGCATCCGGTGCGCGGCGCTCGCTGTGCCCAGAGCGGTTCCCACGGCCTGCGGCCCGCGTCTCCACCGCCACAGCTGTTAGCGCTGCCCCCTGCCGGCCGGCCGGCGCATGCACAGGCCCCGCCCAGGGTCCCGCGCGACTCGGCCCCCGACACACGGTCCCCACGGTCCCCGTGCGCGCACGCGCCCCCGCCCCCCCGCCACCCATGCTCCAGGGGTCCTGAGACCCCAGGCCGCAGAGGACGCGCTCCCTCTCCTGTTTCCTGTGCTCCTTCCCCTCACCGGAGGCTAATTCTAGAAACATGGCAAGGAAGCCTGGGGCGCGGGGACTTGTGGGGAGCGGGGACTTGTGGGGCGCAGGGACCTCTGGGTGCAGGGACCCCTGGGTGCAGGAATCTCTGGGGCGCAGGGACCCCTGGGGCGCAGGGACCTCTGGGTGCAGGGACCCCTGGGTGCAGGAATCTCTGGGGCGCAGGGACCCCTGGGGCACAGGGACCCCTGGGGCGCAGGGACCTCTGGGTGCAGGGACCCCTGGGGCGCAGGGACCCCTGGGGCGCAGGGACTCTGGGGCACAGGGACCTCTGGGTACAGTGACCCCTGGGGCGTGGGGCTCCCTGGGGAGCAGGGACCCCTGGGGTGCGGGGACCCCTGGGGATCAGGGACCTCTGGCGCGCGCAGCCCCAGCCTCTTGGAGAGGGGATGAACTTTGCAGAAGAGGCGCGGGCCCTCCCCAGCCCCTCGCCCCTGCTGTGGCACTGAGGTGCGGTGCTTTCTAGATGGCTGTGGGGTACCTGGTCCCTGAGTCCTACAGTGAGCTCCCTGGGCTCCAGCTCCCCAGGACAGCTGCGGCGGGGTGTCTTAACCTTGGCAGAGGGAAGGGGACCCCCCAGGTCTCCCCCAAGTCCCCCCAGGCATCTAGGCTTCCGCTCAGACCCCACGGCCCGGAGCTGCTTTCCCAGGCTCTGTCTGTCTGCAGGCCCCTGGCACCCCTCTCGCCTCGCACACCCAAGGGCTCAAGAGAGAGCTGCGAGATAATGAGAAAGGAGAAAAACACTGGAAGAGGGGCTGAGTGAATTCAGGGGTGACTTGTTTGTAATGAGCTTCGTAGGAGGCCAGGAACACCTGTCTTCATGTGGACAGACAGACAAACCAGCCAGCCTCCCCCCTTCTTCCCCCCTCCACCCCCCCCCCCAGAGTGCCTTGGTGAGACTCAGGGTCTGTGGTAGACTGGGAGAATGTCCTCACTACTAAGAGGCCACAACAGGAGCACACAGGAGCCTGGCTTTTCAAATAAAAAAGATAGAATGCCGGGTGCTGGTGGCTCACGCCTGTCATCCTAGCTACTCAGGAGGCTGAGATCTGAGGATCGCAGTTCAGAGCCAGACCAGACAGGAGAGTCCATGCTGTGGCTCCAGTGGTAGAGTGCTAGCCTTGAGCTGAAGAGCTGAGGGACAGCACCCAGGCCCAGACTTCAAGCCCCATGACCAACAAGAAAAAATGAGTGCTAGTACAATTGAAGGCTTCTGCTGAGGGGTGCAATTGATGGCAAAGTGGAGCCTGCAAATGTGTTTTATTTGTCCTTCAGAGCATTTAAAATAGTAATAATTGGGGCTGGGAAGGTGGCTCAGTGACAGAGCGCTTGCCTTGCATGCATGAGGCCCTGGGTTTGATTCCTCAGCACCACATAAGCAGAAAAAGCTGGAAGTGGTGCTGTGGTTCAATGTGGCTCAAGTGATAGAGTGCTTTCCTTGAGCTGAAGAGCTGAAGAGCTGAGGGACAGCGCCCAGGCCCACAGTTCAGGTCCCACAACAGAAAAAATAATAATAATAATTGGATATAACAGCCAACTGGTTTTTTTTTTTCTTTTTTTCTTTTTTGCCTTAACTGGGGCTTGAACTCGGACCTGGGTGCTGACCCTTAGTTTTTTTCCATTCAAGGCTGGTGCTCTACCACTCAGGCTCCGTTTCTCACACTTTTTTTTCTGGTTAATTGGAGGTAAGAATCCTACAGACTTTTTTTTTCTTTTTTTGCTCTGGCTCGCCTTGAACCTGGATCTTCAGATCTCAGCATCCTCTCTCTCTCTCTCTCTCTCTCTCTCTCTCTCTCTCTCTCTCTCTCTCTCTCTCTCTCTCTCCCCCTCTCTCTCTCCCCCTCTCTCTCTCTCTCTCTCTCACACACACACACACACACACACACGTCCAAATTTCTGCCTTTTCTTTCTTTTTTTTTTTTTTTTTGGTCGGCCATGGGGCTTGAACTCTGGGTCTGGGCGCTGTCCCTCAGCTCTTCAGCTCAAGGCGAGCGCTCTACCACTTGAGCTACAGCGCCACTTCCGGTTTTCTGGTGGTTTTATTGGAGATAGGAGTCTCACGGTCTCTCCTGCCCGGGCTGGCTTTGAACCGCGATCCTCAGATCTCAGCCTCCTGAGTAGCTAGGATTACAGGCGTGAGCCACCAGCGCCCGGCTTCTGCTTTTTCTTTAAAACTCAGATGACCTAGAAGATTTGGCTGTGGAGAACATTCTGTCAGGGTAGAACAGTTGCAAGTTGGTCAGGGTAGGCTTGCTGCTATAACAAAGAGCCCCACGCTTCTGGATTGCTCCACGCAATGCAAGTTCATTTTTATTGTGGCCCAGACTTGTAGAGTACGAACATCTACAAACTGGCATTTGTCTTCTTCTATAAGGCAGTCTGTAAGCAGGTGGTGTCATCGGGGATGGGAGGCCACTAGCCTTGGCCCTGAGGACGCCTCCTGCCGGTCCAAGGACAGAGCCGAGTCTTCACGGGGGGCCTGGCATGTCGTCTCCTGACGCCAGTTCTCTGCCCTCTGTGCTCCCCAGAGACCTCCCTAGCTTTCCCTTCCATCCATTCCTTTTCTTCTTTTCCGGGCTTCATTTTGTACATTTTTTTTTTTTTTTTTGCCATAAAAGTAGTGAACTTGAAAGTGGCCCCGTTTCTCCTTGCTGTGCTGCGATCTTAGAGACAGACAGCGACTCTGCACCCCGTGCCCCACCTGGAGTCCTTCGTGACTGCGGTGAGTGTTTGGGATGGGGATGGAATGGTATGTTCACAGCCTCAGAAAGCCGCAGGCATGGTGTGCACCCCCGTGCAGCCCTGGGGAGGCTGAAACAGGATGTTGGGGAGTTTGAAGCCAACCTGGGCTAGACAGTGACAGCCTGTGTCAAATAATAGTCACACAGATTAAAAAATCAAAGCCAAAATGTGCATATATGCGTGTCTATTTATTGAAAGATTTTTTATGGCACTGGAGTTTGAACTCAGAGCCTGATAATGCTAGGCAGGTGCTCTACCATGAGGAAGGAGAGGAAGAAGATAGAGAGAGAGGAGAGGGAGAGGAGAGAGAGAGGAGAGAAAGAGAGAGAGAGTATTCTGGGGCTTGAACTCAGGGCCTGAGCACTGTCCCTGGGCTTTTCAATTCAAGGCTTGTGTAGGAGTCTCTGCTCTATTTAAGCTTTTTGGCTGCTTAGTTACAGAAAAGAGTCTCACAGACTTTCATGCTTGAGCTGACTTCAAACCACGATCCTCAGATCTCAGCCTCCCAATTAGCTAGAATTACAGGGATTACAGGCATGCGTGAGTCACAGGCACCCTACAAAGTTCCGCTTTTCCTGACTCCCAGACACACACTACCTCACCCTGGGTTTCTCCATGGAGATGGAGTTTCTTGAACACCCATCCTCCCCCCCCCCCCCACACACACATTGTCCTGAACTGAAGCTCAGGGCTGGGTGGGCAGCTTTGATGATGAAGCCATCAGGTGGCGGGGGGGGGGGGGCGCTCTTGTCCAAGGGAATCAGATTGCATGCGTTAAATATGTGCTTTCTCCCCCATATGAACGACACCTTAATAGACTTTTCTTTTTTCTTTCCTTTCTTATTATGTGCTGGGACAGATCCCTGGGCCTCCCACTCCACAAACTAGGTACAACTCTAACCCTTTATTATTTTAGGCCCTGGGCTTTTTCACTCACTTTGAGCCACAGCTCCATGCCCCAGTTTTTGGTGGTTCATTGGAGCTAAGAGTCTCAAAGACTTTCCTGCCTGGGCTGGCTTTGAACCTCAGTCTTCAGCGGTCAGCCTCCTGAGTAGCTAGGATTACAGGCGTGAGACATTGGCAGTTTAATATATCTTGAAACAACAACAATCATGAGATCAAATGTCTCTGGGATGAACTGTGTTCGTTGATCTCCCTCCCTTCACCTGATCTATGATACTACAGAGTGTCTGTGTCACCATTTATAGAACCAACCTGGCTCGTGGGTGTTTAAAATGTCAACAGAAGTTCTTGGTAGAGGAAGCAAATGAACCTGTGTCTGTGGGTAACTTCACATTGAGAGAAACTGAGGCACAGAGAGATCACACCCTAAGCCCAAGGTGCTCCTCAGGCAGTTGACTGGTAGAGCGGTGGGACATCAGTCTCATAGTGTTGTTTCTTCCTGCCACCACAAGGTGGTGCTGTGGACAAAGCATCTGTGCAGCTTCTGTGGCGAGCGGGTCCTTCCAGCTGAGGGGCTACGCAGAGCCCCTCTGCTTCGCGTCCCCCGGGAAGCCCTCACCTGCCACCAAGGGACTCTGAATTCTAGGGAGGTGAATTGTAAAACTTTAATTTCCTTCTTTCCCAGAAAGCCACGGGCTTCAAAGGTCATTTCCCCACGGGGCAATGAGGGTCTCCAAGGGTTGCCCCAGCTTCTCCACCCACCCCTCCCTATCCCCTGCCTAGAAACCTCTTGGCCTTCCCTTCTCGTATCTCAGGGAGGCATTGGCAGACTGCTCCAGAAAGCCAAGGTGACCCTCACACCTGAGATGCATATGAAAGTTACAGGAATCCAGATGCCACTTTATATATTCATGAGTGCAAGAAACATCTTGCTTGTTCAGGGCAAACAGAACTTGGGTTCAGGATTTGCTTCTCTAGTTTCTGATAGCACAGTCCCACCAAGCTGGCCATTCCTTGCCCTCCTTCCCCCCCCCCCCCCCCGTGGCATCCTCCCAATTCAACCAGAGGATTCCTGCCTAGAAACAGAAAGAAAATGGCAAGCATTAATTCATCCTTTTAGCTGTTTGTTTCTATGTGGTGTGTGTGGGGGGGGGGGTGTGGGTGTGGGGGTGGGTGGGTGGCAGGTTTTGTTTTGTTTTTGTTGGTTGGGGGGCTTGAACTCCGGGCCTGAGCACTATCCCTTAGCTCTTCAGCTCAAGACAAGCGCTCTACCACTTGAGCTACAGCACGACTTCCGGTTTTCTGGTGGTTTATTGGAGATAGGAATCTCATGGACTTTCCTGCCCTGGCTGGCTTTGAACTGCAATCCTCAGATCTCAGCCTCCTGAGTAGCTAGTGTTACAGGCGTGAGCCACCAGCGCCCAGCTTGAGCCTAGGAACATGTACTTACTAGGCAGGCAGGGGCACTACCACTGAGCTACATCCCTAGACAGAGCAGTTTGTTTCTGTTGTATTTGCATATGTGGTTTATATAGTAAATTTGCCATTTATTTATTTTGGCGGTGGTGGTACTGGGGTTTGGTCTCAGAGCTTTGAGGTAGGCAGGTGCTGCACCACTTGAGCCATGCCCAAGCCTTTTGCTTTAGACTATGTTTCAGAGACTTTCGCTGTTTCTGCCCAGGCTGGTCTTAGACTGCCATCTTCCTAGCCCTAGATTGCCTTGTTCTAAAGAGCATAGCAGGGTGGAGAATGAAGGCATGAATAAGCTCTTACCCATGATGATAGCCCAGAAAGCAATCCTCGTCTGTCCTGGGGCTGGGAAGGAAATTGGGTTGGGGTGACACTTCTTGCTCTGCAGGTACAAGCTTACTTATTGTCTATTGGTGTGTGTGTGTGTGTGTGTGTGTGTGTGTGTGTGTGTGTGTGTGTGTGTGTGTGTGTGTGTGTGTGTGTGTGTGTGTGTGTGTGTGTGTGTGTGTGTGTGTGTGTGTGTGTGTGTGTGTGTGTGTGTGTGTGTGTGTGTGTCTATGAAGTGCTGGTGTGTGTGTGTGTGTGTGTGTGTGTGTGTGTCTATGAAGTGCTGGTGCTTTACCACTTGAGCCACACCTCTACCTCCTGAACAGCAGTCTTTGTTTATTGGAGAGGAATATTTGATGACCTTTCTTGCTTTATTTTGGTTTTTGCCATGCTGGAAAGTGAACCCAGGCTCTGTGCGTGCCGGGCAAGGCCTCTACCTCTGGGCTACTCTCTCGCCTCTATGTCGGTTAGTTGGTTTACTGTTTATTTGAGACAAGAATCTCTGTTTTTCAGAGCACTGGGATTTCAGGTGTGCACTACCTCAACTGTCTGGGGCATTTCATGATGATCATTTTTAATGGGGAAAGAACCTAAGTGCTCTTTCGAGGTCTCTTCTTCAAAAAGAAGCAATTCTGCATTCTTGGCATCTGCCTGTGTGCTAGTAGTTTTGTCTTTCGTGGGCTGTTGGGGGGGGGGGGGAGGATTCTGGGGGCCACCAGCTTGGCAAAGCCCAAAACATGTCAAGGGTAGGCACAGAAGGAATCCTTTCCGCAGCTTCCCTTGTCATTTGCTGTGATGCGGCCTGGCTGTGCCGCTCTGCTGGGGGGGCCCCGGGGTGCTGGGGGGGGCCCCGGGGTGCTGGGGGGGCCCCGGGGTGCTGGGGGAGGGGCCCGGGGTGCTGGGGGGCCCCCCCGGGGTGCTGGGGGAGGGGCCCGGAGTGCTGGGGGGGGCCCGAGGTGCTGGGGAGGGGCCCGGGGTGCTGGGGGAGGGGCCTGGGGGAGGGGCCCGGGGTGCTGGGGGGGGCCCGGGGTGCTGGGGGGGGCCCGGGGTGTTGGGGGGGGCCCGGGGTGCTGGGGGAGGGGCCCGGGGTGCTGGGGGGGTCCCGGGGTGCTGTGGGGGGTCCCGGGGTGCTGTGGGGGGTCCCGGGGTGCTGGGGGGGGCCCGGGGTGCTGGGGAGGGGCTCGGGGTGCTGGGGGAGGGGCCCGGGGTGCTGGGGGGGGCCCGGGGTGCTGGGGGAGGGGCCCGGGGTGCTGAGGGAGGGGCCCGGGGTGCTGTGGGGGGCCCGGGGTGCTGGGGGGGCCCGGGGTGTTGGGGGGGGCCCGGGGTGCTGGGGGGGCCCGGGGTGCTGGGGGGGCCCGGGGTGCTGGGGGCCCGGGGTGTTGGGGGGGGCCCGGGGTGCTGGGGTGCCCGGGGTGTTGGGGGGGGCCCGGGGTGCTGGGGGGGGCCCGGGGTGCTGGGGGGGGCCCGGGGTGCTGGGGGCCCGGGGTGTTGGGGGGGGCCCGGGGTGCTGGGGGAGGGGCCCGGGGTGCTGGGGGGGGCCCGGGGTGCTGGGGGGGGCCCGGGGTGTTGGGGGGGGCCCGGGGTGCTGGGGTGCCCGGGGTGTTGGGGGGGGCCCGGGGTGCTGGGGGGGGCCCGGGGTGCTGGGGGGGGGCCCGGGGTGCTGGGGTGCCCGGGGTGTTGGGGGGGGCCCGGGGTGCTGGGGGAGGGGCCCGGGGTGCTGTGGGGGGGCCCGGGGTGCTGTGGGGGGGCCCGGGGTGCTGGGGTGCCCGGGGTGTTGGGGGGGGCCCGGGGTGCTGGGGGGGGCCGGGGTGCTGGGGGGGCCCGGGGTGCTGGGGGGGCCGGGGTGCTGGGGGGGCCCGGGGTGCTGGGGGGGCCCGGGGTGCTGGGGGGGGCCCGGGGTGCTGGGGGGCCCGGGGTGCTGGGGGGCCCGGGGTGCTGGGGGGCCGGGGTGGAGGCGGCGGCGTTAGAACTCAGCCTGGGCAGGGAGGCCCTGGCCGCGGCGCCCACTTCCTGCGGGCGGGGCCGCCTCGCTCTGGAATGCAGGGCCCGCCTGGAGTTCCGTTAAAAATAGCAAGCCGGACAGACAGACAGACAGACAGCAGCGGAGGGCGGGGCTCCCGCACCTCTGCAGGTGTCTGGGGCGGGAGGAACTTGGATTTAATGTTCGGAAGCAGCACAGGGGTCTTTGGGCCCGGGGAGGCCTGGCGGTTCCGGGGCTTGGGCCGCGTGTCCGGCAGCGCGGGGTGGGCAGAGGGCGGGCCCAGGGCAGGAAAACAGCGGCTCCCATTCGCAGCCACGGATCCTCGCCCGTCACCTTTGAAAAGTAGGCTTCCCCTAAAAATTCACCCCACCTTGCGAGACAGGGCAGCCACCCCACAGGCACGGACGGGGTTCGAACCCGTGATCTTCGGTTTACGAGACCGACGCCTTACCACTTGGCCACCGCGCCTGCGTTGGAGCGGCGGCCCGGAGATCCTCTATGCTGGCGCCGCTCCCGAGCGAGCGCCGGGCCCGCGGGCACGCGCGCAGCGCCGGCCCCGCCCAGGGCTGCCAGGGGGCGGGGCTCCGCGGCCGCGCACGCGCGCGGGGGCCGGGCTGTCAGAGCGCGGCCCGGGGCTGGGGTCCCCCGCATCTACGGGGAATTCGGGGGCCCGGCCTGCCGTCGCCGGCGGAGGGGAGGCGTGGGCCCGGTGTTTGTGGTTCGAATCCCAGCGTGGCGAGCGATCGTGCGATTGGGGGGGGGCAGCTGGTGTCGGAGCCTCAGTTTCCCCCTTGCAGCGGCGGAATGGCGGCAGTTATGATCATTCGCCGTCCAGCTTGGGATGGGGCTTAGCGAGGGCTGTGGTGGCAGCGGGCCGGAAGGAGGGGGGAGGGGGTCCGCCCCCGTCCCCGGTTGCCCCCGCCCAGGCCCCCCCCCCCCCCCCCCGCAGCGGGCGCCTTCGGCTCACGCCCGGTCACCCCGGCTCCTCGGGTTCGAGGCCAGCCCGGCGGGAAAGTCCGTGAGCCTCTGGCCTTCCGGGCAGCGCCGAGGCCCCACGGCAGCACCCGCGCCTCCCGGGCGCCCGGCTGTGCGCTCCGTCCGGGATGGGTAGGTGAGGGTGCCCGGATGTGGGCGGAGCCCTGGTGCCTGCCCCGCCCCCCGCGGGAGGCCCCGCCCCCGGGCGCCGCCCCTGGCCGGGCGGGGCCGCCGGGCTGCAGGTTTAACTGAGGCTGAAGGAAGGAGGCGGAAAGCCCGGGTGGCCAGCGAGGAAGGGCTCGGTTCACCCGAGAAGACACGCACTCCACCTGACATCGGTTACACAAGAATAAGACTCACCATGTGAGCCAGCGCCGTGGCTCACGCCTGTCATCCCAGCTACTCAGGAGGCTGAGATCTGAGGATCGCGGTTCAAAGCCAGCCCGGGCAGGAAAGACCGTGAGACTCCTATCTCCAATAAACCACCAGAAAACTGGAAGTGGCGCTGTGGCTCAAGTGGTAGAGCGTTGGCCTTGAGCTGAAGAGCTGAGGGGCAGCGCCCAGGCCCAGAGTTCAAGCCCCACGACCGACAAAATAAATAATTAAAAAATTATCGTTAAGGAGTAGAGAAGGGTTTCCACTCCAGCATCTCTGCTTTCTAAAGTATCTGTGTATTCTGAATTTTGAACAATAAATACTTCTGATGGCCAAGCTGCCCATCAGGCCTCCTGGGCTGTGGGACAGAGATTTATATTTGAGATGATCTGTCTGTCTGTCTGTCTGTCTACCTGCCTACCTATTTATCTACCAATAGTCCTGGGGCTTGAACTCAGGGCCTGGCAGTGTCCCTGGGCTTCTTTGCTCAAGGCTAGCGCTCTACCACTTGAGCCACAGTGCCACTTTGGCTTTTTCTGTTCATGTGGTACTGAGGAATCAAACCTAGGGCCTCTTATATGCAAGGCAAGCGCTCTACCACTGAGCCACCTTCCCAGCCCCAATATTTTTTTAAGGCAAATTTTCTTCTTGTAGCCCAGGCTGCCCTTGAACTTACCATCCTCCCTCAGCCTTTGTGTAAACTGCTATGAGCATTTTACCCATATGACAGAGAGCTGGTGTATGAAAGAATCCTTTATTTTTTAAGTTAATTAATGTTATATAACATTTCAAGAGTACTTTCTCACGGCTCTAGGGAAGTTTTCATCGGTAGGTAGAGCCCTTTTTCTAGACCTGCCATTTTGAAATCACTGTTACGTAAGTGGCGATCAACAAGCCAGGCATGGTAGCTCATGTGTGTAATCCCACTTACCTGGGAGGAAGCGATCAGAAGGATCTCAGTTCAAGGCTAGCCAAGGCAAAAAGTTAGCTTGAAAATACCCTCCCCCCCACCCCCCAGCAATGAAACAAGTCTGGGCTTGGTGGTGCATGCCTGTGATCCCAATTACTCAGGAAGTATAAATAGGAGGATTGTGGCCCAGGCACAAATGCAAGGCCCGATCCCTCAAATAACTGGGTCAGACAGGGCTGGTTGACATGGCAGCGTGCTTGCCTACCGGGTGCCAGGCCCCTGCGTTCACACCCTGGTCCTTCAGGCCTGTGTGCGGAGCTGCGTGCACAGGGTTAAGGATGGAGTACCTGTGCTGAAGTCTGCAGTGACTGTGGAGGTGTCTTCTGCCACCCGCCTCCAGCTGCTCCTCCCCGCTTGGTGAGTGATCACGTGGTCCCGCCCCTTGTCACCCTTCAAGGCACAGGGTGGGAGTTAGAGCAGCGCTGGGTCTGAGCCCTTCCCAAGGCCTTTATTTGTCCTTGTTATTTTTCTAGTAGAATCTTTGTTGTTTTTTTTTTTTTTTTTTGCCCAGATCTGTCTGGCCTTAGACCAAGACCTACAGCTCCCACAGTAGCTAGGGTGACAGGTATAAGCGACCACACCTGGCTTACTGATTGAGATGCTCTTTGCCTGGAACCATGATTCCCCTGATCTCTGCCTCTCAAGTAGCGAGGATTACAGACTTGAGTCACTCTGCCTGGACTACACTGCCCCATGCCATGCTAGCGTTGCCCTGTCAGTTGCTTTGCAGTAGATTTTTTTTTTGGTCTGTTTTGGGGCCTGGGTGCTGTCCCTCAGCTCTTCAGCTTATGGCTAGCATTCTACCACTTGAGCCACAGCGCCACTTCCGGCTTTTTTCTTTTTGCTTATGTGGTGCTGAGGAATCGAACCCAGGGCCTCAGGCATGCAAGGCAAGCGCTCTACCACTGAGCCACCTTCCCAGCCCCTGCAATAGGTTTTGAGGTTGGAAAATGCAGGTCCTCCAGCTTTGTTCTTTTAGTGGCTATTCTGGATCTTTCCATTTCATGTGTTTAGGATTCACTTGTCCACTTAAAGAAGCCAGTTGGGATTTTGGTAAGGAGTGTAAGTTGTAGAAGAGTTTGTTGGGGAGGGAGTAACTGCTGTCTTAAAAATAGTACAGTCAGGCACCAGTGGCTCATCTGAGGATCACAGTTCAAAGCCAGCCTGGGCAGGAAAGGCCAGGAGACTCTTATCTCCAATAAAACACCAAAAAATTGGAAGTGGTGCTGTGGCTTAAGTGGTAGAGCGCTTGCCTTGAGCTGAAGAACCGAGGGACAGCGCCCAGACCCAGAGTTCAAGCCCCACAACTGAAAAAAAAAATAGTACATCTTGGACTGGGAATGTGGCTTAGTGGTAGAGTGTTTGCCTAGTGTACATGAAGCCCTGGGTTGGATACCTTAGTACCACATAAGCAGAAAAAGCCAGAAGTGGTACTGTGGCTCAAGTGGTAAAATGCTAGCCTTCAGCTAAAGAAGCTCAAGGACAGTGCCCAGTCACTCTGGAGCTTCTGTATGCGACTGTGTGTGCTCCAGAGGGCCTTGGGTCAAAGGCAGTGTTTCATCACAGGTGATTTGGGCTCAGTCAGGCTCCTAGAAGGTGTCTCAACCTCTGGTTAGCTTTGGGTCTGGCTCAGGTGACCATAAAGGTGCCCACTGCGTGGCTTTTACCACCATGCGCAGCCATGTGTACAGCAGGGGCCTTGAAGAGGCCTAATGGAGACCTTCCAACTTCATCATGGGTGAGCATCAGCTATCACCGACTGTACCGCAGAGCATGTGAACGAAGGCTGAGTCTACAGGTTACTACCCTCCAGTTCATGGTGGCACTTGATCCTGCATGTAGAGATTGGGAGGTGGGCCTTGGGGAGAGGGTCGGGCTGGGTGTGTGTGTGAGTGTGCTGCTGGGATCAGAGCCCCGGGAAGGGGCTCGAGGGAGGCCGGGCATTAGCCCGTGTCCAGGTGAGGACACAGGAACACAGCGCCATCCTGGAAGCAGAGGCTGGGCCTCACTGGACACGGACTTTGGGTCCTTCAGCTGCCAGAACGGTGAGAAGTACGTTCTGTTCATAAGTGGCCCTGGCTCAGGGACATTCATGGGGCAGCCTGCACAGACTGAGACCCTTGGTCTGGGTTCTAGGATTTCAGCTGTCTGGGCGGAATCTGTGCTTTGCTGGTGCTGGAGGCTTCCAGTCCTTGGTGGTCTGGCACGCAGATGGGGCTGCCAGGGTCTCCCCAGTCGTCCGAGGTGCCCACAGACTAAACTCACCATGTTCTTCCTGAGGAACGCACTGAATTTGAAGGGTGTTTTGCTCATTATGTGAATGGTACAATTGGAGGGCCTGCTCGGAGTGTACTGGTGGTGCATTCATGGCGCGTGTGTTCACGTGTGTGTGGCACTGGGGTTGGTGGGGGCCTTGGACCCAGTCTTTTCTCTGCATTGCAAAAAATCACAGTTTGTTAAAATGGTTTCTTTTATTTGAGACACAAAAATGCAAAATCGCTGATATCAAACATTTCCCGACCAGCTACGATACCGCTATGTACAAAAGATCTGATGATAAATGTGCACACATATAAAAATACAGTATGCAGAACCTATGTACAGTACATGTGCAAAATGTATGGCATCAAACATGATAGGGGACTGATCTCAGGGCGCAAACAGCACGCACAAAGGCATCATGGTTTTTTTCTTAAGAAAACGACACAAGGCAAGCCGGGCGCCGTGGCTCAGGTCTGCAGACCCTGGCGACTCAGGAGGCTGAGAGCTGAGGATCACAGTTTGAAGCCAGCCCAAGCAGGGAAGTCCGTGACACTCATCTCCAATTAACCACCAAAAAAAGCCGAAGTGGCGCTGTGGCTCAAGTGGTAGAGCATCAGCCTTGAGCAAAAAGAAAAAAAGCTCAGACGGCGCCAGGCCCCGAGTTCAAGCCCCAGGCCCGGCACGAAGCGACGACGACGACGACACAACCGACACAAGGCGACGCACGAATGGACCCGGATTGCCATCGACTGGTTTATTCAGTGGACAGGGCTGGCGGACAGGCGCCTGCTCCTCCCCGCGGCGTGAGATGTTAAGACCTAAGTGACAGTGAGCGCGCGACCCTGGCCGACGGCGCCGCCTCTCCACCCGGCCCGGGCAGAGAGCGGGTCCGCGCCCGGCCCGAGCGCCCAGAGCTCGGCGCGCCCCCTGCCCCGCCGCGCCCCGCCTCACGCGGACACCGCCTCACCGCCTCGCGGACGGGCCTCGTGGCGGCTGTGGTGCACAGCGCCTCCTTTTGGCAAATACTTGGCAACGCCTTTGGTTTGCAGGACTGCAGGTCGCTGGAGGCCGAGCGGCGCTCCGTCCGGCTCCGCGGCTGGGGCGCGCGGCGCGTGCGCAGGGGTGACACCGGGTGCGGGTTCGGGGCTCTGCGCTTAACTTTGCCTGGCAGTTGGCACAGAGCTCGGCACACGCGGCCGCCGTGACCTCTGACCCCGCCTGGGCAGCACCTGGCGGATGTGAGATGGCCACGCTGCTGTCGCAGAGCGGGACGCTTCCCGGGCGCGGGGGGGGGGGGGGGGGGCTCCTGTAAACATGGACAGCTGGGGGGGGGGGGGAGGCTGCGGGGAGGAGGCCCTGGCGGGGAGGAGCGGTGCGGGTGCCCATGCTCCGCGGACAACCACTTTGCAAATCAACACGCAACCCTGAGCGCAAGGCCGGCGCGGGGAGGTCGGGGATGTCCGGGATGGAGGAGGAGGTGCGCGGTTCCGTTCCAGTTCTGGCCGCAGGGCGCTGGTCTCCGGCACCGGGGCGCCCGGTGGCCCCGACCTTCCAGTTAGCGTGGATCGTCCGGGGCCGGCCGTGTCCGCCTCCAGCGCTGCCCCCAGCTCCTGCGGGGAGGCGGCCGTGGAGGGGCCCCAGAGGCTCAGCCCGGTCTGAGGCGGGCCCGTGGGGGCCGTCACCGTCACCGTCAGGCGGCGGGGCGGGGCGGGGCGGGCGCAGGGGCGGGGCGGGGCGGGCGGTCCCGCCTAGGCAGCAGCCGCGGCCTCCGCGCTGGGCGCGCACGTGCGTGGGGGTCCTGTACAGTAGGCGCGTTTCAGGAAAGCGCTAGAAGCCAGCGGGGGGCGCCGGGGTCCCCGCCCCGCCGCGGCGGCTCCCACCCGGGAGACTGAGATCCCCGAGGGGGTCGGCGGGAGGGGGGGTCGGCTCGAGGGGGGCACCGCGCGGAGCTCGCTCGCGAGAAGTGACAGCACGGCAGCCGTCTGTGTGTGAAAAAGCCTCCAGTTTTTCAGTCCGGCGAGGGGTCGGCACGGGTGCGGGGACATCCAGTTACAAGGCGGAGGGAGGGCGGCGGCTCCGGTTCCCTGGAACGACTCAGCCACCTGACCCGGGATGGGCGGGGATGGCGCGGGCATCCGCCCCAGCGCTGCTCAGAAGGTTCCGGGCCTTTCCCGGGATTGTCTGGTGTCCGTGTTTTACAGCATGGGAACCCGGAGATCTACCATGAGATCCCCGAACTCCACGGTAAACTACAGACGCGTCCGGCGGCCGGCGGCCGGGGTCCCCCGCGCCCCTCCCCTTCCTGTGCCCGTGGAAGTCCGCGCGGAGCCTGCGGGGCGGCAGGTGCGTGTCTCTGTGGCCGGCTTCCCGGCCCCCCTCCTCCTCGCGCTCCGGCCCGCGAGCGGTGTGCGGCAGCGCCTTAGTCCCAGGGCAGCGGCAGGTCCTGGGGGTCCAGAAACTCGGCGGAGAACATGCTGGGCGCGGTGGCGCTGAGGGGGGTGAGCCCCGAGGACGAGCTGGGCAGGGTGATGTCCAGCCACTCCATGCTGTCCAGGTTGGAGTCTGAGAGGTCGAGAGACAGGCAGGGGGTGCCCGCGGCGAAGGGCGCGTCGGCCGTCTCCATGGGCGCCGGCGAGGGCTCGAGCGCAGGCTGGCTCAGCAGCTCGGCCTGCAGGTCCTCGATCAGGCAGAAGGCCTCTCTGTCCTCGGCCGCGCCCTGCAGCGGGGTGACGTCGCCGGCCGGAGGCAAGGTTCCGTCCAGAAAGGCTTCCAGCTGGTTCTCCAGGCTGGCCGAGAGGCTGCTCAGGGGCTCTAAGGCTACAGGGGGCGCCATCTGGACTTGGGGCGGCGGCCGGGACACCACGGTGTTGACCGGCATGGTGGTGATGCTGGCTGTCACTGGTCTCATCTTGGAGATCGGGGAGGGCTCTTCTTTGATAGGGAGGGAGATCTCTGTGTAAAGTGATGGACACGATTAGCAAAGAATTCAGGCACCAGTGGCTAACTTACTACTTTGACTCCTCCTTGCATCTTGGAACAGAGAACTGTGGGATCAGCCTAAGTCCCCATCACCTGCGGGGTGGGTAAAGAAAACCGGCCCAGACACGCAGGGCACAAAGAAGGAAAGGATGCTATGTGCCAGCGCATGGATGGAACTAGAGAGCATGATGTTAAATGAATTCTGCCAGAATTAGAAAGAAATCATATTTTCTCTTATACATGGGATCTAGATTAAAAAACAAACACCTGAAAACAGAGGAGGGTAACAGAGGGGAAGCAGCGGGGGGTGGGGGGGAGGGGAGATGAGGCACTGGTGAACGCATGGATGGAAGAATGAACAGCACAGTGGAACTTTCCTAAGATTAGATTCCGCGTGTGAGCCACCAGCGCCCGGCTTGATGTGTGTCTTAAGCACAGATTATGTTATTCCTCGCTAGGTCAAGTGGCAAGTTATTGGCCCCTGCTGTAGTCACATGTGTACACAACCAACCTCCTTCACTTTTATGAGGATTAGCTGGCTTTGTTTTATGCAGACCCACTAGGAGAACCAACTAATGGCAGGTCTTACAGCTCAGCTGTAAAGTGGACACTTTAATAGGTGAGAGCACGGCCTTGGAGCATGGGCTGTGCACGTTCAGCAGTGCCGCCCTTCCTCACCCAGCAACCTAGCCCGTGAGCAGGCTTGTGCTGTGCCCAGCGTCCTAGCCTGTGAGCAGGCTTGTGCTGTGCCCAGCGTCCTAGCCCGTGAGCAGGCTTGTGCTGTGCCCAGCGTCCTAGCCCGTGAGTAGGCTTGTGCTGTGCCCAGCGTCCTAGCCCGTGAGCAGGCTTGTGCTGTGCCCAGCGTCCTAGCCCGTGAGCAGGCTTGTGCTGTGTCCAGCGTCCTAGCCCGTGAGCAGGCTTGTGCTCTGTGCTTACACCCTTGTTCCACTTGCTGCTGGCATCAGCAGTAGGATGAAGTAGCACACAGCTTCACCTCGTAATAAGAAAAGCTCTCTCTTTTAGAAAGTAATTGTTTGCTGGCTTTTGCACTTTCATTTCCAAGTGTAGGCTGTAATATGATGCTTGCTCATCATTTACGAAGTCTTTTACCAGGTTTAGAAAAAAAATTTGGGGGGGCAGTTGTGGGGCTTAAACTCTGCTCAAGGCGAGCACTCTACCACTTTGAGCTCCATTTCTGGTTTTCTAGTGGTTAATTGGAAATAGTCTCACAGGGAGTTTTCTGCCTGTGCTGGCTTTGAAGTGTGATCTTCAGATCTCAGCCTCCTGAGTAGCTGCGATTACAGGTGTGAGCTACCAGTGCCTGGTTACATTTTATTTTATTTATTTTTTTGTCAGTTGTGGGGCTTGAACTCTGGGCCTGGGCGCTGTCCCTCAGCTCTTCAGCTCAAGGTGAGCGCTCTACCACTTGAGCTACAGCACCACTTCCGGTTTTCGAGTGGTTTACTGGAGATAGGAGTTTCTCGGACTTTCTTGCCTGGGCTGGCTTTGAACCGTGATCCTCAGATCTCCACCTCCTGAGTAGCTAGGATGACAGGTGCGAGCCACCGGTGCCTGGCACATTTTACTTTTTAACCATCACATTAGAACATGGATTGCCTCTTAAAAAGCCCATGGTTGAGATGCACCATGAGCTTATTTTGCAAGGCCAATATAGTTCTTAGCAAAACCCACACTCCACATGCCACTGCCTGTAGTCATGTGTCAGAACTCTCTTTGGTGCCAAGTTTCCAACTAGAACATCAACCTCACTGTCAAAAGTGCCTGGTACCAATGGAGACATTTCATCACACTGAAAATGTCAAAGAAAACTTCTTCCATCAGGGTCAATTAAAAAGTACTTTGAAACAGCCAGGCGGCGGTGGTTCTTGCTTGTCATCGTAGCTTGTCAGGAGACTGAGATCTGAGGATCTCGGTTCAAAGCCAGCCTGGGCAGGAAAACTGTGAGACTCTTATCTCCAATAAACCATTCAGAAAACCGGAAGTGGCGCTGTGGCTCAAGTGGTAGAGTGCTAGCCTTGAGCTGAAGAGCTGAGGGACAGTGCCCAGGCGCAGAGTTCAGGCCCCACGACCGATTAAAAAAAAAAAAAAAGTACTTTGAAACAGCAAATAACTTTTGTCCTTTTTTTTTTTGTCAGTGCTGGAGACTGAACTCAGGGCCTTGCATAGGCTAGGCAAGTGCTCTAGCACTGAGCTATAATCACAGCTCTTGAACTTTTGAAATAGATTTTATACTTACTTTGAAGGCCACGTAAGCACAGGCAAAGATACCCTTGTTGTTATTTTGTGGTGGACCGACCGCTACCTCTGTTAAGACTTTGTGCTGTAAATCTGAGTCTTTGAGCCCAGGTGACTTGCTGGCCCAGGACTAACGCAGCCTGGGAGGGCCCTGGACACACAGACCTGAAATGGAAACTGCCTCTATGCTGTGCCTGGGAAATGGTCTTTGCTTTTCATCTGGCATGTGTCTATGGAGACCCAGCATCGCGTACTGTGTGAACTCATCAGCGGCCTTCTCTCCTTGTACTACAAGTTGTCTTAACGGCCTTAAACGAAACAGATTTAAAAACAAGTGCTAGGATTAGCTCTTTCTTGGTGTGCGCAGGTGAGCTGAGCTGGAGGGACACTCTTGGGCATGTGTGTGTGTGTGGTCAGGTCCTGCCTGACTTCACCTACCTCCACTCTTTATGAGGATGTCGAAGAGGTCGTCCATCTGCTGGCTGTGCGCGGTGGAAATCTGCAGAAGAGAACACCGTGTTAGCCAGCTGCCCAAGTGTGCTGTGCCACCTCCCAGCACATGCCATTCTACCATGTGGTTTTCTGGGAAACACTGAGGGCACCTGAGAATGAGGCCAAGTGTCACAGCTGTGTAGGTAAACTGAGAGCAGAGCAAGAAGTCAGCTCAGAGCACTTCTGCGCGTCCTCATTTCCTGTCACAGAACCACTTTTTCAAAGGTGTCTAGAACTTTGAGTGCCTTCATTAACTGGCCTGTTTAGGAAATTTGGTTGTCATCTCTCATTTCTCCTAGTTTCATGAAAGGTCAGATAACAGTTTGGTTTGACTTTTAATGTAACTCCATTTTCATTTTCAGTCTGTCTGTTGGGGCCTAATACAACAGTTAGTCCCCCAAAAAAAAAAAAAAAAAAAAAAGAGTGCCTTCATTCACTTAGGCAAAAAGCTGTACATCAACAGACGGCCACATCACGTAGTGCATGCTTTGCCAGCTTTGACTTTTACCTACTGAACAAGAAGCTGCCTTTAATGTAAATGAGACATTTAGTTCCTGACAGCCGCTGACCTGTTTCCTGTGCCCTCTCTAACATTTTTCTCATCAGCCTATGTTCTTCCAGTGTGTTAGTTTGCTTTGGGCAGGGCTGGGCCTCACACTTGCTAGCAGGCGCTCTACTGCTTGAGCCTCACTCCCTACCTCATTTTGTTTTCATCGTTTTTCAAATAGGGTCTTGGTTTTAGCTGGTCTGAACCATGATCCTCCTGTTATTCTTCCCACGTAGCTGGGACACACAGGGGCAAGCCAGTGCTCCCAGCGTTTTATTGGTTGAGAAGGGATCAGGCAACTTTTTGTCTGGGCGGTCCAGTCCTCAGCCTTCTGGGAGCTAGCATTACAGACCCGTCTGCACAGATCTGTGGATGTAAATGGATCCACGGTAGGGTCTCTTTTTGGCAGACATGAGAAGAATTAAGATTCTTTTACTCTGTAATTACTTTGAGATTTATGCCTTTAGGAATAGTTCTTTCCTTTTTATTTCTAAGTGGTATTGCTGGACTTCTTCGTTCACCTGCTATTGGACACTTTGGGTTTCTAATTGAGTTGCCAGGAAAATGTGGGTACAAGTCTTTGTAAAAACATATGCTTTTTCCTCTTTGGCAAAAATTTAAGACTGGAGTAGCTAGACGATTGAGTGGATAGACCTGCAACTCTTTTTAAATTAGCTTATAAGGAAAGAGATTTTACTGTTCCATTTTGACATATTTACCATAACAGACCTCAGCCTCCTGAGTGGCTGGGATTACAGGGGTGAGCCACCAGCGCCCAGCTACTCACACATTTCGTATTCCCATCAACAGGGTGAGATTTCTTGGTGTTCACATTTACACGGCTGGTTTGTAAATGCTGGGTGTGTCATGAGGTATGTAGTGATGTCACAGTGGTTTTATTGGCATTTCCCTGAGGACTAAATGGCTGGGCGCCTTCCCACATGCTTCCCTGCCTGTTATTTTTTTGGTGAAATGCTTGACTCTTGCCAACAGCAGGTGGTCTGTGTTGTTTAGGCATCGGCCCTGAGCCTGTGTCTGTGTTTAATGTAGGACTATGGAGAACGTCAGGCATCTGTCGCTGCCCTGACTGCCCCAGCCCTCTGTGGCAGGTCTGCGGGCATGGAGCTTAGGGCGGGCTGGGCTGCGGCTTGCAGTGCGCCGGAGGTTGCACGGAGGTGCTGGCTGCACTGGGTTGTCTGGGTCCTTGGCTGGGCGCTGCCTAGACAGACCATGGAGCGGGGGCAGCACAACCGTCAGACTCCCTCTGTCTACATGAGTGAGGGCCAGTCCTGCCGGGGTCCACTGAGGAACATGCCAGCAGGGCCGTTCCTTGCGTCCTCTAGGAAGAGGTGGGCCTTCCTCAAAAAGGAAGTTAAGTGGGGGAGCTCTAGGAGGCAGGAATGTCAGGAGGTGCTCAGGGTGGTGGGTGAGATGCTGCTGGATGGACTATGAACTGGCGTGCTCCCCCGCCCCGCTCAGGGGAGAGAGAGGCACCGGAGGCCACCCGGGCACTAGGTGGTGAAGTCTGCAGAGCTGGGGGGCTGGCCTGCCAGGAGCGAGTGCATTGGAGGTGTGCAGCCCTGACTGACGGCCTGGCAAATGGTGGGTTTAATAAAGCCAAGGGAAACGGGAGAAGTGCCATCCTGGATGGAATAGCAACGTTTAAGGACATCTCACATAAATAATTCTTTGGACCCAACCAAAACATGAGGTCACAACTCCGTGTGTTGCAGGGGCGAGTTTCTGAATGGCCGGTAGCCAAAGGGTGTGCAAAAGTGTCTGGGGTTCTTCCTAACGTCCTTTCAGTGGTGCACAGCTAGGTAAAATGGAAGGCTCCTGTCCTGGGCATAATTTTTGTGTTTCGATGGCGGCAAGTTGTTGTGGGAACAGATGCCGGCCTGTGGCCTGTGCGCTGGGCGCGGTGCTTGCTCACTCGCTCACCTCCGGGAGGGCCGGGGCTGGGGCCGCGCTGCGCGTCTGCTTGATGGCCTCCTCGTAGCGGGGCGGGTCTTTAGTCTTGGTGACAGGGGTCCCAAACAGAGAGTGCTGGACGACAAATGGCTGGGCTGGAGGGGGCGAGCTGGGCTGTGTCAAACAGAGGGGGAGGGGTCAGCCGGACGCTCACCGGGCTGTGGGCAGGCGCCATCATGGTGTTCTGACCATGTCGCCCCATCAGTACCAACTGCAGCCACTCCATGTGTGACGCCCAGGCACTGGAATGACTGAACCCAGCACGCACCGCGCCCGAGGTCAGCCGCCCACCCAGCATGCACCACGCCCCATGGTCATCATAGTTACCTTGCTGGGCACGCTGGGCCCGTTCTGCAGGGGAGGAAGTGGGGCGACTCGCGGCCCATTCTGCGGGGGAGCAAGCGGGGCAGCAAGCGGGACAGCTCTGGCGGGAAGCGTGCTGTTGGCGGCCTTAGTGATGAAGGGCTGGGGCGCGGCGGGGACTGCGGGGGCAGGCTGTCTCTGATATGGAAGGATCGCAGTGGGCGCTGAGGTTGTAAAAACCTGGAATGAACGCGTGTTTCTCTGTCAGCCTGTCCTTTGCAGACAACCCAGTCTGAGTGCTGCGAAGGGCCAGGGAATCCCATGCGTGAGGCCTGTGAGCAGCCTCTGGGGAAGGCCTCCGGCAGTGGAGGTGAAGGGGCTGGGCGCCCCGGGCTGGCATCAGTGTCTGAGCACACCCCCACTCAGGATCTGCCTCCCCAGCGTCTGCCACTCCCAACATGACTGGGAAGTGCCAAAGCCATGTGGACTCCATCTTCCTGCGTCCACGCAGACAAACGGGACAGGGGAGTGCTGGAGAGCCTTCCTGCTTCAGCACTTTCTAGAACTGCCTCAAGTCAAGCCTCCGCACTGTGTCGCTCCCTGGAGACTGGGGAGCGCTGCACAGCTGCCTGAACACACGCCAACACAGCGTCCCACCGGGCGCTGGCGGAAGCCTAGTCTGCCCTAGGCACTAGGCACTGTTGGCTCTTAATACACGAGATGACAAACTCTTTATATACATACACGTGTGTGTGTCTGTGTGTGTGAGTGAGAGAGAGAGAGAGAGAGAGAGAGAACACGAGTACTTGAGATAAAAATAATCAAGTATCTTCCTCTTCTGTTCTCAGGGAACAGCAGATTTAATTCACAAAGAAATGTATTTTAAAACAGTAAATTCAATATATGAGAATTTAAAAAGTACTTCTGCAACTCACCTGGAGGAGAGTTAACTATCAAGCTGTCTTTAGTGCTAAAGAGCCCCTCAATCCCAGAGAATGGGACATAGTAGCCCAGCAGCCTCCAATCTAAGGCTCCTCTGATGGCGGGGACCGGGGCACTGGGGAGCTTCCCGAGGCCCAGGCCTCCTCCAGGAGGAAGAGCAGCTGTGCTCTTGGGCGGCACCCTGGCCTGACTGACCTGAGGCTGGCTGAGCACGTGCTGTGGGAAAGTGTCTTGCTTCTGAGGCCCGGCGGGGGCCAGGCCGGAGGGCAAGGCCGCAGCTGCTATCTGAGGCTGGATTCCTGCTTGTTGCGGCGTCTAGGAGGTGAACAGAAATCAAGGAAAAATCAATGGGCGAAGCAAAACTGGAACCAAGAATTGCCAATTGTATCTAAAATGAGACACCATGTTGATAATGTCCTCTCATCTGTACAGATCTGAGTCTTGTTTTTGTTTTTGCCAGTCTTAGGGCTTGAACTCAAGGCCTGGACGCTGGCCGAGCTGCTTTTTGCTTAAGGCTCGTACTCTACCACTTGAGTCACAGCGCCACTTCTGGCTTTTTCTGTGTATGTAGTACTGAGGAATTGAACCCAGGGCTTTAGGCATGCTAGGCAAGCACTCTACCACTAAGCTACCTTCCCAGCCCAGATCTGACTCTTAACTGTTTTTTCAAATTTAATTTTAACCCATACCTATGTACCATTAATGGGGTGCCATGGGTGGATGTTTTGATAGCGTACATATTATACTTAAGGTTTAAAAGTCAGGTGAAACTTTTATCTTTCTGGTGCTGAGTGATGAACCAGGGCTCCACGTGCCAGGCCAGTGCCCTGCCACTCTATCACGTCTCCACTCTGTCATTTCTTTAGGAAAACGTTCACAGCTTTTCTCCTGGCTTTATGGAGGGGTCATCTGTAGTGACCCTACTGTGCAACAGCAGGCAGGACTCCCTCTCCTCTTTATTTTTGTTTACTTTTGTCGGTAGTGGGGCTTGAACCTGTGGCCTAGGAGCTGTCCTCGAGCTTTTTCATGAGGCTAGCACTCTACCACTTTGAGCCACACCTCCGCTTCTGGTTTTCTGGTGGTTAACTAGTGATGAGTGTCGTGGATTTTCCTGCCCAGACTGGCTTCAAACCGGGAACCCTAGATAGACCTCAGCCTCCCAAGTGGCTGGATCATAGTTATGATCCAGCCCGCCAACCAGCTTTCCCAGGTGAACCTGAGCAGGGCCGACCCAGCATCCATCAGCTGGCCCTTCCATCTGCACAGGGAGCAGTTTCCACCAGAAAACTGGGAACTGAACGGGGCTGCGTAGTAGCTCTGCCCACGGTAGGGCAGGATTGTACATTTCACAGCAGCAAGGAAATCTGTGAGCCCCAACTCCACGATCCCTGTTTAAACATGCACCAAGGAGCTTGGGGCGGCCGGCCATATGCTGGGTCCTCACAGGCTTGGATAAAATCTGGGTTCATTTCTGTATCAGCTCTAATGAAAAATTGTGTGTGTGTGTGTGTGTGTGTGAGAGATATGTCTTTTAAAGAGACAGCATGGATTTCTCTCTGCTGTTACAGATATCAAGACCAAGAAGCACTGGTCCACATGGTCTGTTGTGACTTACAGCCCACAGGTGGTTAAAACCTACCCAGTGGTACTACACAGAAGCGACTCGGGCAGATGGGAGGTGAGAAGTTACGTGGAGAACTGGGGGCCTGGAGCTCCCGCGCCCCTGCCCTAGGGCTGTGGGTGAGGCAGCGTCACATCACCAGCGCCTTCTAGGATCCAGATCTGGGGGTCAGAAGACCTGGGTCTAGAGGTCCTTAGCCAGAAGTGGGGTCTGTCGTTGGGGCCCCTCTGGGGAAGGGGGAATTGATGTTGGGGCTGTGCTAAAGGGCAGCCACTGGTGTTCTAAAGGGTCTCTACGCCCGACACGGTTCACTGAGGGGAACAGCAGGAACAGAAAGGCCTGTGTTCACTGGATGAAAATGGGGCTAGCCCTCCACTTGTGAACGGTTTCCCTGCCAGTGGTGAAGCCACTGGGGGGGGGGGGGAGGAGTAAAAGCGACTCGGCATGATGGGCCGATGCGCATCCCACCTGGAGCTTGAGGCCGCCCACCGGGAGCTGCACTGAGGTGACGGCTGAGCCCTGGATGGAGACGGGGAGCAGCAGCTGGGCCGTCTGCGTGGTGAGCAAGGCCTGCGGCTGGGCGACCACGGTGGGCGGCTGTCCCTGGGGGCTCACATAGAACTGCGAGACGATGCTCTGCGGCTCGGCCGGCGCCTCCTGCTTGATGACCACGGCCTTTTTGGCCACGAGGGCCTGGCCGCCGGTGGACACGGGCTGGCTTCCCGAGTGGCCGGCCACGGGGCCAGGCTGCCGCGGGCTGGAGCAGTCCGGGAGCGAGGCCTCGTCCTTGACGGTGGGAGGCACGCTGCTGCCCTGCTTTGGGTCCGACATGCTGACGGGATGTGGGGCCGTGCCGGGCTGGGGCTCGGGGGGCCGCTGCTGCTGTTGGCCTCGTTTCTCCACCTCCAGCTGCATCTTGAGAACCTCCACGAGCTTCTGCTCCTGCTCCAGCTTCCGCTTCAGCTCCTCGATCTGCTTCTCCTTCTCCTGAAGCTTGCGGTCCTTCTCGGCCGCGTCCTGCTCCAGGGTGGACAGCGTGCTGCTGGCGGGGCTCAGGCTGTCCTCGTGGTTCGCCACTCTCAGCGGGGACGAGCACAGGAACTGCGAGGGTGACATCATGGTCATGATCTCGGTCAGCGTGTCGGCCATGGCTGCGTCGTCGGTGCTGAGGCTGGACTGCTCGGAGGGCGCGGGGGAGATGGGCAGGGGGGAGTGAGCGGCGTCCGCAGGGGTGGGGTGGCTGGCTCCGGCAGGCGGCAGCTCCGCCTTGAGCGTGGGGACAGGGCCCGGCCCGGCAGCACTGGGCAGCGCTGTGACCGGCAGGGCCACGGCGACCTCCGGGTTACTGGTGACGATGGCAGCGGAGGCCGCCACCATGCCGCCCGCAGCAAGGCCGCCGCCTGCCTCCTGGAAGGGCTTCAGGCGCTCGATGAGGTCCGGCTTGGTGCCCGACACTGGCAGTCCCCTTAATTTCAACTCTGTCTTCAGTTCTGATACCTGGTGGCACAAAGAAATCACATCTCTGGGTTTATAGGGATGTGGCGGAGCCACAGGCTGCTGTCCACCCCATAGCTAGGGAGCTGTGTTGTGTCCCCAGCCTGCAACCATGGCTACCCCGGGAGCTGTCTCCTCCGTGTGTTCACCGACAATGACGCTTGGTTAGCAAGCAGGGCACAGGAGGAGACGAACCAGAGACTATGCACACCCTCTACCAACAGCTGCTCTCCACACCGAGAGCTGTTACGGGCATTCTAGAAAACCCACGGGAAGTAAAGGCAAGTGCCTCTGAAAAGGCTGTGGTGTGGTGGAAGGTGCTGTGGGCTGAGTGCCCCGCGTCTGGCGGGCTGGCCTAGGTGCTTCGAGTGGGCTCCGTGTGGAATCACCTTGAGGTCATCCAGACTGGAAGGCAGAGGCCCCGGCTTCCTGCCGGGCGCGGCGGGGCTCTGTCGGGGGGTGCTGGGCGTGGTGCTGCTCAAAGTCGGAGTCCCACTGTTGCTGTTTTTATCATTTCTTCAAAAGAAACCAAGTTCATAATTAGACAGTTTCTCCTCAGGGTTTGTTAGCTTGGGAAGAGACCGGGGCCTGGTCACCGATCGGGAGAGTCGACAGTGTCAACTAGATCTCAACAGCACCGCGGCAGGCTTTGTGAGCTTGTTTGTGCCGGGGTGCCTCACCGAGGGCAGCTGGGCTGGAAGGGCAGAGGGCTGGAAGGGCAGAGGGCTGGAAGGGCAGAGGGCTGGAAGGGCAGCTGGGTTGGAAGGGCAGAGGGCTGGAAGGGCAGCTGGGCTGGAAGGGCAGAGGGCTGGAAGGGCAGAGGGCTGGAAGGGCAGCTGGGTTGGAAGGGCAGAGGGCTGGAAGGGCAGAGGGCTGGAAGGGCAGCTGGGCTGGAAGGGCAGAGGGCTGGAAGGGCGGCCTGTGCGCTACCAGCTCGCGCTGTGCTCCAGGTTCCGCGCCGGCATGGTGCTGATGGAGAGCAGCCAAGCAGGGGACAGAACGGAACCGGAACCAGAGCTCCCTCCACACAGCCCTGGAGCTAGCAGGGTGGGCGCTGCCATGCCGTGGAGGGAGGGGGTGCTCCAACGATGGCACACTTTCTAGAGGTTTGGATAAAATGTCAAATGCTTATCTTTGTTTCCCTCTCCTCAGGTTAGTGAGAAATCTGTGCTGCGCAGCCTCACTGTCTCCTAAGGAGCCTTCAGACACTTGCTTTCTGCTCCTGCCCTGCCCTGCCCTGCTCTGCTCTCCCTGGGTCTGAGCAGCGGGCGCACGGCCTCCGCGGCCCTGGCGCGCAGCCTCAGCCACTGCCCGGAGGACGCACACTTCAATTATTCTATGCAGACACCCTCCAGTTGAAAAGTACTTGGTTTAAAGTACTTGTGACTATGATGCGGTGTTTAACTTGGTTCTGTTAAAGGCTGAATGAATCTCTTCACTCAAAGCCAGAGAAACAGAGAGGAAGGAGCTGAGGGGTGCGCGCAGGCTGCCGTGCTTCCCCGACCTTCCGTGGCGTCCACGCTGGCCGAGGCAGATGGGAGGAAGCCCTCTCTTACTCCTCCCACAAACAGAAGGACTACACAAGGTGGGCAAATCCACTGGCACGGGTACTATCGGGCTCCAGGCTTTGTGAGGGAATTCGGGTAAGGATAAATAATGTGGTGCTGGGGTTTGAACTTGGGACCCCGTACTTGCTAGGTAGCTGCTCTACCACGTGAGCCATGCCCCAGTCTTTTATGCTTTAATCATTTTTCAGACAGGTTCTCGCTATGTTGCCCAGGTGGACCCGGACTGCAATCCTCCTCCTTTGTGTCCTACATGGCTGGGAAGACAGGTGTGAACCACCAAGCCCGGCCTTTTGCTGTTGAGATGGGACTGTCCTAACGTCTCCCTCCTTTGCTTTGCCACCACCCGGCACCTGGGCAGCCTCTCCACCAGCGCTCGCATCATGCCCCAGCCCTTCCAGGTGTGTCCTGAGCCATTCCCACAGAAGCATTTGCTTTCACCAGGCGCTGGTAGCTCACGTCTGTCATCCTAGCTACTAAGGAGGCTGAGATCTGAGGATTGTGGTTCAAAGCCAGCCCAGGCTGGAAAGGCCATGAAACCACTAGAAAACCAGAAGTGGCTCTCTGGCTCAAGTGGTAGAACACTCACCTTAAGCTGAGGAGCTGAGGGACAGTGCCCAGGCCGAGTTCAAGCCCCACGACTTGCTTTCTTAGACCATTCCCACTCTTGTGCCCACTTCTTTTCAACAGGCAAATCTCTCCCGCATGACTAATTGTGAAAGGGCATCTCTAACTTACAAAGCCACCCTCACTGTGACTTCCAGTGCTATACTCTGAGCTTGGACAGCAAAGTGTGAGCAACCGTGGAGCTTGAACACAGGACCACACCCAACCTCCAGACCTCGGGTCCTCCTGACCCCAGAGCCCCGCCCACTGCCCACGCCGTACTTGATGGGCGCAGGCAGGATGGCCTGGTAGCTGTAGTGCTGCTGTTGCTGCTGGCTGAGGATCTGCAGCTGCAGGAAGAGCTGCTGCTGCTGGAGCAGCCGGGCGTAGTTGGAGTCCATCTGGGGTGCATTCTTCTCCCCCTTCTGGTCTGGAGGAATGTACTGGTGGTACTTTAACTTCTTTACCCGTGGCTTGGGATCTTTGCACTTTTTGCTGCGGTGTTTATCATTCGGATTCTTGGGATGGCTTTGCTGTTTTTTGGAGGGAGAAAGACAAGATCGTTTTTCACAGCTTTACCCTTGCAGTTGATGGTAGTGGGAACCTCAGTGACTAAGTGAAAAAGCAGTGCACCTAGGAACTAGTGTAGCCATTACATGGCAAGAGCCAGGGAAACAGGCCATTCTGGCTTAGACCACACAGCCTCTCCCGCGGTACTGTTCTTGGGATTAGTGCGGCATTCGCCCTTTAAGCTGGATGAGCCCTTACTGCGGCCCTGTGTGGACACAGTGCTCAGGGTTTACCTGTCACTTCATAGTGAAAGACACACACATGCACACTAAATGTGCAAAGGGGAAGGACAAGACTAGTTCACTGCAGTGTTTAAAAATAGATGGGGGCTGGGAAGGTGGCTCAGTGGTAGAGCGCTTGCCTTGCATGCCTGAGGTCCTGGGTTGGATTCCTCAGCACCACATAAGCAAAAAAAAAAAAAAAAAAAAAGCCGGAAGTGGCGCTGTGGCTCAAGTGGTAGAGCGCTAGCCTTGATCTGAAGAGCTGAGGGACAGCGCCCAGGCCCAGAGTTCAGGCCCCACAAAAAAACAAAACAAAACAAAAAACCAGAAGGAAGAGAAGGGAGCGCTTGCCCGTCTATACCTGGAGTGGTCCCTGGCGAGTCTCTGTGGGCATGCTCCGGGCCAGCATGTGCTGACCCTGTCTCCCGGCCTTTGCATGTGGTGACCGCTCGGTGCTCACAGGACGCTTCTGCAGCATGTCATGGCTGTGTGATGCAGCGGGTGGACATGGCCGGGGCACTGGAGCCAGCACTGGCTCACCAGGGCTGACGTGGACATGTCCTCTATCTCCTCCCAACTCAGCCTTGTGGTGTTGTGTTATCCTCGGCTTCCCTAACCAAGTCCTGAGTGTCACTTTTTTGGGGAGGGGGTCAATTTGGGGCTTGAACTCAGGGCCTGGGCACTGTCCCTGGGCTTCTTTGTGCTCAAGGTTAGCACTCTACCACTTGAACCACAAGGCCACTTCTAGTTTTTGAGTGGTTAATTGGAGATGAGTCTCATGGGGACTTCTCTGCCTGGACTGGCTTTGAACCGCGATCCTCAGATCTCAGCCTCTCAAGCAGCTGGGATGACAGGCGTGAGCCACAGGCAACCAGCTTGAATGTCACATTCTTATGTCAGCAGACGAAAACGAGCTGCCACTAGCCCTGACATCACGAGGATGTGCGTATGGAGAAGCCCAGGTACGAGCTGATGGGCAGGGAGCGCCCACTTGCCCCTCGCTGGGATTTCTGGCCCCAGTGCTGAGCAATGGGAGTTGGTGACACACAGAACGTGCTGTCCAGCGGCCCGTGGGGGAGAGAGCAGGCGGCAGCTCTTGTGGGCGGCGCTCCCGTGCTGCTGGCTGTGGGGCGGGCAGAGCGGCCCTGGCCCCGTCCAGCTCCTGAATGGCAGCAAGAGGGCAGCTAAGTCTCTCATGCCCTTTCGAGTTCCACTTTGAAATGATCATAGCGTTACCAGCCCGCCCATACACTTCAGTGAGAGATTCTAAATATCATTTTAAGAACTTTAAGAATGTTCTTTTTCCCTGAGATTTTTTTCTAACTGCCCAAGTGAAATGTAGGGATGGGACCCAAATCGGAAGCTTCTCTAGGAGGCGCTGGTGGGAGGACTGGAGGCCTGGCCCCAGTCTGCAGAACATGTTGCATATGGACAGGTCTAGCGAGACTTGGGGGGACACTGGGCATGCAGATGGGTGCCCCTCCCCGCCGTGTGTGCACCTGGTACCCACCTTCACCAGGGCAGGGCCAGGCTTTGCGGAGGACACAGTGTTTGTGGGAAGGACGGGAGCTGTGGACCGGGTGGGAGGCTGGTCCGTAGGGGGAGGTGTTTTCAAGAATTCAGGAACTGTTGGGGTCACTGAAGTAAACTGGTGAAAAAGGCAGAAAAGGAACAAGGAAACTGGAATGAATGACAAGAAATTACCTCATTAAAAGTCTAGCTGGGCACCAGTGGCTCACACCTGTAACCCCAGCTACTCAGGAGGCTGAGATCTGAGGATCATGGTTAGAAGCCAGCCCACTCAGTAAGTGCGTAAGACTCTTGTCTTCAAATAACGACTCAAAAACCGTAAGTGGAGCTGTAGCTCAAAGGGGTACAGACTAACCTTGAGCAAAAGAGCTCAGGGCCTCAAGTTCAAGCCCCACAACCAGAAAAAAAAAATCCACTATAGAAGAAATGAAGGAAAAATGCATTGTGTCCGAGACTCAGGTGGTGGAGCATCATGCCTTACCTTGGAGGGATCAATTATTTAGGCTTTGTCCCATATCAACGAGCAACTCTAGGTAAGGCCAGCCTGACTGTTGTATGTTCTCAGAATTATGCTCAGAGCTTACCACTTTTTGGCAGAAAAAAAAAAAAAATTCAAGATTCATGATCAGAACAATATATGGCATTTGTATGGTTTTCGGGCTGGCTGGAGGCTACAGTACAGCCCCCACCCCCTCCACCTACTGCATCCCCAACCCGACCAGCAATAGTTGGCCACATCTCCATTTCCCACGGTAGGAGAGTGGCTGAGGGGCGCGCTGTGCTGGGACGGGCCAGTCTCCCTCTAGCCACCTTGCCTACGGAGAAGGGCTGTCCTGTTCTCTCCATCACAGCTGCTGGTGCTCAGTGGAGGGAGTTGAGGTGAGCAGAGGAAGCGAGGAAAGGCTTTGCTGGGCTTTCTTCACCTTTTGTTGTTGTTGTTGGCTGTGGGGCTTTAACTCAGGGGCTTGAGTGCTGTCCCTGAGTTCTTTTTGCTCAAGGCGAGTGCTCTACCACTTTGAGCCACAGCTCCACTTGTGGTTTTCTGGTGATTTATTGGAGATAAGAGTCTCATGGACTTTTCCTGCCCGGGCTGGCTTTGAATCCTGATCCTCAGATCTCGGCCTCCTGAACAGCTAGGATGACAGGCGTGAGTCATTGGCACCGCGTGGTTTTCTCACTCTACGAGCAATCTGCTTTCAGATTTTAAGTGTCCATCTTCTGGAAATAGCACTATGTCAGCAGTCAGTGGGAGGGATGTGGTAGGCTTAATGCCAGCTTTATCTTAAGGAACAGTGTCTTGATTTTCTTTGCTTTCATTCCCCACACAGTTCAGACTTGTGACACTAACAATCAAAGTCAGTTCTCTAGAAGTACTTGTGTTTTAAAATAGCAAATCATATTTTCCCTCCTTAAATGACCCCAAAACCCAGAGGGCTATTAGCAGCAAGAAATATGAAGCACAGCGCATCTAGTTACTTAACAAACATTTGTTTAATGGATGAATGGACATTCCTTGTGGCTTTGCTCAGCTAGGTCACATTCCCCAGCCCGGCTGGAGCTGTGTGAGCGTGCAACTGTGTGTGCCAGCTCAGCTTTCTTCATGGATGTCAGCTTGGAAGTCATGGCTAACGATACGAAACCCTTCAGAAAGATGGTGGCACTCCATGATTCAAGCAGAAATGAAGGGAAACGACTCACCCCGGCGATGGCCCCAACATCCCTGGAAGCCCTGGCCCCTTCCTGAATCTCAGACCAGTTCACCTCACACTTCACGCAGAGGATGTGGCTGTCCTGAATCCTTGCATCCTTTTTGCGAACAAGGGTACTTATCTCTGGGTAAGTTATCACAGAGGGCAAAAAACATTTCCTGGGCTATTCCGTAACTATCTGAGGTAGAATGGAATGTTTGAATTATGAATTATATATGCATGTATCTACTCCAGATACATTGTGAGCCGGGGAGCATCTGACCTGTCCAGCCCTCACCAACTACCTGGTATGACAGTGTGAGCAGGGTTAAAAATCTGAAAAAGCATCCAGAAGCACGGATGCAGAATCCACTATAATAGCTGTGCAAATGTTTTGCCTCATTTCTAGGCTGTGCCAAAATCATCCTTAGTCGCAATCACTGTTCTCATGAACTCCTTTGGAATTTCAGAAAAGCACAAGAATAACTGAACTGAAATAGTGGTGGTTAGCCACTCTTATTGCAAAGATAATTGCTAGTAAAGAGAGAAGTGTTTAAACTCTTCTTCACATTGTTAGTACACACACCCCTTTTTTTGGTAGTACTGGCTTTTTGTCTTGCTCTACTGCTTGAGCCATACCCCCACCCCTTTTTGCTTTTGAATAGGGCCTTGTGTTCATTCCTCAGGCTGGTCTGAACCTTGAGCCTCCTACTTATGCTTCCCACATATCTGGGGTGACGTTTATGTACTACAGTACCCAGCTACTGATTGAGCTCAGGGTCTCACAAACTTTTGCTTGAACCTCAGTCATTCTATCTGTCTCCCAAGTACCTAGGACAATAGCACTTTGTTATATTTTGTAAGGCTTTTTACTTGTTATTTACCGAAGTGTCGCTTTGAGCAGGGCTGTGCCCGACCCCCAGTATCTAGGATAGCAGGCACCATACTGAAGAGTCTGGTTCTTTGTTAAGAAGGGGTCTTATAAGTAGTTCTGCCTGGTCTGGCATCAAACTATGATCCTTCTCCCCCCAGGCTCCCAAGCAACTAGGATTAGAGGTGTCAGTGGTTCCCAGTTTATTAGTCTTTTTAGTGTGCCTTAAAAGAAATAGGCCATCCTGGTGGATCAAGCCTGTTAATTGTAGCAACTTGGGAGGTAGTGAGAGCCATCTCAGTCAGCAGCTGGGTGTGTGCCTGTTATCTGCGGGCTGGCATCGTGGCTCTTGAGCCTGCCCTTCCCCAAAGATGGGGGAGGGGGGAGAGGAGCACACGTAGGAGGCTCACAGTCCAGGCTAGCCTGAGCAAAAAGGAAGACCCTACCTTGAAACAACCAACATAAAAACGGGTGGGAGGCCTTGCTCAATGGTGGAGCATGTGTGTGGCGAGCTGGAGGCTCTGAGCTCAGCTACAAGAACTGCAGTCCCCAAACACAACGACCTGAGACCTCATTTAGGCCGTGTCTCTGTTTCCTTCCTATCGGCTTACATTACCAGAAGAACTTAAAAGATTAAGAATATCCAGGCTACAGAGGATACCATGGCTCACAGTAAATTGAGCAATGTGTTAAAATCTTAAAAAGAATACTAGGCAAGCTTAAGTTTGATACTATAAAAATTGACTTTCAAAATGCTGGGGAAATGTTTCCATAGAGAAACAGGCAGGCAAGTTGCTGACTTTCCTCTTCTTGTTGCATGACTACTCATGATTCCTTCTTAGGTCACAGGTGGCAGGAGGCCCTTTCTCTCATTGTCATGTTAGCACCGTAAGAGGACACATCAGAAAAGTGCTTAGACCAGCGGTTCTCTTACTGGAGATTGCCACGGAGTTCTGCACCATGGAACGGTTAAAGCTGGAGCAAATGAGCAGGCTCTGTGCTCATTCTCCTACAGAACAGCCACTCAACAAGGAGCAACATCGCTCTCTGGCAAAGTGCGTGCATGATTGCATTCTTCCTTCCTTCTTCTTTTTGTTGGTCATGGGGCTTGAACTCTGGGCCTGGATGCTGTCCCTGAACCCTTTTGCTCAAGGCTAGTACTCTACCACTTGAGCCATAGCACCACTTCTGGTTTTCTGGTGTTAATTGGAGATAAGAGTCTTTTGGGGACTTTTTTGGCCTAGGCTGGCTTTGAACCATGATCCTCAGATCTCAGCCCCCCGAGTAGCAATGCCTGGTGGAAGTGCTTTCTTCAATTACAATTTTCTTTATGCAATATTGGGGACAGAAACTAGATACTGGGGGAAAAAAAAACTAAACAAAAGAAGTTTTTGTATACTGTAGCTTTTAAATCTGCAGTAAGTCTGTTTTCACTTTAGGATGTAATAAGAGTTTTGATTAAGATGTCTACATGCAAACAAATTCAAATGCAGCTAGTCATTAATGTTTCTATATATGAATCCCTAGACAAAATGAACAATGAATAAGTTCAATGTAAACTGAAAACATGTTTTGTATGTTTGAAAGATGTGTCTAATGTAAAACTCTAGATTTGTCTAGCCCTGATTGTTCTAATTTATAATTTTCAGTTTAACCATTTTACCTTTAGAACAATATAAAAAGCCATTTGATTTACTGGTGTAAAATCTAGTGGACATTTAGCTGATTTACATGCATCACTGATTAGTAGTGCAGATTTGCATAAATCATGGCTTTGAAAGGTGCATCATTAAAATCTGCAGTAATACGTACATAAAATTTACCATTTTTGATCACTGTAGGTGATCACTGTAGGTTTACACTCTTCATTCCTGTCACCGCCAGCTTTTTTCATGACCCCATCATTCTCTAATCCTAGGGACAGTTTACGGGTCCCTGGAGTGGAAGGACAGAGTAGCTATGGGGGCTGGGCTGTTTCTTTCGGTATAATGGTGGAGAGTCACCTATGCACTGCGCCTGGTGGAACTGTCTTCCGTTCTGACTGTGAGAGCCACTGCTGGCGTTCTGTGCACTGGGTTTGCCCACTGTCAATGGATACTAGCTCCCTGCACTCCGACTCTGTCAATGCTGCTTCTGCAAGACAGGTAGGCACATGTCTGTCCTAACTTGGGCTTCCCATTCTTTCAGATGGAGGACACAAGCAGACCGGCTAGATCGTACGGTGGATTCCATTTCAAATGTCTGGAGAGGCCAGCACCGGTCTCCAGGGCTACTTTGACTTCCTTAGCTGCACATACAACCCCAGTTTGCTCAGCATCCTTGCCAAAACTTGTTACTTTCTGCTCTTTGGACAGCAACAGTAACTATGGGCATAAGGTGGCATCCTCTGGTTTTGATTTGTAGTTCCTTAATGATCAGTTACATTATACGTTATAACATTATTTGTCATCATGTGTACAATGGGTGTATGCTATATGTTGGGAGGTTTTGTGATATGCCCATTGACCAATGTATAGTAATCCTTTATCATGACTTTCTAATATTTTATCCTATTCTATAGGTTGACTTTTGACTGTTGATAATATGCTTTTTTTTTTTTTTTTGGCCAGTCATGGGCCTGGGTGCTGTGGCCCTGAGCTCTTCAGCTCAAAACTAGCGCTCTACCACTTGAGTCAAAGAACCACTTCTGGTTTTGAATGGTTTATTGGACATAAGAGTCTCACGGCCTTTCCTGCCCAGGCTGGCTTTGAACTGCGATCCTCAGATATTCAGCCTCCTGAGTAGCTAGGATTACAGGCATGAGCCACCAGCACCCAGCTGATAATATGCTTTGCACAGAAGTTCTGAATTTAATACTTTATTTTTAACATTGTTACTTTGGTCTCATAGTCAAAGGAAATTTTCATAACATTGATTTGGCAATGATTTCTTGCTAAGAATTTTATTGCTTTGGATCTTACATGGAGCTCTTTGTTCATGAAGTTAACTTTGATGTAGGATGCTACAGAAATAGTCCCACTTCATTCTCTCCCATGTGGATGCACAGCTGCTGAGCATCATTGGTTGAGGAAGACTGTCTTTTCCTTATTAGATGATTTGGTACCTTGTCAGATTCTTTCACCATGCATGTTAAGAGCTTATTTCTGGGCCCTCTGCTCTGTTGGTCTGTATTTGTGCCTGTACCACACTGTTTTGATTAGTGTAGCTTTGAAATAATTCTCAAAGTCAGGATAAGACAATCAACATTGTGATTTCTGGTTTATCACAGGGGATGTACTGCAGCCACCGAGTGCCCTGTGTCGTAAGGCCTCCCGAGGTACAATTCCCTCCCTGAACTTGGGTGTCTTTCCATTTGTGTTTGATGCCCTCCTCTTTCTCTTTTGCTTAGATTCTGTAGATATTTTCCTAAAATAATCCATAGATTACAGTTAACACCCTACATTTGTGACATCTTGTCTTTTTTTCCCCCCTTCCCTCCCTACCTTCCCCAAGGTTCTTTTTTTTTAATTGTGATTACGTGATTACATAATTTCCCAAATTTCACAGTATTGTAGAATAATGATGCTCATTTAAAGTCACAAGTTCATACTAACTTTCCTGGAGCAAATTGTCTATCATAGTCTATAACTTATAATGGTGTACACATATACACCATACATGTGATCAGCAGCATGGGGGTATTTAGTAGTGGTTTGACCAGATGAGTGGGAGTTCTTTGTTTCTTAAGTCCTGTTAGTTTTGTCGTATCACCTAACATTTTTTTTTTTTTTTTGTCGGTCGTGGGGCTTGAACTCTGGGCCTGGGCACTGTCCTTCAGCTCTTCAGCTCAAGGCGAGCGCTCTACCACTTGAGCTACAGCACCACTTCCAGTTTTCTGGTGGTTTATTGGAGATAGGAGTCTCACGGTCTCTCCTGCCCGGGCTGGCTTTGAACCGCGATCCTCAGATCTCAGCCTCCTGAGTAGCTAGGATTACAGGCGTGAGCCACCAGTGCCCGGCTCACCTAACATTTTGGATTTAGCATCCACTTATCAGGGAGACCATGTACCATTTGTCTCTTTGCTCTTGGCTTACCTGGCTCAACATGTTTCTTCTAGCTCCATCCATTTCCCCGCAAATGCCATTATTTTGTCATTTCTAATGGCTGCATAATATTCCGTTGTGTATAGATACAATTTTTGGATGACATCTTGTCCTAATACCGACTGTAGTCATATACAATATACTGCTTTATAGGCTCCACAAATTATACATCTACATTCATGGCTACATGACATACAATTTTTACGTATTTTTGCTTTCAAATCCTTTAGGAAACATGTGGAGTTACAAACCAGAATGACAGTATTGTAAACATCTGTGCACATGTCCTTGTGTTAGCTTTCCATGACTGACAAAACACACAGACAACCTACTTGAGGAGGGCCCACCTGCCCGCTCATAGGCTCCAAGGTGTTAACAGGTGACGCAGGACGGCGCGCTCGCTGTGACAGCAGCTAAGGTAAGGGAAGGTTTGGCCTATGGTTCAGAGATGATCAGTCCTTGGTCCCTAAGCCTGTGAACACACGCTGTGATGGGAGAGAAGAAAGAGCAGAAAAGAGACATACAGAGCCGGGCGCTGGTGGCTCACCCCTGTAATCCTAGCTACTCAGGAGGCTGAGATCTGAGGATCGCGGTTCAAAGCCAGCCTGGGCAGGAGAGAGACTGTGAGACTCCAATCTCCAATAAACCACCAGAAAACCGGAAGTGGCGCTGTAGCTCAAGTGGTAGAGCGCTCACCTTGAGCTGAAGAGCTGAGGGACAGCTCCCAGGCCCAGAGTTCAAGCCCCACGACCGACAAAAAAAAAAAAAAAAAGAAAAGAAAAGAGACATACAGAGAGACGGGAGAAGAGAAGACACACAGGGACAGATGGAAGAGAAAGGACATTCAGGGGGGAGAGGAGAGAAGGAACAGAGAAAGGGGGGGACAAAGGAAAAAGGGGAGAGGACAGACAGACAGGGGAGAGAGAGATAGGGAAGAGAAAAGAGGGAGGACAGACACATAGAAAGGTGAGCAGAAAAGAGACATACAGAGAGAAGAGAGGATACAAAGGGAAAGGAGAGAAGAGGGAAAAGAAAGGGCAAGGAGAAGAAAGAGAAGACACACAGGGACAGATGGGAGAGGAAGAGAGGACATTTTGGGGGGAGAAGAGGAGAAGGAAAAGAGAAAGGAGGGAGGAGACAGAAGAGAGAGGGGAAGAGGGAAGAGAGGAGACAGAAAAGGGGAGGGAGAGGGAAGAGGAAGGGGTCAGGCACACAGAAAGGACAAAGTGGAGAGGAGGGAGAGAGGAAAGGGGAGGAAGATGGTGAGGGAAGACAGGGAGAAAAGAAAAGCAGCGAGGGAAAAGAGAAAGAGAGAGGATAGACACACGGAAAGGACAAAGTAGGGAGAGAGGAGGGGAGTGATAGGGAAGGAAGAAAGGGGAGGGAGAGGGAACAGAGAGAGAGAGAGAGAGCAAAGAGGACAGACACACAGAGGACAAAGTGGAGAGAAGACACAGCGGAGAGCAAGGGAAGAGAGGAGGGAAGACAGGGCTGGGAAGGTGGCTCAGTGGCAGAGTGCTTGCCTGGCATGCATGAAGCCCTGGGTTCCATTCCTCAGTACTACCTACACAGAAAAAGCCGGAAGTGACACTGTGGCTCAAGGTAGAGTGCTAGCCTTGAGCAAAAGAAGTTCACGGACAGTGCCCAGGACCTGAGTTCAAGCCCCAGGACTGGCAAAAGAAAAGGAAAATAAAATCAGGAAAGACAGAGAAGGAGAGAGACATGAGGGAGAGGGGGAACACAGAAGAGGAAGAGAGAACTGTTGCTCACCCAGGAATGGCAGGCAGGGAAGCTGGGAAGAGGATCTAATAGTCCATTCACCTACAAACTCATCCATGAATTGATCCATTAATGATGTCAGGACCTCATGACCCAATCACCACCTAAAAGCCCATTAGTTGTCAACCAAGTCTTGGGTAGGGTTTGGATCTAAAAATATCCATTTCATTCATTAAATCAGTAACTACTTGCTGATGTGCTGGACCCAGGTATTTGGTGCAAGTTACTGGGACAACCTGAGGGAAATCTTGGTATCTAATAAACAATGTGTTAAGTCCTTTTCCTTGAGGGAAATAAGAGTAGGTAAGCTGGGCGCTGGTGGCTCACGCCTGTAATCCTAGCTACTCAGGAGGCTGAGATCTGAGGATCGCGGTTCAAAGGCAGCCCAGGCAGGAGAGACCGTGAGACTCCTATCTCCAATAAACCACCAGAAAACCTGAAGTGGCGCTGTAGCTCAAGTGGTAGAGCGCTCGCCTTGAGCTGAAGAGCTGAGGGACAGCGCCCAGGCCCAGAGTTCAAGCCCCACGACCGACAAAAAAAAAAAAAAAAAAAAAAAGAGTAGGTAAATATACACATCAACTAAGAAGTCTGGACAAATTCTATATAAAGTACAAAAACTACCCAAATAAAGAAAGCCTAATTATCCATTCTTTGTGACAAAAACCCCAGAGACAGCACTGAACCATAGTTTGCCACTGAAAACTATTCCAGCTGTGCTCCGTCTACTCAGGATGCTGAGGACTGACGGTTATTAGGCAGAGCTAACCTGAGAGACTTGTATTTTTTTAATCAGTAAAAACCTAGACATTTGACACTTGAGATGGCTCAAGTGGTAAGGTGCCAGCTGTGACCCAAAAAGCTGAGAGTTCAAGGCCTGGAATTGAAGCCCCAGTACCTGCACAGCAACAACAGAAGAAACCAGAATCCTCACCATTATTTACAAACCTCCCGAAGATGCATCTTTCTCCGATAGCAAGCCGGCACATTTTCCTTGGATGTGCTTTAATTCCATGAATAAAAGCACAAGAAAAGTGGCTGTCAGGTTCCTTACTGATACGACGGCAGGCACGGGGCAGGGCTCCATCTTTGGCTCTGGCCTGTTAGCAGCCTCTAAAGTGGGACAGACTTTCAGCAGTCTGCATGTTGCCTATAGACTGGCAACACCGGAGTTATTTAGTTAGAAAGGCTGTGCCTCACTTACCAGTCCAAATTCATTCTTTAACACCACCACCATTCCTGTTTTCCTTCAAAGATTCTAAATGCCAGTATGCTGGGTGGGGCTGCTGCTTTTAACTTAGGCTCATCTAAGTAGAAAGCTTAACTATCACAAGCAATACAGGGAAAAGAAGAAGATAATCTGCGCACGCGCAGGCAGAATTGTGATGAAGCTATTAGCAGGCAGATGGGCAAGGTGGTGAAATGCTTAGGTCATGCTAATAGCTGTCACATCCTGAGGCGCTCGGGTGGAAGCAGAGGACAGCCCAAACGCTAAGTAGAACTGGGTTTTAAAAATGCTATTTGCTTGCATGCTTGACATTCTTTTTGGCCCTATTTTTAAAGCTCAAATCAGGGTGCACCAAATATGAGAACACAGCAGGATGGGGGGCATGGCTCCCCATCCCTCATCCTGTTTGCAGGCCAGCTGCCCAGAGAGCCGAAGGGTCATGCTTGCTGATGACCGTGGACAGGATGGTGTGAACTGCTGGCGCTCACACCACCTCGAAGGAGCCCTACTCAGATGAAGCGAGCAGAACCTTCTACAAAGAGTCTGTCAGTCTGCACTCACAGAGCCTGCGTGGGATATTGGATGCGCACACACAGTAGGTCTAACCTCTAAGGGTCAATGTCTCCCCTCTCTAGTAGGCTTACATTCTTGTTAGAGGCAGAGAAAGAAGGAAGTAAATGAATGTACTTCACAGCACAGTGTGAATGAGGCGAAGGAAATAGTGCTGAAGGCATAGTTTCCGCCAAACAGATGTTTGTGAGGGAAAAGCAATGATGTAGGAAAATAGTCTCCAGTCTATCATGCTTATGTAAACACAGGCTGTCTCTATGCTAAGGATTAAAGCAGATAACTGTCAAAAGTCCTTTAACAACTCAGAAATCCTAAGACAACAAGCTTAACAAGAACATTTTCCTGAACTTGAGCAGTCCCAATAAGTACTGCCAATAGTTTTCATTATAAAATAACCAAGGGCTATTAAGATTCACGGAGATGAAAACAAGTAATATACAACACTAGAATTCCTATCAAACCTACAGACACATGAATACCATTAAAAATTGGAAATGTGAACTTCCAATGTAATTACCGATAATGTAAGATTCTTTTGCACGTCCTACATTTCCAGTTCCAATATAATCTAAGGGTAATAAGAGCTCAATATTTGCTAAACAAATAACTTGGTTTCAGAAACCATTTAAAATGCCAGTTATAACATTAAAGGTCGAGGCTGGGGTCTAGCTCAGTAGTAAAATACCTCCTTGACATTTGTGAGGTCCTGGGGTCTATCCCTGGCACTGCAAAAGGAGACAAACATAAAACTACTATCCAGGGTTGAAAGTATTGTTACTTATGGAAAGATAGGGATAGGTAAATCTGTAATACACTCCAGGAAAAACAATCATGTGCCCACCTTAGGCCCAACAGACTCAGTATCTGGTCATTTATCCAAAGAAATAGACAAGCACCCAATGATATCTACTTATCTAACTATACTTGTAGCAAGTATGTGAGAATACAATAGTGGTCTTACTGTATGGACAAGAATGAAAAAGAGGAAAACAGTTCTAGATAACCCTCAACAAGGCACTGGTTAATTGAGATACAGTATATTAGTTCAATTCAACTGAAATGATATATATTTGCTTTGTGTTTTCAAGACAGTCTATCCACAGGGCCTAGGTGGCCCAGTATTGCCTATAAAGCCTAGGCTGACCTTGAACACTGATCCTCAGACCTCTCAGTGCTGGGATTACAGGAGTACACCTTGTGTTTGGCAAGTGTATCTGCTGATAATGAAAAGCATTTATAAATGTTAAGATCAAAAAGATAGATGTTGAATTACTATGTGATACAGCAGTTCTAATCATAGGTGGAATGTTAAGAAAAGTAAAAACATGTCCACTTAAGACCTGCCTATCTATGATGATGGCAATATTATTCAAAAGTCCATGTTGCTGGGCGCCGGTGGCTCACGCCTGTCATCCTAGCTACTCAGGAGGCTGAGATCTGAGGATTGTGGTTCAAAGCTAGCCAGTGCAGGAAAGGCCGTGAGACTCTTATCTCCAATTAACCACCAGAAAACCAGAAGTGGCGCTGTGGCTCAATGTGGTAGAATGCTCGCCTTGAGCTGAAGAGCTGAGGGACAGCGCCCAGGCCCAGAATTCAAGCCCCACTACTGACAAAAAATGTCCATGAATATGGCAAGTCTATAGGCTGGACTACTAATCAGCTATTAAAAGAATGATATATTGATACAGATGGTAAATTATGGATGATTCTTCAAAACATTGTACTAGCTGAAGGAAGCCAAGTGTGAGAGACCACAGGTGTAATTCTATTTATAAGCATGTTCACTGAGCAAACTGAAGATAGAAAACTGATTGGTGGTTGCCTGGACAATGGGTCGCATCTGTTAATGGGTCAGTGATTTCTTTCACGTTGTATACTTAGAGAGTGGCAATGATCACACAACTGTATATACTGAGACCTACTCAACTGTATGCGTCACAAGGGCCAATCTTCCCCCAAACAAAATATTAAAATTCATATGGAATCTTTCTGGTACTCTTAAGTATAGTTTTGAAAAAAATAGGAAAGATGGTGTTTGCACACATTGTGTGCAGTACTGACATTAAGACAGATGTAGAGGTCAGCAGGACAAGGAGCTGAACAGTTAGCCCTCGCGTCTATATAGTCAGCTGGTTCTCAACAGGGAGCCGCAGCCTTTCACTGGGGCAAGAACAGTCCCTTCAACAGATGGTCCTGGGAGAACTAGCTGTCCACATGTGGAAAATGGGTGGGCCCTCTTCCTAACACCATATAAAAACCTTTGGGGTCTTAGGACCCCAAACCATGAAACTCCTGGAAGAAAACACAGATACAACGAATAAACATAATGAATAAACACACACTGGAATAAAAAGAGATCCTGACACCCTTCTTTCTTGGGGAAAAAAAGGAGATTCTGACAGACTATAGTATAGATAAACATTAAGGACAGACAGTATGCTAAGTGAAGCAACTATCGCAAAAAGATGAACACTGGTCATGCACCCATGGCTCATACTTATAATCCCAGCGACTCCGGAGGCTGAGATCTGAGAGTCACAGTTTGAAGCCAGTCTGGGTAGTAAAGGTCACAAGACTCTTATCTCCAATAAACTACCAAAAGTCAAAATTGGAGCTATGCCTCAAGTGGTAGAGTGCTGCCTGAAGCATAAGCAGCTCAGGGATAGCACCCAGGCCCTGAGTTCAAACCCCACCATAAAAAAGAAACGCACATGTAGAATAGAAATAATTCGTAAGAAACTATCGAAAAGTTTTAAGTGTTTGATCATAGGTAAGTAAGTCTATTGTATTTTTCTGTGTGTTCAGATTTTTCTTCTGGTGAAAATATGTGGTCCTGATGCGGTCTATAATAAAAAGCAGAGCAGCGCGAGGCCATACCTGGGTTGGAGTGTTTGTGGTCACAGGAGATGGCGACTCCCTGGCTTTTGGCTCACTTGGCGATGCGGCGGACCCCTGAGACTCCTGGCTAGCTGGCTGGTCGGGAGACAAAGCATCACTGCTGTCTTCGTCGAATGAGAAGTCGCCCTGACTGTGGGGATAGCCCTCCTTCCCGGCGCCTGGAGACAGAAATGACTGTCAACGTACGCTGGCCTGGGAATGCTACGCTTAAAAGGAAAAAGGGGAGACAGCACCACCCATGTGAATGTAACAAGCTGGTTTAAAGTAATAAAGAAGAAAGGAACACAGTGGAAGCACACCTATGCTACCTATGATTTATTTTGGGGGAGAAAAAAATTAAAAACATCGAACATGAATCAGACCAAGCCTTTAGATCCGACTACCAATTAAAGTGCAGAAGACAGGAATGAAATCCTATGGCTCAGGTTAGAAAACAACTTGGGCCTGTTTGTCAACAAATGAGTAGTAAGATAAAAAGGGAAGGCCAAGGTAGAGATTTAAAGATCTGTAAGGGGCTGAGGCAGCATGCGGATCAAGCTCTGACAGCCCCAGAAACAAGTGTTGAAAGGCTACATGGTTATGGGGGGAAGGGCTAGAACGGCAGAGTTCCTCCAGGTAGATCCACACCTTATTTCAAGGGGCGGGGGGAGGAGAAGGGGGGTGTAGAAGGGTGGTTCCTCCAAACCTAGATGGACAGTTGATTGCACAAATTGGAATTCATGGCTATAAATCGTCTAAGCTTTAAACTCACACTTAAATAAGTCCCTGGGAGCAATGGAAGCTACAACAATTTTTTTTTTTTGGATCAGTTGTGGAGCTTGAACTCTGGGCCTGGGCACTGTTCCTGAGCTCTTCAGCTCAAGGCTAGTGCCCTACTACCTGAGCCACAGTACCACTTCCGGTTTTCTGGTGGTTAATTGGAGATGAGTCTCATGGCCTTTCCTGCCCGGGCTGGCTTTGATCTGCGATCCTCAGTTTCCTGAGTAGCTAGGATTACAGGCGTGAGCCACCGGCACCTGGCCTAACAGTTTTAAAACAGGACAGTAGGGCTAGGAACTTGGCTCAGTGGTAGAGTGCTTGCCTCGCAAGCATGAGGCCCTGGGTTCAATTCCTCAGCACCACATAAGCAGAAAAAAGCCAGAAGTGGTGCTGTGGCTCAGTGGTAGAGCACTAGCCTTGAGCTGAAGAGCTGAGGGACAGTGCCCAGAGTTCAGGCCCCATAACTGTCAAAAAAAACAAAAACAAAAAACCAACAAACAAAAATCTGCCGGGCGCTGGTGGCTCACGCCTGTAATCCTAGCTACTCAGGAGGCTGAGATCTGAGGATCGCGGTTCAAAGCCAGCCCGGGCAGGAGAGACTGTGAGACTCCTATCTCCAATAAACCACCAGAAAACCGGAAGTGGCGCTGTAGCTCAAGTGGTAGAGCGCTCGCCTTGAGCTGAAGAGCTGAGGGACAGCGCCCAGGCCCAGAGTTCAAGTCCCAGGACCGACCAAAAAAAACAAAAAAACAAAAAAACAAAACAGGACAGTAACCTTTCAAAAGATTAACTACTATTATTTTTGAAATGACGTTTTCCCCCTCCTAGAAGTTACACCAGAAACAAAAAAGAAACACTGGAGATGGGGTATAGCCCAGTGGTTCAATCCTTAGCAAGGAAGAAGAGAGGGAGAAATCAGGAAGTATGGGAAGGCCAAGGATAAAGCAGACAGAAACTACCATTTCACAGAACACATCTGTATCAGAGCACCACTGGCCTTCCTAAAGTAACACAGACCAAGCCATTTCTTTATTCTCTTTTCTAAAAGAGAAGAAAAATAGCTTGTGAAAATATAATGAAAGTCTTGTAAAAATACCCAGCATCAGAAATGAAAAAGTATAACACTGAACTTTATCCTAGGAAATGTGATAATGAAAGGAAAAGTCAGACCTAAATCTCAGACATGAAAGGGGAATCTGTGTTCATCGGGAGGAAGTAACAGTCCTGAGAATCACTGTCAGTGTCAGGCAACTTCTAACTGAGCAAGAGAACAATACCCATGGTGGATGCTGGTCCTTTCATGAATGTGCTTTATCTGAAATCCATCCATCCTCCCTCCATCTCTGCCTCCCACCTTCCCTTCCTTTCCCTCTCCCCTCTCTTTCATTTCCCTTTTTCCTCAAAAGACCCCATAATCCAACACTTGCCTATAACTGCTTCCTTCACACTGGAGTCCACGGGGAGGATGTTCTTCTCCACCAGCTCCATGGGACCAGGTCTTTGAGCAATCTTCTCATTCAGATCGTCAGCCAGCCGAGCTCTTTTCAACTTCATCTGAGTAGCCTGCAGGGAGGGTTCTGCAAACGTTTCTGAAAGAGGAAACAATTTTCATTGTTCCATGGACTACTATCTCCATCCCATAATGTTATCAGGATCTTCAGCTCAGGCCTAGACGTTTACAGGTTCCTAGAATCTTTGCTGAAGAGGAGATGACTGGTTATGAATACTCCAGGTCAGACACTGGAGGCTCACGCCTGTCATCCTACCTACTTAGGAGGCTGAGATCTGAGGATCCTGGTTTGAAGCCATCCAGTGCAGAAAATTTAGGCACTTATCTGCCAATTTTATTTCTTTAAACCAAGCTAATCAAAATTGATTTAATGTTTTTTTTTGCCAGTCTTGGGGCTTGAACTCTGGACATTTTTTTGTTCAAGGCTAGTGCTCTACCACTTGAGCCACAGCACCACTTCTGGCTTTTTCTTAGTTTATTAGAGGTAAGAGTCTCATAGACTTTCCTGCCTGGGCTAGTTTCAAACTGTAATCCTCAGATCTCAGCCTCCTGAGTAGCCAGGATGACAGGCGTGAGCCACCAGTGTGCCAGATGGCGATTCCTTTTGTAGTTGTATATTTGCCCTAGTTTTAATTATTTTAATTAAAAAGGAGTTTTGGAAGCAGATACCACTGTTACTACACAATGTTGTTGCTCATACGTCAGGAAATTTTGACCTATGACCCAGAAGGAATCATTTTCCATGTTACTTACCAGAGGGCTGGCTTCTTTGAAATTACTTATTGCTGATAGCTGGTAGATGCTCTGCCCGACTGAAACTCTGGGAAAAGCCATTTCAATCCAGAGGACTTCTGAGAACATGACTCAAGTAGAGCAAGGTATGTTTGTACCCTCTACCCCTTGCGCTGGAGAGAGGAAGACTAGCACACAACCATGGACTCTTCAGGCCAGAAGAGACCCTACTTTGGACCCTAACTCAATACACGAACTGTTTTACAACATCCTAAGGTGGTGTCAGCCTGTGCCTTTCCTCTACCACAGCAGCCTCTTTATTCTCCAGTGGAACACTGTTTCAGTTTGAAATTCACCTTTTTGTTTATTGTGATCTGTTTTCGCCACTAGAACATCAGCTCCAGGAAGGCAGGGGTCCATATGTCTTACAACTCGTGAAGATTTCACTTTTGGACATGTCTGACCTTTGAGGATTATTCCTCATGTTAAGCTGCAATCCTAATTCTATATTCAGGCTCAGAGACAACAGATCTTACTTCTACCTGACAACTATCTCCAAGTGCTTATAAAGTTTCCAGATTCTTTCTGAATCTTCTCAAGGCTTAACACACTTGTGACTATCACAGGATCAAGTTCCTCATCCTGCTCATTAAATCAGAAAAGCTTTGGATAGAGGCATAAGCTTCCAAGACTGCTCTTCCTGAAAAGAGGGAGCAGGGGGGCTAAGCCATGTCTTTCACAAGGATGGAAGGGCAGCTGTTCCCCTCAGGATCCTCAGGAAGGAGGTCATGTCACTGGGAGACTTTGAGAGCGGTGGGTGGATAAATGTCAGATCATAAGGATTGTAGTCATGCCCAGGAGATATGAAGGACTTGGGGCTTACAGTTAGATTTATGACTTAATGAGCAGAGCACATGTCCTTCATTATTTAAAAAACAACAAAAACCCCTCTGGATGAAGCCTGTCCAGGGGTGTGGGCAAGGCACCTGCAGGACTGGCAGTGGGAAGAGCCAGCTCATCAGCTGGTTATTTGGAGAGTCAAGTCTTCTCCTGTACCAAACACAGTGTTTTAGTTGGGGGTCTTCAGATCTGGAGAATGCCAGCCTGTGAGGTAAAAAGTTACTAGGATGGGAATCAGAGGTAAGAACGGAATTTGTACTTGCTTTCTTGAGAAAAACGCAGCAAAATAAGCAGAAATAAAACTTGTACCTTCTAAAATATGCATCCTGACAAGTTCAGATCGGTCTGGTCGACTCCGAATCTTGTGTTTCAAAAAGTTTTCAGTCTTTAAAAAAAAAGAGGTAAAGAAAGTCTTATCATAAATAATTCATAATTTATTGTGGTTTTCCATTTTTTCAGGGTAATCCACTAAGTAAACTGTGTATTCTTTCTGTCAGGTGTTTGAGAAAAAGGCTAGAGGAGCTGGGAAGTTAGCTCAGTGGTAGAGCGCTTGCCTTGCATGCCTGAGGCCCTGGGTTCGATTCCTCAGCACCACATAAGCAAAAAGAAAGAAGCCGGAAGTGGCACTGTGGCTCAAGTGGTAGAGCGCTAGCCTTGATCTGAAGAGCTGAGGGACAGCGCTCAGGCCCAGAGTTCAGGCCCCACAACCGGACCAAAAAAAAAAAAAAAAAAAGAGAGAAAAAGGCTAGAAATCAGTAAGAAACTATTTCCAATATGATTTAAATTGTTATCTTCAAAATGCTCCAAAGACTTGAAAAGGATGTTAATACCAAGTAAGTACTTCATTGTCTTAACATCAAAACTTGTGAAAATGAAAAGCTCAAAATGTTAAAGATGAGTCTTTTTTTAAAGCCGGGCGCCAGTGGCTCACTCCTATAATTCTATTACTCAGGAGGCTGAGATCTGAGGATCGTGGTTCAAAGCCAGCCTGAGCAGGAAAAGTCCGTGAGACTCTTATCTCCAATAAACCACTAGAAAACCAGAAGTGGCGCTGTGGCTCAAGCGGTAGAGCTCTTGCCTTGAGCTGAAGAGCTGAGGGACAGCACCCAGGCCAAGAGTTCAAGCCCCATGACCAACCAAAAAAAAAAAAAAGATGATTTTTTGAAAAAACACAAATCTAAGCTGGGCGCTGGTGGCTCACGCCTGTAATCCTAGCTACTCAGGAGGCTGAGATCTGAGGATCGCAGTTCAAAGCCAGCCCCGGCAGGAGAGACCGTGAGACTCCTATCTCCAATAAACCACCAGAAAACGGGAAGTGGCGCTGTAGCTCAAGTGGTAGAGCGCTTGCCTTGAGCTGAAGAGCTGAGGGACTGCGTCCAGGCCCAGAGTTCAAGCCCCACAATCGACCAAAAACAAAAAAAACCCAAAAAACACAAATCTAATCATTTAAACATATTTCAATAAAATATTATTTTTGGATTTCTAAAAAATATTAATATCCTTTGATAAGGTCATTATCATAATTCATATTTCCTTTATCAGAACTATACTCAGTTCTTAAAAATAAGGCTTTAAAGTAAGTCTTAACCAGGCACAGGTGTCTCATGCCTGTAATCCTAGCTACTCAGGAGGCTGAGATCTGAGGATCGTGGTTGGAAGCCAGCCTGGGCAGGAAAGTTCCCGTGGGATTCTCATCTCCATTCATCATTCAAAAACTGGAAGTGGTGCCTTGCCTCAAGTGGTAGAATGCTAGCCTCAAGCACAAAGAAGCTCAGGGACAGCACCTAGGCCCTGAGTTCAAGCCCCACAACTGACAAAACAAACAAACAAGTCTTGTATCTTATAAAATTCTAAGTGGTTATTACTGCATGCTGGGAAAACTGTTAAGGAATTTTTTGAATATGTGTCACAGACATTATACCCCAAAACAAACTCAAAGGAACAAATGAGCATAATGGCACTTTTAGAGACAAACGCAGACACCCAGTACTGATGGTGCCTCCCCGAAGGACAGGGTGGCCGGGCCGGCCGGGCCAGCACGGCAGGGTTCTTATGCTGCCATTCCTCCACGCTCAGGGAAATGCCTCACTGCTGCTCTTGGCAGAGTAAGGGAGGGAGGATTACTCTCTTATGACGTCTCTTAAGACCTTTCCTTAGGTCCTGAGAACAAAGTGAAGAAATGTGATTGATACACAGAGTGGGGAAAACTAATCCATTTCTGGCTTAAAACTAATACTATTTAAATGTGACACATTTTCTTCGAACTCCACCAAACCACCTCAGAACCCACACCATTTAGGCTGTGTTTTTCTACTGACACACTTAGGTGTGCGATTATGTGTCCACATGTACAATACAACAACATGGAAAAATAAAACACTTTAAAAGTCCTTACTCTGGCTCGTTCCAAGCTTTTTATCTGTTCATGGAATGCCGCTGGGCTCTTCAAAGCTGTGAGGGGAAAATCAATGGTTTCACAGTATAAATACAGGAGTTCACGCCTCAGTCCAAAGCTACACCACATCACCTTGATGGATAATCCTAACTGTGCATAGCTAGAAGTCCATTTAATTCCTCTAAGAGATACCAAAAATTTGAAGTGCTATGAAATTAAATGTATATATTTTACAAATAAACATTTAAAACAGGGTTGCATATATAAAGAATACCGGGCCAGATGACTTCCTACCACTAGCTGGGCAAGCTTGCTTAGGGCCCGTGACTGGCCCTTCAGAAGTCTTTGCTCTTCATGCCATATCAGCTCAAAGCCCAACGTGGTCTCAGACCCGAGGCGCTGTTTATTCCTAACCCACAACAGGCTCAGCTATGGGGCCATCATGATGCTGCTGCTTTGGTCTTCATAGCAGCCGTGCACGTAGGTGTCAATCAGCCTGGGACATACGAAAGACCCAAAGAAGCCAGTGACTTCTTGAGGTCATATAGGTAGGTGATGGTCAGAGGGACTGAGATTTAGGGGGGTGAATTTCTAAGGCTCATGTTCTTCCTATCACATGCTCAAAAATCACAGTGACTCTTCAACATGAGGGTAGGCAGAAGTTAGGAAAACCACACCTGCTACACAATTCCTATGGACTGTCTCTGCAAAATCATTTTGGCTATGTGCATCAAAATCTCCTAGTAGACTGCATGGATGCCCACAGGTGAGCAGAAGGGATGCGTAGCCCATCCACCAGGGCTAGGCTTCCTGTGTCACTGAGACTTGGTCTGGCCTTGAGGCACTGCAGGGGCTCGCAGGTTCTCTATAGCAGTTAGCGTGGCCTAGTGATGATATCCTGAACATCTCCATGGAATCCTGCTTGTTTGGTTCACAGAGAAGAATTCAGTAGTGGGAGAATCGGGCAGATTATCAGAGCAGCCTTTGACTATTGTAATTCTTGATGGAACCTTTTTCAGTATTAATTGTCTAGGAAAAAACTTTCACTAGGAAAAAAAAATTTACTGCTGAGAAAATTCATTCCTTTACAATAAATCAGTAAATGATTTATGGGCCAGCAGTGATTTAGAAGACTGGGAAGCAAAAAACTCACTCGAACTTCTTTCTAGTGTTTTAACTGTTGTAAAACTTAAAAAAAAATCCAGATAATTTAAAAACCTACATAAAACAACTAGCTTCCCCTTAAAATACAAAATCACCCCCAAAGAAGGAATGTTTAAAGGAAAAGAGAACAACTTAGGCAAATACTCAAAAATCTCTTGAAAGGTTGAACCCAAGGGACACTCAGGAAATATTTGTACTTGAGCCAGAAGGATTTTTATTAATTATAAATAGAATGCTTATTAGTCTTCTAATTAAGATACATTTAATTACACAGACTATAGTACACAGTACCAAAGATAATTAATTTGGATTAAATGAGTAGAACAAGACTGAATCAACTTCATCATGTTACTTTTGCAAGTCTAATCTCATATCCATTAGCAAAATGATTACTTCATTTTAAAACTAAAACAAATACTCAAGTTTGAAGGAGGAACTTCAGTGTATTAAGAGTGTTCCTCAGATAATTTGAAGCGCATTTTGCGTGGTTCTCTTAGATTGGCAGTGATGACGGCTGCGTCTCCTGCTAGTGATGTGGTGGCGGCTCTGCCTGCGTGGACAGGTGCCCCCAGGCCGGACATGGCCATGCTGCTGCTGCACACAAGAGAAGAAAACACTCTGGGTCTTACGTGGCATGATGCCCTGGTCCACTAGTTGTTCTCGCGTCCTCCTCTGCTGCAGCCTCAGCTGGAGCACTGTGGAGAGAAAATAATGACCGTTGAAGCTGATGGACAACTGCAGGGCATAGCGACTCAGGCCTTATTGAACACCGATTTCATAACCAAACAAGGACCTGGCCTGGCACTATCCAATTTGCCAAGCGAATTGTTTTGTGATTTCTGTCTGCTGGATGAACTCTGAATTTACACTGCATAAATTTTGTTTAGCTAACAACTTTACTATAAAGCTTATGATTTCCTGTTTAAATATCTTCATATGGCAGCAAAGCAAATCAACTGAAATTGGAGGTTTACACTCTACGACTTACTAATAAAGGGACTCTCTTCCAGAGAAACAGAAATGGGAGGTTCTGTGGCATCCTTTAGCTTCTTAGCTAGCTGGCTTGCCAAACTGAGTGAAAGACAAATCCTCCCTAGATTTCCCAAGCAGAGTTCTTCTGTGGCATCTCATTGCCTTATTTAGAAAATGAGCCTTTTTCAAAGGATGTGATGGTGGAAAATGCTTCCTTGGTATATTAGCTATGTTTGGGGTTAAGCTTCCATTTAGGTTTTTATAGCAGACCAGCAATAAAAAGCAAGGTTAGGAGGATTAAGCCTGCGCTTAGGGGTTATCAATAATAGGTATACAAAATAATAGCTGTGCATTTTTCCAGCAGTGGGGAGGCAGGAGTGCAGGGCCCCGCCCCGGGCCGCCACTCACTTTTCAGTGGCTCTCAAATGTCCTTATCTCTGCTTTATATACAGAAGTGTGGCTTCTGTTAGTTTTGGGGGCTACAGGGTCCCAATGCTTCACCTACACCTCACGTAGAGGTGAAGCAAGTGATGAAGAACTGTGTTACACAAAACAAGAGAAAAATCATGCTTGCAAAGAACTCTGCACGTTTCTGACATTTAAATGTCTGGTGACAGTTTGTGTCAGCTGTGTGCGGCACGCGAGCGCGTCTGCGTCTGCGGATGGTGTGCTCTGCTCCGCTCCGCTAAGTTAGGAATAAACAGAAGCAAGGCGTGGGCCTCTGTGTCTGGCAGTGCCCAGTGGTTGAGTTCTCACAGGAGTGCCAACACTAGTGCCCAGTGGCACATAAGGTGGTCACGCACAGAGCAGAACCCGGGGAAAAGCAGCGGAGGGCAGGGGTGAGGGGAGGGCGCGCAGAGGCGGGCTCTGGAGTGGAGTGTCAGCGGCGGCGTCTCTCCTTTCTCCTGATGTGATCCTCACGGAAAAGCATCAAAAACAAAGAGTAACACAAATATTAACAGCCTTCTTTTCTGTGTCAAAATAAGCAGAAAACCATCCCCAAAGCAGGAAATGTACTTTCAAGGCAAGTGTGTCCAACACAGTTCACTTGTGGGCGAGTGGTTTCTGAGAGTGGCAAGTGACGTGTAATTAGACTGGAGTGTCTCCCACGCTGCGGCGGTCACGGCAGAGCCCACACACAGCAGAGCAGCCGCTCCAGCTGATCTCCGACGATGGCACACCCCGGCATCACGCTCCTGGGCACTGCCACCTGCAGCCGTGAGGGCAGCAGAGACACGCGTGCCTCTCCCCGCTCCTTCCCTGTGGGCCTGCCCTGCACCAAACACGCAGCTGACAAGTTACTTCAGCTCTGACTCCAAGCACCCAGTTAGGAGTAGATTCCCAAGCCCGCTCCCATTTCAGATGCCAGTCACTAGCCCAGATGATTCAGACTATGAACTTGTGAGGATCCCACCAGACCATTCTCAGGTTTGAGAATTTGCTAGAATGGCTCCCAGAATGCAGGGGAGGCACTGCATTATTTTAGAGCACACAATTTAGAAACAGCCCAGTGAAAGAATGGCATAGGGTAAGCATGGGGAAAGGGCGCCCTCTCCAGGCAGCCTTTGATACTGGCCTTCACATGGTACAGTGCACGGGAGGAGCGGGGGGGGGGGGGGGGGGGGGGGGGGGGGGGGGAGACAAGACATCCTGGTGTCCTGCGGAGTAAAGGGCCGAACTGTGTGCTTTTGGGGTCCTAGTTCACAGCTGCTATGCTGTTTGTAAGGTGACTCTCCCGTGGTTGTCTTGCAAACAGTTGCACATCAGCTATAGATTTCTCAGGAGGGAAGACAAGTCCAAAACACTCAGTGACAGTATTTACATCTTAACAAAAACCAAGTGCATAGGCCATAGACTAAGACAATGCATGCTACAATTGCTCTTATTTGTTCACTTCAAAGAATGTCTCAGAAAAACCTAGAAACTAAAGCAATCCACATAACAGTCCCTAAGTCATTTGTAAGTTTGATTACTACAAAAAGAAAGGGGGGGGGCAATACAAAAAAAGTCCCTTTCAAACAGGCAGAGTGTGTTCTCCATGGAAAACACCAGCCTCGTGTGGGACTACGACAGCTGTGCATTCCAGAGGAGCAGTTCTCCAGAGGCTGCCCGGGCCACCAGCGCAGAGCCCAGGGTATGCTTAGACCATTTGCTTTTTGCATGCATGTATCTTTCTTAACTAGACTACACCAAGGCCTCTGAAATCAATTTTTCATACATAGTAAGATTGATACACATTATATAGAATGAGAAAATATAAAAATGTAGGAGAAAAAAAAAAAGAAAGAAAATTGCCAAAAATGTCACCCAGAAATGCAACTGCTGTTATTATCTTGGTATATTTCCTGTCTTTTATTTAAGCATAAATTATTTTTATTTTTTTGTTGGTCGTGGGGCCAAAACTCTGGGCCTGGGCGCTGTCCCTCAGCTCTTCAGCTCAAGGCGAGCACTCTACCACTTGAGCTACAGCACCACTTCTGGCTTTTTCTGCTTATGTGGTGCTGAGGAATCGAAACCCAGGGCCTCATGCATGCAAGGCAAGCGCTCTACCACTGAGCCACCTTCCCAGCCCTAAGCCTAAGTATTGACTGTTCTTACAAATTACAGTTGTAGTCTATGAACATGGAACAGACATAATTTCACAGCTACAACGTTCCCTCTTGCTGGGTCCCTAAAGATCCTCATTGCTGCTGGGCGCTGGTGGCTCGCTCCTGTAATCCTAGCTACTCAGGAGGCTGAGATCTAAGGATCATGGTTCAAAGCCAGTCAGGGCAGGAAATTCTGTGAGACTCTTATCTCCAATAAACCACTAGAAAACGGGAAGTGGCGCTGTGGCTTAATCCGTAGAGCACTTGCCTTGAGCTGAAGAGCGGAGGGACAGTGCCCAAGCCCAGAGTTCAAGCCCCATGACCCACCACTTTGCTTTTTTCCAATTCTTGTACCTCTACAGAATTCTGTGGTGCACTTTTCCTCACTTCTCATTATCCCCAAATTCCTAGATGGAGTAACACTTCTGTGTAAGCGGGACTAGGCACAATTGCTAAGAGGAAAATTCTGTTCCCAGACATTGTCTTTTGAAATCATGCCAGATGCAAGAGACGATGGATGCAGATGACCTTTTATCTATTTCATTCAGAGAAAAAAAAATTAAGTAATTATGGACCTTTGCCAAGACAATGTGTCTTCATTATTTCCTAAGAAGTCAGGTTCTTTTCTATTACATGCCAACAAAAGAAAAATGCATAGACTTTTGAATATTTAATACTATTTATTTCTTGCCAATAGATTAAAAACAGTATTATCTAAATCAAAGTGCTTTCAACTTTCTCTACCTTTATACAAGCAAAAATTTCATTTTAATCACTATGTTGAAGAAAGCAGACTTGCAATGCTACACTGGAATTATCATTTCTTAGTACCATGGATAGTTCAGATGTCAAATTATTTTCCCCAAATCTCTAAATGGTTCTAAGTGACAAAACCTTAAGACTTCCAATAGAAAGCACCTTAAAATATAATTATTTCACTATCATGTTTGTACCCAATTTTAATTTTTCAACTGATTTTTGAACCAAGATGCTGCTGCTTGTCTCCCTAAGCACTTTCACATTTAAGAATAAATTCCCAAAGGGGAGAGGTGATTATTTGAGGGAAAATTGTTTTACTTCAGTGTGTGAATTTAGGGTCTTAGGTTATTTTGTTCATTTTGAATTTTTTGGCAGTATTAGGGTTTAAACACAGGGCTCTGCACTTGGTAGGTAGGCACTCCACCACTTGAGCCATTCTGCCAGCTGTTTTTGCTGTCATTTTTAAGACAGGGTCTTATATTTATGCCCAAGCTAACTTGGACCTCCTATTTACACTTCTCTCCATACCTGGGATGGCAGGCACATACCACTATGCTCAGCTTTTGCTGTTGATACAGGACCTCACAAAGTACACAGATTAGCCTTCAATAACAGTTCTTCTGATCTCAGCCTCCTTGGCTGATTACAGGCATGAGACAACGCACTTAGCTTTGAAGTTATTTTTGAATTTATCTTGATGGAAGATAAAAGACAAAATGTGATTATGTTGCCTTGAAGAAGCAGCTATGGGCAAAGTGAAGATCATGAGAAAGTAGTGGATACCAGGTTCTTCTCATCTCCATTACAATTCATTTGTGCCACACTGGGGGAGAAACAAAGCACTGCATGCTCTTAGAGAGGTTAACAAGTGGCAAACATACATTAGAGTTCTGGGCATATTTTCAGGGGGTCTAATTTGCCCATTATAAACTAAGATTCCTTTTCCAGTAATTTTTTTTTGTTTGTTTGGTTGTGGGGCTTGAACTCTGGGCTTGGGCGCCATCCCTCAGCTCTTCAGCTCAAGGCGAGCGCTCTACCGCTTGAGCTACTGCGCCACTTCCGGTTTTCTAGTAGGTTATTGGAGATAAGAATCTCACGGACTTTCCTTGCCTGGGCTGGCTTTGAACAGTGATGCTCAGATCTCGAGCCTCCTCAATAGCTAGGATTACAGGCGTGAGCCACCAGCGCCCGGCTTTCCAGTAATTTTTAAAAATGTGATGCAAAGTTACCATAAAAATGTTGGCGTAGGGGCTGGGGAGGTGGCTCAGTGGTAGAGAGCTTGCCTTGCATGTTTGAGGCCCTGGGTTCGATTCCTCAGCACCACATAAGCAAAACGAAAAAAAGCCAGAAGTGGCGCTGTGGCTCAAGTGGTAGAGCGCTAGCCTTGAGCTGAAGAGCTGAGGGACAATGCCCAAGCCCAGAGTTCAGGCCCCACGACCGGACCCCCCCAAAAAAAATGTTGGCATGTCAGTGAGAGCCAGGCTTTCTATACTACTAAGCCAACTTCACCATTGCTTCCTGAGACAAAAGCAGAGTGGTGCATGCACACACAGATGCAGAGCTCAGGCACCACAAAGAGCAGGTAGTTGTGTACCAGGAATTTTCATATCATAACTATTTTCTAGTGAAAAGGGCAGTAGAGACATCAAGCTAACTAAAAATCTGCACCGACCTTTGGCCTAAATAGCAGATGCTACCTCCATTCTACTGCACCTTGTAATGCAGGCTGCTAGCTTGTGGAGAGACGGATTTGGAGCTGCCATCCTCTGCCCGTAAAGAGGTCTCCTAATCTAGAATGCAGCATTTACCCTCTATTAGCAAGGAAAGAGTAAAACTGTAGGAAAAACTGAAGGCTGACAAGACTGCTGTCATTCCAGGCTGCCTCACTGTGGGTTTCCTGCATTGATCTGCAGCATGAGGTCAGGAAGACAATGTTTTCAACACCCAGCCTTGGAAATTTACAGGAGCTCTGATAACTTGCTGGTTGGCTGCTGCCTCTGTTGCCATGGAAACAGACTGCTAAAAATGGGGCATGTTTCTTTAAACTGATCATACCTTCACATAAATCCCTGGCTCCTTTTTGTCAAAAGTTGGAATGAATTTAAAGTACGTTTCTTATGGTATGAAATGAACTATTAAGCCAGGGGCCTAGTACAGATGGGCAGAGACTGCATGAACCATCAAACATACAGAGAACTATCATAATACATCAGGGTTTTTTGGGGGGAGAGGGGTGGTAGTGGTGCTGGTCCTGGGGCTTGAACTCAGGGTAGAGCACCCACCCACTTAGAAAGTATATGATCCTGAGTTCTGAGTTCAAACCACCTCTCCCACCCCCACACCCCCGGCAAAAAAAAAACCCCAACCCCTTAGCATACAGAAATGCTTTCTATATTGTATTAAGTCTTAGTTATAGTTATCAAGGAACATCCATAATGCTTTTACTCATATTGACTCTATTTTATAAAAAGTCCTATTTATATAATCCCAATAGAATAAGATATGTATCAATAAGAATTCACAGGTGTCTAGCTTGAATAGTGTCCTCAAATTCCTATGTGGTTGTGTTTGGAGTGAAGGTGATGTGGGCCAGGAGGTGGGACCTCACCCACTAGGATGCGTGAACTGACAAAAGACAGCAGAGCTCTCCGAGGGGCCACGGAGCGGGCACAAAGCCAGCAGTGGGACAAGATTAGGGGCCCTGCCCAGAAACCCACAGCCTTATGTGATTCCAGCCTCTAGGACTGTGGGAAAAGTGATGCTGTGGTATTTTGTCATTGCAGCCTGGGCTGACAACTCCAGACACAAGAGGAATTCTAAGCTTGGCCTTTTTACCACTCAGGAGCTTGTTTAACAAACCCGATAAAGCCACCATTAGGAAATAACCAAAACCCAATGTTTGAAAGCTTTGAATAACAGCTGTCTGGTGTCATACTGGTCTGTCACCTCACTGAGGTGACACTGTAGCACACTTCTAGGGGGTCTCAGGGGAGCTCTGATGAGGGCGGCCCAGGACAGCCCATCAGCCCATCCCTGTGTGTGTCTGATGAGCCAGCTCAGGACAGAGAGGTCTGCTCTCAAAGCACCTTCCCTGAAGAGATGTGCAGCTCTGCCTGCACACCTGCGGTCCAGGGGAGACCACATGATCGGGGTGCACGTGGACCACTGACTCGTGTCCCAGAAGGCTGGCGTGCAGAGGACCTGAGGGGGGCGCAGGGAGAGGTGATCTGAGACAGCAGGGACTCGGACTTGAAGGTTTTGGATTTTTTCCCAAGCACACTGGACATCCTGGGTAAGGAGTGCGCAGTGGCTTTGGAGACTGTGTGGAGAGCTCTGTGAGTAGGGGAATGGTCCGGCCAGCCACATGTGCCTATTACTGAGCAGCTGAAATGTGGCCAATGTACCCGAGGAAGTGAATTTTTCAATTTTTATTAAGTATTTTAGCCCACTCACCTTGTTTTTTAAGACAGACAGAGTGCCCTGTGAACTCCTGGGCTCCTTCCATCCTCTCAACCTCTGGTACTGATTGATAGCTGGTGCCACTCCCACCACCCACCGGCCACGTGTGGCTGGTGGACATGGCGGGCAGTTCCATGAACTGGCAGCTACCAACTTTATCCAATCTACATTACCAGCGTGGATTACTCAGAATACCTCAAACATTCATCTTCTTTCCAAGTCTACTAACAGATTTGCCTCAAAAACACTGCTAGGGCATTGTTATGTTTCCTTGGCAATCCATTGCAAACTGCCACATGGCAGAACTGAGACCTGGTTCCCCAAATAAGAAACTCTTCCTCGCCCCCAACTCCTGGGTTGAGTTGCCTATGAGACAGTAGTCTAGCAAATCACACGAGTGTGTCTTTAATAGTGACACATTGAATTTGAGGCTGCTGGTGACTTTTAGCCAAGTAACAGTTTTCTTTTTGTGGTACTTTACTGTCAATGCTAGAGAACTCTTTAGGTTAGCCTTCAATTTCCATCCTTTAAGGCCACTGACTACCATTTTGCCTTTGCCAAGTATGCTGTGGCACTGATATTATGTCATTTGTCTCAATAGTGATTCATATTAAAATAATTGTATTACATAATCTCAAGTCAATTGATTTTTCCTGAAAATTCATAATTATCATTTTTCTATTGCCAAGTCAGTGTGGTCTGTAACACCCTTCTTCACTGCAGGTCTACAAATTAATTTTAAATCCTATGTGTGTGGAGCATAATTAGAACATGTTCAAAGCTAAAAGTTGAGATTTCTCCACCACTGCTATGATAAAAGAAGCTAATCTAAGTAGAATGCTATTTTGAATTTGCTCACGAAAATGTGTGACCATTATTACTATTCTTGCCTATAGCAAAAACGTACTTAAGCTCTCCAACTAGTATTTATTGGAAAAATCACGTAAGCACGGACCAACCTGTGGTGATACGGTTTGTTATGCACACATGTCCCATGCTGTGGCAGTCTGCACAGTGACTTTCCCGTGGGCTGGGAGTGGCTCTGGGACACAGTACTTGTCTAGCATGTGCAAGACCTGGGAGAGACTGGGGGAGGGGGGCACGTTCGGAGTACACTTCTCTTTTTCATATGTTACTAACATTTCTTGTTGAGGTACTATGAAAATCTCTGAATCTATTCAGAGTCTGTTTCTTCCTGCTCCCGTCCCATATTTTCAGCCAACTACTATTATCCACAGTAACACAAATTAAGAAAAATCCTAATACAAAGAAGCAAGCACCTGAGAGGCAGGATGACTCCAAGTCCCTTCCAGCCGACATTAAGTCAGCCGCTCCAGAGAGCAGGCGGGGTACGTGTGCGTGCGTGCGTGCGTGTGTAGAATTACATGAACCAAAATTGTTCTCTTTCTATCACCTAGAAACTTCCTATTCACTCATTAAAAACAACATCAACAACAACAAACAAACCAAAAAACCCCAACAATCCCAAGTAGGTGGCATGGCTCATGCCTGTAATCCTAGCTATTCCAAAGCCTGAGCCAGCCTGAGCAGGAAAAGCACCTGAGACTCTCATCTCCAACAAACCAATTAACCTTGAGCAAAAGCAGCTCAGGTACAGTGTCCAGGTCCTGAGTTCAAGCCGCACAACTGGCAATAAAAAATAATAAAATCTAGAGGCTGCTTTTTCAAACAGATTTTCTTTTAAAAAACCGACCCTGACAAGGATGAGTAGCAAATCAGATGTGATGGATGGAAATGTAATGCTGGAGGAATAAATGATGAGGCGTTATTGACAGTCACTTATGTATTTGTCTCTGACAAAACAGCGTAGGACTGCCTATCAGACTCTAGGGCACTTTCAGTGATAAACTAATCACAGGTGTTTGCACAACTGCTGGCATACTGACGGCCTTTCAGAAATTAATACAATGCATGTGTAATCCAACACTCAGCGCAGATGAAGCTCCCCAGGGCGCCTTGTCCCTATGTTGCAATCTGTTGTTCCGTGGGACTGTCCGCTGCTGCTCATCTGCAGGCAGCGCCGCTGTGACACAGCCAACTTCAGGGGTTCCGCCCGTCACAGGAACCGAGGTTTTCATATGACCAACCAGCCATTTCCACAAAATTCTCAAAACTGCTCTGGATTTTTTCCCCAAAATAAACCCTGGTCTGAGGTAGCAGATCACACACATTCTCTCTCTCCTCTCTTTCTCTCTCTCTCTCTCTCTCTCTCTCTCTCTCTCTCTCTCTCTCTCACACACACACACACACACACTTCCTCAAGAGAAATACTTTAGTCAGATATAAATCAAAGTCCAGTCCAATACAACTGTGGTAAGATGGACAAATTCATCATCCAATCATTTCTGTGCAGTTTTTTGAAACATGAAAGTTCTTTCCTTACCTCTTTATATCTACTTTTAGGATGGTAATACACAAGCTACTTGGTAAGCATATGCCGGCTGGATTTAAGTGTGTGTGTGTGTGTATACATATATATATGTATATATATGGAGAGGTAACACAGGATTAGAAAATGAGTGGGAAGAGGATGAGAACCTGCATCAAGGCAGACATCTTGTGTAAACAGCAGGAAATAGATTCTGTTTATCTTCACTGTACAGATGAGGAAAGAAAGGTTCAGAACAATGAACATGGGCAGGGGCACAAAACTAGTCAATGGTACACCTGGGATTTGAACCTGAGGACACTTCACGCCCTAGTCTATCCACATGGTATCACTGCAGCTCCAGCTGTGCTCAGAACTGGGCGGGGGGGGGGGGGGGGGGGGGAGGACGGGAATCCATCCATTATGGAACTATCAATGCTACTTTGCCATCTGGTAACAATGCCCTACCCCATATTGTACTCATGGTGCTGAGGATCAAATCGAGGCCTGCGCATGTGCCAGACAAGTGCTTTACCCGGAACCAAACCCTAGTTTCTGTCTTTATGCTTTTAATCCTTTCGTTCTATGCTCCTTAACCATTTTCTTCTACCTTTGTGGTTTTCAAGTAGTGTAAAAACTGCTTTGAATATATGGAGCTAATGGGAATACTCAAATGTGACTTAAATGAAACATAGATAAAAGTTAAAGTTTTTTAAAAAGAACAAATGACTTAAAAGTTTTGTTTCCTCAATGTGCCTTAAAAATCTGGTTGGCCTTGATTTTTATGAGTCTACAATAAAGCAAGCTGGGTACAAACAGAAGCAATACACTGTTCAGTTCATGACAGTGGCCGCTGACACCTCATTGTCTATCATTCATTCCCATCCAGGCTCCTCTGGTTCTACACACACCAAAACAAGTTCAAATCCAGTAAGTCCAGCAGCCACTGTCTCTTCTTACAGTTGAAAGTCATAACTATCTGTCATTATATTCTCATATTCTAAACATGGGAGGGAGCAAGGGAGGGAGGAGGGAGAGAGAATAAAGGAATATCCTTTTGGAAGAGGCTCCCAGTGGTCCTTAGGTGGATGAGTTTTTGTAAAATGAACAAGATCTAGAGGGAAGGCGAGGGCAACAGGAGGAAAGGAAAAGGGGTCCCGGGGTCTGTGCTTCCTGAAGTGGGACTTGAAACATAAGGTCAAAGACAGCAGGCATTGGGAGGGGTCTCAAATTTAGAACAAACTTACTGAGATCCCCGAATTAAGGCCTTAAACCAGGGCCCCTGGTCTCCAGCTACTGGAGCGCAGCATTCCACAGGGGCCTGCCTCGGGCAGTGCCAGGCCAGCCCAGCCAAGTCCCTGCCTTTGGCCATTTTCTTAGGTCAGTCAATCAGTGCTGTGCTTGCTGGTGACAGTAACTAACAGTATTCTTGAGCTTATTCTTTGCTTGCTTTGTTGAAAACAACAACAACAACACTACAAAAACCCAATATACAAAACAAAAACTATGCAATATGCTTTTAAAACAAAAAAAAATTTAAATGTGATGTGCGTTACGAGCAACTGGCCATCATTCAGGATTTAATGAGAAGCAGCTAGCTCCTTCCTGGCTTTAAACAATACAAATTGCTAATATGTTAAGTGAGGGAAAATTAATTTTCCGGGAATTATGTGTATGCAAACCTAAAAGAAGCACTGCTCTGACTAATGTTGAAAAGGAAATGGCTCCTAAAAAAACAGCAAAAAACAACCATGGGGGAGGACCAGAGAAGAGATACAGGACGAGCCAAAGACGTTCCTGCAATCCGGAGGGCTTCCTCGGCGGGGACGGATGGAATCATCACTGCGGCATGCCCAGCGCTCGCTCCCCGGAGCCCCTTCCAGGACCGGCACGGGCTGTGGAGCCCGGGCGCGGGCGGACCGAGCGGAGGGCAGATACACGGACGGCGGCACGGTACGCGGACAGACGGACACGTGGCCGGCCGCCCGGTCCACAGACTGACCTTCCTTGAGGCTCTTCTGGTGGCTCCCCTCAAGGCATTCCTTCCCCTTCAGGGGCTCGAAACCCCCGGCGGCCAGAATCTCTGGGAAGCCCGGCGGCTGCTTCTTGGAGCTGTCGATCATGGTGAGGCTTTAGGATGCGGAGGCAGCGGCATCGGCGGGAGAAGGCTGGCTCTGCGGGACGCGGCTCCTCGCTCCTCGCACCCCGCACGGGGCGGCCAGGTCTTCCACTAGCAGAGGGCAGCCATCACCCTCCAGCCGCGGCCCGACCCGCACGCGCCGCGCCGCGCCGCGGCCCCAGCTCGCTCCCACGCCCGTCCTCCGCGGGGAGGCGGAGCCGGTGCGCACGGCGCCAGGTCCCGCCCCGCTCCCGCCCCGCGCCCGCCCCGCGCCCCCGCCCGCAGCCTGACAGCCCCAATCATCCGATGAACACTGAGTCAGGCGGTTAAAAATAAATCCTCCGGTGGTGACGGGAGAGGGCTGCGGATACCCAGAAGACGGGGCCGCGGCCTGCCGTCCCGGGCTCCCGCCGTCCCGGCTCCGGGCTGGAAAACTTCCCACTGCGGCTGGCGAGGGGCGGGCGCCGCCGGCCGCGCTGCCTTTGTACCGGGAGGTGGACACTGCTCCGGCCCGCGGCAGTTCCCCTTCCCGCCGCTAGTCGGCCGAGAGTCCGCGTGGCCCGGCCGGCGAGGGGCCGAGGGGACCAGGACGTGGAGACAGGGCACAGCTACCTGTGGCCGGAGGATGGTGCAGGCGGGCGCCTGTGGGAGCGGCCGCGCCGCGAGCCTCGCGGGCCTTCCCCTTCTCCTAACCAACCATCAGCAGAGTGCCCGAACATTCACTTTCCACTAAAGGCGCGAGTGGACGAATGAGTGAACGGATGAATGAATGGCGTGTAACAGGCGAAGTGCTAATACATCCAAAGCTCCAAACTAGTCCTAGCCCAGCTGACAAAGAACCGCCAATCTGGGGTGAACAACTAGCCGTGGCCTGAGGACAGACAGCGCGGCACCTTCCTAGGCACTCGCACCACCCACTCGGCGGCCGAGGCCGCACACAGATGGGGCTGGAGCTTCGGCCCAGTGCCGGCCTCCCGGGCTGCGGCCTTGGAAGGGGCGGGCGAGCTTCCTGTCAGCCCAACCCCGGCAGGAGGCCTGGCCCGTGCAGGCAAGGCGAGGGGCTGGTTTTAGCACACCTCTCAGACAAGCTCGCACATTCTCCACTATTCTCTCTAGTCCTGAGGCCTGGATTTTGTGAACAAGAATGCCAAACAAGAGCACGGGGCTGCGTTCAAATCCCAGTTTATCCCCCCCCCCCCCCCGCTTCATATAAGTAATAAAAAAGCACTATTTTCTGAGGATACATTTTAGGTTGATCACTTAGATATTTTGCAAAGATTATTTCATGCGACCCCCGGCAAAATCTTGTGCTCTCTACCGTTATTTGGACAGTTAGACATTTTATACATCAAGACAATCTGACAAAGCTTGTAGCAGCCTTAGGATTTAACCATGTTTTAGTCCCTCAAAGCTCAAATCTTTCTACTGCAGTTCAGTATATTGCCTCCCTTCTCTAGAATACCACCATTTCCAGGCTTTGTTCTGATCTTTAGACAGATTCATGAGCAGAAGCCAAAACTTTTATGACCTTTTAGTAATTCTACTGGCGAAAGCAGAAGCAATTATAACATAATGATTTTACAGAATTTTAATCTTTTATGAAATAATGTTAATGCTTTATTTAGTGCTTATCATGTGCTATGATCTAAGTGTTTTTCATATATTATCTCATTTATCTTGCCAGTAGATTGGTGGGGTCAACCTCAGATGGAAAAACTGAGGCATAAAAAAATCAAATATTCGAGCCGGGCGCCAATGGCTCACGTCTGTAATCCCAGCTACTCAGGAAGCTGAGATCTGAGGATCCCAGTTCAGAGCCAGCCTGGGCAGAAACATCCTGATACTTATCTCCAATAAACCACCAGAAAACCGGAAGTGGCGCTGTGGCTCAAGTGGTAGAGTGCTTGCCTTGAGCTGAAGAGCTGAGGGACAGCAGCGCCCAGGCACAGAGTTCAAGCCCCACAATCAGAAAAAAAAAAAAAAAAAGTTCTGTCAGAGGTGACCTATTTTGTAAGTGGTGGCCAGGACACCAACACAAGTAGACTCCAGGCTCTACATTCTTAACTACTTTGCAAAAGGAATAATGAAACCAGCAAATACCAACATTCCCTTTCCCAGGATGCTGCTTTTAAGTTCTGAAAATGAAGTCTAATGTCACAGGTTCATTCATTTCTCTCTTTGCTGCTGGTAGTTTCCTTCCCTGAATCCTATAGTCTCTACCACCCACCTCATGGCTGCCCTGGATGCCCCCTCCAGCTGATGCTGCTGCTGCAGCTGACCATTCAGGTTCCTCCTCTGCCGAGCCCACTGCCTCTGCTGTCCCCACTGAGACTGGCCAGCCACTATCTCAGCCCCATGTCTTTGGATGGAATTAGGGAGGAAGGAAGGAAGCCTTCGTTCTCTCTCATAAGAGAAGCCCAGGGTCATTCCACTATTCCTGCTTGTTTCTGAGCCCAGTGCTGGACCACCTTCATTGGCATTTGGTTCTGTTGTTACGTGAGACATTGAACTGCAGATGGTATGTGATTAAGGTCATTTAATAGATGCCTATGATCTGCTTCCACAGTGTGTGTGCGCACTTGAAAATGTTTTACTATGAACAAGACTGCTATACATCACGTCAACTTTCCCACCACCCAAGCAGAGATATTTAATAAGCGTGAGAAAAACTGCATGGCTTAGAGTAGCAGCAATCCAAGAAAGACTTTGGGGAATCAGAACACAAACAGACGTGGCTCAGGGGAGCTACACAGAAACTTGGCAGAGCCAATGTATGCTTACAAAGCCGCTGAAGAAAAGACACTCTCTGATGACGCTGTGCCTCAATAAGGAAGACACAGGGCATATTACTAATGGACAAGGCTTCCCTGGTGCCAAACACTCAAAAGCCAAAAATGTAAAGAGCCTGCGGAGAAGCAAGGGCTCCAGAGGCCTCTCTCACCATTCCTGCCATGGAGGGGAGAGAAGAGGACATTCCACCTCGCGCTGCTTTGTAGTCAGCGGGTGAATGGCGCTGCGCTCTGAAGCTTCATCCAGAGGTTGTGGGTGGAAACATTTGATGTGTGCTGAATACATTTTAGTGGAGGTTGTATTCAAGATTTCTTCCAGGGTGCCATATTTCAAGGAAAATACATATTTTTTATCTGTATTCTAAATACTACTGAGAAATACTATACCTTTAGATCACTTCTAAATGGGCATGACATAAACTATTTTTGTAAAAAAAAAAAAAGGATTTGAGAGGAAGAATTGAAGAAAAATGTTCTGTTTATACAGAGAATAAAAAGGAAATCAAACTATGCTATCTCTGAAATCAGATAATGTACCTTAAAAGACCTTCATTTTTATCACTAAAATGTGTGCATATATATGTGTGTGTGTATATATGTACATATATATATATATGTATGTATGGGCTGCACAGTGACACATTCCTGTAATCCAAGCTACTTAGGAAATGGAGGCAAGAGTTTCAAGAGGCTGAGGTCAACCTGGACTTTACAGTGAGATCCTACCTCTAAAAACTACACATGTAAGAAAATGTGCACACGCACACGCACACATTGAGGGGAGAGATGTCCTGTGGAGTGGGGTTCACAGCTCTGTGCTCTGTCCTCACACTCTCCGTTCTGCTGCACGCTCAGTGGGGGTGTCCTGATGTCCCTGAGTGGAGTGTGCTGGTCTCTCCTCCTGCTCAGAGCAGTGGTACAGATGTGACAGAACCACAGAATATGCCTTATTAGCGTAAAGCCATGTGAGCTCTCCCCTTTACCCAAAGTTTACAGTTAAGTGAAACCCATCTGCTCCACTCAATAACTACTCCTATCATCATGCTACAAGTGAGACCCTGGGAGCTTAAATGACTTGTACATCCGTGGCTTTGAAGAAGTGAACAGAAAACTTTTAACCTAGGTGTATGGCTTGAGTCTCCTTGCTTTTCTCAATGAGCTCTGTGAGAGAATTGAGCCCTCTGCCCAAAGGCATTCACTGTACACAACAAATTAACTTCTAAGAATCTAAAATGATTCACACACTTATTCTTTGGAGAATTGGGAAGTCACTCAAATCACATTTGTAGGATTTCTCTTTCAGAGTCTGGACTGAGAAGAGTATTCCATTGCCCTCTCCCTCCTCCCTGCCCGCTGCTCCTCCCCTTTCAGCCACTGGGTAACCTGGATGGTGTTCAGTACGAGGGAGAAGGGAGAGCTCATTCAGGAGGAGACCTTGGTGGCCTTCCTGAAATCCCTCAGTACAGAAGGCATGGGTGGCAGGCAGCCTCCAGGGTGAAGGAACAGGGAGGGAGAAGCAAGGACAATTACAATTAGTTCTCGAAACAGGGATACTTCCCACAGAGGCTGATAGACTCCACCTATCTAGCAGAACACAAACTGCCATTGAAACAGTGTAACAAAATGCAATGGCTAGATACAAAAATTTAGTTTTGACTTTGGCATACCGGCTCCTATAGCCTTTGTGTTTCTGCACATAAAAGCTTTAAATATGTCTGTTTGTGTGTGTGAGAGAGACAGAGAGACCAGGGATTGAGCTCAGAGGCCTTGTGCTTGCTGGGCAAGGGCTCTGCCACTAGAGCCATACTCTGAGTCTGAAACATACAGTTCTATGCAAATAAATAAAACTCCTGTCCCTTGTCATTTCAAGCAAAACATTCAGAGAAGTTAAAAGTACAAAACAGTGTCTGCAAAACAGAGAAGGCTAAATGTTTTCTATGGCCTAGTGTGCCAGAACTAAAAACCAACACAGAATGGTAATCAGACTTTAACCTGGAAGGCCAAGGTGAAGCATTTTATGGTTTAGATTGACCTCCCTACAGTGATTTACTCTGAATCATCTATCGGGACAAGGGGAAAAGGAGTGGGGACGGGGGGGCGGCGGGTGCCTCACAAACAAGGCTGTGGGGTGAGAAGCCTGGAAAGGGAAGGACAGGAAGCGCATGCAGAGAGAACAGTGTGTTCAAAGATACCAAGTCTCAAGGAAGAACAATGCCTGGGGAGCAGTGGAGCCAGGCTGCTGGGCAGGGTGCAGACAGGCACAGGCAAAGGCTAGTCGGGGTCTGCAGGTTGTGGAGCATCTGGGCTTTCTCCTGAAGACAAGCCTCAGGAAGCCACTGGGAACACACTGGGACCCAGGGAATGGCCAGGCCGCAGGCTGTGTGTGCAGTACGGGAGGATCACACCGCCTGGGTGGCAGAGATGTTCTCCCCACAACATGGGTACTATTTTGGTTTTTGGGTTCCAGATAAATACCTTTCCACTGACTAATCTAGAACCATTTATTTTAAAAAGACCATTTCTCCTCTACAAATGGCTCATATTTATAATACACAAGTGGCTGGGTATTATCTCTTCTCTACTCTGCCTCACTGTTGATGAGTAAATCCTCTGGTTTTGCTCTTTCAAGACAGCATGGCTACACTTGGCTGCAACTCACTGCTCTTAAAAAAGAGCCACACAGCAACAAATACATCTAGCCAATTAGCAACAAATACATTTAGCTTTCAAGTATTGGCTCATAAATAAAAGAACCAGAGATTCTTAGCAAAAGGGTTAATTTTAAGACTAGGTCAACAAAAGTATAAGGGAATCCTAAAGTATCTTGTGCTAAACATGAACATTAATAGGTTAAAAAGGATATAAAAGAGAAATAGGTAAAAAGAGTCAAAATAAGGGGATCTAATTGTCCACATCTGTGACAATTTGTACATTCAAAACTATAGCAGTAATGGATAAGACCATTCCAATTTCAAAAATTAAGGACTCTAAGTCCATAGCAATTCCTTCCTTAGAGAAGGTGGCTATTCTTTTCAGAAGAATGCCAACTGTCAGAGAAAAAACTGTGTCAGAATTAGAAGATCATTTTGCAAGTCACTCTATAATAATTTATTTAAGTGAGAACTGTCAGTTTAACCATGAATATAAGGTGTCTGGGACACAGAATGGTTTCAAGGCACAGTCCACAGATTACTTATTATAAAGAAGAAAGGCATATTACATAGAAAAGGAAAGGAGAATATTATATAGAAAAGGAAAGGAGAATGTCATCTTCACTAAGTGTCCACACAATCTCACCAACAGTGGGTCCAACTGTCACGTTCCTTCTAATGTGATTCATGGAGATGAAGCACCTATGTTTCTCACTGAAAATGTTGAACATGAACTGACCAAGCTAATCCAAACTGGGGTCATCCTATAAAATAACTAGTTGTTCAAGAACACTGTGAAACACTAAAAACAAACCAGAGAACTGAACTACACTAGAAGAGTTTAAAGGTGTAAAACAGCTAACACACTGAGTTAAGTGGATTAGATCCTGGCTTAAAGAAATGATATGGGACATTATCAGGGTGAGTGGAGAAGTAGAAAAATAGGTCAATTAAAAACTATTTTACTGATGGTACTTTTTTATTTTTTCGTCAGTCATGGAGCTTGAACTCTGGGCCTGTGCGCTATCCCTCAGCTTGTCAGCTCAAGGCGAGTGCTCTACCTCTTGAGGCACAGTGGCACTTCTGGTTTTCTAGTGGTTTATTGGAGATAAAGAGTCTCACAGACTTTCCTGCCAGGGCTGGCTTTGAACCATGATTCTCAGATCTCAGCCTCCTGAGTAGCTAGGATTACAGGCATGAGCCACTGTTGCCCGGCTGATAGTACTTTTTTGAGGGTGATAAGGATATATGTAGTATATAAGAGAATGTATTCTGACATATTTGGGCATGCCTGTAATTTACTCATAATCCTTAAAATTACCAAGCAGCTCTAACTTTGGCAGTTTAAAAAAGTATGCAAAAAGACTATTGTCTTATTATGAGAAGTCATTTAAGAAAAATGCTAATTTATATTGAACAGAAAAGATAGAGTTGATTTACAGAACTAGTAGATTTTTTTCACTCTCTTGATGTCAAAGAAAACTTGCCGTAAGAGAGTGATCGATTGTAAGCTCTTGATTTTCCTGGAAATAAAAATATATTTGCTTAAAAGATTTAAAAGAACAAAAGGATTATTTGCTCATCTACTGAAAGGATTTTTTAACTTTTATTTCATTTATTTAGCTGAGTACCTTCAATGAGCATATACAGGACACAGAGCACATTTCTGTATTCAAAATCACCGTGATGCCTGCTTGGAAAATGATTTTTTTTCTAGCATGGCTACATTTTCTGAGAAGAGTGCAAAGTGGGATGCAGTACAAAAAGAAGGTAATGAAGACTAGGATGGATTCATTTCCATGCATGTCCACGTGAGTACTTCAGTGCACACGTACATATCTATATACTATCATATATATATATATATATATATATATATATAAACACACATATGTATGTACATAGGTTCAACCAGTGCATGCATATGGTATAATATATATATATATGATTGTGCGTGCATATATATACACACACACACACTCAATCTTGACTATTTTAATGAGGTAGATGGTTAAGCAGAATGTTTTAATCTTTAGAATGTTCTTATTTATTTGACAGTACTGGGGTCTGAGATCAGGATCCTGTGTCCATGTGCTTACTATCAAGTGTTCTACCCATGAGTGACACTTCTAGCCCTTTGACTGCCATTCTTTTTCAGATAGGGTCTCCCTTTTGTCTGGAACTGGCATTGGACCCTGATCCTCCAATCCACAGCCTCCCGAGTAGCTGGAATGTCAAGTATAAGCCACATACTTGGCTTCAGGAGACTTTAAAAGAAAAATTATACTGCTGAAGTAAAATCTTCCACTTATGTTAATTTTATATATAGTCATTTATTTTTATTTGCTTTATGCAAAAGAGAAAAGCCACAGACTACCTTAAAAATGTCCTTGTTTGAGCTTTCAATTAAAACCAATCTTTTTGAGGCTGGGAAGGTGGCTCAGTGGTAGAACGCTTGCCTTGCGTGCCTGAGGCCCTGGGTTCGATTCCTCAGCACCACATAAGCAAAAAGAAAAAAGCCGGAAGTGGCGCTGTGGCTCAAGTGGTAGAGCGCTAGCTTTGAGCTGAAGAGCTGAGGGACAGCGCCCAGGCCCAGAGTTCAGGCCCCACGACTTGACCAAAAAAAAAAAAAAAAAAAAAAAAAAAAGATAAAACCAATCTTTTCTTTTGCACTAGCACTCTTTATAATTTCAGAGCCAACTGTGTCATTAAAACCTCTTTTTTATTAGCTGGTCTCCTTTACTTTATTAAAACCTCCTCTCAGTTTATAGGTCTTATAAAATTAAGAACCTACCTCATGGGTAAAAGGCTTTGCCTAATGAGCAGGGGGAACCTCTACCTCCTGGCAAATTAGGGGTTTAACTTGGCTAGCTACCGGTTGGTTGTAGGCTCTTGGTTTGGTGAGGAGAAAACACGTGGACAGAGCCTTGTTAGTAGGTGGATCTAGAGAAATACCTGTTGGTGGTTACATTTTCAAAGAGAGTGAGGGAAAAAAGTGGTATGTTTTTGTAAGAAAATGCAGGATAACAGAGAAGGCCAGAATATGATGTTAGGTATTTAATTATATGATTACAGCCCTTAGAAAAGCAAAAGAATGGGAGAAGAGCACCTTATAAAAAGTATATTACTTAAAAACAAAAATCTTTTGGAAAAGATTCTGTTGGCACATTTTACTTGCTACAAAGCAAGATCCTATCTCAAAGACTTAAACAAACAAAAAGAAAAGATAGGAGTATTACATATTTAGGTAAATGGCCAACCATAATTTGATGTAATTCATTCAAGGACTTTCTTATGCATACATATGCTTTCTTTTCTTGAGGTGCATATATGGGGCAGAGGGAGAGGATGGCAGGATGCTTAACCAAATGGTTAGTTACATTCATGATAAATCCATAGTTTTTATTTCTTGTTTATCGCAATATAACAAGATATTCTTGGCAAGAAAATTCCCATTTAACACACATATGAGAAGAAAAACAGAAGCTTTACTTATCTCCTAATGGTTGTTTCACCTAATTGAATCAGTCAGTTCTTTATTAATGAAGTTAGGATTCTGTAAACCAGAGAAACCTTTCATTGTTAATTTTTTTTTTGAAGGAAGGAAGGGAGGGAGGAAGAAAGGAAGGAAAGGAAAGGAAGAAAGGAAGGAAAGGAAAAAAAGGAAGGAAGGAGAGGAAAAAAGGAAGGAAGGAAAGGAAAAAGGAGGAGGGAAGGAAGGAAGAGAGGGAGGAAAGTGGGAGGGAGGAAGGAAGAAAGAAGGAGAAAGGGAGGAAAGAAAAAAGGATAGGAGGAAAGGAAGGAGGGAAGGAGGGAGGAAGGAAAGGAAAAAAGGAAGGGAGGAAGGAAGAGAGAAAGGAAAAAAGGAGGAGGAAAGGAAGAGAGGGAAGAAGGAAGGAAGGAAGGAAGGAAGGAAGGGAGGGAGGGAGGGAGGGAGGGAGGGAGGGAGGGAGGGAGGGAGGACCTTTTAAACAAACGATATTCTGCCTCTAGCTCCCAGTACCAAGAGGTTTTTCTCACAACTTGCTAGACATTTTGTCAGCTTCACAGGTTCAGGGTTACATGTCTCACTTTGTAACAAACAGTTCATTCACTGACCAAGAAGTACAGAACACTTTGGTGTGCCCTGAAAGGCTGGGTCTGAGTGGATCCAAAAAAAATGGCTTTGCTGTCCCAAGTCTAGTCTGAAAGCTCAGTTACACCTATCAAGAGTGGATGTGTGTTTCTAACCCGGTGTTTTGGCAAGTGATAGAAGCAAGCCCTGAACTTCACCTCCTTCCACAAGAAACTTGACAAAATACACGAAGTAACTGCTTTCACACATTGTGAAACAGGTAATAAGGGAGAGAGGTTGCTACTAAGGGAAGGGCAAGGAAGGGAAGGGATGGGAAGGAAGGGCCTTAGCTTTCTGCTTGGAGGCAATACCCAGTCCCCGGGTTTGAGAAGCTGGAAGTTAGAGTAGCCAGTCGGCTTGTGGAGCTTAGGAGACAGAGGAGAGCCAGGGAAGGCAGGGAAGCTAGAAGTATAGGGCAGAAACCAGGAGGTCCAGAAACCCACCTAAAGGTATCCTTGATCCTTTGCTGTACTAGGCTATATGTACATGGAGTAAAACCTCACAGGGTTGGGAAGAAATAGCCAGGGTCTATAAGCTGAACCACCCGAGTGCATACTGGTTCGAGCTCTCCCCAGCCGGGGTGCAAAGTCCTCTCTGGGCATTCAGCAGACATTCTAAATGGTCAGCCCTGGTTGTGGAAGCACCATCTCTGGCATGAATGCCACACTAGATCTTTCCTAGGAAAGGTCTTGAGGGCAATCCAAAAGCAACTCAGCTGCGTACCAAATCACAGCACAACATCCTCTAAAGGAAGACAACAAAATAAAATCCAGACCCTCAGCAATGTAACATTCACAGTGGTATATTAGGAAAACAAAAAACAAAAAAAAATCAACCAACTACACACTACTTAACAAGAAGCAGGAAAATGTGACTTGTTTAACAGGAGACAAATTCATCAATAAAAAGGAGGACAAAAACTGGAACTATGAACAGCTATATAGCTATGGAAAAGCATTTTAAAGAAAACATGATCATAATAAGGATGTGGGGGGAGAAATGGACAATGCAGAAAAGAACAAAATGGAACTTCTAGATAAAAAAACTCTAATATTTAAGATAAACATTTTATTGGGTGGGATCAGCAATATATGAGATCTACCTTAGGTAAGACCAGAAAAGTCTTAAAAACAAAAAGTGGAGCTAATAAGACATTACAAAAATTAAAGTGTAATCTTTATAAAAGGCCCCCCCCCAAAAAAAAAGAAAAAGAAAAGAGGGAACAGAATGGACCAACAAAATCCAGTGTAAGACAAACTTAAACATAACTGTGGTAGGTAACCCCAGTAGTGGCCCCCAGTGATCCCTTCCTTATGGTATTTATGGTCTTAATCCTCTCCCCTTGAATAATGTGTTTCTAATCAATAGAACATGGCAACATTGAGGAAATGCTACAAAAGACTCAGAGTTTTGCTACTGCAGGACAGAGTAAGAGAGACACTTGAACTTAAAGGCACAGGCAGGAACTTCCTGAACAGAGAGAGTCCTAGGGTCACAACAAATTGGAGAGAGACTGGACAAATGGGACTACCTTAAAATAAAAAGTTTCTGCACAGACAAAGAAATAGCAACCAAACTAGAAAGACAGCCAACTAATTGGGAAAAAATGTTTACCAGCAAAATATCAGACAAGGGTCTAATATCCATTATATGCAGGGAACTTAAGAAACTAACCCCTCACAAATCTAACAAACCAATCATGAAATGGGCAAGGGAACTAAAGAGAGACTTCTCAGAAGAAGATATAAATGGCAAAGAAACAGATGAGGAAATGTTCATCATCCCTGGCTATGAAGGAAATGCAAATAAAAACAACACTGAGATACCACCTTACCCCAGTCAGAATGGCTCACATCGCTGGAGGGGATGTGGAGAAAGAGGAACCCTACTGCGTTGCTGGTGGGAATGTATACTAATACAACCACTTTGGGAAACAGTCTTGAGATACCTCAGAAAGCTAAATATAGTCCTCCCTTATGACCCAGCCATACCACTCCTAGGCATATATCGTGAGCAACAGGAACCAGTATACAAAGACACATGCACCTCCATGTTTACTGCAGCACTGTTCCACAATAGCCAAGATTTGGAAACAACCCAGATGCCCCACTACTGATGAGTGGATACAAAAATTGTGGTACCTATACACAATGGAATATTATGCAGCCATTAGAAAGGACAAAATAATGGCATTTGCAGGGAAATGGTTGGAACTAGAGCAGATTATTTTGAGCGAAGTAAGCCAAGAACAAAGAGACAAACAGCACATGGTCTCCCTGATATGTGGATGCTAAAGCCAAAATACAAGAAGATATGGCAAACAGGACTCAAGAAACAGACAGCCCCCCATTTTGTCATATCATTGCTAAATGACTCCATGTTCTGGACCATATATATGGTAGATATGTGCACGCAACAGAGGGAAGCCGGAGGAGGAACAGAATAGGTGGGAACAGCCCACACTGAGCAAAAGGGAAGACATGTAACCATCACCTGATGTGGAAAAAAATAACTTGTAATGTCAAAGCTCATAGAATTCAAACTGTATAGACCATGATACTGACAATTTGCCTTGTGAAAATTAAAATGTGTTTGTAACTCTAAGTATCACTATTCCACAATACTGTGAAATTTATATAATCACCTAATCTCAATTAAAGAAAAAAAAGTGAGAGAAGGGATGACAATGCTGTCAGACACTATGTACTCATGTTTTGTAGAATGGCAACTTTTTTTTTTTTGTCGGTCGTGGGGCCTGAACTCTGTGCCTGGGCGCTGTCCCTCAGCTCTTCAGCTCAAGGCAAGCACTCTACCACTTGAGCCACAGCACCACTTCTGGTTTTCTAGTGGTTTATTGGAGATAAGAGTCTCACAGAGTTTCCTGCCCGGGCTGGCTTTGAACCGTGATTCTCAGATCTCAGCCTCCTGTGTAGCTAGGATGACAGGCGTGAGCCACCGGTGCCCGGCTAGAATGGGAACTTCTTTGTACAACTACTTAAAGATAATAAAAGTAAAAAAAAAAAAAAAGACTCAGTTTTGCCTTGCGAGGCTATTTGACACAGGCTTTAAACAAGCTGGCATGCTGGGGACACCCAGGTGAGGGCCGCCAACAGCAGCCAGCAAGGAACTGATGCCTGCAGGCCTCACAAACAGCATCTTGCTAAGAATAGTATAAGTAAGCTTAGAAGCGGCCCCTTTTCCAGCTCAGCCCTGGCTGACACCATCTCCCGGCTCCCAAGAGACCCTGAGGCAGAGGCAACCAGCTAAGCATGCCTGCACCCTGACCCACAGAAACAGAGCTGAGAAGAAACATGTGCTGTGGTACTAAGCTGCTGAGGTTTCAAGCAATTTGTTTCATAGTAATAGTTCAGCAATACATCAGACATATTCCCTTCAATGTTACTGTTGAAACACGGCAATAAGATTATCAGGTTACAATTTCAAAAAGAGAGATCTAGCTATATGCTATATATAGATATAGATATCTAGATATAGATATATATGCTATAAGTAAACCATTTTATAGCTACAGATGAGTTGAGGGCAAAACCATGGAAGATGGTAGCTCACATCAGGCTAGATGAAGAAATCCAGAATGGCTGTATTAGTATAAGAAAGTCGACTTCAGAGGGACCATTACCAAGGAGGGAAGAAGGCTCGATAATGGGGAAGGGATCAGTTCATCAAGGACTTGCGTCAAAGCCTCAAAACACATGAAACAGAAAACATACTGAAGTAGAAATGAACACATTAGGTTGGGTGTTGGTGGCTCACACCTGTCATCCTAGCCACTGAGGCTGAGATCTAAGGATCGCGGTCTGAAGCCAGCCTAGGCAGAAAAGTCCCCATGAGGGGCTGGGAAGGTGGCTCAGTGGTAGAGCACTTACCTTGCATGCCTGAGGCCCTGGGTTCGATTCCTCAGCACCACATAAGCAAAAAGAAAAAAGCCGGAAGTGGCGCAGTGGCTCAAGTGGTAGAGCGCTAGCCTTGAGCTGAAGAGCTGAGAGACAGTGCCCAGGCCCAGAGTTCAGGCCCCACGACTGGACCCAAAAAAAAAAAAAAAAAAAATCACAAAAGTCCCCATGAGACTCTTATCTCCCCAGGAAACCAGAAGTAACACTGTGGCTCAAAGTGGTATAGTGCTAGCCTTGAACAAAAAGAGCTCAGAGACAGTGCCTAGGACCCGAGTTCAAGCTCCATGGCCAACAAAAAACAAATTTACGATGGAAGTGGAAGTTTCCAATATTCCCCCAACCCTTGGTGGAACAAGAAAAAAAGGAAATCCATGAACAGGGACACTGCAGACTTGGACAACTGTATCAATTCAACCTACTGGGCCTACTAGCAAAAATATTGGCTGTACCCTCAAAGGTACCTAAAATAGTCAGTCATTTACAAAATACACATATTTACGTGAGAAAGTATAAACCATTTGTGTGTCTTCACTGAAGAAAATAAAAACCATAGTACTTTCTATATGCACTGGGCTTTGAGAATCATAATTAAGTCCTTAGATTTCTTTAAATTTCATTTTTTAAAAATCCTAACTTGATTTGATTCATGGAAGTTTAAACATCTTCCAAATTACAACGTTCGGGTATCCAAGTCAAATTTTGAACGTTTTAAGGTTTTAAGCATCTTGCTCCATGGGGGTTCAGAAAGCACTCACTAGTCAATTAGCCAGACACCCCCTCTTCTACCCACAGACAGCAAACATGCAATTATGCCCCATCAGCAAATTGTTATTTAACCAAATTCCACTTCTTTGGAAAAAAAAGGAAATTAACAGATATATAAATGTTGAAGACTGTGTTAAAAATATATTTGAAATGCAGTATTTTCTCATGTTATGAATACCACTGCTTGTTCATTCTTTCTTTCCTTCCTTCCTCTCCCCCTCTCCCTCCTTTTCTTCTCCTTCTTCTCCTCCTCCTCCTCCTCCTTCACAGAGATGAGGACTGAACTCAGGGCCTCTAGGCAAGTACCCTTCCACTGAGCTAAATCCCCAGCCTGCACTGTTACTCTTGGCTTGAGAAAAACACCTTCCTGTGTACATATTTTTCAGCATACAGTATATACCTTATCTATATTTTAAACATTAATCAAGAGCCATACAATTCTCTAGGACATTCTATTATTTATTGCTGACCAATTTCGTACTTTGATTTCATTTCTTTTTTTTTTTTTAAACTTTAAACCTAAGGTAACCTAGAGTAGCCTGGGCTTCTCTTTTTTAGAATAAAATGAATTTTCACTTTTACTACTAATTTTAAGAGGCTAGCTTGAGATCATAAATCAATTTATTTGTTTATATTCCATTTTTTAAACTTATTCAAAATATATTACATTCCAACAAGAGAATCAAATGTCAAATAAGGACTCTGATTGTGCAGGGTCTCTAATTTAATAGAACTCTATGGACTTACCTAAGGATCACCACTTTGAAGAAAAACATGCAGACAGAACAAAACAAAACACAAAATCTCACAACAAGCCTGCCTCCGCACCGCACAGCACTCTGGAGCACGGTTCACCTCTGGAATGGGTCTCAGCAGTTAAGGCCAACTACAATCCAAACAAATGCTAATTACCCACTCATTTCCTTAAGTTATTCAGGCTCCAGATCTCTAGGGTTCTGCCCTTCTCATGTATTTTTAGCACTATATTCTTTTTTTTTTTTTAAAGAAATGTGTAATAATACACAGTAAAGTATCTTAAGGGGATCCAGATGGAGTGAAAACGCTCTGCAGAGCCACCCCCACGGGTGACCTCAAGCCCTGTGTGGGGCAGCCGCCACCGACCCAGATCCTCAGGGGAACTCTCTGACACAGGAGCTGATGCTGCTCTCGCCGTCCCAAAGGTCACTGTGAAACACTTACAGATTCTTAACATACATATTGGTTTGTTAAAAGAGGATTTACCAATTTAACCTAATTCTTTGTTAAATGATTGGGCTAAAAAAATGAAAAAAAAATAGAGATATGATTATGACATAGGTTCCCTGGAATCAAAATGAAAGTGATAAAGAATGTAGAAGATGACTTAGAACAAGAAACTTGGTAACTGTTTTATTGCTACTGGATCCCAGGTCTTCTATACAGTACTTACTATATACGTCTCTCATGCCTTAGGAGTCTCAGCAATCATATCTACTTTCTAACTTCCTGGAACAAGGAGAGAAGAAGAAAACCTATAAATCAGCCCCTGATGACAGGGGGTCTGTTCAGGAGTTTACCAAATGGAATGACCCTACTGGAATTCCTTCAAGCAGCCTGTGAAAACGTCAGAATGGAGTCTTGTTTTAGAGGTCAGAGTCCCTAGAGGGCTCTGAGTTTTGGCCTGTTTGTCTTTTCACATGCCTTACTATTGGAAAATCTTTCCTTGTAGACACTGACTGATGCCCAGAGAATGTGAGGATTGTGGGAACTGGCAGTACCCATAGGAGACGAACTTCATGGGAAACCCATGCCTACTGCCCAGGCCCACTCAAGAGCGCATCAGATAAGCTGCTCTTCAAATACTATGACGGACACGAGATACATTAGGAAACTGTGTCATTCTGATCTCTACAAAGAAACACTCATGGAATAGGGGCAAAAATTACTGGAACTATTGAAATAAATATTTTAATTCAAATACTAACTTTGTGCTCTATACCAACACCAAAAGAGATGAACTTACCTAATAGTTGAGGGGTGAGACCTCCCCCCCCCCCCCGACTTGAAGGTGAGCAAACTGAGACAAAGGCAGAAAAATCACAGCAAGTACTGGTAAGGCCAGGACCAAGACTCAGCCAAGGTGGCCTCAGAGTTGTGCATGTGGCCGCCGTCCTGGCATGTGTGGATCAGGCACATCACGTGAGGCTGGGTGGCCAGTCCAGCCATGAAGGCACTAGTCACTTTTCATGTTTTATCTCAGTTGTTCTCCAAACAGCCAAATGACCATTTCAACTCTTAGCCTACAATTATCTCTAGAAGAAGCTGGTTTAACGAAGGAGGGGTACAGAATCTGACCTTGTGAGAGCCCTCTCCATTGAGTGGGTATTTGGCCTGGGATACAGCCTAGCCTGTCTGGTATGTGTAAGGTCCCAAGTTCTCCTTATCCTCAGCCATCTGCAGGTATCAACCTCACATTAATTCTCTGTACAAGGTCAGGGGGTTACCTTTAAAGATCTATGTATCCAATAATTAACTTTATGAGTCAACTCACTTTTAAAATGCCAACTTTGTATTAGAGGCATAAAATCTAGAGATTATTTTAGGGTAAGAGATGTAATGATCATTCAACAAATGTTATTCCTAACAATAATGAAAATATCCTTATTTTCATCCTTGGAACATCAACTTTTTAATCCTTTGAAAGATCAGAGTATCGGGCATAGCAAATGTTTCTTTTTTTTGGGGGGGGGGGTCGGTCGTGGGGCCTGAACTCTGGGCCTGGGCACTGTCCCTCAGCTCTTCAGCTCAAGGCTAGCACTCTGCCACTTTGAGCCACAGCACCACTTCCGGCTTTTTTTTTCTTTTTGCTTATGTGGTGCTGAGGAATCGAACCCAGGGCCTCAGGCATGCAAAGCAAGCGCTCTACCACTGAGCCACCTTCCCAGCCCCAAATGCTTCTTATCTCTAGTACTTGATGGTATCGATCAGTTATCTTCCTGACAAAGGGTCAGACTATGTCGCTTTCCTTGTTAGGCTTCTATTAAACACAGATATTGTATGTCAAAATTTTAAGCTAATGAATACAGATAGTAGCATCATCTTAATGAAAACAACATACATGACCATAAAAGAACAAACAATTTGGACTTTAAAAAAGCTGAAATATTGCCTTTTGAACTGAGATTCTGATGCTACAATCAAAACAACACATACCTGCCAACTCTTGAAAACCAAGAATAGGAAAATATTACATATTCTAAATTAGACACATTATTTTGGAGAATAATATAAATTGAAGCAATTTCTCCTTCCTTTCAAGGGAAGTCTGATGCATTGAGAGAGCTGGCATGTATGTTTCATGATTCTGCAAGGTCCGTGTTTAAACAGCCACAGGACTAACTGGGACCTACAAACACTCCATCAGCTACCACGATGGAGGCATAGTTCTCTGTGCCACAAGGTGAGAGGGACATGGTGGAGAGCACATGATGCAATGAAGGGCAGCCAGAGGAAGACACATGGGCCAGAAGCTCCCATACGGACACTGCGATGGTCACAAGGCCACAGAGCGCGTCTCAGACTTACCCACGCTCACGGGCTGAGCCAGCAGAGGCGGCTGGAGTCCTGACTCCCACAAGACTACACTTCCTGTTAATAGGAGGGCAGCAGGTGAGGGCAGGAGAGCCAACAGTACAGATCAATTAAAGGAGATAGAAATACATTGGGTATGAAATCAGCTTACTAGTCTATGTGATTAGTAATTACAAAGCAGAGAAGTTTCCAATACATTTGTCATTCTAACATATTATTGCTGTCATAATAGTACATTAGTGATGTTTTAAAATATAAGCCAAATAACAAAGGGATAAAAATAATTATGGGTCACCTTTTCCCAGGACAGTCCCCATAGTTAATAGGCTGTTTTTTAGGTATGATAGAGAACGGGCAGCCCATGCCTATCATTTCTCTTGCCCTGTGGTGAGGTCAGGTGGCAGACATATAAGTAAACAGAGCCACAAGTTAATTGTACTAGATCCCTCAGCCCAGCAAAGGGACTGATAGTAAATTATTCAAGTCCAAGAAGTCTTGAGATTACTTTAGTAATCTTCTCTTCCTCCCTTCCTCCAGATCTTAGCCTTCTGAGTTGCTAGTATTACAGGTATGAGCCACCAGCACTGGACTAATGATATTTCTTAAGTATCCATTTATCTTAAATATGCTGTGATTGCTTTCTGAGGCATAGCAAAGACTGCTCCTCCATACATTACTTTTTTTTTTTGGTCTGGTCGTGGGGCCTGAACTCTGGGCCTGGGCGCTGTCCCTCAAGCTCTTCACTTCAAGGCTAGCGCTCTACCACTTGAGCCACAGTGCCACTCCGGCTTTTTTTTTTCTGCTTATGTGGTGCTGAGGAATCGAACCCAGGGCCTCATGCATGCAAGGCAAGCGCTCTACCACTGAGCCACCTTCCCAGCCCCATAAATTACTTTGTTTACCCACAGATGGGATGTATGGCAAAAATCATACGGTGGATTCAAATTTTAAGACAATCATCTCCACATAAGAAAAATGTATCTCTATGACTATAGTTAATTACAACAGCTTCATCAATTTTTTAACGTATTTTTGTAAGTTTAAGTTTAAACGGCTAATTGATATTATGCTGTAAGTCTTCCTTAAATCCTGGTAAATTACTCAGAGTGAGGCTTCAGGAGTGCTATATTAAAGCTTCCTCCACCCTCCACCCCCAGAGATAGCTAGAAAGTGTTCACGCTGGCTTTGAGATCAGACTCACTGCCAGCTACAGACTGGAGGAAGATGACTCCCACACAGCCTGCCCTGCTTGGGTGTGTTCAGCCACACACTGAAGCAAACTAAATCCTTAGTAACAATGAAACTATCTAAATAATTAGAAACTTAGCATAGAAAAAAAGAAGACAGAGATGTTCCAGGTTTTTATTTACCTTGGGAAACAAGGTAAAGAGAGATTTTTGTGAAGGCCATTTTGAAAGAGTATGTCATCTTTAAGCTGTTTAGAAGGAAGGGTTCTATAGATAAATTGTCACACAGGGAACAGGAACTGCTACAATTAAGAAAGAACCTTATTTGCAGCTGTCAGGAGGTTTGTAGCTCACTTGTGCACTTTGTGTTGTATTTAGTATATGTCCTACAGGTTGATTAAAAATTACAAAGAGGCTGGGCATTGGTGACTCATGCCTGTAAGCCTAGCTACTCAGAAAGCTGAGATCTGAGGTTCACGGTTCAAGGCCAGCCTGGGCAGGAAAGTCCATAAGTCTCATCTCCAATGAACCACCAGAAAATTGGAAGTGGAGTTGTGGTTCAAAGTGGGAGCTCTAGCCTTGAGCAGAAAAGCTCAGGGCAGCATCCAGGCCCTGAGTTCAAGCCTCACAACTGACCACCCCCCCAAAAAAAAAAGTTTACTAAGATGAATTATATTCAAGAAATTTTTTTCAGTCTCCTGAAAACAGCAAAAGAAATGATCAAAAAGCATCAGAATGTTCATTAGTGCCCTTGAGCCAATAAATACTCACGATCCTATGTGTTAACAGCAAAAAATATGATGATTTTATAGCAAAATATTCACTTCTATAGCTCCTAGTTATTTAGAAAGGACATGTGAAAATCCCATAGTTTTGTTTTGGCTACCTAGCACCTATTGATTGCCTCCCTATTTATGATGCTATGAGAGTTTGCTGTGTGGTTGTCAGCTCCAGAGGAAAACAGATATTTCCTGTTTTCCCCACCAACCTCCACTCAACTCCATGTCAGTTCATATGCAGTCTGAGGAAGACAAAGGCACAGATGTGCATTTCCAGACATCTGGACTGAGAATAAGTCTGACAGGTTAAAGAGGAGTGGGAACGAGTTTTCAGAGCAAAAGTTAAAGAGAAGGTCAGCTATAAATGTAGGCCATTCCTTTTCTAAGGTGCAAGGCAAGCAGTTGTCTTTGATTTGGTTCCCCAACCTGGCAAAGTTCATCTGTCTTTTTGCAAATATGTTAATAATACACGTACGAATCCAAGGCAAAGAGCTACCTTGTGTGCAACAAATTTTTCAGGAAGTTATTTTCTCTCTAGTAAGTTATCATTTAAGAGGCAGTCTAAATTATTCACTATGATAAATTTAATGGATGAGAAATCATAAAAAAAAAAAAAAAAAAGCCAAGACAGGACCAAAAGCGAATCCTCATGACTGCAGGGACTGGTAATACCAAGCTAGGTGCAGATGGCTCACCCTACATTCCTAGCTACTCAGGAGGCAGAAATTGATCAGAAGATCACAGTTTGAAGAAAGATTGGACAAAAAGTTCATAAGACCCTACCTCAACAGAGAAGTCTGGGCACCTATAATCCAAGCTATGGTGGGCAGCATAAATGGAAGGATTGGCCTGGGAAAAATATGATACCTTATCTAAAAACTAACCAGTAAAAATGCTTGTGGGCATGGTTTAGCTATAAAGTGCCTACTAGTACTGGCTAAAATAGCAACAAAATCTCTTTTTATTGAAAACATGTATCACAATGAACAGAGTCAAAAAGTCTCAGTAGAGGAGGGTGGCAGGGTCCCCTCAGAACCCCGTCCAACTGGAGAAGGCAAGGCCAAGCATGGCACCCTTTTAAGAAGATCATTTCCATGACTCCACCTTGCCCTGAAGCCATGATATTCAACCTCCGCCACGTGAGCAATCCCTACGTGAACACTAGTTGACCTGTCCCTTTCATTCCCCTTTGGCCCAGTGCTGACCACTGTGAGGAACACCACTATGATGCAGAGAGAAGCCTATGACGTCAAAATGAACACTACTTGCTTCTGTAACTACCCAGCTGGCTGTGCCACCTCTGAGGAGCTGCTTTCTATCTATTTGGTCTGGCCACATCCGGCATGAAGAACAACTCCAGCTCATCTCTGTGGCCGTCTTCCTTGCCACTCCCCTCTCGGTACTCTCCTCAGTACTTTAAGAAGACAGGGAAACCCTGGAGGCACTCCCCAAATGTCAGCTTCCTTTCTGCACACAGCACACAATAACCTAGCCCATAACCTACCAAGATGCCCACACCTCCAGGCCACCTGGGAGAAATGAGCACACCTGAGGAATAACAGGACCAGACGATCTGAATCGGCCTCCTCTACCATAGCTACACAGTATTTTGTAGTGACTAACTTTAGGCCAGCCCCTGCATTTTTATATGATTAAATTTGACACTAATTGGACCTAAAACTACAAAGAGCAAACATTAAAAAATCATTAAAATAATAAAGTTTGGTTTCTTACATATTTTTTGATATGAGTGAAGATACTCTGTTCACATAATTGTCAAAAAGCTCTATGTTTTTACTTGGCATTTTTATTTGTTCTAATTGATGAAAATGATATATATCTGTCATGATAACATCATATTATGTACCGAGGACACTTCCAGTCTATTCTGCTGGCAATTTTTAAGAATATGATGCATCGTTAGTAATCATAGAGAATGTATTCCTCTAACTGAAATTCTGTATCCTTTGTTAAACATTTCCCTAAAGACCCAGAATTTTGATCTCTATACAGAAGTGCTTTATATACCATAACCTGGGATTAGAATTCCTGAATATAAGATTTCAAATGTCTTTCTTTATTTTGCTATTCTTGGGGCTTGAACTAGGGCCTGGGTGCTGACCCTGAACCTCTTTGTGCACAAGGCTAGCGCTCTACCACTTGAGCCACAATACCACTTCTGGTTTTTCTGAATAGTTTATTAGAGATAACAGTCTTAGGACTTTCCTGCCTAGACTGGCTTTGAACTGTGAGCCTCAGCTCTCAGCCTCCTGAGTAGCTAGGATGACAAGCGTGAGCCACCTGCACCTGGCTTCAAATTTCTTGAAATCATTTATTAGAAAAATGAATTACCTTTGAATTGATTCCTTACACAAATTCCTTACATAGTATTACTTGCTTACCATTGAACAATGAGGCATTTGAAGAAAACACACAGTTTGAGATTTATACAAACAATGTAATGAGAATCAGAAAAAAGGAGAAAATGTATATACATTAATTATTCCCTGGCTATCTTCTTAAAATTAAAACATTACTTGTTACAAAGAAGCCTTTTAAGAATCACTTCTTAAAAAAGTAGCCTGTTTTCTCTCTGAGGAGATACAAGAAAGAGTAGTGAATTCTGGGAAAAATCAGGCAGGTAAGAAGGACGAGTTGCTCTCACTGTGGGCACAGAACATCTTAAACCATGCCAATACATCCTCTACAGAACCAGAAAACAAATCAAAAGGTGAGATTTCAAAGCAAAAATTCACACCTAGAATAACAAAAACAAATTACATGATTATGTTATAGAGATTATGCAGGTGTTAACTACACAACAACTTAAAAAACCAGCCCTACTGTTTTGTGACTGGTTTTTATGATGTAGGTATGAAATTCTCCATGTCAGGGCATGCACGTATTTAAAAATTTCTGGAACTCAAACAAAAGAGGCAGATATGAAGACATGGAAATTAGATGGGAGATGGTTGGTAAAAACAAAAAAACAAAAAAAACCCCACACTGATCACAGGATTCAGTGCAGAGTTTGAGCATGACGATTTTAGGAACTGGAAGAACAGAAAAAACAATCCTCCTATCTATTACGGCCTTGCTTCAAAGCTATAGTTACACTGATAAGCCAAATTCTGACCATTTCATGTGGCTACTAAGCATTTGTGGGGGAGACACAGAGACAGAGAACATAGAAGACATGACCAGAGTTCCTCCCCTGCTGCACATGGCCAGACTTGTCCATAGTAGAACATTCTGATTTTATGCTAATAGGACTCTAATTTCTTTTAGGGAAGGAACTTTGGCACTTTACTGGCTCATGGGTACTATGTAAACCATATCATACTTAGTCATTTCTCGTAAATGTAGTCCTTTGTCTCTGCCACTGGCTCCTACTGGCAGAAAGTTCAAACACCATCACTAGTGGACCTCAGCCTCCTGATGGCGCTGATGGCAACGTATCCAAGATGTTGATTTAAGCCAGTGCCTAACAAGATCCAGATATTGAAGGGAGAACAAAGTCACGCCCAAGGCTTAAGCCAGGGGACTCTGTTACTTCCCCACCTAAGATAAGGTCACTGGAAAACACTCAGGACTAAGAAACCTGTCACAAGGTACAAGGGGAACAGTTCCCTTTCTTCTGGCTTTTTTATTATTCTTATTTTTGTTGGTTGTGGGGCTTGAACTCTGGGCCTGGGCACTGTCCCTGAGCTCTTCAGCTTAAGGCTAGCGGTCTACCACTTGAGCCACTGTGTCACTTCTGGCTTTAGTGGTCAATTGGTGATAAGAATCTCATGGCCCTTCCTGCCCAGACTGGCTTTGAACCGAGATCCTCAGATCTCAGCCTCCTGAGTAGCTAGGATTACAGGCGTGAGCCACCAGCACCCAGGTCTTCTGGCTTTTAAAGTGAAATTAAGAAACTATGTTTGTGATGGCAAGACTCATTAAAACTGTGAAACATACAGTAACCCACTTAAAATTCTGCCAGTTCAATATGTGTACTTAGTGTCATCATCTTTAACATCACATCATATCTACATTTTATTGTTCAAGTGTCTATCATCTTTCTTCATCTATTTGAAAAACTGACAGCACTGTGTTTTCTGGAGACTCTGGATTCCTCTCTGACTGAACATTGCTGTACCAGTAAGGAATGAATAGAAATTACTCTCTTTACATACAAAGATATTCTAGCTAAAGCCTGAGCCTTTGGCCAGATCTTGAACCCACTAGTCTAAAAATACTCAAACAAGAAGTCCTTGCCTTCTCAGTTATCACTGAGCAGTCTAAGTCTTGTCATTTCTGAAATGAAGGCCAACAACTTGGAGATGAGGAGGGAGGAGAGGGAAGTCAGACCCCACAGTCTGCCTCCCCGGCATCGCACGCGGTGTGGCTGCCCAGTGCCACTCCAGATGAGATCTTCTGTGCTAAAATGCTTTCTGAAGGCAATGCTGCTACCAAAGCTACCTACTGGGGCACACTGAAGGGACTGGCTAGAAAGTAAAATTCTGCCCACTGTTCAAAACCATCCAGATCCTCCAGTTCTCTTCCATGGCAGATTATTGATTGTAACTGACAGACATAATGAAACTGGAATCCAAAGCACTGCTGCGTATGTTGAGGAACTCACCGTTCTTCCTTTCGTTCAGAGGGGGCAGGTGCTGACTGGACTGCAGGGAGAGCTCCTGGAATTCATGAGCCACCGCTTCACTCTGAGGACTTGGCGCAAGAGGAGCTAGAGGTCCCAGCTCATCCTCCGTGTCTATGGCCCCCACGTGATCCATTGTGTCCAGCTACTGGCGACAGGGAGTGTGAGATACACCTTACACGTGGCCTGTTGAAGAGACTGTCAGAACAAAGTATGGGTAAATAAATGGCACGCTAATTGTTCTTCAGCTTCCACAGAAGTGGCAGCACAGGGTTCTAGTTCAATTTTACTGCTGTGTCCATTACCAATTCATTTACCTTTCTGGAATAATAGGAATAATGTACTTCTCAGTTAAAACTTTACTTATTCTAATTTATTTACTTTATAAGAGTAAATAAAGGGCTGGGAAGTCAGCTAAGTGGTAGAGTGCTTGCCTTGTACACATGAGGTCCTGAGTTCGATTCCTAGCACCATATAAGCAGAAAAAGCTGGAAGTGGCTCTATGGCTCAAATGGTAGAGCGCTAGCCTTGAGCTGAAAAGCTGAGAGACAGTGCCCAGGACCAGAGTTCAGGCCCCATAACCAGAAAAAAAAAAAAAAAAAAAAAGAGTAAATAAAAGTTGAAAGATATGGGACATAATTCTTTGGGCCCAAGAATGAAAGAAAGCTGTAACTATAACTATCAATTAGCATTCATCTTTGATGCACTGAAGATTTCAATGCATGTTAAAAATGAGATAAAAGTCAACTAATGCTAATGAAAATCAAGAAGCAGCTGGCTTGAAAGTCCCTTAGCTCTTATATATTAAGCAACATAAATTAGTCAACATCTACAACAACTAGCAATATTTAAGGTAGAGAATCCCTCCTCACCCTGGGTCTCAAAGTGAAAAGACCAAGGAACAATACTTTCAGAAAGAAATACATCTTTAATCACTGAGATTTGGGGGTGTTTTAGACAAAAACACCAATAGAGGAATTTAAAAAATACTCAACCCTCCAAAAGAAAGAAGAATAGAGAAATTAAAAAGGGAAAGAAAAACAAAAAACAAACTGTAAAACAGAAGGCCTTAAATCAACTTAACAGTAATGACATTAAATGTTAAGGGACTAAATACTACAATTAAAAGACAGAGACGGGCAGATTTTTTATTTTTTTTTGCTTGTCCTGTCTCTGACCATCTTTGTACTCAAGGATAGTGCTCTAACATTTGAGCTACAGCACCACTTCTAGCTTTTTCTGAGTAGCTTAGTGGAGATAAGAGTCTCATGACTTTCTTGTCTAGACTGGTGTCGAACCATAATCCTCAGATCTCAGCTGACCTGAGCAGATAGGATTACAGGTATGAGCCATCATCGTCCTGCTTGAATGTATTTTAAGTAAAACATGTGTGTTCATAAATAACATACTTTTAGAAAGAAGACGTGAATAGGGTGGAGGATAAATGAATTATAAACAAAGTCATAAAAATGGGAAGCCAAGAAGGCTATAATGTCAAGTAATAGAGACTTGAAAAAGTTGTATTAGATAGTTAAAATTTCAGGTGAAATTATTTACTTCACTACAGAACACTGAAATGAAACTCCTAGGTTTTTCAATACTATTCACTTTAATTTCAAATTATTTATTTCAACAAAATCAAATCAGTTCATATCAACATTTTTCTAAGGTACCATAATGTCCTTAATAAGCCTAATGGAAAGATGTACATCCAAACATTAGTTCTAGTGATATCAAAGATACTTTATGAATAGATTTAAAAAATAAGCCAGGTACCAGTGGCTCATGCTTGAAATCCTAGCTACTTAAGAGACTGAGATTTGAGGAATGCAGTTCAAAGCCAGCCCAAGAGGGAAAGTTTGTGAGACTCTTATTTCCAATTAATCACCAAAAAGACAGAAGTGGAGCTGTAGCTCAAGTGGTAGAGAACTAGCCTTGAGCATAAACATCAAGGATAGTGCCCATGCCCTGAGTTCAAGCTCCAGGACCAGCATTAAAAAAAATATGTATATATTTTTTTCATGGCAGTATTTTTTCAATCCCCCAATTAAGAAAATTATAAGCTAAGAAAATCTTTACAAAATGAAGCAAAGGGGAGAGATTACATTTTCAAAAAATTAATTTTAATATTCATGAACATTTTTGATGAAGTATAGATTATATTCTGAAATATTGCTAGTTGTCATATTAAAATCTACTTAAGCAGCTGCTTGACAATTTCTTTTGAAAATGAAATTCAATATTCATCATAAAATCACTCTAACAGTCTCTAACTGGGATGCTATGTGTAGGAATCATTAATTAAGATGGTAAGAAACTGTATCAGAATGGATTTTTTCACTGGGTCATAATTCAGATATGAGAGTAAAATGATCACTTAGCTCTAACTGGTCAAAAAAAAAAGACACAACACTAATTTGGCTGATCTAACAGAATGAGCAAATAGGGACTAAATACCTTACAAATATCATTAATATAACTGGATCCCAAAACAAACCATGCCATATTATCTGGCACTAGCCTGAAGCATAGCACAATAGGATTTGAGATACCACTTCTATTCTCACAAAACAAACCACTTCCATGTCAGATAATACTGTCATGATAGAAAAACTACAGGAAAAAAAAAAAGAATGCCACAAACCAAGGAGCCATTATACTTTCATTTCTTAAAATCATCATTTCCTCATTCATTTTTCCAGGATGAAGCAAAACTAACACCAAGAATCATGATTTTAAAGAGATTCTGGGTTAGTGGGCTAAAACATTTGTTTTGAATTTAACACAAACCCAAAGGCAACTTTCTTTCTTCTTTTTTTTTTTTTTGTCTGTCATGGGGCTTGAACTCTGGGCCTAGGCGCTGTCCCTCAGCTCTTCAGCTCAAGGCGAGCGCTCTACCACTTGAGCTACAGCGCCACTTCCGGTTTTCTAGTGGTTTATTGGAGATAGGAGTCTCACGGTCTTTCCTGCCCGGGCTGGCTTTGAACCGAGATTCTCAGATCTCAGCCTCCTGAGTAGCTAGGATTATAGGCGTGAGCCACCGGCGCCCGGCTCCCAAAGGCAACTTTCTATCCTCTGGACCTTACTGTTATAATGACTAATATGAATGGCATACTAGTAAATAAAATGGCTATAATCATTGCTATCTATGTACAAGAAATGTATATAGCTCAAAGATATCATCGTTAAATTTCAAAGGTTCAATAGGTAACTAACTGATTGAACATAAACAGGTAGATTATACCAAAAAAAAAGTTTTGGCAATAATGTTTTGCTATTGCCACTGTCCCTGCCCTTTATTTTTTTTAAAAAAATTTTTATTGTAAAGATACTATACAGAGGGTTACAGTTACATGAGCAAGGTAATGAGTACACTTCCTATTGAGCATTGTTACCCCCTCCATTGTTTTGCCCCTACCATCCCTTCCCTCCATACCTTCCCCGAGATTTTTTTTTTTAATTGTGATTAAGTGATTACATAATTTCCCAAATTTCACAGTATTGTGGAATAATGATGCTCATTTAAAGTCACAAGTTCGTTCTAACTATCCTGGAGCAAATTGTCTATCACAGTCTATAACATATAACGCTGTACACATATACACCATACATGTGATCAGCAGCACGGGGATATTTAGTAGTGGTTCAACCCCTGAGTGGAAGTTCTTTGTTTCTTAAGTCCTGTTAATTTTGTTGTATCACCTAACATTTTGGATTTAGCATCCACTTATCAGGGAGACCATGTACCGTTTGTCTCTTCGCTCTTGGCTTACCTGGCTCAACATGATTCCTTCTAGCTCCATCCATTTCCCTGCAAATGCTATTATTTTGTCATTTCTAATGGCTGCATAATATTCCATTGTGTATAGATACCACAACTTTTGGATCCATTCATCTGTGGTGGGGCATCTGGGTTGTTTCCAGATCCTAGCTATTGTGAACAGTGCTGCAATTAACATGGAGGTGCACGTGTCCTTTGTCCCTGCCCTTTAAAGCTCCCTGAATCACATACATTAAGGACACATAAAAGCCGGGCGTTGGTGGCTCACGCCTGTAATCCTAGCTACTCAGGAGGCTGAGATCTGAGGATCGCGGTTCAAAGCCAGCCCGGGCAAGAAAGACCGTGAGACTCCTATCTCCAATAAACCACCAGAAAACCGGAAGTGGCGCTGTAGCTCAAGTGGTAGAGCGCTTGCCTTGAGCTGAAGAGCTGAGGGACAGCGCCCAGGCCCAGAGTTCAAGCCCCACAGCCGACCAAAAAAAAAAAAAAAAAAAAAAAAGGACACATCTAGTTAATAGCCAATATAATGAACTTTCTAAATACAAGTAACACAGCAAAGTTGGATAAAGAAATTCAAAGTTAACCAAGTTAACTACATACACAAAGTAATTCCCTGCATCAGAAAAGTATTCACAATTAAGTCCTGTGATCAAACAGAAAGATTTGGGTCAGGAAACAGAACTGTATGTCACTGTTGAGGCATGTCGATGATGTCAGCTGTTAGTTATTTTACATTATCTGTTCTTCCCCCAAAATTCCTGGTAGCAACTTGTAAATATCTGCTATGAAAGTTTACAATTGATTTACTAATGTGAGCATAAAATCATATCAACTGGCCATGTGAAACTATTTTAGCATACATACTATTAGCATAGTTATTTGTTTTCTTCTTCCTACCCTTTCTCCCTCCATACTGGGGTTTGAACCCTGACAGGAAGGGGAAGAGTCTCCAGAGATTTAACTGCAGTAGGTCAGGGAGAAGGATTTAGTGTGTAGCCAGAGTTGCGAATGACCGATTTAGTGGAACCCCTTATTTTAAACAGAGAATAAATCACTTATCTAAAGAGTGGAAAGACAGGAAAGAGGCAAATTACTACAGTCTATGTGAAAAAGAGAATGCAACAAAGTTAAGAGAGTGGTATCAAAGCCAGGCTACCAATTTAGGGCCCATATTCCTTCCACGAACACAAAACACATATGCCAAGATACAAATGCAGTGGAATGAAAAACATGAAAAATGAAGAGAGTCGGCTTCAGCCAGTGGGGAGGAGCAGTAGGGAGAGGGAGATGGCCCATGTATTAGTGTGTACTAGCACAGGCTTGGAAGCTGGGTGTGCTGTCAGGCACTGTGCTGGCCTCCGGCCTCCCTGCCAGCAGGGACACAGCCCTGCTTATCAGGAGGTCCTGGTGGCTGAGGAAAACCCCTCCTCCCGTTGTTGCAATTTAGCAGCGTGCTCACGTCATACTGCAATTAAACAAGGGAAAAAATAAAATCTACACTATGTTTGGACTACAAATAACGGGATTTTTTTTTTTTTTTTTTTTTGCCAGTCCTGGGGCTTGAACTCAGGGCCTGGGCACTGATCCTGAGCTGCTTCTGCTCAAGGCTAGCAGTCTACCACTTGAGCCACAGTGCCACCTCCTACTTTTTCTGTTTCTGTGTTCCTGAGGAATTGAACCCAGGGCTTCATGCATGCTAGGTAAGCACTCTACCACTAAGCCACATTCCCAGTGCATAGAACATCTTTTAAGAGCAGATTATAATTCTTTCAAATAAACAGCTTCTAAATAGTTTTAAAAATTATTTGTAGCAGTTAGATTTCATGCATAGCCATTAAATATGTAACAAAAATGTACTATGAACATACCAAATACTAATGCTGTATACTATACCGATGTATAGAAAACTTACTAATAGCACTTCTGTGCTAAAAATGGTTGTTGGGGTTCTAAGGAATGGTAATGGGATGATTTGGGGTTATTTTTGTTGATTGTGGGGCTTGAATTTAGGACCTGGGCACTGTCCCTAAGCTCTTTTGCTCAAGGGTAGCATTCTACCACTCTGAGCCACAGTTCCATTTCTGCTTTTCTGGTGACTTACTGGAGATAAGAGTCTCACAGATTTTTTTTTCCCGGGCTGGCTCTGAACCACAATCCTCAGATGTCAGACTCCTGCATAACTAGGATTTACAGAAGTCAACTTGTGTCTTGCAAGGGATGATTTGTTTTTAAACTTATTTACAGAATGAACATAGCACGAAAACAACTACACACTGACCTTCACAAATGATGCATTCTTACTAAAGACAATACTAATACTTAAGTAAACAGCATTTCTGAAATACTTATTATGATCCATCTATAAATATAGTTTTGAGTTAACAAAAATTTAAAACACATGTGGCTTTTAAAATGCTACACAAAAGATACCAAGAACTAAAATGTTCTTTGTTCGCAAAATAAAGCGCTCCAAATCAAAGTCTTTTAAGCTTGAATAGCTGTTCTCCAAATTTTATTCATAACAAATGATTCTTAAAGAACTGATAAGAGAATGAATTCTAAGTTGGAATGAAATGATTTTCACATTTAGCAAATATAAAGATAGTAAGTATTAGTTAAATAAGACACTTTGTATTATTTCAAAGTTCTGGGAAGTAGGAAAGAAGGAAAGAGAGGGAAAGGGAGGGAAAAAAAAAGAAAGCAAAAGGGAAACTAGCAAGAGGGAACTCTCGCCGGGCTCACGCCTGTCATCCTAGCTACTCAGGAGGCTGAGATCTGAGGATCATGGTTCAAAGCCAGCCCAGGCAGGAAGGGTCATGAGACTTTTATCTCCAATTAACCATCAGAAAACCAGAAGTGGTGCTGTGGCTCAAGTGGTAGAGTGCTTGCCTTAATCTGAAGACCTGCGGGACAGCACCCAGGCCCAGAGTTCAAGCCCCACGACTGACCCCCCCAAAAAAGAAAGAGGAAACTCTCTTTTGTTTTCTAGTTTCGTAATCCTGATATTAGTAACCTATAAAGCTTAAGCTTAAAATACACTGGGATAAACCCAAGATCTGAATTACTTGTGTGAAATATCCTAACTAGTTTAGCAAAGTATTGAAACCAGGAGTTCTAGTTGTAATTCAGTTCTTTATGTCTATTTATTTTTTCAGTAGTGAGATTTGAACTCCACGCCTCACAACTGCTAGGCAGATGCTCTGTAACTTGAGACTCAGTTTTTTTAGTACTCACATAACCAGTGAATTGGTTGGTAAACTATTTCTACATGATCCTTAACTTCTCCATTTCTACAAAACCAGCCATTGGGGCTTTGACAGGCACTGCTGCCTGTCTTAATAATATTACGTCTTCCAATCTACAAACATGGAATTTCATTTCTTTTAACTTGTCTTGCTGCAATATGTAAGTCTCATACGTCTTTGGTTGAATTGAGGTATGTTATGTTTTGGATGCTACTGGCAATGAAACTTCTTAATATCTTGGTAATTGTTCACTGCTGTACAAATAAAAACTATTCAATGTGCACATTAACCATGCACCCTGCAACCTTGCTGAACCATTTTATTGGCTCTATTATTTTATGTTAAGGATTTTTTTTTTAATACAACAGATACTATATACAGGCATTGGCAGTTTTCTGCTTCCTTTCCAATTTGGATGCTATTTTTACTGGGACTTGAATTCAGGGCCTGGGCGCTGTCCCTTAATTTCTGCTCTAATCCTTATTATTTTCTTCTATTTGTCTTAGTTTATGCCTCTTTTTCTAGTTTATTAAGGTGGAGACTGGTTTATGGATGTTAGTTCACTGGATGAAGATATCCTTAAAGTTCCAAACTTTTCACAAAATAATATAATATACATTTGAATGTTTCATATGTGGCATTCATGCCATTCATAACTTTCAAGTCACTTATTATAATGCTCAAACCAGCTAATCCCAAATGTTTCTTATTTAAAATACACTTTTAGGGCCAGGAATATGGCTTAGTGGTAAAGTGCTTGCCTAGCATGTATGAAGCCCTGGGTTCGATTCCCAGTACCACATACACAGAAGAAGCAGGAAGTAGTACTGTGACTCAAGTGGTAGAGTGCTAGACTTGAGCAAAAGCAGCTCAGGGACAGTACCTAGGCCCTGAGTTCAAGCCCCAGGACTGGGAATAAGTAAATAAATATACACTTTTACTTTTTATAATTCTGATCACACATTCTGGATTAAAGGACAGTTTACCAACATTCTCTTCCTTATGAGACCCAGAACAGAATCTAGTCTTCTGACTAGGGTATGTATAAACAGAATTAATTTACTCCTTAGCTCATTCTTGACTTTAGAGGAAATTATTTGTTTTTACCTGTTTAGTATGTTATCTATAAGCTTCTCATATATAGCCTTTATTATGTTGAGATACATTTCTTTTATTACTAGTTTTTTTCAGAGTTTTTAGCATAAAAAGGATGTTGAATTTTGTCAAAGATATTTTCTGAATCTGTAGAGATGACCATCATTCTTGCCACTGGTTCTGTTTATGTGCTAATTACATTTATTGATTTACATATATTGAACCAACCTTGCATACCTGTAATAAAACTAACTTGATCATGATATATGATCTTTTTGATGTGGTTGTTAAATTTGGTTTGTATTTTATTGAGAATTCCTGTGTCTACACTAATTAAAGAAGTTGGTCAATAATTCCCTATTTTTGTTGTTGTTGTATCCCTGTCCAGAATAAGTACAATAATGGCTTTATAGAATGGTTTGGTAGTGTTTTCTTCTCTTTCTGTATTATGGAAATGTCTGAGGATTATTGGTGTAGCCCTGCCCTAAAGGTCTGGTAGAATTTGGCACTGAAGCCGTTTGAGCCTGAGTTTTCTTTGTGGGGAGACTATGTCTGCTTCAATCTCTGCTGTTACAACCTTACTTAAGTGGCTCATGTCTTCTTGGTTCAATTTTGGTTAAGTGCATCTAGGAATGTATCCATTTTTCTAAATTTTCCAGTTCACTGGAACAAAGGTTTTTTTTTTTTTTGGTCGGTCGTGGAGCTTGAACTCTGGGCCTGGGCGCTGTCCCTCAGCTCTTCAGCTCAAGGCGAGCGCTCTACCACTTGAGTGACAGCGCCACTTCCGGTTTTCTGGTGGTTTACTGGAGATAGGAGTCTCATGGTCTCTCCTGCCCGGGCTGGCTTTGAACCATGATCCTCAGATTTCAGCCTCCTGAGTAGCTAGGATTACAGGCGTGAGCCACCAGCGCCCGTCCTGGAACATAGGTTTTCAAAATAGTCTTCTGGATTTCGTTGGCATTTGATGTGATATCCTTATTTTCATCTCATTTGAGTTCTTTCCTCTTCCTTTTAGTCAGAATGCCAATGGTTTATCAACCTTAATTATCTTTTCAATGAACCAACTTTTTGTTTCATTGGTTCTTCCTACAGTTTTAAAGTCTCTATCTCATTAATTTCTGCCTTGATCTTTAACATTCCCTGTTTGGAAATTATGTGATCCTACACCTAAAAGACCTTAAAGATTCGATTCCCAAATCCCTAAATCTAATATACCCCTTTAATCAGTACACAATGAACAGGTTGAGAAACAAAGAACAAATCCATTCATATTAGCCAACTCCCCCTCACATCCCCCAAAAATCTAGGAATAAACTTAAGCAAAGAAGTGGAAGACTTCTACAAGTGAAAACTAAAACACTGAAAAGGAAAGTGAAGACCTTGAATTATACCACAGAGCCATAGAAACAAAAACAGCATGGTATTGGCACAAAAACAGACATGAATGAAACAGAAGGTCCAGAAATAAATCTACACAGCTTATCACTGAAAGCTGGTCAATTATGGAGGCAGGGGAGAGGGAGAAGAGGAACATGAGAGGAAGAGAGGTCAATCTAATTAAATATTGCAAATGCATGGGTGATTGATATCAGAGTGAAAATCCTTCAAACAATATATATTTAAAAATGAATGAAAGTAGCTGGGTGGTGGTAGCTCATGCCTGTAATCCTAGCTAGTCAGGAGGCTGAGATCTGAAATTTGAGGTTCAAAGCCAGCCCAGGCGGAAAAGTCCTTGTAAGACTCATCTCCAATAAACCACTCAGAAAACCGTAAGTGGCACTGTGGTAGAGCGCTTGCCTTGAGCTGAAGAGCTCAGAGACAGCGCCCACGCCCTAAGTTCAAGCCACATGACCACCACCACCACCACCAACAACAACAACAGAAGGAAGGAAGGAAGGAAGGAAGGAAGGAAGGAAGGAAGGAAGGGAGGAAGGGAGGGAGGGAGGGAGGGAGGGAGGGAAAATAAAATAAAATATGGGAATGTAAAATAAGGGGTAAAAATAGTGTGGGCACTAACGTATGGTTGCAATCAACAGGAGATAGGTTCATGTTATTATAAATCTGTACAGTATTATACCACTCAGAAGGATGAAGGAACCGCTCTACATATGAAACTGATGTGGAAAATAACTAAACTGTATTGCTAAGTGACAATAAAAGGAGAAAAGAAGAATATGAATGTATTTGTCTGGAGTTTCATTTTAGCCATGGTGTCTATGTTCACATATGTGTATGCATTCAGACATATTTAAAGACATTTCTGATTGTACAGTCACCTATCATCCACATGCACAGAGCCATGTATCTCAGCGGTGTGTGAGCTGGACAGTGTAATGAAGTAACTGGCAGGGGCACAAGGAGACATTTAGTGTTGTTACTATCTCAGAACGTGTAGATATACTCCACATCAACTCAAGATCTTTGGAAGATTCCTCCATCTTGGCATTGAGAGTACTCAGCTTTGTTTCATCTAAAACTTGTTCACCTTTTATGTATTTTCATATTAGTCACTGATTAAACTAGAACTGAACTCAACCAGAGAAATCTTAACTAATAAGACTGCTCTTAAGCTGATGCTGCACCATCATTCACGCTGGAGTGGGTTACTTGGCCTCCTCAGGCCTCTGTAAGCATCTAAGTACGCTTGGCCTTGAGGACACATTTGGTAGCTCGTGGCTTCACTAAAGTTGCTGTGTCCGCTGGCTGATGCACCCACCCAGCCGCACGTCACCCACAGCGTGGTGGAGCTGAGGGAAGGCAGGCTCTGTCCCTGGCTGCCTGGGCTCACGTCCGGCTTTCACACCTCCCAGTTAGGATGGCAGGCCACCACTTACACTTTTAAAGCATAAGATGTTTAGTTAAAATGAGAGCAACAGAATGGAAGGAGTATAAGAAATCCACTCGTGGGGCACGGCGAAGGTTTGAATAAATCAGTGTCAAGAATGGGAATAGTTAGTGTTATTATTTCATCTACCATACTCCAGGTTCCCTGTATCTCTTATGTGAAATAACACAAAAAGCACAATTACTTGAAATTTTTCTAACTGCATGTCAAGCCTCATTTCTAGTTTCTCTTGACTTTCTAATTATACTTCAAACTTCTAAATTTTTAAAAAGTTCATTCCTACCAACTGTTCTTACACATACACAGAAAATATTCGGACGAATAATGACAACAGGGCTTGAAATTTCCTCAAGATGAACACACCACAGTCTAGTTCTAAAGTAACAGACATTGTTTCACCAATATTTGGGATGTAACAAGCATTTGGGTCCTAAGATATTCAATGATACGTGCATGGCTATCTGTAAAAGCTAAAGGTTTTAAAGGAAATAAATAACTATAAAGAAAAGTATTCTTCCTAAAGTTACTTCTTAAAACTAGGGACTCAGAAACTGAAGGAAGGCTCAAATAGCCAAGTGCTAGTCATAAAAGAGAAAAAAAAAAATCAAGCAAAAGCTAGACAGCCTGAGTTTAAGCCCCAGGATCAGCATGCATGTACATATGCACATACACATAAACACACACACATAAAACAACAACAACAAAACCTCAGCATCCAAATTAATTTTGGTAGACTATAAAAATTTCCTACACTTTAGTTCAGTCAGTAAAACTGTCCCACAAAGTTTTTATTCCTTGTTATGTCATCTTTAGTTTTTCCTCACTCAGAGCAGCTCAAGAGTTTGAATCTAGTCCTTAAAAATAATTATTTAACTGGGCACCAGTGGCTTATGCCTGTAATCTTAGCTACTCAGGAGATTGAGATCTGAGGATTTTGGTTCATAGCCAGCCTGGGCAGAAAAGTCCCCATGAGACTTATTTCTAATTAACCACTCAAAAACTGGAAGTGGTACTGTGGCTCAAAATGGAAGAGCACTAGCCTTGAGCAAAAAGATTTCAGGGACAGTGTCCCTGGCCCTAAGTTCAAGCCCCATGAAAAAAAAAATTAAATAAAATAATTATTTAGTTATTTCTGTGCTGAAGATGACTAAACTAGTGAAGTGAAAGAGATCTCAGATTTCTGTGTTCTGCAAGCCCTTTGTTTTTCAAGTAGCATTATTTCAATTATTTCCTACAAATACATCACTGTCCTGACAATATCCTGTTTGTGTTTATCTTTACAAACTAAAAACCCTATAATCATTATCCAGAGCATCACTTACCATATTATAAACTTTATAGAACAGACTTAACCCTTGAGCTTATCTGCCAAATGAAGAAAGTAATGATTGCATGCAATCTCACTAAGAATTATTTTCTAGTAATTTTATTTATTACTGATATTGAGACTTGATCTCAGGGGCTGGCTCAGTGTTGGATCACAGCTGGTGCTCTACCCCCTGAGCCATGTTTCTGTCTAGCCCAGTGTTTTGCTGGTTACTCTAGATGGAATCTTGCAGACTTTTCTGCCTAAGATGGTTTCAAACTGCTACCCTATAGGTCCCAGCTTCCTGAGAAGCTGGGATTACAGGTGTCAGCCAGGGGTGCCTGGCTTGAATGAGTTATTTTAAAAGGCAAGAGACTCAAAAGGTTTTTAATCAGACAAGTGATGACAGAGGAGTTTTAGAAAATTTCTAGACTTTTTTTTTTTTTTTTTTGGTCAGTCGTGGGACTTGAACTCTGGGCCTGGGTACTGTCCCTCAGCTCTTCAGCTCAAGGCTAGCGCTCTACCACTTGAGCCACAGCGTCACTTCGGTTTTCTGGTGGTTTTATTGGAGATAAGAGTCTCACAGATTTTCCTGCCCAGGTTGGCTTTGAACTGTGATCCTAAGATCTCAGCTTCCTGAGTAGCTAGGATGACAGATGTGAGCCACCAGCGCCTGGCTTTTTTTTTTCTCACTGGATGAAACTGAGGTGTTATCTGCCCACTGTCACCCGGTGCCCTCAACCTTGGTCCCCTCCTGCCATACCCTCTGTCTGTCACAACCACTCTCTTTGTCAGGACAGATTTCAAATTCCAAGTGTTTACTTCCCATGGCACTCTGACCAGGAAACAAAGGTGGTCTTCTGGCGGGCTGAGCCACAGGGGAGCCTGGTGCCATTTCATACACTTGCCATAGTGGCCTCAGGAAACCGCGCAGCTGTGTCTTGTCACTCTCCAAACAGACTGCAGACACCGCCTCCTCCTCAGCACACTGGACAGCACGCTAAACACGGCCACCCTGTTGCTGCCCAGGCACAGACTGCAGCACGCCCCTTCAGGCTGCAGCAAAGATTCTGGGGAGAGGTGTCTTTATTTGACACATGAAGGGCATTCATTCCAACAGGTGCCAAAGTACAAATGAAGGCTGCCCTTAATATTTTTAAGGACTAAATTCCTGAGCTGATCTGACTGAGGAGAAACCAAAGATAATTGATGGTTTTGAATAAACCAAACCAGTATATGCCAGCAAGGTCATTGAAGAGTACACAAGAAAGAAAAATAGATACAAAGAAAAACACGTAGTGGTTAAAGAGCATTAATAGGGAAAAGCTAAAACAGCCTATTACCCTTCACCCCACTGAAATGATGCCAGAATTGACAAGAATGACATGGATCTATATGAACTGAAATGAAAATGCCCTATTTATGTTATTAAGGAGATGGTACAAAATATACATCACACACACACAACAGAGAGAACAAGAGAAAGAATGAGGTGGGCAGGTAGAGTGGAGGTAGACTGGCGGGTGAGCCCAGGCAGAGCCGGTCTATGAGTGCTGAGTGACAAGGAAACAGAGAGGTGAGAAAGTAGGGACAACACAGGGACAATGAGAGGAAATGCAGAGGATGCTGGCAGGCTGGCAGGCAGGCAGGCAGGCAGGCAGGCAGGCAGGCAGGCAGGCAGGCAGGCAGGCAGGCAGGCAGGCAGGCAGGCAGGCAGGCAGGCAGGCAGGCAGGCAGGCAGGCAGGCAGGCAGGCAGGCAGGCAGGCAGACAGACAGACAGACAGACAGACAGACAGACAGACAGACAGACAGACAGACAGACAGACAGACAGACAGACAGACAGACAGACAGGGAACGACATACACCAAGCACCACACTGGTGTGTTCCACACAGCAGCTCTTCGTCACGTGCCCATTAAACATGAACCAATTACATCTAGATCAAATAAGCAATTCAGTCCCACACTCATGACCGTCTCAAACATGTGGAGTGCTCAGCAGGTGACTGCACGTGGCTAAGAGACACCATGTCATATAGGATGTACCAGCAGCACAGAAGGCAGCTTTAGGCAATGCTGCCATACCTTTAATATTACGTAACGTTTTTTATAACAAGCTTGTAAGGAATAAAGACATTTTCAATTTGAGCATAAAATTGCTTTGGAGTCTTCTCATTCTGTCTCTCTTGTAATGTTTTTTTTTTCCCCCAATACCTCATAAATACCAGAGGTTTCATAAGGCTTTAATAACCTGTGGACTGGCCAACTTTCTCTATGTTCTTTGACTCTTACGCAGGTCTACTTAGTGAAAGTTCAAATGCCACCAAAATAAAGAAGATAACGACATGAGTTTGGAGCATTGTGACATCGCTCTTGTTCTCTGAAACCTAAAAAAGATCTTGTTACTCATTTTTTCTTTGCAGAAGCAGAGCAGTTGATAGAAACCCCGTGCAGTTCCAACAAACATTTTAAACTGATGCTTTTCTTCAAAAGAACAATGGTGTTTAAAAATAGCACTTTTTTTTCTGACTCAATTCAGTACAAAGTAGAAGGAGAAAAAAAGTAAGCCTAAAACTTAAAAAAATCCCCATGAAGAAAACGGCAATGCTGAAAATCAGTTTTTATATGAAGACTGCAATACCAAAGCAAAGAATATCCACGATAACCAACTGTCAAGGCTTTCTGATATAGCAGAAATTTGAGGCATCTGGTGATGTTTTAGGGAGGTCACAGTTTAAAACGAGCTAACTGAAAGATCTTTGGGGAAAAAAGTACACACAAGTTTATAGGCAACATATAACAGTGTCTTAAGACTTAGCTCCCTTTGAAAATGGGACTGATTTGCAGCCCAAGATCACAGCCTCAGTCCTGACTGCTGTACAAAGCCTTCACCAGGAAAAAGCAATTTTCCTAGTGCAGCCACTCACTGTATCCACAGTATCCACTCAAGGCCCTCGCTACAGGCCAAGTGCAGTGTAGAAATGTAAAAAGCCTTGGTAATTAAGACAGCATGGAAGTGGCCAAGGGTATATCTACAGCCCAGTGGAACGGACCCTGTGCATGTTGAGCAATGACACGGTGGCATCACAAATCAGTGGGGGAAAGACAAACCATGAAATAAGTAATGCTGGCTTATGCAATTAGCTCATTTGCATGGAGTATTATTCTCCATCTCATACCACACAGAAAAATTAATTCCATGTGGATTAGATTTACACAGGAAAAATCTTTGAATGAGGATATATTATGATCTGTGTGACCCTAAATTACTTAAGGAATATGGAGGCATCAAGTATGATGCAAAAACACCCACCCTAAGTAAACAGACGGGTAAGTATGTCTTGACTGAAATATAAAAATGCTACACAGTGCAGCATAACACAAAAATGAAAGATAAGCCATTGCAGAGAACACATCTGAAGTATGTGAAATATATCAGAAATGTAAAATATCCATAGGAGATTAATCTTGAATGTACAGAGATCTAAAAATACATGGGAAACAACATACAGATGAAGAACAGGACACAAAAGAAGAAACTGTAACAATCAAACCTAAGAAATGATGTATTTCAAAAGTCTGACTATACCAAGGCTTGGCAACAATGTGAAGCAACAGCAACTCCAGATAGTGCTGTTAGGGGCTGAAATTTCAAAGGCTACTGTGGAAAAGGATCTGGTAACATCAAGTTAGGGTGAGGATACATATATCTTAGGCATCAGTAAGTAATTCCACCTCTAGGTACAAACTGTGGAAGGGCCAGGAGCATGGCTCATTGGGAGAGCTCTTGTTTAGCATGCACAAGGCCCTGAGTTCAATCCCTAGCACTGTGGATAAAAATAATAACAGCAATAATAGTAATTTAAAAATAAACTCTAGAGAAGCTGTCAAAAAACATTTTCATAAGAAAACAGGCACCATAGTGTCCACGGTAATGTTGTCTAACAGCAAAGCACAGACTCAAAACTTTCACTGACAGAAGAATGTAACCTTAGGGGCTGGGAAGGTGGCTCAGTGGTAGAGTGCTTGCCTCGCATGCATGAAGCCCTGGGTTCGATTCCTCAGCACCACATATACAGAAAAGCCGGAAGTGGCATTGTGGCTCAAGTGGTAGAGTGCTAGCCTTGAGCTGAAGAGCTAAGGGACAGCGCCCAGGCCCAGAGTTGAGGCCCCATGACCAACCAAAAAAAAAAAAAAAGGATGTAACCTTAGGCCACCATACAGCAAAAATGAAGGAATTTCTGCTCCACTTCCACATGGATATATCTCATACATAGTATTAATTTTTTTAAGTGACAGAAATACACATACAGTTTGATATCTTACTGTAAGAAGTTCAAGATCCATAACTTAAATACACTGCTCCTAAGTACATCTAGACAAGTGCACATAATCATGCCTGGGCACTTTAGGCACACGATTCTTCTGCAGATTGAAGATGCAAGAGCAGCAGCCGGAGAAGCCCACAGGGTTATCAGCAGTGCTGCAAACCACTGTGGTCATGGCTGTGTTGGTGATGAGGAGGCAACAACCCTGACTGCCACTCACTCCTTTCATTCAGAAAGTATTTAAAGAGCCAGATCGTAGATGATGAAAATGCAGCAATTAGCACAACCAGCAAGAGGTCTCTAGGAGGCTGTGGACCTTACAGGCCTGCTAGGCATGGGTTATTTAACTGCAGCAAGGGGTGGTAAGCCATAATGAGAAAGCATGATGATCACAGCCCCAGTGGCAGAGAGTCCAACATAGTAAGAAGGGAAGAGTCTACAAGTCCTTCCTGTGGTGAAAACAAACTATGATCCAAAGTACAATTAGAGCTTCTCGGTCCAAAGGGACTAGGAGAAGGACGTAAACTGATGCCAACCAGAGACAGGAAAGAGTGGTGAAAAGCTGAGGGTGGGAGACAAACCGAAGCACTAAGCCAACACAAGCACCAAGCATCAAGCCCTGCACACCAAAGCCATAGCACAATTGTGGGGAGGAAACTGATTCAAAGTCCATTTGAAGCTGGACTCCTTCTGATGGTCTGGAAGGTACCTCACACCTAAAATCTAAATAGGAATGTAGGACGTGGCATCCTAAATGCTTAAGCATGTTTTGTTTGTTTGGGCTAAGGGACAACTATCCTGAAGTGCACTTCATATGGGTCAAATGAACAAGTTATACACTGAAACATTGTAAGGCTCACAGTGAGTCTGAATAAATTAGGTCATCAACCATATGCTGCCAACTTTGTAAAGTGCTATGGCCTGGTAGGGCTCTTTAAAATAATAAATTTACCAGAAACCCAATTTGAGATATTCAGATGTCAACTGGAAAGACTTTGGCAATATTAAAGTTTCCAACCACAAACTTATCAGTATAAATCATACTTTGTACTTTGAATTTGTGACAGTTTAAGAAACCAAACGCGAGTACTCTATCCCAAAGAATCGAAGGAACTAACAACCAGTACCATCTATTCTTATTGACAGATTCTTGGCATCCCAAGCCAGAGCAGCAGACTTTAAAAAATTGACATTAGCTTATTTCACTTTTGCATGTGTTATATTTATCCTAAAAAACAAAACAAAACAAACAAAAAAACTCAAGACACTTACTAAGCCAAAGATCTCACACTAGCCTAACACTGCCAAAGTGAATGAGAGAGGAACAGGCCTGGCTAAAGAGAGTGAAGTGCTCCGTAAAGCCAGGCCCTCCCTTGATTAGCTGGTGTTGTACTGACACCCACCCGAATCCTCCTCAGTTACTCAGTGATGCTGGGCCAGCCTGGCAGGTTTTTTCTCTGTAATCTGCCATCAAGCTAGGGAAGTGGGAATTACTTCTAATTACCCAGTGCTGCAGAAGTTCAACTTCCTCAACAACAGGAGCCCTCCGGTTCTCCCCACCTCAGCCTCCCAGAGGCAACAGCTGCAGACACCGCCTACTTTCTGGTAGATCTTGAATCTGAAGCCCTGAGTGTGAACACATCCTTTCTGTGTGCCTCTCACTCTGTTCTCAAATCTTTCCTTTCCTTTCCTTCCCACCACGCCCCCCCCCCCCCCGTCCCCCACCTTGGTTGTGCATTCATTCCACATTCAAGTAGCATTTAGAAACATCTGCAACTTGCCAGGTTATGTTCTAGGTATATGGAGAAATACTGTTATTAAAAATAAAGAATAAACAACTCAGACAAAAACTATTGTTCTGGACTATGGCAATAAATAAAATAAATATGGAATTAAAGATACCAATATTAGTGTATGATTACTCCAAGTGCCAAGCAGAACACTTGGCAAACGGATGACATTTCAGACAGGCCCCACATCCTCAGCTCTGAGTCTCCTTCCTACCATCCCATCACCTCCTCTTCTCACTAGCTGTTCTCCACAGCCCTCCATCCTCCTCCCACTACTCACTCCGTGATCAGCCCCCAAATAAGCACACCCTTCATCACCCCAACTTCGTAGCCCTTCCCTCTGGACTCACCCTAGCCCCCTTGTCGAATTCTTCATGCAGCCACACTCTCCATACATCTGAAGCCATCTCACACCCTCTGGGGTCTCAGGCCACAGACCCTGCCACCTTTACTTTACCTCCTGCCAGAAGCCATCTCTCCTGACTCTTGGCTACTTGGTTAAACTCCACGGCTTTTCTCTGTATCTGCTGGCAGCAGCTCAGTGCTGTTTATTTTTTTTGTCGGTCGCGGAGCTTGAACTCTGGGCCTGGGCACTGTCCCTCAGCTCTTCAGCTCAAGGCTAGAGCTCTATCGCTTGAGCTACAGCGCCACTTCCAGTTTTCTGGTGGTTTACTGGAGATAAGAGTTCCATGGACTTTCCTGCACGGGATGGCTTTGAACCGTGATCCTCAGATCTCAGCCTCCTGAGTAGCTAGGTTTATAGGCATGAGCCACCAATGCCCTGCCTCAGTGCTGTTTAAACCACACTAACTAACCTGCTCCACATGTGCCCTGGACAGGAAACAACTGAAGGGGCAGGAGGTCATGAGTCAGAAAGGCCATGCCTTTGAGAAGGGAAAAGCAGCAGCCAGAGAATTAAGTGTCTTGCACTGGAGCCCACAAAGCTCTCCACCTAGGCTGCATCCACCTGTCTTTCCCTCCTCAGACAACCCCACCTGTCTCTCCTCCACCCATCCCCTATCTGCAGGCTGGATGGGCAGCCACACACGTGGGCACACAGAAGAAGCTTGCTCGTTCCCTTCTGATGGCTCCATGTGTGGAGGCAGGGTAGTGGTGGGGGACTGAGAAGCAGGAGGAAGTTACAGTGCTAGAATGGGTGGAAGCTCTGGAGCTAGCCAGCCCTCCCCCTCTCTCATCGCCTTGTTACCCCAGAAGAATCTGGTGGAGGAATGGCATATGTCCACTCCAGCAACACCAGTGCCCAACTTCACATGCCCCGTCCAGATCCCAACAGACAGTACTGTGGAACAAACCCAGAAAACTACAATGGGTTCATCCCCAGTCTGTGTCATCTCTTTCAGCGAGATTCTCAATGTCGTCTCAACAAATCTTTTATTCACTTCTGCTTGGGAGGTACCTCAGTGACGGACACCCCTCACCATTCTGAGCAGATGAACTTTGCTTCGATTCTATTCTACTGAGATCAGTGGGCTTCTTAAAACTTCTGACTCAAAAATTGGGCACACTTAACATCTACCTTCTATCAGGTCTCGGGAAATTCTTTCCTTCCCTAAGGCAAACCCATTCTTCTCCACTATCCCCTGCTCCACCTGTGAAGCTACACCCAGTTATCCTACTGTTGCCTCTCCATTTAATTTATAGGTACTGAGGAGAAGAAAAGGTATGAGTAAGTTACCAAAGTGGGGGAAACATGGCATGTATGTAAAAGCAGTGATGAGACTGGTCCTGTGACGCGGTGGGGTGTGTGAAGGCCATGGTCACTAAGCTAGATGATAGACAGGAGCTTAAAAACCACAGCATGGGATGAGGATTCTTGGATGAGAAAACTGTTGTGATGAAGGCATGGCATAAGTGAAGTGGGATAGGATGGGATGGGCAGGGGACAGCCTCATCCTTTGTAGATAAGGCAATCTCCCTGACAAATGTGAGCACCTGGATGCTCACAAGTGAACCATGGAGAAGGAAGAAAGGGAGGACAGTGGGCTGAGCCTGGTGACAAGACGTGCTATGAACGCACTTTGAGCCTAAATTCTGTAATGGTACAAGGCTAAAGTATGACATGGCACTGTGCAGGTGGGGTTTCTTGGTCTCAGCATTTGAGGCTGTGGAGGTCAGGGGCCCTGAGGTCACAGGTCTCAGCAGCCCTGATGTGTGACTCAAGAAGCACAGGGCTAAAGAAGCAAAGCTGCTTTTTGAGCTCCTTCCATAGCTGCCTCCTCTGGAACCCACCAGATCCTCAGCTTCTACTCTTCTGCCAGCAAAAATGATGCCATGGACCCAGCCACCTGGCCTGGCCTCTGCACATATCCAGTCCAAGAGGGAATTCCGTTGGCCATCACAGCTTCAAAGCTGCTGGCCTAGTTCTACCCCAACCATCCCCACAGAAAAGCCTGCCGTACCTTTAACATGGCACTGCACAGACTCTGGTACTCCTCCAGACACAACATTATCCCCAAGTGCTAGAGTGAACAAGATGCAGCCCTACTCTAAGGATCACTCAATATGACTCTGAGATTAAAGGGCAGAGCATACTGACCCGTATTGTTTCCCCCCCCCCCCCCCGCACCCTCCCCCCATTCTGACTTAGGAACAAACCTTCACTAGGGATTCAGGAAAAGACACAGCAAGCCTGGAATGTGGCTTTGCCATGCACAGCTCTGCTTCATTTCTAAGCAGGGCTTCTTCCATTTTTGCCCAGACATCACTGCTACAAAACCAAGTTCCTAGCCATTGAAAGTATTCTAGGAAAGGAGATGGGGGGGGGGGGGGAGCACATTAAGAGGGAGGAGATTGATGGGAACACATTGTAGAAATTCCTCCCTGTGTAACCCATGAATGCTATTTTTATAAAGGGGATTTCAAGTATAGAAAAGAAGAAAATTAGAGGAGTTACTAGATAATTTCCCAGTGAATTTAGCATCTGGAAGCTGTTTATATGAACAAGCATGATTTTTTTATACTACATAAAAATGGACATCTCAGTATCTCAACAAGGGGCTGTGCAGGCTCTAGGCCCTAGTGATACTGTAACAAATACTAAGTGACTGTCCTGGATTACTCAAACAGCAATACCACCATAGACAGATGCTGCTGAACACTTTAATAACCCAATTATTTAGTATTCTATTTCTCTCGTCTTGCTAATCCAAAGAGCTAAAATTTAAAAATGAAAAAGGTACACAATTCAGATATCCAATGTGTCTCTTTAGTTTATGTTTTCTTATTTCCTCAAACTGTTTGATGCTTGATTTCCTTTTTACCACATGCTGTGAGCATCTCAAAAGCTAAACCCGGGTTGTTTGCTTACAGCTTTAAGATATTCTCTGTGTGACTAAGTGGCAGGTGGCGGTCAGTTTATTTTCATGCACGTAAATGAAGCCCTTGAACTTCAGGGTGAGGAAGAGCACATGCTTAAAGTTTAGAAAGGAAGGAACTCCACAGCAGTTTCCTTTGGAACAGCCTGCTTTTCCAGCTTCCAGAATGAAAAAAAAAAAAAAAAAAAAGTTATATTTGTATAGTGATTGCTAAGAAACAGTGATGAAATGATATAATTTTCAGATTACTAGGGAAGCTTACATTTTCTCCCACAAAATGAGAGACATTTATCCTTTGGCTTTAAAAGTCACAAATACTAAGCTACTGAACTTAGTAGAACAGATGACAAAGGCTTTACTAGCATCATTGCTCTTACAGACACGAAACTTCTGACCAAAATATATATACACACGCCAACTTTGTTGCTAAACACATCCTCTGACTTTAATAATACTCGATTACTTTTGAAAAAAAACACTCTTTAAAAATAAAAAATAAAATGCATTCAGAACCATACCTCTGAGTGGATCCCATCCACCAGCTTCAATGGCCTCACAGATACCAGGCACATAGCCAAAAAGAGCTATGTCACCCACTGGTTCTAAGTCTCCTCCTGTATAATCTAATTTGGTACTGTGTATTTAGAAATTCTCTCTCCAGGGCTGTTAAACGCATTCAACCTGGAGTTCTTAGGGTATTTCTTCCTGAGCACTGCTAGTCACCTTCTTCATGTATGCCAGGTTCACACATGGTAGAGAATGCCATACACTTGTTTGGTTTAGGGAAGAGCAATACAGACAAGCAAAACTACCAATAATTTAAAGTCTCTTGGATGCTCTTTAGCCCAGCCTAGTACTACTCCCTCTCAGCATGTAGCATGAGGCCCACCAGTTGCCTTGAACTCAGAGCTCTGAGAAGCACTGGGTCCTGCTATAAAACAGGCAACTCACTGCCAGCTCCAGCTTGCAGAGCCCACTGCTGTGGCCCAAGATGAGAGAGACCCAGGTGTCCCTGCAGAAGTGGAAAGGAGGCACTGGTGGCCAGTGTGCTTTCCTGGGATCAGATCATAGAGAGATCACAGCTTTAGCATTCCCAGCAACCTTTCCTGTGCCCTCTCCCTGGAGAACACACCAGTCCCGAGTCCTCTGCATCCTCCCCCGGCAGCTGCCACCAACAGGCACTGCCCTTCCCTGTAGGTAAGCATCTTCCCTTTGCCCACAGGAGGTCACCATCTCACCCATTCATCTGGGCCAAGTTCTAACAGTCATTCACAATGGACATTTGCACTATTTGCTGGAGACCAATTTAAAGTCTGTCTTCCAGTAGGTTCTTGCTCCTGCCCTAACTGTGCTCACCTTCCTTACAGCTAATCAAAAACTGCGATCAAGAAGGGATAATAAAAAAAACCCTTCACTCTAAAAGAAGAAGGTAGAGTTGTAGTTGCTCTTTCTCGGTGGCCCTGCAAATGATGGAATTTCACTGACCCAGATGTAATAAAGAAAGGCTCCCCATGGTAGCTCAGAGCTACCACAGGTACGACAGCTTCCCTGCATGGCTGGGAGCTCCACCATGGGAAGGTGTTCTACCTTCACCCCGAGCCTAATCACGGCTGCTAACCTGTGCCTGGACCCCCTGGGAGACAGTCAATGCGCCGCGCAAGAGGCTATATCACTTCAATCAACAGGCTGACCATTGTACACAAGGCCAGTTTGACATCAATTTTACTTTATCTTTCCATTTTCATTCTCAGCAGCCACAAATGGTCCAAGGATAGGTGCTGAGCACATGGCAGGGACGATAGCAAACAGCTGCTACACGCGTTTCTAACATAAAAATGTGTAATATGGAAAGCATGGGAGATGTTTTAAGACCACAGAACTCTCACTCATATAAAAGTAATCACAATTACCGGAAGTTAGAATAATGAACAATGACAGTACTGTGCAATTCATGTTAGGATTCACTTCAAGCATACTCAACCGCAAACTCTGAGCCATGCCCTCTCCAGTGGCTCATTCGATCTGCAGAGCGGGGGGCCCCAGACAGTTTGGAGAGAGAGGCTCAGTACCTCACCAGTAACACAGTCAAGTGGCCAACTGGCCAGCTGATCCAAGATGACACTCAAACACCCATGAAGTCAAAAGTTTAAGACCTTGAATACTTCCTAGTGTCTGATTAAGAAGAATTGTGTTTTAAAAGCTTTACTTTAGCTTGCCACCTCTTTGCACACACTCAGGATATTTCCTTTGGGATAACACCGTCCTTATCCAATCTTGTCATCTGGCAAGCTGCTAGCATCCTTCTGCTGGGATGTACTACCATCACATTTCCTCTCCTGCCTCGTCTAGTGGCTTCTTGCCACACGCCTCAGGAGAAGTGGAGTCCCAGTCTGTGTGTCTGTACCCAGGACTTTTGCATTGTACCTGGAACATGGCAGGCACACAGGGAGTGACCGTTCTTGAAGCTGTTATAGTAGCACTAAGATCCTCAATTTGTAACAACTATCTCTCACACAGCAGTGTCAAGTACCACATCCTAACCTGTAATAATTTCGGTTTAGTTCCACAGCAGTGAAGTAAAGTACTTTCTGTAATACTAGGGAAGGAAAGCCCTACCTTAAGGTTCTCCTACCGAAATGCTTCACAATCATTTGCATTTGTTCTTTGTGCAAAGAGGCAGATGACCACATTTAACTTTCCCTGATACTTCTCTTGGGACACGCTTAACCTTACTAATAACAATATGATTTATATTCTCAGACATAATTAAATTCGAATGTTCATTAACAAAAAGAACTCAATGAGAATAATGCATCTACTAGGCCACAGCAGTAGTTTAGATCCTGACAGACCAAAACATAGACATTGTGATTTTGTTTTTAAGGTAAAATCGTTTCTCGTCTTTTGTGGAGGGCAGCAGCAGCAGTTCTCTTAATCCTATCCTTCAGATATTTCTATAAAGCAAAGCAAAGCAAACAAAACAAAATTGGAAGAAGCCAGAATCAGGAAGAAAATACCTTTGTTGGTAAAAACCATGTATCCATTGACCTCAAGGTTTCTGGTCCAAGTCTGTTTCCTCAAGCCCCTTCAATGAGGGGCTCTGTTGTGTGCTAAACACGAGATGATCAGCCCCATTTCCTGACTCCAGGATTTGTTAGGATGGAACACATTTGGGGTGGGAGCAGTTGGAGCAGGGGAGTTAATAATAGTAGGTCAGGGTAGCAAAGGGACCCCAGAGCATGTGTGTGCCAAAAAATACAATGGTGAAGGATGGGGTGCTGGGCTGAAGAAAAGGCACTCTGGAAGGTGAGAGACGCTGACGCCCCCAGCACTGGAACAGTTTGAGATCAACCAATTTCCTAGTGAAACAGAAGTAGATCTTTACAACAATCTTCCTCTCCACCCCCATATTTTCCTCCTATTCAATATCTCAGGCACACCTGCCAATACTGTTACGGCTACAGTTACCATGACCACCGCAAACAGTCCCAACAGAAAAGAAAACTGGATTTGTCCATTAAACCCAAGGAAACATTAGCTGTGTACTACACTACTTTTGACATGTTCTAACTCATTCTTCACAACACAGCAACCAAGAGAGAGATCTGCAGCCAATGTAAGGTAAACTTTAAGAAACAGCCCTTCAGGGTGGGGGCAGTGCTCTGTGGTAGAATGCTTTCCTGGCAGGCACAGGCTCAGCAGTCGGCAACAAACAAAATAACAAAAAATGAAACAAGGCAACATCATCACCTAACATCTTGGGGGTTTGATCTCACTGATTTCTCTGTAGATTTCAAGAGAGTAATCGGACATCATTTTCTTCAAGGTGTTCCTGCCCTGCCCTCATACCATGCCTCCCTCTGCACACCACTGTTCCCCCTCAGTCTGCAGAACCCCATGCACCCCCACTCTGTGGACCCCCACTTGCTCCATCACAGACTTGTCCCAGTGGAAGAAGGATGGGAGCATGCAGCTTAACTCTTCTGAGTGTACTTCCCTGGGCCTCCATCTTCATTTTTTTTTTTTTTTTTTTGTTGGTCGTAGGGCTTGAACTGTGGGCCTGGGCAGTGTCCCTGAGCTCTTCAGCTCAAGGCCAGAGCTCTACCACTTTAGCCACAGTGCCACTTCTGGTTTTCTGGTGGTTCACTGGAGTTAAGAGTCTCACGGACTTTCCTGCCTGGACTGGCTTTGAACCGAGATCCTCAGATATCAGACTCCTGAGAGCTAGGATTATAGGCATGAGCCACCAACACCAAGCTATCTCCACATCTATGTCCTTGGAACAAACTAGTTTAAGAACCTTGAAGAACCATACTTCACTCTTGTAATTTGAAACAAAATAATAAACACCCACACACAAAGAGTAAGTGATATACAGGAAAGAGAGCAGAAAAATCAATTAATCAAAAAACAGAAAACACCATTTCTACTCAATGCTAACAAAGTAGATCCAACAATATATAAAAAGAATAATATACCATGACCGGGTAGAATTGTACTAAAAATGCAAGTCTGATTTGCCCATTCAAAACACAATGTAATTGACCATATTAACAAACAATAACAACAAAAGCCATATTATCATCTTGATAAATACAGAAAAATAACAGAATCCAATCTTAGCTTAAAAAAATAAAAACAAACCAACAACCACAAAAAAAGAAACACAGCCAGGCACTGGTGGCTCATACCTGCAATCCTTGCTACTCAGGAACTGAGATCTGAGGATCACATTTTGAAGCCAGCTCAGGGAAGAAAAATCCTGTGAGACTCCTATCTCCAATAAAACTATTCAGAAAATGGCAGGAATGGCGCTGTGGCTCAAGTGTTAGCCTTGAGCACAAAGAGGCTCAGGGACAGTACTTAGGCCCTGAGTTCAAGCACCAGGACTGGCAAAAAAATAAAAAATTAAAAACCTCTTAGCATAGTAGGAATAGAAGAGAACACTCTCATCCCAGCAAAGGGAACTGCGGGAACTGCGAGGACCCTTCAGCAATTACTATCTCACTCAGTAACGAGAGGCAGAAGCGTTAGCTTTTAGGGTAAGGGAAAAGGTGAGATGTCCACTCTTACCGTTCCCACCCATGTTACACCAGGAGGAAAATCATTCACATTTAAGAAGGAAGCGGTTACGCTGTCTGCATTTTCACACAGAAGGGTTAGCTATGTCCAGGGAGTCTACAAGAAAAACTACTGATGAGTGAGTTTAGCAAAGTTGCAGAATACACAATCTACACACAAAACTCAATTGTATGCTGAGCGAGCAACATGATTTTATACTGAAATAAAAAATTGTAATACCAAAAACTAAAATATTTAAGAGAGAAACTGAAAAATGTGCACAATGTGTATGTTAAGAGACTGCTGAGAGAAACATCTAACAAATGGAGAGAAACATGTTTGTGGAAAACTCGTTAAGTCACTTCTCTCTCAAATGATCTACTGGTTCAGTATTGCATTCAAAATCCAAGTGTGCCATTTTGTATGAATTGACAAGCCTATTCTAATCTTCAAGTGGATATGCAAAACCCAGAATAACCTAAAGAACTCCTCAGGGCTGCACACAATGGCACACATATGGATTCCTGCTACAGCTCTGAGACCAGCCCAGCTAAACTAGTTATTAGTGAGATCCTGTCTTAAAAACAAACCCCAGACAGGAGTATCAAGGTCTGAGGTTGGAAGTGGGCAAAAAAACTCAGGAGCCCTTCTGAGAAATCAACAATAAAACAAGGGCTAGGGGCATGATTCAAGTGATAGAGTACTTGTCATGAGGTCCTAGGTTCAAATCCCACTATAGCCCCCCCCAAAAAAAAGAAAAGAAAAAAGAACTGCAAAATAAAAATGGTAGAGGCTAAATGCTACTATATTCAATACTTATAAAGTTATACTAATGACAATGTGGTACTGATGTAAAGAGCAAAAACAGCCAATGGAACCAAACAGAGACCACAATAGACTACTGATTCTGACAAAGGTACAGAGGGGTGAAAATAATTCAACAGAGAGAGAACAGCCATAATCACAGCTGTGCTGGAACAAACCGATACAGGAAACCATGAACAAGGACTAACACAGTGTACCACAGGGCTAGAGCGCTGCCTAACTTGGGTGAGGCCCTGTATTCTGCCCAACCCTGGGTAGCAACCCTTACAACTTAGGGATGGTAATGAGTCCTTCGACATGACACCCAAAGCACAGAGCATGAAAGAATAAACTGAATGTCATCAAAATCATGAACATATGTTCTTTTAAAAACAGTGTTAAAAGAACGTAAAGACAAGTCACAGGCTGGGAAAAGTATTATCAAACATAAATTTGATAAAGAATCTGTATCCAGAATATAATAAATATAAGACTTAACATTTTATCCAGGAAGAGCAAACGCATGAAAATATGCTCAACACCTTAGCCATCAGGAAAATGCCAATTAAAAATATAGTGAGATACTGCAATGCACCTAATTAGGATGACTAAAATTAACAAGACTGGCCATACCAAGTAATGACAGAGACTTGAGTACCAGGAATTCTCATGCACTAGTGGTAGAAATATTTAAAAACAAAAACCAGAAAAACCTTTGGTCAGGTACCAGTGAATCATGCCTGTAATCATAGCTACTCAGGAGGCTGAGATCTAAGGATCTCAGTTCAAAGTCAGCAGGGCAGGAAAGTTCATCAGACTCTCATCTACAATTAACCACCAAAAAAGTCAGAAGTGGAAGTGTGGCTCAAGTGGCTAGCCGTGGACAAAAAAGATCAGTGACAGTGCCCAGGCCCTGAGTTCAAATCCCAGGACCAGCATATAACAAAACCAAACCTTTGAAAAATAGTTTGGCAATTTAAAAACAAGTTTAAGCACATGCCTACCACATGATGCATCTCACTCCTAGGGCCTACCTAAGAGAAAAGAACACGTGTCCACACAGACTTGTGCCAGATGGTTCTATTTATAAGAGCCCAAATCTAAAAGTGCCCCTATAGCCAACAACAGTGAAATGACATAAAAATGTGGCATATCCACACACTGGAATACTTCCTGCACTGTAAGGAATAGGTGGGGTTTTGTTGTTGTTTCAGTACTGAGGACTCAAACTTGCTAGGTAAGCACTCTAGCACTTGAACTATATCTCTATCACCCACTCCCCTGCTTTTTGGTTTTGTTTTTTTCCGTTTACATTTTGTTTTGAGATACAGTCTTGCAATGTAGCCCAGACTGGCCTGGAACTCACAATCCTGCTTCTGCCTCTAGAGTAGCAGGGATTGTAGGGATGTGCCAAGATGCCTGGCTATGAGTACACTATTGATCACTCAACACCAGGGATAAATCACAAAATAATCCTGCTGAGTGCAAAAGCCAAACGAATGATTATATACAAGATTCCACTTATAGCAAACTTTAGAATAGGCAAGCTCATCTGTCTAGCAACAGAGAGCAGACCAGAGGTTGCCTGGCGACAAGGGCAGAGGACCAGAACAGTCTTACACAGTAATACAAAGAAATCTGGGGAAGTGATGGATATGTTCATTCTCCTTAGGGTGCTGATGGTTTCGTGGGTGTCAGAACCGATTAAGCCATATGCTTTAAGTATGCAGTTTACAGCATGTCAATTATACCTCAATAAAGCTGTCTTTAAAAGAGCTGTCTGAATTTTACAATATCCAGTTTAAGTGGTCCCTTTTCATCAGCATACTGAGGACCTTCAACTGTAGCTAAGCAACTGATATAACTGCTTCAAATATACCTTTTCCTGTGACCTTTACTCTATATAAACACAACTGTAAAATAAATTACTGTTGGATAGAAAAGTGAACAAACTGGTCTCCCTGGATTGCATAGTCCTCTCTGTTTATTAGCTTCAAGTGAAGGCTGGATTGTTAGCCAAACTGCCAGCACCGAATGTTCAACTTAATATTGAAAATATCACTACTGCAAGCCACCCTGAAGCAACTCATTACTTCAAGTAAACATTTATTGCACACACACTGTGTCTACCAATGTTGTACTGTTGGATTTCACACAGAAAGGCCAGCGTCAAAGTACACAGCTGCTCTTGATCCTCTCTCAGAATCATCTGTAAGCTGTGTGTCATCTCACAATGAAGAAACAGCAGAGGAAACAGGCTACAGACAAAGTGGACAATGGCTCTCGTAATTCAAGGTAAAATAATGGCAGTGATAAAATGGCTGAAGAACCGTGCCCTTGCAACTTGGAGTTTCAGGATGAGAAGCTCTTGAACCCTGGGTAAGCTTAGGACAAAGATGAACAATTACTTCTACACACAACAAGAACGGAACCTGTCAGCCCCAAGAGGTCCTTCTGGCTTGGAAATGGGAAAGGATGTGAAAGGCTTAGAGAGGCCCGAAAGGATCTTACAAAATAATAACATCCAGAAAGTTTTCAGTCAGTTCTCTAAAGGTTGGAAGCAACAATAATACTTGTACCAAGCATGTTCTTTATGACTGAATCTGGAGACTTCCATACTAAGCCGAATATAAAAAGTGTAAAAATCCCATCTTACACAAGAGAGAAGCTGATTTACACATCACGAGTGACACCCTAAAGGTCCACGTCTCTTGTCACAATCTGTAAGATAATTTATGACTTATTCAGGGCATCCTCCTCCAGGAAGCTTTTACTATCTTCTCTTCCTTGTGATTCTTCCCCTAAAAGAATCAAATGAACTTGTGCAATGGACACAAGTCAGCGAGCATCCCTTGTCAACAGAGACTGTGGCTGGCAAGTGCCAAAACTCTCTTAGGAAATGCTGCTCCTCGTCTAAAAATTTCAAGTTGCCTATGAACTTGAGAATACTTTCGTGTTCTCAAAGGAATAATTTTACTCAACAATAAGCTTTTAGTGAATTTTGACTGACATGATTCCTTGTCACATGTTCTGAACATCTCACACCCAAATTCACAGCCACAGTAAATACCTCTATGCTCCAAATGTTCAGTAACCATGCCATTCCTGACTGCAAGCGTGTGTGCTGTGCATACGATCTTTATTTCTAGCCGGGCACTGGTGGTTAATGCTTATAATCCCAGCTACTCAGGAGGCTGAGATCTGAGGATCATGGTTCAAAGCCAGCCCAACCAGAGAAAGTCTGTGAGATTCTTATCTCCAATTAATCACCAGAAAACCAGAAGTGGCATTGTGGTAGAGAGCTAGCCTTGAGCAAAAACATGCTCAGGGACTGTGCCCAGGCCCTGAGTTCAAGCCCCATGACCAAGAAAACAAGTATCTTGGGCTGGGAAGGTGGCTCAGTGGTAAAGCGCTTGCCTTGCATGCCTGAGGTCCTGGGTTCGATTCCTCAGCACCACATAAGCAAAAAGAAAAAAGCCGGAAGTGGTGCTGTGCTCAAGTGGTAGAGTGCTAGCCTTGAGCTGAAGAGCTGAGGGACAGCGTCCAGGCCCAGAGTTCAGGCCCCACTACCGGAAACAAAAAAAAAAGAAAAGAAAACAAGTATCTTCATTCCCATAGCAACAACCAAAGAAAAGATGAAAGCAAATCTCACAGTATTGATTTTGTCTTTCAGTTTTTGTTTTGCAGATTTTCCTAAATGAAAATGATTTGGTTTTGAGTAAAATAGTAAATATACATACATACTTATCCAAAAAGCAGTGAGATCCAACAGCTGATAAGTAAGGAAGTTTACGACATCTCCACCAACATGCCTGCTGTGGCTCAAGGTCCACTCAAGCTCGGAACCCCTGCTGTCTAATGATTGCTGCCTGCCATTCCACTGGACTTGGGGGGGCACCAGGCTATAGCCTCACATCTGTCTGATGACGTGTACGGCACCGTACTAGGATGTGCATGTGGCAGCAGCCTGCTCTCCTCGCAACACCACCCAGAACATTTTACAGCCAGGTAGAGTGTGCTGCTCCCCTTCCTCACAGTGCAGAGGACACCTTGAATCTGTTGGCAGAAGTCTCCCAAGCCAGGCCAAGGGGAAACCCAGACTTGCCTGAGAACAAGGACTCATCTCACCATGAGGACCTGGCCTTACTAGTTCCCAGTGGGTTTATTATTCCCTAGTTCACCTTAGTCTGCCTGAGCATGGGAGATAAATCATGTAAAGACAGTGCTGGGCACACAACAATCTCTGTGCTATGTGTTGGATGCTTTGTTATCTTACCCTGACATAGGCTGGCAAGGTGACAAGAAAGACTTTGGTAAGAGGACAAGACTATGCTCCTATGTTTAAAGTGGATTTACATATTTAAAATAATTCTACTTTTATTCCTGTTTATCATAGAAATAAATAATTAAAGGTACAACAGGACACATAAATGGCTAACTTATCTGTCTCTCCTCTGAAAACAGTTCTGTATCTCACTGATGAAAGCATGGACAGTGTTTTTCCCGGAGCCTGGTGGAGAGCACCAGCCCTGCCTTCCACTTCCCTCTGATCAAGCCCCTCTTTCACCTCCTATATAATGGGATCTCATGGATAACATCCAGAAAAGAGGTTGACAAAGAGACACAACCCATTCTTTCAGAATTTGTATACACTATTTGCTACCTTAGAGAAACAAAATAAAACGTAAAGTCACTAATGTAAGAGCTAGAACTGGTTGGAACTTCTGTATTTTCTCTACCCATGAAGAGACTTCGGTATCAACAAGATCTGCCAGCTACTTAAACTATAGGAATAAGTAAGTACATTAGAAATGTCTGTAGCCTACTTCCTTCACACACTTAAACAATTAAAATGTACTGAGTTTTTTTGTTTTTTTGGATCGTGGGTCTTGAACTTGGCCTGGGCGCTGTCCTCAGCTCTTCAGCTCAAGGCTAGCACTCTACCACTTGAGCCACAGTGCCACTTACAGTTTTCTGGTGGTTTGTTGGAGGTAAGAGTCTCACAGACTTTCCTTGCCCGAGCTGACTTTGAACCATGATCCTCAGTTCTCAGCCTCCTGATTAGCTAGGATTATAGGCATGAGCCACCGGTGTGCGGCTCAAAGTGCACTTTAATTATTTTACACCTTCTTATTTAAATTCTTCCCTGAAGTAGACTAGATACAGATTTTAAAAAATATCTTGGATTACTATACCCCTATTATTTTAATTACAGTAACCAGTCACTGGAAAATCCATTAATGAATGGAAAGAGCATACATGTGAAAGTAGTATTGTGTAGGTGGAGCATCAGAAGTGGCCCTGCAGTGCAGAAGCCAACTGCAGGAAGGCTACAGGTTTTCCCAACAGGCCCTGTGCTTAACACCTTCCATGGAAGAGCTCTGATTACCTCTCTGAGGTCTAGTCTGTGAACTTTTCTCTTTTGAATGACAGTACTTCTGAAGAAAGAATTCATTAGGAAAGAACAAGGCTGAACACTTTTTCAAAAATAGAATCATATTGCCAGGCGCTGATGGCTCACGCCTGTAATCCTAGCTACTCAGGAGGCTGAGATCTGAGGATCACGGTTCAAAGCCAGCCCAGTCAGGAACATCCGTAAGACTCTTATCTCTAATCATCCACCAGAAAACCAGAAGTGGTACTGTGGTTCAAGTGGTAGACCACTAGCCTTGAAATGAAGAGTTCAGGGACAGTACCCAGGCCTAGTGTTCAAGCCCCACAACCAACCAAAAGAAAAAGAAAACGAAAGAAGAATCGCTTCCAGACATGAAACATGGTATACCAGATGGCACTTTACTTTTAGCCAGAGCTGATAAGAATTAAGTCATTAATTTCTACTCTGTAATTGGCTTTATAAGTGATATAATTTGTCTGGGATCTTAACTCAGAAAATTTCTATGTAATTACTCAACTAACCTATGTTGAGGATTTAAACTCAGGATTTTGATGTCATTAAACCCAAAATGTGCTCTTCCCCAGACTTTGAGAAGATTTGTTAAAATGGAGAATGTAGTGTCAACTTAGGATTTGCTCAAATTCTATCTGAAAGAACAGCATTAATTTACAATTCAAATGAAAATGATCTGTTATTTTTAAATAATTAATTATAGCAGTATATCTAACAGTAATTAAAAAAACTGAGATGCTATAAATTGAGTTCTGAGAAAACACTCCATTAAATTGCAGCATGCTAACATACACTGACCTTCAGGAATATGGGGCCAAATTCACTAGAACTTTTTTGGTAAAAACAAATAAATACAAATGATTCACACATCTCTACACATTTATTGTAGGCAATAAAGTGAAGCATTATAAAAATACAACTAGGAAGCCAGGAGCTGGGTGGCTCATGCCTGTAATCTTAGCTAATTGGTGGCTGAGATCTGAAGATCAAGGTTCAAAGCCAGTCTGGTCAAGAAAATCTGTGAGACTCTTATCTCCAATTAATAGCCAAAAACCTAGAAGGGGAAGTGTGGCTCAAGTGGTATCATGCCAGCCTTGAACAAAAAAGCTAAGGGAAGTGCCAGGCTCTGAGTTCAAGTCACACACACACACACACACACACACACACACACACACACACACACACACACACACACACACACACACACACACACACACACACACACACACACACACACACACACACACACACACACACACGAGCGCGCACGCGCACACACACACACACACAAACACACACACGCCACTGGGCACCGATGGCTCATGCCTGTCATCCTAGTTACTCAGGAGGCTGAGATCTGAGGTTCGAGGATCAAAGCCGGCCCAGACAGGAAAATCGGTGAGACTCTTATATCCAATTAATCACCAGAAAACCATAAGTGGTGCTGTGGCTCAAGTGGTAGAGTGCTAGCCTTGAGCTGAAGAGCTCAGGGACAATGCCCAGGCCCAGAGTTCAAGCCTAACAAACAACAAAACAAAAACAAAAACCCTCCACAAAAACAGACTCCCTCTCCATAAGTTCTGCATCCATGCAGAGCCAAATGCAAATAGAAAATATGTGAAAAAGTATTGTTCTGAACATATCCAGACCTTTATTTACACAACATTGTGCTGTAGTGGATATGGTAAGTAACCTAGACATATCTCAGGAAACAAGAGCATGTGCATAGGTTATAGACAAATACCATGTCATTTTACATCAGGCAATGGAGCATCCTCAGAGTCTTGCAACCACAGGGATGTCTAGAATCAACTCCTATAGTCACTAAGGAATGCATGAATGTGCAACTTTCTATATTACTGTGTCATATGGACGTGTGGAATGACAGGAGTGTTTAGAACAGTATTTTGCATTAAAATTTTTTTAAACAAGTAAAACACCTCTCCCAAGTGGGAACATAAGATCACTACTTTATATAAACATAATCGTATTTTTCTACAAATTAAATAGTGAAAATTAGGGCACATCCAAGCTACCAATGGTTTGTCTGAATATGGGAGACACAGGGTTGGAAGCACATTCATGGCAAAATTAAAGGGTAAAAAAACAAAGTCGAATACCGTTTCTTGACTCATGTTCCAATAGTTACTAAGAGAGAGAGGCATCAGGAGTCAGTTCTCAAGATACTATGATCTGAAATCTGCAATTCATTTTATTTTTATATAAAAGATGAAACTGTTAACATTTGCTATTCTAACTACAAAATTCTTGCCTACAAAACCTTGATGTGGACTGAATTCTTTTTAAATTCTCATTTAAATTTTTAATTTTTTGCTGTTATAAAGTTGGTATACAGAGGTATTACAGTTTTAATAAGTACCTTTCTTTTTAGGCAATGTCACCTCTGAATTCTTACTTTTAAAGTGAACTTTCAGGCCTTCCCATTGACAAATCAGACTTGATTTATAAGTTCTCTGCTTTCTATCTCCAGAGCTGACCAAAGCACATTTTCTTAGTACAATCTGTATTGTCCTGAGTGTTTTATAAACATCTCTTGAGTGTTTACAAGAGAGATCTGAAATCATAGCCCTGGTTTCATCCTATGAGTCAGTTATTCTTAAAAGGAAATAGTTCTCTCTTTATCACCTTTAATTCTCTATCTATCATAAGTCTAATCTTACAAACCCACTTTAATCAGAATTTACTGGCAGAATTGTCAACAGATAATTACTGGTATTAAATACTGGGTAATGCATAAGGAAAAAAAGAGAAATAGACACGATTTCATTATATGGATATGAAATGATTGTTGTAGATAACAGCTGAACTTTATAAATGTCTCTTAATAAGGTCTCCAAAGGCTTGAAAAATGACACAGCCCCACACTGATATTTAATATTTACAGCCCCACCTGTATTTAATCCATCCCTCTGCCTGCATGCATTTACTTACAGATACCAACTTAGAACCTACCACGTGCAAGTACAGTATGCCAGGCTCTGAAGAGTCACTCCCTATCTGGAGTGAAGAAACCCAAGTCTATTGATAACCACAAAAATAAGTCACACAGTGATATGGCACACACTGAGTCGGTTTAAAAGTGAGCTCAGCTGAGTCTGCATTCTAGTCTTCTCAACCTGGAAGCTTATTCTTGGATATAAATGGTGCCACCACTGGCATCCTGGCCCTCTCCCCTGTTTCCAGGTCACAGGATTGCCCAGTCAACCTCATGTTCCCCGAGGAAACATGCACACTTTGCTGGAACTTTCACTGATGGTGGCAAGGAGTTTCCAACAAAGACCCTTGCTTGAGCAAGAAGAGCAAGGTCAGAAGCTTCCTGAACTTTAGAAACCATGTCTGGCAAGAGTGCTTTCCTCCTTGTTGGAGAGACTGCCCTGTGGATGCAACTGGAACTGAATCCCCTGTGGTCACCCTGAGCTCCACAGAAATGCATTCCAGCTGCACCTTCCTCCAGGAAATCTATCCATCCTGGCAAGCACGGTCTCTTTTAACATGGAGCCAGGCATCTTGCCTACTGCCTCCACACACTTCCAGCCTCCATCTTCTCACCTCTGTCAGCAGCATCCTGGTCCAGGTCCTCCTCAGCTCCCACCAGCTCTAGTGTAACAGCCCTGCAGGTCTCCCATCGCCAGTCCCCATCCCCCACGCCCAGGGTTTGCAGTTTAGTAACTACAGTGACCATCATCGCCCTCTTTCTCTGTTGGGCTCCTCAATGGCTCCCCGTGACTATGGCCAAATTCTAACTTCCAAGATGACACACCCAGCTTCCCACAACCAACATTCCTTGCCAGCCAAACAACTGCCCTTCCACGCCTCACATTTTATGCTCTGAATACATGGAACTGCTGAGGCTTGGGCTCAGAGACATCCACCCATCCTGCTGAGTTCCTAAGGAAGTAGGACCTTTTCTTTCCCCAAAAATCTCAACAAATGAAAGCTAAATGGCTTTCTTTAGGCTGCCTACTAAGTTTTACTACAATCATCTTCAGTAAGGCTGCTGCAGATACCTGGTGAAAGCATATACAACACACATGGGCAAATGGTAGGGACAGACGGGTGCAGTGCTGGCTGGCCAGGCACAGCACCAGCTCTCTGGCTGCTCTGGGAAAGGTCCGGGGCAGCATGAGAGCTCTGTGCTTTCAGGTCTGGACCAGGCTCCCTCCGCCCCTGCTTCCCCAAGCCCAACCAACTACTCCGTGCACACCACACACCTACAGATGTTTATAGAATGAGCAAGGTGTTCTGAGCTGAGAATACTAAAGGGCATTGTTCTGATTTTAAAAGATTTAACATGGAATTAGAGAAAAGCACAAAATATCTTGATGTTTCTAAGAAAACCTACTGCACAGGTAATCAACTGCCCATTCAAATTTGTACACATTTTTGATTGGGAAATGTTGAGAAATAAGAAGCCATTTTTTTTAACTTACAGAAATGTTCAGAGAGAAAACTGCACAAACAAACAAAAAAATTGGAATATGGGGCCTCATCAAAATTTGAAAGTATTAGGCATGATGGCAGACACCTGTAACACCAGCATTCAGGAGGCTGATGCTGGAGGATCACAAGTTTAGGCCAGCTTGGACTACATAGTGAAACCCTATCTCAAAAACAACAGCAAAAACATTTCAAAGTATTTGTGTCAAAGACCATCAAAAAAGCGAAAAGACAATCTACAGAATGGAAGAATTATTTTTTAATTTCTGTATGAGATAGAGACATGTGTCCAGAAAATGTAAGGAACTATTATACCATAACACAAAAGGACAGCTCAATTATTATAGAGGGCAAAGAATTTGAATAGGTATTTGTCTGTGGAAGATACATCGTGGCCAAGAAACACACAAATGTTCAGTATCATTAGTCATTGGAGAAATAAAAATTAAAACCACAATGAGGCACTTCTTTGCACCCCAGAGGGGTGGCTACTTTGACAAAACATGGAAAACTGCTGGCAAGGATGTGGAGAATAAAATCCCGCAGCGCTGATGATGGGAATGTAAAATGGTGTAGCCACTTTGGAAAGTAGTCTGGAAGTTCCTCATAAAGTTGGAACATCAAGTTGCCCCGTGACCCATTAATTATACTCCTAGCTTATATCCCAAGTAAATGAAAGCATGTATCTGCTCATAAACGTGAACACAAACATTCACGAAAGCATGATTCACAATAGCCCCCAAGGAGACACCACTCAAATGTAAACATTCACGAAAGCATGATTCACAATAGCCCCCAAGGAGACACCACTCAAATGTCTACCAATGAATAACTGATGAACAGAATGTGGTATGTGTATGCCACAGAATACTATTTACCATGTGCATGCAGTACTGATATCTGCTACGACATGGATGAATCTCAAAAACACATCAAATATTAGAAACTAGACACAAATGGCCACATCCTGAAAGACTGCATCTCTATGGCCTACTTCGAAGAGGTAAATGCACACAGACAGAAAGCAGATGAGTGGCTTCCAGATGGAACAAGAGGAGAATGGTTGCTGCTAATAGAGTTCTTTTGCAGAGGGATCCAAGTTTGTGGAATGAAGGCAGTAGTAACTGGTGTATCTCTCTGTGAAAATACTAGACATCAACGAATTACATATTTTTGATTGTAAACTTCATGATACATGAGTTATATATCAAGAAGACTATTTTTCAAGTGACTGTCCAGTAAAACCTCTATGGTAATACCTGGGTGAAGCACTCTGCATGCAACAAGATAAGCTGTCATAAAGGCACACAGATTTAGTTTCCTACCAATAAATCCCTACAGCCATCAACTATAAAACCAAATCCAAAGCAAAAAGTACAAAGAATAAAAAGAGGGGCTAGGAAGGTGGCTCAGTGGTAGAGCGCTTGCCTTGCATGCATGAGGCCCTGGGCTCGATTCCTCAGTACCACATAAGCAAAAAGAAAAAAAAAGCCAAAAGTGGCGCTGTGGCTCAAGTGGTAGAGTACTAGCCTTGAGCTGAAGAGCTGAGGGACAGTGCCCAGGCCCGGAGTTCAGGGCCCACGACCGGACCCAAAAAAAAAAAAAAAAAAAGAATGCAATCTACAATTAGCTGCCAGGTAACAGAATGGAATTAACAAAGAAAAATGTTTACCAGGACTGCTCACTTCCCTTTGATTACACAGATTTAAACAAATCAAAAGTCCTTTCTACTCACAGGAAAAATCTGCCAGCTTCTTTATTAACACAGAGCAAGGAAAAACAAGCATTCTCTCCTATAACCAAATTAACATCCCGCAGAAGGTCTGTTTGTACTTGGCAGTCACAAACCTTTCATCTCAGAGCGTTACTAAATTAAACAATCCTATGTTGTATTGAACACAGTGAGCCAGACACCCTGGCAGGCTCCTCCACTTCCCAGTGGCTGTGGGGGAACATTAGGAATGAAGTGTGGTGCTGATGATTAAATAGTTTTTCTGTCATTCTGCTCAACACTTCAATTGTCTACAACAATGGAAACCTTTAACATTCTCTCAGCTCCTTACTCTGTCCCCATATGTAAGAGAGCACAGATCTTGGAATTAGAGTCTAGGTTCAGGTTACAGTTTTGCTTTTCTTTTTGGTCTGAGACTGGGACTCGAACTCAGTACTTGACGTTTTCACCCATTTGACTAGAGCTCTACCAATTGAGCCACACCTCCAACTCCAACAATTTTGATTTTCTTAACCTACTAAGCTACATACCCAAGGACAAATTTCACAGTTCCACAGCAGCCTTCCATTAGTAGCTGTGAAAACACAATGATGTAATGCAAACAAAGACAGGGCACATTGCTCAATGTCCAGCCCCACAGAAAATCCTCACTGTTAGCCAACTCTTCACCACAACACTCATTTTAGAGCTTAAATCAAAGCATAGGTAATTGACATCAGCATTTTTCTACCTCCAAAACAGCTAAATAATCAAAAGAGCCTGTGAAGATTTCATATCAAACAACTCCTTTCTTCATCCTTCTCTGACATGGAACTGGAGGTGAGGAAGCCATCGATAAAGTCTTTTTCAAATGTATTAAATCAGGGCATGACACAAAGCACTGATTCACTTGAGGCAAGTTTAAAAGAACTGAACTGAAAGACACAAGAAGAGAAACATTCACTATTAGGGGGAAATGCATATTTTGCAGTGAAATAATTGCTAACCTTTCCATAAAGATTGATGCAATTTGATTATAATTCCCAAGTGTCAGTAATCAGTTCTTAAGGTAAAAGAAAGAGGAAGTAGGATGGTTTTAAGCTCTGCAGAGGATGTGGGAGGATATCCTTTCCCACTGACAGCAAGTGATGTTTGATTGATGGCTGCTAGAATGTTCTGACTGAAAAACTTTGTCACATTAGAACAGACTGAAATCTATTTAAAACAAAACTTACCAGGTTTCATATACACAAACACTTGAGGCCTACCCTGACCCTAGGATGAGGGAGAAAATGCATGATGGCTCTCAGCCACATTCCCATCTTGGACATCTAGACAGTCTTTAAACTCTGCAGGGACAGACTTCTTTAGCCTAGCCACTACAACACACTAGTCAAGCTTCCAGGTTAGGGAAAAGGAAAATTCTCAGGGGGGTGGGGGAGTGTTCAGAGCACAGGGAAGCTCCTAGTGAGTTTCATTACAGAGATCATTAGGGAACTTGTGGCCCAAAACCACAACTCCTTCCTCCCCTCTGCAAAACTCTCTGCTTACACTTGGAGTGAATCATACCCCCAGGAGAGAACAAATCTGTGAGATTCTATAGAAGGAAGGCTCACATGCTGGCTTTTCTAGGGATCTTTTATCTGGGCTGCACACCAGCCTTAGTTTTCTTCTTCCTACTCACCAGGTGTAAACCAGTTTCAGCTGGACAGTCCTTGGCCACAAGCTCTGTATGTGAACACTCAACCCTTCTCCTCTGCCCAACACCCCAGCCAGTGGTCACTTACTTAGCCAGTCTAAACTTTAAGCTTTATGCCTAAAATAGGAAAATACTTACAAATGCACAAAATCCAAACCACTAAAACTGTAAGAAAATCTTAAAATCCATTTATACATAGTATAATTTTTTTTCCCAAATGGAGTTAGTCAGAAAAACAAATGATAATAAGCAAATTCCTGTACCACCACAGAACTAAAATTTTAGTATTTCAGAAAACAAAGACAAGAGTATACCATTAGCCACATTAAGGTATCTGAAGGTAAAGTCCAGGAAGACCTCATTCATTTAGGCCCAATTAATGAAGAAACAAACTGATATCTTTCCTAGCCTAGTTTTGGGAAGGAGGCTTAGCCCTCATTTTTTGGACTAATTTGAGTTCCTCGTGCTATGTTGATAAGATTGATTTACTGCTTAAAATCACTTGATCCAATTTTTACTGAACTTTTTATGTAAAAAATAAAATCAATTAAAGAAAAAAAAAGAGTTGCTAAGCAAATTAAAGAGTAAATGAAAATTATTAGCTGGGTGCTAGTGGTTCACACTTGTAATCCTAGCTACTCAGGAGAGTGAGACCTGAGGATCATGGTTGTACACCAGCCCCAGCAGGAAAGTCCATGAGACTCTTATCTCCAATTAACCATCAGAAAACCCCAAGTGGTGCTGTGGCTCTAAGTGGTAGAGCACTAGCCTTGAGTAGAAAAGTTGATGGGCAGTGACCAAGCCCTGAACTCAAGCCCCACAACCAACAACAACAACAACAGAAAGAAAGAAAGAAAGAAAGAAAGAAAGAAAGAAAGAAAGAAAGAAAGAAAGAAAGAAAGAAAGAAAGAAAATTACCACAGAATTAATCAATTAAAAACTTTACATTCGCCAGGCGCCTGTGGCTCATGCCTATAAACTAGCTCAGGAGGCTGAGATCTGAGGATCACAGGTCAAAGCCAGCCCAGGCAGGAAAAGTCCAAGAGACACTTATCTCCAATAAACCACTACAAAACCTGAAGTGGTGCTTTGACTCAAGTGGTAGAGTACTCACCTTGAGCTGAAGAGCGCAGTGATAGTGCTCAGGCCCAGAGTTCAAGCCCCATGACCACCACCAACAACAACCCCAAAACTTTACCCTCAAGTTACTACTAAGCACTAGTTAAAACTAGTGTATGTATTCTTCACAATCCCATATTCCAATGGAAACAAGTCTGACAGGACACAAAGAGTTGCTTGAGTCTATAGAGATAATCAACTGCCACCGTTTGCTCTGCCTATGAAAAACTGGCTTGTGAGTCAGAAAAGCTTCATAGGCAGTTCCCCCACTGAGAAATAGCCATTCTACAAGACTGCTGGCACCTAATTCTCTAGTTTTCTTTTTAAGAAATGCTGAACTATATGATGAAAATTCAATTTCCCTCTATTATGATTAAAAGTATGAGTGAAGGGCATTTACTTTAACCTCAAATAAACTTCAAATCCTTCAGTATAAACTGTAGTCACATGTCCATATCATGAAACATAAATAAGATTAAAGAGGACCTTGTATCCTACCTACTGTAGATATTTACTTTGTCCTTAGCAACAATGAAGGTAGATCTAACGTGTAGTTTATGTGATTTATAAAATAAATGTACATAGCGCAAATCAAAATGTCACAAAATGTTATAGTACCAAGTGTCATTGTAATTGTGTATGTACAGATTTAGGAGTACATAAAAATAACATTCTAGCTTTCTTCTCCAAATTAAAATTGAGGCTATTTAGCCTTTAAATCTTAATTTTGGCTTAATAATGACCATAAACACTGCCATTCATCTCTGTACAAACTCATCTGGACTGCCACGTCCTGCCAGGTGCGGCTGTATTTGGTGCTGATGAAAACTGGTGACTAACACCCCCACTGGAAGAGGTGCCCCTGACTCAGGGAGTTCTGTCAGCAAGGTGAACGTGGAGTGAAAAGAAAAGCGGCCCCAAGGAAGGCAATCTATATCATAAAAAGATGCGTTTTATGCATAGGAGAACAGTGAATATTAATTGCCTTTTTATTAAGTCAAAAAACAAATGGTATGTCAATGACAAAGTTGGTATGTGCGTCATGTGACTCCTTATGGAACTTTTGTTAGAAATAAAAGCTACAGCAAACAGAAGGTTAAATATCACACTCATATTCTTTGGACAGGAGAAATCCAATATGAATAGACAAGTTTACAAGTGACTACACAGAGTCCACAAAACTCAATGAAATATCACATCATCTAAATTGTAGGAATCATATATGCTGCATACTAGTCAGCAATTTGTATCCAGGTTTGAAAGATGTTCAATATTTTGTTTTTAAAGCTTCTGTAAGTTTCCCTATAACTGAATGCAACTCAAAGGGCATTGTTCTTTTTTTGTGTATGTGCCAGTCCTACAGCTTGATCTCAGGGCCTGGATGCAGTCCCTGAGATTCTTTTTCTCAAGGCTAGCACTCTACCACTTGAGCCACAGTGCTCTTCCAGCTTTTTCTGAGTAATCTAATGTAGATAAGGGTCTCACAGACTTACCACCAGAGGCTGGCTTCAAACTGCTAGGGTTACAGGCATGAGCCACCAGTGCCCGGAAAACAAGGTTACTATGTTATCTTTTTTAAATTTTTTTTTTAATTTCTTTTTTTGTTTGTTTGTTGGTTGGTCATAGGGCTTGAACTCTGGGGCTATGCCCAGAGCTCTTCAAGCTCAAGGCTAGCGCGCTACCACTTGAACCACAGCGCTACTTCCGGTTTTCTGATGGTTTATTGGTGATAAAAGTCTCATGGACTTTCCTGCCGGGGCTGCCTTTGAACCATGATCCTCAGATCTAAGCCTCCTGAGTAGCTAGGATAAAGACATGAGCCACCAGCACCTGGCTAAGGGCACTGTTCTTTACAGAGGAAAAGTTTCTGTGTTCAAAACAATTACAGCTAGCTGATCAATAATTATCATGTATAATTCTTAAATACTTATAATCAAAGCAAAAGATGGAAAAAAAACAAAGAACTCAATGTATTTTAATATTTTCATTTCATTTCAAAGTCCAAGCGTACCTCATAGGTGACAATCACCAGTATATTCTAAGAAAATTCTTCTCGCAACCCTACTCAATTCCCTATTTTCCCAAGAAAGTATTCACTAATTTCCCAAGTCAATGTAACCGCAAATGGCTGTGGGTTTCTACTGCTGGTGTCTTTTGTAGGGCCGTGTGCTACATCAACCCAACAATTACATTCACATAGGGTGCCACCTTCCTGGCACCCGCCTCGCCACCCTTACGTTCTGTAAACTCAAACACTCCTAAAAGTGGTGAGCCTTGTGCCCCTTCACAAGCAGGCTATCAAGAAGGAAAGAGGGACAAGAGGCTCTGAAAATTGTTAAAAACTTACCTCAGCAAAAATCTTGTTATTCTTGTCTTACATTCTCTGTTTTAGCACCTTTATTATGAACCTGAGGGGGGGAAAAAAAAAGGAAAATTACTTTTCACAGAAAGTACTACCTGCCTAGCAAGGGTGGTGGGAGAATGTCTGCAATAAACCAGAGCAAAAAGACCAAGTGTGATTAAAACTTCTGAACTGTGCAGGACCATTGAGCGGACTGCATGTGAACACACTTGGGGGGTGGGGGAGCACCGTGGTGGTGGAGCGTGGGACTCTCAGTACAAGCATGGAGACCCATGCGTGGAGGCCCATGCTGGGGGTGGGGGAGTGAGCCCAGCTCCACCCTGTGGCATCAGTGCGGAGTCTGTTTCCCACACACATACAGCAGAAGTAACCAAGGGGATGCTGAGAGGTACAGGAAACAGCCACCTTAGCACTCAGCCAGTTCTGGGAACATCATACTTGTTCAACAAGTGTTTACTGATTTATTTTCACACAGCCTCATATAATTAATAAAAACAAACTTGCCTCTCACTACCTCTACCCCTGTTATTTATTATACTTATCATTGCTACTCTTGCAAAAGGCACCGTCTTTAAGAGGCTAACAGGGCAATGGTTGAGAGTTATCCAGGCCCAGACGGCAGAGGGAAGTCAACTCTTCATTCCCTTGTTCAGCACAATTGGAACATGAGTGCTGCTGGTACCGGGCATTCTTTACTGTACAGTACACTCTCCGTCGCAGTTTCCAGTCAATGTATCAAGGTCCAAGTCACAAGACAGCCCAGCTAGTCTAGGTGACAGATACTGGTTTTTACTGGGTCAAGGGCAGTACACAAGTGGCAGGATTAGGTAGAACGATTTGGTCTCGCCGGAAACACAGGGTCTTTGGGGAATGCTAGGCAGCATCACACTGTAGGGACAGGCAACAGAGGAATGAGTAGCAAGGCCAGCAAGTAGGAGAGGCCTTGGGTGTCAGGCTAAGTTTGTCCTCATTGACTATTTTATCTGCTCATACTGATTAAGAGTTTAGTTTCAACTTCAATTCTAATAATTTTTTCTCTATTTTTTTCTTTTAAAAGCAAGCAAGGTAACATGGAATAGGAAAGTGAAGCGGCACTTGAGGTGGGAGAGACATGTAGACGGTTTCAGGGCTCTCTCTGAATCTTCTCAACATTCTCACAGAGGAACATCCTTATGATTGTTCCTTTACACACTGGGAAACTGAGGCATGGAAAAGGCAAGGATTATATTTTTAACATACTCTTGATTTCCTCCACCCCCAGCACTAGACAAGAGTTCTAAAGTTCACATGGAAAAATTTAAACAGCAAGAATTGCCAAGAAAAGAAAGAACAAGGTAAAAACCAGTTGTAAGGTATGTTACAAAAAAATGTGGCACACTGCTATATGAATTCAAAGACCAGTGGACTAGAACACACCATCTGGAAGTATACTGCAACTCACCCAGTTCACAAGACAATCAAAGCGTACTCCAAACAGCCTCTGAAGCAAATGAATAAAGAGAACTGGCAGCTAGCTGTGCAGAAAAAGATAAAGCTGAATCTACACACCACTCTGAATGCCAGAAAAAATTCCCAGTGGACCGAAGATATAAGTGTGAAAGTGAAACCATAAAAGCACTACAAGAAAACCTGGGCAAACTCCAATAATCCTGGAGGCCTTTGAGTCACTCAAACTTCAGACACCATAAACAATTAGTACCAACTACATAAAACCTAAAGAAAAAACTGTAGAGGTTTCAATTCTGAAGGTTTCAATGCTGAAGGCAAATGAAAACCAGCTGATAAAAACTGAAACTTCGATGACAAAGGGATAATCTCCCTCTAGTTTGTGTATTCCTAGAAACTGATTAGGAAAAAAGTAATTTAAAAGAAAACTGTGCCAGCTGCACAAGCAATTCAGAAAGGAGAGAAAGAGAGAAGGGGGGGAGGAAGACAGAGAGAGAATAAGAGGAAGAGGAAGGGAGAAAAGGAGGGAAGGAAGGAAGGAAGGAAGGGAGGGAGGGTAGAAGGGAGGGAGGGAGGGAGGGAGGGAGGACTGATGGACAGAAGAATGGACAGACAACTAACCTTTAAACACATGACCAGATGCTCAGCCTGGCTCATCATCTGTCACATACCATGTTGGCATCTCTCACCTATCAGTTGATACAAACTGGCAGGCTGGCAAACATAGTGGGCTCGAGAGGCCTAAGAGAGGCAGGTACCCTCACACACCCGAGCTGCCCTCTGCATCTGGGTGTCTGTATCCACAGACTCAACAAACCTCATACTTTATCTACACTGAGCATGTATGGACTCTTTTCTCTGGTCATTATTCCCTAAACAATATGGTGTAACAACTATTTATACAACATCTGCACTGATTTGTCTTGTAAGTAGCCTAAACATCACTAAAGCATTTGGGACAATGTGAATAGGCTATGCAGACACACTGTCCCATTGGATAAGGGGCTGGAGAATCATCAGGTTGTGATGTCTATGCTGGGGTCTTGAAGAAAGCCTTCGCAGACACCTAGACATTTCAAAATGCTGCTGCTATCAAAGGCAAAGCATTCACCAACATCAGAAACATGCTGCTTGGTGACCCAGCTCCATATATGCAGACACACCTGCACAAGTAGGTTTTCATCATGGTATTGCCTGTGATAGACACAACACAAACATCCACCAGTAAGGGCTGGTTAAGTAAACCTGGCACAGTACAGACATTCAGTCTAAAAACACTTACTATAAAGTAATGCTATATACTTCCCTATACCAATATGAAAAGATCTCAAGCCAGGTGCTGGTGGCTCACACCTGTAATCCTAGCCACTCAGGAGGCTGAGATCTGAGGATAATGGGTCAAAGCCAGCCCCAGGCAGGAAAGTCTGTGAGACTCTTATCTCCAATTAACCACCAGAAAACCAGAACTGTCATTGTGGCTACAAGTGGTAGCACACTAGCTTTGAGCAAAAAAAGCTCAGGAACAATGCCCCTGCCCTGAGTTCAAGCCCCATGGCTGACTGCCCACCTGCCCCCTCACCACAAAAATAAAGATCTCAAGAATATATAAACAATTTACTTTTTTAAATTTATTTTTGCCAGTCCTGGGGCTTGAACTTAGGGCCTGGGCACTGTCCCTGAGCTTCTTTTGCTCTAGGCTAGCACTCTACCACTTGAGCCACAGTGCCACTTCTGGCTTTTTTTGTTTATGTGGTACTAAGGAATCGAACCCAGGGCTTCATGCATCCTAGGGCAAGCACTCTACCACTAAGCCACATCACCAACCCATAAACAGAATTTTTTTTTTAAAGGGCAAGAGGCAGAATACATTACATATCATACTACCGTGTGTGTATGTGTGTGTGAAAGCGTGTGCGCATGCGTGTGTGTGTATGTGTGTGTGTATATATATATTTATTTATTTATAATGGCATTTGCTTGCATCTGTACTAAGAAATGGACATCTACATGATCTAAGTACAGGTTATCTGTACCATCCCTACCAACCAGTTGAAAATTAAAAATTCCCAAAGTATGTTTTGTGCCAGTTTAAATTTAGAACCACACAAATATTTAACCTAAACATCTTTTTAAATTGACCTTTTCCTCTTTAAGTATTTCTCAGTTACTTTCTTCCAAAGAGAATTATCATCTTTCTCAAATCTAGGAAAGGGCAAAACTATCACCCAACTACCATTATTTGATTTTTTTTTTCCTTTTTGGTGGTACTAGGGTTTGAACCTAGGCTTCCTGCTTGTGCTAGGCAAACACTCTACCACAGAGCCAAATTTCCAGCCCAAAAACTTTTAAAACTTTTTTTAAAAAGTACTTCACTGAAATAATAACTATCTATAAACAAGAGTCAAAATTCAATGAATCTTAAGAGTATTTTTCTCTTGAGATTGGATATTTTTTTTTTTTGGTCCAGTCGTGGGGCCTGAACTCTGGGCTTGGGCGCTGTCCCTCAGCTCTTCAGCTCAAGGCTAGCGCTCTACCACTTGAGCCATAGTGCCACTTCCGGCTGTTTTTCTTTTTGCTTATGTGGTGCTGGGGAGTCGAACCCAGGGCCTCATGCATGCAAGGCAAGTGCTCTACCACTGAGCCACCTTCCCAGCCCGAGATTGGATATTTTAAAAAGCAATTTTAGCTGGGTGCTGGTGGCTCATGCTTGTAATCCTAGCTACTCAGGAGACTGAGATCTAAGGATCATGGTTCAAAGTCATCCCAGGCAAGAAAGTCCATGAAACTCTTATCTCCAATAAACCACCAGAAAACCAGAAGTGGCGCTGTAGCTCAAGTGGTAGAGCGCTAGCCTTGAGCTGAAGAGCTGGGGGTTAGGGTTCAGCCCCAGAGTTCAAGCCCCATGACCAAAAGGAAAAAAAAAAAAAAAGCAATTTTAAGTTGAATGCTGGTTCAAGCCTATAATCCTAGCTATTCAGGAGGCAGAGATTAGGGCTGGGAAGGTGGCTCAGTGGTAGAGGGCTTGCCTTGCATACATGAGGCCCTTGGTTCGATTCCTCAGCACCACATAAGCAGGAAAAAAAAAGCCACAAGTGGGGCTGAGGCTCAAGTGGTAAAGCGCTAGTCTACAGCTAAAGAGCTGAGGGACAGCGCCCAGGCAGAGTTCAGGCCCCAAGGCCAACAACAACAAAAAAAATCAGGAGGCAGAGATTGTGAGGACTGTGATTCAAGGTCCTATCTCAACCTGGGGTGGTGATTCATACCTGTAATCCCAGTTAGGTGAGAGGCAAAGATAGGCAGCTGCAGTCTAAGATTGCCTGGGCAAAAGCTCAATACCCTACCTGAAAATGACTAAGGCTAAAAGGGGTTGGTAGAAGAGGGCCTACCTAGCAAATGTGAGGCCCTAAGTTCAAACTTGAGGATTGCCAGGCAATTTCAATGTGTCCATCATTTAAAAAGATAGAATACTTCACCCTTCTATTAAGCTAAAGCATGTGACTAACACGTTTGTTGTTTTTTCAGGAGGGGTACTGGTTGAACTTGGCCTGGGCGCTGTCCCTGAGCTTTTGTGCTCAAGGCTGGCACTCTACCACGTGAGCCACCGATCCATTTCTGGCTTTCTGTAGTTAATTGGAGTAAGAGTCTCCTGATCTTTCCTGCCCAGGCTGGTTTTGAATTTCCATCCTCAAATCTCAGCCTCCTGAAGAGCTAGCCATCAGTGCCTGGCTACATTTGTACTTTTAAAGAAGCCGTCTGAGGCAGGAGGGTCCAGGGAGGACACCCTAGTTTACTGTCCCTGGACCAGCGGCATCCACAAACATGCTAACTTGTTAACATGCAAACTCTCAGGCTCCAGCCCAGACAGCCGAATGAGAAACTCTAGAGCAGCAGGCTAGCAATCCTGGCAACACACAAATCTGCAAGCCACAGGGCTGCCCCGCTGTCTTCTCACAGGTGTGCTCACACCATCGGCATTTTGAAAAGCAATGAAGTCCATCTGGGGAAGAAGGTGTACAAAATGGTCTTCACAGGGTTGCAGCCCCTAAGACCTGCTCTCAGAATCACATGGAGAAAGGCCGTGCACAGGTTTCCAAAGAGAGAGCACAAAATAGCTTCCTGATGAAGTTGTGTACATCATACACAGTATATGGTTTTGATGTTTCTTATTAAAACAAGAGTAACAATGAAGCACTGAAATTAAATTTAAGAATGTCCCATTTAAGAAAACACAAGCCTTCAGAAAGGAAAAACAAAGCAAAACAAAGAGGTAAATAAAATGAACCCATTCAAGGCTTGGTTTTTTACTATCTGCGTAACTACCTCAGACCCATAAACCACAGTGGGCTGGCCATGGAAAAGAGCCCCAAGCAGGGTCTCCAAATACTTCTTTAAAAATGGTTCTTAGATTTAGATGCATCTCTCAATTGATTTACATAGGGAAAAGATCTCTAAAGAAATCCTCTGAGTGATGAAAGCACTAAGAAATGGTGTACATCTTCATTTTTGCAAGCTACCCTTTACAGAAAGGTGTTGGTGTTAAGGTACTCAGCATGTAGGCACTTTTTTGTTTTTTTTGGTCAGTCATGGGGCTTGAACTCTGGGCTTGGGCGCTGTCCCTGCACTCTTCAGCTCAAGGCGAGCGCTTGAGCCACAGCGCCACTTCTGGTTTTCTAGTGGTTTACTGGAGATAAGAGTCTCACAGACTTTCCTGCCCAGGCTGACTTTGAACCGTGATCCTCAGATCTCAGCCTCCTGAGAAGCTAGGGTTACAAGCGTGAGCCACCAGCACCTGGCTTGTGGGCACATCCCTTGTGTCACTGAATCTAAGATGCCACCACTTTTAACACACTGCTTTACACACACCTTGTGAGGGAAAGCTGGCAAATAAACGACTATTGTTTAGATGCCACTCTAGCTCAGATGTGCATCTGAAGCAGACAAAATGCCCAAACTGTAAATGAAATATGTATATGCTAGGTTATTTTCATTTTAGTTAACATCTTTTTTCTGTCAAATGTAAAAGTCCACAGAGACACGCATACTTGGTCCATTAAACAGTGTACCTCTGTGACTTGAAAACTGGAATATTTCCAACAGTAATTCGTATGTACTTAAGTCAACTTAAAAACAAGGTGAATTTTTTACATGATTTTAAAAAATAGTATGGACTTATATTTAACCCTGAGACAAGACACAGCCTGCTCAAAGTAGTAAAATTAATTACTTTCTGTTTGGATGACTTTCCAACTCAAAAGGACTGAATGTACCTTATATCCTTTTAACTGTATCTTATCTCCTTTTAAATGTATCCCTAGTTTGGCAAGTCTTCCATACATATTAGTTTCTCCAGCACCTTTCAAAAGTAAAAGGCAAAAAACAATGACCATTTTGCAGCAAGGAGCATCTTTTTTTTTTTTTTTTAAGGCCCAATAAACTTTCTGGCTAGATTTAAGCAAGTTGAAGAAAGTAGTTATACTGTAGTTATAAAATGTCAGAGTTAAACTTTCTTTGACTTTTTCCCTAAGTAGGAATGACTAGCAGAGCTTCAAATAAAAAGACAATTTCTAATGAGTCAGAACAGGACTGTAAAAACAATGGCAGTGTGATTGTATCACAGCATTTCATGTGCTTGTAGGACACTTTAGTTTTAACTCAGCACACCTGTGTTGTCCATGTTTGCTGACGTGAATCAGTAAGCAGAAAAGGTGAAAGTGATTCCACTAATGTGTGTTTTAATAAACCCAGATGGTTGCTGTCGCCTCCCAACTGCACACACCTGAAGCTGTAAAGCGATTTAAGTGCTTAGTTGCCAACATTCCTAACAAGAATTCCCATCAGGCAGAGAAGTTTCCAGAAAGGTGCAAACCTTACCTCGTACAGGACATTCTAGAATTGCTGATGGTCACCGACCAAGAGGCTGGTTTTGTTTTGTTTTTGTTTTAGTGTACATCATACACTTCAGAAGGAAAATTTCCTGGTATACTTGACAAGATAAGTGTAGATGGTTCTTTCGAGATGTAGCCCAGGGTGGCCTTGAACACTCACAGTCCTCGCCATTGCCTCCCAAGTGCTGGGATAGCAGGTATGCACCACCATCTGGCACAGAGATTATTCTTTATAGCGGTTCTCAAGGGGACATCACTGGCATTTAGAGTTCGGGGCCCAGGATCTAGACTGGAACATACGGAGGGATGAATCGGTATAACAGATTTGCCTGAGTCCCACGAGTCTTGAACGTCAGGTCAGATTAAGCCCGTTATGAATTAGCCCTACTGTAGGACACACTACTGAAAAGTTTTGCTTTTACCAACGAGTATGGGACTCTACCCTCTTTCCTACTGTAGGAGGAAACAGTAAGGGAAGTTTCCAGGGGAACTGGGAGCCCGCCTAAAACCCGATGCTCATTTCCTCACACCTGTGCCCTGCGGCCCGGACTAGCGCTGCGTGTGCGTCTACTATTAGCACGGGTATCGACAGTGCGAGGCAGCTGTGTAAATGAGACGCACCACACAGCTCATACAGCAGCTTCGATCTTGCTAACATTGGGTTCTGAATGCAATAGAGATCCGGCATTGTCCTTTACAGTAGGGGTCCCAGAGTCTGACACGCCAGAGGGGGAGAGGGAGCCGGTGTAAAGACTGTCCGAGGCGGGGAGGGGACGGTCTGCGGGTGGCCTTGGCGGTCACCGGTCACCTCTCTTCCCACAGTGATTCAACAGCAGGTGCCCCCCCCCATGTCCGCCTCCATCTCTGCTCTATGACCGTGTTCCCAAAGAGCTCCTGCTGTTTTATCTTTTCTTATCCCCCTAGACGCCGCAGGGGCAAGCAGCCTGGTCGGTCCCCGAGGTGGGCAGCGCCCAAGGCCCGGCCTGCCAGCCTCGTCCCCGCTTCCCGCATCCTGCAGACTCTCAGCGGTGCGTGGAGGCGCGGGGCGGGGGGGGGGGGGCTACTATTAGGGATTTCATTTCAGGGTTAGCCAAAAGAGAGGGGCCTTGATTCTGAGCTTGGCCACTGGGGTTCCAAAAACTGGAATCACGTGCTACAAGAAAAAAAAACACGCTTAAAAAAGTTCCCTTTGCCCAAGGCAAAAAATGAATAAGTAAATAAGCCAACCAAAGGCAAAGGCCTGAGGCTGCTCGGGGCGGACCCCGGCGCCAGCGGCCCTCACGCGGGGGCGCGGGGCTGGACCCCCCACACACACACACACAACGGGGGAGAAACCACCGGCGCGGGGCACGTCCCGTCTCCAGGGGCTCCCGGACACACCCTCGCCGCCCCGCCGGGACCCCGGGGAGGAAGCGCGGGCGGGGCGGGGCGGCGGGGCCCGCGGGCCGGGGCAGCCGCGCCCCCGCACGGTGACTCCGGGCCGAGCGCCGCACCTCTCCGTGCAGCCCCGGCGCCCGCCGCAGCCCCGAGCGCCGCACGCCCCCCCCCCGACCCCCAAACCTCCCGGCCCCGAGCAAAGCGCCGAAACTCCACGCCGCCCGGGGAAACTGAGGCAGGCCCGGGGCCGTCCCCGAGCGCGGGGACCCGCGGGCAGGAAAGCGGGGGGGAGGGGGGCTCCCGGTCCCCGGCGGCCCGCGGCCCCGGCCGCCCCGCCCAGCCCCGCGCGGTCCCGGGACGGCGCGGACCGGGCTGCAGCCCCGAGACCGGCGGGGTGGCCTCGGAGGACGCGGGGCGCCCGCGCGCCCCGCCGCCCCGCGGCCTCCGTTGTCCTCGCCCTCCTCAGCCCCCAACGGCCGCCACCGCCGCCCGCAGCTCAGCTCAGCTCACCTCCCCGCCGCCGCCGCCAGCGCCGCCGCCGCCACCGCCGCCGCCGCTGCGAGATCTCGCGAGACCTCGCTCCCTCCGCTCCCTCCTCCCCCGCCCTCCCCGCGGCCGAGCGCGGCGGACGCGGACCCCGGCCTGGCGCTGGCTCCGCGTCCCGCAGACGCCGCCCACCCGGCCCCGGGTCAGCTCTGGCCGTTTCGGCGGTCGGCTCCCCCAGACAACGTCCCTGCCTCCATTCTGCCCACCCAGCCCCGGGGCCGGGAAGGGAGAGAACCCAGGTGCGAGGCAGCTGTCCGGCCCTCACCTGGCCGGCCGGGTGCGCATGCGCGCGCCCGGGGCCCGAACCCGAGGCTCCGCGCCGGCGAGCCGCAGCCCCGCGGCCGGCCGGGTGCTGAGCCGAGTCCCTTTCCTCCACGTGACGGCCCTCAAGACGTGGGTCCTGCCGTCCTCGCGGCTGCAGAGAAGGAAACGGGAAGCTTGCCAAGGTTAGGTGACTGGTCCCATCCTCGTCACCAGCCGGCGAATGGCGGGGCCGGGCCTTGGGCTCCTGGGGTGTCCCATGTCCTACAGCAGCCCCGGGCCCAGGGCGCTGCGCCCCCACCCCCAGGCTTCACCAGGGGGTAAAGAGGTGACCGGAGGAGGTCATCTGTTACAACCCCCGCTCCCGTCTTAAAGGGCAGGGGATTGAATTTAATTGCATTGTGTTTCATCGTGACAATAAAATACATCCTCCTCATTGCATGGACTTCACACACACACACACACACACACACACACACACACACACACACACACACACACACACACACACACACACCCCATACCAGGCCCTGTTCAGGGTCCCGCAGACGATGTGACCACACTGTTGCTGGCATTTTGCAGGTAGAATGCCCATTGGAGTGGCTCACAGGACATAGACTAGAATGTATATGAGGTTAGAGTGAAGAAACGTAGGACTTTCCGCGCCCCCCCCCCCCCAAGACAACTCTTAACATGATGATTATTAATGAAGAGAAGCTAATATTTAGTCAGGGTATGTCACAGTGAATACCAATATTCTCCCAATACCAGAGATGAAGCAGCCTCCTTCCTTCCTTCCTTCCCCCGCCCTCCCTCTTTCTCTCTCTCTCTCATCCTTCCTCTCTTGAACTCAGGGCCTGGGTGCTAATCCTGAGTTTTTTCACTCAAGGCTACCACTTGAGCCACAGCTCCATTTCCAGTTTTTTCAGGTCTTTATTGGAGATAAGTTTCATGAACTTTTGCCCAGAGTTAGCCTCAAAGCTTGATCATAAGATCTCAGCCTCCTAAGCAGCTAGGATTACACATGTGATCTACTGACAGCAAATACTTAGTGTTCATGAAGAGAGAATGTAGCTGGGCGCTGGTGGCTCACACCTGCAATCCTAGCTATTCAGGAGGCTGAGTAGCTACTCAGGATTGCGAGCTACTCAGGATTACAGTTCAAAGCCAGCCCAGGCAGGAAAATCCATGAGACTCTTTATCTCCAATTAACCCCCAGAAAACCAGAGTGGTGCTGTGGCTTTTAGTGGGAGAGTGCTAGCCTTGAGCAGAGAGCTCAGGGACAGAGCCTCATGAGCAACCAAATTTAAAAAAAAATACAGATAGAATTTGGATCTGAGTCTCAGTCCAGATCCCAGCACTGCCTTGACAGAAGGCATTGTTCCTCAGGCTAGTGTGAGCTAGCTAGTTAGTTCTTCTGGGCCAGCTGTTGTAAAACAAGAGCCTTGAAGGTTCTACTTTATCCCTTCAACCTGCACCAGGTTCTGCTTGCATGAAGCTAGCATACCTGGATAGGTCACATCTAAGTTAGCAGATGCCGGCACACCAACCCTCCAAGCCTGTACACTCCTGCTCCATATAGGCCAGAGCAATGGGAGCTCTAGAGGGGCCAATGCAACTCAGCCCACCAGGTGAGCGAGGAGGAGAGGAGAGGGAAGGGCAGGAAGACTGCACCAAATAGGCAGCTAAGATGCCAGACACTGGTGCCAGTGCTGGCCATGTGTATGTAGTTCATTTCATCCAACAATGCAGGTGTTCTCTGGAGAAACAGAACCAATCAGACATAGATACCAGAGAGGATTTATCATCACAGCTAAGCCCCTAAGTCTGACATCTGTAATACAGCTCTGCGAAAGTCCAAAGGCACAAGGACCAGGGGGTCAAACAGTGTAACTCTCTAAAGCTGAAGACCTGAGAAATCGGGGAAGGGAAGGGAAGAGGGCCACTGGTATAAGTATCAGAGCCAGGGGATCAGAGAACCTGAAGTTCTGATGTAGGAGATTGGAGTTGGGTTCCAGATTTGTCTTTCCTCCTCTTCCTTCCATTCTGGTTTTCAACTAATTGAAGTTAGAGTAGTTCCTCCTTACTTGGTCACATGATTCAAACTGTGGTCTTTTCCAGACATGCCAGCTTTCTGGGTACCACTTAACCCAGTCAAGTTGACACCTCAAACTAACCATTGCAAAACCCAAGTGGAAATTATGTTGGTCCCTGCTGCCTGCGCCCCGCCCCCCTGCAGTACAGATGAGTAAATCAAGGGCCTGTAAGATGAGAAAACTTGACAAGCCCACAAATTACTGTCTCAGTTCACCCCCAAAAGTCTATAGGTTTGTAAAACACAAAAGCTAAAGATGACCTAGAGTGAAGATGGCATTCTAAGGTAGAGAGCCTGGCCAAGGAAACACAGAATCAGGCAGGGAGATACAGGCCCATCACTCTGGCATCTGAGAGGCTGAGGAGAGAAAAACAAATGTTCAAGGCCAGCCTGGGCTACATAGTAAAACTCCAAAACAAGAAAGAATGTAAGCACACAGAAACATTGGAAATGAGAGAACTAAACAGGAGCACAAGGGTATTATGGGCAATGGTATTGGTCCCCAGAATCCAAGCACAGGATGGAATCATCTGTCTCTGTCCAAGTGCTTGGCCTGGGATGGATGGCCTGCTACAGGCAGCTTTCACATCCGTAGTCTCTCTGTATGTTAGGCAATCTCCCTGGATAAGTGCCAGCACCCGAGAGTTAGACAGCAAAAGATGTGCTGTAGGTCCCCGAGGGTTCACGCCTGTAATCCTAGCTACTCAGGGTGCTGAGATCTGAGGATCATGGTTCTAGGCTAGTCCGGGCAGAAAAGTCCATGGCAATCATCTCCAATTAACCACCAAAAAGCAGAAAGTAGAACTGTGACTCAAGTGGTAGAGCACTAGTCTTGAGTGGAAGGGGGAGAGAGGAGGAGATGACGTGGAGGAGGAGGAGGAGGAGGAGGAGGAGGAGGAGGGGGAGGAGGAGGAGGGGGAGGAGGAGGAGGAGGAGGAAGAGGAATAGGAAGAGGAAGAGGAGGAGGAGGAGGAGGAGGAGGAGGAAGAAGAAGAAGAAGAGGACTCTCACAATTAGCATGATGGCTGTATCCCCTGCTGCTCGGGTCCCATGGAGGCCAGCTCCTGCTCCAAGCCTCTGTTCCCCTGGCGGGGCTGCTGGCAAAAGCGGCTGGCTTTGGGGACAGTGGTTGCCGGGCCAGGTGCTGACGGCAGCAGTGGGGGCAAGCCCCTGGCACCCAGCACTTGAGGCAGGCACAGGCGGGGGGTGGTCCGTTCATCCAGCCCAGCCTGAAGTGTGGTTTGGGGCATTTTTCCTAGAAGCTTAGCCACATGTTCTTTTTGTTTTTTTTCTTCATCATTCCCAATGATCCTATGGGACATCTGACATTCTCTGTAGCACTCCATTTTCTGTTTAAAGCAGTGAGCATTTCTACCCCAGACACTGACCCTTGTGGACCTGAGCCAGTTAATGCTGGGGGGGGGGGGGGCGGGGAGGGAGATAGGCTCATGGGGCAAAGAGAAGGGAAACATTCTCTGCTATGTCAGACAGCCCCAGTAGGGCACTGGTGGCTCACGCCTGTAATTGTAACTATTCAGGAGGCTGAGATCTAAGGATCACCATTCCAAGCCAGCCTAGGCAGCCTAGTCTGAAACTCTTTATCTTCAATTAACCACCAAAAAGCCAAAAGTGGAGCTGAAGCTCAAGTAGTAGAGTGCCATACTTGAGCGACAAAGCCTAGGCATAGCACACAGGCCTTGAGTTCAAGCCTGGGACTGGCACAGAGAGGAAGGAGGAGACAGACAGACAGACAGACAGACAGACAGACAGACAGACAGACAGAGACAGAGAGACTGGCACAGAGACATGGGTGGAGGGAGGGAGAGGGAGAGAAAGTCCCAGAAAGTCAGCCTAACTCCATGCCACCACCAAGGCTTTACCCACAGCTGATAGAACCTGATCCTCAGGTAAGGCTTGCATGGCAGAGAACAGAGAAGCCAAAAGATCCCAAGGTCCTCAGCATCACCATGTGGCTGGTTTGAGTCCAGACCCACAGAGCCCTGGACAGTTCCCTTCCCTGAGCTAATGCATGTGGTTTAACCAACTGCCCTTGGCCTCCTGTTCCTGGAAGCCCAAGCATTTACACAGATGCAAGAAGAAGGCAGCAATTTATAGGGAATGAATCTGCATCCCTCCTGCCGTGCCCGGGGCTGGCCCCTTCCCCTACAGCCTTCACAGCCCCTCACCCTCCCCATCCCCCCTCCATGAACTTTACTCTAGACCACGTATCCTTCCCCTGCCCCTCGCATCCTTCCATGATCTCTTAGATGGGCGTACAGTGGTCTTGTACTTGTCAGCTCACACATATGGTAAGCGACAGAGCTGCAGGTCTGGAGGCTGCCCAGATTCCAGGCTTTTAACCACTAAGTTTAATGTAATGCACCATCCAGCCTCATTATGGACAAAAGAGGCGGGGGCGGGGGGGGGGAGTATGGCTTTGAGCCAAACAAATCAAGTTTAGCTCCATATTTGCTCTCTGGCCTTGAATGCCCTTCTTCAGTCTCCCGTGACATGTAGTTGGCGACGCCAACGTCGCAGAGTCTGGGAGCATCATCTGTGCTGTCCAATGGCATCAGGCATTTTGTGGTTGACTCTGGCTAGTGATGAGTCCTGGCCGAAGCATGGAGTGGAGAGAGCATGTGTCCCTCGTGGCCCATGGGCGTCCCACGGGGGGGGGCAGTCTGTCCAGCAAGGCAGAGGGCCCACGAGTGGGATGGCAGGTGTCCTATTCAACAGTGCCCGGGGCCCATCTACCACACACTTTGTGGTGTGAAGCCATTTAGACTAGGGTGGGTGGGGGAAATCATAGCATGCACTAGCCTTTCCTGGCTGATACAGCCTTTGCTCCATATCTGTGTGTCTAGCATTTGTGCATTCAATAACTAAGGATGATAAAAAAACAAACAAACAAACAAAAAGGCATTTTTTTCCCCACGAACTAGGATTGAACCCAGGGCCTCAGACTTGATCCATGTCCCCAGTCATGTTTCTTTTCAGTTTGTTATTCAGGTAGGGTCTCGTGCTTTACTTTTCTCAGTTGGGCCTCTGATCATTAGCCTCCGAGCTCTGACTCTGGAGTAGCTGGGACCACTGGTATTACAGCCATGCCCAGCTTGTTTTTTGAGATAGGGTACGGCTAACCTTTGCCTGGGTTGGCCTTGAGCCATGATCCTGAGATCTCTTTCCGAAGGAGCTGGGATTACAGAAGTGAGCCTCCGTACCTAGTCTTAATTATTTTTTAAAATAACATCTGTATCAAACATGCACAGACTTTTTTTCTTTTCTCATCATTATTTCCTAATAATTAACAACTGGAGATAGCATTTGTATTACACTGGCTATTAAATGATTTCGTGATGCCTTAAAGCATATGGAAGGATAGCCATAGGTTATAATGCAACCACAATGCCATTTCTATGAAGGAGTTGCACATCTGTGTGTTTTGGAATCAGAAGGGGAAGGGTCACAGGCACTGAGGGAGGAGTGTACACACAATATTATCATTTATTGGATCATTGATTAAAACACTGTTTTGCTTAGTTGGGCAAAATGAAAAACGTAGGCAATAGTCCTCAAGATCCCAGCTCAGAACATCTGGATGGGCTCTGAGCTCTGCAGTTTTCTGTAAACCCCCAACCCCCTTCATCTGATGCATTCTTAAGCCTGACACACCTGTGTAGCAGGTTGAAGCAGTGTCTGGTACTTGCTAGATAAGCATTCTACTACTTGAGCCACTACCCTAACCCTTGTAACCTTTGTTATTTTTTTTGAATAGAGTTTTGCTTTTTTTGTCCAGTTTGGGTTGGACTGTGATCCTCCTATTTATGCTACTGCATAGCTAGGGACGTCAGGCACACACCACACACCCAGCTTCTTTTGGGCTGAGATGGAGTACTGAAAACTTTTTGCCCAAGCTGGCTTTGAACTACGCTCCTCTGGATCTCTGACTCTTAAGTAGCTAGGATTATTGGCATGAGCCACCATGCCTACCTGACCCCTTTTCTTGAGGGTCATGTAGACTGGAGAGGACAAATGCAGAGATAGAAAAGTGACCAAACTGGGCATGTGGTCTGAGATATGTGAGGGGGGGAGGGGGCTGCTGCCTTCTCTCTCTGAGTCATGTGACTAGCACCAGGAGTATTTTGAGCTACAGCATCAGCCATGGCCACCTGAATGCTTGGCTCAGCTAAACCAGAGCCATAGATCTTACAAAGCAGCCCCTTCTAACAAGACCACATTGCATATAAAATAGGTACTAAAGAATGTGCAGAAGGCCAGGCGCCTGTGGCTCACGCCTGTAATCCTAGCTACTCAGGAGGCTGAGATCTGAGGATCATGGTTTGAAGCCAAGCTGGGTGGGAAAGTCCAGGAGACTCATCTCCAGTGACACCAAAAAGATAAAGTAGAGCTGTGGCTCAATTTGAGCAAAAAAGCTCAGGGACAGTGCCCAGGCCTTGAGTTCAAGCCCTGGGACTGGAAGAAGGAAGGGAGGGAGGAAGGAAGGAATGAATGAATGAAGGAAGGAAGGAAGGAATAAGGGAGGGAGGGAGGGAGGGAGGGAGGGAGGGAGAAAGAAAGAAAGAAAGGAAGGAAGGAAGGGAGGGAGGGAGGGAGGGAGGGAGGGAGAAAGAAAGGAAGAAAGAAAGGAAGGAAGGAAGAAAGGGAAAGAAAGAAAGAGAGAATGAGAGAAAGGAAGGAAGGAAGAGAGGGAGAGAAGGAGGGAGAGAGGGATCAAGAACAACCTCACATGGCCATTGAGAGAATCCAGTAAAGTATAAACTTGGGGGTAGAGTCTGACTCATAGAATAAAAGACAATGAAAACTCCAGCTACCTTTGTCGCCATTATCATCAGAGCCTTCTTCTTATCACACCTACTGCCATAATTGCCTCTCAGCCCAGCTGTGGGCATCGTCAACATATTATCCATCACAATCCGCTTCTGCCAGCCCCAAATGACTTTCCTCCGCCCCCTCCAAGAATGGCTAGTGTTCTCAGAATTCTCCACAAGTTCTCCATTGTCTTGCGCTCTGTCATGATTGCACAGAGCCCCATCCCCAGGAAGTGTCTGTAGTTCCCCAGTTTGTGGCTGGCAACTCCATTCCTGCCCCAGAGTCAGCTAAGAAGATATGAGCCAGCCTTAGGCTTACTGACTAGATGTCTCCGCACTGTGAGGTATTTGGGATCTATTCTTGATTAGCATAAGCCACTTATGGAGTGGTTCCCATCTCTCCCCCTGGGAGGATCACAATCAAACAGGCCTCTGGGCTTTGGGTATTGTTAATAACAGAAAAAGACCTATAATGGCCGGGCACTGGTGGCTCACACCTGTCATCCTAGCTACTCGGGAGGTTGAGATCTGAGGATCGTGGTTCAAAGCCAGCCTGGGCAGGAAAGTCCATGAGACTCTTATCTCCAATTAACTGTCAAAGAACTGGAAGTGGTGCTATGGCTCAAAGTGGTAGAGCACCAGCCTTGAGTGAAAAAGCTGAGAGACAGAGCCCAGGCCCTGTGTTCAAGCCCCACGACCAACAAAAAAAGAAAAAAGAATAAAAGCCCTCTGACCGATTTTATTTTCTTCCGGGAGAAACTCAAAAGACTCAGGCACTTGTGTTTGGAATAATAACACTGCCCAGGCCACCAGGAGGGCAAACCTGGCCCTTCTTCACTCAACTTGCACATATTCCGAGAGCAGTGGGCAAAATTTGGATTATTGGTGAAGCATTCTTTGAGGTTTCACGCTGAACCAAGTCCCTATGGCTATGCAAGGAGAGAAAACCAGAAAATTCTCCCACACCCAAAGTGGTGTAAGAACAGCAAGCCTATCAGGAACAAAAATAATGAAAACAATAACCTAGTTCTCAGACAATAAAATAAAGGAAAGATGGGGAGCTTAACTCTTCTGACAGATTTTAAAGTTCTATATGTGAAAAGTTTCTGCTAGCACCCCCTTGGAGGTGAAAAGTTTCAGGGCTCCTGCTGGTGGCTCATGCCTGTAATCCAGGAGACTCAGATCTGAGGATCATGGTTCAAAGCCAGCCCAGGCAGGAAGTCTGTGAGAGTCTTAGCTCCAATTAACCATGAAAAAGCCAGAAATGGAGCTGTGGCTCAGGTGGTAGAGCACTAGCCTTGAGCAAAAAAAGCTCAGTCCTGGAGTTCAAGCTCTAGGACTGGCACCAAAAAAGAAAGGGAAGGAAAGAAGCGAGGGAGGGAGGGAGGAAGGAAGGGAGGGAGGAAAGGAAAGGAAGGAGAGGAGAGGAGAGGAGAGGAGAGGAGAGGAGAGGAGAGGAGAGGAGAGGAGAGGAGAGGAGAGGAGAGGAGAGGAGAGGAGAGGAGAGGAGAAGTGGAAGGAAATTCACTGGTCTTGTGAAGAGGGAAATCAGAAGGAAGGGCAACAGGAAGTGTGTTCAACGATCAAGGGACCAGAAACCAAAGGGGATCTCAAGGTAGCCAGCCAGAGGCAAGGTGCCTCGGGCAGGGAGGCCAATGCCAAAGCTAGAGGCCACGGTGTGAGAGTTCTCCCCAGAAGGTTACTGCAAAAAATAGGCCTTTCCCAGTTTTCACATGCTGCCCCCAATACAGTCTCATTCCCATCTCTTCTGAGTCATGGGCTGGAACAGTGAGTTCACATTCCAGAGTCTGGACTGACACTTTTGCACTCGTTCACTGTTGATGAAAGCATCATGTGTGCATATGCACGTGTGTCCACATGCATGCTCACTGCTCTTTCATGAAGAAGCTTACTCTATTGTGTAATTTCCAATGGCATCATCTAGCTTACACTGCTGTATTCTGATGACAGCCACGTTCAGGGGATTAAAGAAGGGAGAAAGGTGTGAGAGAGAAAACATTTTTTCATGACTCATCAAAGTGTTAGCCAGGCATGATGGTTCACCCCTATAATTGCAACTTTTTAGAATGCTGAAATTGGGAGGATCATGATTCTGTTGGAGGCCAGCTTGGGAAAAAAGTTCATGAGACCCCATCTCAACCAATAAAAAGCGGAATCTGTATCTGTCATCCCAGCTATGTGGGAAGCATAAATAGGAGGATTGAAGTCCAGACCAGCCTGTGCAAAAAGTTATTTAAGAAAAAAAAAAAAACAACTACCCAGGTGCTGGTGGCTCAGGCCTGTAATCCCAGCTATGCAGGAGGCTGAGTCTGAGGAGTTCAAAGCCAGCCTGGCAGGAAAGTCCATGAGAGTCTTATCTCCAATAAAGTACTCACAAAAAGCCAAAAGTGGCACTGTGGCTCAAATGGAAGAGCACTAGCCTCGAGCACAGAGGCTCAGGGACAGGCCTTGAATTCAAACTCCAGGACCAGCAAAAACAAAAACAAAAACAAAAAACTGAAGCAAAAGGGACTGGGGGTATGTCTCAGGTAGTGAAGTAACTGCTTGTCAAGTGCCAAGTCCTGAGTTCAAACCACAGTACTACCAAAAAATTAAAATATTCCAATAAAAATACTTCAGTTAACATGTACTACAATTTCAGTGGTAGAGTGCTTGCCTTGCAGGTATGAGGTTCGATTCCTCAGCACCACATACGCAGAAAAAGCTGGAAGTGGTGCTGTGGTTCAAGTGGTAGAGCGCTAGCCTTGAGCTGAAGAGCTGAGGGACAGCGCCCAGGCCCAGAGTTCAGGCCCCACAACCAAAAAAAAAAAAAAAAAAAAAAAGTACTACAATTTCAAGTAAGAAAATTGATATTAGAACAAATCCTGGAATGACAAGTTAGAATCAATGGTTTGGGTGTGAACTAAACATTTTGAGGAAAAAAAGAAAGAAGGAAAGAAAGAAAAAGGAAGGAAGAAAGAGAAGAAGAAGAAAAGAAAGAAAGAAGGAGAAAGAAAGGAAGAAAGGAGATAGGGAGGAAAGAAGGGAGGGAGAAAGGAAGGAATGAAGGGAGGGAAGAAGGGAGGGACAGGAATGGGGGGGAGGGGAAGGAAGGATGCTAGACAGCTTTCAGGACAAATCTCTAACTCTTCTGTGTACATTATTTGCATTGTGAACATCTTCCAGAATCCTCAGACCCTTATAAAGGGTTTACACATGTCAACCTGGTGTGTGTGTATGTGTTTGAGTGTGTCTGCACATCTGAGTGTATTTGTGTGTTTCTATTTCTACATTTCCCTGTGTGTGTATCTGTGTATATGTGTCGATATGGGTGTGTATGTGTGTGTGTGTGTGTGTGTGTGTATGTGTCGATATGGGTGTGTGTGTGTGCTGGCTGTGTCTGTGTATCACAGGTGCATGTGTATGCCCGTGTCTCTGTAAGCTTGTGTCCACATGTGTTTGACTGCACGTGGGCCTGTCTCTACACGTGCACGTCTGCCCCTGTGTCTGCATGTCTGGCTGTGTCTCTTTATGCCTGGCTGTGTCTTTTGTCTTGTGTGTGTATGAAATCACGGAAGGAACTAAGCTCCTGTGAGGGTGAAGGTCAATAAATTGCCCCGTGTCAGAGAACAAGAGGTCAGCGGAGACAGGAGGAAATGAAGCGGTGGTGACAGTGGCTCTAGGAATTCCATGTCGGCTTTACAGGGCACTGGCGCCTCCCCAAGGCTTGGAATGTGGGTGGGGGTGGCTGGTCTAGTCTGTGATCTAGAGACCAAAGGGCGGGGACCCCCACCCACCACAGCTCCCGCTGTGTTATCTCTGTTGAGCAGCCAGGGAAACTGAGTCTAGTATTTTTTTTAAACATTGGAGAGCTGCCAGCAGGGGCCTGTGTATGGAATGGCGCACCCAGAGGAGGAGGCTGCCTGCCTGTAGGGCAGGATTCTCCAACACCCCTCCAATTTCTTGGCTATCTTTTTTCACTGTTGCCTGTCCTGGGGCTTGAACTCAGGGCCAGAGAGCTGGCTCAGCTTTTTCACTCAAGGCTACTACTCTACCACTTGAGCCACAGCTCTACTTTTGGCTTTTGGTGGTTAATTGGAGATAAGAGTCTGACTTTCCTGCCTGGGCTGGCTTCAAACTTTGATCCTCAGAACTGAGCCTCCGGAGTAGCTAGGATGACAGGTGTGAGCCACCAGTGCCCAGCCATTAGAAACCATGCAACATCAGAAGCCCTCCTGAACTCCCAAAAGCATTGAGATTTGTGACCGGAGAGGTACTCTCCAGAAGGTTTTGTTTTGCTTGCTTTTAACTTTCCATTTTGGAAAAATTCAGGATTAGTCAGGCATGGTGGCATACATCTGTAATCCCAGCTGCTCAGGAGGCTGGAAGCCAGCAGGGGCAGAACAGCTTGTGAGGCTGTGTCTCCAAAATAACCAAAAAAAAAAAAAAAAAAAAGGACAGAGGTGTGGCTCAAGTGGGAAAGCAAGCAAACCGAGTAGGTGTAGGGCTTTGAGTTCAAGCCTCAGAACTGCCAATAAATAAATAAATAAAATAAAATAAACGTGAGTCAATCTGTGTTCAGAAGCAGTTACGAGCAGTGCGAGAGATTGCTATTGTTTGTTGATGCAATGATTTCATTCAGCTACGGAGGAAAAGCCTCATTCTCTGTGAGCCCCAGCTTCCTCCTCTTCTGACGGGAAGCTGTGTTTACTTGGTGCTGAAAGTCAGGCTATTGATTAAGAAACCTGAGCGAGGTGGTTGGGAGAAAGCCATGGGGCTCCTAGGAGCTGTGGATTAGCACCTTTGGGGGAGGGGGAGGGGGCAGGAGGGGACAGGTTTTGCACACAGAACAGTAGGGTGCGCACAAAGCAGGGGCCGAGAATGGTTGGGAACGAAATCTAATCTGCAGGTTTGCTGTGTTCTGTGGGAACGCCGTGGGTGCTGGGGGCAGGGCCGGGGGAAGCACTCAGGGGTCAACTGGAGGGTATGGGGACTGAGGAGGTTCATGTGGAGTGGGATGCTGTGGGGAAGTCAACTCAGCCTAGCGATCTCATCATCCAGTCACTCAGCAAAATATTTATTGAACACCTACTATGTACCCTGTGGAGAGACCTTCCAGGAAATGATAAGTATGCTGCACAGAAGTGATTACAATTTGAAGAGTCCACAGAACTCCGGCCCTAACCTTCATATCCTCCCTGTGGGGATGAAATGTTTCGAATGTTTTCCAGGACTTATAACTGAGAGCATTTTCTCAGCCATGATGGAGACAAATGTGCCTTCATTTTCCTGCTATTCCGAAATGACTAACAGCTCACATACCATACTTCCATTCGGGATGGTTTAAGGAACACATCCCAAATAAAACGTGCTTAATTGTTAAATGAGCATCTAGATGCACATGTTAACTGAGTATCTTGCAGTACACGTGGGACACAGAGACACTGTCTGCTATCTATCTATCGATCTATCTATCTATCGATCTATCGATTGATCTATCGATCTATCGATCTATCTATCTATCTATCTATCTATCTATCTATCTATCTATCTACCTACCTATGTTCAGCACTCCAGACTGAACCCAGAGCCTTGCTTTTGGTAGGATGGAAGAGGGTGACATTTTCAGTCTCAATTTAGATGTCATTTTCTTCAGGCAGACCTCCTTGAGTCTCCTGGTTGGGTCTAGGTGCTTAAATTACTCTTCTCCTTTCAATAGACACATTCTACATACTACTGTGTCCATCATGGCTCCTGTTTGACCTTGAGTTCTTGGGAACGAGTTTATGTTTCATCACACCTTCCTGCAACCTTACCATGGGAACTGGCATTGGTACTATGTATTGCTACTGTGTGTGGTATCAGAGATGGAAGTCAGGGCCTTGCATTTGCTAAGCATGTATTCCAGCGCTGAGCAATGCCCCCACACACACATATTCCAGCGCTGAGCCATGCCTACTGCCCAGTGTGGCATGCTGCCACAGCTACCTGGCACTGTGCTTTCCTACCAAAGTCCCTTGCTAACTGCTCCAGTAACCTAAGGAGTCAAGGTGGCCTCCTGCCACAGGCCCATAAGAAAGCTCAGGCTGAGACATTAAGAAACTCAGTGTAAACCAGGTGTCAGTGGCTCACACCTGTAATCCTAGCCACTCAGGAGGCAGAGATATGAGGATCACAGTTCAAAGCCAGCCTGAGTAGGAAAGTCCCATAAGACTCTTGATCTCCAAATAAGCACCCAAAAGCAGAAAGTCAATCTGTGGCTTTAAGTGTCAGAGTGTTAGATTTGAACAGAAAAAGCTAAAGAACAATGCCTAGGCCTTGAGTTCAAGCCCTAGTACCGGAATGCACGCAGCACCTGGTGTTTCTTATTTCTGTCTCTTTCTTTGCCACCCTCCCTGGCCTGAATTCTTGAGGTTTGGGAATGGTAGGAAGTGCTGGGTGCTGGGCACCATGTGGCGGGTTGGCTGGGTGGGTGGGAAGCCAGAACAATGAGGAGGAGTGCATGTTCACAGCTGGCAACCACGCTGCACACCAGACACGGGGATCTCCCTCCATCACTGGACCACAGCGTGGAGACCACCGGAGGAGAAGCGGCTCACATCCTCTGAGTGGGGAGTCCACCTTGTGTCCGACAGGCGCCATCTGCTAGCTGATTTGGAACAAATGGGTGCGTGAATGCTTGGACTGTGATGTTGTCTGATGCTCTGGCAGAAAGAAAGAATTGGGGGGAAAAGAAACCAAACCAAACAAAACCAAGAAAATGCCTCAAAATTCCCCCCATATCCACATCTGGAAGACAAGATCCACACCTCATGGCACATTTAATTATTAATATCATATAAAGAAGCTCCCCCCATGTTGCTTTTCCAGGGAGCCCCCAAAGCTTCTGGGGATCTGGTTCTTTTGTGGATCTTTCCTGCCCCTACCCGTAAATCTGACCCTTTCCCTGGCCAGGGCGGGCAGCGGCCTCAAGAACTTGAGACTTACCGGAGCAAACAAACTTTGCAAAAACAATCTGTCCCATAAACAAAGCCGGTGGAAAGCATCCAGCAGCGCACACAATGCAGCTAATCTCCTGGGCACACATTTCCCGGCCGGGGTATCAGGTTGGACCCCACTTCCTTCTAGGTAGAAAGGCCACTTGGCCAGAAGATCCAAGAACAACAATGATTTGCAAATTCTCTCCCCCCTCCCCCACACTTGTCTGAACCGTAACAGACAGGAATTCAGAGTGGGGAGCTGCTCCTCCTTTTTTATTAAAGTAGCCCCACAAATTGAAGACACATTGGAAACTTCTACAGCCCTTGCCTTCGGCTCTGGACCACTGATGAGCACGGAATTTGAGGATAAAGAGGTTTAAAACTTCCCAGAACTGTACTTTCCCACCCATTTAAGGGAGAGGGTGTGTAGACTGCCCAGCCTCACTGGTGCTTGGTGAGGGTAAGGGTAGCTTGGCCCCTGGCACAGACAAAACAACAACAGAAAATATTAAATAAAAGTCAGCAAGGACATAGAGAAAAACCAGAGCACTTGTCCGCTGTTAAAGTGAATGTGCTATGCAAAGTAATAGGAGGCTTGTTTTTGTTTTTTTTTCTTAAAAAAGGGAACAACAACAGCAAAAATAGAATTACTATGCAATGCTAGGTACACATCCAAAAGAGCTGAAAGAAATTCTTTTTTTGTTTGTCAGTTGTGGGGCTTGAACTCTGGGCCTGAATGCTGTCTCTGTGCTCTTCAGCTCAAGGCAAACGCTCTACCGCTTGAGCCACAGCACCAATTCCAGTTTTCTGATGGTTTACTGAAGATAAGAGTCTCATGGACTTTCTTTGCCCAGGCTGGCTTTGAACCGAGATCCTCAGATCTCAGCCTCCTGAATAGCTAGGATGACAGGTGTGAGCCACTGGTGTCCAGCTAGAAAGAATTTCTTACAAGTGCCGGGCACCGGTGACTCACACTTGTTATCCTATCTATTCAGGAGGCTGAGATCTGAGGATCATAGTTCGAAGCCAACTCTGGGCAGGAAAGTTTATAAGATTCTTATCTCTAATTGACCACCAGAAAATGGGAAGTAGAACTGTGGCTCTAAGTGCTAGGGTGCTAGCCTTGAGTGAAAACGCTCAGGGACAGCACTGCCGTGGCCCTCAGTTCAAGTCCCACAACTAAGGGGAAAAAAAAAAAAGGAATCTTACATCTGTGTTCAGCCAAGACCCCAAAACAAGCATGTATAAATGATGGCTGCACTGGGCACGCAGAGAGGGGACCGGCAGTGAAGCCCTGGCATACCCACTGCATGACACTTAAGATGCAGACACACATGCACAGAATCCCACAGTGATGGTGGATTCACTGGGGCCAGACTCCAGTCCCAGCCCCGCCGCTTGCTCATGTGTGACTGTGGGCAAATCACCACTGGGTCTAGTTTTCTCGTGTGGAAAGTGGGGAAGTGACATTATCTGGCCCAGAGGGTCACTAAGGATCCACATATGACAAATGTGTACAAAGTACTTAACTTGGTGCTAAGTACTTGGGCTTAGTGTGACTACGGTTCTGCAGCTATTACGTGGCAAGATGCAGACCTACATTTTGAACCAAGGCCATGTAAATTGCCTACTTAAAAAGCTGGTCCCTTGGGTCTCTTCTGAGCATTGCAGGATGTTTCCTATCTCCAGCCCCTGCCTGGGCCTCTGGGACTAAGTTTCCCCCACCATATTCAAGGCCTCCAACTGAAAACAACTTTTAGAGATTCTCCTAGACAAAAGGACTCAGTTTCAGAGTGGCTTGGTAGTGCATGCCTGTAACCCCAGCTACTTGGGATGCAGGAAAATTTCAAGTTCCAGTTCAGCCCAGGCAGTTATTGATACTCTATCTCAAAAACAAAATACAAATCCTGTGCCAATTGCTCACACCTGTAATTCTAGCTACACAAGAATCTGAGATCTGAGGATCAGGGTTCAAAGCCCACCTGGGCAGGTAGGAGGGTGTGGCACAAATGTAGAGCACTCGCCTCAAATATTTGAGGCCCTGGGTTCAGTCCCCAAAAACTTAATTCCTTGTCCCACCTCCAGCATCTCTGCTGTCTGAATCTCACCATGCATGTTGCCCACCATGACAAGAGCCTTCGATCCCAGCTTTAATCCCGGCAGCCAGGGGCAGCCATCGCTACACAATTCAGGGCAGTCTCAACACAATGCCCACATACGTTCAATGTCTTCTGGGCTCAGCCGCACGACCTGCATTCCCCACCCCCCCCAACCCCCCTCACATCCTCCAAAAAGCTTATGCGGTGCATGTTACCATTCCATTTCACAGATGGGGAAGTGGAGGCAGGGAAGGGAGGCCTCTGCAGCCTCCACTCCCACAGCCAGAAGAAGGGCAGAGGCAGGCCCGACCTGCTTGTGGGGGCTCTGCCGCAGCAGGGCAGAGGATCAGGGGGCTCCGTGCCCCTCCAGTGCAGGCACAGCTCCCCCTCCCTCAGTTTCCTCATCAGCAAACAAGGGCTGGGGACCCAGTGCGGCCTTGGGCTGCTCATGCTGCCTCCTGAGGCTGGAGTCTTGGGTGAGACCCAGAAAGCTGAGCAGCCGCAGGCCCAGGGCAGGCCCCGCCTGTGGCCGGCCTGCTGGCCAATCACAGGGCACCTCCCCCCACCCCCTCAGGCAGGTCCAGGTGTCTACTTGATCTCTACTTGATCTCAGGGCATTCCAGGACAGCAAGGATGCGATCTTGGCAGGACTATGGGGCCCAGTTCCCAGGGGATGTGGACAGTCGCCCTGGGTCCTCTCCAGAAGATGCTGTCCCCCAGGGGAGGAGGGGTGCTTCCAAGGACAGAAAGGGAACAGCTCTGGTGGCTGGGAAGACCCTCCCAGGGCCTCCCGTGCCAGGTGCTCTGTGTGCACACATGCGCTGTTAACCATCACCCCTGCCACCTGCCGAGGGTCCCACCGTCCCCTGCAGACGCCCAGGGTTTTCTGATTGAGCATTTATACAGGTTCCTGACCCTCACAGGTCCTGCCAGGCAAAGGCAGGATTGTCCTCATGGTAAAACTGAGATTCGAGACCTAAATAAGGTGCCCGGTGGGTTGATAAAGGGCAGAGCTGGGACTCTAGCCAGCAAATGGCCTCTCGCCACATTCTGCCTCACTGACAGAACCTTCTAGGCCTCCACCTCCTCCCACCTGTCTGAGATGTCAGTTCTCCTTCTTTTTTTTTTAATCCTTGTACCAGTACTGGGACTAGAACTCAGTGCCTGGTGCTTGTACTAGGCTTTTTCACTCACAGCTGGCTCTCTATCGCTTGAATCATGCCTCCAGTCCAGCTTTTTGCTAGTTAACTGGAGATGGAGTCTCACAGACTTTTCTGTTCAGGAAAGGCTTTGAACCACCACAATCCTCAGATCTCAACCTCCTGGGTAACTAGGATTATAGGTGTGAACCACTGGTGTCTTGCTTTTACTAACTTTCAGTTAGATCCTATGGCTAACTGAAGCCAGAAGATGGTCGGGGAAGAATAACTTATCAGAATAACCTATCAGAAAACAGGAGGCAGCGCTTTCCATTGGTACCCAGTGCGCAGAGAAGGTGAAAGACATTAACCACACTTCCTGAGTGTAAACTACATACCCAGCCCTGACCCTGGACCAAAGACAGTCCCAATCTGTACAGGCGTCTAGCAAGCGAGGAGATGACTCATAACCACCAAGATCACACAATTAAGAAGCCGCATAAGCCCGAGGTCATACCTGTAATCCTAGCAGCTCAGGAGGCTGAGGTCTGAGGATCATGGTTAAAAGCCAGCCTGGGCAGACAAACCTGAGTGATACATCTCTAATTAAAAGGTTGGAAGTGGTGTTGTGGCTCAAGTGGTAGAGTGCTAGCCTCAGGCAAAAAAGCTCAGGGACAGCGCCCAGAGCCTGAGTTCAAGCCCCAGGCCCAGTGTGCATGTGAGTGAGCACGCGTACACGTGTGCATAAACACACGCGTGCATGTGCACACACACACACACACACACACACACTCATGCAGATTGGGTTTAAACTAAGTCTAAGAAGCTCCTCCATATTGTCTCCTGAGTTGTGGAACTGTAACCCCTCTGTACAAGAAAAAAAATGTAAATAAAAAGTCACACCCAGCCGGGCGCTGGTGGCTCACGCCTGTAATCCTAGCTACTCAGGAGGCTGAGATCTGAGGATCGCGGTTCAAAGCCAGCCCGGGCAGGAGAGACCGTGAGACTCCTATCTCCAATAAAACCACCAGAAAACCGGAAGTGGTGCTGTAGCTCAAGTGGTAGAGCGCTCGCCTTGAGCTGAAGAGCTAAGGGACAACGCCCAGGCCCAGAGTTCAAGCCCCATGACCGACAAAAAAAAAAAAAAAAAAAAAAAAAAAAAAGTCACACCCATAAAATAAAATGCCTCCTTTGAAAGTAAATATATATATATATATATATATATATATATATATATACATATATATGAAAGGAGCAAGAGAAATATGAAAGAAAAATAGAGAGGGTAAATGTGATTGTAGTACATTTGTGCGTGTATGGAAGTATCTCAGTGAAACCCCTTTGTTCAATTAGTATATACTAATAAAACTGTTCAATCCTCTCCCCACCCCCCCCAAAAGAAGCCCCTCCTCCTGTGGGGTGCGGTGGGGTGGGGAGCAGGAAACCTCAAAGTTCCAGGCAGACAGCGAAGCAGCCAAGGCTCAAGCTACAGGAGTGAAGTACTTGTCCCAGAGGAAAGGCTGTGTCTCCCCCGGGTCATCCGCCCACCAAATGGTCACTGTGGAACACGGGAGGAACCAGTCCAGTGCCAACCTGCCATGTCATTTCCAGAATCCCTGGCTCCATCACTCAGCCCCCTGCTGCAGGAAACCAGAGAATCCTGGCATCTGCCTGGCCAAGAGCCCAAGGCCACAGAGCCTGGGGGAGGGGTGACCTGAGCCCCAAGAATGAGGTCTGGGCTCCTCTTTCCCACCTTGGAAGTCACACCAGGGCAAATGCTGCACTAAGGTGACTCTTTTTGTTGTTGTTGGTCATGGGGCTTGAACTCAAGAGCCTGGGCGCTGTCCCTGAGCTATTTCACTCAAGTCTAGCACTCTCCCACTTTGAGCCACAGCGTTACTTCCTGTTTAATGGGAGTGATTAATTGGAGATAGGAATCTCACAGACTTTCCTTCCCTGGCTGGCTTCGAACTGTGATCCTCAGATCCCGGCCTCCTGAGTAGCTGGGATTATAGGCATGAGCACCAGCCACCATTCCACAGCTACTTCTGAAGCTCTTCTCACAGTCTGAGGCTATCTCTCCATCCTCTTCATCAGTTCCTTCTAAGACTAAAGTTCTACCTGTTGGTCAAGTCTGAAAGGATCCGTCACATCCATCCCAGAGGACCACGCGGAGGCAGGCAGCACAGGAGAACGATTATTACAAGGTTTATTAGAAGAGCCATATTTGCCCCAGAAAGAGAGCACAATGCGACTTCTGCTATCTAGGTCAAAGCAGGGTCTGGGGGTAGGAAGTGAGGTAGATGGGAGCTCAGGTGGGTCTGGGCAGAGAGAGGGAGGGGCCAGCTGTATGGCGCGAACTCCAGGGCAGGGAGCTCAGGTTTGGGTGGAGCTGAGGACCAAAGGTGGCATAATGCTTACAAAGTCTGACTTAAACACATTATTTCCTTTTATGGGTCATGTTTTGGGGTTACGTACAATAACTCCTCCCCTGATACTAGATCTTGAAGATTTTCCTCCCCATTTTCTCAATTCTTCGGGCTGTATATATGGTCCACTATGTTAATATTTGTACAAGGTCTGATACTTGGAGGGTGGTTCATATTTTTGTGTTGAGTACTCACTTGAGTTGAGTGAGAATAACCAGGCTCACACCTGGAAGACTCAATACTCAAGAGGCTAAGATCTGAGGATGTGGAATTCTTATCTTTAATAACTGCCCAAAAGCCGGAAATGGAGGTGTGCCTCAAAAAGAAAAAAGCTAAACTACAGCACACTAGGCCCTAAATTCAAGCCCCAGTATCAAGACACACACACACACACACACACACACACACACACACACACACACACACACACACACACACACACACACACACACACACACACAGAGTGGAGCATACTTACATTGTTCTTTCTTAACTCTCTTTCAGTAGATTCTGTGGCCTATATTGAAGTCTCGGCCCCTTTATAGTAAGCCTTAATATCAGGTGGAGCCTATGTAGCCTTCCATTTTGTTCTACCAAAAAATCATCAGTGATCCTCTAGAGACTGTGTTAAATTTGTAAAATAAACTAATCTGAGGAGAACTGATGTTTTTACTAGATCGAGTCTTCCAGTTCATAAACATTGTATAGTTTTCTGTTTATTCATATCTTCTCTTCTTTCTCTCACTAATATTTTATACTTTTCTTGTATAAAATTTGTACTATTTTGTTAGGTTTATAATGCCTAAGTAATTTTTTGAAGGATAGTAAAGGATCTTGCTTTTTTTTTCATTTTGGATACAACTGTTCATGACTAATCTATGAGAAAACAACTGATTTTTGCATATGGACTTGCATTCTGTAATTTTGCTTCAGTAAACCATTTATTACTGCAAGGAGTTGTCTGACTTTATTTTTCTATGCTGACACTGGGGCTTGAACTCAAGGTCTGGGTGCTGTCCCTTAGCTTTTTTGCTGGTGCTCTACCACTTGAACTGTACCTCATATTCTGGCATTTTGCTGGCTAACTGGAATTAAGAATCTCATAGACTTTTTTTCTGCCTGGGTTGCCTTTGAACCACAATCCTCAGATCTCAGCCTCCTGAGTGGCTTGGATTACAGGTATGAGCCACCAGTACCTGACTTATCCGGTTTTCCTTTTTGGTTGTAGTAGGGTTGGAACTGAGGGACTTGCATTCATTTGCTTGCTCACTGTGCCACTTGAATTATATGTCTAGCCCTGTTTTATTTTTGGAGATAGAATTTCACAGACATTACTGTCTGAGCTGGCCTTGAACCTCAGGATTCCAGGCATAAGCCACTGGTGCCTAGCCTGAGAATTGTTGTGTTGTTGTTGTTTGATGAGTCCTTCTTGCCATTCCATGAATCACCGGGTCTGTTCTCAGCCTGACTATCCTCCATCTCCTTGCTCCAGGAACCTGAGTCTCCTGTTTCTGCCCTGGCCATACCAGGAGCCTGGGGCACTAGGATCTGCACAGGAGCAGCACAAAGACAGAGATTTGTTCCTTACCTGCAGTCAGACCGGGGCATGAAGTCAATTCATTTACTCCTAACGCATGTTAAGTTCTGACTGTGCAAAGTTCCTTGCTAAGTACTAGGAAACAAATGTATGGAGGATCATAAAGACCAACCCTACCTTTTTATGGCTGTATATTGGTCAACAATTGCCTTGAAACTTGCGTGAGCAAGCGCCTGGAAGGTTTTGAAGTTTAAACAACTATTGGTTGATACATAGTGCATTTTTTTCACATTGAGATATGAACTACTGGATTACTACTTCCTGCACATTACAGACTTTGCTTGGGAATCTGGCTACCTGGATCCTGATTCTAGCTCTACTGGACAACCTGCGGCAGTGACTTAACCACTCACTCTGTGCATCATGTTCTAATCTATAAACTAGAGATCAATAATGGTACCTACCTCCAATGTTGCTGGGAAAATCAAAATCAGGTCTGGGAGCGGCGCATTTGCTCTCCTGATAAAGACATAGAAAACCCCGCAAAAGAAGATGAAAATAAAAATCCCAGACAGATCCAGGTTCTCTCCTTCCTGCCTGCCCTGCGTCTCGGTAGATGCTACCTGTGTTGAATGGTACAAATGAAGAACAGAGCAATGTCCACTTCCTTTGCAATTTCTTTGGTAAGCATGCCAAGGTGGCAGCAAGCCAACTTTTGAGAACAAAAACTGCTGGCTCATTTTAATAGCTGCTGCCCTCCAGAGCGGTCAGATTGTTTCACAGGGAGGTGTACAGGTTCCATTTTTCAGGCCCATACCTAAGTTTAATTTAAAAGGAATGATACTGTAGCCCACTGACATATCCCTAAGTCAGATCTGGACTCACGTCGCATCCTGAAGTAGTGAAGTTGGTGAGAATAAAAAAACATGACTAAAATAAGGAGAATAGCGGTGAACGTGGGAGCAGCTAACCCATGCCGGATGCTGTTCTCAACGCCGTGCCCGAATTAACCCATTTTTGCTTAAGGCTAGCCCTCTATCACTTGAGCCACAGCCCCACTTCTGTCTTTTTTTGGTGGTTAATTGGACATAAGAGTCTCATGAGCTTTCCTGCACAGGCTGGCTTTGAACCATGATCCTCCAATTTCAGCCTCCGGAACAGCTAGGATTACAGGCCCGGCAAGTATGCACACTTTTATAGGGCTACTAGAGTGTGTTTCCTTTAGAAAGGAAGCCCATTATGTTCAAAAAGTCCTTAAAGGTGTTAGAGACCTCAGAAAGATGCTGAGTGGCTGATTTAGGGCCCCCGAGTAATTTGCATCCAGACAAGCCAGTCCCAGGGACAAAGATACAAGCTGATGGCCAGAGGGTGAAAGAGAATGAGCCATAGGAAATGTCAATGAAGAGTAAGTGGGAGGGAGGAAAGAAAGATGTCTTAAAGACCTGTCTGGCACCAGTGGCTCATGCCTTGGAATCCCAGTTACTCAGGAGGTTGAGATGTGAGGATTAAGGTTTGGAACCTGGGCAGGAAAGTCTGTGAGACTCCATTGTCAATTAGCCAGCAAAAATCCAATCAGGAGGTGTGGTTCAAGTGGTAAAGCATTAGTCTTGAGCAAGCAAGTCAAGCAAGCCCTGAATTCAAGACCTGCTACTGGCACAAAAATAAGAAAAGATAAAGGAGACCTGGGCTTTTGGTCTGTTGAAATAGGAGGTCAAGACAGAGGGAGAAGGGGAGAGATGGAGGAGGAGAATTTTGAGAAACATACAGTCCTCACAGAGCAAGGACAATTTGGAAAAAGCCATCCATGCCTTAGGGAGGCAATGGGGCACTTTTGGGGTGATAAGTCTTGTTCTATTTGCTTCACAGGATGTGGGAGTTGGAAGCAGTTTTGCTAGTTTCTCTGGAGTTCGCTGCCTATGGCGGGCAGGCTTGATGGGAATGCAGGACCCTTGTGGCCATTGGCTTCCCGGTGGTCTCATTCCCAGGCCGCGCCATTGGCTTCCCCAGGGAAAAATGACATCCTTTTTCTGAGGTGAGATGCGCGGAATAAATCAAGTTCCCCAGGTGGAAAAGGTGAAGAAGGTGGAACCCGGAGGCAAAGGGTGGTGCGTGTCAAGTGGGTTACAGGGTCTCAGGAAAGGAGAGAGAACACCTGTGGTTATGGGGGAGTTGTAGACACCCCGAGTCCCATAAACACAGAGGAACCCCATAACTATGATGGAGATCCTGGGGTGGGTGGCTGAGTGGCAAATGGTGACATTGTAATTTCCCATGCTTTCTGTATGTTTTTTTTTGGCAGTACTTGGGTTTGAACTCAGGACCTTGACCCTGATAGGCAGGCGCTTTACCACTTGAGCCACACCCCAGTCTCTGTTCTTGTGCTTTTGACTGCACCTCTTTCCTACCATCACTTTGCCTGGAGATATTTTCCAAGTTTAGATTATCTGCTCATGCGGATAATCTTAGCTACTCAGGAGGCTGAGCTTTGGAGCATCATGGTTTAAAGCCAGCTTGGTCAGTAAAGTCTGTGAGACTCCATCTCCAAAATAACCAGCAAAAAGCTGGGCAGGAGGTATGGTCCAAAATGAATGCTAGCTGTATGTAAGCAAAGCTGAGCTTGAGCACAAGGCTGTGAGTTTAAGCTCTGGTACTGGTAAGAAAAAAAAAAGTATCTTAAGAGTGGAGATCTAGCCAGGCGCTGGTGGTTCACACCTGTAATCCTACCTACTCAGGAGGCTGAGATCTAAGGATCACGGTTCGAAGTTACCCCAGGCAGGAAAGTCTATGAGACTCTCATGTCTAATAGACTACTCAGAAAAGGCCAAAAGTGGAGCTGTGGCTCAAGTGGTCAAGCACTAGCCTTGTGCACAAAGAAGCTCAGGGACAGCGGCCAGGTCCTGAGTTCAAGCCCCAGGACTGGCACAAAAAAAAAAAAGAGTGGAAATGACTTCTCTAGGGCTCTTGTAGCTAGGATACAAGCTCTGCTCCTGGCTATGGGTCCAAGGTCTATGGCCGGGTCCTGCTGCAGATTCTGAGTCATCAAATACAACCTGACACTCTACTCAACTAGCTAAAATAGGTTCTGTTGCTTACAACTGAGTGTTCTGACAAACGCAGGAAGGGCGATTGAGTAAACAGAAGGAAAAGGCGGAAAACAAGGTAGGAAGACTCATGCCTGTGACAGAAATGGAACTACGGTGGTAGAGGTGAGCCAAAAAGCTCAGGGACACCACCCAGGCCCTGAGTTTGAGCCTCAGGACTGGCACAAAAGAAAAGAAAAGAAAAGGAAAAAGAAAAAGAAAAAGAAAAGGAAGGAGGGAAAAAGAGACTATTGCGCAAGCTTTAAGTTTGTAAGTTCCACCTCATTGTTTCTGCCTAGGAGGAGCCTGTTGCAGAGGCTTCTAGCAGTCTCTGGTCAGGATGGTGCCTTGGTCACTCCCCTCTGAGTTGTGACTCTTCTACCTTTCTGCAGAGCTCCCCCATCTGTTCTTCCATTTGATCTAAACTTAACAACACTGCCATGAGTCAGAGAGGTTCAGTAACTTGCTTAAAGTCACACAGACAACCCCGGTTCCAGTATCCCAGCTTATGAACAGAATGGTGGGTCCATGCACTGTGACCCTGGGGTGCTACGAGATGTGAGTTAGGAGAGAAAAGAAGTAGGATTACAGACATTTGAACAGGAAGAACCATGAAGGTTACACAGTCTTGGTGCATGTATGCAGAAGTCTGTATTCTGCAAGTCTGCAAGCACCTGTACAGACCCCAGCTCTGGAAGAGGCTCCTGACTGCACGGTGCCTGTGTTCTTCCATGAAGAAGGGAACCTGCATCTTTAAGGGCCATTGGATCCTCATTTTAATTATTAACTTGCTGCATTATTAACTGGCCTGCTGTGTGTGGAGGAAAACCTGGGCTCAGAACTCCACAGCAACGATTCTTTCCTGGAGCCATCTCCAGGAAAGGAGGGTAGGGAGAACTCTGAATTCTTCTCAGGGCAGCTCAAGAGCTTGGTGAATATCAATGAGCTTCCTTCCAGTTTAAAAAAATACGCAAAATTTGTCTGTAAGTTTGACTCAGTGAAGAATATAGTTCTAAAGCTGGACATAGTGACACACTCCGGTGTCACTCAGGAGGCTGAGGCAGGAGGATCTTAAATCCAAGGCCAACTTAGGCTACATAGTGAGGCTCTAACTCAAATAAAAAACAAATACATTAAAAACAAAAAACAACGGAAACCAGGTATTGGTGGCTCAGGTCCATAATCCTAGCTACTCAGGAGGCTGAGATCTGAGGATCATGGTTCGAAGCCAGCCCAGGCAGGAAAGTCCAGAGACTCTTATCTCCAATTAACCTCCTGAAAACCGGAAGTGGTACTATGACTCAAAATGGCAGAACACTAGCCTTGAGCACCAAAGTCCAGGGACAGCACCCAGTCCCTGAGTTTAAGCCCCACGATCAACAAAATAAAAACAAAAACAAAAAAGGGAAGCTAGGCACTGTGGCTCACGCTTGTAATCCTAGTTACTCAGGAATCTGAGGTCTGAGGATTGAGGTTTGAAGCCAGCCTGGGCAGGAAAGTCTGTGAGAATCTTATCTCCAATTAATCACCAAGAAAAGCCAGAAGAAGAGTTGTGGCTCAAGTGGCAGAGTGCTAAGCCTTGAGCAAAAATATGGTCAGGGACAGGCCCTGAGTTCAAGCCCCAGGGCCAGCATGAGCATGTACATGCACACACACACCCAGAGACACAGACACAGACACAGACACACACAGACACAGACACAGACACACAGACACAGACACACACACACACACACTTTCTCACCAAAAGGCTGTTTTCTCCTTCTCTATCCCAGTGAGGGAACTGATTAACTTAACAGGTATTTACTGAATTGTCTATTGTGTGTGCTTGCCCTGTAGGAAGGAGGGAGAGAGTGGTGACATTTTTTTCCACGTTTTCCTAATAGAGACAAACAAGTCAATGGAAACTAAGCTAATTTCAAAGGGATCGAGCACTATTTGTGCCCCCACAAGGGGGTTGAGAGGCAAGCCAGGCAGGGGACTTAACTGCTGGAGGCCAGATCAGGAGGCAGCTCATTCCTCCGGTGAGGGAGACTGGAGTTTCCAGTGGAGAGTCCAGTTCTGGGTCAGATGCTACCAGAGCAAGAATAGTTATTGTAAGTGGAGATGGGGGCCTGTGTGAGGGACTCTTCTGAGATGGGTCCTTTGCTCTGATACAATCCCAAATCAAAACAGATGTTGCTTTGTCTCCCAGCCAGACAGGCCACAAGAAAACCAAGCACAGTACACATGTGGTTGCATTTAAAGGCTTGCATTGGCCAAGCAAAAGGGTTTGCCTTTTCTTTTTGGTGGTACTCAGGTTTGAACTCAAGGCCTTGCCACTGGCTAAGCAGGTGCTCTACTATCTGAATCATGCCCCCTACATATACCCTACCCTTTTTTCCTTTAGTTGTTTTTGAGATGGGGTCTTGCTAACTTTTTACCCAGGTTGCCCTCAAAACCACAATCCTCCCAAGCCACACCTCCTGATCTTTGCCTCTGGAGTAGTGAAAGGATTCCTTTTTGGTTTTTTTTTTGGGGGGGTCCGGTCCTAGGGCCTGAACTCTGGGCCTGGACGCTGTCCCTCAGCTCTTCAGCTCAAGGCTAGCGCTCTACCACTTGACCCACAGTGCCACTTCTGGCTTTTTTCTTTTTGCTTATGTGGTGCTGAGGAATCAAACCCAGGGCCTCATGCATGCAAGGCAAGCGCTCTACCACTGAGCCACCTTCCCAGCCCAAGGATTCCTTTTTATACTAATGGTTGAGTTAAGCTAATTTATTGCAAACAAGGACTGCTTGCACAATGGTGAGATGTACACAGCAATTACAATGTTTCCTCCTCATTGCACTGCTTATAAATGTCAGTATACTGGTGACCTTACAAGAGAAGGTTTGCTGATTGGGCCTTAATCACTGCAGAAGCAAAGGGCTCCATACCATTAAAGAAGCCGGGTTTAACTGAGTATGATGCCACATGTCTAGAATCTCAACTTCTCAGGAGACTAAGATCTGGAGGATTATGGATGGAGGCCAGCTCCGGCGCAAATAAAAGTTTGCAAGATCCCATCTCAAGCAATACAAGAGCTGGGTGCAGAGGTGGGTACTTGTCATCCCAGCTACAGGGGAGGTGTGAACGGGTGGACTACAGTCCAAGCCAGCCTGGCAAGACGCTATTAAAAAAAAAAAAAAAAAAGAATAATAGGGGCTGGGAAGGTGGCTCAGTGGTACAGTGCTTGCCTTGCATGCATGAGGCCCTGAGTTCGATTCCTCAGCACCACATAAGCAGAAAAATCTGGAAGTGGTGCTGTGTGGCTCAAGTGGTAGAGCACTAGCCTTGAGCTGAAAAGCTGAGAGATAGTGCCCACGCCCAGAGGTCAGGCCCCATGACGAAGAAGAAGGAAGAAGAAGAAGGAGAAGAAGAAGAAAGAAGGAGGAGGAGGAGGAGGAGGAGGAGGAGGAGGAGGAGGAGGAGGAGGAGGAGGAGGAGGAGGAGAAGAAGAAGAAGAAGAAGAAGAAGAAGAAGAAGAAGAAGAATCAGAGCAAAAACGTCTTGAAGTTTAGCTCAAGAAATAGGGCACCTGCCTTGCAAGCACAGTGCTCTCAGTTCAAACCCCAGCACTGCCAAAAATAAAAATAAAAAAATAATCTACATCACTGCTTTTGGTTGTAGTTAATTAATAGCTATACAATCTAGGATTTATCATACTCCATGCCCTCCACATCCTATCCTGACTAAGAATTCAAAGTCTCCACAGCCTGCCCTCACCAGCCAGACCTGCTGGTCTCACTTAGAAGATGCAGAACTAGCCAGGCACTGGTGACTCACACCTGTCGTCCTAGCTACACAGGAGGCTGAAAGCTGAGGATCAAGGTTCAAAGCTAGCCTGGGCAGGAAAATCTGTGAGTCTCTTGTCTCCAATAAACTGCTCAAAAAAAGCCAGAAGTGGTGCTGTGGCTCAGGTGGTAGAGTGCCAGCATTGAGCAAAAGAGCCTCAGGGACAGTGCCCAGGCCTTGAGTTCAAGCCCTAGGAAAGAAAGAAAGAAGGAGAGAGAGAGAGAGAGAGAGAGAGAGAGAGAGAGAGAGAGAGAGAGAGAGAGAGAGAGAGAGAGAGAGAGAGAGAGAGAGAGAGGAAAGAAAGAAAGAGAGAAAGAGAGAAAGAAAGGAAACAGAGAAAAAAGAAAGAGAAAGAGGGGGGAGGGAAGGGAAGGGAAAGAAAGGGAAGAAGGAAGGAAGGAAGGAAGGAAAGGATGGAAAGCAGGCACAGGACCAATGAAATCTTCTCAGATGCACTTGTGAAATCTCAGGCTTAATTCTGGCCTACTTAATGCTAGTGCTTCCCAGAGGGCTGAGGGTGGGAGGTACAAGAACGAGAGGCTGATTTTAGCTCTGCTTTGGGGACATCTCCAATCATCTTTGGAGAGAGTTGGGGAGGAAAACGGACTCATCTCATACTACTAAAAAGAGCTCGCCGGCCTAGAAGGATACATATGAGATCTCCAAACCATAGACAGCTTGCTTCCTCCTTTGCTGCAGGCTAAAAGCTCCGGAGTCATGACTCTTTAGGGTTAGGATACAAGCTTTGGGTTCTGGCAGCAGTCCTGGGTTCAAATCCCAGCTCTACCCTTTGCTGCGTATTTCTGCGTATTTGCTGCGTATGTGTAAATGACATAGCCTCTCGAGCTTCCGTTTTCCTCTTCTGTGAAATGGGTATAGCACCACCACTGTATGCCTGTCAGAGGTGTCCTGGGGACGGGAGGCAAGGCCCATGCACAAGGCAAGGGTGATTCTGCCAGATGGCTACATGTGCTAGGTATCAGACATTTTCCACCCTCCCTTTGTTCACCAACCCTCCCCCTCCCTCCTCCCCCCCCTTCGCCCCCGTCAGCTCTTCCTATTTCCCTTCTCCAGTGACCTGTCATGGTGGCTGGCACTCCAAGCAATCTCTCCACTGTCATCTGACCCCCATTTTTCAGTATCCCTTTGTTTTTTCAAGGGTAACATTAAATGTCACCTAGAAATACAAGGTGCTACTCAAAGAACCCTGTCCAGCGGAAATTCCCCAGTATGCTCTTCATAACAATAACTGATCCCTGTGGACATTTGGTGGGGAGAAGTTATTAAAAAATTATTTGGCCAAGCTGGGTGCCAGTGGCTTATGGCCCACACCTACCATCCTAGCTATTCAGGAGGCTGAGATCTGAGGATCGTGGTTCAAAGCCAGCCCAAGCAGGAACGTCTGTGAAACTCTTATCTCCAATGAACCACTAAAAAGCTGGAAGTGGAGTTGTGACTTAAGTGATAGAGAGCTACCCTTAAGCACCAAGGCTCAGGGACAGCGCCCAAGCCCTGAGTTCAAGCTCTAGGATAAGCACATACACAAAAAAATGATTTGGCCAGGCCAATTTGAGAAATAGCTTTGTTTACTCCAACTTCCTGAATTTATTTGGTGTTTTCTCAATGTGTTTAAATCTTTTTAGCCCAGCCTCTACGGGCCTCTACTTTGGTGATCTTGAAATGGAGACCAGAAACTGAGAGAGAGTGAGTGAGAGGTATACTGTCCCAAAAGAAATGTATCCTTTACTTGATGTACGTAACTGTAATCCCTCAGTACATCATCTTTACAATATCAATAAAATTTTTTATGAGATGTACAAGACACTATGTTGAAAGTGAACTTTACAACTTTAGCAGGGGAGGGGGGAGTAGTTGTGGAGGTGGAAGGGAGGGTAGGGGAAAACAAAAGAGGAGGCAACAATGCTCAGTAGGATAGGAAATGTACTCATTACCTTGCTCATAGGGTAGGAAATGTACTCATTACCTTGCTCATGTAACTGTTACTCCCTCTGGACAGTATTTTTACAATAAAAAATGTACCAAAAACTTTTTTTAAAAAAGAAAAAAAGTGACTTGCCCATGGCAGTCTAGCTGATTAGCAATGGAGTGAGCTGCTCTCTCCCCAAGTCCAAGGCTCTTTCCTGGACATCTGGATGAAATGGTTTAATCTATAAATCATTGAATGAATCCCAGAGATCACCTTGCCCAAAGATTTCATGATTTCTTGTCCAAGAGAAAATCAGAGAAAGGAAGTGATATATTCACAAAACACAGAATTAGGAGAGCAGAGACAGAAGTGGCACCCAGGCCTCTTCACCTCTAGGTCAGGCTGCCTCTGTCTTATGCCCAGGGCTATGTTGTCTGGTTCAAGGCCCTGGGGTGATCTTCCTTGATTATACCTTGCCTTCCTCTGCTACGGGAGCGATGCTGTCCAGTCTAGTCTTCTGTGATAATGGAAATCAGTGGACCTGTTCTATATCAGAGCTGACCCCCTGGAGTTATGCAGCATTTGTAACAGCACTGAATTTTTAATGTTATGGAATTTTAATAAATTTACATATGCATTCATGCATATATAAATGAAGGTGACTAGTAGCTGACCTATTGGACATGTCAACTCTAGAGGCAGGAGATCACAGTGAGTCTGTAGATATTAGTAAAGAGTACAAGTATGATATGGGTGGATTACTTTAATAGCACTCAAGGCTGACCTACCTGGACCTCATCGGGGGCTGACTTTGGTTTGATTTAATGGCAGGGCACAAGCTGACATGCCTTTGCTTGAGCTGTTTCCTCCCGTCCCTGGCAACAGTGCACCTACTCTTCTAATCTAGGCTTCAGGGCACCCTCCTCCAGGCAATTACTGCTCATCCTTCCCCACAAAGCAGAGGGAAGAATCGCCTGTGAAAAAATCCTCATTCCTATATCTGTCCCCATGAACAGGAAAGGAAGGAAGGAGGAAAGATGCAAAGGTAGATGGATGGAGAGATGATAAATGGACAGATGAGTGGATGATGGATAAGAATGGATGGATAAGTGGATGGATGGATGGATGGTGAAAGATGATGGGTAGAGGATGAATTGATGAATGGATAATGGATGGGTGGATGGATGGATAATGGATGGGTAGATGAGTGGGTGGGTGATGGAAAAGTGGCTAGATGGGTGGATGGATGGCTAATGATGATGTATGAATGATGGATGATAGTGATGGATGGATGAATGGATAGGTAGGTGGATGAGTGGATGGGTGGGTGGTTGGATGGATAATAATGATGGATGAATGATGGATGGTGATAGATGATGGGTGGATGGATAATGGGTGGATGATATATGGATAATGGATAGATGGGTGGATGGATAGGTGGGTGGATGGATGAGTGGGTGGATGGATGGATAATGGACAGATGGATAATGGATGGATGATGAATGGCTAATGGATGGATGGGTGGATGGATAGGTGTATAGATGGATGGATGGGTGGGTGGATAGGTGTGTAGATGTATGGATGGATGGATGGGTGGGTGGGTGGATAGGTGTATAGATGGATGGATGGGTGGGTGGATAGGTGTATAGATGGATGGATGGGTGGGTGGATAGGTGTGTAGATGGATGAGTGGGTGGATGGATGAGTGGGTGGATGGATGGATAATGGACAGATGGAAATGGATGGATGATGAATGGATAATGGACGGATAGGTGGATGGATAGGTGTATAGATGGATGGATGGGTGGGTGGATAGGTGTATAGATGGATGGATGGGTGGGTGGATAGGTGTGTAGATGTATGTATGTATGTATGGGTGGGTGGGTAGGTGTATAGATGATGGATGGGTGGGTGAATGGATGGATAGGTGTGTAGATGGATGGATGGACAGGTGGATGGATGAATTAATGGATGCTGGATGAGTGTATGCATGGCTGGAAAGAAGAAAGGAAGAAGGGAATGAGGAAGAAGGGAGAGAAGGAGAGAAAAGAAGACCTCAGTGCTACAGGCATCCATCCTAGCTTGCTGTGCAGGACAGCCTGGTGGGAGCCTCCATGAGGACCGTTATCTCCCAGGGCATGGCCACACCACGGTGTGGCCCTGAGGAGTGGTGTTCCTCCCAGAGTTCCACACTGTAGCAGGGCAGAAGAGCTCCAGAGCAAGGGAGTAAGCATGTGGGCGTGGAGGTGGGGGGGATACAAAGGCAGCAGGAGCAGAGGGAAGTGGAAACAGGGCAGAGGCGGGCTGCTTAGCAACCACCAAAAGAAAATTTAGAGAAGTGACAGGCCCATTTTTCCCAGTGTCTCAAAGGGAGTGGGGGGGAGAGAGAGAGAGAGAGAGAGAGAGAGAGAGAGAGAGAGAGAGAGAGAGAGAGAGAGAGAGAGAGAGAGAGAGAGAGAGAACAAGAAAAAAACAAAGCTTGTTACAGCCCACCCCCGCTGGTCATGTTGGTACAGATGGGATCCACGTGCACTGTGAGCCCTGGCCAGCCACGTGGGGAGGGCGGGAGGGATTAAAGCGCTGTGTGAAGATACTCACCCTCATCCCGCCTACTTACCATCTCTAGCCCTCAGCCATTCATCCCAAGGAAAGGATGGCCCAGGGGTCCTGGCCTCCACCCCGTGCCCTCCACCCACCCACCCTCCCTGCCTCTGAGAAGCTTGTCTTGCTTTCCTTTCTTAATTTGATTTTCTCTGGCTCAGAGTAGAGATCAAAAGAGGAAATTTTTTCCAGTCTTTTACGAGTAATTCCCAGAGCCTCCCACTGGAGATGCAGACGTAATTACCATAATTATTTAAAAAGAAGTCCCGCTGGCTCCTTCACCCACTTCTTTCCATCTCTTCTACAGGGCTGAGAGATGGAAGTGAGGGAGAAGCCTTTGTAATGGTTGACCAAAAGCCTGGACATGGAGTTCCTTACCTTATGTAAGACGTAGTAGGCAAAATAGGCCCTAATGTAAAGAAACATAACAACAGCAACAACAAAAGAAACCTAAGCCAACAATATGGTGGGACCAGCTCTCCCTTTCTCCTTTTCTTTTTTTGAAAAATCTTTTCTTGGGTTGGGAAGGTGGCTCAGTGGTAGAGCGCTTGCCTTGCATGCTCAAGGCTCTGGGTTTGATTCCTCAGCACCACATAAGCAAAAAGAAAAAAGCCGGAAGTGGCGCTGTGGCTCAAGTGGTAGAGCGCTAGCCTTGAGCTGAAGAGCTGAGGGACAGCGCCCAGGCCCAGAGTTCAGGCCCCACAATGGGACCCCGAAAAATAAAATCTTTTCTTTCAGAAAGGTCTCTCTTTCTACTCCAGCCTACTCTGGAATGTGAAATCCTTCTACCTCACACCTGGGCTCTAATTGGTTTACAATCCCTTTGATTTAAGCAAGTGTCAAGTTGACACTGACATTTGCTGACTTTCCTTCCAATGTCAGCAGCAATAGTCCTCAGGCTTAAAGCAGACAAAAACACCTTAAAGAGGGATACCTCTGTGTGTGTGTGTGTGTGTGTGTGTGTGTGTGTGACTCAGTCGTGCAGCTTGCGCTCAGGACCTGGGTGCTGTCCTTGAGCTCTTTATTTGGTTAAGGATAGCACTCTACCACTTTGAGACACAGCTCCATTTGTAGTTAACTGGAGATAGGAGTCTCACAGGGGCTTCTTCTGCTTGGGCTGGCTTTGAACCATGACCCTCAGATCTCAACCTCCTAAGATCTCAACTCCTAAGTAGCTAGAATGATAGGCATGAGCCACTGGCGATCTTTGCCGTTTGGTACATTTTGTAGGCCCTAAGAAGGGTTTTTGTTATGACAAATAGGGAGCGAAGGCTTGGAGTAGAGTCCAGGGAAGCAGTGGTCAGGGGCACTGCCCCTTCACCCAGCAGCCTGTGAGCCCAGGTCTGGAATGGGTCCTGAGGTCACTCATTTGTGCCAGTTGGTCAACTGCTAGCACTGAGGGAGCCTGGATGAGAGCGCGCGTGCGCGCATGTGTGTGTATTAGTACTGGCACTTGAATTTAGGTTCTGGGAGCTCTCCCTTAGCTTTTTCACTCAAAGCTGGTGAGTTCTGTCACTTGAGCAACAACTCCACTTCTGGCTTTTTGATGGTTAATTCGCAATAAGAGTCACGGACTTTTCTGCCCAGGCTGGCTTTGAACTGTGATCTTCAGATCTCAGCCTCCTGCTTAGCTAGGATTACAGGCGTGAGCCGCCGGCACCTGGTTGGATGTTTTTTTAATTTTTGTTGACGACAGGTGATCTGACATCGTAGGCTACTTGCAGCCATCTGACCGTGGTGGTACCCAGGTTGGGCACGAGGCCGGGTGAAGGGCAGCTGTAGGATGTCTTCATGTGGCAGCCAAGCCTAATTTCTCTCTCTTGGCAACCTGGGAACTAAGTGGAGGCCTTGGTCCCCTGTCATCATCTGTACCTGTCCCCTCAGGACATTCTGGTCCACGCACAATGATGGCTGGGGATTAAGGATGGGCAGTGAGTCCTTTTTCCACTGGCTTTGAACCCGGGAGGGTGAGACGCTGGAGTATTTCTGGCCATTTCTGCCACCTTGAGGAGGGAGCCGACCTCAAGAAATGGCGCTGAGACACCAGGAGAGAGAAACCCAAGCCTGATGGTATCGTTTCCACCCTTAGATCCAGCTGTGCCTGAAGCCAGACTCTACCCTTGGCCGCCTCTAGAGCTACTCATCAAGCCAATAAATCCCCCTTTCATGTAATCCAGTTAGGATCAGGGTTTCGGTCACTTGCAACCACAAGCATCTTAACTGATGAAACGGCTCGGTGCAAATCCTTGGCCACAGAGAGAGAAAGAATTCAAGACAGCACGTTCCGTGGACTTCAGGGCTGCTAATGTCACCCCACGAATCCCAGTGTGAGAAAGGCTTCCATTGTAACAAGAAGCCCCACATTTCAGATGAGCCCTTATTTAAGCCATGGAACAATCTAGCATATAGATACAGCATTGAAATGAACAGTTTATGTTGGTGGTACTGGGCCTCTTACTGGCTAGTCAGGTGCTCTACCCTTTTTGCTTTTTTGTTCTTAGGGGGGCTATTCTGGGCTGGACTGTAGTCCTCCTACTTATAGCTGGGCCGAGAGTCATACCGCCATGACAAACCTGTTGGTGGGGATGGGGATCTCACTTAACTTTTTGCTCAGGCTAGCCTTGAACGATGATCAGTCATACCAATCTCACCAACTAGGTTGGTTGGGATTATAGGCATGAACCACGGTGCCTGGATTCAGTCAGCGTTATAGAGATGAGGAAATGGAAGGCTCAGGGACTCCCCTCTTTTGTGAACTTTAGTGGCAGAGTCCAGGCTGGGTTTCTTGGAGTTACACCCAGCCATCCCTTGGTGGCAGATTGCTTGTGGGGAAACACAAAGTTTTGACCTGGCGTGACTGGCAAGGTGTCACCTACTGATACCTCTGGGCTAGGTATGACCAAACTCCTTCCCCTGCAGGATCCGTACGGCACCCAGTAAGAGTCAGAGCCACTACCTGCTCAGAGACAGAGCAGCAACACAAAGGCCCCGGGGATGAGATCAGAGCACATCCGTGCTAAGTAGCTGGGGGATGCCGGACGGCTCACTCCAGCTTTCAAAGCCTCATTACTTTCCCTGTCTGGCGAGTGGAGATGGTTGCAGCTGCCGGCTCCCTCACCTACCCCGGCTGCGAGAAACGTGCTGGGGAGATAGAGGTGACCAGGAAGAAATCCAACCCTGCACACTTCCTCCAGCTGGCTCGGGGCTGGGAAGAGCAAGACTCGTGTAGTGACCTGAAAGGAACCTTTCTGTCCCCAAAGCAGAGACAGATAAGACACGAGGAGTGAGCGCAGACGGGTGCAGCTACAGGCACTTGTGGGTTTATTTTTACCCTGTTATCTGCAGCCTAAAATGTCAGGTCGGGGCCCGCCTCTCTCCGCTCCCCCCAACCCCCACCGACCCACTGTGGCAACACAGCCTGGAACAGCCCCTTCCTTCCCATGAGAGTCACAGCACCATGGTGACAGGAGGCATGGAAACACTGAAAGAGAGAAGGGGGAGGTGAGACCTTTTATTTGGGTTCTAGAATAGGCTCATTTCCTCCTGGAAACAGGGGGTGCAGAGGCGGTGCTCCACGCTTTGTATCGTGCAGGCATGAAACCCCACTTGTGAATGGCTTACGTAACATGGAGCATTTCATTGGGGAGAGCCACTGAAATACCCTGCCATGGAACGGGCTGCCGATGTGGGTTGACCTGCAGCTCGACGCCGCTACAAGGACTCAGTGTTCTTCGCTGATGCTGGTTCAGCCTCAGGAGCCATGTTGCCCTCCCCTACAACGCTGGAAAGTTCCAGGATCTACCCCCAGGGTCACACACAGTAGCAGGAACCATTCGGAACATCACATCCTACCCTGGAGAAATCGAGGCAGGGTGTTGTAGCCCATGCCTGAGCCAGTCATTTGACTGTGGAGGCAAAGTTGCTTCTGAGTAGCTTAAGCCCAAACAGATCGCCAAGAAACAGGGGAGCTGTGGTTTTCTGAAGGAAATGTAGGGTGCTACACGAGAAGGTGGAGAGACAGATGTCCTGAGTGCAAGTGGTGTGTGTGTGTGTGTGTGTGTGTGTGTGTGTGTGTGTGTGTGTGTCTGTGTGTGTGTGTGTGTGTGTCTGTGTGTCTGTGTGTCTGTGTGTATGCTGGTACTGGGGCTTGATCTCAAGACCTGGATGCTGTCCCTCAGCCTTTTTCACTCGCGGCTGGCTCTCTACCACTGGAGTCATGCTTCCAACCTGGCTTTTTTGGTAGTTAACTGGAGATAGGAGTCTCACGGACTTTCTTGCCTGGGCTGGCTTTGAATCCAGATCCTCAGATCTCAGCCTCCTGAGTCATTAGGATGACAGGCTTGCACACTTCTTTTCAGGGCAAGCTCAGGGGCAGCAGGCCCGACTTAGATGGAAGAGAGAAAAAGAGGCGGGGTTTTTTCACTGTGAATCACACCCTGCCCCTCCCCCCTTCGGCTCCCACGGTGGCATCGGGCCTAGAGCAGAGGGACCACAGATAATGGGGAGACAGATAAATGAATGGATACTGTTCTTCTCGTTCCCAAAGAAGCCTGGTCATCTTGCCAAGGCTAAAGTCATGGAAAGGGAGAGCGGAGAAAGTTGCGATGTATAAACAAAAGCAGCCAAGTTCAAGGACCCATTCAGGACACTCCCTGCAGGCCCCGCAGGTCGGCCATGAATGCCGCATGCCAGCGAGGAAGCTTGCAGCACAAACTAGTTCACCAGAGACAATGCTGCTTTGGTCTTCGGAGCAACAAGTTCTGGGTTAGAGATTTAGCTTTTAAGTAGGCCATGCTTTTCTGTGTTTATCAGGTACCCTAGAAGACAAAGTGCAACAGCAACCACTGCCATCAGCACTACAAATCCACTCAGGAATGGCAATGCCCTCCTGAGAGATAACCAAGCCCAGTACCTGCCACCAGGTCTGGAGGGGACAGAGAAGAGAGGGGTTTTTCTCCTTCCTTCCCACATCCTCCTCTGGGTGATACCTGGGGGTCTCTTGTCTCCTGAAGTTTCACCGATCAAGAAGAACTCACCATATTTGGTTTCTGCCAATCCTTGCTGTGGGTGACAAGGAGAGCGCGGGCCAGTTCTTCTAACATCCACCCCGATCCCTACCCTCAACCTATCCTGAGATAAACCACATGCAAACCCAAGCCAGCCCTCTGGCTGAGTCAGAGGGGACCCCCCCTCCCAGCAGATCCAAGGGGTCACCTCTGAAGGAAGGAATTCCTTCCCCAAGAAGGAGGAGCGGGGAAAGAGGAGCTGTGGGCTGTCTCCCCGCTGGAGGCGCTGGCTCCGTCATGGGATGAGTTCATGTTTTATTCTTAGTGAAACAAACAGCCCCTATAAATAGAGCGGGGATCCAAGAGGTCTTTGCTCAGGGACAGACAGACTCACTACACGGACGCTCTCGGGTTACTGGGCTGGCACCACGTAAGGAAGGTGGCCTTTTTTTTCTTGCAAATGGAAGGACACGTAAGAGGTGAGTCGGACTCTCGGGTTTGGCCTGATTTTGTAAGCTTCCTTTCTCTGCCCCTCCCTCCTTCTTTCCCTCCCTCCCTCCCTCTCTGTCTTTCTCATTCATTCATTCATTCATTCATGTTGTGGGAGGAAGGGAGGCATCCTGTCCACACTGGCCTGGCAGCTCCAGCTGTCCCCGGGGCTGCCCCCTCCCCCCGCACCGTCTCCCCTCCTCCCTGGGAGGGGATCTGGGTGCCATATGTGCATGGCAGGGTGCTCTGGCCTTTCAGCTCCCTAAGGGAAGGGTTCTTGTGCTCGGTTTTGTATCTCCCCATGTTGCCAGGAGCATGCGCACAGAGAGTCAGGTTTCCACAGCAGACCCTGAGCCGTGGTCGACTCCATTGGCCTCTCAATGACTTGGTTTTCTCTACGGAGAGGACAATATGGACCTGTGTGCCAGTTTTTCATCCCTGGGAGGCGAGGCATCTACAGAAGTTGGATAAATGTAAGAGCAACGGGAAAGTCCTTAGTAAGAGCTGCCCCGGGCTCAGCACTGGGCCAGGCCATTCCACACACTGTTTTAAGAGCTCTGTAAAACTCAATTCCATGCTGGACACTACTCAGGAGGCTGAGATCTGAGGATTGTGGTTTGAAGCTAGCCCACGTAGGGAAAGTCCATGAGACTCTCATCTCCGATAAAAGAACACCATCTATCCCTTCTTTTCTTTCACTTCCTCTCCTTTTTTCCCCTCTCCTCTCTTCTTTTACTTTCACCTCTTCTCCTCTCCTCTTCTCTCCCTTTCCATCTCCCTCCCTCCCTCCTCCTTTCCTTCCTTTCTCCCTCCCCCCCCCCCCCCCCCACATAGGTCCAGGACCTTGAACTCTGGGCCTAGGCACTGTCTCTAAGTTCCCTTTGCTCAAGGCTAGCACTCTAGCACTTGAGCTACGACACCACTTCCGTCTTTTTCTGTGAGTAATTGGAGATAGGAGTCTTAGGGACTTTCCTGCACTGGCTGGCTTTGAACAATGATCCTCAGATCTCAGCCTCCTGAGTAGCTAGGATGACAGGTGTGAACCACCAGGATCTGGCTCTTTTTTATTTTTTTCCTCATCTCTTCCCACACATCCAGTCTGAGTGGGAGGGGACGGAGAGGTTACATATGGAGGCACAAGGGACTGTCTGGGGTTTAGTCCCAAGTATCCAATGTCAAGAAGGTGTGAAAGCTGCTACCAGTTCAGTCTGGATTGTTCACCCAACCCCATGTGTTAAAGCCTTTGGCGCTTTGGTCCTATGGGGAGGTGGTGGAAACTGTCGGGGGCGGGGGGGGGGGCCTGGTGGGTTAAGTCATTGGGTTATTCTGAAAGTGGGCTTCAGGACCCCAGCCTTTTCTTGTCTCTTCTGCACTGGGCCTTGAGGTGAGCTCCCGCCATGATGCTCTGCCGCACCACTGGCCCAAAGCAACAGGGCTCACCAAGTATGGACTGAGCCTGCCCAAAATGGGAGCCCAAACGCCCTTCTCTCTGTAAGTTGGTTACTCTCCCTCCGTGAGTTGGTTATTGCAGAGCACTGCTGTAGTCATGCCCATTCAGACTTAGCCCAGCCAGGATGAAGATGGCAAGTTGCTTCCCAAGCCATCACCACCCTCTAGCCTACACTGTTAACCATTTAATATTTTCTTTCTCTTCTCAGGACAGGACTTCACTGGTCTGGGCCATATCATGAAGGAGTCATCACGTGGGACCTAGCTTCCCTGGGCTGGCTCAATCAACCCTCCCCCCCTCCCACCTCCTGCTCCTTTTCCTCCTCCTCCTCCTCTGGCTGCAGTACTGGGGTTTGAACTCAGGGCCTCATGTTTGCCAGACAGGCACTCTACCTCTTGAGCCACATCTCTAGCTTCTTAAACTTTCTCAAGTGATTTCTCATCCTTCTGCCCAGGGCTAGCCTCAGATCATGATCCTTCTACATATGGCTCCTGAGTAGCTGGGACTGCAGGTGTGAGCCACAGTGCCCAGTCAACCCTCATGTCTTTTGAAGGCTCTGTAATGAGTCCTCACCAGGGCCGGGGGTGAGGGGTGGTGGTGGAAGAGATGGCTGAGTTGGTTAAAGTGGCACTGGTGGCAAGTTCCTGTGCCAAGGGGTAAGAAATACACTCAGCACAGAAGATTATCTGTCATTTCTAGCCATGCCTCTCTCGGGCTGTGGATACAATTCCTAACATGTCCCTGCTTAGGCCTAGACAAGGCTGATTCAGAAAGTGGGAGAAAGAAACTTGGAAGGGTGCAAGAAAGATGGCAGCCAGCCCTCCCCAAAGCCATCATGTTGTCTGGTCAGTTACTCAACAGAAAACAAACTACAAAAGATGAGGCACAGGTTGGAATTTTCTGGAAAACTAGCACTTTCCATGTGCAGCCAGGTCCTCAACGAAGAAGTATGGTTCTGGGGTTTGGTTTTGTTTTTTAACCTCTTTATTGTTAAATCTCTCACCGAATTTGCTCTCTGGACACTCCTTGGAGTAAAGACAAAGCTTAAGTGGTTTTGTTATTAAATAAAAATGACAACAAAAAATGCTGAGCAAATGATTTTAATGGATCCCCAAACTAATGGACAGTGGGAAAAAAAAGAAAGAAAGAAAGCTAAAAGCAGATGTAAGTGAATTAGAAAACAGAAACCAATCAAAATCCTGGCAAGGTTCCAGGTGGGAAAAAAAATAAATATCCACGAGCAAGGTTTGAATTAAAAAGCATTAGAAAAACAGAGATGGGAGATCAAAGTTGACAGCATAGTGGTTTAGATTTTTGCTAATAAAATATTGACTAAAATAAGGCAATAAAACCTACTCAAGAAGAGGTAAAGAGCTAAGTGCTGGTGGTGGCTCATGCCTATAATCCTAGCTGCTCAGGAGGCTGAGATCTGAGGATCGTAGTTCCAAGCCAGTCCAGGCAGGAAAGTCCATGAGACTCTTAGACTCTTATCTCCAATTAACTACTAAAAAGCTAGAAGTGGAGCTGTGGCTCAAGTACTCTACCACTTGGGCAAAAATCTGAGGGACAGCACCCAGGCCCTGAGTTCAAGCCTCAGGACTGGCACTTATACAAGGGGGGGGGGGGAAGACAGAGAGGAAAAGAGGGAGAGAGGAAGGGAGGGGAGAAGGAAGGAAGGGGAAGAAAGTACTAAAAATCATTTTTGTCTTCTCTTTTATCTGCCTTTCTTTGGGAGGGTAAGGGGCACAGAAATAGAGAGACAAAGGGTAAACAAACACAGCAGTGGAACTCACTAGACACAATGCTGAAAATGAATTATACAACTTTGGGGGGGGTAGGGGTTGGGAGGGAAAAACTGGGAAAAAATGAGGGACAAAAAGAAATGCACTCTTTACCTCATATATGTAACTGTAAACCCTCTACACATTACCTTTAGAACAATAAGCATTTTTTAAAAAACCTTGACAACACCAAATATTAGAGAGGTAAACAGAGTTAGTGATGTCAAATTTAGGGCAACCAATTCAAAAGACAGCCTGGCGCTAACCCCTAACATGAAGCCTACACACTAGACACACACACAAGGGCAGCGTTTGCACAGGTGAATGTGAGAATGTGAGTACAGTACCATTGACACACGAGCCCTGGAGAAGCCCAGCTGAGCAGGATGCAATGCAGGAGAAGAGAAGCCAGCGCCAGCACACCACCAGAGCTAGCACCAGCACCTGCACGGGGGCCAGACTAATGCCAGGCAAAAACTCGAGGAGCCTCACCCAGGTAGGTTAGCCCTAAAAGTCACTCTTCATATAAACTCTAAGCACAACGCATACACATACATGCATACAACCCTTTTTGGAATACATAACAGTATTGAAACATTGTTATGATGACACAAAAAAGCAAGGAAATATTTAAGCCAGTAAACACTATGGCTGGGCAGGAAGGGGATACGGCAGTTCGTGGGTCTGAAATCGTTTGTCATGATCCTAGCATATCTGCGGGGAGGATGGCTTCATGGATATTTTAACTATTATTATTGCAATTATTATTATTATTGTTACATTTGGCAGTACTGAGGGTTGGTCTCAGAGTCTTGCACTTGTTAGGCAGGTGCTTTACCACTTAAGCCACACCCCCAGCCCTTTTTTCTTTAGTTATTTTCAAGGTGAGAGTTCTCCCTTTTGGCCCAGGCTGGCCTTGAACTGTGATCCTCTTGATCTCTAGCTCCTGAGCAGCTGGGATTAGTCAGGAGCCATCCCACCCAGGTATGTTCTGGCTTTGTTTTTGTTTTTGTTTTTGCCGGTCCTGGAGCTTGAACTCAGGGCCTCAGCACTGTCCCTGAGCTGCTTTTGCTCCAGGCTAGCGCTCTACACTTGAGCCACAGTACCACTTCTGGCTTTTTCTGTTTATGTGGTACTGAGGAATTGAACCCAGGGCTTCATACATGTTAGGTAAGCAGTCTACTGCTAAGCCACCTTCCCAGCCTTCTGCATTCTTTGAAAACAATAAAAGTAGGTCATGTATGACTCAATGTATATTTCATGGGCCTGTGCTTGTGACTGCTCCAGTTCTAGGCACCATTGGTCTAGTCTAAAAAAAAAATCAATTTGAAACAAGAGAAAATGGGATTAGAGGGGCCAGAAGAGCCCGAATCTGAGTGGAAGCTTGAAGATTTATCTCACAATGGCAGAGACCAATGGTTCCCAGGGCCTGGTCACAGCCGAAGCAGCATAAAAAGCCGATTCCAGGATCACTCTAAGAAGGAAATGAAGAAGACCTACCTGGAGGAGGCTTTTTCTTTGATCAACGTTGGCTTCCATTTCAGAACGGCTGTCCTGACAAAGCCCAGCGCAGTCAGCGACCACCTGGGGGTTTACGGGGGACGTGGGCTCCTGGTTTCTCTCGAGGACGATCGCCCCATCCACTCCTGGGCCCACCGAGTGCTGTCTCGCCCTGCAAGGCAGTAAGTGTGCAATAAGGCCTTACCTGGCACTTTGCCATAGAGAAGGATCTCTTTACAACCTGAGCAACCCAGGCTCCCAGCACCCCAGAATTCAGTCATGTGTATCAGAAGGCCAGGTGGGTTAAGGTTCTTCCAGGCAATGACTAGCTTTGAAAAAAAAATACTACCATACATTGATTTTTACAAATATGAAAGGTTGGCTCTGCTTTTCAATACTTTTTCAGTTCTGAGGAAACCAATCACTTGTTCACTCGAACCTATGGCTGCACTGTACTGCATAGCATACAGTAGATGCTTCATCAATGCATATGAAATAGTGAGAATGGTTTTCCCAACAATATTTTGGACGGACTTAGACTTTAAGTGATTTTGAGGAACCTGGATTTCAAGTGAAAATACCTGTTGAGTGAAACTGTCTTCTTTACAGTTGTCTTATTTATTTATTTGATTGATTGCTGGTTCTGGGGCTTAAACTCAGGGTCTGGGCACCATCTCTGAGGTTTTTCTTTCTTTCTTTTTTTTTTCTCAAGGCTTAGCACTCTGCCACTTGAACCACACAGCTCAACTTCTGGCTCTTTTTGTGATTAAGTGGAGATAAGAGTCACAGACTTTCCTACCTGGGCTGGCTTTGAACTGTGATCTCAGATCCCAGCCTCCTAAGTAGTTAGGATTAAAGACGTGAGTCATTGGTGCCTGGCTGTTTATTTATGTAAGTGTTCATTTATTTATGTTGCCAGTTCTGTGATTATGACTCAGGACCTCATACTTGCTCAGCCTCCTGAGCCATGCCTCTAGCTTGACCTTTTTTTTTGCTGTTTATTTTATAGACTTGAAATCTTGAAGACTTTCCTGCCAAGGCTGGCCTTGAACTATGATCTTCCAGATCTCAATGTCCTGAGTAGCTAGAATTATAGGCATGAGCCAGTTTAGGATTGTTTTTTAGATAGTAAAAATGGATCTGAAGATAAGCTTTGAGTTCAAGCCCTGGTATTGGCACAAGTGGGCAGTGCACATGGACCTAAAAGGCACTTGTGTATTTCTGTGTTATGTCAAAAGAAGAGATGAATCTTGGGAAACTGAGGAGGACATAGATAACAATAATGTGTGAGGGCAGCCACTGTGTAAGGACAGAATTTCAAGGTGTGTATAGAATCTGGTCAGAAACACACACACACACACACACACACACACGCACACACGCACACACACACACACAGAACAACAGTGACTGAAAAGATGAGGAGACAAAAATCCTCCTGCAGAAATAACCCTCTTGCTAATATGACAAGTTTTCTAGATTGTTGTGATACACACATTGAACTGAATTGAACCACAATTCCAGGGACGGACAAGTCTGGTTATCACAGAGGCAGAAAGGAAAAAAAAAAAAAAGAAGGAAATAAAGGGTTGTTGTTTGTTTGTTTTTAGCCAGGTGCTGGTGGCTCATGCCTATAATCCTACCTACTTGGGAGGCTGAGATCTAAGGATCACTGGTTCAAAGTTAGCTGGACAGGAAAGTCTGAGATTCTTATCTCCAATGAACTACTCAGAAAAAGCCAGAAGTGGTTCAAGTGGTAGAGTGCTAACCTTGAACACAAAGAGGCTCAGGGATAGTGCTCTGAGTTCAAGCACCAGGACCAGCAAATATAAATAAATAAATTAATTAATTAATAAAGGTCTTTGGTATAATTCCAGGCTCAAAATGAAAATAAACATGAAAGAAATAGCCAGGCATTGATGGCTCATACTTGTAATCCTGTAAATCCTAACTACTCAGGATGCTGAGAGCTGAGGATTATGGTTCAATCTCAGCTTAGGCAGAAAAGTTCTTGAGATTCTTATTTGCAAGTAACTACCAAAATGCTAGAAATGGTACTGTGGCTCAATGGGCTAGAGTACTAGCCTTGATCATAAAAGCTCAAGGACAGTGGCCAGGTCCTTAATTCAAGCCCAGGGCTGGTACACACACACACACACACACACACACACACACACACACACACACACACACACACACACACACACCTCTCACACACACACGCACACACACCTCTCTCTCTCTCTCTCTCTCTCTCACACACACACACACACACACACGCACACACCCCTCTCCTGTGTCTTAGCCGGCAGAAGCAAGGAATATTATCCAAGAAAGAAAAAGGGCTTTTACCTGCACCCAAAGGGCATTTTATCTTTAAAAAAATCCCACATGCTTTTTTCAGATCCTGAGCAAGTCTGTACATAGACACACTTTTCCCAGTTGAGCTTATTGACATTAAAAACCAGCCTGGCCATCCCTCCCTTGCTGGCTGCTGTTTTCTTTGACTAACCCCAACTGCCAAGTGACAGCTCCTCACCCTCCCATCTGAGCATACGTGTTCATCTTTCCCTAAATGAGCCCACTTGCCCGTGCACCGGGTTCCAAGTGTTAGATCACTCCATGAGTGCGCATTTTGTGAGTGGTCCACTCACTACTTGATTCCCTTTACACTTGTTGGAACTGGAGACAGATTTCCTGCTGCAGCTGCCTGCGGTGTGTGGGGCAGGGCAGGAAGAGCTGCTGCTTTTTCTTTGCTATGTAATGCTCCTCCTTCCTCCAGCTTCACTTTTCCTATTGCGTCCAGTCCTTTCCTTCTGGTAAGAAGGGAGTTGGGGAAAAACCAGTTATTTACTCATCAACATGCCCTGCTGGGAGGCTGAGTGGGCATTTGATGCCCCAATGCCGTGGTCCTCTCCCTGCCGGCTGGTCACCCCATTTTATATGCCTGTACCCAAAAGCAAGCAGCAGATCAATAGCAGATCAGAGAAATGGTAATGATGGATCAGTCCCGGGTCATTCCTCCCAGGAAGATGTTAGCTATTTCCTCTTAAAGAATAAGTGGCAGGCTAGAAAGGTGGCTCAGTGGTAGAGGGTTTGCCTAGCATGCATGAAGCCCTGGGTTCGATTCCTCAGTACCACACAACCAGAAAAAGCCAGAAGTGATGCTGTGGCTCAAGTGGTAAAACGCTAGCCTTGAGTAAAAGCAGCTCAGGGACAGTGCCGGGGCCCTGAGTTCAAGCTCCAGGACTGGCAAAAAGAAAATAATAAGTGAAGCTGAGAATGGGGGGGGGGTGCATGCCTGTAATCTTGACAACTTAGGAGGCTGAGGTGGGAAGATCTTGAGTTCCAGGCCAGCCAGGGCTAGAAAGTGACTGAGACTCTTAGTTCAGAAGCAAAGCCAAACAGAAATTATGATAGTCTGGTTTGCACACGACAAACCACAGGGAGGAACTGAACTCAGGGCCTCCTGCATGCTATGTAAGCCTCCACTATGGTGCCATACCCCACCCAGCTCTGTCTTTAACTTTTTTTTTTTTTTTTTTTTTTTTTTTAAAGACAGGGCCTCTCTGCTACCTTTGCCCAGACTGGCCTATACCTTAATCCTCCTGCCTCTACCTCCCAAGTACTGGAATTATAGGCGTGGTGCATTACACCTAGATAAACTGCACCGATTAAAGTGTACTTTGATGACATTTGACACATACGTGCTGTGAAATAAAAACAAAACACAACACTGCTAACAAGTATTTGCAATCCAAATCTGTTGCCTTGTGGGTTTGGCCAAGTTGTTTTTTGTTTTTTTTTTCCTCCTGGCTCTGGAGCTTGAACTCAAGGCTTGGGCACTGTCCCTGAGCTCTCTGGCTCAAGGCTAGTGCTCTACCACTTTGAGCCACAGCACCACTTCCGGTGTTCTGGCAGTTAATTGGAGGTAAGAGTCTCTTGGACTTTCCTGCCTGGGATGACTTAGAACTGTGATTCTCAGATCTCAGCCTCTTGAGTAGCTAGGATTATAGGTGTGAGCTATCAGTGCCCAGTGTATAGCCAGGTTTGTTTGCTTGTTTGTTTTGTGTGTGTGTGTCCAGATTTTTAATCTCAATCTGGAAATTTCCATAGGGGAGATGCAGGGATCTGATGTCACCTACAAGCCCAGGGTTTCATGTGGGATCTCTGGTGGCATTTCAGCCCCCAAACCCACCTCATCCTCAAGGCATGTTTCCCCTCTGACCTGCAAGACTTCTCACCCCACCCCAGCTCTGACTCAGCGTGTCTCGGACTCCGATAAGAAGCAGTGAATCTGTCCTCCATTTGTTTATGAGTCATGCTGCAACCCAGACATCTGCACGCTCTCCCTCTACCCGCCCTCGGTTAGGCAGAGAGGCAGCTACGCCCCATTCAGGTCCAGGGCACAGCCATCCTTAGGTGTCCCGGACTCCCGCCCAGCACGTGACTCAATGGCACTCCCTACTGGCGAATCCAGGAACAACAATCGCTCCCACATGTCTGTGAGTCATGGATTTTGCAAAAGGCCTGGGATTTGGGTTATCTCTGCACCCTGTTCAGCCCCGTCTATTAGTGACAGAGTGGAGTGTGAGTCACAGCTTTCAGCCAGGGCCCATACTGGAGCAATGAACCACAGAATTGCTGCAGGGCTGGATGTTCCTCCAGCTGACCTGGAGGTAAGAGCTCCAGGACCCCAGCAAGCAAGAGGGGTGTGTGTGTGTGTGTGTGTGTGTGCGTGCGTGTGTGTGTGCATGTGTGTATCCTAAGTGTGTGTGTGTGCATGTGTGTATCCTAAGCTCCAGGACCCCAGCAAGCGAGAGGTGTGTGTGTGTGTGTGTGTGTGTGTGTGCGCATGTGTGTATCCTAAAGACCTGGGTTCAAGAACAGCCAAAGTTACAATTCTTCTAGGCTGGGCGTGCTTTCCTGACAGTGATTTAAAATTCCTATACACGAGTCCTGGTGGGATCCTGGAGGATGGGGGGGAGGTGGCATGTGTTTCAACTGGAATTAATGTCACGATCGAGTGACACGAAGTGGATTTATCGGCTGTTTCAATGCACGGAAGCAAACTGTTCTGTTTTGAGACCGAGTCTCCATAGCAACGCAGCCGCCCCAGTTACAGCAAGCTTGGTGGGACCAAAATAAAAATCCTTCCTCACCAAGTGTTGGGGTTGGGTAGAGAGATGGCTGAGGGTCTGTCCACTGGCTTTCCAGTCCCAGGTGACATTCGCCAGTGCCTACTTTGGCTTCGTGCACTCTGGAAAGGGTTGCTTTGCGTAATAAGAGAGGGACACGCACTCCCCAGCCAGCGCCAGTGCCCGCAGATCCTGCAGAGAGGACCTCAGCAAAGGGCTCATTTACCCACTCTGGCTTTGCCCTTTCTGCTCCTCCAGGCTGGGGTACACTCGGTACCATAAACACTGGCCTTTAAGAGGTACTTCAATACAAAGCAGCTCTTCTGAAGGTGTAAAGGGAAGACAAGCAAACCCATGTTTATTTTTTAACTCCACCCTCAGCTCCCCCAACACTGGGCTTTGGTTCCTTTAAGTATTTCTTCTCTCCTAGACCTCCCTTCTGGATTACCCACAAACACACACAGAAAATCACCTTTGACCTGCTGCTTGTCCCAGACTCTGGGTTTCCTTATCTCCATCTTCCCACAGCTTTGCAGCACCCCCAGGCCTGGGGTGTGGCCCCACAGGACCAGAGTGTGTGCTGAGGCCGTGTGATTCAGCTCCCCTTCTCCCTCTCCCCCCCTCATTTCCTCCTTCCCCTCCTCTTCCTCTCCCATCCTCCTCACTTCCCTTCCTTCTTTCCTCCTACCAGCTGCTATCACCTCCTCTCTGTTCCACCTAAATGCAGCCATTTTAGGTTTCTTTAGGAGGCTGAACTTGTAGGAGTATGAAGCTGGGAATAGATTCATCGTGAAGCTGCAGTTACCAGAGCTCAAGGCAGTATTATTGTGAAGTATAATGTTCCCAAGAGTTGAAAACATGACTCATTAAAGGAAAAAAACCCAAACAACCCAATAATGAATTAATAAGGAAATCAGGGTGATGTTTAGAGAAAATCTGTTTAGAAGAAAATCAACAACCCAGAGATTTATTGTTTGGTTAAAGGGTGGCAGAAATGTTTAACTGCCCCCCCCCAAACAAAAGTAAAAGTGTTTAAGAACACCCCTCCATCCACTATGTAGCCCAGACTGGCCTCAAATTCTGGATCCTTCCTGCCTCAGCCTTTGGAGTGCTGGGATTACAGGCATACACCACCATGCCTAGAACTTCTGTTGTTGGGATGAAAGAAAACTAAGTTGTGTTTTCTGTAACATATTTATAGCTACTTATATGAGAGTGGACACACACCAGTCTCCCACAACCGGTCCCTCGCCTTCCCACCCTGTCTCCCGTTCCACCAGAGCCTCTGGAATCATACCACCTGTATTTCACATTGTGGTTCCACTGTTCACTACTGGGCCCAAGCTCAGCCTCAGCACCACAGGAGACAAAAGTTCTTTTACAGCCAGGTGCCAGTGGCTCATGCTTGTAATCCTAGCTACTCAGGATGCTAAAATCTGAGGATCACAGTTCAAAGCCAGGCAGAGCAGGAAAGTCCCTGTAAGACACTTTTCTCCAGTTAACCACTCAAAATCCAGAAGTGGCGCTGTGATCAAAGTGGTAGAGCACTAGCCTTGAGCAAAAGAGCTCAGGGACAGCGCCCAGGCCCTGGGTTAAAGCTCCATGATTGACCAAAAAAAAAAAAAAAAAAAGCATTATGATGGGAACTGGATGGTAGAGACACTAGAGCTCTGCAAAGAGAGGGTTCATTTGCCTGCCAGCCTTTATTCGGATATAAAAGTATTTAGAGAAATAACATTTCATTAAATGGGAACATGAGCTGGGCACTGATGGTACATGCCCATAATTTTTGCTTCTTAGGAGGCTGGGATCTGAGGTTTGAGGCCAGCCTTTGCAGGAAAGTCTGTGAGATTCTTGATCTCCAATTAACCACCAAGGGAGCTGTGGCTCACTCAAGTGGTAGAGTGCCAGCCTTGAGCAAAAAACTATGGGACAGCACCCAGGCCCTGAGTTCAAGCCCTAGTACAAGCACAACAACAACAACAACAACAAAACAAAACAAAAAAGGGACAGGATCTACACTTCAAAGTAGAAGCAAAGATAATGAAATGAGCCAAATTTTAAACGTATTAAAATGTTTCAAGAAATTGCAATCAATTCCATATGTGCCAAAAAGACACCATTTCTCCCAACATTGATGTCAAGGGTACAAGAGTATGTGGCAGGCGTGGAGAGAAGTTAATTTAACCCTTGGCGGGAGGGAGGTGGAGCGCACTGGTCTAGCCGTACTTAATGCATACAACAAACCAATTCCCTGCAAAGGACAATGGGAGTGGGGGTGAGGGCTTGGGCGTCTCCAGTAGGAAGGAGTGTGAACCAGGAAGGGAAAACAAGAAGAAAAGGAACTGATTCCTGAGGAAGCAGGGGGCAGTGAAGCAAGCAGCACCAGGAGGGGCTCGCAGGGCATTTCAGCTTTACTCAGATGCTGTGCATAACCAAGAGCAAAGATGACAGCCTCCAAATTCTCAGCATTTACCAATACATGGCAGGTAAATCATGCTTTCAGTGTGCTGTTACTTTTGTTTTGCCCCATAAGACGTTGAATACTGAATAAATATACATTTCATTAGGTACACGCACACAGCTCAGTCATGGGCAGATGTGTTACAGTTTTCATCTCCCTCCTCACCGAATCACAGCGGTGCAGCCACCAAAGCTGTTGGCGAGGCTGGATAGTCGTGTGCTCATGTTGCACATTGAATCAGAAAGCAAATAAAAAAGTTCCTGTTAAAGCCTGGCTGCATTTTAATCCAGTCAAGCCTGAGGAGTTTTCTTTATTTATTGGGTGCCAGGCCTGGGGCTTTTGAACTCAGGGCCTGAGTGCTGTTGCTTCTGGCTTTTTGGTGATTAAGAATCTTATGGGCTACCCTGACAGGGCTGGCTTCAAACCATGATCCTCAGATCTCAGTCTCCTGAGTAGCCAGGATTACAGGGGTGAGCCACTGACACCCAGCAGCAGGTCACTTCTTACTTACTGAGAACAGTTTCTTCTTGAATCATGCTAAGTTAATTTTGAGAGGCTGCATGACTGAAACAAGCAAAACTCAAAAGTGATTTTCTTGAAAATGGTGCTGTGGCTCAAAGTGATGAGAGTACTAGATTCTAGTGAAAAAAAACTCAGGCCCTACAACCAACCAAAAAAAAAAAAATCCCTTGTAAAACAGAACAATGTTGGTTTAACAGCATTACTCTTTTGATGAACATTAGTTCATCTATAATCTGCATAGTCATAATTCTTAAAAGAAAAAGGTGGAGTTAGTGAACATGGTTAGAAAATCAAGGAAAGCTTTCATCTGGCAACTGCATGCATCTGGCAACCTTTGGATCCTTTATCAAAGGTTGTTAGATGGATTAGAGCTCATTAGAAATTTGTGGTCATACTTAAAACACAGAGACAGAGTCAACCTATCTGCAGCCGGCAGCTCCCACATGGAATAGATTTACTCATTTATTTTTTTGTCCATTGTAGGGCCTGAACTCTGGGCCTGGGCGCTGTCCCTCAGCTCTTCGGCTCAAGGCTAGCGCTCTACCACTTGAGCTATAGCGCCACTTCCGGCTTTTTCTGCTTATGTGGTGCTGAGGAATCGAACCCAGGGCCTCATGCATGCAAGGCAAGCACTCTACCACTAAGCCACCTTCCCAGCCTGGAACAGCAGATTTTTGAGGGACTGTTGTGTGTGCTGCCCTGGACACCTAGGGCAGGTTAAAGGGAGCTGTCAGAAGGGCTGACAAGACTTCACGTGTGTGGAAGCGTCATCCCAGAATGAGTCACACTAACATTTGTGTCACGCAGTGAGTAGCCATGCAAGGCAGATGGGATGAAATGAGAAAGGGACAGTGCAATCCCACGGCACAGGCAGGAGGGCTGGACCAAGCTGGGCAAGCATGGCCTGACTATGAGAAGAGGGGTGGGCTGGCGCTGGTGTGTGATGCCCACAGGAGGGTGCGTGTAGGGCACGGGTGCAGGAGCTCTGCCTTCCACGGAACACACTACAGCATGGTGGCTGTGGCCCCTTGGGAGGGTCCTGAAATGGACACTCCAGGAATATGGAGAGCTAAGTACCAACAGTCAAGACGCCAAAATGAGAGGTTCTTGAAAAGTGCTTTCATTAAATAGTTGACCATTTCATCACAAGGTCTACTTTCTATCTATTCTGTGCCACAAAGGAAAGAACAGCCAGCAGGGATGAGATCTTCCACTCTGTGACCTGGCCAGCAGAACTGACACTGCTCTGGCTCTTGAGGTAGAAGATGTGGTATGTGAAGATAAGTTAATAATGCATACGTAGCAAAGTTAACAAACTGTATCAAAATGTTATGGCTCTTCTGTATGCACATTTCAGAGATGACCTAAAGCAACCGAAGGTTTATGATGAGTTGAGTTTCTCCATGGACTTCTAAATACAGCCTTTGAATTCTTATATATTCTGCATGTCTTCCATTTATATAGTCTACAATGTCTTCCATTTAGCTCTAGTCATTTCATCTCTACTTGGAGCGGAGAAGAGCAAATGCTAGTTAGGCCATTCCTTTATTTGCATCCTCGCAGGGGTGGGAAGGGGCGGGCAGGGAAGTGACGAGAGCAACCAGGGACCCCAGAGCGAGCTGGGGATGGCCTCGTAGGACTCGTGGCTCCTTGTCGGGGTTTGGAGAGTTTTGAGATTTTGGAGGCTACAGAATTTAAGGGCCTCATTACCTGCACCATCCTGTGTTGTCATCCGGTAAAATTCATTGGATGTCTTAACACTCACACTCGCCTGAGCAGCCAAGTGTGAGTATGTGCCCATGTATGAGCACGTGCCCATGTATGAGCGTGGTTAGACCTCCAGTTGTGGCAATGCTCACAGGGGCAAAATGCTCCCAGCATGTTACTGGTCAGTTGGGGCTAGTCTTGCAGATGTTCCTGCTCAGGCTGGTTCTGAACTGGATCCAAAGATCACAGCTTCCTGAGTAGCTGGGACTACAGGTGTGAGCCACCTACCCGGCTTTAGATGCGGTTTGAAGTGAGTATAGTTAAGTCCAACCTGACACAGGTGGAAGGCACTGAAGCTGGAGGAAACGTGCGCAGAACTGGTCAGGAGGCTCCTCCCGGGGTCAGCAGGCCATGTGGATGGCAAGGGGGAACACTGGGTATGTGTGAGAGTGCAGGACGTGTGGACACCCTGACACAGCTCAATTCAGAAGTGGGGCTCAGCAGCCGAGCCTGGACACTGACCAGACAGAAATGCCGGGAGGAAGGAGCCCGGGCTTTGCAGAAGCGCCTGGAGGATGGGAGGCGAGCCCTGCGCGGCTGGCTGGCTGGGCAGCCTTCACAGGACCACGGGGCATCCCCCCTGGGGCCACCAGGGCGCACGCTCAGGTCCTCGGCCTCCCCGCGGTGGGCCCCGGGCCTGGGTAGGGCGTGTGGATGAACTCGAACAGCTGGCGGGCGTTGCCTGCGTGGCCCAGGATGGCGGCCAGCCGCTCCTGTGGGAGGGCGGCCAGCTCGGCGAGGCTGTGCACCTGTCGCATGAGCGAGCGGCAGTTCTTGGCGCTCACCCCCGGCATCCGCATCAGGAAGTCCTGCGGCCCCGGGTTGTAGCGCTCCGAGTCGGGCAGCGGCTCCGAGTCAGCGCTGATGGCGGCGGCGGCGGCCGCGTCGGGCTGGGCCCGGCCCCGTTTCAGCTCCTCCAGGAGCTCGGCCGCGGCGTGCGGGGACGGGCACCAGAGCAGCCGCAACCGCGGGAAGTGCAGCGTGAGCAGCACCAGCCGGGAGCCCACGTCCGGGAGCAGCGGGCCGGGCCTGCGCGCATCCAGCTCCACCAGCAGCAGTGGGCGGCGGTAGTAGCGCGCCATGGCCTGGCACTGCGCGTAGAGCCGCCCGCTGCCCAGCGAGGCCGCCAGGTCACCCATGCTCTTGCGCTCCACGCACAGCTCCGGGCTCAGCACGTAGTCGCCCACCGCCAGCGTCACCGGCTCCAGGTCCAGGCCGCGCCGGTGCAGCAGCGCGGGCAGCTCGCTGCGGAACTCGCGCAGGTCCACCACCACGCGGGCCGCCTCGGTGCCCGGCTCCTGGCCACCTGCAGGGAGGGCGCCGCGTCACCGTCCACTACCACTGAGGCCCGGGCCGGGACCCGGGGACCGGACCAGAAGCCGGGAACGGGAGAGCTGGAGGCCCAGGCCACGGGGCCAGGGATACAGGTCAGCGTGCAGAATGACTCCACACTTCATGCCGTTGCTGCTCTGGTGTTACACGCACAGCCCAGAACGTTTTAGTGTTATCAGTATTTAGAATTATTGGTTATATTGTTAATACTATTGGGACTTGAACTCAGGGTCTCTAGCTGGCCAGGCAGGCACTCCACCCCTCGAGCCAAGCCTCCTTTTTCTACTGGCTGTTTGGGAAGTAGGAGCTTGCCATATGCCCAGGCCGGCCTGGGCTGTGATCCTCCTACTTGAGCTTCCCCTGGGGCTGGAATCACAGGTGTGCACAGGTGTGCACCACTGTGCCCAGCCAATGGCGGAACCAGTCTTGTGAATTTCTTTTTGCCCAAGTTGGCCTCAAACCGTGATCCCACCCCACCCCCTTCCAGCCCCTCAATGAAGCAACAGAACACAAGTCCCTGTAAGCTGTTTCTGCAACTCCCTTCAGGGGACAGAACACCTGCGTGGCAGAGACTGTGTGTGGCTAAGGGCAGAGCTGGGGTTGGAGCTGGGGACCAGACACACTCTCCCACCATTTCTGCTTTGAGGTGTGCGGTGCAAATCACAGCCACCCTAACAGATGGCAGTGATAACCCTGCAGGACTCACCAGCTCTGCGAGTGTCGATGGCATCGCCCATGGACGCTTGGCCTCGCATCAGGTCCAGGTTGCTTTCATCTCTGCCTTCTCTTTCTTCAGGGACAACCATGCTAGCCTTTTCCCTGGGGGAGGAAACAGATTAACACTTCCTGAACTAATTACCTTACTCTTTAAAAAAAAATTCTAATGCCTAAAATGATCTATTCAACAGAAGCACTTATATTAGGTGTTGTGGTCCAGGAAGCATAAACAGGAGGATCAAGGTCCAGGACTGCCCAGTTCTCACTCAAAAAGTCTTACTATTTTAAAATAACAACAGTGGAAGTCCTGCCCTGTAGTGGTGTGAGCATCTGAAACCAATCCCTGCCCGTGGGACCTCAGCATCTTCACCTGCACAATGGGGATTGTCATCGGCATGGGGGTCTGCAGTGCCCTGCCCACAAAGGTGAGCTACGCTTATACTGGTAATCCCAACCTGCACATCTGGGATTGGATAGAAACACTGCAGAGAGTGACTCAGCTTCTGAGAAAATGCAACTCCACCAAGCCAGGTGTTGGTAGCTTACCACTGTAATCCTAACTACTAAGAAGGCTGAGACCGGAGGCTAAAGGTCTGAAGTCAGCCCTGGCAGGAAGGTCTGTGAGATTCTTATTGCCAATTAACCAGCAAAAAACTGGTGGCTTATGTGGTAGAGCTCCAGCCTTAAGCGGAAAAGCTCAGGGACAGAACCCAGGCCCTGAGTTTAAGCCCCAGTACTGACACAAAAAAGTAAAACAAAAGTAACTCCACAGATTCTACCTGGACAGTGAATTCTCTAACCAGTAAATCAAATTTGTCTTCTGGCTTCATAATTTATTCCCAGTGATTCACACTAAAAATTCTGATTCCCATTCCCACTTAACCTAAATTCTCTACTGTTACTTTAGTATTTCCTATGATTTTTTTTTTTTGGGTATGGGTATGTGTGGGAAGGGGTGGACAAGAGACAATGTCTCACTATAGCCCAGGCTAGCTTTGAACTTGTGATCTTCCTGCCTGCCCAGTGCTGAGATTTTCAATGAACAGCTCATGTAACAGTGTTACAGGAAAGAGGCACTGTGTTGGGAGTCACACACATGGATGCCTGTGTAAGTCCTCTCTTGTGATTAAATGTCCAATGAAACCACAAAGACTCTCAGCCCTTTCCTGGAAAAGCGGGGTCTGCTGTGGGGCTTAGCACTCGTTTTTTCTATCCAGGAGCATTTCATCATCAGTGGCCAGCTGTAATGTTTTCTCTTGTCAGCTGTAATCAGCCGATCTGTAGCCGAGCTAAACAATCCTGCATCGAATCATTCCTTTCTGGTTAAATATAACACTGCCTTTGTTCTTACCACATCACCCATGGAGGTCTTGGCAAAAGCGCATGATCTTATTCTCACATTCAATTTTCTTCTAAGTACAGCCATGATGCAAATGGTCTTCTGGTAATGTAACCTTATTTATTTATTTTTTTAAAACACCTATCAAATTCCCCCAAGATTTCTGGGAAAGTAAATATCTTAAGATTCTAAATAGTGTAACTATCTGATCTATCCTTTTCTCTTTCTTTTTTTCCCCTCCTTTGGCATAGTGGGGGATTGAACATTGGGTCTTGTACTTTATGGAAGATCTTGTTTATAATAAAGAGGCAATTGCTACGCAAGAGTTTAGAAAAAACATCCTAGTTCTTATGCTCATAATAAGCAGGGCTTACCCACAGTGAGCCCGGATGTGTAGAAATCATAAACCAGGAACAGTGTGGGGGTGCCAGGACCTTACCTCTGCTTGGTGAGGGCTGTGGTGCTCTCTTACCACCTGCTTGGTCACTGCCCCCAACCCCCCCAACCCCGCCACAGCAGTCTGGTAGTCCAGTCCTATCAGCCAGAGAAGCCTGAGGCCTTCAGCATAGCAGTCTGTTCTGCTGACTACCTCATTACCTGATAAGTTTTTCAAAGGCTTCCTTTTCTTTCCGAAGGGTGGTGAGGTAGCGCTGCTCCTCTGTGGAACCCCCATATATAAGGAAGTAAACCCTGAAAGGTAAGGCAACTCTTAGGTTGCAGAAGCACAACGGTTCTATCCCTGAAGGGATCAGCAGAGCATCTGAAGTCAGCCACACAGAGCGTATCTGCTGCAGAGTGAAAGGCTGTCTACCACATACTCCTTCCTAGCAGGCTGCGGAAAATCCGCGGTCACAGGCACAGAGTTTAGGCCAAAACCAGAAAGTAACTAGAGGGGAGAATGAGATTCTTTCCTCATCATTATGGACAAATAAAACACTTGCAAAACCTTAGGAGACTTCTCTTTTGTCTCTGCCCTTCTGCCAATCACTTAACAAGTTGGACAGGAGGTCCAAAGATGAGTTTATCAAATTCCTGTTAGTGAAAAACTGGAATCCATGACCTTTGTCTTTACAATGATCTGTTTTATCCATATCTTAATATAATGGGGCCATCACACATTTTACCTAAGTACACAGATTAGATTTCTATCCAGTATCTCAAAAAATAATTTGGCAATGTTTTCTTCTGACCCCCCCCCCCCCAAAAAAAAGCATGCTTTGTGGCTAGGAGCTCAATTCAGCACTAGCACCTTTGTAGTGGCTTTCCTATCAGAGGTATTTCCTTTCTTAAATTGTGTCTTTATTTTCTGATACTTTGTAAAGAGCAGACAGGGAGAAGAGCACTGTGTGATGAGTCAGATACATCTGCTCACCCAGATGTGCCACATCTGTTTCCTACAGGTTTGACCCCAGGCCCCTTCTGCTCCTGACATTCTGATTCAGAATTGGGTATTACTGTCGACATGATTCATGAGCTATCTCCAAGGCTGCCCCACCAAGTATGAAAGCTATACTTGGCTTTGACTGCCAGCTTCTGCCCATCATCACTGCTGACCCGGACCCCATTCAGCTCAAGGTCCAAAGGATGCATTCGTTTCAACAGCTACAAGATTCTTTTGGCCCTGCTTTTGGTTCCAGCTGAGTTTAGGATATTAATCCTTCTGTTTATTTCTCTCAGATAACTGGACAGTGAGAACACCATATTCTCTGAGCGCTGTTTTCTCATCTGATATTTCAGTAGATTTCTCATCTGGTTTCTTGGCACTCAAGGAGGCTGGGTACAGTAATTCCCCCAAACTCTTCAGTTCTATGCGGACGCAATTTAGAGTCACTTCTCAGTTTATAAGGAAGACATTTTAGAAGACTAAGTTATCTGTACAGATATGCTAACTTTTAGAAGGGCTGGGGATTGTACAGGAGGCTCTCGGTGTTGGGCTTTGCGACACCATCTGCAGGGGCTCAGGTGGTTCCAGAAGCCTGTGTCCTAACCACGCTGCTTGAGGGTGGGGCTGCTTGAGGGTGGGAACTGCGGCCCGGCCTGGCCTCACAGGCCTCCACTCCCGGGTCCGGCCTCGCCTCTCGCCGCTGCCCGTCCCTCCCCCCCCCCCCCCAACCCCCTTACCCCTCAGGTCTCCCCAGCCCCCAGCCTCGCCTCACCGGCCTCCCTGACCCCCCGACTTGCCTCATGGGCCTCCCCGGCCGGCTGGCCCGGTAGACCTCGAGCTGGCGGACGAAGGCGAGCTCGGCGTCGTAGAGGACCACGTAGCGGGGCTCCAGCTCGTGCAGCGTCCGCGTCAGCGCGTAGGGGTCGCCGCAGCCCAGCAGCGGGTGCAGCACCGCCAGCGGCTCGCGGAGGACCCCGTAGGCCTCGTCCGACCTCGGGCTCGGGTCCGCGGCCTCCGGGCGCTCCTCGGCCCCGCGCTGGGCCTCCGCCTCCTCCCCGCTGCCGCTGCTCTCGGGGCCCGGCCGGGCCGCGCTGCCCGCCGCCGTCGGGGCCGGCCCGCGCCTCTTCCTCCGCGCCGCCCTCTCTCCCGCGGGGGCCGGGCCCCGCTTGGGCGGGCCCCTGGGTCTCTTGCCCGATTTCGGATTTCTCTTTGAACCGCCCGCCTTCCCGAACTCCGTCCACACTGCCTCGGCCTTGCCGTCCTTCTCGAAGGTTCTCCGGTAGAGCTGCAGCAGGAAGGCCTGGGCGCCCGACGCCAGGTAGCCACGCAGCTGGGCGCAGGTGCGGTCGTCGGCAGCGCAGATCAGCACCTGCCCTGGGGGACAGGGCAGCTGGGGCGCCGGGCTCGGCCCTTCTCCTGCCTGTCGGTCCCCCCATCTCCCCCAGCCTGTCCTTCCCTCGCTCCTGGGGCCCCCATCTCCCCCCGCCTGTCCTTCCCTTGCTCCTGGGGCCCCCATCTCCCCCCGCCTGTCCTTCCCTTGCTCCTGGGGCCCCCATCTCCCCCCGCCTGTCCTTCCCTTGCTCCTGGGGCCCCCATCTCCCCCAGCCTGTCCTCCTGCCCCTGTGAGAGCCCTCAGCCCCCACGCATCGCATGGGCCTCCCACAGGATTAGGAAACTTGGGAAGCTCGGGTCAGGACGACTCAGTCTTGCACAAGCAAAGCCACTGCAGAATCTCTTTACAACTAATTAGCTCTTTTTAATTAATACCTTTCCAGAGGATTTTATACTCTAGAATAAATTCCAAATGGATTTATGAAATGTGAAATATTAAATCATATAGAAGAACTGACTAATCCCCATGCCCCAGATGGAGATAATTGACTAGTGCAGCACAGAGAAGATTCTCTCTAAACAGTGGCTCTGTAAGAATAAAAAAACAGCATTTGATTCTCTAACAGCTATAATAAATGCTATTATCTTTACTACGTAATACACAGATTCAAGCTGTGGACATAGTCTAAGTTGTCCAAGGCAACTAAGAGAATTCATTAAATCAGAAAATTTTGAGCAGACTAAATCTTAAAGAAATCTGAAATACCTTCTCCAATGGAATTAACAGAGTTGTTGAATATATGTGTAAATTATGTGTACTGATACACAAATGCACAGAATCTTCAGTCATGGTGAAAGAGAAGAACTCTGAGCTGAGGACAGAAACTGGAACACCTACTAGCTTATTCTTAGGTATTCCAGATTTGAAGCCTGGTGAGAGCATTAGGGGAATCGTCACATGGAGGTCCTGAGGTGCCAACCAGAGAAGACCCTGCTGCATGAGCATACAATGAGTCAGCTTGGTGAAAATCTCATCCAATGGCCAGAGCTGCGTTTGCCATTGGCATCTCTGTGTTCACTGTGATTTACTTGGCTACACCTTTTATCAACAAAAATAGTGAGATGCTACTTAAGAGCTAAGCAAGTTAAGATTTGGTTCAAAGATTCTGAAACTGCTTGTCATTGCCTCCATCTTCCTACCTGGGCCTCCCAGGGCCTCGCTCTCCTTATTTTCTGCTTCGATCTCTTTCAGCACTTCCGAGAGGGCTTCCCACTTGGGATTGCTTTCAAGCACCAGTTCCTTCTTTGTTTCTGTATAGAAATAACAGTACTTCATTTCACATGATGACAGCTGCCCACACGCTCTTCCCAATGTTTTAGTACAGCAGGAAACACCATCAATCCATACAGCCACTTTTTTTGAGCTTTCTTCTTTATAATGCTACATAGACTCTGCCTTCTTGAACAGGCCTCTGTATGTTGTACCTAACCAACATGACCAGAGGCTGTGGTGCCCTAACACAGAAGAGATGGCTTTGTGTCAGGGTCCCTGTGATGCCACATCGAAGCAGCTATGCAAATTAAGCAACCAGCACTGGGTGATGGTGCTTTAAATGATTTCACAACCCTGAATATGGATAAAAGCTGACAACAACCAAGATGATTTCTGTAAATGCTCCAATGCACCATTAAGTTTTTTTTTTGGTGCTGGTACTAGGGTTTGATCAGGGCCTGGGCACTGTCCTTGCTTTTTTTGCTCAAGGCTGGTGCTCTAACAATTGAGCCACAGATCCAGTTCTGACTTTTTGGTAATTAGAGATAAGAGTTTTATATCCTTTCCTGCCCTGGCTGGATTTGTACTAAGATCCTCAACCTCAGCACCCTGAGTAGCTAGGATTACAGACATGAGCCACCAGTGCCCAACTTACATTAAGTTTTAAGATAGATCTTTGATTAAACTAAGCAGAAGGCAAGGACTGAGCCACCCCTTACCTGGAGATATTTGATAGCTACTAGACAGACGTTGGGCTAAAATCCACAGCTGTCCCATTCTAGTCTCAGCCCTACAAATTCAAAGGGATGATGATGTTCTACTAAGACTTAAGTGCCCCAAATACTAATGATCTGAGAGCTATGTCAAAGCATTCGTAGGCAGAGATAAGAACATTCATGACTGATAGCACACATTACATGAGCCCGTGGTAGAAGGTGGTTTAAGTTATAATTTGATAAGTGTTTCCATGCAGAATAGGTGAAGACACATTTAGAGACTTGAGCATATAGGATACCTTGACCTTCTTTATTCTCCATTTTCTCAGACTTTTTGCCTTTTTTGCTCATTTTGGAGTCTGGAATATTATAAACCCTGGCTCGGGCATTTACAAACATTGAAGTACTGGAGTCAAGAAACAGCCAACCTAATATGAGTAGCAGAAAAAACAAGGCTTCAGTTAATATTTAATTATTAAACACTTTGGCAGACACGTGACCTCTGCACCTAACAGCCCACCGCCATCTTGCTTTCCTACCACCCTGCCTTACTTCCTCTTACAGTTTGTGGCCTCTGTCACTGGCAGACTAGTGGTTTTCAAAGTGTGGCCTATGGGCTTCTGGGGGGTCCCCCAAGATTATTTTTTTTGGGGGGGATGCAATGTCGTAGTTTTATCTCTCAATAATACTGTTTTTCCACTATGCTGACACTTCCATCAATGGCCCAGTGGTGGGAAACACCATTGGTGCCTTTGTATGAATTATGGCAGGAGCAGACAAGGGAACTAGCTGTTGATGAATTGTTTACTGTCATGTATTTGTAGCTGGAAAAGCAGGAAAAATGATTGGTTGTATTAAATCTTGACCCTAGGGGCCAAGGATCCTGTGAAAGAGTCGGGGAGGGGTATCCAGTTTGTTGGAAATAAGATGGCAGCCAGTTGAATGTGTATATTTTCTTCAGTTTTCTTTTTTTTTTTTTGTCGGTCATGGGGCCTGAACTCTGGGCCTGGGTGCTGTCCCTGAGTTCTTCAGTTCAAGGCTAGCACTCTACTACTTGAGGCACAGCGTCACTTCCACAGTTTTTTCTGCTTATGTGGTGCTGGGGAATTGAACTCAGGGCCTCATGCATGTGAGGCAAGCACTCTACCACTGAGCCACATTCCCAGCCCCATTTTCTTCATTTTTCAACCCTTGCTGTTTCTTTGGGGGGAAAAAATGAACCTTAAAGTTCTAACAGTGAAACTTCCAGAGCACAGCCTATGTCTACATTGGAGATGGTCTATTTGCAGTCTTTTTTCAACATTGCCTGGAAGGGATATGAATATTTATTATACGGAACAGAAGTTAAGTAGGTGGCAACATTAGCTATCAAGAAAACCTACTGGTTGTGCAAGGAAGCTGAGCTGTAATCAGGATCTTGCTTGTAACTCAGCTGAAGACGACCCTCCCCACACCTGCCTGCTCCCCACCTAACCCTAATCCTGTCAGCTCCTACATACTTAGGAATTTTTCTCTCTTACCTGAATTCTGACCAAAAGCCTTTTCTGTGGCTCTCAGAGATTCCAGAAGGTTAAGAAAGGTGACGCAGTCGTACTGGCAGAGGTACAACAGCAAGGTCCGGAGTATCTTCAGGTCCTGGACCAAGGACTTTGTCTTGGCTCCAAGCTGGTGCCACAAAGGGTCCAGGTAATGGCGGATTGTCTACAATGAGAATAAAACTTATTACAGTAAAAAAAAATCCCCAAATATTATTCCATAAGGAAGTGGCTACAAAATTGCAGTTCATCAAATTCCAGTGATGTCTAAGTTTTCAAATGCACTGTCTCATTGCTATAATCTTCGCCGTTAAATGGAGCCAAGCTGCCTTTTTTCATATTGGCATCACTGAGAGGACAGAAGGCCTGATCCAAGCAGTGACTTGGTTTTACAAGCAGAAGCAGCACTGGCACACAGCATTTCATTTAACAGAGTCAGTGGTGAGCAGGAGTGACACTGGATGAGCATAGAACATATTATCTAAAACAGGACAATTGTAAAAAATAAAATGAGACACTACTACTGTTCACGCCAGGGCAAGGAGAAGCTGGGGCTGTCGAGACAAACTGGGACATACAATTGAGAAGATTTGTGGAAAGTAAATTAAAAAAAAATAAGATGCAAGCCATGGTTCCATTTAGATGTAATCACTGAAAGAAAATCTAAAATGATTCTTTGACTTTTACTGGCCCAAAGAATGACAAAGGAGATCTAGTGTAAAAAGTTTTAAGCTAGGGCTGGGAAGGTGGCTCAGTGGTAGAGCGCTTGCCTTGCATGCTTGAGGCCCTGGGTTTGATTCCTCAGCACCACATAAGCAAAAAAGAAAAAAACCGGAAGTGGCGCGGTGACTCAAGTGATAGAGCGCTAGCCTTGAGCTGAAGAGCTGAGGGACAGCGCCCAGGCCCAGAGTTCAGGCCCCACGACCGGACCCCAAAAAAACCAAAAAATTTTAAGCTACATTTTGTTTTTCTAGGAACATACATTCTATTAAAAGAATGCAAGCTTATGCTTGGTAAGAAATGTATGCATTATCCTGCCCATGTAATTGTCGCCCCTCTGTACAGTATGTTCTCAAATAAAATAAAATAAAATTTAAAAAAAAAAAAGAATGCAAGCTTATATTTTTAATCCTCATGCATTAAACCAAAACGTGCTTTAAACTGGAGGCACAGAAAATATGAAGTTAATTCTTTGAATCAGATAAATGAAAAGTTAACTTTTTCCTCTGTGTAATTGGTATGCATTTTCCCCAGTTATATAAATTGACTTAAGAGTTTAAGACAGTAACATGTCCCATATATATAAAATATACATTATCTATATCATACACTACAGAATTATGTTATATATTATACTTGCAACATACCAAATATTATATAACACACTACACATGTTATACATATTATATAAAATATTACACATCATATAAAATATATAACATATAACACATATATATATAGCCATGACCTGGAATTTTTAAAAATTAGCATTTTCTGCATTTATAATTCATTATAGGATTAGACGTGTATTTCTATATTGGTTTATGGTGAAAAATTAGAACCAAATTGGTTTGAACTGGTCTTACCACTTTCTCAATGAAGAATGTAATATAAGACAGAGCAAGTTTTCACTACTTAGTAATGAAACTTGTCCAACTTATTCTTATTGTGAATTCCTGTACAATGACGAAGCACTCTTCTATACAACTCTTCTACCGGTAGCCCCCCACATGCTGTCATTTCAGAGCAACAGTGTTACTTGTCCTCTGTTGTTTCATGGGAGAGAGGCCCACTCACTGCAGTCTAACTTAGAAGCTGGACTTGTGTTTTCTTGCCAAGCCACTCTGTCATCGTCAGTTATTACTTTCCAGTAAACCAAAGCAGCTATGTACTTTCAGTCACCTTCAATGTAACTTTAAGACTGCCGCAAATGCCTGCTAAAAACACTGCAGATATTAAAATAACTTGCCTTTTTCCTTTGCCATTACTGGGGCTTAAACTCAGGGCTTACATGCTGTCCCTTAGCTTTTTCACTCAAGATGGGCGCTCTACCATTGAGCAATACCTCGACTTCTGGATTTTTGGTAGTTAATTGGTGATAAGAGTCTCATGGGTGCCAGCTGTAACTCGCATCTTTACAATGTATCCAACTGTGCTTAAAAAAGGAAAATAAGGTACCTTGTCAAAAGGCTTCCCGATAGCATTTTCTAAAGACAAGTCTTCCACTTCCAGTGATGGGTTGTGGCATTTCAGCTCCTTCAGACAGGCGTTTAAAATGTCCAGGATGGCTGTCTGGATGGCCCGCATGGCAGGTGTCATGGCAACATGAATTTCTACCACTTCTGGTTTGTGCTGCTCTAAAAACGAGTTGACTGCCACGTGGAACCTAAAGAGACAAAGTTTTCCATGTCTTTGGAGTCTTCTCAGCCCTGTATTTTCAGTCCTGGTTTAAAACTCTCTTGAATGTTTGCAAATGCAGTTAAGAAACAATAAGAGCTAGGTGCCGGTGACTCACGCCTGTAATCCTAGCTACTCAGGAGGCTAAGATTTGAGAATCACAGTTCAAAGCCAGCCCGGGCAGTAAAGTCTGTGAGACTCTTATCTCCAGTAAACCACTAGAAAACCAGAAGTAATGCTGTAGCTCAAGCTGTAGAGCACTTGCCTTGAGCTAAAGAGCTCAGGGACAGTGCCCAAGCCCAGAGTTCAAGCCCCACAACTGACAAAAAAAAAAAAAGAAAAAAAGAAAAAAAAAGGTGTACAGAGCATCTGGACCCGTGTGAACCCAATGTCTGTCATTCATACAGGCAGGGCCACATCCGAGCCCCGAGTAGACCATCTAAGGGACATAGTCACCTCACTGTTTTCCTACTGTCTGCTCTCTTTGTCTTTTGCAAAGCAGAGCACTGGGTTAGACCCTGAGGCTAAAAGCCCAGTGTTCACTGTCTGACTCTAGAGAAGTTTGCTCCCCTCCAAAAAATGCTTCAACTACCACTCTTGGTCCAGGGTTTAGACTCCTGGGGCTTGTATTATGGCTTGGCTTTCTTGTTCAAGGCTGGCCTTCTACCATCTGAACTATGCCTCCTCTTCTGGCTCTTTGGTGGGTAATTGGAGATAGTGTCTTGGAAAGTGAGGGATGGGGTGACATGGTCCAAAAAGAAATGTACTATTACCTGACTTATGTACATCAACTTCATAATAACAACATTAAAAAAAAAGAGTGTCTTGGTTTTATCTGCCGGGGCTTGCTTTGTATCTTGATACTCAGATCTCAGCTCCTTCAGTAGTTTAGAGTTATAGGCATGAGCCACCAGCATCTGGCTACTCAACATAAAGTACACTTTTTATCAGAACACATACAGTTACAAAAATGTTAGAAAATTGAGGGATGGGAAGGTGGCTCAGTGGTAGAGCACTTGCCTTGCATGCCTGAGGCCCTGGGTTCGATTTCTCAGCACCACATAAGCAAAAAGAAAAACAGCCGGAAGTGGCACTATGGCTCAAGTGGTAGAGCGCTAGCCTTGAGCTGAAGAGCTGAGGGACAGCGCCCAGGCCCAGAGTTCAGGCACCACGACCGGATCCAAAAAAAAAAAGTTAGAAAATTGAAACCTTGTATTTCTCTTACAGATTCGCCCAAATTCTTTTTTTTTTTTTTTTTTGCTTATGTGGTGCTGGGGAATCGAACCCAGGGCCTCATGCATGTAAGGCAAGCACTCTACCACTGAGCCACCTTCCCAGCCCCTCACCCAAATTCTTTAAATTCCCTGAGTAATATTTAATAAGGTAAGTGGAAGTCTTGGTTAGTAAATCTGCAATTCTCTTATGGCTGTTGTGTTGCTGGGCCTCAAGATCTCTGGGTTTCCCCAGAAGCACAAGAAATAGCGAGGCTTGGGGCTGGGAAGGTGGCTCAGTGGTAGAATGCTTGCCTTGCATGCCTGAGGCCCTGGGTTCGATTGCTCAGCACCACACAAGCAAAAAGAAAAAAGCCAGAAGTGGCACTGTGGCTCAAGTGGTACAGTGCTAGCCTTGAGCTAAAGAGCTGAGGGACAGCGCCCAGGCCCAGAGTTCAGGCCCCACGACTGGACCCCCCCCCCAAAAAAAAAAATAGCGAGGCTTTGCAGACTGGATGGGCCGCTGGAAAATTAACTCCCAAATCTGTACTTTCAAAAGCATCACAAACTGACATGTACGCATGCATCTGCTGGGCATCGATCGGGTGCACCGATGGCAACAGTCAACCCTCATTCTGTTACACAGGCAGCTTAGCGCCTCTCACCAGACTGTGTCTCACATGGCGTGGCTTACCTCGGCCACAGATACAGCTTCCTCACAAAAAGGTTTCTCATCACTCTCTCCACGTGACAAAAGCCGGTGTCGAAGGCGATGGCATTGTCCGTGAATGCTTTGATGAAACCGCGCTTGTTTTTCTGGCGGAAGAGGCGCAGGATGAAGGCTTCTTGACATGACTCGATGATTCGGTGGGCTCGGTACACCAAGATGCCTGGGGGCGGGCAGGATGGAAACTGCACACACAGGCATGGCGCCTGCACACCCGTGCCTGGCCCCTCACTCCCGGCTTTCTGGACTGCCTGCAGGTGCCTCTCTAGTCTGAGGATGCAGCTGTAAACAAATCCTTGTGGAACTTCCGGCCAACAGTATTATGGGTAAAGTACTTAGTGTGTTCCAAGGGCCAAGAGAAAGAGGGGCCATGAAGGTCAGAAGGCTGGTTCTGAATCTTTTCTTTTGGGTGGGGGTTGGGAGGAGATTACTTGTCTTTGGGCTTAAACTCAGGGCCTGGGTATTGTCCATTAGCTTTTTTTGCTCAAGGCTGGCTCTCTATCCTGTGAGCTACAGCTCCATTTCTAACTTTTTGGTGATTAATTGAAGATAAAGAGTCTCACAGACTCTGGCTTCAAATCATGATCTTCAGATCTCAGCCTCCTAAAGTGAGGTGTGAGCCACTGGTGCCCAGCTCAAGGATATGGTTCTTTTAGAACCTGGCAGAAGGAGAATCAAGTGGATTCTCCATGTGCTGGGCTGGGTACTCTCATAGTCTGGGTACTTCATTTACTCCTGATTAATTATACCGTAGCTAAATCATTATGAGAGCAAGTGACCCTGAGCAAGGTCACCATAAATGAGACCCAGGACTGCAGATGATGTTCTCAGTCATGATCTTTCTACGCTATCTTTGTAAAAGCAAACACTAGTAGCAGGTTGGGATTTGGGGGGGGGGGGGGGAGGGCAGGGAAGGCAATTTGGGTCCCGAAGAAACCTCTTTGTATCTGCATGCTCCCATGCTGTGACTACCTGTGTGTGTCCACCAGGCCATGGAAGGGCACGGTCACCAGCTGCCCCTGTACCTCGCTGCCAGGCGTCACCTCACCCACTCTCCGTTTATGGAGACAGCGAGGCACAGAGGAATTAAGAAATTGCAGAAGACAAGGGCAAGGCGCGTGCAAACAAGCCCAGTGGAACTCAGCAGCTCACTCCTGACCCCATGCCCTTCCTGCTGAAGAAGAGCCCTTAGGAATGCAACACTTGGGGAATGGATATAGGGCCAAGTTCTAGCAACTGGGGATACAAATCGAATACCTAACTGTCTCTAAAAATGTGTGCAGGGTGTTCTGTTTTCTCTGGACATCAGGGTCAGCTTCTGCTGGCCTGGTCTGCATAGCTCTCCAAGCTCTCCCTGCTGAGGTATTCTGCAATAATACGAATGGTGACAGCGTACTAGTGGGAAGAGAGCTAGGGCTGGGGGTCAGGTGTCCTGTGGTCAGTCCTGGTAGAGGAATGTGGCTGGATGATGAGAAAGTTCTCTCTCATCATGAAGGGGCAGTGGGGCCAGGCCCAGCTTCATGGATGGCTAGGACCTGAGGAGAACTATGGCGGGACTAGCAATGAGGCACATGGCTCTCCACTCCATTAGGTTGTGCTTGGGCTGAAAGCTAGGGCAGCACTGACATCTAGTGGTCATGTAGAGACATGTTAAACCAAGTGTTAAAATCTAAACACTAAACCAAGCTCATGAGACAACAGCCAACCATAGCAGACAATAACGGCGCATAATGTTATAAATGTTCATTTTTTGTTAGTATTTATTGTTTGCCATGTATCCAGCACACTATGATAAGTATTTTAGGTTATTTCATTTAATCCTTAAGAGGCATGGCTTTTCTGATTGAAGATTTAAGAACGTAGCATTAGGCAGGCCCAGTGGCTCACACCTGTAATCGTACTTCAGTACACTGAGATCTGACTTAGAAGCCATCCTGGGCAGGAATGTCTATGAGACTCTGATCTCCAATCAACTACCAAAAAGACAGACAGAGCAAAAAGCAGTAGAGCACTAGCCTTGAGAGAAAGAGATAAGTTCAAGCCCAGTACTAGTGCACATACACACAAGTAACAATGTATGTAGCATTCAAAGTCAGGCAGATCTGGATACAAGGTCCATGCATGATAAATGCTGCAGAAGAATAACAGTTTTTCCTCAGACATTTTGCCATGAACCACTCAGAGTGTGTATTCGTACATGCCTTCACTAATCATTTCCTAAGTGTCTTGTCAGCTCAGGCAGTGTGATGGATACAGCAGGGAGGGTGCTTACCCAGCCTGCAGTTTCCCTGCCTTTCAGGTCACTGACCTCCATCCAGTAGGCATCTGTTGGCCCCTAGGTACTGGCTACTCAGCTTGGGATGACCAAGCCCTTCTCTGTGCTAGGGAAGCTTATTAATGAGCAAGACAGATCAACTAACAGCAAGCAAGACACAGTCTTCTGAGTGTGCTGACCGGGGTGGACGCCTAAACTGGCTCTGGGGAAACCAAGAGAGATGTCCAGGAGGCCACACCCTGGTGAAAATAAATTCCTTTTCTGTATTAACTGTTCTTACAATGAAAACCTTTCTCACAAAAGAATCAGGCAGCTACTGGGTTTGATGTCATATTATGGGAAGAGTCTGTTCACACAGAGGACAACCAAACGTGTTTGAAAATATGTAAAGATGATGTTTAGATCCTAGCTAAGTTATAAAAGCAGATGCCAGAAACCACAAGCATTCGCAGAGCTTAAACACAGGGAAGAAGGAAAGAGTGGATCTTACACACACGGTCAAGTGCCACATGAACATGTCAGCTGGCAACAGACCATGTACCTGATGTTGGTCCCATGCATTGTAACAGAGTTGGCAAATACTCATGTCCTAGTGGATGAGGCGTCATGCACATGCACGGGAGCACGCTGCTGTCACGGGAAAGCAAAACACCAACTGTGCACAGCACAGGACACTTGATGACCCTTATTAGCGCCTATGTCCTGCTTTATGTCTTTACTGTACCATGCATCCTTCTTCTATTTATTATTTTATTTTTGTGCTGGTACTGGGGCTTAAACCCAGGGCCTTATGCTCTTGCTTGGCTTTCCTCACTCAAAGCTGGAGCTCTACCATGTGAACTACGCCTCTAGTCTAGCATTTTGCCAGTCAGTATTGGAGATGGGGGTCTCTAGAACTTTTTCTCCCCCCGATGGCTTTGGATCATGATCTTCAGGTCTCAGTCTGGGATGACAGGTGTGAGCAACCTGGCTACATTTCCCTACTTTACACTGTACTCCTTCCTCTTCTCACACAACACAGCAGTTAACTCAGTCAGGTCCCAGATATTTTCTGAGCATCTACGTATTGAGCCACCACCTAGATGCCCAATCTTGAATTCAAATATTCAATGGTACCCACTGGTTTTCTAGCTTAGTGTTTAGCAGAGGGAACAGAGAGACACAAAATAAAAGCACACACATTGATGAACAAAGAGGATTTCAGATTCTTACCCGTTATTAAATCTGAAGGTATCCTGTCGGTCAAGAAATCGACTACAAGTATTCGACTTGTGGCAAATATGACCCCTCCTCGTGTGTACACCTCGTAGCGACTGTTGCTCGTGATTTCGTTGGTTACGCGGCAAGGGAGATGTTCGGTTCCTTCTAATTTCAGCTGATTGATAAAATACTCCTAAAGCAAATCCAACTTGTGAGTGGGCTGCTGGACACGGGGCAGCTTATAACAAGCCACAGGCCTTTAAAAGGAACTTAGTAACCCATACACAAAGTTACTACTCTATAGTGCTCAACCAGTCAGTTTTGCACCTCCCTAGGGCTTTCATTTGATTTTGTTCTGGGGTTTATGTAGAAAGATAACTGCATTTCCACCATTATTAGCACTTTGGCAACAAGAATTATTTTTGGTGGTACTCGGGCTCGAACTCATGGCCTTGTTCTTGCTAGGAAGGTGCTGTACCACTTGAGGCGTACCTCCAGTCGTTTTTGCTTTTAGTTTGAGAATAGGTGCTCACTTTTTTTGCCTTAGTATCATGCGGTGCCGGAGGCCCCAGACTGAGGAGGCCCAGGAGCGTCAAATAGTGCCCGTCTCTGCCCTCCAGAAGTTTGTGGTCAGGCTTCCAAGCAGACATTTTCCTCCTGGCCACCTCCTCCATCTAGAGGGCCATTCTATCTGTCCCAGGCTGGGTTACCGCCTCAGCACCCCAGTACAGGTGCTTTCCCCATCTTTCTCCTAACCCATTTCCAGCACGGGTCAGCTTCCAGTTCCCCTCCCTCCCGTCCCTGCTCTTCTCTAACAGAGTGACCCAACCTCAGCCCCTCCCGTCCACACCTTCCCATCCCGACCTCCTTCTGCCCCCCTCCCTCAAACCTCCACCTCGGGACTCCCCAATTATTCCTATTGGTTTCTCCTTCAGACTTCTTCCCGCCCTTGGGGGTGAACCCAATCCCGTTTTCTCCTCAAGGTATCCCAGTGTCCGCCCAGGGTCTGAGATCTGCCTCCCCGGGAACCCCTGCCACCCTTCTCAAGTGCCCGCCCCCCTCGAGGTGGGGCCCCGCATCTCCTCAGAGTCCCTCCAACCTGTCACGGGCCTGGCGTGCGCCTTCTCCGGCGCCCGCGGCCCCAGTCCTCCCCCGCGCCCCGCCAGCCCCGCGCTCCAGTCCCCGCCCCCCCGCACCGCGGGGTCCCAGCCCTCCCCCCCCCAGCCCGCCCCGCACCTCCTCGGCGGGCTGCGTGTTGAGCACCAGCACCAAGCAGGCCGGGTGGCAGTGCAGCCGGAGGAAATGGTAGAGCAGCCGGTCCGCGCCGAGGCCGCGGGCGCACACCACCAGCCCGTCCGTGTCGAGCAGCTCCAGCACCAGCTGCCGCTCGTACTCCAGCAGCGGCGCCATGGACGTCCGTTGGGCCCTCAAATCCGCTGCCATGGGCCGCGCTTCCGGGCCACGACCGGGAGCGGGCGGAAAAGGCCGAGCGGAGCCGAAGGGAGCCGAGTCCGGGAGGGGGGCGGAGCCTAAGGGAGCCGAGTCCGGGAGGGGGCGGAGCCGAAGGGAGCCGAGTCCGGGAGGGGCGGAGCCGAAGGGAGCCGAGTCCGGGAGGGGCGGAGCCGAAGGGAGCCGAGTCCGGGAGGGGCGGAGCCGAAGGGAGCCGAGTCCAGGAGGGGGCGGAGCCGAAGGGAGCCGAGTCCGGGAGGGGCGGAGCCGAAGGGAGCCGAGTCCAGGAGGGGGCGGAGCCGAGTCCGGGAGGGGGCGGAGCTGTAGGGAGCCGAGGCCGGGAGCTGAGTCCTGGAGGGGGCGGAGCCGTAGGGAGCCGAATCCAGGAGGGGGCGGAGCCTAAGGGAGCCGAGTCCCAGGAGTTGAGTCCTGGAGGGGGCGGAGCCGTAGGGAGCCGAGCCTGGGAGGGGCGGAGCCTAAGGGAGCCGAATCCGGGAGCCGAGTCCAGGAGGGGGCGGAGCCGTAGGGAGCCGAGTCCGGGAGCTGAGTCCTGGAGGGGGCGGAGCCGAAGCGAGTCTGGGAGGAGGCGGAGCCGAAGGGAGGAGCCGAGTCCGGGAGGGGGTGGAGCCTAGTCCGAGAGGGGCCGAAGCCTAAAGGGAGCCGAGTCTGGGAGGGGACGGAGTCGAGACTGGGGGAGGCGGAGCCAAAGGGAGCCGAATCCAGGGGAGGCGGAGCCGAAAGAGCCGAATCCCGGAGGGGGCGGAGCCGAAGGGAGCCTACTCGGGGAGGGGGCGGGGCCGAGTTCAGGAGGAGGTGGAGCCTAAGGGAGCCGAGTCCGGGAGGGGGCGGGGCCGGGGAGGGGGCGGAGCCAAACGGAGCTGAAGGGAGGCGAGTCCGGGGCGGGGCGGAGCCGAGTGGAGCTGAAGGGGGCGCGGCGGCGAGGTTCTCTCAGGTGCGGGTCCCAGGCCTCGGTCTCCTCGTTCGGCCTCCCCTGGCCGCCCAGGCCTAGCACAGGAGGACAATGAAAGGAAACCTGACGAGTTTCGGCCTCTAACAGTTAAAAAGCTAATTGCCAGCTTTCCAGGCTGAAGTCAACAGCATCTTTTTCCTAGGCTGAGGTATTTTGTTTTTGTTTATTTATTTATCTTCTACTTTTGCAGTCGATTATCCCTTCCTTCTTGGAAACTTTTTGCCTAAGTTTACGAATAGAGTAGGTTACGAATTCCCGTCCCTTTGCAAACCGTAGTCTACGCAGTGGCCACCGGGCGTGTGCGCAGTACCGCGTCCCTCCACTAGAGGGACGCCCGGGGTCGGCTTTGCGCCCCGCCGAGCTCAACTAGAGACTTAATTCTGCATCAGAATCCCGCCCCCCCCACCCAGCGTCTCATGGGCAGAACAGAAAATGCAGGTAAGCAAAAAGGAAAGTGGCTGACACCCCATTATCCAGAGATGCTGCAAACGTCACGACATCAGTGTTTTTACTTTCCTTTCCTGTACCCCAGGGCAGACTCTTGAAAAGTTGAATATAAAGCATGTCTGCACATTTTACTTTTGTTCTGGGTTAAGAAGTTTTCAATGTAAAGTCTCCTCCTCCTCCCCCTCCCCTCTTCTCCCCCTCCCTCTCCCCCTCCCCCTCCCCCTTCTCCTCTGTCCAAACCTCCTACTTTTGCTTCCCAAGTATGTGGGATTATAGGTTTCTTTTTTTCTTTTTTTCCTTCTGAGATTAGTGTCTCACTGATTTTTACCTGGGCTGGCTTCTGTGATTCTATCCCTACCTCCTGTGGTGGCTGGGGTTATAGGCATGCACCATCATAGCCAACGAGAGAGATTTATCACAGGGAATTGGCTGCAAAGCCGCAGAGATAGACAGATCACAAGATATCTGAGAGGTGAGCCCCTAGACGGGAGACTCAGGATAACTGATGATGCTGTTCTAGTTAGTTCTTCAACTGACCAGATGTGGCTCAGTCATGGTTAGGGAGAAGTAAGGAGACTTAGTCTGTTGATTTTTAATTAAATACATTGCCAAAAGCATTGCCATGGAAATACCCAGAATAATGTTTGACTCAATACCGGGTCAAGTCGAGTTGTCATATAAAATTAACCATCACAAATTGCAATCCCTGAAGACCCTGACGTGTGTACCACTTACATTAATTGTCTGAAAATTGGAGATCCATTGGTGTGTGTAACTTTCATTAATTCTCTGAAAATGAAGTCACCTGCATATTAATGAATCATTCTAAGTCCACTGAGGGGAGACTTAGTATTTGGTTTACTATTTTTCATAGAGGTAGAGAGAGAATCTCATTGTTAAATCTTTTCTTTTGGAAATAAGGACTTCAAGTTAATATACACACACACATTATGGTTTGACAAGCCATTTATCACTAACAGAAAAAAGAGGTATTACCAAATAAAGGAGGAATGGAGCTGCACATGAAAACCAATTACCAGCTCCTTTTTGGAACAAGTAGTCCTTTCTGAAAACGATAGTGGTTTTATGGATTAGGCAATTAACCTTTTACAGGGATTTACAGGGAGCTTCCAGAAAGCTCTCCCATGGAGAAAGTAATACTCGAGTCAGTCAAGCTTTGTGAAGTGGTTTTCCTTACTTTTTTGAAATATTTTTTTTTTATTATTTTTGGAAGGATTCTGTTCTCTTTGAGGAATGGTCTTAGCATGTGTTCAGAGAAGAATCACAGGATGGGAATGACTCCAGGATTTGTGGAGCCCACTGTAAAATGAAAATACAAGGTGTCTTATTAAAAAAAAAAAAGATTGAGAAGCCTGGCACTGGTGGCTCACACCTGTAATCCTAGCTACACATAGGAGGCTCAGATCCAAGGACTGTAGTTCAATGCCAGTCTGTTCTGGAAAGTTTGTGAGACTTTTTAATCTCCAATCTACCAAAAAGTCTAGAAGTGGCAGAGTGGCTCACGTGGTAGAGTGCTAGCCTTGAACAACAACAACAACAAAAGTTAAGGGACAATGCTCAGGTCCTGAGTGTAAGCCTCAGTACTGGCACACACAAAAATTGAGATTTTTTTCCCCCAAGATGGTGACAACATGTCCTTCTGAGTGAAGGAGGTGTGTGTGTGTGTGTGTGTGTATGTTCAATATGACCCTGGAAGCTGGCCTTGCAAAGAACTGTGACCTTGAGATTGACAGTATTCTATGGGTTGTCTTTCTTTACCTGCCAGCATTGATGGCTCCACTACCATCCATTTGTTTAATTGGAGTCTTTTCTGGAGAAGGCCGAGTTGGGGGCGGGGGGGAAATGAAGGGTGGCCATTGCTCTGAGTATCTTGTTCACAAAGGGACTTCAGCTTAGATGTTTTCCTAAATGATCTCCGAGTAGCACAATGGAAGAAGAATACATTCCATCTAACTCTGATTATTGGATCATACTGCTTATAGTGATTTGCAAAGTCCTATCAAAAAGAAGATGCCATTATATTGTAGGTTTTTTCTTGTCTTTTCTTGTGCTGGCACTGGGGCTTGAACTCAGGATCTGGGTGCTGTCCCTTAGTTTTTTCACTCAAGGCTGGCACTTTACCACTTGAGCTACAGCTCTACTTTCAGGTTTTTTGTTTTTTGTGTGTATTGTTTTTGTTGGTTAATTGGACAAAAGAGTCCCTTGGACTTGGGGTTGGGAAGGTGGCTCAGTGGTAAAGTGCTTGCCATGCATGCATGAGGCCCTGGGTTTGATTCCTCAGCACCACATAAACAGAAAAAGCCGAAATGGTGCTGTGGTTCAAGTGGTAGAGTACTAGCCTTGAGCTGAAGAGCTGAGGGACAGCACCTAGGCCCAGAATTCAGGCCCCACGACCAACAACAACAACAAAAAAGAATCTCTTGGACTTGTCTGTCCCAGTTGGCTTCCAACTGTGCTCCTCAGAACTCATTCTCCTGAGAAGCTAGGATGACAGGTGTGAGCCACCAGTGCCTAGCATGAAATCTGTGAATTTTAAATAGTTGTCCATATACCAAAGCCCTGGTTAGTAAAAAGCCCCAGGTAGTAATATTTTGCAGCATCCCCACCCCTACCCCTAACCATACATGGTTTCTCACCGACAAAAACCATCAGTTTTGTTAAATGAAAAACATTCAAGGTGCTGAATCATACATCAAATTTGCTGCGTCTGTCCAAACACAGACCCAAAGCTCTGGGGTCATCTGGTCATTGTGTCCTCCACTGATGACATCACTATCACTCCAATGTGCTGCTGCACATTCAGCATCTGTAACCCTGCTGTGGCCCATCAACCCAATGCCCAGAAGGGTGACTGTGGTGACAGGTTACCAGGGCAAGAACGGGCCCTGTGGGGGGATCCCTTCTGCTTGGGTCATCTGACCCCCATAGACATTGTATGGTAAAGATTCTCTGTGGTGGGGACAGGTGGAGGATCACAGGGTAGGGTCCCAAGATGTCAGGCTTTTATTGCAGACACAAGGGTGCTGGGTCCTGGGAAACTGAGTCAATGTGTCATTATCTCCTTGGGACCTGGTTATGCACCTTCAACTCCACCCACAGGTTGGGTGGGGGAGTTTTTGGTCTTGGACGGTCAGATGGGGGCCACCAATTTCCATGGGCCATAGAGGCTTTGGGTCAACAAGACTCTGCTGCATGTCACAGGTCATTTCATTATGTCAGCAGTCCATGATGTGATTTTAGTCCTGGGGCTTGAATTCAGGGCCTGGGCGCTGTCCCTGAGCTCCTTTTGCTCAAGGCTAGTGTTTTACCACTTGAGCCACAGCACCACTTCTGTCTTTTTTTCTGCTTGTTCATTGGAGATAAGAGTCTCACAGACTTTTCTGCCCAGGCTGGCTCTGAACCTTGCCCCTCAGATCTCAGCCCTCCAGAGTAGCAAGGATTACAGGCATGAGCCACCAGTGCCTGGCCTTGATGTGATTTCTTATCAACAGGCAAACCATCATTTCTTGGAGTTCCTAAATCTTAGCCTAAATCCTATAACAGACTGCCAGGCTAGCCTGAGGAAGGGCTCTCTGAGGTGGCAGCGTGGTGAAGGTGACCGTGGGATCTGTCTTCTAGCTTGTAGGACCAGCAGTCTGCTTATGTGCTGTCTCCTTCATACACAGAACGGGTTTGGGTACCATAGGGTGGTTTCAAATTAACTATAAGGAGAATGTCTGCTTCCTGCCCTCTACATGGTGATCACATGATTTATTATTATTACTATTATTATTTTCTGGAGAGAATGCTTTCACCATAGAGTGTAGCAAAAGCCATGGCACCCAAAGCTATGTCTATTTTCTGGTCACTACAGGCTCCTTGTGTGGACAGGAAAGAAAAGGAGGACAGCATTCGCATTCCACAGGCGCCATTTCTCCAATCGTCAGGAAGATGTTTTGGACTTCCATCCTCAGGATGTTGCTGTATCCAGTTCTTTCAACTCAGTGGAGTTTGTTTCTATAAAGATTCCATCCAGGTCGGAGCGGGCGATGTGGTAAGTGTGGCTTTCAGAGCTCTGGAAATTGGCCAGCATGTTTCTGCAGAAAGAGTTTAATATACGATCACACCCTTAGGAGAATTTTTTATTTCTCCTTTATATCTACTATGTAGTTACTTGTCTGATTCACTCTCTTCTTTCTTTCTTTTCTTTTTAAGGAATTAGAATCGGCAATGGATATTGAATTTTCTAAAATATTTTTTTCAGCATCTGTTGTTGGGATTACATACATCCTCTCTTTGATCTATGGTAGAAATGGGCTGAATTTGAAATTTCCCAGGATCAATGGTGTCTTGATTTTGATTAATTAGGTCAGAGTGCTTTTTTTTCCCCTTGCTTTTAAGGGTGTAGGGCAGTGTGCAAGTGTGATGGAACTATAACAAAGGAGAAAGGAGCCCTGTCTCTCAGGGTTTCAGCTCAATGTACTGGAGAGCAGCGGGCTCCACGAGCCAGAGAGAGACACCGGTGAGTCTCCTGTCTGACGGCCAGCTTCCTGGGCCTCAAACTCTTCCCCAGCAGAATGAGTGCATTCATGGGAATATGTCACGGGAAAGTGTCAGAAGTTAACAGTAGTTCCCCAGGAACTGTCAGAGTTCAACAAACACCGTTGTGGGTTAAGCCACCAGGAGAGACCACACAGACACAGAGTACAGTTAATAGGAAGGCTTTATTACTGTGCCGGGACTACAGTGGGCAATCCGGTACCCAAACTCCCCTTTCAGGGCCACTTTTAAGCCAAAATTTACATCCTTGTTTGCTCAGGGGTAGGAAGTCCCTAATGGTTCTTTCCTGCAGATGCAAACCAAGCAGGAAGTTACAGAAGCTTAAGCTAGACAATGCTGTAAGCAAGCATTGAGTGAGGGTAGCATGACCCGTTTTTATGATTTGTATCTATGACCCATTACCTAGGAACATAAACAGAACAGTGAATACATATGTCTTTAAATGTCAAACCATAAGGAACTAGTCTCACGGGTGGGATGCTGTCCTTTCAAAAGCAAAATGGAGTTACAGAGGCTGAGTAAACTGGTAAGACGGTGAGGTTTGATAAGCCCTATTACATTACAAGGAAGAGGTATTCAAGAATGAAGTGGATTCTTGCAAAAGTTGGGACAATTCAACAGTCACAGATTTGATATGGTATTGCAGGGGTAATTTTGTTAGCTTGAGTCGCCGTTCCAAAACACTGTGTTTCATATGTAATTGTCAGCATGCTGAGAAAAAAGTTCCTCCTCTCCATTTCATTTCTCATACCAGGCTATATATTAAAATATATTATTATTTGGGGCTGGGAAGGTGGCTCAGTGGTAGAGTGCTTGCCTTGTACGGATGAGGCCCTGGGTTCGATTCCTCAGCACCATATAAGCAAAAAGAAAAAAGCCAGAAGTGGCGCTGTGGCTCATGTGGTAGAGTGCTAGCCTTGAGCTGAAGAGCTGAGGGACAGCACCCAGGCCCAGAGTTCAGGCCCCACGACCAGACCTCCCCCCCAAAAATAAAATATATTATTATTATTATTAAAAGAGGGTAGGGAAGTTTATTAGAAGAGAAATATGACAGAGAAAGAGAGCATGGGGCATAGACAAGCTAGGGCAAAAGACAGTACCCAAACTATCTCTAACATCTTGAATTCTCTCTCTCTCTCTCTCTCTCTCTCTCTCTCTCTCTCTCTCTCTCTCTCTGTCTCCCTCTCTCTGTGTCTCTCTCTGTCTCTTTCTGTCTCTCTGTCTGTCTCTGTCTCTCTGTCTCTCCCCCCCTCCCTTTTTCTCTTTTCCAGTCCTGGGGCTTGAACTTTGGGCCTGGGCACTGCTTCTGAGCTTCTTCTGCTTGAGGCTTGTGCTCTAGCACTTTGAGGCACAGTGCCACTTCTGGCTTTTTTTGATGGTTAATTGGAGAGTCTCACAGACTTTCCTGCCTGGGCTGGCTTTGAACCATGATCCTCAGAGCTCAGTCTCCTGAGTAGTTAGGATTACAAGTGTGAGCCACTGGAAACTATCTCTTAACATATATTACTAGACTTAAATAATAATACATTTGGATGAAACTTCATCTTCTTTCTTCGTATTGTCCCGGAGGAAGAAGACTGGAACAACATAAATGGAAAAATAAATATTAACATTTCAGAGATTTTTTTTTTTTGAATTGACAGTAAATCCAGAAGTAGGGACCACAAAAAAGGACAATGACTCAGTCTGGCTTCAATATGGATGCATTGTTAGTTTACCTCCGCACATATGGTCTTTGTGTTTTGCCAATGGATATCACACAGAATATAAGTGACTGTGGTGGTTAAACTTAACTCAGCTTTCCATGCATATAATAATCAGTATGCTTGATTATTTTTGCCCTCAATGATTAGTGTAAATACAGATTTCCACCTTTTTTTTTGATGTATCTTTCCAAATATAAACTCTGCAACTATAGACAGTGTTTACAGACAATTTGGTGTGTGTGTGTGTGTGTATGTGTGAGAGAGAGAGAGAGAGAGAGAGAGAGAGAGAGAGAGAGAGAGAGAGAGAGAGAGAGAGAGAGAGAGAGAGAGAGAGAGAGAGAGAGAGAGAGAGAGAGAGAGAGAAATCACTTATTTATTTTGATGAAGGAAATAAATTACTTTCCTATAATATTAGTGTGAGTCTCTCATCTCATTAAGAAATTTAAAAGACTCCAAAAACAATTCAAGACTAGTTAATAGCATCTTAATTATCTCCCATCACTTTCGTGAATGAAGAGATTTCTCTGGGGTGCACTTTGTCTCAGAAGGAACCATGACTGACGGGGTATGGGGGGGTCTAGGGAATGGCTGTTTATTCATGTAGTAAGTTCTCAGGAATGGAACACCTGATTCTAGTCAGCTGTTCTGTCTAGCTCTGGGGAGGAGCCTTGTGGAGGCACACAGGCCTGGTGAAGGTCAGTTTGCTTTACTTTGTTGATTAACATGCTAATATGAATACCCCAATACCTTTACAGAAACATCTAGAATGATGTCCTAGCATCTCTTATGATCCGGTCAACTTGAGAAAATTATCCCAGACATAAGAACACTTTTTTTTGTTTGTTTGTTTTTTTTGTTTTTGTCGGTCGTGGGGCTTGAACTCTGGGCCTGGGCGCTGTCCCTCAGCTCTTCAGCTCAAGGCCAGCGCTCTACCACTTGAGCTACAGTGCCACTTCCGGTTTTCTGGTGGTTTATTGGAGATAGGAGTCTCACGGTCTCTCCTGCCCGGGCTGGCTTTGAACCGCGATCCTCAGATCTCAGCCTCCTGAGTAGCTAGGATTACAGGCGTGAGCCACCAGCACCTGGCTCATAAGAACACTTTTAATGACAACAATGAGGGTTCTAAAAGGCCAAGTTATGGCCATAAAGCTAGAATCTGTTGAGAAGAAGTGAAGGAAAGAGGGACACAAGGAGTGGAGGAGTAAACTGGCTCTCCAAAATAACAACAAAACCAAACCAAAAAGAAAACCCAGCCTCTTAACTTGCTTACCCAGCTTTCTGTTACTATAATGAAAAGCCGAGCCAATCAGTTTATAAGGAGAAAAGACTAATTTTGGCCTACAGATTTGCAGGATTCAATCCATGGATGATTGCTTTGTGCCAGAGGCCAGGTATCATGAGCAGAAGTGCTGGGCGGTGAGAGAGGAAAAGGAAGTGATCCAATAACCTGACAACCTCTGGCTAGGCTCCGCCCCTTAAAGGTTCCCTTGTCTCCCAGAAGTTCTGCACTGGAGACCAGGCCTTAACACAGGGGGAACTTCAGGTGGGACTTTAAGATCCAGAGGAGAGCTGTTCCCTAAAGCAAGGCAAGGCAAGGCAGGATGAAAGAAAAAAGAATAAGAAAAGGAAAACCTTTCTCAACGGTTAGAATTTGCTGATACTTCCACTGTGCCTGATTCCAAGCTACCAATAGGATGTTGCCAAATACAGACTGGAAGACAGAGCTTCCAGATGCTTCCAGGAACCCTGTCCATGTGCATTTCCACACATGCTTGTTTACATTTTCCACATACACATTGTTGTTTATGTTTGATTGAATACCTTCCTCCCTTATTTTTTTTTAATCATCCATCAATTCTGTCTGTCTATCTATCTACTTATCTATCTATCTATCCCAGTCCATTCTCAAATTTGCACTCCTCCTGCCTCAGACTCCCCAGTGCTGGGATTACAGGAGTGCACCACTATGCCCATTTTATTATTTTATCTTAATATTCCTTTTTGGGCATATATATATATATATATATATAGTATATGGTATTTTGGGTGGTTATGTGTGTGTGTGTGTGTATGTGTGTGTGTGTTTTGCCTTTTTTTTTTTTTTGCCAGCCCATGTGCTTGAACTCAGGGCCTGGACACTATCTCTGAACTTCTTTTGTTCAAGGCTGGTGCTCTAACACTTGAACCACAGGTCTATTTTTGGCTTTTTAGTAGTTAATTGGAGATAAGTGTTTCATGGACTTTCCTGCCTGGCCTGGCTTTAAACTGAGTTCCTCAGTTTTCAACCTCCTGAGTAACTAGGATTACAGGCATGAGCCACCGGCACTGGGCAAAAGTAGTATATAGCCTTTTAAAAAGAAAAGTTTTGAAATTATTAGCCACTTGACAGGGAAATTATTTAATTTCTCCCAATAAAAATATTGGTCTTTTTATATTCTCTTGTTTTATGATTACAGCTAACTGACAGGGAGATATACCTATTTATATTTATCTTCACAATAAACTTGCTTGGTTTTATGATTAATATTTTATATGATTTTGTACTTTTATCCTTTTTCTTTTTTTTAAAGAAAATTGATTTCCATTACTTGTTTTTCTCATCTGTATTCTGGAGGCTTTTTAAAGTTTATGTTCCCAATAATTTATAGTTTTCTACTGTGTCCTTTCTGCTTGGAGCTACTTCCAATGTGAATTTTAAGTCTTTTATTAGATTGTTTTTGAATTACTTTCTTATTTGATTTGGCTATTTTCCCATTTATGCCTTTATCTGTTAGGATTCCCTATTATTGTTTCATAGAGGCTCCTTAATCTTTTCTATATCTATCTCTGTGTTTATCTACCTGATATAAACACACAGAAATAGATACATAGAAAGATAGAAATATACTTGCTGTTTACTAAGTATCTATACATGCATAATGACAGATGTAGATATATAGATGAAGCCTTATGTATTATTGTTATTTATTAAAAAGGATTTTAAATTTTGTTTCTTTTTTTTTTTCAAAGAAAATTTCTTCTGAGTCATTAGGGTAATCTTTTGTTGCTTTTGTTTTTGTATTTTAAAAAAAATGGACTTCGCCGGGCGCTGGTGGCTCACGCCTGTAATCCTAGCTACTCAGGAGGCTGAGATCTAAGGATCGCGGTTCAAAGCCAGCCCGGGCAGGAGAGACCGTGAGACTCCTATCTCCAATAAACCACCAGAAAACCGGAAGTGGCGCTATAGCTCAAGTGGTAGAGCGCTCGCCTTGAGCTGAAGAGCTGAGGGACAGCGCCCAAGCCCAGAGTTCAAGCCCCACGACCGACAAAAAAAAAAAAAAAAAAAAAAAAAAAAATGGACTTCAACATGAGCCATCATTTTCTGAAGCAAATCTTTGTACTATTTAATTAGCTATCCCACTAAAATATTGCTTATAAAGAATGAAATCTGTGATTTCTGTGACAATGTATTGTTGGTCCCAAGTTTTATAGCAGTTAAAAAAATAACTTTGGTCTGTTTTTATTTTGTGCCAGCACTGGGGCTTGAATTCAGGGCCTCACGCTGTCTAGCTGTTTTGCTCAAGGTTGCTACTCTACCACTGAGCTACAGCTCCACTTCTAGCTTTTTGCTGGTTAATTCAAGATAAGAGTCTCACTGACTTTTCTTCCTGGGCTGGCTTCTAATCAAAATCCTCAGATCTCAGCCTCCTGTGTAGTTAGTACTATAGACATGAGCCATTCATGGCTGCACTCTTGTCTTTTGAAGTCCTACAATAAAAAAAAACATTTAAAATATAACTCACTGTCCATAGAATTTATTTTCATCTACTTCTAAGAGGAAAGCCTATCTGTAAGAGAAATGATTAGGTAGATGGAATATATGTAGTGTAAAAATTACCTGCTTGGAGCAGTAATTGTTTATCAAGTGAGAAAATCAGATTTTTTTTCTTTGAGGTCTTTTCAGTATCCTAGAGTTTGATAGTTTACTCCTAATCCCTAATATTTACCATCTTAACACCATACGACAACTTGGAAATAGATTCCTTTGTTTAGTGAAGAATTCTTTAAAAAAAAAGCAGAAAAAAAAGAAAAGAAAAGAAAAAGAAAAAAAGCAGCAATGTATATTCCCAATCGATCTGCCTTTTCTCAGGAGCAGGGACTGTAAAATGTGTGAACGCGAGAAACTGATGAATACACAAATCTCCGCACTCACACATCAGGCATTAGCAAGTCTCTTGCGAAGAAGGAGCAAGATCGTATAGGGGTATATGCCGCTTTCCAAATGTTGTTTGTGTCTGAGTGTTCCTATAGAGAAATAGGAGGTGCTATTTTTACAGTCTTACGAGCCACATACATTTTTTGAGCACAGGGGAACGAGAGAAACACCTGCCGGTGTAGGAAGAGCCAGCGAAGACTCTATTTTTTGACATCAGACCATCTATCAATAGCCAAGTGGAACACCTGTGCCTAGAATTAGTCAGTTTCTGCCATGTAATTTTCTGCCGTGGTCATGCTGTCTGATGGCTGGCATGCAGGTTGGGGGGGGGGGCGGGGACAGCGATGGCTTCCAGTTTACACATCTGCCAACATACATGAGATGAGTGGGACCCAGACATCACCCCCATCCTCTGCTCTGCAAGGCTGTGTGCTTTGGGGGACACAGAACTGGGCGGAGGCCCAGGGTTGCCTTGGTTAAGCTAACACATCCTTGGGAAGACATAAAAAAAAAAAAGCCATCATTTATGAGGCATCCGGCTGTTGGCCCCTATCATGGGGGCCTTTTGGTCTATATCACCAGCCAGGGTTTGAACAGCAAAGCAGATCCACAAAGCATAATGTGGAATAAAGGATTTATTATACAGTTGTGGCTGCCACAGAAAGTGCTGGAACAGTTGATGGAGACAGTCTGGGGCTGGGGACTGAGCTGGCAGCTGGGCAGGGAGGAAGGAAGAACAGTAATGGGTACAGAAGAGAGGAGATGGGAAAACCTGGATGCTGAACCTTGTGCGCAGGAGCCGGGGCCACATTGGTTTCTAATCACCTGCAAGAGATGAGGGGAGGGGAGGACTTGCAGGGAGAGCTGGTCCAAAAAGCAGAGGTGCTAAGTTGAGGAGAAGCTAAAGCAAGAGATGGTAAGGGGACAGGAAGTGGAAGCACCAGAAATAGTTTGTATTTTATTTTCTTTTTATTGCTGGTTATAGGGCTTGAACTCAGAGCCTGGGAGCTGCCCTTTAGCTATTTTTTTCGTGCTCAAGGCTGGTGCTGTGACCACTTGAGCTATTTCCATTTGAGCTCCAACCACTTGAGCTCCACTTGCAGCTTTCTGATGGTTAACTGGAGATAAGAGTCTCACAGACTTTCCTATCCAGGCTGGCTTTGAACCTCAGAATCTCAGCTCTCAGATCTCAGCCTCCTCAGTAGCTGGGCTGACAGGTGTGAGCTACCATGCCTGGCCCTTACAGGGAATAGTTTTGATCTCTTGCTGTGTGCCAGGGTTTGTTGTAAGCAATGAGTATTCACAGATGAACAAAAGATGTGGCATCTGTCTCCTAGATTTTACTGCCTAGGAAAGAAAAGAAGTAAATAAAACACTAGAAGTTGCCTTGGATGGTTATGGAGGCTAAGAAGGAACAGTACCAACAGGAAAACAGCAGGATGGAATGGGGGGGGCGCTGGTGGGGGCGCTTTATAGCTCCAGGCAAAGCACAGCCTGAAGGAGGAGAGGTAGGAGGAAAAGCCTCTCATTCAGCTGAACATCCACCATGCGATTACACACGGTGCTCGGTCCCCCGCCAGGCTCAGATGGAGGGCTGGGGTCAGCTGAAGTTGTAAGGAGGGTGGGATCTGGGTGGCATGGGCACCGGTGAGGCTGACCTCTAAGCATCATGGGAAATTTTAAGGGGAGGCCCCCTCTGGGAATCTCAGCCATCGTTCATGAATCCCACAGCAAAGGGGACATGTGATAAAACATGCATCGCTGCCGACTTCATCCTTGCACGACTACCACTGTGTCCTGTCACAAAGCTGCATGCTGGAGATCAGATCAGACGAGGTGTAAGTAAGACACATGGACAGGCCTGAGGACAGGTTTTCTCCCCGCACCCCAATACCTCATTTTCCTGTATCTCCTCAGTGCTACAGTTACAGGCATGTGTCATCACCACCGCCAGCTCTCCATTTCCATCTCTCCCTCCTTTCCCCTCCTCCCCCTCTTTCTCTCTCCTAGGTCATGGGGCTTGAACTCATAGCCTAAGGCATTCATTCTCCCTGAGCTTTTCTGTTCAAGGCTAGCACTCTACCACTTTGAGCCATAGCTTCACTTATGGTTTTCTTTTCTTTTTTTTCTCCCTGGTGGTTAATTGGAGATAAGAATCTCATAGACTTTCCCGCTCTGGCTGGCTTTGAACTGTGATCCTCAGATCTCAGCTTCCTAAGCAGCTGTGAGCCACCAGTGCTCAGCTCCATCTTTATTTAAATGAAGTTTTTTTCAAATTTTTTATTGTGATTAAGTGATTACATGGTTTCCCAAATTTCACAGTATTGTGGGATAGTGATGCTTAGTTAAAGTCACACATTCTAACTTTCATAGGGCAAATTGTCTATTGTGATCTATAACATTTATGAGTTCTATGAGCTTTGCAATAGGTATTTCTTCCACATTGGGTGATAGGTACATTTCTTTTGTTTTGCATAGTGTCAGCTGTTTCCTCTTTCCCACTCGTTCCCTCCCTCCATCGCTGCCATTGAGTTGCTTAGTTCATTTTGATCAATGTCCAGTGCAGCTGATGGGTCCCGCTGGTGAATGTTTTCCCCTGATTCCCTCTAGTTCTGTGTCGTCCTCTTGGTTTCCCTACGGTGTGCACATATATACCATACATGTGATCAGCAGCATGGGGTTATTTAGTAGTGATTCAACCAGATGAGTGGAATCCTTTGTTTCTTAAGTCCTGTTAATTTTGTTGTATCATCTTATGTTTTAGATTTAACTTCCACTTATAAGGGAGACCATGTGCCGTTTGTCTCTTTGTACGTGGCTTACCTCCCTCAACATGATTTCTTCTAGCTCCATCCATTTCCCTGCAAATGCCATTATTTTGTCCTTGCTAATGGCTGCATAATATTCCATTGTATATAGATACCACAATTTTTGGATCTATTCATCTGTGGTGGCACATCTGGGTGGCATATCCTGGCTATTGTGAACAGTGCTGCAATAAACATGGAGGTGCATGTGTCCTTGTATACTGGTTCCTGTTGCTCAGGATAGATGCCTAGAAGTAGTATGACTGGGTCACAAGGGAGGTCAATATTTAGCTTTTTGAGGACCCTCCAGACTGCTTTCCAAAGTGGTTGTATAAGTGTACATTCCCACCAGCAGTGTAATAGGGCTCCTCTTTCTCCGCATCCCCTCCAGCATTTGTCGTTGACTGACTTGAGGATGGGAGACATTCTGACTGGGGTAAGGTGGTATCTCAGGGTTGACTTTATTTGAATTTCTTTCACAAACAGGGATGGTGAACATTTCCTCATGTGTTTCTTTGCCATTTTTATCTGTTCTTCTGAGAAGTCTCTCTTTAGTTCTTTTTTTTTTTTTTTTGGTCGGCCGTGGGGCTTGAACTCTGGGCCTGAGCGCTGTCCCTCAGCTCTTCAGCTCAAGGCGAGCGCTCTACCACTTGAGCTACAGCGCCACCTCCGGTTTTCTGGTGGTTTATTGGAGATAGGAGTCTCACGGTCTCTCCTGCCCGGGCTGGCTTTGAACCGCAATCCTCAGATCTCAGCCTCCTGAGTAGCTAGGATTACAGGCGTGAGCCACCAGCGCCCAGCTCTCTTTAGTTCTTAAATGAAGTTTTAAATTAGGGCCCAACCTAACAACTTCATCTTCCAGTAATCACTCACCAGCCTACCTAGCCAGGCATGTAGATACATGTCCATAAGCCTGGCTGCTTCAGAGACAGGCAGAGATGGGAAGGTGTTAGTCTAAGGCAGGCCTGGGGTTTAAAAAAAAAAAGAGTGAGACCCTATATTAAAACTAAAGAAAGGAAAATAAATAAAAGGAAAGAAATGGGTGCCCGTAGCTTATGCCTGTAATCCTAGTCATTTGGGAGGCTGAGGATGGAAGAAAACAAGTTCAAGGCCAGCCTGTCTAGAAACGTTCATGAGATTCCCATCTCAACCCCTCGTTGGCCTGACTCCATCTTCAGGAAGGGATGGATGGTGGCACTGCTTTGTGTTAGCACTTGAATCAGACTGTAGGCCCTTCTTACTTTTGTTATTTATTTATTTTTCTTAGATAGGATCATTTCCTCCCTCCCTCCCCCCAGCTGGCTTGGTTTCCTTGATCCTCTTATCTCTGCTTGTGGTTTAGCTAAGATTACAACTGTGAGCCACCATACTTGGCTTGTTTGTTGAGGTGAAGTATTAATCGCTTCCCCTCTTTTTTTTTTTTTTTTTTTTGTGGTACTGAGGCTTGGACTCAGGGCCTCGTGCTTGCTAGGCAGGTTCTCTACCACTTGAGCTGATACCTGAGATAGGCTGGGCTAGCCTGGGCTTTGATCCTCCTATTTGTGCTTCCCAGTGTCTCTGAGGATGACAGCCACAGGCCACTGTGCCAAGCGGTTGTGCTTTCCCTGTGACTGGGATAATAGGCATGTGCCACCATGGCCAGACATTGGTTGAGATTGAGTCTCTTGGGCTTTCTTTTTTTTTTTTTAAACTTAGGTTGACCTTTACTATTGAATCCTCTGGGGAGCTGGTATTATAAGGGTGAACTACCACACTTGAAAAAAACTTAATCTTTTCTTAATAAATAAAGCACAGATATAAATATAGTACAAAATGATGCACATGACACTAGTGGTAAAAACATTTTCATGCTCGGAGTGATTAGGAAAAGTGTCTGCAGACAACAAAAATTAGAAATAGGAGATCCCGCAAAGCCTAATATTAGGTGAGGATCTCCGTTCTTCACCCAGTTTTTTTCTGTGTGTGTGTGTGTGTGTGTGTGTGTGTGTGTGTGTGTGTGTGTGTACCAGGATTTGAACTCAGGGCCTCACAGTGGCTTGACTTGCTTGCTTAACTGGCTTCTAAAATAAAGATAAAAGTTTCTGTTCACATCCTCTCTTTAATCAAGGCAGGGTGTCATGGTAATGGGTGGGCAGCAGAGTTCTGGGGCAATAGCCAGTTCATCTGCTGGGAGCTTGAGAGGAGAGGAGGGCACGCGAGGAAGGGTGGCGTGGAAGTTCAAGTTCCATTTTCCTCTTGGTTCCTGAGCTCGGATAATTCTTCCCAACACTGTTTGAGACCAAGCGAGACCCAGGTGAGGGACTGGCTGCGTTCGCTCTGTTTCGAGCGTCAGCAGAAGCAGGATGGTCGTTCCAATTTCCTGGTTGCACGCCTGGTCACCAGGTGGCCAACCCCTTGGCCTGGCAAGTGCCAAGCAGAGCAGAGCGGGGTGGGGAAGGAGTCACTTTTTTTTTTGTGGCTGGCATCTTGGAGAGCACCATTATCCATCACGACCACGCTCAAGCCTTGTGTGATTGCTTTTAATTTTCTCCATGCTGTAATTGTAAATGAAAAGCAATTTTGCAATGCATCCAATTATAACCAGCTTCTCTTCCCTCAGGACTCATTGAGGTGTGTGTGTGTGTGTGTGTGTGTTAAAAAAAGTATTTCTTGGCTGAGAGGAATCCTTCATCTCTGCGCTTAAGGCTCCACAGTTGGTTCTCCACAGCTGTAAGATGGGGGCCTGGCTCTGAGCTTTTCCCTCCTCCAGGGATGTGCTTTATCGGGTCTCAGCTGTGCAGTTTTCTTATAAATTAGACCCTGCAATGCGGAATTCATAAGCACCTTGGTTAAGATTGCTTCAGCGGTCCTCCCGTTCCAGTTCCAGCGACGTCTCATTTGTACAGAGCTTCTTATTGGCAATCAAAGTACTATTTGTGTTTTGGGGTGAGTGCATGTGTGTGTGGGGAAGCAACAGGAAAGGAGATTATCCTTGGGAAAAAAATGGGAAAACAACGCATTGTGTGGTTTTCGACCCTGACAGGTCATAGCTCAGGAATGAACAAGAATCAGCCACCAGTCACCCTTGCTTTCCTTCTCTTTCTCTCTTCCTCTCATCCTCTCTCTTTCTCTGTGTGTCTCTCTCTCTTTCTCCCTCTCCCTCCTTCCCTCCCTTCTTCCCTCCCTCCCTCCTTTCCTCCCTCTCTCTCTCTTTCTTTCTTTTTTCTTCCTTCCTTTCTTCCTTCCTTCCTCCTCCTTCTTTCTTCTCCTCTTTCTTCTTCTTTTCTTCTTTCTCCTCTTCTTCCTCCTCTCCACCTCTTCTCCCCCTCCTCCTCCCCCCCTTCCACCCCTTCTTCCTCCTCCTCCTCATTTTCCCTCTTCCTCCTCCTCCTCTTCCTTTTCCCTCTTCCTCTACCTCCTTCTTCCTCTTCCTCTTCTTCTTCCTCCTCTTTCTACTTTCCCCCTTCTTATCCAGCCCATATCTTCTCTATTCTTTTTTTCTTTTGCTTAATATATTCATGAGTGCAACCAATGATCATTTGCTCCATAGAGATATTATTGTGACCTTAGCTGCTGAAAACAACTCATACTTAGATGATTATTTCACAGTTTCTCTGGGTTCGGGAGTCTAGACAGAGCTGAGCAGGATGTTCCATAAGGCTGAAACTAGCTGGGTTGTGGTTTTATCCGAAGCTGGACTGGGGCAGGCAGGATTGGGGGCTCATGACTGTTGGTGGATTTATTTCAGTTCTGCCTCAGGACTTAGGGTTTCCAAGTCTTATCTTCAGTTTCAGATTGTTTGTAGTTCCTTCCAACGAGGGGATTCTGGGGACAGGGCTCAAGTGGCAGAGCACTTGTCTAGCACGCACAGGCCCTGGTTCAATCCCAAGGACCAACTTCGGCATTCCCAATGTAACTTGTTGCTTCTTCAGAGACCAATGAAGGGAGCTCCTGCAAGATGAATGCTACCTACTGGATAGTGTAACAGAATCACGGAACCACCTAACCAGGCACATCCTGTCACTTTCGTTAAATATTATTTGGTTAGAAGTGGGAAAGTTTTGGTGCCACTCCCTACCTGGAGAAAGGCCCTGCAGATTGCACTGAGAGGTTGTCCTTCACCTAGAAGTGAGCGGATGGATGTAAGAGACTCTCATATAAATCTCCTGTGAGCTCCATTTATCTAAGTAATATACATATGGTGGCCATTTTGCTTCCTGACTTGGTAATCCACTATATTTGTTGGGATCATCCACTATATTTGTTGGGAATTTGGGCGATTAACAGTTTTTGTTTTTGTTTTTGTTTTTTTTTGGTCAGCCTTTCTTTCCAAAAAACTCTTTTTTAACTTTTAAGTTAGTCTGGCTTTATGATCAATGGTTGTTCTGTTTTTGTTTGTTTCTGTCAGTCATGGGGCTTGAACTTGGGACCTAGGTGCTGTCCCTGAGCCCTTTTGCTCAAAGCTAACACTCTACCACTTTGAGCCACAGCTCTACTTCTGGTTTTCTGGTGGTTCATCAGAGATAAGAGTCTCCTGGATTTTTCTGCCTGGGCTGGCTTCAAACTGTGTTCCTCAGATCTCAGCCTCCTGAGGAGCTAGGATGACAGGTGAGAGCCACCAGCTGCAAAGGTTGTTCTGTAAAATTACTCACAGAGGAGTTAAAGGAGAGCTTAGGTACTCCTCCCCTCTCCTGCCATCCTGAGCTCTGCTGGTGGGATTCGGGATGGTATACACCTGCAGCCAGGTTCACCGGCATCCTACTCAGCTCCTGCTACTTGCCCTGAGGGAGACAGTATATGTCATAAATCAGACTTTTTTTTTTCCTCCTGTGCCAGTACCAGGGCTTGAACTCAGGGCCTGGTTGCTATCCCTTAGCTTTGTCTGCTCAAGGCTAGCACTCTGTCACTTGAGCCACAACTCTACGTCTAGCTTTCTGTCGGTAAATTGGAGATAAAAGTCTCATGGACTTTCCTGCCTGGGCTGGCTTCCGATCTTGATTCCTCAGATCTCAGCCTCCTGAGTAATTAGGTTGATGGGCCTGAGCCCCCATTGGCACAGGCCAGTCTTTTTAAGGGGTGGGCAGCAAATGAGTGCATTTCTCCCACTCCATCCTTTGAAAGGGAACTCATTATCTCACGTTGCAAACAGCGCCTGAGCATGTGGCCCCTTGAGGAAGGACAGCTGCAGTTGCTCCCATCCCCCATCTTCCCCGCCAGATCCATCACAGACACCTGCTGCCTTGAGTGGAGTGAACTCTTCCCGTGAGAGCCCCAGGGCCACTTGTCCCAGCCAGCTTTCATCCCTGCCTTGTTGAACCGGCCAGGGGAGGAAGGGAGAAGCACTGGAAATGAGGGCGAAGATGCAGGAGGGTAAGATGAGGCAGGCATTCTTCCCTTTTGTCAGCTTCTGGGACACCCCCTGCCCCCATTCTTCCCTGGACCCTGGTCTTCTTATCTTACCCACAGTGCAATGCCAGTTAAGACAAAGACCCCTGAGCCGAAAGGGAAGAGGGAGCGATCGATGGATTCAGTCTGGCCGTATATTGAGCCCAAAGATGGGAACAGCCAACTCCAATCTGTACGCAGAGCTCATGAGGATGTGTCTAAAACCCTTGAAAACACACGGTCTTATCAAGGCCTACGTGTCCCTCCATCTTACCTCCTGATCAAGGAAAGAACAGGGGTGAAGGCAGTACAGATAAATACAGAGAAATTGCCCAGTGCCTTCTGGGAAGCATTTTTCTGGCTTTGGGGGAGAGGTGGCAGGTGCCACGCCCACGAGTTGGTGACCACACTTAAATCACCAGGGATACAGAACCCGGATGTCAATACGAAGGGTTGGGGAGCAAAGGGACCAGGTACCAATTGTGATCTCCCAGCCTAGGCGGTGTTTGCCATGGATGACTGGAAACCTGAGCCACGAGGGACAACCCATAATAATAGAGATCTCCTGGATGCCTTTTCTGAGGTTGTTAGCCCCCTGTCACTATGGGAGTAAGCCATCCTGAGAGTGACAGAGCTTTGTCAGCCATAGAAACAGCTCCAAGCTCCTCAAATCAATCAGGGAGAGCCCCATTGCAGCTTCTAGTAGCATCCTGAACTTCTAGTAGCGCTCTCGAACTGCCCCAGCTAAAGCCTCTCTCAAGAGAGGTTTTTAAAAAGGTTTTTTTAGAGCTAGGTGCTGGTGGCTCACACCTGTCATCCTAACTACTCCGGGTGGCTGAGATCTGAGGATCGTGGTTTCAAAGCCAACCCTGGGTAGGAAAGTCCGTGAGACTCTTATCTCAATTAACTAGTAAAGAGCCAGAAGTAGAGCTGTGGAACAGAGCTCGACTTGAAAAGAAGAGCTCAGGGACAATGCCCAGGCCCTGAGTTCAAGCCCCACCTTGTCATTTTCTCAGCTTCCTTTCCCAGTCCAGCACTGTGGTCCTTAATTCACTATGGTCCTTATTCTGTGGGGACCACAGGGATGATCTTCAATATTTGGCCCTCGCCTCTTGGCCTGTGTAGCCTATTGTTCTTAGTGAACCATGAATGAGATGGTAAGTTCTAAAGCTAGAGTTTATGCATGCTGTTGGGGATGCATTTGGCTGCACATAAGTTACAGTGGTTTCAACATCCTCACTTCCAGAGGGAAGCAGTGTAAAGGACATAACTAGTTCTGTGCTAGCAGAGCCTGTGCATTAAAAACCACTGCATTCAGCTGGGCGCTGGTGGCTCACATCTGTAGTCCTAGTTACTCAGGAGGCTGAGATCTGAAGATCAAGGTTGGAAGTCAGCTTGGGTAACAAATTCAGTGAAACTCTTACCTCCAATTAAACATACACACATACACGCAAAAGCCAGAAGAGGACATGTAGCTCAAGTGGAAGAGCACTAACTTTGAGCCAACCTAAGGGATAGTATGCCTTCAGCCTGAGTTCAAAACCCCCAGTACCTGCACAGAAACAAAACAAAACCAAACAACAACAAATCCCCTCTACTGCATTCTACAAAACTGCACAGTAGAAACACAAGAAGTGGGATTGGAGCACCACACTTTAAACACGTCATAGGGGACACATTAACAAATGATGGAAATCCAATAAAAAAATAGTGGCCTAAATCTAGGCACAGCTGACTCACATCTGCTATCCTACTACCTACTTGAGAGACTGAGTTCAGGGGCATCATAGTCCCAAGCCTGTCAGGGCAGGAAAGCCTGGTAGATTCCATCTCGACAGAAGAAGCCGGGCTTAGTGGCATATGCCTGTCATCTCAGCTGTGGATGAATATCTGAAATAGGCAGATCACAGTCCAAGTGTGCCTAAAATAGACAGCGAGACCTAATCTCAAAAATAACCAGCAAAGGGGCTGGGAAGGTGGCTCAGTGGTAGTGCACTTGCCTTGCATGCTCGAGGCCCTGGGTTCGATTCCTCAGCACCACATAAGAAAAAAGCCGGATGTGGCGCTGTGGCTCAAGTGGTAGAGCGCTAGCCTTGGGCTGAAGAGCTGAGGGACAGTGCCCAGGACCATAGTTCAGGCCACACGACCGGACCCCCCCCCCCAAAAAAAAAAATAACCAGCAAAGAACAGACCTGGAGACATTGTTCAGCTGTAATGTGCCCACCTGGTCAAGTGCAAGAGCTTGAGTTCAAATCCCAGTACTGCCAAAAAAACAAAACAAAACAAACAAAGTGAAAATCCAAAGTGACTGAGATGATATATGTATATATATATATATATATATATATATATATTTTTTTTTTTTCAGTCATGGGGCTTGAACTCTGGGTCTGGGTGCTGTCCCTGTGCTCTTCAGCTCAAGGCTAGCACTCTACCGCTTTGAGCTACAGCGCCACTTCTGGTTTTCTAGTGGTTTATTGGAGATGAGTCTCATGGACTTTCCTGCCTGGGCTGGCTTTGAACCATGATCCTCAGATCTCAGCCTCCTGAGTAGCTAGGATGACAGGCGTGAGTCACCGGCACCCAGTGGCATATTTTTTTTTATACATGTTAGGTGGAGAAAGGTTCTCTGTACTTTATTAATCATAGTGATTGGAATTCTCACATCAAGTGCAGGGTTCCACAGAAGCACAGAGAGGTTCAGTATTCTACCGCATGTCACAGCCTGATTAAGCAGAAGAACTGTGATTTGAACTTATTTGGGGGGGTATGGTTCAGTATTTAATATGGTCATTTAATTTCAGAATTCGGCACACAAACAAGCAACTGGTAGACAGAGGCACATTTGAGCACCTGCACAGCTTTTGTTTTTTACAACGTTTAAAAATACCTCTGAGGCCAGTATTTAAAATTATTAAATAAAAAGGGGGAAGAAAGACACCCCCCCCCACAGTGTAGCCTTGTTGCAAAGGCTGACACGGTTTGGGAAGACTTGAGGGTGTCCACCCCCGCTTCTGTGGTGGCCGTTGCGGGATTTTGATAGCTTGAAGCTACCAATTTGCCTGATACCAAAAAGAAGAACAATCTGTTTCCTGTAATCATTGAACCCCATCTGGGATTTTGCTACAGCTTTAATTTCCCTCTTGGTATATTGCTCAAACAAATAAACCAAAAAAAAATTTTGTTTTTAAAAGTTCTTGCATGAGCCAGCATTTTGCTTCCCTGTCTGAGGCTTACTTTGTACAGAAATGGACTTAAAAAAAATCTTTCCAGGGGCCGTGGGAGAGACCTCCCTTGACCCCTCCTTGGTTCTGGAACTAGCTGGAGACAGCTGGCGAATGGGTGCACTTTCTCAGGAGGCAAATTGGCAGGACTTGCATGCATCTCACTTCCTTCATCCCTAGCTGTGCGCTCCAGTTCCTCAACCTCCGTGGCCTTCAGTTTCCTCATCCATAACACGGGAATGAGTAGGGGGTATTGGATGAGCTATTGCCTGGAAATCCCTGGAACCAGGATTGGATGCAGTGCGTGTGGGCTGTTACTAAGGATGCTCCGCAGAGCTGGGATCGTGTCAGTTGCTAGGGAAACAAGGGTTGTGGCCCTAGACTGCATGGAGCTGAGTTTCTGGCAAGAAGGTGTCAGTAAGGCCAGAAAGGAGAACATTTACTTTTTTCCTTCCTACCTTCCTTCTTTTTTTCCTTTCTCTCTTTCTCTCTCCCTCCTTCTTTACTCTCTCCTTCCTTGTTTCCTTTCATCCTCTGTTCCTTCTTTGTTCTTTCTCTCTCCTTCCTTCCTTCTTTGTTCTTTCTTCTTCCTTCCTTTCTTGTTCTCTTTCTCCTCCCTCCCTCCCTCTCTCCCTCCCTCCCTCTCTTTTCTTTTTTCTCTTTCTTTCTTTCTTTCTTTCTTTCTTTCTTTCTTTCTTTCTTTCTTTCTTTCTTTCTTTCTTTCTTTCTTTCTTTCTTTCTTTCTTTCTTTCTTGTTCCTTCCTTGTTCTTTCTTTCCCCTCCCTCCCTTCTTTCCTCCCTCCTTTTCTTCCTCCCTCCATCCTTCCTTCCTTCCTTCCTTCCTTCCTTTTCCCCTTCCTTTCCTCCCTTCCTCCCTCCTTTCCTCTCCCCCCTCTCTTTATTCCTTGGATAGAAATGCCAGTACCGCTAAACTACTATTCTAAGCACCATAGTTTGTATACCTCATCCTTTCCTGGACTTTGCTGAGTGAAGGCATATGGGTGCATAGACACTGGAGGTGCACACTGAAATCCATGGCTGCTTGTAACATACTTTGATTCCTTTTTCATGAGAGTCCAGTGATCAGGGATGAGGGTGGAGCTCATTTTTAGTATGATGCATGTCTACCTAGGGCATGAAGTTTTAGTTGAGGGTGGCATAGTCAAAACAGATATATGAAAATAGAAACAAAACAGCAGCAGCAGCCACCCCCCCATCCCCCCACCCCCACCAAAACTCTGATGAGCCTTAGCTCATGGATGTAATCCTAGCTACTCAGGAGGTTGAGATCTGAGGATCATGGTTCAAAGCCAGCCCAGGCAAGAAAGTCCTCTGTAAGACTTATCTCCAGTTAACCACCAGAAAACCAGAAGTGGCACTGTGGCTTAAGTGATAGAGCCCTTGCCTTGAGCTGAAGAGCTGAGGGACAGCGCCCAGGCCAAGAGTTCAAGCCTCACAACTGACAAAAAACAAAAACAAAACTCTGATGGCTTTTTTGACTTTGTCCCAACACTGGGTTCTCCAAGGTGTCTCTCCTTCTGATGGGGAAGATGATTTCAAATCTTCCTTTTTTTTTTTGTCATAGGGCTTGAACAAAGGGCTTGGGTATTGTCCCTGAGCTCTTTGGCTCAAAGCTAGTTCTCTACCATCTTGAGTTGCCACTCTAATTCTGGTTTTTGAGTGGTTAATTAGAGATAAGTGTCTAACAGGGACTTTTTTACCTGGGCTTGCTTCAAACTGTGATCCTCAGATCTCGGCCTCCTGAGTAGCTAGGAATATTAGAGTTGTGGGCCACTGGTGCCTGGGTCTCAGTCTTTTTTTTTTCTTTCTCTCTTTCCCAATGCTTTCTCTCTCCCACCTTTTCTTCCACTGACAAATATGTACCTATAGCCATGAATTTATTCAGCTAGTCCACCTAGGAGAGATTACAAATGAGGGTTAGATCTTGTAAAAGGGAGAAAAAGAAAACAAAACCAATGACAGCATCTTAGATGAATATTGGAGCATTGTGTGCTCCAGGATGACCATTCAAAGGAAGCAGAAAGAGACACACGGAGTTCTGACTACTGTATTTACAAAACAAGGTCAAAGGCCAGAAGGAGAGAATCATGCTCTGGGAGTATCGATTATGGACTGAATGAATCTGCTCCAACTAGGAAGTACTTGTCATGAATCCGCCATTGCTTTCTTGTCTGTTCCCTGCAAAAGGAAGGCCGGGAGTGGAGGATGGGTGTCTAAAAAGCTAAGACCATGCAAAAATAATTCTTAAAACAAGCACAGGCAAATGAAGGGGTGCTCTTTCAGCTAAGAGCCTTGACATTCAAGAGGCGATAGAGGATAAGCAATGCAAACAGCTGTTACTTACTGGGCTGTTGACAGTAAATCTTGGTCCAAGCCATTAAAAAGTCGTCGTGACAGTGTGTGGGAAAGCATCTGCAGCATTCTGCTCTACAGCAGGTGTTGGGGAGATGGGAGAAAGAAGCAGGATGAGATGCTCTGCTGTGGCACCGGTTGTATGCCTTAAGCTGGTGTTGAAAGGCATTGTGGGTGAGTGGGGGGGGAGAGGAAAAATGGCTCACTTCAGTAGTCCTAGCTATAAGGAGGCTGAGACATGGAGGATTGAGATTCAAAGTCAACCTACGTTGAAAGTCTGCAAGACTCCATCTTTAACAAGCAAAATGCTGGGCTGGAGGTATGGCTCGAGTGGTAGAGCACCAGCCAGAAGAAAGCAAGCTGAGTGGTCCAACCCATGATGCTGCATGGGGAGGTAAAGTGGTGTGGTGGCACAGTGGTGGTTAATTTTGACTGACAACTTAATTGGATTGAGAGATACCTCAGAGATCAGTAAAGCACACTTGAGTGTGAGTCTTTGTGGATGTCCCCAGAGATCATGAGGGTTCTGACCTAATCAGTAGTCTGACATACTGATGAGTTGACAATCAGGTGGTGGTGATATGGAAGTTGGGCCTGATTGGAGGTAGTCCCACTGGGGGTGGGACCTTGAGGGTTGCATTTTGCCCCACCCCTTCCTGCTACTTCTCTACTTCCTGTCTGCCATAATATGGCCTGCTTTCTTCTACCCTGATGGACTGAATCCTCTAAACTGTGAGCTGGAAAGGGCTTTCCTCCACTGAAGTTGTTTGTGTCAGACATTTTGCTTGAACACAGGGCCTGGGTTTTGCTCAAGGCTAGCACTCTGACACTTGAGTCACACCTCCACTTCTGGCTTTTTGGTTGTTAGCTGGAGATAAAGAGTCTCACAGACTGGGCTGGGAAGGTGGCTCAGTGGTAGAGCGCTTGCCTTGCATGCTCGGGGCCCTGGGTTCGATTCCTCAGCACCACATAAGCAAAAAGAAAAAAGCCAGAAGTGGCTCTGTGGCTCAAGTGGTAGAGCGCTAGCCTTGAGCTGAAGAGCTGAGGGACAGCGCCCAGGCCCAGAGTTCAGGCCCCACGACCGGAAAAAAAAAAAAAATTAAATAAAAAAAAGAAAAGAAAAGAAGAGTCTCACAGACTTTCCCTAGGCTGGCTTTGAACCACAATTCTCAGATCTCAGCCTCTTGAGTATCTAGGATTACAGGCGGGAGCCACTGGTACCTAATGCATTCATTTTCATGTTTTCCTGCCCCTCCTGCTGGTGTGTGTATGGGGGGATGGTGGCCTGGGCCCACATTTTGAGAACCATGGGAACCATGAAGTCAGGTCGAGAGAAGAATTATTTTCAGAGGAAAGCAGATCATTTGACCTGTCCACCCCGATCACATTTATTGGAGACTTGTCAAGTCTCTAGTTCACTTTCTGAAATGTCGAACATAGACTCCGAGATGACTTACTGTCTCTTCCTGCTTCCTGTCTCCTCTTTGTTCTTTGAGCCAGGCACAGAGGAGTAGAATAAAAGAGACCTCTGTCCCCTGGGCCTTGGACAGGGCATGGAACTTGCAGCCTGGCAGATACTCACCTCCCTGTTGCACTGGGCTTGTGGTGACATTAGAGACTCTGGGTTTCTCATGAAACTGCTTCCTCCCCAGACCCCCTGCCGATGTTTTATTACGGACAGAACACGGACAAGGGAAACAGTGAGGGCTTCGCTTATCCCCTGCAGATCTGAACTTCTGTCTTTTTGACAAGATTTCTACAGTATTGGTTGTAAAAGCAAAATCTGAACTTGGTTGAATATTGATCTGAGATGTAAGCCATAGTGACAGTGGAGGCTCACTGAAGAAGGTCCAAAGGTCAGGGATGGAGGCTCTTTCTTGTAATCTCATCTACTGAGGAGGGGCAGAGAGGCAGGGATTGGGAGGTTTGATGCCTACTTGGGCAAAAATTTAGTGGTACCCTAACTAATAATTTGGGACATTTTGGTACACATTTGTAATCTCTGTTATATAGGAGGCCATATATATATATGTATATATATATATATATATATATATATATTTGAAGGCCAGCCTGGGCAAGAATAAAAGAACCTATCTGAGAAATAGCAAAAGCAAAGCAAAAACAAAAACAAAACAAAATAAAACAATAAACACTGGAAAGTCTGGCTGAAGGAAAAAGCACATGCCTAACAAGTGTGAGGTCTTGAATGTAAAACCCCAGTACTACAAGAAAAAGAGAAGAAGGAGGAGGAGGAGGAGGATGACGATGATGATGATGAAGAAAAGAAGGAGGTGGAAAAGAAAGAGAAGGAGGAAGAGAAAAAGGAGGAGGAGGAGAAAAAGGAGGAGGAGAAAGAGGAGTAGAAGGAGGAAGAAAAGAAGAGGAGGAAGAGGGAAAAGAGGGGGAAGAAGAGGAGGAGGAGGAGGAGGAGGAGGAAGAAAAGGAAGAAATAGAACGTGGTGATGGTGGTGGTACTTATTAAGTTTAAGAGCAAAGTAAACCTCACCAGGAACAAAACAGCTCTCAGAGTGCTCGAATACAATGAAACCACAGGTTAAAAACAACCATGCTATTGTTAGTAACTTAAAAACCAACCCCCTGGAATACGTGTTATGTGGAACAGTTTGCAGAGCAATAACTCAAACTCATGTTTCTTCCTTTGGATGACCCTGGGACTATTTTAAATATGTCCTAAAAAAGGACCAGAGGGAGCAAAGATGAACAATACATGGCTTTTCAGCATGATCTAAAAAGGAAAAATCCTGCAGCTTTTCCAAAATCCTTGAAGAATTCATAACTGTAAGTCTCCCTGTATTAATGAGGAATTTTATTTCCAAGCTTTCTCTTTCTTGTTTTTATTAGAAGCACAGTCTGACTTTTAAGTCAGACTCAACTCTCTATAAAATAGAGAGTGGCAGTGTGTTTATTTGTTACCCTACAGATCTCGGCTTCTTAGTCATTTCCAAACAAACTCAAGTTTTCTAAAACAAAGAACAAATTATTATGCACCCAATCCTGGGGGCAGAGAGGAGAATTCTGTGTGCCTTAGCATATTTAATCATCCCATTTTCAGGGAAGATAATCCATTTTAATTTTCTTAGAGTGTGTTTGCTTTGCTTTCATTATTTTCTTTCCTTCAAAGATCAACTTGACAACTATTTTCTTCCCAACAAGGCTTAGAGTATTACTCCAAATCTGTCTGATTTCATGGCCTTCGGGTGCTTTCAAAAGTATTATGAATTTCTCAATTGGAAGTTCTTATTAGATGGAAACTTATAACTCCTTGGATAAATATTACTGGTAGAAATTATGGCTAGGGCTTTTTTTTTGGGGGGGGGGAAGTGGAGTGAAGGAAGTCAGATAAGTCTGCAAAACCTGCTCAATAATAGTGAACTAACTGCTTTTTTTGTGCACTGTCTCTCTTTCCCTTGCTCCTTCCTTCCTTCCTTCCTTCCTTCCTTCCTTCTTTCCTCCCTTCCTTCCCTCTTTCTCTTCCTCCCTCCCTCTATCCATCTTTCTTTCTTTCTTTCTTTCTTTCTTTCTTTCTTTCTTCCTTCCTTCCTTCCTTCCTTCCTTCCTTCCTTCCTTCCTTCCTTCCTTCCTTCTTTTCTTTCTTCCTCTTTGGTGGCCTCGTATTGGGATTTGGCTCTGTGCTTCTCGCCTCAGAGCAGATCTGTGGTACTTGGATCTCTTTTCCCTTCCTCCCTCTTCCAAACTTGAAACTCATCCAGGAGACCAGTGTTCAGGTAAAGAGATACATTTTTTTTCTTCCCCCCTAGACTTAGGATAGGGGGCCTTACAGAGATATCTGAGCTTTTGGGTTAGCACTGATGCAGAAGAGAGTGCTAGAAAAGAAAAATTTTAAGAAGAAATTGCATTTTTTTTGCAAGGAATAGAAACCATGGTCTTTTAAAATCGTGGCTCTCTCTCTCTCTCTCTCTCTCTCTCTCTCTCTCTCTCTTTCTCACACACACACACACACACACACACACACACACACACACACACACACACACACTCACACAGCCAGGAAGCCTAGACTTGGTGTGCTATAATGTGGACTTTTCAGGGACTTCTACCTCCTTGACTCTCTCTTTGTAGCTTCCGTTTTTGAGGTCATGTCGCAGTCCTAGATGGTTGTGTTTTGTTGTTGGGAGATGTGGCTCTTGGTTGGGGGTGAGGGAAGGGCAGAAGGGGGTGTATGGGAAACATGGCGTTAGATACAGTACTCCCTGAGGCCCTGGATGTTGGTGTGGGCAAAGTGCTATGGAGAGGAAAGATCAACTTGTGTAGACAAACCCCGTGCGTTTGTCATAGTGAGGAGTCTCTGCTCATCTTGTCACCAGGGGGCTGTTCGGTTCCCCAGGGGAGTGGGAACAATACTGAACTTGAGTGTTGGTTGATTAGGCAAGGTACACGGCTGACCACATTGTGGGACCCCTCCCCAACTCACCCCAAGGGCAAAGATAGGTCACCCACACTACGATGAGTGACAAGCTCTTTTTTTCATGGGTGGCTATGAGGGAACAATTCACTTGCTGTATATTTATCTTCTATCCAGCCATCTTTATCGAGTTATGATTAATTCTAGTATTCCTTGGTTGCATTCTCTCTTGGATTTTTTGGTCTTACAACTGGATTACCTGGATGAAAGTTTATTTTCCTTTCCACACCATCACTTGTGAATTTCCTGCAACTTGAATTGGATTTGGAGGATAAATATTGTATTTTTGGAATCTGATCCAGAATTGCATATTACAGACAAAATCGTTGGATAAGAGAAGTGACCCGCAGTTTAAATTACCTCTGTGGTTGAAAGGGATGATAATTGCAATGCTTGCGTAAGATACAATTTGAGAAATTAAGAGTTGGGATTTTTAACCTACCTGGCAGAGTAGAAAACAGGCTATTATGTGTGTGATTGAGTTTAATGTACTGTTTATTTGATCTACAGGTCCTTTGTGGGAAACCATGCATTTATGTCCTCTTGAACGGAGGCCTGGGTCACAGGGGTTTAAATCGCCCCTTTCTCACCTTACTGTTGATTTGGAATAGAAAATGGATCCTGATTTCCACAAGTGCTGATCATGCTGGACCCACGATAAAGTAATTTGTGTTTCATTGTAAAGGAAACACAAGCATAGTATCCACGAATACACCCAAGGTCGGCCCAATGCTTTAATTCCTGCTCTGAAGCTCTTGGCACACCCGGCCAGGTCTCTCAGGTCTGCCTCCTGTCCCAGCCCTACCTTCCTCTGCTGTTTTCCCTCTTACTCCCTTGACTCTAGCCCCAAAGATCTTGCTTTTCCTTAAGTTGTAGCCTGGCTCTTCCTTCTTCCCAGCATCCTCTTCTCTCAGAAATACAGACTCAGTGACTGCCCTTACTTATCCATTCCTTCCTTCTTTTCCTCTCTATCCTCTTCCACCATTTAGTTTTACCGTGTATCCTTTATCACTGGCTGACAGGTTTTATGTTTCTTACTTGTTTGTGTATCGATCGTCTCTCCTGCACTTCAAGGCGCACACACCAGAATCCTGGCTCTATGAATGCGGGGACCATGTCTGATATTGTTCTGTCCACAGAACCTAGGGTGGTGCCATATATGCCATATATATATGTATATATACACATATAAATGTATGTATGTATGTATATATATGTATGTATGTACATATGTATGTATATAGTTGATATGTGTTTGTTGAGTGAATGAATGAGTCAATGCCCCAAGCTGTAGTACATCATTTTGTTTTTTTTTTTTTGGGTCCGGTCATGGGGCCTGAACTCTGGGCCTGGGCGCTGTCTCTCAGCTCTTCAGCTCAAGGCTAGCGCTCTACCACTTGAGCCACAGCACCACTTCTGGCTTTTTTTTTTTCTTATGTGGTGCTGAGGAATCAAACCCAGGGCCTCGAGCATGCAAGGCAAGTTGCTCTACCACTGAGCCACCTTCCCAGCCCCTTGTAGTACATCATTTTGATGATGACACATGAAATGACTGTGGCTGGAATTCATAGAATCAAAGCAAGCTCTCACATGCTGGTATTTCCTAGAGTTGTGTGTGTGTGTGTGTGTGTGTGTGTGTGTGCGTGTGTGTGTGTGTGTGTGAGTGTGTGCACGTGCTTTATTTTCTAAGTACTTTTTTTTGGAATAGAGTGTGTGTGTGATCTGTTTGGAGTTGAAGTCTTAGAGACCGGGCACACAGAGGTGTTGCTTGTAAATGGTGTATGTAGTTTTGCAGCTCAGCACAGGAAGTCTGGAAGATAAGAGTAGCTGTGATTTTGTTTTTAGAAACAGCCTTGGGTTTGGGTCTGGTTTATGTGTCTTGTGATCCTTGGGACAATAGCTTCCTGGGTCATGACCCTTTCATGGTGAGCAGCAGATGTGTAAGAGTGTGAGCAAAAATGTGGTACTTCCCCTCCCCACCTCCCCTCTCCACCCCCATGTGCCCAGGCCTCTCGCACAGTCTGACACAGTACTCCTTAGATTCATGAAGGTCATGTGGCCCAGACAAACCGGTAGAATGGGAAAGATGTTCTCCCTCCTTCTATGGCAGAGATACTGTCATTCCAGAGAGTGTTGATAATAAATTCCTAATTTAGGGAGAAAATAATGATTTGTAAACAATGATTCAGCCTATCACAGCTTTAAAACGTGTTACTTGAGGCCGGGCATAGTGGTACAGGCCTGTCATCCCAGATACTTGAGAGGTGGAGATCAAGAGGATCGTGGTTCAAATACAGATTGGGATAAAAGTTCTAAAATACCGTATCTCAGCAAAGAAGATGGATGTGGCATTGTGTGTGTGTGTGTGTGTGTGTGTGTGTGTGTGTGTGTGTGTGTGTGTGTGTGTGAGATCTCATCTAGATGGGAGGAATAGGTAGGAGCATTATGATCCAAGACCAGCCCTGAGCAAAGACCAAGGCTGAAAAACAACAAAAGCAATAAAAGGGCCTGGGGTATGGCTGAAGAAGTGGCTGAGTGCTTCCTAGGAAGCACGAGAGCCGGTGTTCAAACCCTAGTACTGCCAGAAACAGTAACATCACGTGACAGTGAATGAAACCAATTCAGGTTAAAAAAATAAGAGCAAGAGGAGACAGGAACAAGCTACATAGCAGAACCGGAAGCTGGGACCAATGGCCAAGGATCCACTGGGCGTTGTAGGCATTGAAGCCTTCCCTCAGCTAGCCTCAGGGGGCCACCGGGTCCAGGACTCCTTGTAGACACTGAGATGTGCGGATACTGGAGCCCCTTCTATAAAATGATGTCCTGTTTGCATGTGGTCACACACATGCCGCTATTTACCTTCATTTACCTCTGCTTAGCCCTGTTCACAGGCGAGGGGCCCAGTCCAAAGAGGATGAATGAGCTGCTTGAGAAAGACGGGGCAGAGCTGGATTTCCTTCCTCAGCTTCGGATGGAGATCCTGCCAGCCGGTGGCATTTGTTCTGCAGTCCCTCTGTGCCCCCGTCTCATGGCGCTGCCTTCTGCAGCCTTTGTCACCTGTCCTGCATCGGCCCCCAGCCCTGAGCCACCTGTCAGCTCCTCGGTCGGTGGGAACATGCCTGTGGTGTCCCGGAGTTTTGTGATGGAGGAACCTGTCTTGATTTATTATTCTGAGCGCGTTGCTGAGGCAACATTGATGAAGAATCAATTTCTACATTACAAGGCAATCATGGAGGATGATGAAACCCTTCAGGAAGCAGAGGTGGCCCACCGCTGAGCAGGTACAGGAATCCAGCCCCATGTCCAGCTCATCTGGAGCTTGCAGGCATTGCAAGGGCATTCTGTGTGTGTGTGTGTGTGTGTGTGTGTGTGTGTGTGTGTGTGTGTGTGTGTGTGTGTGTGTGTGTGTGTGTGTGTGTTTCTGGCTACTGTTATTTAGGTTGTGGTTTTGCTGCTTTATTTTCTGAGTACTTTTTTTTGGAATAGAGTGTTTTAAAATGGAACTTTTTTTTTTTTAAAGTAACTTTTCATTCTGTTCTACTTTGCTGCTTGTCCTGGGGCTTGATGTTAGTTTATTTTGTTCGAGGCAGGCATTCTACCACTTGAGCCACAGCTCCACTTCTAGCTTTTTGCTGGTTAGAGAAGAGTTTCATACACTTTCCTGCCTGAATTGGACCTCAGCCTCCTGAGCTGCTAGGAGTGCAGGTATGAGCCGCCAGCACCCAGCTCCAGGCTTGGGTTAGAATGTGCATTCTCATTTCCGGCTCAGTGACTTTTGTTTGTTTGCTTTGTTGCATTATGTAACACGGTTAGGCTCTACCTTTTGATCTTCCGGCTTCAGTCTCCCAAGTGCTGGGACTATAGGCATGTGCCACCATGTCTGCCCAGCTCAGTAACTTTAGACAAGTTTTTATCCAATTGAGCCTCTGTATGTAAAACAGGGATTCTATTGTTAGTACCTACCTCATGGGTGAAGCAAGATTAAATGAATGAATGCATGTCAAGTCCTTAGCACAGTTTGGCTCCTGGAAACCTCTTAACAATTATTAGCTTTTAGTTCTGCTTAACTGAGGACTTAATGAAGACAACATTAAGATTAGCCAGGAATGACAATCCACTCAATGAGAGCTCAATAGAGTTTGCTGTAGAATTAGTCCAAGTCAAATATTGACAGTAATCATGAGAAGGGCAGAGGGATTACGAGACAATTAGTCTGGCATGGCTAAGAGAATAGAGTTTACTCTTACTGGGTTGAAGCTCACTTTCCTCACCTCTAGCCCTCGGTGGGACCCTGATTTGCTTTTCTTCCTTGCTGTTCCTGAATGTCCCCATGGGTTGTGGACCAGAGTGTTGCGTGAGCTGGGTTTGGTGTCTTCCTTCTCAAGTCCTTTTTACTGATTTGTCAAAGTTCAGATTTCTAACAAGAAAGATCTCATTGGCTGCATTTTCAGGCTGTCACATCCATCTGGTTCACGTAGTGCTGTGTCTATGCTGGCTGGGTGCGGCTCATACCTGTTATCTTTATTACTCAGGAGGCTAAGATCTGAAGATCACGATTTGAAGCCAGCCTGGGCAGGAAAGTCTGTGAGACTCTGATCTCCAACTAACCAGCAAAACCTGGAAGTGGTGCTGTGGCTCAAGTGGTAGACACAGTCTTTCCATACTTACTTTTCTCATATCTACTTGTAGATTCCTCTTGGCCTCAAAAGAAATCCAAGAATATAAAAAGTGAATCTGTAAGGGTAGAAAGCAGAAGGACAGTTGCCTTTGAGGAAATCTGAGGTCTTCCAGGTTTATGTGTATTGTATGTATTTTTTGGGGGGGGGGTGTTGGTTGTGAGGCTTGGACTCATGGCCTGGGTGCTGTCCCTGATCCTTGTTGCTCAAGGCTAGCACTCTACCACTTTGAGCTGCTGCTCTACTTACAGTTTTTGAGTGGTTAATTGAAGATCTCGGTCTGAGTTGGATTTGAACCATGATCCTTAGATCTCAGCCTCCTGAGAAGCTAGGATGACAGGTGTGAGCCACCAGTGCCTGGCTATTGTATGGATTTTATAAGTTCCTTCTGTTGACTTTCTGAGTAGTGCCCATGATGCAAATCTACCTCGATGAATATCCATTCTTTTGGGAGTGAGCAGTGGAACTACTCTAGTTTTTAACTATCACCAATAAAGCTGTAGTTAACATTCTCTTACAGCACTGTTTGTTGACAGAGGCTTTAAAACACATGAATTGAGACATACTAATTGTACACATCCCTGAAATACAGGATGATATTTTGATATGCGTATACAGTGAGCATTGATTAAGATGGTGATTGACTATCCATCACCTTCAAACATTTGTTACATTTATGTGGTGGGAAACTCAAATTCTTCTCTTTCTAGTTATTTGAACTATAGAACACATTATTGTCAGTTATAATGAGCCTGTTGTCCTATAGCATACTAGAACTTCATCTCCTATATACCAGCATTTGTACCGTTTAACTGAGTCTGTCCAACCCCTTCCAGTCTCCAGTTACCTCTGTTCTGCTCTCCTAATTATTTTTAAAAATTAATTTAAAATGATGATTATCATCTTTTGGTACATTAAACCTATTTAAAAATTACCCTTAGTTGTACAAAGGGGTTTCAAGTCAACACATCAGTTTATTAGCAGAATGCATCTTGATCAATGTCCTTTTTTTTTTTTTTTGTTAGTTGTGGGGCTTGAACTCAGAGCCTGAGCACTGTCCCTGAGCTCCTTTGTGCTCAAGGCTAGTGCTCTACCACTTTGAGCCACAGCTCCACTTCTGACTTTTTCTGAGTTGTTAATTGGAGATAAGAGTCTCACAGGGACTTTCCTGCCTGGGCTGGTTTTGAACCACAATCTTTTTTTTTTTTTTTAAATATTATTTTATTTTATTTGAGAACATACTGTACAGAGGGGCTACAATTACATGGGCAGGATAATGCATACATTTCTTACCAAGCATTGCAGCCTCCTCCTTTGTTTACCCTTCACCTCCCTTCCCAGCCTCCCCCCTCCCCCCACCCAATTATACCCCCCTCCCCCCCCCCACCGACATTGTAAAGCTGGTTTTGACATGACATTTTGTACTTCTCATTGTTGCAACAGGTCCACCTGAATCCTTAAACGACTTGTTTGCCCCCATCTCCTCCACATGTTATACTGACATCAAATATAGTGAAAGCGGGGGTTACACTGTGGGAGAGGGAGATACAAAGCAACAAAGAAATAATCTTATAAATGCGTTAGAAACATATGCATGAAAGAAACGAAAACATTAAAATACATATTAAAGGGTTCATTTTCCTAACATCACATTATCTGACCTTTTCTGCTTGACTCATACCTATACTAGATATTGCAAATAAGGGAAACCATGGGACCTATGCTTCTTTGGGCCTGGCTTACTTCACTTAATATAATTTTTTCCAAGCCTTTCCATTTCCTAACAAATGGGGAAATGTCATTCTTTCTGATGGAGGCATAGAATTCCATTGTGTATATATACCACATTTTCTTGATCCATTCATCTACTGAGGGGCATCTGGGTTGGTTGAACCACAATCTTTAGATCTCAGCCTCTCCAGTAGCTAGGGTTACAGGCATGAGCCACCGGCACCCAGCTGCTCATGAACTTCTAAATACAAGCTAGCTCAGAGAGAATAGCTTACCTGACACATCTTTCATTTGCTGTACTGGATGGAAGTGACCAAGGACAAGTCCCTGATGGATGAGAAATGAAATGCTGCAAATAAGCTCTCTGTCATATAATAAACATTAAGGAAAACATATTAAGAAAAGAAGAGGGGCGTAAAGTGTGACTCTGTGTGTGTGTGTGTGTGTGTGTGTGTGTGTGTGTGCGTGCATGTTTCTAGTTCTGCAATACGAGCAGCCTGTGTGTTTCACTTACCAGGTGCCGAGCTCAGGGAGGAAAGCAGATGGTGGGAAGAGACACTTGATTTCCTTTCTTTAACTCTCATTTATTTGGGTTTGTGCAGCACAAGGTTGCTGAACTTTAGGGCTGTGAATGAAAGCCGTTATGACCCTGAATGCAATGAAAAAGGGGATGATTGAATGACTAGCTGAATGTACAGGAGTGAGAAAGGGAGCCAAGCGGGTGGGCCAGAAAGGCTAAGAATAAAGAGAGCTGGAAGAGAAGAGATAGACATCTTTACAAAATTAAATTATATTTTTCTTGCTCTGATTAGAAAAGCAAAGTAGAGCTGGGAAGGTGGCTCAGTGGTAGAGTGCTCACCTAGCATGCATGAAGCCCTGGGTTTGATTCCTCAGTACCATATACACAGAAGAAGCTGGAAGGGGTGCTGTGGCTCAAGTGGTAGAGTGCTAGCCTTGAGAAAAAGAAGCTCAGGGACAGTGCCTAGGCCCTAAGTTCAAGCCCCAGGACTGGCAAAAAAAAAAAGCAAAGTATGCATATTATTTAAAAATGAGTATGGAAGTTAAAAAAACACATAACCTCATATCTGGAGATAGCAATGCCAAATATATATGTGTATGTATGTGTGTGTGTGTATATATATATATATATATATATATATATATATGCATATATATATGTGTGTATATACAAACTCAGGGCCTGGGTGCTATCCCTGAGCATTTTTGCTCAAGGCTGGCACTCTATCACTTAAGCCCTAGCTCCACTTCTGGCTGTTTTGGTAGTTAACTGGAGAGTCATTGAAGTTAATTGGAGATAAGAGTCTTATGGATTTTTCTGCCTGGGCTGGCTTTGAACCACAATCCTCTGAGTAGCTAGCCTCCTGAGTAGCTAGGATCCCTATTACAGGTGTGAGCCACCAGCCCCTGACAACAGTGTCATCTTTTCATTGCTTTCTATTCAGATTTATGTGATCATATCTGTCTGCAGCTTTATGTTCTTCTTTTTCCCCCCACTTAAAATTTTATCAAGAACATTGACTGATGCCAATAGGAATATTCAAAAGTCTGATTTCCATCCTGTTCCCCCAGGTAAATACAGCAGTGTGGTAATTAAATGCTATCATTTCTTTATTGTCAGGTGGTTTGGTTGTTTTTTCCTATTGTACCATTATAAATAATGCAGTCATGAAATCCTTCATCCGGCATCCTTTTCTGGATTGCTGAATATTTTATTAGGATGAATTCCTGGGAGTGAGATGACTAGCATCCAGCAGATGAATCTTTGAGTTTCCACTGCTCGATGCAGCGTTGGAAGGACAGGAAGGGTGTGCATGGTACTGTGGCATGTGGCAGTAGTGGATGTCTGCAAGCTGTCATTCACAGATGATATCCTATTCAGGTCATGAGTCCATAATCCTGGGACTCCCACTGTCTGGGTAGCAGCTCCTCAAACTTAGCAATCAAAATGCTTTGGAGAAAGCACAGGGCATCTTGCAACACATGTTACATTTCATTTCCTCCAGGATACCCAACTTCACAGCTAAAAGACACATAGAATCAATGTAAAGCCGGGCTCTGGTGGTTCATGTTTGTAGTCCTAGCAATTCAGGAGCCAGAGATCTGAGGATTGTGGTTCGAAGCCAGCTTGGGCAAGAATGTCTGTGAGACTCTTAACTCCAATGAACCCTTAGAAAACTGGAAGTGGCGCTGTGGCTCAAAGTGGTAGAGTACTAACTTTGAGCATAAAAGCTCAGGGACAGTGCCCAGGCCCTAAGTACAAGCTCCATGACTGACAAAAAAAGAACACAAAAGTTGGAAGTAGAGGTGTGGCTCAACTTATAGAGTGCTCGTGTTGAGCAGACAAGTTCAGGGACAGTACCCAGGCCTTGAGTTCAAGCCACAGGACTGTCTTTGTCTCTCTGTCTCTGTCTCTGTCTCTCACATACACAATCATTCTTCCCTCATGAGGATAAGAACATATTGTTACAGATTTGCTTTCTGTTAATATATCTTAGATATCCTTCCATGTTAGTTACATAACAATTCTTCCATGTACACATCATGTACACACACACACACACACACACACATTTTATCTTCAGCTTCTGGGGAGCATTAAGGGACTCAGAGGTAACATTCAGTTAAATCCCAGGAAGAGTATATGTGTTGGGAACAACGAGAGAAAGGGGCAGACATCTTTTAGTACCTGCTCTAAGAAGTGAGGGAGGGAGAAAGTCAAGCTGGAGTTTGTTGAGTATTAGGAGATGCATTCTTTCCTCTACCCTTCTTTAAGACTCTGAAAGAAGGCCTTGCTTACTTGGCCACTCTTGTTTGCTCTGCCTTCAGCATCATTTTGATGATATGAGCACTTCCCACCTGGGTACTGTCTCCATAGGGGACTAGGGGCTAGCTCTCTACTACCTGAGCTACAGCTCTGCTTCTGGTGATGTTGGGTGGTTCATTGGAGAGAAGAGTCTCACAGACTTTCCTGCCCAGGCTGGCTTTGGAACCATAATCCTCAGATCTCAGCGTCCCTAGTAGCTAGGATTACACACATGAACCACCAGCACACAACATTGGTGGCTCATCTTATTGAGTGTGGAAACCAACAGCCTCACCAAGATTTACAAGGCCCTTCCTGATCTACCCCGTCTCTCCCAGCATCCTTTTCTAATCCTTTCCCTCCTTTTCTTTAGCAGCCATGTTGGGGCCTCTCCTCTCCTCTTCTTGGAAGTCTCTGCCACTCTCTCTGTATGACCCACCCCTTACCTAATTCAGTCTTCACTGAGATTTCATCTTCTCAGAGCTGCTGTTCCAACATCTACCTAAAAACCACTACTTTCCGGCATCTCCTCTGGTCTATTCTTAACTATCTTTTCCCACCCTTTGCATCCTTTTTCTATTGGTTTGTTTCTGTAACAGATGGCCACTAACCAGTTGGTTTAATGCTGTGGAAATTTAATTGTCTCAAGGTCTGGAGGGTCTGAAATCCTGCTGATGGCAGGGCTGGTCCTGGTGGCTTTGGTGGCTCTAGAAAGGCTCTTGTTACTCCCAACTTCTGGTGGCTGCTGGCTCTCCCCCACACTCCTTGGCTTGTGGGAGCATCACTCCAGTCGAAGCCATCTGCATCTGCTTCCCTCCTCTTGTCTAAGGATACTTACCATTTGATTTGACACTTGCCATTAGATTTAGGGTCCACTCTCACCAGGGTGATCTTATGGAGATCTTTGACTTTATTATATCTGTAGACATTTGTCTCCCCCCCCACCCCCGCCCCATACAATCAAACGCACAGGTCCCAGGTGGACCTTTAAGGGAGAGGTTTTAACCTGCTACACCTTCTGTTCCTTGTAGATGAACCAATTCATGCTGCATTGACCTTTCTCTCCCTTGACCCTGTAGAACAGAAGCACTAGAGCGGAGGGTTTTTATCTCCCCCCCCTCCCACACTAGTCTACCCTGCATGACTAAGCAGTACCAGGGAGGCAATAATATTTGCTGAAAGAGGATGAATGAATGTTATTTTTTTTTATTGCAATCTGTCTTTACACTGAGAATGATAAGGGAACATGTTTTCTCCCTGACACCCAATGATGTCTGAGTTAATACATCGCTTGCCAATAAAGTAATTTGGAACATGAGGACTTAGTGGAAGATGTGCCACATGTAAGTGAGCCTCATAAATCTGAAATAACTCTCCAAGAGTCCATTTATAACAAGAGCCCTTTGCACTTTGATCAACATGCACATGACCGATATCCTCCTCGTTGTCTTTTCTTCTCAGAAGGTCTGCATTATTTAAGGGTAAAAAAGATTCCTGGAGGTGGGCGCTGGTGGCTCACGCCTGTCATCCTAGCTGCTCAGGAGACTGAGATCTGAGAATCATGGTTCAAAGCTAGCTCACTCAGCCAGGAAAGGCTGTGAGGGTCTTTTCTTGTTCTGTCGGTGATGGGGCTTGAACTCTGGGCCTGGGCGCTGTCCCTCAGCTCTTCAGCTCAAGGCAAGCGCTCTACCACTTAAACCACAGGGCCACTTCTGTTTTTTTTCTGGTGGTTCATTGGAGATAAGAGTCTCACAGATTTTCCTGCCTGGGCTGGCTTTGAACAGTGATCCTCAGATCTCAGCCTCCTGACTAGTTAGGATTACAGGTGTGAGTCACTGGTACCCAGCTTCTGTGAGGCTTTTATCTCCAACGAACCACCAGAAAACCAGAGTGGAGATGTGGTACAAAGTGGTAGAGTGCTAGCCTTGAGCAAAAGAGCTGAGGGGTAGCACCTAGGCACTGAGTTCAAGTCCTAGGACTGACTAAAAAAAAAAAAAAGATTCCTGATTTCCTTTAGGTCCTTGTTATCATACCAGAGAATATGCAAACTCTAAGAACAGTCTAAAAATATAAGATAACTTAGATACACTTTAACATTATATAAAATAATATATCATCCAAAACTGGACTGAGTCTCCAAACTGGCTTGTTTGGGTGGACGATTTGGTGCTGAAGACAGAGATGGGGAGAGAGGTCTCCCCCGCAAGATTGTCCCCTGTCTCTCCCTGGCCCAAGGTAAAAACATGCTCTCAGCGATGCCATGCTGGGTCTGGTCAGAACACACAGAGAGATAACAGGGATTTATTCTTATTGACTCACAGCCTTCTTGAAGGGTTTACAGACAGAGCAGGGCAGACACTGTCAGAGGCTTCTAGACCTTTCCCCAGCTTCTCCTGTGGGAATACCATTCCACTTGCCTGAGGCCTATCTGTCGGTATGCCGCCCAGTCCTAGCCTCCATCTTGTCCTGTGGCTCTGCTCCAGGAGAAAGTGTTGTAGTTTTCATTCCCTCTCGCTGCTGGAGAGGGTCAGAGCCCAGGAGGGAAACTCAGTGGCATTTTCTGCTCTTTACAATTTATTATTTTCAGAGATGTTCTCAGCTTTTAAATCCCGAACAAGAGAATGAGGGGGTTGTTGAATCTTCTCCTTCTTTTGAAAAAAATTTCCTCCAAGTGTCTCTCCTCACCCTTGGCAGACTAACACAGACCCCTTGTTCAAAATCTGGGGGAAAGAAGTGTTAAAAAGAAAGTCTAAAATCACCAATAATGTCAACTACCGGGAATAATGAATATTTTTATGTGTGGGCTTGCTCCCCTATCTCCGCCTCAGTATTAAAATGGCTGATGACAGCCCGTGTTTTACTGATGGGGCAGATAGTTTTATGTGTGGGCTGGTAGATCAGCACACAAGTAGATTAAACTGGACAAGATTCCCTGATCCCTGTCTTGGCTTTGTTTGTGTGGAGGCGGTCGGCAAATTAGACGTCATCAGGGGCCAAGACAAAAACACATTTTGACAATAGATGTCATAAACCTATTGTGCCAGTTGTTCCTGTTCCTCTAGAGCAGAAATAGACATTTTTTTTTCTGTCAAGGCTCAAATAAGAAACACTCTGGCATTCACAAAACAGCTGGGCCCCATTGCAGCTGTGCAGTGTGGCTATGGGCTGTTGAAAGCAGCCGCAGAGGAGATGCAAATGAGTGGACATGACTATGTCCCAATAAAACTTTATTGACAAAGACAAGCAGGGGGCCAAATTTGGCCTAGGGGCTATGGCTTGCCCACCTGTCACAGTTAATGGTTACTATATGATTTATGGTTTTGAAATACTTTCAGGTCTTCTGTAGTGGTTGGGGTAGATGTAAAGGGTTAGATTTCTCCCTTCCTGTACTTTCTGTGTTTAATATATGAATTTAGTGTTTTCTAGCTGAGGATGTTTGACAGAATTTATAGCGTATGACTTTAATATTGGATACTAGCAGCTCCTCACTGGGAGTATTAAAAATCTAGCTTAGGGGCTGGGAAGTTGGCTCAGTGGTAGAGTGCTTGCCTCGCATACATGAGGCCCTGGTTTGATTCCTCAGCACCACATAAGCAGAAAAAAGCCAAAAGTGGCGCTGTGGCTCAAATGGTAGAGTGCTAACCTTGAGCTGAAGAGCTGAGGGACAGCGCCCAGGCCCAGAGTTCAGTCCCCATGACCGACAAACAAACAAACAAACAAACAAAACCCCTCAAAACCTAGCTCATCTGGGCACCACTGTAATCCTGGCTGCTGAGATCAGAAGATTGTGGTTCAAAGCCATCCCAGACTATTAACTACCACCAAAAAATAACCACCAAAAATCTGGAAGTGGAACTATGGCTCAAGTGGTAGAGTGCTAGCCTTGAGAAAAACAAAACAAAACAAAAACCCCTCATGGACCGTGCCTAGACCCTGAGTTCAAGCCTCAAGACTGGCACTGAAAACAAAACAAAAAACCAATCCTGAGTTCTAATCAACAGCCAACCGTATGATCTTGAGTAAATTATGAAACTTTTCTGGGCCTGTTTCTTCATCTGTTTATGGGAATAATAACAATATCTATCTTAGAAGAGTGTTGAGAACATTGAAGGAGTTAACACATGTGAAATGCTCAAGGTGGTTTTTCTACTTTAACACACTAGTGCCATTCTGGGTGGATGATTCTTTTGCTTCGGGGCACTGCTCTGTAAATGGGTGTTGATCACACTGCTGACTTCTAGCTACTAAATAACTGTTAGGACTCACCCCTTCTTTCTGGCAATCAGAAATGTCTCTAGCCAAATACTGCCTTGCAGGGTGGGGGCAATAGCGACTCCTGGTGGCTGAAAATTAAATTGCAGCAATGGCTGGCATTAATTCATTAATACTTTTGCGTGGTTTTGAAGGATTTCAAATATTGTGGCTGGTGGGTGCAGATTATTCTCTCTCCACGTAATTAAAAAAATTGAGATCTCTGAAGACAAACATTTAAATTTCCATGTTAATGTTACAATGAGAGGAGCCAACATGGTGCTGAGTGGGCACCCAACATTTCCCCTGCATCAGTTTCTTGGATGCTATAACAATCCGTTGAAGTAGCACCATGCTTTCTCAGTTCACCTGCTAGTAGCCCCTGCGATCTCCCTCGGCAGTTAGAGTGAAGGCAGAGGCCTAAAGCTGGGGCAGATTGGGGGCCATATTGCAAGGGGAGAAGGGAATGGTTTTGAGTCACACGGGATTTTTGCCAGAGCTCACTCCTGCCATTTGGAAGTACACGGTGCCCTAACGTGGCATGCGCCAGACGGCCCAGCAAGCCTTCCCAAGATTCTGTGCACCAGAGCTACTTCGTTTACCTTCTGTCACTCCGGGAAGGCTAGGACTTTAGAAAGCAGGGGTTTGTGGCACTGAGAAAACTTGAGCAATGCTAAGCAAGTCCCTTAGCTTCTGTGTCTCAAGGACGACTATGGTCCCCAGTTCAGCTTAGCTGAATGTAATGAGATTTTTTTTTCCTCCCTCAAAGCTCAACCTTTTCTGCAGCTGGGGCCAAGCAAGAAGAGCTGCTGGATTAGGTAGCTGTGGGGGGAATTTTTTCTCAGTTGTGGAGCTTGAACTCAGGGACTTGATACTGCTCCTGAGCTTTTTTGTTTTTCTCAAGGCTAGTGCTCTACCACTTTGAGCCACAGCTCCACTTCTGGCTTTTTGCTGGTTTATTGGAGATAAGAGTGTCGTGGCTTTGAACCATGATCCTGAGATGTCAGCCTCCTGAGTAGCTAGGATTTCAGGAGTGAGCCATTGGCACTCAGCTGATGCTTATTTTTGGAAGTATAGCTTAACTTTAGAGAGAAACTAAAGACTGAAGTGCAGTTTCTTGTCTCTTCTTGGTTAGCAGTGAGAGTGTACAAACACAGGTGAGGATGGAGTTTCCCAGCCTGCCATTTTGCTGTCTGACCACAAGATGGCACTCCAATGTCTATGTTGGAACCTGGGTTGCAGACAGGGCTCCTTGGACCACCTTGCAAATGGAAAGTGACTGTTCTTGTCCATATTTGCTTTGCAATCTATGCTAACAAGATGCAGTAATTTTATTCCAAATGCGTAAATATTATTGAGTTTGCCAGGGATATTGCCTGAACCCAGGAGAGAGGATTGATGCTCAGGACCTAGAGGAAAGGGCAGAATGAAGTTGGGCCAGAGGAGGAAGAGGAGAGTACCCTTCAGCTGTGGATCCCAGCTATGTCTGCGCTGGGGCCTTTAGCACCTGCAGTGCAGCTTTCTGTGGGAGCAGGACTCTAATCTTGGACTGGTGGGTGGCCGCTCTGCTAGTTGCTCTAAGATCATGATGAGCGGTTCCAGAAACAGAGCAGCAAGCACTCAGGTGATGGTGCAGCGTCCTCCAAGTCTCTGGCCCCTACAGGTTCATTATTACCAGATTCTTTTTACGTCTTCCTCTTCTTCCTCTCCCCTCCTCTTCTTCTTGATCTGACTTCTCTTTTTCACTTTCCTTTTCTTCCACTAGTACTGGGGTTTGAACTCAGGGCCTCACATTTGCTAGGAAGGGGGCACAGGCCTCCAGCCCTTTTGCTTCAGTGGTTAGTTTCATACAGAGCCTCATTTTTTGCACATGCCTCGACCGTGATCCTCCTATTTTCTGCCTCCCATTGTAGTTGAGGGTGACTGGTGCAGGCCCCTGTGCCCAGCTTCTTCCGTGGATAGGAAATCTCATGAACTTTTTTATTTCTTCCCAGGGGGGGGCCCAGAAACAGGATCTTCTCAATCCCATTCTCCTTTCCACCTACCCTCCACCCTGGGATGCTAGAGGCCTGCTGAACTTCCTTCCCTGGCCAGCCTCAAACCATACTCCTCCCGATCTCAGCCTCCTGAGTTAGGATTGAAGGCCTTGAGGGTCTAGTTTTTCTTGAAGGACAGATCACAAGTCTTCAGAAGTTCTATAATTTCAACGAGAGCCATGTCAGGTCTCAGCACTCTCGAGGCTAACCTGGGACGCTTGAGTGTCATCTGAACCACAGAGAAGAGGTAAGAGCCCCAGGGCCTGGCTTCCCCCCAGCCATTCTCCATTATGATGAGTTACAGCTCCGGACAGTGAGCTCCTTGGACACCATTGTGCCCAGAGGGCTCTGATCACACGGAGTTTCCCATTATCGCCACTCACGACTTTCTGAGGTGCCTGGAGGCTTTTAGATGAGAAATTTCTCCAAAAAGCAAACATACAGAAAGACTATAGCTAGAACAAAATCCAAAGCAAACAACACAAGCAGCAACAGCAATAATAACCATCTGTTTCTTTTTCAGCTTAAAGTAGATGGCCTAAGCCAGTGACTGCAATGGCCCAAGCTTATAATCCTAGCTATTTAGGAGGTGAGATTGAGGGAGGGTGGTTTGAAGCCAGCCCAAGCATCTAAATTTGTGACACTCCGTCGTAACCAAGGGCGGGACAGGGTCAGATGGGTGCCTTGCTCTGCCAGTGACGTGGGGAAGAACGGGAAGGACTGCAGTCAGGTATAACATAGGACCTAACGTTAAAAATGACCAGTCTATGAGGGGCTGGAGGCGTGGCTCAACTCGTAGTGTACCTGCCTAGCAAATGTTAGTCAAGTGTAAGGCTCTGGGTTCAATCCCCAGTACTACTGATACATAAGCAAATGAATGGATAAAGAAAGAAATAATTAAACAGAAATAAATGAAAATGATTACACACACTAATAAAAGTGCATAATTAAAGATAATTAACTAAGATTGTCTCCTAGTTTCACTTTTTTGCATCTGGCTGCTCAGCATGTGTCAGTTTGTTAGAAAGATGATCTCTTCTTGGGGCTGGGAAGGTGGCTCAGTGGTAGAGTGCTTGCCTTGCATGCCTGAGGCCCTGAGTTTGATTCCTCAGCACCACATAAGCAAAAAGGAAAAAACCGGAAGTGGCGCTGTGGCTCAAGTGGTAGAGCGCTAGCCTTGAGCTGAAGAGCTGAGGGACAGCGCCCAGGCCCAGAGTTCAGGCCCCACGACCGCACCCACCCCCCTCAAAAAAAATAAAAAAAGAAAGATTATCTCTTCTCATCCTATTGGTTTTATTCCTTTGTCAAAGATCAGGTGACCTTTCTCATGTGGTCTATTTTTATGGGTTCTCTATATCCATATATATTGTCTATTCTTTTTTTTTTTTTGGTCAAAATCACATTCCGGTTATTGTAGCTTTTTATTAAGTTTCATGGAGTAAGAAAACACTAGAACTTATTTCTCCTACCCAATTGTCACTTAGTAACTGCTGACCCATCTTTATACACCGCTCCCTCCAGCCTTTTCTCCCCAGCTTCTGGGAACTATGTTTCTATTCCCAATATCATAAATAGTAAACCTTAAAAGCCCCATGGTGTCCGTGTCCATTTTCTTTTTCTCCTTAGACACTGTGTTGCATACTTTTGGCCTTTTTGTTCTCTATATAAACTTAAGATTCAGATGGTCAGGATCCACAAAGTAAGTTACTTGCTGGGATTTTTGATTGAGATCACATTGCTTCTATGAGCAAACTTGAGAAGATGGATGTTTTGCCAACACCGAGTCTTCTTATCCATGAACGTGGAATAACTCCATTTACCTCCTTCTGTTTTTATTTTCTCATCAGGTTTGTAATTTTCTATAGATATGTATTTTTTTGGAGGAGGGAGACACCAATGGAAATGGCATTAGGTTTCATTTTATTTTATTTTGTCAGTTGTGGGGCCTAAACTTAGGGCCTGGGTGCTGTCCCTCAGCTCTTCAGCTCGAGGCTAGTTCTCTACCATTGAGCCATAGCACCATTTCTGGCTTTTTCTGTTTATATGGTGCTGAGCAATTGAACCCAGGGCCTCATGCATGCGAGGCAAGCACTCTACCACTGAGCCACTTTCTCAGCCCCGGCATTAGGTTTTAAATATCAAATTCAACCTGTTCATTGCTGTTCAAGGGCAAGTGATGAACGTTTGTGTATTGACTTTGCACCCCACAACCTTGCTATCATCACGTATTAGTTTCCATTCGTAGAAGGGAAAAACTCTACCAATTGTGACCAAATTGAAGGGGGGAAGTTACTGCTTTCTGATGTTTTTTGATGGTTTGTAGAGCGAAGCTTGCAACTGAAGGGTTTCTTATAACTGGAAGGGAACTGTAAGGGAACTGACTTTTGGGAGAGCCATGAAATGCAAAGAACCTCATAGCTCCAAGTCACACTTGGGCTCTGGATGCCGTGTTCAGTGAAATATGTATCTGTAGTATCCAGATGAGATAAAGTTGGCATTGTGATTGCCTATGGTAAGATTATTTTCTTTCATTAATAGATTAAAAAACCCAAAAGAAAACCCTGCAGTCCTGAGAAGTCAAGTAATAAAGAAGTAGTAGCAACAATAATGGTATCAGAGGACAAAACTGGGACTTTAATCCCCTCAGCAGTTGGCGCTGAAGCCCACACTTGAAGCCCTGGATCCAAGTGTATCACATTGTCTCCCCATGAACGTGATAGAGAAAATTCTAGGAGTAGAAACAACTTACTAATAGGGAAGGGAGATGTTGGAGAATATCAAGTTAAGTCTCATTAGCTCGTCAGACCCGGGGCAATGGACACATCAGCAGAGAGAAACACTGCTTGGTTCAGACTCTTAACGTCATACTGTAAACTTGGATAAACTTCATAGGGCATGTGTGTGTGTGTGTGTGTGTGTGTGTGTGTGTGTGTGTGTGTGTGTGTGTGTGTGTGTATGAGTGTGTGATACTGGGTTTTATGCTTTTACTTAACATTTTTTTTTTTTTTTTTTGGCTCAAGGCTGGTGTTCTACCACTTGAGCCACATTTCATTTCTGGCTTTTTTTTTTTTTTGCTGGTTGAAGATAGGATTCTCGTGGATTTGTCTGCTTGAGTTGGCTGTGGACCTTGATCCTCAGCTTCCTGAGCTGCTAGGTTTACAGGTGTGAGCCACCGGCGCCCAGCTTTGAGCGTCAGTATAAACTATGATTGAGGCTTTTGTACATTTTAGGGGGAATAGTCTTAGGGAAAAAATGTCCTCCTCTCCATTGCTTGTTCTTATGATTAAGGGATCGGAGGAAATAATTTTTTCCTATTTAGAACCCGAGGAAAAAGCCCAAATTCCCACAAACCAGCTTGAAAGACGGCTGACAGTAGATGACGACTTGATTCTACTCTTGTTCCTGCCTCCTGCAGTGGGACTTTTTGGACCTTTGCCCGAAGTCAGATTTGCCTGTCATGTCAGATATTGCTACTAAGCTTTGCAAAAGCTCTCAGCAAACTTGCTGACTGAGGGAATGAATGATGTAGCGGGGGCACTAGAATTTGCTGAGAGATGAAGCAGGGTGAAAGTTGACTGTTAGAAAAAAATCAACAAAGTAACTTCCCCATGCCAAGTAGACATTTCATTCAATCACAAGCAGCAGGACCTCCTCCCTCTTCCCTCCTCTTCCTCCTCCCTCCTCCCATCTCCTCCTTCCTCCTCCTCTTCACTCCTAATCCTCCCTTTTCCCTCTTCTTCCTCCTCTTCCTCCTCCTTCTATAATTTTGAAAAGAATTTTTAAAATAGAGAAAGATTGAATAGGTATTTCTTCAAAGAACTACAGTTGGTCAAAATATCTGCAGAAAAAGATACGGAATTATTTTCATCAGGGAAATGCAAATCAAAGCCACCATGGCATTTTAGATCTTGTTCTACCATGTCTTATTATCCATAAGGATGGTTATAACCAAAAATGGGGCAGGGAGATACATGTTGTCATGGGTGGGGAGAGGAAGTAGAACCCCTGTGTATCACTGGTATGGATGAAATATAATTCATATGGTGTGAAAATCAGCATACAAGATTCTAAAGCATGATACGCTCACCATATGACTGGACAATTCCATTCAAGGACATGTCAAAGAATTGGAAATAGATCCAAGCCATTAGTTGCATGTCAGTGTTCATTGTAGTCCTATTTACAGTGGTCCAAAGATGGTAAGTAAACAAAGGAGAAGCAAAAAGAAAAAAAAAAGGAGAAGCAAAAAAGTGGTGTTTGGTGTGTAGCTGGGAATTGTTTGGACGTAAATAGAGGTGAATCTCCCACCCATGTTACAACATAAGAGGGGCGTGAAAACATCACATGAAGTGAAATAAACTAACCAAAAGAACAAGCGAAGTACTTACTATGACACTCAAAATATCCAGAACAGGCCAATTCATTGACACAGGAGATCCATGAGAGCATTCCCCAGAGTTGGAAGAAGAAAGGGATGAGGCGTATTGCTTAGGGTCTCATTGGGATGGAAGGACATTTTGGAAATGGTGATAGTTGTACAACATTGTGATTATCACTGAAGGGGGAAAAAGGTCAAATAAAACAAAAACAAAAAGCAACAGAATATTATAACCACCACTCATGCATCTACTGTGGATAATTAAGGGATATTGACATTTTATAAGGTTTACTTCAGATCCTCAGAGATACAAGGGAAACATTGCTGACAAAGTTTATCTTTTGTAGCAGAAGTGACAGGTGCTTTGTGCAGCCTCCCTCTGGCTTAACCCCTGGCAACTGTGATGGACAGTTCCCACGCAGGATGACTGCATGGCCTTCTGGATTCCTACATCTTTTTTGTTGTCGTTGTTGTTGGTCATGGGGCTTGAACTCAGTCCTAGGCACTGTCCCTGAGCTCTTCAGTTCAAGGCTAACACTCTACCACTTGAGCCACAGCACCACTTCCAGTTTTCTGGTGGTTCATTGGAGACAAGAGTCTCCCAGCCTTTCCTGCCCGGGCTGGCTTTGAACTGTGATCCTCAGATCTCAGCTTCCTGAGTAGCTAGGATTACAGGCTTGAGCCACCAGCACTCCCCCAACCCTTTTAAGCTTCTTGGCTTAAGCCTCTTCCGGTGGCAAGGGAGGTGCCCAGAGGGTGACCCCAAAAGGGCCAAAGTTACAGTGCTCTGAGGTCAACTCTCAGTCAGTGAGAGGTGGGCGTGAGGAACACAAGCATCTCCAGAATAGTGCTCACCCATGCACTGGTAACTGTGAGGGTTGGATGATGAGAGTAATCGTTTATAGTGCTTCTCTTCCCATTCACTCTCTTACCGTCTGACAACAAAGCTTATTTCTGTGGATTGGAGCATTAATGAAATAGTAGACAATGGAAAGTATGGCTTCAGAAGCCAGGATGCAAGACCTCAGCTCCTGACTGCCTTCCCCGAGTGGTCTTGATTAGGCCTCTTGACTTCTCTGTTCAGCGGGTATGGTAATTACACCTACTGTATAGTGCTTTACTGAGAATTCAGTGAGCCCAGGTACAGCTTACACCACCCTGCCTGACGACTGCATCAACCTCCCAGCCCATTACCCTGTAACTCTTGCAATTCTGCAAGGCACATGATGTTAGTCCATTTTACAGAAGAGGAAACTGAGGCAAGACACAGCTCCAGGATGTAAAGGTCATGTTTGGCTCACTCCAATGCCTGTAACAGCGTGCCACCATACCAAATGGAACAGCAGCCCATTCTATGTTCAGCTTCTTGCAGACCTGCGTACTGGCAGGTTTTCTGCTCTCCAGTCTTCGGCATTCTTTGGGCTCTACAGCGCAGAGCCTCTGCCTCATTTGCCCTTTGTATTACTGCCGTTGACTTGGAGCTGGATCTCTTTGGCCTGGAGACTGGGGTTGAAAGGATTTTTCTTGAGAACGGGGACTTGAATTTCTACTGGTGAGCTTGTCTCCAATTGATCCTCTCTTCATTTTATGGCTCTGGGAATTGAGTTGGGAAGGTCTTTGAGTGAAATCAACCAACTCCCACCAAGTAAACAAGGAATAAATAAATAAAAAAAAGTGCCGGATGCTGGTGGCTCACACTTGTAATCCTAGCTACTCAGGAGGCTGAGATCTGAGGATCACAGGTTTGAAGCCAGCCTGGGCAGGAAAGTCTGAGACTCTTATCTATAATTAACTACCAGAAGACTGGAAGTGGCGCTGTAGGTCAAAGAGGGAGAGTGCTTGCCTTGAACAAAAATGCTCAGGGACAGTGCCCAAGTCCTGGGTTCAAGCCCCACCTCCACCACCACCACCACCACCACCAAAAGTAATTAAATATAAAATTAATTGGCATTGGCCCTAAGTTTAAACTCAATTCACTGTCTGCTTAAACTGTTGGTGTTTTTTTTTTTTGTTTTTTGTTTTTAGGATAAGGAATCAATGGGTTTCTTTTGTTGGACGTGCTCTGGGTGCAAGTTGGTATGCTGTTGCAGACAGCTTTGTTTCGATGCTTTACCTGCAGCGAGCTCTGGGAGTTACAGTGAATAGGTTGAAGCCATCCATATTACTAAGCAGTTTAAGTCGGACCATTTTCAGCACAGTTGAAAGTAAAGAAAAAGGCTTAGGCTGCAAAACTAGAAGGCTCACAGCATTCAGAACTGTAAACACACAAAACCCTGCAGACTTTCAGGAGAGCTCTGGCTCTGGGGCTCTTTGCAAAGTGTTTCACTCAATGTTTGTTTTAAACAGCGGTTAGGTTGGGCCCTTGTGGGTGTATTCACTGGTCATTAGCTGCTTGAAAGAGAAGACAGGGAACAATAAGCTGAGAAGCTTCAATTAAAAGTTAGAAATTCCTGCCATGGAATATGAAGGAATAGATAGAGAGGAAATGTGTAAACCTCCCAAGGTAAATTAATGAAACAAAAGACACCTCTAACCCATATTCTTCCTGCAAACCGATGTTTCTGAAGCCTGGCCAATGCTCTGCTTAGACCGTGCATTTGTGGTCACAACTGGACTTCTCGGTCTTCTGGCTTTATTTTCTTTCCAGACTAAACCTAAAGAAAAAAAAAATCTCCCAAGTTTAAACATGATAACGTTGATTTCCCGATGTAAAATGTCATGCTGGATGAGCAGCTTGCTCTGCTTTGTTGGGAGGTGTCTGGGTTTCCTCAAGATGAAAGGAGGGGCAGGAGAGGGACATTTTAGCCACTTCCACCTGGAAGTGACAAGTGTCACTTCCTCTCATAGCCTATTGGCCAGCCCGAGTCACATGGTCCCTTAAACTGCGGAGGACACTGGGACATGTAGGGAAGAATATGGGAAATGGGGATTGCAATCTCTGTTAATGCTTCCAAGACAAGATGGCTGCCCTTCCTGTGTATTTTCAAGCCACCCAATGGTAGTGCTTTACCTTTTATTTTTAGAGGTGGTGGAGGGAGTAACTGTCTGTTTATTAGTCTTCTCAAACGTATAAAATTTTTAAATGAGCATCTGTTAGTTGTATGAGGGGGCTCACACCGGCATGTCCACATACAACATACCATCACCAGACTCATCTGCTCTGTCACTCTTCCCTGTCTCCACCCTCCCTTCCCAAATCAACCTCAACAGAGTTCATTGTTCCATTTCCACACATGTACATCAAGTATATTCACCCTCCTTCACTCTTTCTACCATCTCCTTCTCTCCCTCCTGGCACCCATACCCTGGAAAGACATATTTTATATCCTGTCATACACAATGTTATTGGATCGTAAAGGGTAGGAGAGGATGCAGAAAGGGAACATAATCAAAGAGTCAATCTGATTAAAGTACCACATAGGCCTGCTTGGAATACCACAGTGAATCAATCCCCTTTGAACCATTAGCATACATGTGAGCCTGTGACATTGGGGGAAGGTCTGGGACTCAGACTGCAGCCCCCAGTACCCAACTCAAAACAGCACATTGGGTAACACCAAATAATTAGGAACTACCCAAACCCAAAACAGATAGATAGGCTTTTTTTAAATTAAAAAATGGAGCAGAATCATTTTTATATAAATCTCTCACCTTAGGAGATGGAATGCTTTGTCTACATATCAATTGGCCTTTAACTTCCTAGATGTCAATCAGCTTTTTCAACCAGAGACTCTTCAGACAGAAATGCCCCCTCCTCTAACTGAGTAGCAGTTATGTATTTCTGACTAGCCTCCATTCAAAGATTCTTGGCTTTGTCTTAACTTGCCTCTGAATCATAGCTTGTTTTATGCTTTCCTATCGATCAGCTACAAATTAGGGGGAACAAGCTCATGACTCTGCCCCTCCAACATCAGCCTGTGCCATTATATTATTGTATTTGGCAGATTTTCTAGAGACATGCCCCCCCACCCCCGCCCAGCCACACACACAGAATTTGCTCTGTGATAACAGAGGCAAAGGTGGAAGGGTCCCCACAATCTGTCATTTGCAAGCTTGAGGCAACTAGTTGATTTCACATAAAGTAGTATCATTGACGATCTAGGTGGGCCTGAGACCATCCGTGGAAAGCCTTTGAGAGCTGGACGGAGGAGCCATAATGCAGAGGCAAATGCATGAGGAAGATTACTGAGTCAGTCTGTGCCCCAGATTTGTAGCCTGCCTTTGAAGGAGCGGGGCCTGCAAGGGCAGGCCCTTCAATCCAGAACACCCATTCTTTGCAATCAATCTCCATATTTGTCTTCTGTTGGCTCCGCTTTTCCTGGGACTCTGGAGGAGGAGAATGGATGAATTTATATTTCAAAGACAAAGCCAAGAGGATTTGTTGGTGCCCTGGCTGGTTGAAGGCATGAGGGAAAGTAGTGGAGGGAGGATTGCTGATCACTTTAGCTCTTACAATGATTTCCTTATGCATACCATGAAGAGTACAGACCGGCCACAGTCAGGGTCAAGCGGAACATCCTGCCCCTCTCTGATTGACTTCACTCGGTACCAGTGACATTACCCTGCAAAACAGATCTCTTTAGACCCTCATTACTGGTCTTTGGAGCTGTTGGAAGAACTTCATGAAGCACAAATGATAATTTTCAGGGCCAATGCTTCCAGCTCTGAATTATCTTTGTGAGGTTTTTTTTTCCATGTCTTTCCCTTGTGATTCATCACCTTCCTGTAGAGGGCTAAAGGGTTATGGATGGCAGTGGGCATCCTGGAAGCCCCAGGCTGGGAAAGATGGGGTTGCAGTGGGGACAAAAGATGATTGGGGGGGTTGTCATTCTTTCTGGTGGAAACATAGAATTCCAGTGTGTGTGTGTGTGTGTGTGTGTGTGTGTGTGTGTGTGTGTGTGTGTGTGTGTGTGTGTGTGTGTGTGTGTGTGTGTGTGGTGCATCACATTTTCTTGATCCATTCATCATCCACTGTGGGGCATCTGGGTTGATTCCATGTCTTGGCTATGGCAAATAATGCTGCAGTGAACATAGTTGTGCTGGTAGCTTTAGTGTGGCCTTGTTTGTGGTCATTTCGGCAAATGCCTAGGAATAGAATTGCTGGATCATAGGGGAGCTCTATGTTTAGCCTTTTGAGGAACATCCATACTGCTTTCTAGAGTGGTTGAACAAGTTTACATTCCCACCAACACTGTAATAGCATTCCCTTTTGGCTACATCCCTGCTAGCAGCTGTTATTATTAGTTTTCTTGATAATGTCCATTCTAACTGGGATGAGGTGGAATCTCAATGTTGTTTTGATTTGCATTTCTTTTATGGCCAGAGATGTTGAAAATTTCTTCATGTGTCTGTTGGTCATTCTTATTTCCTCTTCAGAGAAGTCTCTTTTTAAGTCTTTAGCCCACTTATTAATGGGGTGATTGTTTCTTTAAGGAGTTGTTTTGGGGGGGGGTTATTTTTTTGAGCTCTGAGTATATTTTAGATATGTGGCCCTTGTCTGTTGTATAGCTAGTGAAGGTCTTCTCCCATTCTGTGGGCTTTCTATTTACCTTGTTAGCTATATCCTTTGCTATGCAGAAGCTCTGCAGTTTAATGCAGTCCCATTTAGCCAACCTTTCTTTGATATATTCTGTTTCTGGGCCTTAATTGAGAAATTTTGACCTGTGCCAAGGAGCCCTGGTGTTTCCCCTATTCCTTCCTGTAATATTTTCAGAATATCTGATTTTACATTGAGGTCTTTGATCCATTTGGAGTTGATTCCACTGCAGGGTCATATATGAGGATCCAACTTAAATTTTCTACACATGTTAATAAGCCAATTCTGCCAGCACCATTTGTTGAAGAGGTTGTCTTTCAGGTTATCTTTCTTCCATCCTGTTTTTTTTTTTTTGGCTCCCTCATCTCATTCATAAGGAAGTGGAAAGACTTGGAAAAAATCATATTAATTGATGTAAGTCAGACCCAAAGAAATAGGATGCCTGGCTTCCCTCATTTGTAATAATTATATTAGTATATGTCTAGGATAGTTCTAGCAGAGGATCACAATAGCTCAATAGCTATGTACATATGTCCCTTATAAAATGATGCAAATCAAAATGAATTACAAGATATGGAAACAAGAAGTTTTTTTTTTGTTTCTTAGTGTACTGTATGCAGTTATTTCTTTTTTTCTCATTTCCCTCTTTAGCTTACCCCTTGTTGTCACTGTTTTGATCTTGGTACCCTTTGTATTGTATGTAAGTTTATCTGCTTTGGGGATGGGAGGGGGAATCACAGAAATGGTGAGACAAAAGACAAAGGGTGAACCAATGCAGCAGTAATACTCACAAAACAATATGTTGGAAATGAACTTTACAACTTGGGGGAGAGGGGAATCTGGAGGGAGGGAAAGTGGGAGAAAAAGAAGGAGGGGGTAACATTGTTCGAAAAGAAATATACTCATTACCTTACTTATGTAACTGTAGTCCCTCTGTACATCACCTTTACAATAAAAAGTACCAAATTAAAGGTTAATAATTAAATAAAACTCCAGTAAACATGAAAATAAAAGATGATTGGGAATCCAAATTCCATATGGGTACTGGAAAGGAAGGCAATGGGCTCTGTTCAAAGGTGAGAGAGAACCATTCCTTCTGGTGGGTGATTCATCTGGTGATTCCAGATCCTTCTGGAAGTTTCTAGATGTATTTGAAGAATCCCTGATCGTTGTGGGCAAAGAGACAACCAGCCAGTAGAAAACTCTAGGAAAGGCCTTCGTTGGGGTCCTGGCAGGTCTGTAGGTTCTGATTCTTTTGAGCAAAGGGAATTACTGCAAGCTGCATGTCCAGAATGTTAAGAAATTCAAATCATTGACAGTCAGGGGAAAAGCTTTATGTCCTTTTTTTTTCTTTCCTAACACAAAGGCAAGAAGTGGGAAGGGTAACTTCACTAGTGGCTACTCCTGTGGAAGTCATAGACGCTAGGAAAGAGTCCACTCACCACAAGCATTATATGTGCTCATTATAAAGAGAAAATTCACATAGTATTGCATAAGGAAGATGCTCAGAGACGATCATTGTTGACGTTAGACTAAAAGTCTACTGGTTATATCTAGGCAAGTATGTTCTCTCCCCTCCCCTTTCTTCCTCCCTTTTTCCTTCCCCCCTCCTGCCCTCCCTTCTTCCCTCCATCCTTTCTCTTCCTCCCTTCCTTCCATCTCTCTTCATGTCTCTGCCTCTATTTTTGTCTCTGTCCCTATCTCTGTCTCTCCCTGTTGCTGTCTGTCTCTCTCTGTCTTTTTTCCTTCCCCTTCCTTCCCTCCTCCCTTTCTCCCTTCTCTTCTTCCCCTCCCTCCTTCTCCTTTCCTGTCTCTGTCTCTGTCTGTCTGTCTGTCTGTCTCACATGTTTCTATGCAAGATCATATCATACCTGTTCTGTAGCTTGCTTTTTTTTTTTTTTTAAACCTCAACATTCTGCATGGTTCTCTTTCTGGGTCAACAAATTTAGAAATATCTCATCAATTTTAATGGCTACTTAAAATTCCACTGTGTGGTTAAAACATAGACTATCTCACTGGTTCCCATTGGCGGACATTTAGCTTGATTTCTATGTTTATTGTGGAGAGCGTTGCTATGAAAATCCTTGTGGTTTGCGTCTTGATCCGCATGTATAATTCATTGCTCATTTGAGTACGCCTCTTTCCAAAAACATGTATCTTTGTGTTTTAAAAAGGACTGCATGTAATTGTCTTTTGTTTTTGGGGAGGAGGGGGGTGGGAAATTCTGTGATGAGAAAATAATGCGGCATTTCCCGAGACTTCTGAGTCCCCTGTGGGAGTTCTCAGTATGGAAATGAACCCAGAAGCCAGGCTGATGTCTGGGTGGCCCAGACTTTGGGGTTATAAGCATTATGCTGAGAGTCCACTGTCCAGGCTCCCTGTCATCTATTATTGAGATTCCCCGGGGGTTAAAGCAGAGGCACCAGGCACAGATGAGGGAAATCCAGGCAGGGAGAAGCAGGTGGAAATCGTGGGAGCTCACAGAAGGCTTGGTTGATTGGCACAACTCAGTTTTGGGTAAATATAAATATCTCAAAGTAGCACAGAGGCCCAGGAAATGTCGCTCCGTGTGCAGGTACTTGGATTCTTGTTGACATTATGGAGCAGTTGAATCTACCTCTGCTATGTCCCATTTTCCTGTGGACTTGTTATGCAAGATAAAAACTTAAAATTGTTGGGCACTGACTGGTGGCTCACTCCTGTAATACCAGGTGTGATCACAGTTCAAAGCCAGCCTGGGCAGGAAAGTCTAAATCTCTTATCTCCAATGAACCACCAGAAAACTGGAAGTGGCGCTGTGGCTCTAAGTGGTAGAGCACTAGCCTTGAGCACACGAGCTCAGAGACTGCGTCCAAGCCCTGAGTTCAAGCCCCATGACTGACCAAAAACAACAACCAAACTTACTATTTGAGTTTCCTTGATTGAAACCCTTGTCTTATAAGAAATCCACACCTGCCTCAGGTGACTCTGTTGTACGCTCAAACGTGAAAAATTTGGAGGGACAGGTGGAGGGGATGCTGAGCTGGCTGCCATGTTCTGGCCCCAGCCATTGGGGAGACATCATTTTCTCTCTGAGTCCTGGTTTCCTCAGAGAAAAGGGCTATCCCAGAGGCTCTCCCTACCTTGATGTTCTTCTGTGTTGCCACAATGGCGTTTGAGATGGGTGTGGTGAGTGCCTGTGGTAGGAAGGAACCCAAAGGAAAAGGCTTCTTTTTTCTTTATATTTTATAATCAGCTATAGAGCAGGAAGTTAAGGTTATTTCCATTTTAAACATGAGCTGGCTGTCGATCTTGTTGTCTAGAGAAATGACATAGTTAGTCTCAGGAACTGGAAAGGTATGTTGTTTCAAAGAACACACACACACACACACACACACACACACACACACACACACACACACACACACACACACACACCTCACTGGGACATTTTGGATGTGGTGTATGTCTGGGAATGGTGTGGGTGGATCCTATGCTGGTGCTATTTTTTGTCTTATTTTGAGGAACCTCCACACTGATTTCCATAGTGGCTACATTAATTTACGTTCTCATGAACAGATCCCCCTTGATCCCCCATTATCTCTAGCATTTGCTGTTGTTTGCTTTCTTGGAAGTCTGGCTATCCTCAAGAAAAGGCTTGAATAGCCTGGATTAGAAATCTACAAGGAGTAAAGACTCTTCAGCCTCCAATGAAGCTGCTAATTCCATCGATTTCTTTTTCGGAGGCATCGGATTGGGCTCTTGCCATTACTAAGTCTTTCCAAGTCTGTCCAACGTGACATTTCCAGTCCAATGAGGGACCTGGAGACCAGTGGAGCTTTATAAACTGCATATCTGCTTCTAATGCCTGTGGGCTGGCTTCCCTAGGCCACAGATGTTCCCTTTGGCAAGTTGGTTCTAGGGAAACAGACCTAGGGATGCAGTGGGAAGTCCTCTCCGGCCCTTCCCAGCCCTTCCTAACCCTCCCTAGCCTTTCCCAACCCTTGTAAGGACTTATACACAATCCTGTGGGGCAGGAGTGAAGTGACAGTCCCTAAAAGCCATGGCTGGGGCTCAACCATCTTGAGGTCTTTGGCTGCACTGTGTGCTGTGTGCTAACAAGCCCACACCTGGCTTCATCTCTTAACCACTAAATGCATGTGTTCAGGAAGCCACCATTGCCTATGGTCTTACTTAATGGTGCAATCCTTTTCTATTTCTGTCATCGTATCCTGTGAATCCTGTGAAATCCAGTTCTGCGCCAGCTTTCTTTATAGTCTCTGTTAGAAGCCGGTGCCCCTGTCCCCTGCCTTTGCATCTCTCCTCAGCCCCTAACTGCTCTCCCAGCCATCTGGTTCTCTGCATTCCCTAATTGGCCATCAGGACTTTTTTACTGGGTCTCTCTCAGAGCTTCTGTTAACTCTAGTATCATAAAGAAAATTCCTTGGCTAACTGAAGTTTATAGTTGCTCTGATGTCTTAGTGCCCACCATTCACTTTCCTCTTACAAATACTTTTCGTGAGATAAGAGCTTTTATTTATTTTTTTAAAGACCAGACCCTACTTGTAGATTCCAGGAACTATTAGAGAAGCAATAATGAACAATGCCATACTGGTGGATTTTAATTATTTCTTACTGCTCCACAGTAATTCATATTAATATGGAAGCCAGACACCAGTAGTTTCCATCCAAGAAAGACTCATTTATTTTATTTCTTTTTGGAGCAGCTTCTCTGTGTCAGGTTTCAGAAGGATTTCTGCAGGCGGCTTTTTCTCAGAGACTTGCAGGACTAGATGGTAACATTTTTCAAGATTATCTCCTAAATGATACATGATATGATGGATTCTCAAATTCCTTTTTATTTTATTTTATTTTTTTTGTGGCTTGAACTCAGAGCCTTGTGTCTGCTAGGCAAGCACTCAACCCCTTAAGCCATACCCCCCCAATCCTCTTTATTTTATTTATTTTTTGGCCAGTCCTGGGGCTTGAACTCAGGATCTGGGCACTCTTCCTGAGCTTCTTTTGCTCTAGGCTAACACTCTATCATTTGAGCCAAGCACAACTACTTACTTTTTCTGTTTATGTGGTACTGGGGACTCAAACCCAGGGCTTCTTGCATGCTAGGAGAGCACTCTACCACGAAGCCACGCACCCAACCCAACCCTCTTTAGTTTTCAGATAGGGTCTCATGCTTTTGCCAGGGTGTTGTCCATGGACCAAGATCTTTCTACCTTCTCCTTCCAGGTAGCTGGGATGACAAACATGCACCACCATACCTGGTGAATTCTCTGATTCTTTTTTTTTTTTTTTTTTCACTTATTTTTTTTTTTATTTTAATTGTATTTTATTTTATTTGAGAACATACTGTACAGGGGGGCTACAATTACATGGGCAGGATAATGCATACATTTCTTACCAAGCATTGCAGCCTCCTCCTTTGTTTACCCTTCACTTCCCTTCCCCGCCTCCCCCCTCCCCCCACCCAATTTTACCCCCCTCCCCCCACCCAATTATACCCCCCTCCCCCCCCACACCGACATTGTAAAGCTGGTTTTGACATGACATTTTGTACTTCTCATTGTTGCAACAGGTCCAACTGAATCCTTAAACGACTTGTTTGTCCCCATCTCCTGAATTCTCTGATTCTTAAAGCTATTCAGCGAGGGTGCTTGAAACTACATCATTTTTTTTTTGGCTCCTCTTCCCTCCCCCCCCTAGTAATACTCTGGTTCTGTCTCTATTGGTTGCTACAACCAACTAGGAAAGATACTTAGGAAACCTTTTACTGATGAATTGCAAAGGAAATTAAATTTTTGATGTGTCAGCTTGTCCTACATTTTATTTCTAATGGTTTTCTTTGACTTTATTTTTGAGCAAAAGGGTAAGCTTTAATCCTTTTAAGTTCTAACACAGCAATATTTAAATCATGTTTTATTAAGGTTTGGAATGGCACAGTAGAAGAAAAGAGTAATGGGAATCAGAGGTTAAGAATGTTGTTTTTTTTGGTTTTGTTTTGTTTTTTTGGTTTGATTTGTTCTATGACTTGGACCGTCTGTTTAATCTCAAAGGACTGGATTTTCTGATCTGTAAAATGGGGAATGATTGTAGATGGGGAACATAAAGTAATTTCAATTCAAGTCCACTGCTCAAGGCCAGCTGGTCGCTTTTCTATTATCGATGTCTGCCTTGACCACAGGATGAGAGAGAATGGCCTGGAGTCCGCAGCTCTTTCAGCATATGCATACGTCTGTCCTCACCGGAAACTACCCAAGTGCCCTGTGAAGCTATCTATATGTGTTGCTTACTGATTTAATCCTAAAACAAACCCACGTCTTAATTTAGCCATCACAATTTAGAGAAGTGAACTTGCTTTTTATTTTTTCGACATTTGAGGATTATTCAATTATCTTTGGACATTCTGGCCACTTGCCACCTGGGCTATTTGGCCTTCTTTTTTTTCCTGACCTTGAGTTATTTAGAAGTAATTGTTCTTCCCTGGGAATCCCATGGCTGTCTGGGGGTGTTCTGGGTCTCTGTGAGCTTGTAGGTTCTTGGGAACTTGTAAAGGACAAGAATGATGTAAAATCTAGGAAACCAAACCACTGGAATGTGGCTGCTGTATGAAAGCTTCTTGTGGGAACAGGGTGTGAATGCAGGCTATAGGAAGGACTAGGGGGCCGTGGGTCTTCAAGAGGAGACTGACATCCCGGGAGGTGAAATCATTCCTCCAAAAGCCTGTCATGAACAAATGAGTTGGGATTCCTGAGTGCAGGAGTGGGGATCTAGGGAGGGAGATAAAGAAGGAAGGAGAAAGAGAAGGAGAAAGGGAGGGAAAAAGGGAGGGAGGGACAGAGGGAGAGGGATCTTTCTTCCTATACCGTGTAGCAATTGACCCCTGAACATCCAGAAACTAGAATGAACTTCACATTTGCACCTGTATTTGAGTATAAATATGAGAATAGTGTTCTGTTTTTTGTTTGTTTTTTTAACTTAAAAACAGATGGAGCCAGGCACTGGTAGCACATGCCTGTAATCCTAATTACTCAGGAAGCTGAGATCTGAGGATCACAGTTCAAAGCCAGCCCGGGCAGAAAAATTCCATGAGACTCTTATCACCAATAAACTACTCAGAAAGTGGGAAGTGGTGCTGTGGCTCAAGTGGTAGAACTCTAGCCTTGAGAAAAGGAATCTCAGGGACAGTGTATAGGCCCTGAGTTCAGACCCCAGGACTGGCACCAAAAACAAAACAAAAACACCGGATGGGCATTCTCCCCATACAGTGACTTGACCAAGAAACTTAGGGGGCTTATGTAGCTAAGGGAAGAGTTAGATAAAGAGAGAGCTGGAAGCCAGGGCAGGGATAGCATCATTAGTTCTCCCTTATGTCTGCACAGTGCTGCAGTGTGTACCAGGCCCAGTGCTGTGGACAGCCCTGGCCCAGGGCTCCTGGGGTCCATGTAGAGCATCTCCCATTGGTGACCTCCTGGGGCTGTGCTTAGCTGAGGATGATAAAAGCCAGCGTTCAGTACATCCGGCCCTAAACACAGCTGCACTTTGGACGGGTACCTCAAATGATTTGAACAACTATTATTTCCCCACTTTTCCCCCTGGGGTCTATACAACCAGGGTTCAGACAGTCCTTCCTTTTGAACCTCTCAAAAATGAAAGGATATCAATCTCCTTCTTTCTTCAACTTTAGATCTTTTTTTTTTTTCTTTTTTCTCCCCCTTCCCCCTAATATTGTTCATCAAGATCTTATTTCCCTCCAGTATTGGAACTTGATTGTTCTAGGTGATTCTAGATTCTTCTTCTGGGGGGGAAGGGTGGCACTTGGGGTGGGATGGGATGAAGGTTTCTATGGATAGATGGTGGGTAGAGGTCAGAGGTCCCGCAGAACATTCTGCAGTGCAGGGAGCAAATGTAGAGCAAAGGTGTGTCCATTTTGAACGTTAGCAGTACGGACACACTGGAGGATGTGTCAAGTGTCGGCCGGGGCGGTGGGGTGGGGACATTTGTGCCTCCTTTGTGATTTGCCTTCCCCAGGACAACTGAGGCAGCTCCTGAAATCTCAGAGCAAATAGATAAAAAGCAGGGCAAACAAACCACTTACATCTTCAGCGGGACCTTCTCTGCTTCTAGCAGAGACATTTGAGGACACAATCCATTCTTTCTGCCAAGGTGAGAGAAAGATATTAGGAGAAGGTGAGAGAAGAGAATTGTTGGGGAAGAAGAAAAAACTACAGAAAACTTAGTGTGAGCCAGACAGCAAGGTACTGTGAGACACTCAAGTATGATGTTTGCTTAGTGAAGGGAGTAGAAATCCTAATCTGAGGTCCACAGAGGGCCAGCTTTCTGGGGTGGTAATGAACAGGGAAGGCAGTGGCACTTGCTGTAAGTCTGTAAATGTAGGACTTTAGAAAGGAAGTTGGGGCTTGGGATTTTCTTGATTCTGTATCTTTTTCTCCAGCTTTAATTCTAGGCTCTTAATTTCCCTTCCATTCTCTTAATTTACTAATTATTTTTTTCCTTCCCATAGATTCCTTTTCCATGCTCCACTTTGTGATTCTTCTCAAGCATTTTTTTTCTTCACTATTATCGTTAAACATCTTTGTACTTAGAAATATTGACATTTTTGTCTTCAGGCCAAAGTCCTAGGAAGAACAATGTGCCTATGAGATGTTGATATACCTTTTTTTTTCCCCTTGAAAGTGGAGCTGTGGCTCAGAATGGTAGAGCAACAAACTGGAGCAAAAAAAGCTAAGGGACAACATGCAGGCCCTGAGTTCGAGTCCCAGTACCGGCACATAAAAATATATTTTCCTCCTTATATATAATGTCAAATTAGTGTGAATAAGTCTGCCTATTTCCTTCTATGATTATTGGTACTGGATTTTTGTAAATTACTCTTATTTTTTTGTTTCTTGTTTGTATGGATATGGAAACAACTGAGTTTTAATTTACTTCAAATATTTGATGTTTGCTCTTTGCATTTCTTGTTTGAAGGATAAAAGGTTTCTAGAGTTGGCATCTGTGCCTACTTTTGGGGATATGCCATTAGTTTTACGACGTTTCCCCCTGCTCCTGCATGAGTCACTGACTTTTATCGCAGCATACTTTACGGCACTGGGTTTGTTCTCATGGCTTAGAAAATGGCTGGCGTCTATGTGTGCTCTTTTCCAACACATTAATTGTCAAACTATTCTCACTGAGTAATTGGCAGGAAAGAAGAAGGTCAAATAAATCTCAACCTTTTTTCTTTTCTTTTTTTTTGTCATTGAGTCTCATTTGTTCACTGCTGCTGGGTAACACCAGCCCTGATTGTTTTAGTGATTTTGCCTAAGTAGCAATCCATGCTAATTTTTTCTTTCCTGGTGAAATACACATTTATTCTGGGAGTGGAAGGTCTTTTCCTAACCACCCAAATCTGTCTGGCTGTGAGTGTGGAGACTCTTGGGCTGTGGGCTGCATGAGAGATGAGCATGGCTTTACCAGATTAGAACAATGTGGATTTATTGTCTCACTGTGGATCAGGAGTCTGGGTGGGGCTTAACTGGATCCTGTGCTCGAGGATCTCCTAAAATTGCAATCGAGGTGAGTGGCTAGGGACGCGATGTCATTCGAGGCTCAGTCAGGGAGCAATCTTTTTCCTAAGCTCAGCTTAGCTTCTTGGTAGAATCCATTTTTTTCTCTCTTGTTTTTAAATTGGTATTGTAAAAGTGATGTACAGAGGGGTTACAATGACACAAGTCAGGTAGTGAGTACATTTCTTTTTTGGATGGTGTCATCTCTTCGCTTGTTTTCTCCTCCCCAGCAACCCCCCACGTTGTATATTTCATAGTGTCTAGTGAGTGCTACTGCTGTGTTCACACTTTGTCCTACCATTCTCTGCTCTTCCCCCCAAAAGATAAACTTACATACAAGACAAAAGGTCCAAAAGACAAAAACAGCCACAAAAGATAGAACAAACCAAACCAAAAGAAAACAAAAACAAAAAGCAAAATAACAAGGAAAAAAACCCTCTTGTTTCCATTTCTTGGAGTTTATTTTGATAAACATCATTTTATATGATTGTATACAAATAGCAATTGAGCCTCTGTGATCCTCTCCTAAGAATATCCTCGGTTGCTCTCACTGTGTGAATGTCTAGAGACTTATATAATTTATCAGGTCCAAGTGTTCTTTTTTTTTAAAGGGTCTTTTACCATCTAGTGTGTTTGCTTGTAGATTTATAGGCACACAGAATCCATTTTCTCACAGTGGCAGGATGTCAGGATTTAGTTTCTTTCTGGATTCAGACCAGAGATTGCTGTCAGCCCTTAGGAGTGACTCACCACATCTTCATCGAGTCAGCAGAGGATGGTGAATCTCCTCGCATGAGGAGCACCTGTGATCTATAAACACATGATTGTGCACACACACACACACACACACACACACACACACACACACACACACACACCATTGCTTCACCACATGCTTTGTGGCTAGATGCACATAGTGGTGGAAGAAAAATTAGAGAGAATCAAGATGAGCCTGGCTGGTCTGATGCTGATCCTAGTGAAGGCTTTGGTAGAAGCTTGGCCTTCTTGGCCTCCATTATGTAAAGTGCCTTCAGATTCTGGAAAGCAGTCTCCCTGCTCTCCCATGGAGGCCACATTATGGCAGGGAGCGAAGATGATTTCTAAACCGGAAAAGAGAAATGAAGTATTGGTCTCCCTATAAAAGATAATGAGACACAAAGAGATGATTAAAAAAAAAAGGCAGACACAGCAGAGTGCATTTTCAGGCATCGCTCTGCGCACATTGTGGGCGCCTCCACACGTTACTTTTTGAATAACCCGGGGCAGAGCTGTGGTCCAGAAATGTTGTTGCATAGCATTGACGGGACCACAGTAGATTCTAGAAAAACTAGTGAGGATGCTAACTCCCAGTGACCTTGAACATCGGTCCTATGGCGATCATGTCATGGTGAGGGCAAGAAGAGGAACTAGAAGAGATGCTTTGTTTCCACAAATTACCAGCAAGTGCTTTTGTTCCTTTGCTTTGTTTTTTCTTTCTTTCTTTTTTTTTTTTTCAGCTTAGGAGAAACTTCCCCAAGGGGAAGAAGAAAAGTAAAACATAAATTACTTGGCAAAGGAATAGGATGGGACGGGGTGGGGCGTGGGGGGAGGGGGAGGCTAATCAGATGGGGGGGAGGGGAGGCTAATCAGAAATGAGCAGAGCCTCTCTTGGCAAACCCTTTTCTCGCACCCCACAGCCCCACCTCCCCTCCCGCAAAGACCTGTGCCAGCCTCTGAAATCCACACTGTGTTCAGCCGACTCTCAGCTCACAATTCCAGTGGGAGAATCTCAGAAGCTCAGTGAATGGACTGCAGAGGGCAAGAAACAGATTTCTTGAAGTCCTCAAAGCTGAAAGCCTGTGTTTGAACCCTGACAGGGGCCCTGCCGAGCATTTTATGAATATGCAGAATCAAACAGAACCTCGTTGGAGCCAGAGAGAGCCACAGAAAGGCTCGCTTAAAAAATCTCATTAAAACACACAACAGGCTGTTATAGACACTTTCAAAAAGTGCTTTTGACTGGGTAATATCCTGAGAGACTGGTGGGGTTTTTTTTGTTCCCCTCCTCTTTTCTTTGTAGAAAGTTTTACAGGCGTGGGGGGTCAACACCAAAATGTTCTAAGTTGGAGATTGTCTCAAAGGGCTGGAAGGAAGCGGAGGGCAGGCCTGTCACCCGTGGGTGACAGATTGGATCTGCGATTGGCGCTCTCAAAAGGCACGAGATGGGGGGGGGGGAAGGGGGGAATCTGTGTGATCTCCCAGATTCATTTACACTTTTCAGTTTGATGGTCTTCACTTGACAGCATGGTCCATATGCTTGCCGCTTTTGATGGAAATGATTCGGCTTGGATTCCTTTATTTAGTTCTAATTTCCTAATTTTAGGTTTAGCACTAGGGTTTTTTAACCACCGGTGAACCAGAAATGACTCTCCCCTTGTGTGTGTGTGTGTGTGTGTGTGTGTGTGTGTGTGTGTGTGTGTGTGTGTGTGTGTGTGTGTGTGTGTGTGTGTGTGTGTGTGTGTGTGTGTGTGTGTGTGTGTGTGTGTGTGTGTGTGTGTGTGTCTCAGTGGGATGTTTCTTCTCCCTCCCTCCCTGAAGGCTGAAGCTCTTGTCAGGGGTCACCTTGAAGATTCTTTGGTTACAAAAGCCAGGGCTGGAGCAGTCCCTTTTTGTCAGCTGCTTAGGCTGGGGTCCCTCCTTACACAATGACATGGGAACACATTGTGTGACACCAAACCCTAGCAATGCCTTCCTTGAGATTCAAGTCTTCTTTGTTCCCTTTTCCCCCCACCTTGGGTATCCAGATCTTTCTTGCTTGACCTCCAAGGAAAGTCCTATTTGTATTCCTCTTTTGATCACAGACCCCTTAAGGGAAATGCCAGTTGGTGTGAGACTCATGGAATAGAAATACATTTGTGCTGCTTAGAAATGAATTGTGTGCGGCTTCATTATGGCCTGGGTTCTGGCTAAGTAGACCCAAGACCACCGTTAGTACCTTCATGTCTGTCTTGTGGTAATCTGAAAAAAAAATGTGTCTCCAACTCAGCATGTCTGAGATCATTCATGTGCTTTTGTCACGTGACAGTGCAGGACTCTCCTGCTCTGATGCCGGATGGCCCTCACGTGACTTGACTTAACCAATGGGATGCTAGCAAATATGACAAATGCCTCCTGCCTAAGTCTGTCTGCTTTTGCTTTAGTGCCATTGCTGTAAGAAGGACAATTGCAGGCTAGCCTACCTGTCCAGGGGGAGGATGAGAGAGATTTTGGAGGAATTGAATCTCTCAGTCATCGAAGATGTTGACATCTAGCTCAAATCAGAAGAACTGTCCAATCAAGAAGACCTAGTAGCTAAACAAGAGCCCTTTGCTTTGTGACACTGTATTCAGGGCAGTTCATGTAGTGGTAGTTTCTTAAAAAAATACTAATTTGCTTTCTTGTTAATGATAAAGGTGATGTACAAAGGGATTAAAATTACATGAGTCAGGTAATGAGTACATTTCCTTTCAGTACAGTGTATTCAGTTCCCTCATTCTCTCCCAGTCCCTCCCTCCCATATCCACTCAAGAGTTGTGTAGTTCACTTTTATCAGTGCCAAGTGAGCTCCACTCTGTACCTTTTCACCCTTTCTCCCTGGAGTTCTGGACCCTCCCCCAACCCTTCCAAAGATGTACACTTAACATATACCATACATAAGATAAAGAAGACAGAATCATCAAAACTTAAAAACTAAAAGAAAAAGAAAGAAAAAAGGTCTCTTGTTTCCATATCTTCATTTCAGTCTGCATAATATTTTATATAAATATGAAGAGGCACTTTGACATTGTGCCCTTGTGTTTCTCTCCTAAGAGTATTCTCTTTTGGTCTTACTGTGTGTGAGTATCTAGAATCCTGTATAATTTATAAAATCTCACTGTATTTTAGATCTGATTTCCACATATCAGAGAGAACATGTGCCATTTGTCTCTCTGAGCTTGGCTTACCTCACTTAACATGATTTGTTCTAGTTCTGTCCATTTCCCTGCAAATGACATTATTTTATTCTTTCTAATAGCTGTGTAAAATTCCATTTTTTTGGATCCACTCATCACTGTAGGGCATCTGGGCTGTTTCCACATCTTGACTATTGTGAATAGTATGGCAAAGAACGTGGATGTAGAACACACAGTAGAATACAGCTAAATCCTGAGAAAGTAACTCAGTAAGAGTCAATGATGGTTTCCCACTGTAGGAACATAGGTGAGATAGTTGGGTGTGTCGTGAGGAAGTTGTGGTTCTCATAACAAGGGACAATCAGTGGAGCTCATAGGTGAGGTATACTTGGTTTTGTGTGCCTGTAGTTCCTGCTACTCGGGAGGCTGAGGTAGGAGGAGCACTTGAGCCCTGGAATTCAGAAGCAGCCTGAGCAACATAGAGAGAGTGCATCCCAAGTAAATTCATAAGAGAAAAAAAGGCTTGTAGAAGCTTTAAACTCTTCAGCTTTTTTGGGGGGAGGGAAGGGAGAGGGGTTGGAAGACATTAGTGATGCACATATCAATTTTATGAGATGCCTCAATTTCTGAAGAGTTGCAATGTGAAGGGAAAGGAAGCATCTCAGAAAATACGGTATGTGCCATCCACACAGACTAGAGTAGAGCCTTTCCCAAACTCTCAGCTCACTTCCCCAAACTCACAGCTCACCGGGACTCTGATATGGTTCCTCCACACACCCAAATCAAAGCACAGATTTTTTTTTTAGAAATAAAAATCCTCATGGATAAGTGATTCACGCCCTGTAAACTTGTTCCCTTCCCACGCCATCCACAAGTGGTACAGTTCATTTTCAACATAGTGTCCAGTGAGTACCACTGTTGCATTTATTCACCCTTTGTCCCTTCATTTCTGTGCCTCCTCATACATGCCCAAAGACAGATGAATGAACAAACAGAACAAAAAGGAAAGAAAACCAGAAACAGCAAAAAAGAAAAAATAAATAAACTCCCCGTACAATTTAACCACGTCCACACTCTTCGTGTGGCACCGTCAACTCCAGAATATCATTACTGTCCCGAGAGAAACGTCGTCCCGATACCGCTCACCCCTCATTTTCCCTTACCCCAACCTCTGGCAGCTACTCGTGTGCCATTCTATCTCAAAAAGATTTGCCCTTCCTGGACATTGTATATAAATGAGGTCATTCAATAATAACCAGTGGTTTTTGTGAGAACATATTCTCTCTATACCTATAGATGCAGCTCTGGTGTTGGGGTGGGGTGGGGAATAAGGCTGAGGGGAGGGATGTAGAAGAATGGAGAGAGAAAGGGGAGGGAGGGGGAATGCAGCCTTAGCAGGATGCATATGTGTGGAAGTGGAACTAGGGATGTCAGGGGGTGGGTGGGGTTGAGGGAGATGGGGGAGGGGAAATGGCGCAAGGGGTGACACTGACCAAGATGCATTGTTTTCCTAAGCTGCCCTGTTGAACCGAATCCCCTTTATACAACACTTAAGGATAAAAAAGAGTCTGATCTCATCAGCCCTCCCAGCAGGTCTGTTAAATGGAGAGCCACCACACCTACAGAGAAAAACCAGGGCAGGGAGGGGTAGCCTCTTTGTGTGGTCCTGGGATTTGAACTCAGGGCCCTGAGCTTTCTAGACAGGTTCTCTACGACTTGAGCCATCCCCCATCCCTTCTTTGCTTTAGTTGCTTTTTGAATTTGCTTTTTGAATTAAGTCTCCCATTTATGCCCAGGCTGGCTTTGTTCTGAATTCTCCTATTTATGGTTCCTACATAACTGGAACATCAGGCATGTGCCACTATGCCTAACTTCTTCTTCTTTTTTAAAGTTAGTTTGTGATGGAGTTTTATAAACATTTTGCCTGGGCTGGCTTTGAATGGGAATTCTCCCTGTCTCAGCCTCTTTGAGTAGCTAGGATTACAGGGGTGAGCCAGCATGTCCAGAGAATAGTTTTATTTTATTAATTTTTTCCCCCTGAAGATGACAGAGCTAGTAAGGTGGTAGAACTTGAACTCATGGCTAGGCAGTGTGCCATGAAAATGTTCCTAACCTGTAGTGACTACAACTGAAGAAATGCAAAACCCTGGATAATGAATCATGTTCCAGACTCTTCCCCTTCCTGGAGATATATGGTGGCAAAAGCTGAATCTTGAGAATATGCCATCCAGTAAGAAGGCTCACCTCCCACCCACGAAGGACAGGAGCCCACCGCACAGTGAGGATCTACCAGTCATAGCATCCTCCTGGACCAAGCTGCTCCTGGACCAGCTGTTGCCGCAAGAGAAGGAAGGCAACTTGAACTGGCTCACTTCTAAGGTCTCTTTCATCTCAGGCCATCTTTGATTATTTCCATCGCTATTCTATCCTCTGAAGCAAAGTCCCTGCTTAAATTAGCATTTGTTCCAGTATGAAAATACCTCTTTACTGGGACAATGAAGAGGCTGGATTTGTTCTGGGTTAGAATTTCCCACAGTGAATTTTGAGAATTTTGAAGTTCCATGGACTGGCATTATGGGCTTTCAGTTATATTTTTCAAGAGAAGGGAAAATTAGAAGAAAAGGAAAAGAGAGTCATTGTGGTGGTTAATCAGGATTGTCAAATTGGCTGGATTCGGGAAGTGCTCAGGAGATTAGTAGAGGAGGTTAGCTTTGAGTGCGCTTGCTTGCCTGCCTGCCTGTCTGCCTTCCTCTCTCCTCCTCCTCCTCCTCCCCCTCCCCCTCCTCCCCCTCCTCCTCTCACTCCTCCTCCTTCCCTCCTTCTTTCCTCCTCTCCCTTCCTTCCTCCCCCTGTCCTTCCTTCTTCCCCCTATCCTTCCTCCCGCCCCCTTTCTTTCTTTCTTTTCTTTCTTTCTTTTCTTTCTTTTCTTTCTTTCTTTCTTTCTTTCTTTCTTTCTTTCTTTCTTTCTTTCTTTCTTTCTTTCTTTCTTTCTTTCTTTCTTTCTTTCTTTCTTTCTTTCTTTCTTTCTTTCTTTCTTTCTTTCTTTTTCCTTTTCTTTCTCCAGTCCTGGAGCTTGAACTCAGGTCCTGGATGTTGTCCTGAACCTCTTTGTGCTCAAGGCTAGTGCTCTACCACTTGAGCCACAGCTCCACTTCTGCTTTTTTCTGAGTAGTTCATTGGAGATGGGAATCTCACAGACTTTCCTGCCCAGGCTGGTTTCAAACTGGGATCCTTATATCTCAGCCTCCTAAGTAGCTAGGATTACAGGTGTGAGCCATGGGTGCCTGGCTGCTTTCTTCTTCTCCTCCTTCCTCCTCCTCCTCCTCCTCCTCTTGTTCCTCCTCCTCCTCCCCCTCCCTGGTTAATGGGTCTGGAACTCAGGTCCTGGGCACTGTCCCTCAGCTTTGCTTTGCTTAAGGCTAGCACTCTACCATTTGAGCCACAGCTTCACCTCCAGCTTTTTGGTGGTTAATTGGAGATGAGAGTCTCATATACTTACCTGACTAGGATGTTTTGAACCATGATCCTCAGATCTCAACCTCTTGAGTAGCTAGAATTACAGGTGTGAGCTACTGTCATTTGGCTGCTTTTATTTTTTCTGTGCTGTTTTTGGGCTTGAGTTTTCACTTGGCTTTTTTAATCAAGGCTGGTACTCTACCATTTGAGTCAAATTTCCAGTGTGGCTTTTTACTAGTTAACTGGAATGAGAGTCTCATGGATTTGTCTGCCTGGGCTGGCTTTGAATGACAGCTCTGCAGATCTCGGCTTCTTAAGTAGCTGGGGGTGGGGTGGGAGCCAGCACCCAGAGCCCTGCACTGAGTATGCTTTTTGAGGGTGTTTCCAGAGAGACAGAGAGGATTAACTGGGAGTAGGAGAACTGCCCTAGATGTGGGTGGCACTGACCCAAAGACTGGGGTTCCAGATGGACGAAAAGGAGAATGAGAAAGCCAGCCACTCTGAGTGTTCAATCTGTCTTTTTTTCTCCTCTCTCTATCTCTCCTCTTCTCCCTCTCTGTCTCTCTATCTCTGTCTCTGTCTCTCCAGTCTCTTTCCTCTCTCCCTCCCCCTTTCTGTCTGCCACATGTTTCTCCCATGGCCATGATGTCCTGTCTCTCTGGGCCTGGGACTTATTAGAGCCAACGGTTAGGATTCAAATCTATAGACAAAGGTGGGACAAATGCGGACATGGTCCCGTGAGTTTGAGAAACACTGAGTTAAGCAAAGCACTATGGGCATCTCCATTGCAGGTCTTCTCAGAGGCCTTCCATGTCTTATGGTATTGACTGCTGTGATTTCCTCACTGTATTGGACTTACTGTGAGAGGTTTGCTGGGAATCACCATCTTCTCTAGGTCTGTTTTGGTTGCTGTAGCTGCGGTGTAATAAGGTCACTCTCATCTCCTGAGCCCGGAGAGTGATTATCTGAATTAAACTGGGACAACCATATACTTTATCCTCCCGAACACACAACTCCCCTCTTCCTGAAGGAGAGCTCACTTATAAGCCACAGACATTCGTGTCACGTAGTTTTGGAGTAAGGAAATTCAAAGACCTGCTGCCACTGTGTGGCTGGGGTCGGCAAGGATCTTGTGTCTTATGGGTCATGCCATACACACACACACACACACACACACACACACACACACACACACACACACACACACACACACACACACACACACACACACACACACACACACACACGAGGAGTTTGCATATGGAATCATTTGTGATCTGCAAAACCTCCAATACTTATTCTCTGGCCCTTTATGGTGCTTTATGCTCTAGACCCAAGCCCGGGTCTCTAGCACAGCCTGAAGTCACTGGATGAGTGACCTGGGCCCATGACCCAGCCATGCACAGTCTGCATCTATACATTGGGGTTTCTAACTTTGGGAATGGAATGAGCTCCTGTAGGTACAGTCTTAGCCATGGGCCTGGTACATTGTAAGGGCGATGTAAGTCCTACAATGTCATCTTCTTCCCTCCCCTCCCTCTTCCACCTCCTCCTCCACCTTCCTCTGTCATGGGGCTTGAACTCAGGGCCTGGGTGCTTATACCTGAGCTCTTTTTGCTCAAGACTAGCATTCTACCATTTTGAGACACAGAGCCACTTGTGGGTTTTTTGGTGGTTAATTGGAGATGAGTTTCATGGACTTTCCTGCCTTGGGCTGGCTTTGAACCAAGATCCTCAGGTCCCAGACTCCTGAGTAGCTAGGATTACAGGTATGAGCCACCGGCATCTGGCAAGTCTTGTTTCTGTACCTGGTCTTGAGGCAGATGGGGTGACAGGAAGCACAGTTCCTATTGTGCAGTCCTAACTGGGCATGGGACTTGGCATGCATGTTTCATGCTTCAAGTTTGTCCAAGCCAAGCTCTGTTTAGTCATGGACGAGCAATGCACCACGTTCTTAGTGATGGGTACAGGTGGATCTCTATGTGCACAAAAGCTCTGCCCTTGGTCTTACGCCAACCAACCGGCAGGTGGATCGGGGCTGGCTCCAGCTATAGCTACCCTGTCTGTGTCACATTGCCCCTGGGGCCCCCACGGATCCCCCCCAGGCCCCCCACCCTACTGCCATCTGCGTGGTTCCTTAGCAAAGAGAGGCAGCAGCTGTTTGCAAGGTGTGTCCCAGCACGCTGCTCTCGGCTGGCGTCTGGGCACAGCTGCCGCCACGACTGCTCACTGAGTCACCACGCTGTTGCTGTTCTGTCAGCAGGCCAAGCCGAGCGGGGCCATGCAAGGACCAGGTTCCTAGCTCAAGAGTGTTCTCCAGAGCGACAGGGACTTCTGAAAATACACTTCTGGAGGACTCTTGGGCTATGTTGAGATTTGTGTATTATCTTAATTCTTCCCTTCTTTCCCTCCCGCCATTCCTTCCTTCCCTCTCTCCTTCCTTCCTTCCTTCCTTCCTTCCTTCCTTCCTTCCTTCCTTCCTTCCTTCCTTTTTTCCTTCCTTCTTCCATTTCTTCATCTTCTTTCTTCTTCCATCTCCTCTCCTTCCTTCCCTTCCTCGTTCTTCTCTCTTTTCTCCTTCCTTCCCTCCATTTATCTTCCTCCTTCTCTTTCTCCCATCTCCTGTCTCTCCCTCCTCCTTCCCTCTCTCCCTCAACCCTGGATATTCAACTTAGGGTATCATAAATACTAAGCAAGTTGTCTCTATCATTTGAACCATGCCCAGGCTCTTTTCATTTTGTTTCTGAGATAGGATCTTGCTACTACCTTTGGCCAGGGTTGGCTTTCAACTCCTGATGTTTATGCCTCTGCCTCCAGGATTGCTGGAATTACAGGCATGTGTCATTACACCCTATGTGAACCTTCCTAAACATCTGTTACCTGTATTTGGAAAATGGAAGGTATGATGGGGAAGACCAAGAGAAAAATATTGTAAATATCAGATGTTGACAATTAATCACTTGCCAGATATTTATAGATATCTATAATCTCTACCTCCCTCCTTCCCTCCATCTGATCCCTCCCTCCCTCCCTCTCTCTCTTTTCTTCTCTTTCTCTCTCTCTCTCTCTCTCTCTCTCTCTCTCTCTCTCTCTCTCTCTCTCTCACACACACACACACACACACACACACACAATTTGTGCCAGAACTTGGGCTCTCAAAGCCTCCTGCTGACACTCTACCACTTGAACCACAGCTCCACTTCTGGCTTTTTACTGGTTAATTAGAGACAAGAGTCTTACAGACTTTTCTGCCTAGCCTGGCATCAAACTTGCAATCTTAGGATCTGAGCTTCCTGAGTTGCTAAGATTACAGCTGTGAACCACTTGCACTCAGGAAGAATACATATATATATATATATATATATTTAATATTTTAAAAATGTTTAGTGTTTTTAATGTTTAAATGGTTGAAGAAAGTCAAAACAAAAATGATATTTCCTGGCACATGAAAGTGATATGAAATCCACATTTGAGCATCCACAAAGACGACTTTTTATTGGAACACAGCCACACCCACCCCTCATGCACTGTCTCTGTGAGACTCACAGCAGGCTGGAAGGTGGTGGTTGAGGAGGTGTGGTTTTCAAAGCCAGTTTGCTACCTGGCCTCTCCAGAACTAGTTCCCTGATGATGAAGGAAATCACTTTTGTGGGTGGGGTTCCCTGGGAACTGCCCTGGAGACAAGGTTTGGATTTTCCATTTTTCGCTAAGGGATAATGACATGCAGGGCCATTGGAGTGTTTTTTGGGAGAAGGAAGGCAATTGGTGAAGGTGTGTTCGCCAGCTGGGTCACTGGGGCTTAATTTAATCTAGCAATTCTGGTAATGAGTGCAGAACTCAGCCCACAGGTGCGGGAGCTCTGGCATCCATCCATCATCTATCACACTTCTCAGTCATTGGTTGGACCCTGCTCTGGGCAGATAGGCTAGCATTGATTTCCTGTCATTTCTAGAAAAGAGCACATTGCCTTGTATGTGGTAGGAATTCTCTCAGTATTAGATTATTAATAAAAATGTAGTAAGACTGCCAACTTTGGAAACTGGCGATGGACGTTGATTGATTCAGTCTTCGTGTGACCTTGGGCAAACACTTAACTTCTCTGAACCTCGTTAGGCTAAGACTGTAGTAGTCAAGATTAAATGAGACCATGCTTGGCACCCGGTAAGTACACCATACATTTTAATTCTTATTAATATACCTCAGATGGAATATGTTCACTTATTGAGTTGGATTCATAAAACTTTTATGAAAATTGTGTCTGTTTCTCCTAAAATCTCTGGGCATGTAATAAGATTCTGTAATTAAAATATTTCAAGACATCTGAGAGCCAGAGAAGTCAAGTATTAATGAGTTGTAGAGATGAACACATGGGCGGATGGTGCCGTGCTGTGGGGGTGTAACTGAGGCGCGTGGACGCCCATGTCTGAACAAAGAAATGTCCTGATGCTTAATTAATTCCCAAGGTCTCTGCTGCCGATCTTATTTTCACAGAGTTCGTGGGGAGGGTGGCGAAGGCTCAGAAAGTCCAGGAGGCTGTGCTAAAAATCCTTTCAGTGCCCTTGAGAACTTTCAATCCAATTTATGCTTTGGTGAATGAACACGGACCAGTCATTGGGTTGGCCCAGGGTGTGCATCTTGGAGCCATCTTTCATCTGCCTACATTAGTTTCTTTCATCACTGAGACCAAAGCCCCTAACATAAACAACTTAAAGAAGGAAAGATTTGTTTGTTGTTTGTTTTTCTTAGGGGTTACAGAGCAATCCCTTGTAGGTAGGAAAGTTTGGTGTTCACTCATGCATGGTTCCAGAGGGGTCAGTCCAAGGTCACTGGGCCTCTTGCATTTGGACATCATGGCGGCAGGAATGTGTGGAGAAGGAGGTTGCTCACCTGATGGAGGACAGGAAGCAGAGAGCAGGACAGGAAGGACTCAGGAACAAGGAATCCTTTTTTTTTCTTTTAAAATTGTTATTATAAAGGTGATGTTTTATAAAGGTTACAGTTACATAAGTCAGGTAATATATATATTTCTTTTTGGACAATGTCACTCCTTCCTTTGCTCTCTCCCAGTCTTCCCCTCCATCCCCACCTACAAGTTGTATAGTTAAGTTTCAACATAATGTCTAGTGAGTACCATGCTGCATTTGTTCACCCTTTGTCCCTCCATTTCTGTGTCTCTTATTTACTTACCCTCCCAAAGACAGATAAATGAAGAAACAAGACAAAAAGAAAACAAAAAGAGCAAAATGAAAAAAAAAAACCTCTTGTTTTCCAGTTCCTGGAGTTTGTGTTGATAAATAGTGCTTTGTATGATCAGATGCTCATGGGCATTGTACCTTTCTGTTCCTCTCCTAAGAGTATCCTCCTTTGGTCTCACTGTGTGTGAATGCCTAAAAACCTGTATTATTTATTATGTCCCAGTGTATTTTAGATCTAGCTTCTGCACAGGAGAGCTTGGATTACCTCACTTAACATGCTTTGTTCTAGGTCCATCAATTTAAGGTATCCTTTGGACTCCCTTGGAGACTTACTTCCTCTAGCTAGGACCCAGCTCCTAGAGAGTTTAGAGCCTCCAATATAGTTCCACCAGCTGGGGTGTGCAACCAAGCCCCCATCCTTCACTCATCTAAGCCTTTTATAATTCGGTCATGAGGCCTGAACTCTGGGCCTGGGTGCTGTCCCTGAACTCTTCAGCTCAAGGCTAGCACTCTACCACTTGAGCCATAGCACCACTTCCTTTTTCTGCTTATGTGATACCAAGGAATTGAACCCAGGGCCTCATGCATGTGGGGCAATCACTCTACCACTGAACCACCTTCCCAGCCCCATCTAAGCCTTTTTGAAGGGTATTTCATGTCCAAATCATCTTATTCTTACCCTGAGAACAATAGCGTCCACTCCAGTTCCTGGAAGGAGAAGAGGGAGGTTAACCCTGAGCACAAATGTCAGTGACAGTATCTCCATGTGGGGTCAGGAATGGCTCTGGAAGGATGAGACTTCTGAAGGGAAAGGGAAGAGCAGACAGGTTCTTTTGATAATGAGAAGTTAAGCCAGGGCACCAAAACTTGAAAGATGGAAGACACAGCTCTGTTTCTATGAGGAACAGGACTGGAGCTACAAGATGGGGTAGTGTTATGCAGCAGTGACATCTTCCATGTAAGTTGGAACTTTAGTTAGTCAATTAATTAATTAATTATTTCATCTTGGAGTTTGAACTCAGAGCCTGGGCACTGTCCCTGAGGTTTTTCACTCAAGGCTGGTACTCTGCCATTTGAGCTACAGCTTCACTTCTGGCATGTGTATGTGTGTATGCGTGCGTGCGTATGTGCACGTGTGTGTGTTTTCTGGTTGTTTATTGGAGATAAAACACTCCTGGCCTTTCTTGTCTGAGCTGGCTTCAAATGGTGATCCTCAGATCTCAGACTCCTGAGTAGCTAGTAGTGAGCCACCAGTGCCTGGGAGCTATTTATTTATTTATTTTTAAAATGGTTATTGTAAAGGTGATGTACAGAGGGGTTACAGTTGCATAGGTCAGGTAATGAGTACATTTCTTTTTGAACAGTGTGGGAACTTTATTTTTCTTAGTGGTGGGGAGGCCTGGGCAGTTTGAGAGCAGGAGATGAACGTTGTAAATGCTCTTGTTCTTCAGTCCCAGGCAGGAAAGCCCTCACGGGGGGAGGAGTGGGAAGCAGGAAGGAGGCAGTTCCAGTCAGAGTTTGAGATGAGAGGTGGAGGTCAGAAGAAATGGAAGGAACAGAAGATTGGCCCAGAACTGGACTGAGTTTATTAATAATGAATCTCTCCTTCCTGAGGCAGAAGAGAGAAGAGCGGTGGGAATGGATGAAATGATGTAATTGGGGCATTTGTAATAGTGCTGCTAAATTGTTCAAGAAAACTCTGTGTGTGTGTGTGTGTGTGTGTGTGTGTGTGTGTGTGTGTGTGATATTAATTAGAGATAAGAGTTGTACCAGACTTTCCTGCCTGAGTTGGCTTCCAACCTTGATTTTTAGATCTCAGCCTTCTGAATAGCTAAGGTTACAGGCTTGAGCTACCTATGCCTGCCTTGTGTTGATAGTTTTATATGACCTGTAATGCTGTGATAAATATCCATAGGGTCCTTGGTAGAGAAAAGGCTCTCTGCTCCGGCAATGGGTTCTACATTTATTTTTCTTTGAATATTGTTTTTTCTTTTGAGGAAGGCTTGGCCACCAGGTCTTTTGTCTTCATTGTTTAGGTAAACAGAGCCTTGTGAAACTTTTCACACTTGTGCATGGAACCAAAAGAGGCACTAAAAAGAAAAGGAGAAAGGGAACAAACCAGGCTGGGAAAAGAGAGAATTCCCCTCAGGGGTGGTAGACATCTGATTAGGACAGACAGATGGAAGGAGATATCAAGTTCCCTCCTTTGTCAGATTTAAAATGGAAGTGGAATTCACATCAGATGCACCGCTGACCACTCCCAAGCAAACGGTGCAGTGGCGTAGGGTGTCTCACCTGTCTTGCTGTCCAGTTGCCCCCACCCCCATCCCCCAGGTCAGCCTAAATCACGAAGGTCACAGAAAAGCGGGGCCCACACGGGGTATCTCCTCTGGCGGCAACTTGGTTTCTTGATTGCATTTCCTGCTGTTTCTGGATGTGAGGAAAATAGAGGAGTAGCATTGATCCAGAGGGAGAGCTGGGCAGGGTGAAAGGCAACCAGGCTGGGAATTAAAATCGCCTGCTCTTCCCACACCTCCAGGGTCCGTTGCCGGCCCCTGGCATGAAGGCCGGGCTCAGAGATGAGTTCTTCTGGAGTAAGGGCTTTTTGGGGATCTCTGGTTGCCCTGGGAGGTGTTTATTTAGCGTTTCTTCATTTAGGGCTGATCGCTCATTCACAGATTACTTCCTGGCAGTGGCCATTCCTCCTTCATCTGATTAGTCCTGCGTTGTGGAGACATTCGGAGCCATTTATTTTCCTCCATTGAACTATTTGATTTTTTGCTTTTCTCTCCCCCTCCCCTTTGAGTCTGTAGTATATTATGCTCAAGTTCTGCAATGGTGACGCACTATTTCTCTCCTGACAATTCCTCACGGGTGGCTTATCTCGGCAGCTGGGGATGGTGGGGATCACATAAGAGAGAGGAACCTTCTTGAGTTTATGGATCTTTAAGAGCAGCTCTTCCTTGAGCCAGCACTGGCTGCAGAATCCCTTGAGTTCTGCATCAGAATCAGCTGGCCCGTGATAAAGACCCTGGCATCTTCATGGTCCTACGAGTAACAATGGATCATGGGAACAGAACATGGTGCTGGGCATGCTGTGTATGTCAAATAACCATTTCAGGTTAGCGTGTTGTTGTTATACCCACATTACAGATAGAAGAGATGGGGGAAGGTCAGCGTTGGAGCCATGCCTGTTTGATTCTAACCATCATGATGGGAGGGGAGTCACCTAATACTGACCCCTGGGTTGGGGGTGCATATGTTTTTCTTCATCTAATAAGTCCTGGGAACTCCAGAGTCCTAAGAGACACCAGTGGCACATAGAATCCACATTTGTGTTATAGTCGCTGTAGGGTAGCTGTATGCCCAGGGGCAGATATGGATTTTGAACAGTCAGCAGCCCGCACCACATTAAGTGCCTTTAATGTTGTGTTCTTGCCATTTTCCCCCTATGTGTCTCTATTCTCCTGAGATGATAGCCAGAACTGCAGCAGGGAGAGACTGTGAGAGTATCTTCCTCCTCCTCCTCTTCCTCCTCCTCTTCCTCTTCCTCCTTCTCCTCATTCTGTATGGAAGCTACAGAAAAATACAGAATCTTGGCTTTTCCTATTCGATTCAAGACAATGGTCTAACAAAGATGGCTGTTCAAGGCTGCAATAGGTTTGACCACTAAGAGTCGACGTCTGTTCCTTGCATTATTCTGTGCGTGCAAGTGTGTGTGCACACCTATGTGTAACAGGCTGCAGACGCAGTGCCTATGAGGCGTTGAGGTTACTTCAGTGACTGAAGTGGGCTGGGATGAAGCCGGAAGTTTAGGTTTCATCACAGTGGCGGCCATTGCTGAGTCTTGGTGGAATTTGGGACTGGGGGAATGTGAGCTCTGTGTTGTCTGATTTTTCAAAGAGAAATTGGACATAGGTATTTTATTTTAGTGTAAAATCACTTACTCTTAAATGCTGTCACTAGTTCAAATGGACATGACACAGTGGGTCCAGCAAGATGTACCTGAGGCCTTCCTGTGGGCCCCAGGAGCAGGCAGCTAGTGACCTCTGACCCCTGCAGTGGGGGCAGGGTCTCCTGGTCTTGTTTGCAAGGTTGATTTGGGGCTGCAAGGCTGATGAAGACATAAGACATCCATTTCTTTCTCTGCTTGGGAGGTGGGGGGGGGGCGGCAAGCAGCGAAACATGGGAGCAACCCGGCCATAACAGGGGTTCATTAAACAGGCGTCCCAGCCTCTTAGGACAGACCAGATGTGAGATTCTATTCCTTTTCGCATGCATAGGGAAGTCACGAATGGAACTGAGAGATTGGGGAGAGGTTTATGGAGCTTCTGGAAGAGTCCAACCCCCATGAAGATACCCCTTACCAAGAGGTGGGGGACGGGTGATTTTTTCCCCCCCTTTTCCTTCATCAGCTGTTGATGAGATGGGGAAATGACAACAGTCTGCTCACTGGGACTTTAACAGGCCCTCACAGCATGGCTTTGCCTGTGATGTAATTTTCAGGTTTAATTCCACTTCCTTCTTGGGCTGTACATCTGGCAATCGTAGGACGTAATTCTTGCTATATTTTTCACAAGCTACTTGGGTTTGGGGGGGGCGAGTGAGAGAAGGAGAGAGAGAGAGAGAGAGAGAGAGAGAGAGAGAGAGAGAGAGAGAGAGAGAGAGAGAGAGAGAGAGAGAGAGAGAGCGAGAGAGAGCAAGAGAGCGCGAGCGCTAGAGAGCTATCTGGATCAAAAGGCCCCCTTGCCTTCACCTTCCAGTCCATTAATTATTGGTGGGCTCTGAGCTGAGGCTGGGGGTCTAACAATGCATATGAGAAGCACAGTTCCTGTCCTCAGAGAACTTCTCCATTTGATGGAGTAGTAATCATTTCAGATACCAATAAGGTTATTTTTTGGCTATGCGTGTCAGTACTTGGGCTTGAACTCAGGACCTGAGCAATTTCCCTTAACTTTTTCTGTTCAAGGCTTGAGCCACAGCTCTGCTTCTGGCTCTTTGTTACTCAAGATAAAAATCTCACAGGCTTTTCTTCCCAGTTGGCTTTGAGCCATGGTTCTCAGATCCCAGCTTCCTGAGCAGCTAGGATTACAGCCGGGAGCCCCCTGATGCCCAGCTCTGGGAACAAATTGAGTAGAGCACAGACAGTGCCTGTAATGAAGAGGGACCTTGGAGAGCCATTGCGGAGTAGACATCGGCGCTGAGACTTCAATAACAAAACGGAGGCAGCCATTTGAACTCAGGGGAAAGGAATCTTCCAGAGAGAGAGAGAGAGAGAGAGAGAGAGAGAGAGAGAGAGAGAGAGAGAGAGAGAGAGAGAGAGAGAGAGAGAGAGAGAGGAGAGAGAGAGAGCGAGAGAGAGCAGTAAAGGCCACACCAGGAGGCAGGAGCAGAGCTGGCCTGCAGCAGGGATGGAGGAAATGCCAGTGTGGTTAGAGAATGACACATAGTAGGGAGACAGGTGAGTGTTAAGCTCAGAAAGGTAGCCAGGGGCTCCATCATGCAAAAGTGAGTTTATCACCGTTGAGTTATCTTCTAAACAAGATGAGTTAGAATCTCCTTAGAGCACGGTAATCAGAGTGGGGTGAGTCCTCCAACTCTATGTATTTATGCAAATGCATATTTATTTGTTTACATATTCATTTATTATTTTGTGGTGCTGGGGATGGAACCCAGCAGGGAGGTCCCCTCACAGGCTAGGCAAGCACCCCAGCCCATGGTAGGTTACAAACTCTCACGCTGCTACAGAGTGGATAGGGAGATTGAAGAGGATTGGGACAGCTGTGGGAAGAGAACCAAAACCCCTTCAGAACTGAGCCAGTAAAAGTAATAATTAACTTTGCTCTGGTTTGTGCTTTGTGACCGCGCCAGTTGGATTCTCCAGCAGTGTGGTGAAGACCTGAGAGGAGCCATTTTGGGGAGGGAAAGTGTATTTTTGCTTATATGTTCAGAGCATTTGGTCTGGGATGGCTTGGCTCTGTGGCTGAGGGCCTGGAGGGGGGGACTGAGTGTTGTAGCACAGAGTCACTTAGCTTGTGATGGCTAGGAGGCGTGGGGGGGGGACGGAGAAGGAGGGGACAGGAAGGTGCCAGTCAAAACACCCTTCAAAGTCAGATACTTCCTCCAGCTAGGCACTGCCAACTTAGTTTCCAGCACCTCCAAATAATGCCAGGAACTTACAATTCCAACAATGAATGGGTCCAATTCCTCCTCCCGTCTTCCCGCCCTTCTCCCACCATGCCACCTCTGCGGCCTTGAACGCAGAACACTTTTGGGGTGGGGAGGGTACTTCATTTCTGAACCATAACAGTGATTTCATCAGGGGCCAGCTGGACACAGTCATCTGTCTGCCGCCGGCCAGCTTCGTCCCTTTGGCTGAGTCCTTCGCAGACGGCGGGGAGGACTCCGTTCTGAGCCACGGGCTCTCAGCGCTCCCTGGGTTGAACCTGGACAAGGCACACAGTGGCTGGATGGAATTTCAAGAGAGCGGAGAGGCAGGAAGTCTCTTGAAGCCTGGGCTCAGAACTGACATGCTGTCATGTCTACTCGATTCCTTTGGGCCAATGTAACCTTGGAAGGCAGACTGAACTCAAGAGGTGGATAAATAGCTTTCTACTTCTTAAGGGGGAGATACTGCCAAAGCTTCACAGCCTGGGTTGTGATTCAGAGACATCTTAGCAGAGAATCTGCCACAGACGGCGAGAGGAAAAAGGAGAAAGGCCATTCAGGAGGCCGTGACAGTCATCCTGGCAAGACATGATGGCGGCCTGGAATCTGATGTGAGTCCTCTTGCCGTGTGCGTCTCCATGTCATGGTGACTCACTGCTGGAACAGGAGGTGCAGGGGCGCCACATTCAGTGGGGTTTTGTCCTCACTGCAGTTCTTCCACGAGAGATCATTTCCCACTCCTTGCTATAACTAACTAGATTGGCACTCGCAAACACCATGCCACCTGCCCAGGTCTGCCAGCTGCTGAACAACAGAGCCACGAACCATAATCTTCTAATTAGGAGTCCCCACGAGGGAAGAAAATGCCCCAGTTCAAAGTCCAGTGTGCTCTCCATGGCTCTCACCCGAGGCCTTTGGGCTGCGGTTTTGTCATCTGTGAAATGGGCTCAGACCCCCTGTCTCACACCATTGTCAGGAGGGCTGACAATGGGGCTTGACATGGAGCAGACTATATACGCTTGTTGAATAAATCAGAGAAAGGAATGTTTAATTCTGGCCTTCTGCTGTGCAGATGGAATTATTGGCGCTAGAGGAAAATTGCAGGATGTAGTTGTGAGAGAAATTATTGTAAATTACCTTTTAGATTGTCTTTGAGAGTCTCGATTGGTGATGAATTCTTCTCTTACCTTCCCCTTCCCTTTCTCTTTCTCCCCTTCCCCTCCCCACCCCCCAACCTCCCTGTCTTCCTGTCTGTCTTTGGGACGGTCTTTCTTCTCTACCTGTCTTTCTTCCAATATTGGTGCTTGAACTTGGGGCCTTGTGCTTTTGCTCGGCTTTTTCATTCAATGCTGGCACCGTACTATTTGAGCCACACCTCCACTTCCACCGTTTTGGTGGTTAACCAGAGATAAGACTCTTGGATTTGTCTTCTGTAGGCTGGCATCACACTGTGAATCTCAGATCAGCCTCCAGAATAGCTAGATTTACAGGAGTGAGCCATCAGTGCTAGGTCTATGAACTCCTTTTACACATGAAATGAAGATACATTTCCTTCTGCCACTTAATTGGGTCCTGGGAATTGACTAGGGCCACTTTGGGTCTAAAGTACAGAATTCCCCGTTTGTTTCATTTGATAATAAAATAAGGCCAAATGGGGTTTGGGATTGAATGGGTGGAGAGATCATGGGGGTTGCTAAGTGTTCAGTTATGCACACAAGATCGCCCAACACATGTTTCCCAACCCTCACTGTCACTTCTATAGGAGGCCGAAAGATTGTCCACCGCCTGCCTTGGTGTCCTTCACCTTTGTAGGATGGCCATGTCTGAGATGTGGCATTGGAGAGCATCAAGACAGAAAGGCACTGTGTCTAGGGAGGCCATGGGAGCAGAGCACCGCTTCATGTTTCTTTTTTTAGCAGAAAATTCTACAGGGAGGGAGAGTTGGTGGGAGTTAAAAAAAATCCATCAGCTCTCATTTTGCCAGGTATTTAGAAAAGTAACTTTGCTTCCGCGCAAGAAATTACATGAATTATGTTAAAATCAGTGCTAAGGTAATAAAATTACATGCTCAGGACTCTTCTGCAGAAAACTGTCTTTGTCTGGCAGGGTAATTGGAGCGAGGGAAGACAATCTCCACATCCACCTCACTGTTATACAAAGAGGGAATGGAGGAAATTGTCCCCATCATGTTTCTGCGGCATGGAGCTAGCTACCTTCCCCTCGCCCTCTTCTAAATACATCTGCAGATTTCAACACAGAGCAAACTTAGGGGACCGGGGAGCTAGGAGGGGAGTGAAGTGGGCTTTCACATAAATGAACATGTTAGGAAGAAATCATCCAATCCATAACAGTGCCCTTAGAATTGGGCAGCGATCTATCCACTAGGATGATGGTTATTTTACAGCCAGCACCCTACTGCTGGTTTGGTTTGTATTGAATTACGTATTTCTTTTTGCCTCCAGTGTGGAGGTAGGGAGGGAAAGGGAGAGAAAGAAAAAGAAGAAGAGAAAGAAAGGAGACAAAAGACAGAAAGGAAAAGAAAAAAAGAAAGTGAACAAAAGAAAAGAAAGAAAGAAAGAAAGAAAGGAAGAAAGAAAGAAAGAAAGAAAGAAAGAAAGAAAGGAAAGAAAGAAAGGGAAAGAAAGAAAAAGTCATCCTTGCTTTAATGCCTGAGGAAACTGAAAAGGTTGGAGAAATGACATCTGCTCTTAGAGATTTTATTTCGTTTCATTTTTTTTTTCCCGAGTGAACACTGGAGTCATTTAGAGGCAGACCAAGGTATGTGATGCATTTGATGCAATAGAAAAAACAGAGATTCTGGAAAAGGAAGACTCATTCTTATCTTCACCTGTGCACCATGGGATTTGACCTTTTACCATCATGGCTCTAGTGAAGGAGGGATTGAGTTTTCTGACGGAATAAATACTCTGCAACATCTGGAGACATTTTCTTGTTGCCTTTGGCGAGAAGCATCAGCCGCTGCGTTGCATTCAATTGGGTGGAGGCCGAGGACACCACTGAAGGGTTTACAAGGTCCACAACAGCTCCCCCCAACAAAGAGAAGACTGAAGTTTCAGACTTTCCAACCGGTGGGGATGGGGACAAGCGCAAGGCATTGTGGGAACACAGGGGCAGGCCCCTTGTCTCCCACCTCTGAGCCCTCGTGGCGCCCCACCCCCGACCTGTGCCACCTCTTGGTCCTTCCTGTATTAAAGATGACACTCTCTAAAGATCTCAGTTGTCTGCATGGGTCATTGAAGTTGATGAAGCCTCCTCCAATTTCATGTTCTTACGGACTTTTCTTTTTTCTTTCTTTCTTTTTTCTTTTTTATTTTTTGCATTGTACCCACAGAATTCTTCCGTAGGTGCAAATTCAAACATGCTTCTCTCCTTAAAGCCTGTTCATGCTTCTCCACAGACTTCCTTAATACACACACACACACACACACACACACACACACACAAATTCCCATGTTTCTAACCTCTACACTAACACCCAACGTGGAAGGTAATGAATTCACTCCCACATGCTTGTCTCTGCACCTGCTGTTGTCTTCCTCATCTTCTGGCCCCAGATTCTCTGTTGCTGCCTGCAAGAAGAAGTCTTCCCTGATTACCATAGTGCCTTGTGCTTGTCCCCCCCCCCCCCCCCCCCGCCTCCCATCCCAAAGCTTGTAATAATGTGGTATTGTGGCCTTTAAAAAGTTTTCAACTCCTTCTTCAACTGGAAGTTATCCTTTTTATGAATATTGCTCTAATTTTTTATGGCTGGATGGTGAGTTTCTGGCTCACTGTTATATTCTCAGTGCCTAGAGAATACCTATGACCAGCATGTTTGTCGAATGAATGAACCATCAGTGCCATCTTTACCCATGGTTGGTTCTGTTAGAAAAGAATTCATTAGATCTGCTTTTTTTCCTACCACAGGACACTTGGTCACCCTCATGCTAATGAGTCATGGTCTAAGGAGAGAGAGAGGGTTACAGAGAAAAATACAGCCAAGGATCAGGAGGCTCTTTAACCTTGAGCAATGACCTTGAAAATGGCCTTACCTGAAAGCAGTTCCTTTTTGCCTTTGTTTTTGTTTTTGTTTTTTTGGCCAGTCCTGGGGCTTAAACTTAGGGCCTAGGTGATGTCCCTGAGCTTCTTTTGCTCAAGGCTAGCACTTTATCGCTTGAACTATAGCACCACTTCTGGCTGTTTCTGTGTATGTGGTACTGAGGAATCGAACCCAGGGCTTCATGCATGCTAGGCAAGTACTCTACCAGGATGACCCCCCCTCCCCGCCCCTTGCCTTCAAAATGACTGCTATTTTCTGGAAAATATATTAGTCTGGAAGAATTGGGAACTTTGTGAGTTGTCAGTCACTGTGGGGTTTTGGTGTGTGTGTGTGTGTGTGAATTCAGGCTGTATTCCATTGTGTGTCTATGTGAATTTCATTCTCTCTGGTATCTGTTCTTTTCAGAGGACAGGAATGGCCTCTGCTTTTGTCCTGGATTACCCTGGGCATCTCAAACCTTCTAGGCGTTTCAACCTTTGTCTCTGCATCAACATAGAGTGTCCCCCATTTAGAGATAAGTTAACTGAACATTCTGGAAAGAGACTGAGTAACTGTGTCTAACACAGTGAGTTAGCAACAATGCCAGTACTAAAAAAAAAAAAGAGAGAGATAGCACAGCTTCATTGGAGACGAATGATAGAAATTGCGATGTCTTTAAATTTAGAAAACAAAGTTAGCTCCTGCCAGACTCGCCAGGCAGTTCACTGAAAGCCACTGCTCCCATTCAATTTTGTTCTTAAAGTAGGAAGGCAAAGCTCTGGGGTGTATGTCTCTCCGCCCATGTATCCGTATTTTTTGCCTCTCCTTATACCCATGGCCTAGTTTTCCGTGTGCTCCTTCGCTATCAATGAGTACGTTACACGAGGCTTTGTCCTTGTAAGGTTTTGAAGTTTCTCGGGCATCATGAACAAGGTCTTCGACCCCAGCTGAGTCCTACAGCCTACTTTGGCTCTGTTCTATTTCCTTAAGAAATCTAAAGGATGGTATTGCCGTCTTTCTAAAGCGGAGGCGATAAAGAAAGCCTGCCCTCACACTGAGTCTCCTCCCCTTTCTCAGAGGAAGTGGAGACATTGCTATAATTGAATTGCATTGTGCAGGGCCTTGTGGTCTTCTAGCCAATAGAGAGCAAGCCGAGCCCTTGGGAAGAAGGTGGGATGACCTGGAGGAGGGAAGGCGTTTGATACCCAGCCTTGGGGGGGGGTAGGGACAGGTGCCTGTGTTTTACATTGTCATTCTGGGCACTGCTTTTCTGGGGGAAGAGGAATCAGTTTTTGCACGGCTGCCTGGGATAGAGGATGCTGCCCTTGCATGAGATCTCTGTTTACTGTGAGGCTTTCAGAGGGGATTTGGGTTTCTGTTTTCTTTTCTGCACTTCACCATAGCCCTGTGTAAAAATGATCAGCGATTCTTAGCTACCTACCTGGAAGTTGTCTTTGTCATTTGCTGGTCTGGAGAGGGGCGCAGGGAGAGTTGTACTCGAGAATTTAGAGAGGAGCATGTGGAGCTGGGGGCTTTGGTCTTCAGCAAGTAGAATGAACTCATGTAATCTAATGTCAGAGGATCTGAGGAGACCCACTCCAGTCCCCAAATATAACCCCCCCTCACTTTAGACATCAGAAAATGTCAGTGTGTCTGTATGTATCCATCTTCGCTTTCTTTTTTTTTTTTTGGGTCCGGTTGTGGGGCCTGAACTCTGGGCCTGGGTGCTGTCCCTCATCTCTTCAGCTCAAGGCTAGCACTCTACCACTTGAGCCACAGCGCCACTTCCGGCTTTTTTCTTTTTGCTTATGTGGTGCTGAGGAATCGAACCCAGGACCTCAGGCATGCAAGGCAAGCGCTCTACCACTCAGCCACCTTCCCAGCCCCTCCATCTTCGCTTTCTATAACTTCAAGACAGGAGGCAGTGCCTAAGCTGGCTGGCTTAACTGGCTTGTGGATCATTTTCTTCTGACAAGCATTTCCTCTTGTCTTTCCATCTTGGGTGGGGAGTTAGTGTGTGTGTGTGTGTGTGTGGGGGGGTAAAGGCCAGATGCTGAAGGATACAGTAAAGTGGTTGCCACTACTGTGGACCATCGGAAGCTCTTTCAATCTGCTATTGCGTCCTTTCTTTCCTCACACCAATCTCTCTCTCTCTCTTTCTCTCTGTCTGTCTCTCTCTTTATATCTCCAGTATTTGTGTTTTCAGTATGTGGGTTCACATGAGTTTGTACTCCTTCCAACACTTGAAAGTTGTGGGCCATCTGGTGAAGCAAGTAGGTTCACCCCTGGCTCTTCCTCAGACCAGTTCTTTGACATTATTGGACCATCAGCTTGTTTAAATAAACATGTTAGAGGGGCTGGTGGTGTGGCTTAAGTGGTAGAGCATCTCCCTACCCAGTACAAGGCCCTGAGCTCAAACCCCAGTACCACCACTAAAATAAAACTAGCAATGCATGTAATAATATATTTGTCATTCTTACCCCCACCCTCCAAATGATGGTGTGTATATATGTGTGTGTGTGTGAGAGAGAGAGAGAGACAGAGAGAGAGAGACAGAGAGAGAGACAGAGACAGAGACAGAGAGAGACAGAGAGAAGACAAAGAGAGACAGGGAGAGAGAGAGAGAAAGGACAGGGAGACCAGCTGAATGAACTCTCTAGGGTACATTGCTCACTTTGAACAATACAATCATATTGGATTATATTCTAAGGTGGATACCCAGGAGTCATATAGATAACAATGGGTCCTATGAATACTGAGGGAGAAGAGAGGAATCTCCCATGCCGAATTGCAGACAATCCCTAGAGACTCCTACCCAGGATGGGGAAGGGGGAAGCCACTTGCTACTTTTGTGTGCTTCTGGTTCAGTGATCTCCTTTGAAGGTCAACAGAAACAAGGAACATTGAAGAATCTGTCACAAGTTACAGCCAACAGGAGCCTAAGGTAGCAGGTAGCAGGACCATAAACCTGAAAATGGCACGTCAGCAGAACAGACTGTGAACTTTGGTTAATAATGCTATCTTGATATTGGTTCACATATAGTAATGAATGTATGAAAGGAATCCACAACATTAACTACTAGGAGAAGGGCCCGTGGGAACACTTCCTCTGTCTTCTCAGATTTTTCTGTAAATCTACAAGTGTTCTGAAAACTGAAGTCTGTGAAAAAGTTGTTAATCATGAAAATTATGAAATTTACTTCCTGGAATTCTTTCTCCTGGACAAATTTAAGACTCCCTGGAGGGCCTTGTCAGTCTATCAGTGGCAGCTGTAACTTTCCATGTGGGCCCTGTGGCCCACATGTGCTTTTCTGGTGGTGGCATGGTCCCCACATTGTCATCTGAAGGAACGCACACTAGCTCTGAAAATGGAAACCCAGATGCATGCTGGAACTCATGTCCACTCACAAAGAAGTGTTTAGATAAAGTAGGGTTTAGCTTCCCTCCTGGAAAAAAATACATAAAAAAATCAATAGATAATTTCTTCCTCTGCCAATACAGCCTTGTAGCTACCTTGGCCAAATCACTCTTCACATCGGATTTTCATTATTCATCTCCTCTATTCAGCTGCAGACTCCTGAGTAGAAGGGATTTTTCTCATTTATCTGTGTGTTTCCAGGCCTGCATCATCCCATGTCTGTTGAACGAGGACTGACTGAGTGGATGATCACTAGGCAATGTTTAAACATAAGACAGCGGAATTCACATCCGGTATCACAGCACCTGAGAAGAGCTGGTGTAACAGATTGCATTTTGGAAACATGGTGACAATCATGTCCCTATCCCACACCCTCCTCCTCTTCCCCTCCTCTTCTTCCTTCTCCTCTTCCTCATTCTTCTTCTTTTCCTAATATTGCATTTCCTTTTTTATTTTACATTATTATTTGTTATTAGCATTACTATTACCACCATTATATAGTTGTAAAAGTGGTTACAATTCCATAAGCCAAGTTATGAATACAATGTTTTTTGGTCATTGTTACTCTTTCCTTTGTTTTCTCCAGTTTCCCCCCTCCTGTCCCTACTTTCAAGTTCCTTAGTTCATTTTTTATATCATTATTGAATATAATGACTGAATTTGCTCACTCTTCCTCCCACTCTTCTTGTGCTGCCCTCTTTATTGATCCCCCCAAACACATTTCCATTTCCTGGTATTCATTCTGATAAGTAGTACATTTAGTTGTTTGGAGGGTTTATGCCTTTGGATTTCCTCCCTTAAGTAGTCTCTCCTTTATTCAGTGTGTTTGTGTGGCTATGCATGCAGCCCTGTATATATTATTGTGCATGTTTGTATTTTAGATCTAGCTTCCATCATATGAGAGAAAGCATGCACCATTTTGTCTCTGAGCCTGGCTTACTTCACTTAGTATGATTTTTTTTCCTTTGAGGTCCATCCATTTCCTTCCAAAGGACATCATATTCTTTCTGGTGGATGAGTGAAATTCCATTGTGTTCATTTACTGCATTTTCTTCATCTGCTGATCTGTGGTAGGGCATCTGGGCCATTTCCATAAGTTCCATAATGGTTGTCACAAACTCTCCTTTCAGTGGGACCTGCCAGTTCTCCCAGAGTACAAGGAGGTTGATGCTCTGTCCCCTTGAAAGGGGTGATGTCTGGGAGCGCTGGGCCAGTAGATGCGCTGGACTGGAAGCATCTCATTTTATCCTCAGGTAACCCCAGAGCGACATACAGCTCCTCTCAGCCCCGGGCGAATGAGGGAAGAAGCTAGGTGACTCTCTCCAGGCTGTGTCTTTGGGGGTCTACATTTATACTTGGGCTTTCTGGGCCCAGCATCTATGCTCCTTTGTCTTAGATGACCCTTAATCCAGGACAGTCCTCCAAACTCACTAGACATGGTATCTCTTTATACATATCCCTTAAGTGACTCCTAAGTTAAAAAATAAAGAATAAATAAAAAGAATCTTGGGGAGCGTTGGATCCCAAACAATAAAAGAGGACTTCTTAGGAGATGCAAAAACAAATGTAAGCAAGGGAGACACAACCAATTCAGAAAATGATGAAAATCACGGTGGCCCAGGGCACCGCGAGCCCCATGCGGGCGGGGTGTCTCCTGTGAAATGTGTGTCCCCACTCAGGGTGGTGAGACAACTTTTCCTTTTTTTTCTTATCGTCTCCTCTTGTTATTCATTCCAATGTGAACATTCATTAGCCTGACTCATTTCTACTCCTTTGCTTGTTGTTGTTATTATTGTTTTATTTATCTTTGGAAGACAGAACATCCTTTCCAGGTTTTTGGAGTGACTCATTCTGCTTCCATATTGTCGCAGACACAGGGGTGTGTGTGTTGTGGGGTCCGAGGGGGTGGGCAAGGATTTGACTTGCCAATGGCCTCTCAGGAGACTGTTTTCCCAGAAGCGGGCATGATTAAATTTAGCCCAAGTTTCTCTTAGAAATGTGCTTAAAAAATATCTCCAAACCATACCTGATCATTTATCATTATTTTAAATTATAGAGAACATAGAATGTCCCTTTCATTTCCCTAATTACCTAAAGGAGCCACATGTAGATGGATCCCCCCTCCCTCTGTCTCTCTCTGTCTCTGTCTCTTTCTCTCTGTCTCTCTGTCTCTCTGTCTCTCTCTCTCTCTCTGTGTCTCTGTCTCTGTCTCTCTCTCTCTCTGTGCAGGGAAAGTGGGAAAAAAAACCTCCAAGTTCCTAATTAGAGCATTGACCCACAGAGTTCTCTTTGCTTTGCAGGCTCTGAGTCCTGCCTGTCTCCCACCTGTTCCTGACATGTGTCTTCATTCCTAGCAGGCTAATGTAGAGACCAACCCAATGCGTGCTTCTTGAATAGAACACTTAAGTGCAGTCCTGTTGCGGGGTGAACAGCCGGTCTTCTAAGATCTCCCTGGCTTTTGCTAAGCCTATTATGATGTTTCCTAGGAGATGGGACTCAGCAGAAGGCAAAAGGTGTTTGTTGTGTGTTGTTGGGAAATGGGGAGTCCTGTTTACCAAAGTGGGTCTGGAGACTCAGTTCTGTATTATTCATCTCATCTTTCCAAGTTGGGCAGTGTGTGAAGGTGGGGAGGAATTGCATGCATCCAGGATCCTCAGCTTCAGGGGCTGAGAGTTAGCTACGTTAGGTAAACAGAGAGCAGTATGTGAAACTCTCCAGAGCACTGCTGGTTTGATGTAAGAGATGTCTGGCCTCTTTATCTGGCTTGAATCCCAGGAAAGGGATGGTGAATTCACTTGGCTACCTACAGTGTAATGCTGCTTAAATGGTCTAAGTTTGCAGAGCACCAAACCTTGTGCTAGGCATTGCTTTGGGGGTCGAGAGAGGGGGTATCTGTCATCCATAATGTAATATCCATCAGGTCTAGCCAGGCCCTGGTGGCTCATGCCTATCATCCTACCTACTCAGGAGGCTGAGATCTGAGGATCATTGAGATAGGAGTCTGTGAGACTCTCAAGACTCATCTCCAATCAATCACCAAAAAAACTACAAGTGAAGTCGTGGCTCAAATAGTAGAGCATTTGCCTTGAGCAAAAATAAAATTGCAGAAAAAGCTTGCAGGCTATGAGTTCAAGCCCCAGTACTGGCACCAAAAAGAGAGAGGGGGGGGGGAGACAGAGACAGAGACACAGAGACACAGACACACACAGAGAGAGAGAGAGAGAGAGAGAGAGAGAGAGAGAGAGAGAGAGAGAGAGAGAGAGAGAGAGAACAAAAATCCTGAAATGCTTTTTTTCGGATCCCAAAGGAAGACACAATTAAAAAGCTCAGTAGAATTTCAACACCCAGTGTGGTACAGTGTTGCTTACATGGTGTCAACTCCCTGAACCAAAGGATGACATTTCCTCCCCGCTCTGGATGATGGGGAAGAATTCCTGGAGTGCTGTTTGTTGAGGCCAGAACATTTGGCAGGCCAAGAAAAGTTGGGATGACTAGTTGAGTCATAAATCATAAAGACTTTGAGAGAGAAAGAGAGGAGACAGAAACAGAGAGAGCCCACAAAATCAGGAAGCTTTCATTACAGTGACAATGGAAGCAACGATGCTCCCACCTTACCCCTCATATACTCACAACACGTCGCTGTGTGCATCCTGCCCAATCTGACCTTCCCCATTACACAGCCTCTGTCCCTTCCCACTACCCCAGTCCCTCACCCCCAGTGCATCCATCCCTCCTAGGAGCTCAGCCCTGGATTGCTTGTTCTTAGGAGCCAGAGAGCGCACGATCATCTGCAGTAATCCCAGGGATGTCGAGGAACCCAGTCGTACTCAGATGGCAGCCATAGCTGCCAAGAATGTGTTTGACCCTTTTCTCCCTCTGGGAAGGGGGATGGAGAGCCCGCAGGGAAAGCTCAGACTTTGCACCTTTTAAATTATGGATATTTGCTCGGTGAAGGAGGGAGGTGGCTCAATCGTGCGTATGAGGCACATTTGATATGCGCCCATCTGGGCTTGTGCTATTCTTGACGATGACTGTACAGAATTCCACCCTGTGCTACCCTGAATGCCTCCTCAAAGGCCTGGAGTGTCAATTTCTCACACATACAGTGCTCGTAGCCCCTTTGAGCTGTTAGAGCTTCTGTCTGGAAGCCTTTCTTTTAAACCAGGAGAGGAGAGTTGTAGGGAAAAGAAGGTAGAGAGGGATGGAGTGCCCAGGATGTACCTGGAGTCCTCCATTGTGCCCCTGATCCATTCAACAACAATCCCAAAACAGCATTGGCAGGGATATCTGTCTGTGCATTCTTTTTTTTTTTTTTGTCAGTCATTCATGGGGCTTGAACTCAGGGCCTGGATGCTATCCCTGAGCTTTTTTTTTTTTTTTTTTTTTTGGGTCTGGTTGTGGGCCTGAACTCTGGGCCTGGGCGCTGTCCCTCAGCTCTTCAGCTCAAGGCTAGAGCTCTACCACTTGAGCCACAATGCCACTTCCAGCTTTTTTTTTCTGCTTATGTGGTGCTGAGGATTGAACTCAGGGCCTCATGCATGCAAGGCAAGTGCTCTACCACTGAGCCACCTTCCCAGCCCATCCCTGAGCTTTTTTGCTCAAGGCTAGTGCTCTACCACTTTGAGCCACAGTGCCACTTCCAGTTTTCTGGTGGTTAGTTGGATATAGCAATCTCACAGACTTTCCTTCGAGGGCTGGCTTTGAATCATGAGCCTCAGATCCCAACCTCCTGAGTATCTAGGATTACAAGTGTGAGCTATTGGTGCTTGGCTGTCTGTACATTCTTGAGATAGGAATCCCCATGGTTGGGTGGATTCATGTGTAGCCAATACTGGGATTGGTAGCAGGTCCTTGACCATAGGTGGCTTTGTTCATGTGTCTGGGGATCAGGTGGCTGTTGGAAGATCTAGGCTGGCTTTGGATTGTACAGCTGGGGACTCCTCACTCTTCTCCACGTGTCTCTTACTGTCCAGGGATCCTCCTTCTACCACCTCCTGAGTGCTGGGATTACAGGTGTGTATGGCCATGTTCCTGGCTGTGGAAGAATTTCTTTTGGAACCAGGCAACATGTACCCATTGCAGTGGGACCCCCGAACTGGAAATAGGAGCTGCTTATGAGAGTGTGTTTTACACTCTTAAATGCTAACTGAATTCTGAGTGCGTAGGCTTTTAGAAACCATTCTACACTCTAAATATGAAGTGTAAAAAAAAAAATCTTTACATGTGCAGGCCTGTTGCTCCAACATCCTCATGGGAAATATAAAATATCTCCTATTTGTCTGTTAGTAGAAAATGAGAGGAAAATTATGGCTCACCCAAATATTGGAATTATGGTAATTTCCTTAACAATTGAGCCATTGAAAACATAGATGTAGGCATACCAAAATGAAATAAGTTTTAGGATCTATTAGAAAGAAATCCATACATCATATGCTCCTATGAGTCAGACATCTCAGGCCTGTAAGGCTGAGATCTGAGGATGGTGGTTCAAAACCAGCCTGGGCAGGAAAGTCCATGAGATGCCTATCTCCAATGAACCATCAGAAAGCCAGAAGTAGAGTCAAGGCTCTGGGTGGTAGAGTGACAGTCTTAAGTGAAAAAAGCTGGAAGACAGAGCTTAGGCCCTGCCCATTCCCCCAAATACACATTCGCATGAGTATAAGTCTCTATCTATGTATCTATATTCACATTTTTATCTGCTTTTTATATGTATACCTATTAAATATTAAATATACACTATTAAATATATTTAAGTCACATTGATAGCTTACTTTTAATAAATGTATTTCTGGCAAGATTTATAGGACGCTAGTATCTTTTGTTGTTTTTCTGAATATCTTGATAGGAGGAACAGCTCTTCATTTGAAACACTTTTGTTCCATTTGATTAAAAAAACTGTTCGTCTAACATTACTTAAAACAATTTTTAAAAAATTAGAAATGATTGGATAAAAGCTCATGCTTTTAGGATCAAAGAAGTCAGCTGCACAGACACATGGTGACTTGGGTTGGAGGGTAAAGTTAATTAACCAAGCAGAATCCAGTCCTTGGCTAACCTGCAGCTGTTGGGCTTAAGGTTTTAATCTTTTTTTTTTTCTTTTCTGAGCTTCCAAATACAAACACAGACCCCAACTGGTTCCATCCAAGTTCAGCTATTTTGAGTTGAATCTAAACAGAGGGGAGGAGGGCCCAAGATAGGGGCACAGGGAGGGGTTTCTGATCTCTGGGCTACATTAATTCAGCACGGAGACATTTCTGATACCATACTCACTGCCTGTGGAGAAAGCTTGAAATAGCCTTGCGGGTATGAAAAGAGGGGAAAGGAAAGCAGCATATTTTAAATACCCTGTAGGTTTTAGGAACAGAACAATTGTACTTCCTTTAATTCTTATAAGAGCTCCAAACTCACTCTTTCTTTCTCTCTCTTTCCTTCCTTCCTTCCTTCCTTCCTTCCTTCCTTCCTTCCTTCCTTCCTTCCTTCCTTCCTTCCTCCCTCCCTCCCTCCCTCCCTCCCTCTTTCTTTCTTTCTTTCTTTCTTTCTTTCTTTCTTTCTTTCTTTCTTTCTTTCTTTCTTTCTTTCTTTCTTTCTTTCTTTCTTTCTTTCTCATGCATAGAAGGAAACTGAGGCTGGAAAGGGTAAAGAATTTTTTTTCAAGGCCATCCAGCTGGGATTTGAGTCCCTGTCTGGTGAGGCTCACAAGTCTTAGAACCCTCATATCAGGCTAGGATTTGTAAGTTGATGTTTGTCTACAGTGGACAGGATGGTCCCAGCTTGCAAGTGGTGAGGTCAATGGGATCCATCTTCTCTGAGCATCATCATCATTTGCTCTTGTTGTGAAGTAGGAAAAGCAGTTTTGACTACAGTACATGCAGATGTAAACATGAAGTCCAGTGTGGAAATCACAAGGGTTTTGAAGATAGAGATGTCAGAGAAATTCCTGTTTGCTTCAAAATCCTCCCTGCACCCCTCCCTGGGGATGGGGGGCTTGAATCGTTTGTTTGTCCTGGTCAGCATGTATCAGGGTCCCTGCATACTCTGACTTTCTGAACACCAGTGGCATGTGCTGCATAATGTGCTTCTGTCAAAGCGTATGTTTTATCCAGTCAGAAGGGGTCTCTTTTTAAAGCTGGACATTGCTCCGAAGCAGTGTGGTAAAGATGAGGCCCACTGTGTGAGTACTGGACCCATTTATCCAGACTCTGTCTTGTCTCCATGCAGGCATTGCTAATCAATCACAGAACATTTTTCCCACTGGATGTTGAGTGGAGCTTGAAATATTTCCTGACACAGCCCCCAGATTTCCTACCATTAAGTACACAGATAAGAATTTGTAAGGGAGATGTGGGGGAAAGAGTGAGAAAGAGAGAGAGAGCATGGTTCGGTGCAGTGATTTTTAATCTATGGCTAGCTGTTCACAAGGGATGACAGAGTTAGGGACTAAGGAGCTGGAGTTCTAGAACCTACCTGTCAAGCAAATTTGTTTATTATTATTATTATTATTATTATTATTATTATTTTTATTATTATGTAGTGGGGCTTGAACTCTGAGCCTGGGCGCTGTCCCTGAGCTCTTTTGCTCAAGGCTAGTGCTCTACCACTTTGAATTGTGGTGCCACTTCTGGTCTTCTGGTGGTTCAATTGAGATAAGAATCTTACAGACTTTCCTGCCTGGGCTGGCTTTTGAACCATGATCTTCAGATCTCAGCCTCCTGAGTAGATAGGATTATAGGTATGAGCCACCAGCGCCCGGTTTATTTTTATTTTATTTTATTTTTTGTGGTACTGGGGATTAAACTCAGGGCCTTTGCTTTCTAGGTAGGTACTCTATTACTTGAGCCCTGTTCCTAGTCCTTAGGCTTCTAGTTTGTTTTTTCAGATAGGTCTTGTATTTTCGCCCAGTTCAGCCTTGAACTGTGATCTTCCTACCTCTGCCTCCCGAGTCGCTGGGATTACAGGCATACATTTCCATGGGTGGTCCCTCTCAGCAACTTTTTTTTTTTTTTAAATCGGAGGCAGTCCACTATCTATCTATAGTCAAAATATGTTTTTGTTTGACTTAAGTACTTTTCATCCGCTTGAGAAAATTTGAAATCCTCTGTGGTGTGCACTCCTTTCTGTGTCCTCCAAAGATGGCAGAAACATTTTCCTGGAAAGGTACTTCTGGCTCTAGTTAAGGTGTTGCCATCTGCTTGCTTGCCAGAAGGCTGGCCCTGGCTGGAGGAGAGCTGGGGCTGGCTGCCTTGGGATCTGGGAGGGTAGGAGCTGCAGGGCACAGATTGGGGGAGAGGGGTCTTGTGACTCCCAAGGCTGCTCTTAGCAGGTCTCCCCCCTCCGTTGGGGAAGCCCCCCATTTCCCTTCAGCTGACTCTTGGTCCTGGCTTTCCTTCCCCTCCTCTGTCATGAGCCCTGAGCTTGCTGCCATGCCTGTTGGCACTGGCAACAGCCAGAACAGTGCAGGCTTTCCTGGCAGCCGGGGGGGGGGGGGCAGAAGGGGCCTTGACTGCTTCATTTTTGCCTTCTTCTCCTTCACATTCTTCTGTCTTTTCTTCCATGGCCAGGTGCCCAACAGCCTGCCAGAAAGGGAATTGCCTACCCCCTTAACCATTCCCTATTCTTCCCTCAACCTTCACCCAGTAGGGATGGATGGCCCACTTTCCCTCCCTTCAACAGGCAAGTGACCAACATTGGACTAGGATTTTCAGGCATTGTACAGGGCTCAAGTCTGTGGGATACCTCCCCCTCCCCTCATTCGACCAACAAGCCAAATGTGGTGGCACACACCTGTAATCCTAGCTACAGAGATGCATAGGTATAGGAGGATCATGGTCTAAGGATAGCCTGAGCTGTCTCCTAGGGAGATCTTTGAATCAGTCAGGCCTTGGTGGTTCATGCCTATAGTCCCCGCTGCTCAGGAGGCAATGAATGGGAAGATTGCAGTATAAAGCCATCCTGGGCAGAGAGGCTCCATCTCAGCAGACAAGGCTGCAAATTGTGTACAAGTACGTGCACATGCATGTGTGTGTTTGTGGTTTTTTTTCCATTACAGTCTAGCATGATCTTGGCAGATGCAGGAAGGTGACATGCTAGGTGATCCGGTAGAACAGGTACCTTAAAGAAGAGCAGGACGCAACAGCCAATACTGATTGGTCACTTATTGGTGCATATGTAAATATCTCAGACCCAACACTCTGACATAGCTGTTTTTTATTATCTCATTTTATAGGTGAGTAAAGTGAAACAATGAATGAGTCTGTCAGCACTGGGGCTTGTACTCAAGGTCTTACACACATGTATTGTTTTTCCCTTCAAGGCTGGTGCACCACCATTTAAACCATACCACCAAGTTCTGGCTTTTTGATAGTTGATTGGAGATAAGAGTATGGACTTTCTTTCCTTAGCTGGCTTTGAACCTTGATCCTCAGATCTTAGCTTTCTGAGTAGTTGAGATTACAGGCGTGAGTTACTAGTGCTCTTGAGATTCTTAGGTAAAAAAGAGAATAGCAAGGAGAAGGACTTTTGCAGAACTTGGGGCTGCTTGACAAGTGTCCTGCAGACTTCTTTCCCCTTGCCGCTGCCGTCAGGGAGGTGTTCCCAGTCCTCATCCTGGCCTGGCTGCAGCCATAGTGACCTTACCACATCCAAAACAGCAGTTGCACCCTCCTTGGAGCCAATTGGTCTAACCTTAGAAGGCTGTGCCCAGCAGCAGACTGGTTTCTAGAATTTCTCATTCTTCTCCCCTGGCAATGGGGAGGTCTGAATGGAAAACAGCAGCAACAACAACAAAACTCTGAGGCGGGAGCCTAGGGCTAGATTAAAAACCTTTAATTAAGAGTGAAAGACTATAATTGGCCTATAACTTGGCTCAATTCCTAAATCCTACAATGTTAAAAAGGAAAAGAAATAATAATAATAATAATAGTAATAATAATAATAATGATAAAAGAGGATGCAAATAACAGTCCAGTGGAAAGCCAGGCAGTTGTAGTTGTAGTCTCTCTGGGAATGAAATGTTCTACTCTTTAAATTGTTGCAAGGAAACGTATCTCTTTTTCCCCAACTGAGCCTGGAAGTGAATTTTTAAAAATCTATTTCTGCCAGTTTTGTTGATTCAGCAAGAGTTTTTTTTTTCTTTCCTTTTCCTTTGCATTCCTCTATCCTGTCCACCTCTGTCTCGTTCTACCTCTTTCTCCTGGATATCCCAGAGGAACCTTCAAAGTAAAAACCAAGCCTTCACTACGCGTGTGTGTGTGTGTGTGTGTGTGTGTGTGTGTGTGTGTGCAATATGCAAATTTGCTACAATTTGTTGGAAGGAGGGAGGTGCTGGCAGAATTGGAGGGAGAATGGACCCATGGAGCCTCTCACATGTAAATAATTCAAGGCTTGGAAGTACTTACCTTAGGATGCATTGGAGCCGTTGGGAGCGTGGACAGCTGGGAAACAAAATTGCTGAGACAAGCAGGAGAGAAGCAGAGTCACTGGCCTGGATTGGATCAGCCAACGGAGCAGCTGCACATGGTGGAGAAGCCAGCCCATGTGGAGTTTGGGGGGGAGGAACAAATCTGGGGATCCTGGGACTCTCAGTACACCTGGGCCTGGCAGTGTTGGGAGACTGCCTCCATCCTCTATCAGAAGGTTGAAAATTCTCTTGCTCCAAAAATCATTGCAGAGGGGGAACACCTACAGCCAAAGAAAAGGGAACAATGAAATCATAAACAGTACTTAATAGGAATAAGTTAATCTGAATGCATTCCTATTAATATGCTGTGAACAATGTAGTAGTAACGTTAATGACATAGTATAGTAATATATTCATGAGTTAAGGTTAATAGAGCCGATTCCAATTAGTATTAATAGAATTCTTACTACGTACGAGGTCATTTTCTAAGTCAGATAAGTATTTTCTTTCCTTTTTTTTTCTGGTGGTACTGGAATTTAAATTTGGAGCCTTACATTTGTTCAGCAAGCACTCTACTGCTTAAACAATGTCCCCAGCCCCCCTTTTTTAGGGTTATTTTTCAGATAAGGTCTTAATTCTAATTTTCTCCCACAGCTGGGATTCCACGTATATGGCACACTTTTTTTTTTTTTTTTAATCTTTTCTTGAGCCACGCTCTCATTCTAGATCCCAGTCTGGTTGAATTTGTGAACCTCCTGCTTCCTCTTCCTGAGTACTGGGATTCTATGAATTTGTGTCACTAGATCTCTGACATTGACTGATTTTTTTTTTTTTTTTGAATGCTGAACCAACCTTGAATTCCCCAGGACAAATCTGACTCAGTCATGCTCTTTTATTCTTCTTATAAATTACTGGATTCCACTGGCAAATATTTTTCAGCATGTTTAGATCTATGTTCTTTAGAATTATTGGTCAATAATTGCATTCACTCTCCAATAGGGTAAGCCTGGATCACGTGAGCGCTGTGCAGCTAAATCTAAATGGATTAAATTATGATGTAAAATCGAAATTCCACTCTTTCAGACACTCCAACCACATTTCAAAGACTCAGCAGCCATGTATTAGAAGTAAAAAACATATTAGATGGTGCCGGTTTGTCTACCATGTTGAACAGCACAGAGAACTTTCCCTGCAACCTCAGCTTTTGTATCCGTTCAAGCAGAGTTCTAACTTTGACGTTTATCTGCCTTCTTTTCTCTTTCCAGCCTTGGACACCCTCAGTAGAAAAGAAACTCTGTGATGGATCCTCTCATATCTGTTTGTTTGTTTTTCGTCCTGAAAGTATTCTTGCATATTCTCACCATTGGAGGGCATCACCTTGACATTATGTGAAAACAAGGTTTATTTTCATTAAAAAAGGGAAATGAGTTTTGGTTTGACCAGTTCTGGGCAGAACCCAGAAGTGCTCTTTTTTTTTTTTTTTTTTTGGTCGGTAGTGGGACTTGAACTCTGGGCCTGGGCACTGTCCCTCAGCTCTTCAGCTCAAGGCGAGCGCTCTACCACTTGAGCTACAGCGCCACTTCCGGTTTTCTTGTGGTTTATTGGAGATAGGAGTCTCACAGTCTCTCCTGCCCGGGCTGGCTTTGAACCGCGATCCTCAGATCTCAGCCTCCTGCGTAGCTAGGATTACAGGCGTGAGCCACCAGCACCCGGCCCAGAAGTGCTCTTATAGAATGCGTATTTCGCAAACTGAGATTTAATCTGGAACAAAACCCTAGCAAAGGGTTTGTCTGGCCATGTGGGATCTATATCCATCTTTGCACGAGCAGACCCGCAGGTACCACTTTTTACAAGGCACATCTCCTTTCAATAATTAAATATCCCTGCTGGCATGTTGTAATTTCTAAGGGCATAAAGATCACAGAGAAAGAGAACACTTTATAGTCAAGCAAAGCTCAGGGAGGGTTTTACATGGGGGGCGGGGGAGTTGGGGAGGGTTGTTAAGTATTCTGCTTAATGAGAATGAAAAGGAAATTTCTACTTGATTCCAAATTGTTAACCAGTCAGGAGACATGGAGTAGGGGGAAGGGCAGTGCTGAGATCTCATGCCCAGCTTGCTCTCTGGGAAGGTGCCAACACCACTGATTGTTAACTTTGTGAAGGACATCTTGTGTCAACTTGGAAAAGATTCTGTGATGACCGCCCCCCCACCCCACCCCATTACAGGCTATGTGTGAATGGTGCCCTTGAAATGCTGCTGGGTGCAGACAAATTTTTTTTTTTTTTTTTTTTTTTTGCTGGTCGTGGGGCCTGAACTCTGTGCCTGGATGCTCTCCCTCAGCACTTCAGCTCAAGGCTAGTGCTCTACCACTTGAGCCGCAGCACCACTTCTGGCTTTTTCTGCTTATGTGGTGGTAAGGAATTAAACCCATGGCCTCATGCATGCAAGGCAAGCACTCTGCCACTGAGCCACCTTCCCAGTCCCGACAAATGGTTTCTAATGGTGGTTTTCCCTTTGAGCGACCTTGGACACGCCACCTACCTTCTTTGACCCCCAGTTTCTTTTCAGGGAAACAGGGATACGTACTCTGTTCTCTTAGTGTGAGATCTGTGAACCAGCCCCACTAATCTGACCCTTAGAATTCATGGGGATACTTTTCAGTACTCTTAAGGGCTCTTGCTATGTGGGCCTTTGTCTGGGGGGTGGTGTCCACTGAGACTCATACCCCCCCAGCAGGGTGGTTGGGAGGTGAGGAGTGTTTGAGGAGAGTAACAGGGAAAAAGAGGAAGCATCCTTAACCCTCCTAGCCATCTGTTCTTCTCTTAAGTTAGAGTGAAGTTCAGACAAAGGGCCAGGATCCTGACCCCTCCCCCCAAAAAATTTGTGAGCAAGTAAAAGAGGTTCAGATGAAAAATTGAGGCAATGTCACAAGGAAGTTTTGTCACAGGGAAGTCAAACACCATCAGGGAGCGAGGTCACTGGGAGCAGAGGTGCTCTCAGAAGGCAGTTGGAGGGTGTATTTGGATAAGCAGGGATAAAAAGGATATTTTAGTGGAAAAAGTAAAGACCATTGAACATTATGGTATGGCAGTGCCTGTGGTCCAACTTGATTGATAATTTAATGTATGCAGGTGAAATACCGAAGTAAAGAAATGGTGGGGGAGGGGTGTTTCTAGACATTGGGAGTACCCATGTGGCTCCACAAACAGCTCACGTGCCTCTCTACCCAGACAGATCTATTAATATTGGATTTCCGCTATGATTATAAAACATCATCAAACACAAGCTGTGCAGTAACATTTCTCCCCCAGCAACCAGCGAGCCCAGAGAAGCTGGATTGTCATTTGCAGGAGACAAATGACAATAATCCCCAGAGATGTAATGTGCAGAAAAAAGATACAATCCTATTAAGAGATTGCCATTGTGAAGGTTGCTTCTTCCTGTCCCAAGTACAGATGGAGGAGGGAGACAAGGGGTTGTGTAAGCTATAAGAATGAGCTATCACCCAAGCTGGCAGTGACACAGCTCGGCCTTTTCTGAACAAGAGTCCTTGGGGTATTGGATCAGAGTAAATGACTCAGGGGAAATGATACTCAAAAGAGGTGATAGGGCTAAACAAGTGGAGTGTCACTTCGGATGAACCTGAGGGAGATTGGCCATGACTCTTAATTTTCACACTCTTAGAGAAGAGCCTGGAACTCCATTGTGTAGTAGAGTGGGTAGTCAGACTTCTGAGTATGTATGAGATCTGTTGATTGGTAAGGGACAAACTCCCATTATTATTACTATTACTACTACTATTATTATTAGTGCCAGTACTGGGTCTTGAAATCAGGGCCTGGGCACTGTCTCTGAGCTTTTTTTGGTTGAAGGTTAGCACTCTACCACTTGAGTCACAGCTCTACTTCCAGCTTTTTGGTGGTTAACTGGAGATAAGAGTCTCATGGATTTTCCAGGCTGGCTTTGAATCATGATCCTCATATCTCAGCCTCCTGAGTAACTAGTATTACAGGGGTGAGCCTCCAGCGTGCGGCTTAAAGGCCTATAATTTGGTGTTTCATGCTATGTCATAATGGGAAATGGAGGGCAGTGTGTATTCAGTGTATGCCACTGGGAAATGAGCATAAGTGCATATGTAGATTTTGGTATTTAACAGTGAATATTAAGACATTCACTGGTCCCCAAGCAGTCATCTGGATTATTTCATGTTCCATGCCTGCTACTCAATAAGACACCAGCCTGGTGTAGAGGAAGAGACAAGAGCTTTAATAGTGAAGATACGTGAGTTCAAGTACAAATTCAACCATTTTCCAACTATGGGACCTTGGGTAACTTCCTTAAACACTTGCAGCCTTGCTTTTCTCATCTGTGACCTAGAGATACTAATCTTCTCTGCAAAGTAGTAAAATATTAAATACTCAACTACGTTATAAACAAAAAGAGTTCCTTTCTTTCTTGGTGAAGGTTGACACCTCTTATTTTATTTTTTGGGATCTCTTTCCTTCCCTTTCTGTTAATACTACTTTGATGATGGTTATTATTATTATTATTATTTTTAAAAGGCAAGCTACCTATTCTAGTCCACATGGTCTGGATAGAGGTTGTTCCTCACTGCATGGGTGGATGTATCAGGATACCCAATCAGGATAGCCCATTCTTCTGTATCTATGGGATTAGTTCAGGGAGGTCATGTGGCCAGTGAGACCCCATGGTATTTCTTTTTGGTTTCTAGAGGGAAAAGTTCTGTGGCTCTCCTGGGTGCTGAAACTATATAGGAACATCCTTCAAAGGGTTAAACAGAATTATCTGATGACCCAGCAATTTTATTCCTAGGTATATTCCAAAAATGAATTGAAAACGTGTTCAAATCCAAGCTTGGTCATGAGTGTTCACTGCATGGCCCAGTGTTCATAATGGCCCAGACGGTAAACAACTTAAATGTCTGTCTATGGACAAATGAGTGAACAAAATGTGGTCTTCCCATATAAGGGAATATTATTCCACCATCAAACCGAAGTATGGATTCATGCATCTGGGTGGGTGAACTTAGAAAACCTATGCTAAATGAACCGTGACATATACGGATCACACGTTTGAATAATGATATTTATATTAACTGTGCATTCTAGGAAAATCCTTAGGGACAGAATGGGACAAAGGAGGACTAAGAAGCAATTGTTTCATGGTGGTGGCCTTATCCCTTCTAGGGTGTTGAAAATGTTCAAAACATAGCGAGGTGCGTTGGCCGTGCAACACTGCATATGTGGGCAGATGTCCTTGTTCCAGGGTTGAAGTGGATTCTTCCTGTTGTTAACTTCCGGAAGGATTATCAGGACACAAGTGATGCTAACTTGTGTGCAAGTACACGTGTACATTTCGATTTCATTAGGAGCTATTTTTTGTGTGTGGTACTAGTATTGAACTCAGGGCCTTGAATTTGTTATACAAACGCTCCACCACTTGAGCTACATCCCCAGTCTTTATTTATTTAGAATTTTCCCTGCTTTCCCATGGAATCTTCACAACATCCAGCTAGACTTGCAAAGGTAATTCATTAACACAGGGTTGCTTCGCTGTCCTGTTCAGGGCCCCAGTCTTTTATTGTTTATGCAGCAGCTCCCCTGTGATGTTCTGTTTGATGTGCTCAAGTACCTTCCTCTCTCTGACTGGACACTGAGTGCTAGAGGGCCTCAAACAGGGTTAGAAGGACACATCTCTGTGAGCCAGTATGACTTCATTTTACACGTGAGCAAAGATGTTCAGCAAACCCTTGGTAAACCGCCAGTGTAAACTGTCAACTGTCAATGGGCCCTGTTGGAGTAGAAATAGATCCTGAACCCAGGTCCTTAGGACTACAGAGCTCTTGTAAGGATTAAACTCAAAATTATATATACACCATTTTTTTTCAAAGGATTCAGCTAAGCGCACACACACACAAATCCCTTTTGAGAAGGAGAAACTCTTTTGAATGTGGAGAAATCTCTTAAAAGTTTCTATATCTGGGTTCTTTCAAAACTTGAAATTTATATGCAAGGAAGACAACTAGACAAGAATGGATGGTGTTGGGATGAAACCGAACAGGTTCGTGTCTTTTCTGAGCTGATTTGTCTCAGTAAATCCCCAGAAAATATTGCTCATCTCATTTTCGCTTCAATCCTTTTGTCTGCATTTCAGCTGAGAAGATTTTTCCCCCTCTCTCGTTCTTTGTAAATTCTCTTGATTTTGGTTATATAACAGGAGCAAACAATTGCCTTTACTGAACAAAAGTCTCAAATGAATAGCTATCAATGGTAATACTAGTAATTAACAGTTTTTTCTCTGTAGTGCATGCCTGAAACTGCTTTTATTGATTTATTTTGACTCTGTTCCATATAGGACAATTTCCCAGCTTGCACAAACATATGCTTATCTCCTTTTGGGTCCAACCATCTTGGACTCTATTTCAAAAAGAGCGTCAACTCTTCAGGACGGAGCTGACAGCCATCTAGAGGAAAGGGATTGGGGTGCCTCAAATGAACTGTACACTGGGAACGATTATAAATGAGTCTGAAGCCTGGAGCACCTTTTAGCATGAAACTTGACATTCTGGGTTTCCTTTCTGATTGGACTTAATTGAAATTTGCAATTACACAGAATTGGAGGTGTGGGGTGGGTGTGGAGGGGCAGAAGGGGAGAGACAAGGTGATGGAGGTCGTCCAAGCAAAAAAGCAGAGGTCAGAGTAGAGACAAAGTGCAAGAAAAGAAGAACCAGCTGGTTACTCATGGCTGAGGTCTGTAATTTTTCTACTCAGGAGGCTGACATCCAGAGGATCATGCTTTGAGGCTGAAAAGCCTGTGAGACTCCATTTCCAAAATACTCAGCAAGAAGCCAGGCTGGAGGTGTGACTCAAGTTGTAGATTGCCAGTCAAACAAGCAAGTCGAGTGAGTGCAAGGCCCTGAGTCTAAACCCTGGTACTGCAAATGAAGAAACAAATAAACAAAATAAGTAAGTAACTGTGTGTGTGTGTGTGTGTGTGTGTGTGTGTGTGTGTGTGTGTGTGTGTGTGTGTGTGTGTGTGTGTGTGTGTGTGTGTGTGTGTGTGTGTGAAACCATCACCAATTTTCCCTTCCCCTCTGCTCACCTGTGATCAGTCTTGGTTATATGAGTATCTTTCCCTCAATCTAAGGGAAAAGATAATGCATGACAGTGAAAAGACAATTCGTTGTATGTCAAGGTTATTGTTCTTCATAAAATATAATTAGAATTGAACCCTTTATAAGACTAGGTGTGAAAAATTTCAAATTGATAATATATTATAGACTTCTCTTACCTTTAATACTTACACATATACATTCATTCATCATGGCTGAGTAGTATTCCGTAGGATGGATGCACAGAATATACCTAACTGATCACGGTCACCTAGTGTTGGCTGTTCACTTGTTTCCTTTTTTAATTTTATTAGCACATGGCAATTGTACAATGGGGTTTCATTGTGATTTTCCATACGTGCATAGGGTATGCCTTGATTAATTTATCCCCTGTTGTTTTCTCTTATTCCCTCTCACTCTTTTTCTTTTCTTTACAGCTTTAGTAAGTTTCATTATGCTATATTTGTAGGTTTATATAATGCTCTTCACTTCTAGAATATTTCCTCTCTTCCCTTCTTTTCCCCATCTCCTCACAGCACACCTATATAATGGTCTCCTTTGTACCTTCATGTCATTTATTATTCTTTTCTTAGAACAAGATTCTGCTTAAGAGGAAAAAAACTCCTATTTCTCATTCTGAGCTTGGCTTATCTTATTTAACATGATGATTTCCATCCACTTTCCTGCAAAAGACATGATTTTTGTTCTTTTTTATGGCTGAATAATATTTCACTATGCATTTACACCACTTTTTCTGCATTTGGCATCTTTGTTATGCATCTTGGTTGAATGCCTATTATGTCTCTGTTCCTTTCCTTCCCGAACTCCCTCCTTCCCTCATTGCTCCCTTCTCTCCCTTCCCCCACTTTCCTCCCTTCTTCCTCCCATCCTCTCTTTCCCTCCCTCCTTTCTCCCTCTATCACCATTTCTGAAGTAAAGAACGTTGTTCTTTTTCACAAATCTGGAGCATTTGCTTAGGAATAATTCTTTTCTAAATGATTTTTACAATGGTTATTATAAAAACGATGCACAGGGGGGCTGCAGTCACAGAAGTCAGGCAAAGAGTGCATTTCTTTTTGGACAATGTCACCCCCTTCCTGCACTCTCTCCCAGTTTTCCCTTCTCATCCCCACCCACAAGTGGCATGGTTCATTTTTCAACGTAGCATCTGGTGAGGAATAGTTCTTACGTGAGATTCTTAGGTGTATTATTGTCAAAAACATGCCCGTCCCTTTCTTGGGCTTTGGAGAGAGTTGATGCCTTGTGCTATGAGAGCCTCTGGAAGTATTTGCAGAGACCACCAGAGGCATTTGCAGAGCCTACCGGAAGTATAGCAGGGTTTTGTCGTACCAGCTAACTGTGCTTTCCCTGAGGGCATCACACAGGCATGGTGTGTGTCCTGAGAAAGGCAGGACGGGCCTGAGTGCCTGGCTGGGCCTGAGATGCTGCAGATGGGGTGAGCAGCAGCGCCAGCCAGCATCCCTGGCGGAGATGGCTTGGTGAGGAGGAAGCCCGGGCCTCCTGTGGAAGGGTGGTCGTTGAGTAGTGAGCACCCAGAAAGTAGAGGGTGGGTAGGGGGACATGAGGGGAAAGGGCCACAAGTGGGCAGTGAGGAAGAATCTGGATAGAGGAAGAGTGAGCCACGCCAGGCTCTGTGGACCCCACGAGAGATTTTGGCTCTGATCTCACTCAGCTCAGGGAAGGGCTTTAGGAGTGGCTAGATGGGATTGCATTCTTCACCTGGGAGAGGTGGGGCATGTCCCTTCTTCCTCATCTGTCTTGGAGAAAGAACTGGCAATCTCTCATAGCACACAGCAGGCCTGCTTCCTCTACACTACCAAGTAGGCTCCTTTTGGCCGCACAACCCTGCTGTATGTGCCTACACATACCTGGAGAATTTTCACAGAAGATGCCCAGGATACAGAGATGGGGCTGCGATGGCCGCTCTCCTAACCCCACCCCCAGCTCCCAGACCCTGTCCTTGGCACACTGAAGGTGACTTATGGGAACTGTTGGCATTCTTGAGGGCTCTTCTGTCCTGAAGGCAGATGCTCAGTGTGAAGGACCAGCTGGCAGCACCCAGCGTTAACGTCCCTGGAAGTCACCCAGCAGCAGATGGAGCGAGTGGATAAAGGCAGGCTCACAGGTGTGGAGTAATTCTAGGGTGCTGGCTCCATGGTGCTGAGTGGAACCCAGAGCCATTCCTTCCATCCCCTTTCCTGCGGCCGTGGAATTTTACTACGAGCCCTTGGAGCTCGGCCGGCACTTAGAACCCGCAGCTGGAGGGTTCGCTGAGGCATACGTGGCCGACACTCCCACCCACTCATGACCACCGGGCTAGTGTCAGGAGACAGACATCCACAGACACTGTGCATAAATCTTGCCCGCAGTGCATTCCTGTCGATGGCAGGATCAGACAGTGGGCACTTGCCAGCCGGCTGGCAGCAGTGTTGGCACCCCGGGAGTGTCAGCATGCTTCATCACCAGGCCCGTGCCAATTCCAGGACAAACCAGCAGCCGTCTCCTCACCCCTGCCTGCCACCACCGCTGCAGCTTCACGGATCCCTGAGGCTACATCAATAATTCATCTGAGAACCAAAAAGCACCAGGCCTCTGGCAGTGTTCTCTAGCAGTCCTGGCTCTACCTTCTGGGCCTGGCCTGGTGCCCTGTCTCCTCAAACATCAGGTGTGATGGGAGGTGAAGAAGGATCTGCAAGGTGGATGCTGTGTTGTCATTTCCCACGGAAACAAGTATTAGAGCAGGGATTCGATGCTCATAATTACATGTCTTTCTTGCCAAGCTTCTTTGGTGGAGGGGAGAAACCCAACTTTCCACCTCAGTTGATCTGATATCCTCATGGAGATGGGGTGGGGGGGGGAATTCATATGTAGGAGCAGGTGGCCGTATCAGAAATAATGGCTCGAGGCTCAGGAAAAATGTAATCAATATTTACCTGCTGAGAAGTCCCACGATGAGAAGGAAATGGACTCCTTCCCCACGGCACAGATTTCATTCTGGTGTCCTGCTTTCTTTATGTATGAAGGAGGGGGACGGGGAGTGCATGATTTTCATTCTGGTGGTGGTGGGACAGGCGTTGGGATTGGTCGAATTATTCCATCATCAACCTGCACACGAGAATCTATTATTGAAGCATGACAAACTTAAAATACCCATCCAGGTCTCCTGATACCTGCCTGGTTTCTTATTTGTATCCCAACAAATATAACCTATCACATATGTTTTATTATTATTATTATTCTCTCTCTCTCCCTGCTATCTTTTGTCTAGAACAATAATCATCAACATTTGGCTTCATTATCTGTGTCATCAGCCCTGGGGAACAAGAAACTTATGTGGGTTGGTAATGTTTCTCTAGACCTTTTTTTCTTTCTTTTTTTAAACAAAGCTAGACTTGTGACAAAACAAAAGTCCTCTAAGACTCCAATGCAATATAATTTAGTCAATTCTTGCCCTGCAGAAGTATAGCAGCCTGAGTTCCTGTGGCACACAAAACCACAGAAAAGGAGGTCAGTGGCATTCGGCAGAGAAGGAATCTAAGTTTGAGGAACAGAGGGAGCAAGGCCTGGGAGACCAACTAGCCAGAGATGTCCTCGCAGTTCTGTTGACTTAGGATCCATAGTGCGCTCAATTGTGCTACTGAGTCCTCCTTCACTATAGTGCTATTGCACAAGGCACTCTGTCCTTACACTGCCCAATCAGATTCCAGGTTCTGGAGAGAGCTCCTGCTGTTCTGACACAGGTATGAAGGCCTGACGGCCAGCCTCTCTTCCTCTGCCTGAAAACTCCTCAAGAAAGGCCAGTCCTTTTCATTACTCACCCCATCTACACTCCCCCTTACTGCTCCCATTTCTCTTTTTCTCCTCTTCCCCGCCCCTTTCCTCCTCTCACAACTCTTACACTTTGCCCCCTGGAATGTATTTACCTATACTGTTAGCTGTCTGAATTCCCACCACTGGAATCTGAATTCCAAAAACAGAGCGGGGATTTGGGTCTGCTTTGCTTGCTGCTATGGCTCCGGTCCCCATGTCAGTGCCTAATACAGAGTGAATACTTCATATCAACGAAAGTGGAGTGAATAAAGAAAGGAGGGGATGGTTTGGATGCCATCTACAAGAAATACCTCTTCTTGGTAAAAAACAAATGGTGTGTGTGTGTGTGTGTGTGTGTGTGTGTGTGTGTGTGTGTGTGTGTGTGTGCCAGTATTAAGGCTTGAACTCAGGGCCTGGGTGCTGTCCCAGATTTTTTTTTTCTCAAGGCTAGCACTCTACCACTTGAGTCACATCCCCACTCCTAGCTTTTCTCTCTAATTAGATATAAGAGTCTCATAGTCTTCCCTGCCTGGGATGGCTTTGAACCATGGTCCTCAGATCTCAGGCTCCTTGAATAGCTAGGATTACAGGCATGAGCTACAGGCACCCACACCTGGATAGCTATTTTGTTTTTAATTAAGATGATGGAGGAGTATGTAGTTCAAATATTAGAGAACAATACATGGCCAAGTGAGTTAGAGAAAACCAGGATTTTCTTCTAGACAAAGCTGACATTTTGAGCTCATATCCATCATCTCTGCTTGCCCTTCAAGCAGCCCCAGCAGAGAGCTTGGAACCTTTCAGCGTTATGTGAATGCTTATTCTTCCTTCTGTGGGCAGAGACTACAGCGCACATCGACCCCCTTACTCTCAGTTCTTTGGTGAAAGGATGTCCCACCTCCCCTGACATGGGGCACTTGGACAACTGTAGTGTTTGATTCTGCCCCCCTGGCCCACATGAATAGCATTCATTCATTCATTCATTCATTCATTCATTCATCTATTTGCCGGTCCTGGGGCTTGAACAAAGGGCTTGGGTACTGTCTCTGAGCCTCTTACTGCTCAAGGCTAGCTCTCTACCACTTCAGCCACAGCACCACATCTGGCTTTTTTTGTTTTGTTTTGTTTTGAGTAGATTATTGGAGGTAAGAGTCTTACAGACTTTCTTACCCGGGCTGGCTTCGAATCATGATCCTAAGATCTCAGCCTCCCGAGTAACTAAGATTACAGGCGTGAGCTCACCTGTTTAAGGGCTGACATTTATTGAGCACGTACTATGCACTTTGTAAACATTTGTGATCTGGTCTAATCCACTGAGCAAGCTTAGGAGAAGGCACCACTACTACTGTCTTCCTGTTTGCAGAGACCGAGGCACAGCCCAGGTTTTCATGAGTGATGCCCAGTTGCTTGAGGACTGTCCTCATCTCAGGGTCTGCTTCTTTGGCTAAGCCTGGTTGGCCTCTGCTGTGGGCCTGAGGGCCAGGTGCCCGCCTGAGCATATTTTGCCCTGAGAGGTGCTGCACTACAGAATATCTGAATGTACCGAATATCTGAATACTGAACATCTGTGCCCACTCGGAGTTCCTACATTAAATCCCAGTGTCCAAATAGGATTTTTTTGTCTGCCACTAGGACTCAAACTCAGTTCCCATTCACTCATTGGTTGGTGCTCTACTACTTGAGCCATGCCTCCAAAATCACCCTCCCCCGTTGTGGTTTTATTTGACAGGAGTCTGAGGGGATTCATGCTCTCATAAGAAGGCCCTCAGGAGCCCCTTCCACTATGTGAGCAGGTCCCTGTCCCCTGTGGGAGCCTGCTCAGAATCACCAAGATCGTTGCTTTCTCCAGGGTCCCCAGGAAGAGGAGAGGCATAGCCTTCACTGGGTGGGCAGCTGCAGTGTCAGATGCCGGCTCTGGTTGTTCTTCATGCATGGGAAATGGACAATGCAAGGTGATTGTGGGTGTGAATGGAGCCACTGTGGCCTGGCCTGGGGACAGGGACGTGGTCCCTACAGTTGAGTCAGCATCAGATGAGAATCTGTCTGGACCCTGGCACACCAGGCAAGTCAGGTGGGAGTAGAGGAAAAGACTAGGATTGTCAGGTAAGGTGCAAGATACCCGGTTAGATCTGAATTGTAGATGGACGATGAATCATTTTGCAGAAAGAAGTCTGTTTCATGCAATATTTAGAACTCACTTGCCCTCAAAAAAATGATTTGTTGGTTTTCTGAAATTCAAACCTAGCGGGGCACCCGGAATTTATGTGGATCTCAGAAAGTACCAGGGCTTGCTTTGTGTCTGCTCACTCTCACTCTCGTCCTGATGTGAGGCTCCTTCTCCCCAGTATTACTCAGAAGTGAAATCAGAAGACATAAAAGGCTTGGGGGAGGGGGCAGGTGGGAAGGACAACAATTTTAATAGCACCAAGGCATGAACTCTATTTAGGTTCAGTGACATGGAACGAGAGCATTTTCCTATTTTCCTCTCTTTACTGGCGTCCTGGACCAAGAACCAAAATGGACCCAGAAACCATCCCTTCCATCCTAAGGATGGCTATGGGACGTTTCTTTCCTGATGTAGAAAGAAGGTGGAATCTAAGGTGTAGCGGGCCTGCTGGGCAGGTGTGCATTCTGCTCCTTCCCTGCTTCTGTGCTAACCTTCTGCATAGCCATGAGCACACAGGTGCAGCCAGCAATGCGGATCTGAGACATACAGGTCCCAGTTCTGGTGATTAAGACACATGCTCTCATTTCCACACTGTAATTTGAGACATTCTTTGATTTTTTTCATGTCTGCTTATCATCAATGAGCCAGGAGCACCAAACATTTTTTTTTTTTTGGATCCGGTCGTGGGGCCTAACTCTGGGCCTGGTCGCTGTCCCTCAGCTCTTCAGCTCAAGGCTAGTGCTCTACCACTTGAGCCACAGGGCCACTTCTGGGTTTTTTCTTTTTGCTTATGTGGTGCTGAGGAATCGAACCCAGGGCCTCATGCATGCAAGGCAAGTGCTCTACCACTGAGCCACCTTCCCACCCTCATAGCACCAAACATTTTTAATGTGTGTGAGATCTCTTATTTTTCAGACCCCTTGCATTCCCTCAAGTGATGAATGGTTTCAAGACGTGCACTTGCTCATATGCAGGAAATGTCTGTTAAAATCCCTGCCCCCAAAAAATCCTTATACATGGGAGAAAATTTATTTTGTAATGCAAAACACATGCCTTGCCCATTTAATAAATTTCAGGATTTTATACATTGATTTTTTTTTTGTTTTTTGTATATTCTTGTCTGCCATTGATGTGATCTCAGGTTTCCTTTCCCTTTTATATCTCTACTAATGTCTTCCTGGTCCTCCATTTTCTTCCTTTTTTCCTCCATTCTCTCTCTCCTCATTCTCATCTCTAACCTTCACTTAAGGCCATGACTAAACATTATGAATGTTTAATATTCACACAATAGTCTTCAACTCTGCCTAAAGTTTAAAATTATATAAGTTAAAAAAAATAAAAATGTTCAGGGGAAATCCTAGAATGCCTGCCTTCATGAGTCTGAATGGGGGCACAGGCATAAATCTCGTTTACAGGCACCCCAAGAGATCCTAATGCAAGCCATGGTTGAGGGTCATCAGCATTAAAGCAAAACCAAAGACGACAACAAAAAGCAAATGGAGAACCGGGATTAAAGGGTCTGGATTCTCATTCTCCCCCCCCTCCTACAAAATGTCTTTCTTTTGACTGGTTACCATCTCTCTAGGGCTGTTTTGAAAAGGGAAGAAGAATCTAACACTGGTGGCTTACACCTGCCTGTAATCTGAGCTATTGAGGAGGCTGAGGCCTGAGGATTGTGGTTCAAAGCCATCCTGGGCAGGAAAGTCTGTGAAACTCTTATCTCCAATTAACTACCAAGAAAAGTCAGAAGTGGAGCTATGGCTGAAGAGCATTAACTTTCGGGGGAAAAAAGCTCAGGGATATCACCTAGGCCCCGAGTTTAAGCACACACAGACTAATAGATGATTACTTTAGCTGAGTCTCTCAATAAAAAGCTGGTCCCTATATAACCAACCAAGTGTGGTAGAGAGTAGAAAGAGATCATACTAAAGAGAGGAGAGAGGGTCACAGGATGACTTCAGTAGAGAGGTTTGGAGATGGAAGAAGGGAACCAGGAGCCAGGAAACGCAGCTACAGAAGCTGGAGAAGGCAAACCCATGAATTCTCCATTCTGTGGAGCTTCTGGAAATCCCTTGCTTCTGATGATACTTTGGTCCCCACAGGACATATTTCAGACCTCTGACCTCCCGGACTGTAAGAATGCTTATATCTCTTGGAGCCACCAAGTTAGTGGCAATTTGCTTATAGCAGTCACAGGAAACAAATGCCTCTGTTTACATTGATAAGTAACTGCTAGAACCCAGGGGGAATCAGCTGTGGGGTTGTAAAAGAAGTCTCCAGACAGAGAAAATGAACAAATGAACAAATCAGGTGGTGTGAGTCAGCTCTATGTGGGCAGCATGAAATGGAATAGAAAAATGGAGGGGGAACAGGAGAGAGAGAGAGAGAGCTGGGTAAGGGAAAGGAGGGAGATGGAAGCCGTGACTGTGCAAAGTTCATGGCCTCGCATGCTCTTAGAGCAGGGTTTCTGCAAAAAAGGAAAAGCACCGGCTTTGTCGAAGGCTGGAGACAAGAGCATGCTAAACATCTGTCTCTCCATTGGTCAGGGGTGACAGCAGCTGATTGGCCAGGACAGGGGAAGTAGAAGTGTGGTTTGTTTACAAGCTGAGTCTTCATGGAACAGATCCCACCTGGTCCTTGACCAGGTGCAACAGGTGAAGAGTTCTGATCCAATGTGAAGCTGCTTGTTTCTTTTCCGGGTCTTTCTGGTCTGAGGTTGCTCCTCAGCTGCTTCTTGACAGGGTATATTTTAGATCAGACTCGAAGGTTCTACAAGTGCATCCACAAAGTTCTACAAGAAGCAGCTCTTGAACAGATCTGGGGAGCAGGGAAGTGTGTCAAAGCATTTCGCCCTCTTGTTGATTTTTCACCAGGGCAGGCTCTACCTCGCTCACCTGACGACACCTGCACATTTCTAGACGTGAGAAGAGTGGCTGAAGGCCCGGGGAACATGCTTTCCCCTTCAAGGTTTTCCTTTGTCATGTAACCTCAAGAAAGTGAATCCCATCAGCCACCTCGGTGATCTGTACCTGTAGATTCTTTCCCAGTGATGCCTTGGAAGAAAGCACAGCCGTCTGGACAGGGGGTCCCAAGTTGGAGACCAGGTAAGTTGGGCCTGACCCACAGAAACTGGAAAATGACCAATGGGTGTCTTCAGAACCGCCAAGTGTGTTAGAAATGTGTTTATTACTGCAACTGAGAAGGAATGCCCTCTTTGCCACTAAAAAGCATTCTGGAAAGTAGTTTTTTGGGGTAATCTCAAGTGTTTTGCTCCTCTCCCCTGCAGTTTTCTGTAAAATGCTGATCTTAGAGACTTGATAAAATTGAAGGTATCAAAGATAGATTATATATATATAATATAATATATATATAATATATAATATATATATATTATATATATATACCAAGATGTGTATGATATGGAATGATTGTTAAGGTTTTTTGTTTTTGTTTTTGTTTTGGTGCTGAGGATCCAATTCAGGGCCTACGGGAGTGTTCTTCCACTGAGCTTTATCCCCAACCCCGGAGATTAGTTTCAAACTTAGATGAAGAATCTGAGAAATGGAGATTTAAGTGGTATTCAACAGTCAGTGTGTGGTACAGAAGATGATGTTTGCTGTCTTTGTTTTGTTTTGAGACAGTGTCTCCCTATGTAGTTTAGGCTGACTTTGAGATTCTCTGCCTCAGCCTCCCAAGTCCTGGGCTTACAGGTGTGCGTCATCACACCCAACCCGTGGATAACACTTTGGTGGAGACAAAAGGCAGAACCTGGGGTGATGAAGCATAAGAATAGAATTTACTATTTAGGAGCCTAAGCTGTGTCAGAGCTTATAGTCATTTACCACCTAATGTTTCAGTCAACAATGGATTTGCCTACACTAAAAAACTGCATGCGTTTAAATGTACATACATACATACATATATATATATATATATATATATTTGTGGCTGTTATTTTTATTATAATTTTATTATCTTTAACTAGTTTACAAAGGAGTTTCTCTTCCACCTGTCAGTTGATGAACACAGTGCATCTTGATCGTCAGCCCTTTCATCATTTTCAGAGTAGAATAGATTTTTAAAAAAATGGAATATATTCTTGGCTTGCAGTGAGTCTCTTTTGTGACTATGTTTGGGTCTCTTATTCTAGAAATCGGCCTACCTCCCAATGGCAAGGGTGAATAAACATGCAGAGTAGGGCTAATTCTCTCTCTCCCCCCTCCCTCTCTTCTCCACCCTCTCTCCTTTCTTCCTTTTCTTTCTCCCTTCCCTCCTTCTTCCCCTCCTCTCTTCTCCCTCCCCTTTCCTCTCCCGGTTGTCTCCCTCCCTCTCTCTCTTCCCCTCTCTCTTCCCTCTCCTCTCCTCTCCTCTCTTTCTCTTTCTCTCTCTTTCCTCCCTCCCACTCCTCCGGACACGGGGTCCCAAACTGGAGACCAGGCAAGTTGGGCCTGATCCACAGAAACTTGTTTCCCACCCATGTCTCCCTCCCCACTTCTTTGTCGTCTTTCTCTTCCCTCCCTGAAGGGAAACACATGACTGGAGTTGGCCACATAGAGTCTGTCTGTGGGCTTTTACAGACCAGAGTGGGGCGGGTGGCATCTTTTTGAATGCTGAGCTCCCAATGTTGCCAGGGTCCCCATGTGCGCCACAATTGGAACAAGGTCACCTTGCAAAGGTGCCCAGACCCTCATCGAGAATTGAGAACCAGGTACTTGGGATTATTTACAATCTTATTTCAGTGTATCCTGGGTCCTATCTTCTATGTGATTGGTTTTGTGACCCATTATCTCCTTCCTTTCTTCAGCCGTAATGAAAAGCAGTTGACATAATAGCTTGTATATGTTTCCATGTGTGTAATTTTGAGGTCTGTTTATTCCTTGAATCACAATCAATATAATGAACATATCCACAGTTTGCTCATGCCTCTTTGTGGCCCTTCCACTGTCACCAACTTGTTTCTTTTTTCTTTTCTTTTTTTTTTTTTTAATTTTCTGGCTTTACCGACTTGTTTCTGACAAAAGTAATTTTTATTTTAATTTAGTATTTTATGTCAGTAGAACTCTATGGGATGTATTCTGTGTTTTGGTATGGCTTGTTTAATCAAACATAATAATTTGAAGATGCATTCTGGTTGCTCCTCACATCAATAGTCCATGGTTATTTGTTTTTGTTTTCCTGAGTCAGTAGTTCATTGTTGGTCCATTTGTCTGTTGTTGAGTATTTAGTTTTCCTTTCAATTTCTGACTGAAAATGATGAGTAATGATGTCACGGATATTTGGCTATATATCTTTTTGTGGACATAGACTTTCATAGGCTTTCTTTTGAAAGTACAAGGACATGGAAAAGCTGGTTGCATGGTAAATGTATGCTTAACTTTTAAAGAAACTGCTAAGCCATTTTCTTGTCTGCCTGCCTTTCTCTTTTTCCCTGTCTCCTTCCTTCTTTCCTCTCTTCCTTTTTCTCTTTCCCTTTCCCTCCCTCCCTTTTTCCCTCTTTTTTCTCCCTCTCTCCTCCCCTCCCCTATCCTCCCCTCTCCTTTTCCACAGGGGCTTGAACTCAGGGTCTGGGCACTGTTCCTGAGCTTTTTCACTCAAGGCTAGCACTATACCAGTTGAGCCACAGCTCCACTTCTGACTTTTTGCATATTTAATTGGAGATGAGTCTCTCAGATTTTTCCTTTCCTGGGATAGCCTTAAACCAGTGTCCTCAGATCTCAGCCTCCTGTGTAGTTGGGATTACAGATGTGAACCACCGGCCCCCAGTCATTTTCCTACTCTTAGGGAGGGGCAAACATTCTATTTTACATCCTTGGAAACACAGCATGATCATTTTTTCCCTCTCCTACTTTTGGCCCAAATCAGTTCTAGCTGGGTTTCTTGTAACACAAGAGTCATGGAGAACTTTATCTGTAGGATTGGGACTCTGGATATTATCAAATAATATTTACTTAGAACAAATAATGTGCAGAAGAAACCACATAAAGGCTCGAGCCATGCATAACACCATTTAATCTGATCAGCTTAGAACTCTGGATAAACCAATGATTTTAATCCCTCACCCTGGGAGATACCACAACCCAAACAACCCATAAGTACTACCATTTATCATCCTGATTCGTTCCTTGTTATTTCTGAGAGCAAATGGGATTCAGAGACTGAGAGAGGAGGATGAATGGTTGATGTGGTTAATTTAAGCAGTGTTGTTTTTTAAAACCCTCTAATGAGTTAATAAGAATTTAATAAGAAGCTTATAATTGTTGCCAAGATGCCTGTGAGGTATAGAATAATGTTCTGCCAGGGGCAGAATATTTGAACCAAACTATGCAAAGACAAAAGTGGCAGCGTGCCCACGTTCACCTGGGGCGTTGCCAGGTCCAGGGCCTCGTCTGGCTGAAGAACAGGTGAAGGAGGAGCAGCAGAGTGACTAAGAAGGATGGCTCCTGGCTGGCTGGCTTTCTTGAATTCTGATACAGCCCCTTTCTTACCAGCTTGTGACCTTGACCTTGGGGGACACACTTGCGCTTCTCCATGCCACAGTTTCCCCATCTACAAAGCAGAAATACTGGAGGCATGTTCTCCATGCTGGGACAAATGACAGGGAAAACAACCAAGAGGAGGAGGAGTTCACTTTGTTCATATGTTCATCATGGTGGGAGGTGGTGGTGGTGGGGGGTAGCAAAGCAACTTACAGAGGTGGAGAGGGAATAGGAGGTGGTAAGAGGGAGACAGGAGGGATTGGGAAAGAAGAGGAAGAGAGGAATGGGAGAGGGAGAAAGTTTGTTGGAGGTGGCATCCTTTTCCTTCTTCCTCTTATCCCAATTCGGCCCTGGGAGGGTTCTGCTCACTTTCAGAGTAGACCCTCCCCCTTAGCTGGATCTCCCCCTTAGTTTGGTCTCCCCCTTAGTTATTCCTCTCAGGAAATGACTCAGACACACTTCAAGGTGGCATTTCCTAATCTCTTAGGTGCTCCCAATCCAATCAAGTTGACAATCAAGATTAACCACTAATCACACTGCCTCTGGGGGTGGTGGTGGTGGTGTGATGTGTGTGTGTGTGTGTGTGTGTATGTGTGCGCGTGCATGCACGTGCACACCTGCCTGCCTGCCTGTCTCTTGGGCTTGAAATTAAGGTCTGGGCACTGTCCCTGCGCTTTTTTGCTCAGAAATCGCACTTGAGCCACAGCTCTACTTCTGGCTGACACCCCCCCCCCCTCCCGCCATGATTAACTGGAGATAAGAGTTTCATAGACTTTCCTGCCTGGGCTGGCTTTGAACCACCATCCTCAGATCCCAGCCTCTTGAGTGGCTAGAATGACAGGTGTGAGCTGCCAGCACCCAGCTTCTCTCAGGGTTCTTGAGGAGATAAGACAGGTTGATACATCTGGGGTGCATGGGTCTCCGACAGTAGCTGTATGCAGTCCATAAATGCTCACTGGTATTAATATTACCAAGGCTGCCGGTAGGTTTATCATGGACAGCATTCTCACCCCACGTGGGGGAAGGAAATTCATTTTTTTCCCCCTAGTATCTCGCTTAGAGGTTTCAGGCGCTCTGCTTTTAAAATAATGATCTCATTTCCTCCCACAATTTATCCTCATTCTCGTCACCCATGAGCATCTTGGAGCGCTCAGTCACACGAAGAGGTGTGGACTGGTGGAGCCAATTTTCCAGCCCAGACTGGGGGGGGGCTCTCACACAGATGCTTTCTTCTGTGTGCTGTTTTGAAGCTGTTCTAGCTGCCCTAGACCATGCTGGCTGGGACTCCCAGCAGAGCTAGGGTAGAGCTCTGCTCTTAGATGCGGGAGAGAAAGGGCTGTCCCACAGGACTGCAATCCTCATGATTTCAATCGACCTTCCTTCCTGAGATCTGAAGGGTTAAGACTGGGGACCTGACGGCTTAGGGTGAAGAAGGCCTGGTGAGCTTTTTCTCTGTCTTAGGGCAAAGCCTAGGAGGCCCACCATTCACTGTGGGTAAGGAAAGTCGTTTCCCAGCATGCAGCTCTTCCTCCTCATAGCAGCTCTGTAAGGTCTGGGGTATGAAATGTAGGCAGTCATCTCTGAAACCATGGGCCCTACAGCATGGTTAACTTGACTATTCAGGCCTCTCATGACTCGGGGGACCCTAAAGTACAGTAAGAAAAAAACCCAACAAAACAACCCTCTGGTTTCCACATCTTACAAGATGTTCATTTCGCTTAGCTTCATTTTTTTTTTTTTTTTTTTTAGTCCTGGGGCTTGAACTCTGGGCCTGGGCGCTGTCCTTCAGCTCTTCAGCTCAAGGCAAGTGCTCTACCACTTGAGCTACAGCGCCACTTCCGGTTTTCTGGTGGTTTATTGGAGATAGGAGTCTCACGGTCTCTCCTGCCGGGGCTGGCTTTGAACCGCGATCCTCAGATCTCAGCCTCCTGAGTAGCTAGGATTACAGGCGTGAGCCACCAGCGCCTGGCTGTCGCTTAGCTTCATTTTATAGGGTCACATGTATATAGCTATTGGGCTGCTGTGATCCTCTGCTAGAACTACCCTCTCCCTGTTCTGTCACTGTTTTTCATCTCGGTACCCTTTTATTGTATGTAAGTTTATCCAATTTGGGGATGGAGAGGGGAATCACAGAAATGGTGAGACAAAAGACAACTGGTGAACGATGTAACAGTGATCCCCAGAAGACACTCTGTTGGAAATGAACTCTACAACTTGGAGAGGAGTTAAGGGGGTGGGATAGCGGGAGAAAGGGAGGGAGCAGGTAACAATGTTCACAAGAATCGAATCATTTCCTTACTTATGTAACTCTAACCCCTCTGTACATTACCTTTATAAAAAAAAAAAGACCAAGGATAGGGAAAAGGCATTTAGCAAACCCTCTAAATGCTGAGAGATGAGACCTTTGGGAAAAATAAGGAAACAGAAAAACATGAATTGTTGAGAGGAGAGAATCAAACATCCCAAATAAAAAGAAAAAATTGGGTCTTGTACAAAAAAAAAGAAAGAAAAGAAAACAGCTGGGTGCAGATGGCTCACAAGTATAATCCTAACTACTTAGGAGGCTGAGCTCTGAGGATCATGGTTTGAAGCCAGCCAGGGCAGGAAAGTCCATGAGACCCCTATCTCCAATTAAGAACCACAAAAGCTGGAAGTAGAACTGTGGTACAAGTGGCTGAGTGCTGGCTTTGAGCAAATAAGCTCCAGGACAGCACCCAGGCTCCAAGTTCAAGCCGCAGGACCAGCATACAAAAAAAAAGAGATCCAAAGTGAATGACATGTATTAGGAACAAGACAGCCATAAAAGGTAAACTCTGTAAGATAAATCACAAGGAGGAAGAGGATATGGAGCAAGATGGATGACAGGCCGTGAAGAAGGCAGCTGAGTGGGAAATATGATAAACTCTTAAATGCAAGTGAGAAAGATTCAAGTAATGAGAACCTCAGATAAGACAAATACCAGAAATCAAAAGCAATTTTAGAGTGAGACTGATGGCTGAATGGAACGGACAGCCAATGAAGGCACAGCGGGAAATAAGAAGCATGAAGGAGACAAATCCATAGAGAAAGCAAATGTCGCCATCGCCATGGTTGTCAAATAGCTTTGACAACAGAGAGGAAGACAGACAAATCTCCCAGCCTGAGTCACATAACATTACAGGGATTTGCTTTGTGGTCCGTGACCATCACTGTCCTGGGATGTACATGAGCATGCATTCATAACCGGTGACATTTGATTGCTTTTCTGTTTGGGATTAGCACCTGGGTAGAAAGTTCTAGAAAGCCATGGTAAACTTTCAGGAGTCGTGCTGTATTTCCAAATTTGCAGTCCCCAAGGGGGGGGACAGAGAGAGAGAGAGAGAGAGAGAGAGAGAGAGAGAGAGAGAGAGAGAGAGAGTGTAAGTGTGTGTGTGTAAGTGTGTAACATCCAATCTGTGCTGCTTTTCCTCCTAGAGTCTACCTTGTGGTTTTAAATCAGCTTTCTTTCTTTCTTTCTTTCTTTCTTTCTTTCTTTCTTTCTTTCTTTCTTTCTTTCTTTCTTTCTTTCTTTCTTTCTTTCTTTCTTTCTTTCTTTCTCTTTTTTGATTGTGGGTCTTGAACTCGGGGCCTGGTGCTGTCCCTGAATCTCTCTGTGCTCGAGGCTGGCACTAACCCACTTGAACCATAGCAACACTTCCAGTTTTTGAGTGCTTATTTGGAGGTAAGACTCTCACTGGGACTTTCCTGCCCAGGTTGGCCTTGAACCCCGATCCTCAGCTCTCAGCCTCCTAAGTAACTAGGATTGCAGGCCTAAGCCACTGGTGCCTGGCTTCCATCAGCTTTTTAAACTTTGATTGTTTATCTCCCTATGAGAAGAAATCAGTGGGTAGGCATGCAAATCTTGGCTGTCACAGATTGGAATAAATAAACATCTTAGCTCCCCTACCACCCAACTTTGTTTTCTCATGTAGGATGGAGATTGCAGGTGGCTCTGAGTACCAAATAGCACAGGGAAAACTTCCCAGGTGGAGTAAGACCATGCTAGATGTTAAGGTATAAAGCAGGGTGCAATACCACATGGGATGTAATAGCTGTGGGATCAGGAAGACTTATATGTGTTTGTTTCCATGGAATTATGGGCCAGCCTTGGAGATGGGCTAGAGGAGAGCGTGGTGTTTACCAGAGTATGTTCAAGGCTGTGGAGAAGCTTGTAACTGATAGCAGTAGTTTGCTCTTAAGAGGAAGGATCTTCAGGCCTGGGGAGAAACATTACAAGGTGAACTAACTAGGACAGGAAGTTTGGCAATTCAGATATCAGTTTGTTTTGGATAACAGTGCTTTTCCCCCACCCCCAGAAGTTGATAAATAGGAAAGAGAAGGCCCTATATGTTGAAATGAATGAAAAATGTAGGTTTGCCAAGCATCAGTGACTCACACCTGTAATCCTAACTATTCAGGAGACAGATCTGTGGATCATTGTTTGAAGCCAGCCCAGGCAGGGAAGTAGGAGAGATCTTGTCCTCAATTAGCTACCTGAAAACCAGAAGTGGTGCTGTAGCTTAAAGTGGTAGAGTGCTAGCCCAGGTCCTGAATTCAAGCTCAGGACTAGCACACAAAAAAATGTAAGCTAATAGAGGAATTGGTTTTGATTATCTGTTCTCATCCATTATGGGTTAATGGTTCTCTAAAAGTGACAATGTAGGATACACTGTTTTCTAGCATAGAATTTATAAAGGGAACCTTGTATCTAGAGATCTATTCCTCCACTTTACTCCCATAATATATATATATATATATATATATATATATATATATATATATGTATTTTTTTTTTTTGTCGGTTGTGGGGCCTGAACTCTGGGCCTGGGCGCTGTCCCTCAGCTCTTCAGCTCAAGGCAAGTGCTCTATCACTATCACTTGAGCCACAGTCCCACTTCCAACTTTTTTCTGCTTATGTGGTGCTGAGGAATCGAACCTAGGGCCTCATGCATGCGAGGCAAGCACTCTACCACTGAGCCACCTTCCCAGCCCTGAATAATTTGTTTTTTAAAAAGGTTTATGAGATATGAATCCTAAGAGCAAGGAAACAGGACAGGCAGCCTGGTCTGGAGTGACTTTAAAAAAAATTTTTAGTCAGTCATGCACGCTGTCCATGAGCTCTTTTTGTTCAAGTCTACCACTTTGAGCCACAGCGCCATTTCTGGTGGTTAATTGGAGATAAGAGTTAGACTTTACTATCTGGACTGGCTTTGAACCATAATCCTCAGATCTCAGTCTCCTGAGTAGCTAGTATGACAGGCGTGAGCCATAGGCACCCGGCTTGGCGTGATTTCTGATACGTGTATGTGCCAGGAAAGTCACACTGCTTGGAGACACACCTGCTGGGGTCCAATCCACACCACACTACTCCTAGGACTTTTGATAGTGGAGAACGTGGGGGATGAGTTTGCAAAACACTCTGGCTGCCACTTTTCTCACATCTCGTGGACCTGGGACATATGTGTCACATGTCCATGACAGACCCTGTGACTGTCACCTGGCAAAAAAGTCTTTGTGGTGTCTGCGGAGAAACCCTATACTTGAAAAAAATGACCAGAACAACCAACTCCATGGACAGGAATGAATTTATTCTTCCGTATTATTCCATCTTGATGTCTTTTTAATTCCCTGGGAGAAACATATTTAGTCTTGAGTCTGAACTTTATCTAACACCTTACCTCAAGATAACATTCAAGGAGTCCTCCATTTTTTTTTAAAACCTGGTACTAAACCCTCTTAAAGTAGTCTTGCTACTTTTTTTTCCTTCCTCAAAAACAAAAAAAAATCAGGGGCTGGGAAGGTGGCTCAGTGGTAGAGCGCTTGCCTCACATGCATGAGGCCCTGGGTTCGATTCCTCAGCACCACATAAGCAAAAAGAAAGCCAGAAGTGGCGCTGTGGCTCAAGTGGTAGACCGCTAGCCTTGAGCTGAAGAGCTGAGGGACAGTGCCCAGGCCCAGAGTTCACGCCCCATGATCGGACCCCCCGCCCCCCCAAAAAATCACTTCCATTGAATGGACAGAAAACCAAGAGGCTTAGCTCAGGGTGTTATATGTGAATAGTGCAGTTGCCACTGATATCTTCAAGGTATTCCATTGGGGAAAAGACCATAGCTTTGCACGTATTGCACCAAGGGTGGTTGTATGTTGAGGAATAAGTGTATAATAGCACAGGAACAAATTTTACAGCAAAATTCTTGGCAGTGATTTTATAATCAGCAATCATAGGAATGAGCGGTTAATAGAACTAATAGCCTACCCAACAGTATCATGATGATTAGAGAAAATAGAGACCATTTAAATAACCAAATTCTGAGTGGCTATTTTTCCCCTATTTATGTGGAGTGGAGTGCTTGCTAGAGCAAAGTTAAGGAACTAGTGATTGGAGTCAATATTGGAACATAGTGAGAGAAGCAGGAAGAGAGAGATAGAGGGGAGGAGGGAGAGAGGGAGAGAGGGAGAGATGGATGCTCAGTGTCACTCCTGAGATCTCCTAATAGAAAGATTTAGCCAGAAACCTACTGGCACGTGAGCCTGGGAACTTTGTAGGATTTGGTTTGCAGAGCTCTGGCCAGTACATGAGAGGCAGTGTCTGTGTCTGGAGGAAGGGACTGGAATATGAGCAGTGGATATAAATCATTTCTGCTCACTTGGGGTCCCTTCTGACAGGTCTCTGGGAATTTTACCTCATTACATTTTAATAGCTTTCTTGCTTTTGAGAACAAAACATTCCAGGCTTATCTTGTACATTTCATGACCCAGGCCTCATCAGTTCTTAAAAAACAACCTCCCCCCCAAAAGAAGCACCCAACAACTTTAAGCTCCTTTTAACAAGGAATAATATTTAGAAATCCAAAATTGGGGCAGTATGGGTGTTTATCTAAGCTTCTTACTTATACACATAGAGCCCAGTTGTTTTTGGAGGTAGGAGGGTTCAAACTCGGGGCCTCAATCTTGTTCAGCTGGTGCTCTACTGCTTAAGCCATGCCTCCAGCTCTTTGTTTTGCTGGTTATTTTGGAGACAGAGTCTAGGAAATTTCTTCTGTCTAAGGCTGGCCTCCAACCACACTCCTTCAGATTTTAGCCTCCCAAGGATTACAAGTATGAGCCACCGACCAGCTAATGAAGAACTTTTGACTGGTAGTGTTTTCTTTGTTGTTGTCTGTCAGTTTCTGGTAGAAGGAGAAGATTCCAGGCTGTTTTAAGCATATCTCATACTTTGTATTCACTGGTTTTATGCTCAAGTCCCCAAGCTTTTTAAACCATGAGGCATATCACACATTGATGACATAATGATATAATTTATAAGCTGCTTCGTCTGCCAAAATGAATGTTCAATATGAACATGAAGAATGACGCTGGATTCAATCAAAATGACACACACACACACACAAATCATTTTTGTTATATTTGTATTATTGTGATCGCTGTGTTGTGGAAGCTGGGCAGAAGATGGGGAAATAAAGTATTATGCAAAAATGGTAGCGGTATCTGAACTGAGTGTTTCCTAATGGAAGAGCTGTGGGTTTTCTAGTAATTAAATGATGGAAAACTTGCTAATGCAGGAAGCTATGGACTCACTCAACAAAGTCCTTGCTTAGCTCATTGGCTATTTGGACCATCACCATCACCACCACGACCACCATCATCATCATCAGCCTTCTTGTAGACTCATTCACTCAATGTATCTTCAGGTTCTAGCCTAATAACTCAGAGCATCTAATTATCCACTTGCCCCCAGTGAGATGCTTCATCATTGCACACATAAACAACCTCACGAGCAACTTAGAAAAATGACCTTTCATTAATTGTGTTGAGCAATGCAGAAATGCTTCAGAACTAAAAGACAACTTCCTGAGTCTTTGGGTAAAATGAGTGCTTTTAGGAAGAGAGACACCATATTCATTTTTAACTTAAACTCTTCCTCCCCACCCCCCATAGCCCAACCCCACTAAGGACTCTGTTTTGAGATCGTCTAGAGGCCAGGAATTCTGAGTTTTGCCTCTCTTCCTGTGCTGATACTGGTAAGAAAGGGTCAGAGCACTCGCCAGGAGCTGGACAAGGAGGCGAAGTGGTATATTTGTTCTCCTGGCTCACCGAGTCCCACAGAATGATCCTTGGAGAACAAGGCTTGCATATGGCAAGGTGTTTTGTTAACCTCCTTCAGTATTGAGGTCCTGAAGTACCTGCTGGCAGTCCAGAATGACAAAGCATCCCTGTGGTAGTCTCACCCAGCCAGCCCTTTTCCTTGTCCTCCCCTCCCTGCCACCCTCCACTCCCCCGCCCCTGCCAGCTTCTTTCTTTCTCAGTCACATGGGCCTAGCACCCCAGCCTCCCTCCCGTGAACCTTGGGCTGCAGCTGGCCGTCAGTCTGATTAGCAGAGAGAGGAAGCAGGAGCTGCTCTCCTTGACAGAAAAAGCATGGGGTCTCATTTTCAGACCAGAAAGGCTGAGCCTTCATCCCACGTCTGTACCGATGCCAGTTTGCATTGTGCAGGGGTGAGCGCCGAGTGCCGGTGACTGCTCTGGACAGCACACATCTTTATGGCATCGCTGTCTTTGTGTGGCCGGGGATGGCCTTAAAATGCTAAGTGTAATTAAGGAACAAGTCCTTAAGTCCCACAGACAGCTTGTGTGAGGCTCCAGATGCTTTCTGGGTAGAGAAAAATTCCTCTCCCCAACAATCATTTATTGAGTGTTTATTATTACCAGGGGGTCTCTTAAGTACCCAGCATTTAACATCAAACAAGATACACATGGCCCTTGGCTTCCCGGGGTTTACATTATTGCTGGAGAAAGGCAAGTTCAGTACATATATAGATCAAAAGATAATTTCAGCTGGTATTACAAGGGGCTGTGATAGTAATTAGGGTAAGGTCTTCCTTTGATCCATGGGGCTGGGGGATGTTCTCTAGGGAGATAATGTTTGAGTTGAGACCTGAATCATAAATACCTTTTAAAGTGGTCTTGTAGTTTAAAAGCTCTATCTTATTTGCCAGAGTTGGTAAACAAGACTCTTAAAATTAAATATTTAGCTGGGTGCTAGTGGTTCACACCTGTAATCCTAGCTACCCAGGAGGCTGAGATCTGAAGACTGCAGTTCAAAGCTAGCCCAGGCAGGAATGTCCATGAGACTCATACCTCCGATGGACTACAAGAAAACCAGAAGTGATGCTGTGGCTCCAAGTGGTAGAGTGCTCACCTTGAGCAAAAAAACTCAGGGATGGCTCCCGGGCCTTGAGTTTAAGACCCATGACCGACAAAAGACAAAGACAAACAATTAAATATGATTAAATTCTAGAGATAGCTTCCATGACCAATGGTTATCTCTGGGACGGAGAGGCTGGGATGGTGATGTCACACATGCATTTCACTTGAGAAACATTTATTGAAGACCTGATATGATCTCAGTGCAGGGTAAATTCTGGGAATGCAGTCGTGAACAGAACAGATATTACAGGATTATAAATGCAAGGAGTGTTCTGAGGGAAATGGGGCCGTGGTAGCAGATAAATAAGGGAACATCTAATTGATCTTAGTGGCATCAGATCCAACTGGACCGTGAGAGATGAGGAAGAATATTGGTGTGGGATTGGTACAAGTGTTCTAGGTGCTGATGGCAGTGTGTGCAAAGAAAGACCCTGAGGGCACAAAGGCATTTATTATATGTGGGAGTGTGATTGAAAGCTTAAGAGGGCCAAAACAAAAAGGCCAGCAGATAAGGCTGAGGAGATTTAGATGAGCCATATCGGACAAGGCTGGAGAGAATGGAAGAATTTGGATTTTATATGAAGAGCAATGGGAAACTATGGAGGACTTTTAGGAGAGAGAGACATGATTTGAGTTGTAAATTGTATCAAAGATCACCCTTGGTGGTTGGGTAGAAAATAGATTCTTGGGGACAGAGTAGAAACAGAGAGACCTGTTTGGGAGTTGCTGCATTTATTCTGCTAAGTGGATGAGGGCAGAAAGGGATAGAGTCAGGACTGATGCATGTGTCTTTTTTTCCCCTCTAATGATCCCTGCACAACTCTAGGGGTCATTGCTCACCTATGTTGCATGCAAATGATGTTGCCCAGACTTAAAGAGTGGATTATCTTCTCTATGTCTTGGGCAGCAGCAAAGAGAAGAGGTTAGATTTAGTATCTCCTGTTGGTTTGGGTGGGGGATAGGGGAGACCAGTCACTGAAGGCTAATATCTAGGATTCTGAGTGGGTTGACAATGGAGATGTCAACTAGTTTTTGTTAAGTGAAAGGAGACTGGATAGATAGGAAACACTTTGAAGGGGAGGAAAAGCAAGAGGTTTTTCTTAAGATTTGCTAAGTGTGAGATGTTGGGAAATATCCTAAGGGAGATGTCAAGTAGCTTGCTGGAAGTCTAGGCCAGATGCAAAACGTGGAGCACTCAAGATAAAGATGGTGTTTGTAGCAATGGAGGTAAGGAGAAAGGAAACAAGGCACTGAGTAAAGTCTGTGGCTTTAGTGACTTGAAAGTGAGGGGAGGAGAAAGAAGAGGAGTTGAGAAGAAGGCAGAGGATGAGTGGCCTTGAACTCAGAGAAAGTCAGAAGCACAAAGTCTTTAAGAGTGAACGCAGGTGGGTTTTGTCCTGACAAGTGACGTTTTAATCAGGATAACAAATGCGAGTGCATGCAGTTTTGTCTCAGGATGGTGAGAGTTGAGCAGATTTCTCTCTGCAAGCCAACCATTTGTCCTTATGAGCAGAAGTGGGTGTTCAGACGTGATTCAGGAGTGTGTGGGACCTAACACCCTCCTTTAACTCTCGAGTGAGCAGTAGTTGCCTATAGTCAGGAAGTGGTTCTCACGGTGGGGGTGGGGAGTGTATCCCTCTGTGTGTGTGTGTGTGTGTGTGTGTGTGTGTGTGTGTGTGTGTGTGTGTGTGTGTGTGTGTGTGTGTGTGTGTGTGTGTGTGTGTGTGTGTGTGTGTGTGTGTGTGTGTGTGTGTGTGTGTGTGTGTGTGTGTGTGTGTGTGTGTGTATTTGATAATGTCACAACTGAGTGACAGGAAATGAAGAGTGAGGGATGGGTGCCAGCCGTGATGCTAAACCATACTAGAATTCTTAGACTGATCTCCCAAGCTCTAAAAGCCAACAGTCCTGAGCTTAGGAAATCCTGGTGCAGTGAGGGCAGGGTTCAGTTACTTGTTGAGATTTTTATTGTTTTTCCTTGAAGAACCTCTTGGGGGGTGGCGGTGGGGTGAGGCTGGGAAATAAAAGCCCAGTAAACAGAGGCTTTGGCAGTGTCAGTCTCCCAGAAGCAGCTCTACCTGGATATGGGTGTTGTTGTTTGAGATGCTTTCTTCCATGATGTTTCAGACACAGGCATGAAGAGACACCTGTGAGGGGAACTTAGAGTACTTTCCCTAGTTCAAATATGCAGTTTATTTTGAGAGACAGAGAGACACATATACACAGAGACACAGAGACAGCTCAGAAGAGAGGACAGAGACACCGAGAGAGCATAAGAGAGAAAGTGAGGGAAAGACAGAAAGAGAAAGGGAGAGAAACTAGGGGGGGGGTGATCAATCTTTGCTTCAGAAGAGAATTATAGAGACAAAGGCCCCGATGTGCCATTTAGTCTCAATTATTCACAGTTCTCAATGCTGTTACCCTGGCTGGCTCTCATAAATGGCATTCATCTTTTATCCTCTTGAGAGCTGATTGCATTATTCTTTACTTGTATGGAAAAGGTCTTACTGCCTCCAGGAAAATGGTGACATATTAATTTTGGCTTCACCTGTGAACTCTCAGGCGACGAGGCACCTCTCTGTTGCCACTCGACCCCTGGTTTTCCTTAATGGAGAATGTGTGCACAGAAGAATGTAGGAAAATTGGGGGCGGGGAGAGAAAATCATTCGGAAGTCAGAACATGCGATCCTTAAAGTGCTTTAGCAGTCATTCGTTCTGACCTTTTTATAAGCAGACACTTCCAACTTGAAGGAGATTCTAGCTAGCCTGGTATTTGCATTCCCCAACTTTGGACAAGTACAAGAGATTTGTAGGCAACCTCTGAACAATAAAATAAAACTAGCCTGAACTTGTCAGATCTGGAGGAAACCATCTAAAGGTGTTCATTGAAGGAGGAGGAGAAAGAATGTGCTATGGTATAGTAAAAGAAACCTCTGTGAAAATTAGTAAAGATCATGTGAAATCATTATTTTAAAAAATCAAATAAATGCTGGATACTGGTGGCTCATGCCTGTAATCCTAGCTACTCAGAAGGCTGAGATCTAAGGATCACAGTTCAAAGCCAGCCTGAGTGGGAAAGTCCATGAGACTCTTATCTCCAATAAACCACCAGAAAACCAGAAGTGGCGTTGTGGCTCAAGTGCTAGGGTGCTAGCCTTGAGCTGAAGAGCTGAGGGCCAGCACCCAGGCCCAGAGTTCAAGCCCCATGACCGACAAACAAAAAAAACCTCAAATGAATTAAAAAAATAAAAATTATGGCAAATGTATTTGGGGAGAGGAGGAGAGAAGAGAGGAGGGGAGGGGAAGAAAGAAAAAGAGAGGAGTTAAGGAGAGAGAAGAGCCTGCTTACCCCTTCTGATGTGATGTTTATAGCCCAGACAAAGTTTCATCAGGAACTGAGCATGCTGCTGACTTGATCTTGAACTTCAAGCCTCTGGAAAATCAATTTCTGCTAGGGTAAGCCAAAAATCAAGAAAATAAAATAAAATACCCGATTAGCATCTAGATGTATGCAAGAATTCAGGTAAAGATGTGCTGGGGAATTTCATTTAGATTTAATCCTACTAGCATAGGCACAGAGTAGGCACTATGTTGAATGAGTAAATCAAAGGAATTGGTACATGGTAAGCATTGTTGATGAGTGAGGGAAGGAGAGGCAAGCAAGCATAGAGAGGGAGATGACAGTACTTTCATACTCTTTCCCCAACAAAGTTAGTATAGGAATAGTGATATTAGATCTGTATTCAGCTCACACAAAAGAACATCTTAAACACATTGCCTCAAGTCAAGGCTAGGTTTGTTTTTTATATATCTTTGTCAAAAGAGACACAAAATAGATTCTCTATGTGTATGCATTTAATCCATTTTCCAGGCAGCAAGATAAAGGAAAGGCAAACATTGTTGAGTGTATTCTATTTTGTTTTTTTTAATCAACAAAACCATGTCTTTTCCCCCAACCTCACCCAGTAGCTTTTTATTTATGTCCTGTTGGCCGGAACAGAGTCACATGTTCAATCCTAGCTGCAAGGGAGTCTGGGAAAGATCCTTGTTCGCCATCATGGCAAACAATCTGGTTCTGATTCTAAACACAACGAGGACAGTGATGAAGGTTATTTAGATATCTAAAAGAGCCCATTAAAATGGAAGGGAGTAAGAGCCATCAGAGGGAAGTAAGTTGCCTGGTCCTTTCCAGGGAAATTTGAATCCAGGAGGGATTCTTGTTCTGGTCCATCTGACTTGCTTGAAATCAGCATGCAGAGTAGCATGGAGCACTGGCAAAACAATGTCTTTTATTACCACCCGAGAAATGGGGCTCTGATCTCTGCTAAAGCTCTCGAGGTAGGAGCCAGAACATCATCAAGAGTCAGAGATACCCGTGCCAAGTGAGACAAAAAAGAATCCAGTGGCGTCTGTTCTGGTCTGCTTTTTTTTTTTTTCATGATGACACCAGTACTTACCAGAGACTTGCTATATTTAGCTGAAGAAAAAATAAACGAGCATTGTGCCAAAGCCAAGTGAAGCAATGCCAGATAAAGGTTGAGTTTTTCTGAGTTCAGGAGGCAACCCAGCCAGCGAGAGAAAGAGTCAGGGCACATGATCAATGAGGACTGTTTGATGGGTAATATTGATCAGAAGGGAAACTGACAACGTGTAGGTGGCATTAGATGAGGGTCACTGGGAAGAGATAACGTGTTTGGATAGATGATTGGCTAAAGTCTAACAATCATCCTGCTTACCCAGGAGGATGCTTAGTGGATGGAAAGAACTCAAATTGGAGGAGATTTAGAAGTCTTTAGTGTGAAAGGAAACCATTGGGGCTAGGAAAGGGGTGTGGAATTCAGATTTAGATCATAGAGAGAACACCCTGGCTCTGATCTGATAGCCCCAAGCCAGGCTACTAGCATTCAAGATGGAGAGAATGAATTAATTTGAAGAAAATTTAGAATATAGGATCCACAGAACTTGAGGATGGATTGGAGGTGAGATGTAGGTGGGTTTGAATCCTGACTTTGTAGTCTTGGGGCATTGGGTAAATCTGTAGTGTCTCTGTACCTTGGTTTTTCTTGTCTCCCTGGAATGAGATTGTGACTACTCCACACAATGGTTATGGAATTAAATGAGATAATGTGCATCAAATTCTCAACATGGGTTATGGCATTTGGGAGCTATTGAGAACCATCAACAGCCTTCCATTATTTTAGGTATCCTTTGCTCTTTCCTTGGCTCTTTTCTAACTGTCATCTTTGGAGGACTCTTGCTGTTGTATTCAACAATAAGGATCCACTTCTCTTCTTCAAAGAAGGTCAGTTTAGCTGGGTGTCAGCTCATTCCTGTCCTGTAATCCCAGCTATTCAGGAGGCTGAGCTCTGAGTCCCAGGCAAGAAAGTCTGTGAGACTCATCTTCAATTAGCCACCAAAAAGCTGGAAGTGGAGGCAGGCATGGTTCAAGTGGTAGAGTGCTATTCTTGAGCAAAAAAGGTAAGGGGTAGTGCTGAGGGGCTGAGTCCAAGCCCCAGTACTGGCACAAAGCAAAAATCAAAGAAGGTTATGTTAACTATTTGTAAAACTCCACAATTCAGTCCAACATCTTTGAAGGACTTGAAATGATTAATATTTAATGTGATACAAGGTATACATTAATTAATTTTTAAGTTTTTGATTATAAAAGTGATATACAGAGGGGTTACCATTACACAAGTCAAGTAAAAATTTGCTTCCTTCCCTCCCTCCTTCCTTCCTTCCTTCCTTCCTTCCTCCCTCCCTCCCTCCCTCCCTCCCTCCCTCCCTCCTTCCCTTCCATTCCTCCCATTCCTCCCAATCCTTCCTTTCCTCCCCTCCCTTCCCTCCCTCCCTCCCTCCCTCCCTTCCTTCCTTCCTTCCTTCCTTCCTTCCTTCCTTCCTTCCTTCCTTCCTTCCTTCCTTCCTTCCTTCCTTCCTTCCTTCTTTTCACCAGTTCTGATGCTTGAACTCAGGCCCTGGCCACTGTGTCTGAGCTTCTTTTGCTCAAGGCTAGCACTCTATCACTCGAGCCACAGCACCACTTCTGGCCTTCTCTGTGTATGTGGTACTGAGGAATTGAACCCAGGTCTTCATGCATGCTAATCAAGCACTCTACCACTAAGCCATATTACTAGACAAGGATTACATTTCTTTTTGGACAATGCTACCCCTTCCCTTATGCTCTCCTAGTTTTTCCCTCCCATCCCCACCCACGAGTTGTATAGTTCATTTTCCAGAGTGTCAGTGAGTAACACTGCTGCACTTGTTCACCCTTTGTCTCTCCATTTCTGTGCCTCCCCTTATGTATACATTACATTATTATTTAATATGGTCTGTGAGACTCATATTAAAAATCACTTTGGCTAAAAGGATCTGCTCAGGGAGAGATGGATATGATTGGCTGTTCCTGTGATTGACATTTAGTGACAGTTTGACTTAATGGAACACAGAAATGTTTTACATGCAAGTTGATTTGCATATATCATGCTTTCAATTTGCCCACAGAAATTGGGCACTTAGGTGTACAATTACCCAATTAGCGGGAATCATTTCCTAATTGTGGGGGGCAAGCATGATAATTGAGCCCTCAAATGGCTAAGCACTCACAATTTGCTTCCTTTTTTTTTTTTTTAAAGGAAGGTGGTACTTTGGAGTTTCATGTCAGCATTAAAAGCTTCTGATAGCCAAGGATTCCTTTCCTAATGGAGGTGGATGTCATTTCAGTGTGGGTGGAGTGTGGCACTAGTAGCAAGGAGCGGCTGGGTCTAGAGTTTCCACAGGGGTTTTGTGGTTAGGATTTGTGGTGTTAGGATTTCTTGTTCTTGGATGTGCCACGGTGCCCTCAGGAATTCTGTGGCTAGATGCTGCTGTCTCTGCTGACTTCGGGGAATCAGCTTTGCCTGTATATGGCTAGCAAAGCCTCTCCTGCTAGCTTGTGTTTCTTCGTGATGAAGGATACTCTTGCCTGTTGGGCAGGAGTACTCTCGTTCTCCACCTGACTCATCTTCTCCCATCACTTATTGTTTCTGGCACTCTGTCTAGCCAGAAAGGAGACCCTTGGTAGAGGAATGCCATATAATATTGGACTTGGAAATTCAGATCTGACTCAGAGTCTTGTTGGGTGGGAAATTACTAGATACCCTGGTGGAGTTGCTTAACAAAATACTTTGCCACCCTCCCACCCTCCTTCCTTCCTTCTCTCCATCCCCTCCCCTCCCCTCCAAAAATCCATCAAATATGTGTGGGTGCTACAGAAAGGAAGATATATAGATAGATAATAAGTGTAGGAAACTAGTCCAAGCATCATCTGTTATCAGGTGGATACAAATAATAAAATGACAGCAAGTACTACTTTGTCCTCTTGCATGATCACAGGCACAGGTGTTGGTAAGGATATGTGGGATACTGGAATTCTTTTCAACTGACTGTGTGATTGAAAGATGGCATATTGACATTTAAAAATGGCTTGGCTGTTCCCGGAAGAGTTATACTTAGCTGCTGATCTGGCAATTCCACTTTTAGGCTTTACCCAAGAAAAATAAAAACATAAGGCTATTAAAAAAAGTATGCCCATGGATTTTTCATATACCTATTCATCATAGGACAAAACTTGAAACAGTACAAATGTTCACCAACAGGTTGAAAGGTAGACAGATAAGAGAATATCCACCCAATGGAATACTACTCAGCCAACAAAAGCAAATGAACCATGGAACCAAACAGCACCAACCCAATGATTCCACTCTGTGAGGCTTTCAAAGAGGTTCCCTGAAGAAATGACATTGAACTGACATTTCAAAGGTAATTTGGGAAATCATGCAGGACCTTTGGAATGGTAGAGATCTGTGCATATGCCAGAGGATTAGATGAAGGTCACACGGTCAGCAACATGCAAATAGAGTAGGAATGGGGAAGTGACATCATGAACTGAAGGGCAAAGACATGGTCATTCGAAAAATGTGAGCAATGTATGGGTTTTTCCTGAAACACCAGGACCAAGCTGAGATTGTTTTCTTGCCTTCGAGTTTTATCTCCCCCCCCCCGCCCCCCCCAAGTGTCTTGGTATGAGTACTAATTGGAGTCGTGTTAGCTGCAGTAACTAACAATGATGGCTTTTACCCACTAGAACTTTATTACTTGCTCATGAGCCACCTGTCACTCAGAAACCCAAACTCCTACCATCTTGTAGCTCTGCTTTCCTCTTGAACCTCTGAGTTCTCTCTGTTCTGCTGTCAATGAGGGGGGAAAAGAGAGCAGATAAGGCATTCTGCTTCTCATTGACAGTGCACAACATCATGTGACTCACACCCAGTGGGTGAGAACAAGTCCTGTGACTCCCACCTTCTTGGCAAGGGATGCTGGGACACTGAGCCCTGAGAGGAGGGAATTCTCCCTGGTGGTAGCTCTGAACTCTGCAAAGACAGAAAGAACCACATTCAGCCGCCATGCAGTCATTTATGGACCATTTCCCAGCTCTCTGTGAGCATCGCCTTTTCGCTTCCAGTTTTCTACCCAGTCGGCACTTATTTCATTGTGCTTTATGGAAAGGCTTCTGTGCCCAGCCAGCCGGGCTCACCATGGGAGCTCTGAGGTTCACAAATCACAGCTCACAGACACTCCATCATCCGGAAAACGAGGAAGGACTGCCAGAACGCCAAACAGCTCATCAAACAGTTGGACTTCAGGTGGCCAAGAGAAAAAGGAGAAGCGAGACTACAGAAATCAAAAAGCCAAGAAAGCAGCCTTCCTGCCTTCGCTACGAAAAGCTCACCTCCACTGACAGAAAAGTCACATTTCCTCATGGGGAAATGGAGCCAGGTCACTTGAGGGGAGATGGGGGAGAGCTGTGGAAGAGGTGATGTGCATCAAGATGCATTGTCCTCATCAACTGATAAGCTGAATTGCACACCCCCTTTGTACAGCTACTTAAAGATAATGAAACATTATTAATAATAATAGAGCACATCCTTAAAGCAATTTGCTTTCTCCCTCTTCCAACATCCTGCTCTCCAGAGAAGGGGAACAAGAAAAAAAATCACTTTTTCCTGTTTGATTTTGTTCCACTCTCAGCTTGAATCATAGATTTTTTTCCCCCTGTGTTTCCAAACTCAGAGAAGTGGGGGCATTAAATTTTTTCCCCCCGGTATGATGAATCTATTGCCACTGTACAGATGACTGCTGGTAACTATGTTTCATAAAACCTGCTGCTCGGCCATCCTTATCATTAAATCCCACTCAAGATAAATAGGCTTCATTTCAGCTACAGCCATTTGTTCTTGGTAAGGAGCCACTGGATGGCATGAAATATTAAATGACAAGGGTTAATTCTGTTCTCAGTTTCCATTGAATTCCTCGTAGGGCTGCACAACAGGTCACCATGTCAGGCCGCAGATAATAGCCCATGCTGACTTTGACTGGAAAGGTTGTTTGTTTTTGGTACCCAGGCTGTGGTGATGGATCTGGCTTTTGCAATGGGCAAACCAAACGGACTTGTGTTGCCAATGAGAGAAATTGAGGTCATGATCATCCTGGGGCTGTGTGGCCTTTGTGGGTGTTGGAAATTTTTGCCTCTCGTAACAGATGCATCTCCATTGTATCTCTGAACACTGGCCTTTCACGTTGATCTTCAATCTCTCTCTGCTTCTTACCCACAACTGTTTGTGTAAATTGAAAAGTGTCGTTGCTTTCAATTAGGTGGATGCTGCATTCATATGTTCAATAGTCACCCTCAAGCCACCTTCGCTTATTACAGCGCATTATGGGATGCATTGGTAATGAACAGAGGTACTTTACTTAAAGATCTCCCCATAAATCAGCTGGGCATGGGGGAGGAGAGTCATTGTTTATTTATGAGCTCTGTGAAAGAGATGATACCGAGCAGACCTCACATATCCTACTGTTCCACAAACACTATGAAACATTGATTATATGTGTGCCATTAAGTTTATGCCTTCATGTCTCTGAAATATTATTCACCTCCCTTCAGAATGAAACCCTCTGAACGGTGCTTTAAATATAAGAATAGAAAGATGTGGAGAGACAGAGAGAAAGAGACAGAAAGACAGAGAAGGGGGGGAGAGGGAGAGAGAGGAGAGTAAAGTTTGTTTGGGAAGGGATTGAATTTTCTTTCTTTGTGTGGAAGGCACACAAGAAGAGTGTGGTGGCTCCTGCCTGTAACCCTAGCTACTCAAGAGGCAGAGACCTGGCAAATCAAGTTTCGAAGCCAGTCCAGGAAAATTAAAAAGTCCCTCAGATTCCATCTCCAGTTAATCAGCAACATGCTGAACTAATCATGCAGCTCAAGTGATAGAGCACCAATCACAAGTGGAAACAGTGGAGAGAGATTATGAGTCCTGAGTTCAAGCCCTACTATCACACCTCCTCCTCTTCCCCCCAAAAGTTACAGTATGTTGTAAATTGGTTTGGTGGCTCACACCTGTAACCCTAGCTATCCCAGAGGCTAAGATTGGGAGGATCATAGTTTGAGGACAGCAGGAGAAAAAGGTTCATAAACCCACCATCTCAGTGGGAGAAATGGAGTGCAGGGACATGTGCCTGTTTCTCAGTTATGACAGGGAACTTAAATGAGGAAGATTGTAGTCTAGGCCTGCTTGGACAAAAAGCAAGACCCTACTTCAAAAATAATCAGTGTAAAAAAAAAAAAGGCTAGAAATGTGGATCAGCAATAGAGCACTTGCCTGGCCAGGGTGGGGCCCTGAGTTCAAACCCCTGAAAAACACACACACACTCACACACACACACACACACACACACAGACACACACACACACACACACACTCCCTCCCTCCCTCCCTCCCTCCCTCCCTCCCTCCCTCCTTCCCTCCCTCCCTCCCTCTCCTCATGTATTTCCCACAGCCCAGGCTCCTGGCAAGTACAAGTTTACAGTATTTCACTGGCACCTTGTCTCAGAAACAATTCAAGTCCTTTAGAGGACATAAGATGAAAGACATGGAAGACACCTCTTTACAATTGCTCACAAAATTATAGTAAATGGGAAACAAGGTACTGTCAGAGCTTTGCTAAGATTCTACTGGGAGCTGTGACTTTAGCATTTGCTGGTCAAAGAGAGAGCTTTAATACATAAGTGGCTTGATATCACATTTACTGGGCCTCTATGAAATCTTCAAACCTCTGTATCTCATTATCTACCTGTAGAGGGTGAGATGCGCCGAACCCAGGAGAGGAGAAAAGGGCTCAAGACAACCTGGCTCATTGCCCTGTAGAATGAAGCTTCACGGATGAGCCAGGCAGAGGACGAGTTAGTGTGTACACCCGAACCATGGCTCAGCCACTACCTGAGAACCTTATTCCTAGAAGGTTATTAGCACTTTCCATTGGGAAACTGAAGAAACAAAAGGTTGTTGCCATTCCTGCTCTGGGCTTGGGTTTTGTACTAAGATGATGGACAGATAGATGTAAGTAATAATCAAATCCATTGAAATGGCACCCAACAGGATAGCTGTGGAGGTGGAATTGTAAATAAGTACGTGATAACACAGTGAAACAAAAATAAAATTCATCAGAATAACAGCATCCCGAGTGCTTATGATGGGCCCTGTGCTAAGTATTTTGTTTTATTATTATTATGTTTATTTAGCAACTTTGATAATTTATTGGATGTTTTTATTAAGTAATATCTATTTGGATGGATGTTTTAAATTCAACACTTCCCCTCTCTCCCTCTCTCTCATTCACCCTCTGTATATAGCTCTCTTCTCCAACAAGTTGTGCTAAGTATTGTATAAGCTGTTTTTTTTTTTTTAACCAGTTACGGTGGTATTATGGAGAACAGGTGATTGGGTTTGATAAGATGTTGGCTGACAAGAGATGACATTTGCATAGGTGCTCAGGCATCCGTGGCTCACTCTTACAGCTCTAGCTACTCAGGAGGCTGAGATGGGAGGGTTGTGGTTCGAAGCCAGCCTCAAGAGACAAATCTGAGAGACTCTTATCTTCAGTTAACCAGCAAAGAGCTAGAAGTGGAGCTGTGGCTCAAGTGGAAGAGTGTCAGCCACGAGTGAAAAAGCCAAAGGAGAGTGTAAGTCCTGAAGTTCAAGCCCCAGTATTGGCACAGCAAACCAACAACATTCTCCCGGTAGACAAAGGGTGAAGAAAGATGAACTTATTAATGCTTCAGGGTACAAAGTCAACATGGAAATATAAATTGTGATTCTACATGCTGTCTAAAAAGAAATTTAAGCACGATCTCACACAGTATCAGAAAGAATCACATACTTAGAAATACATTTAATCAAGGACGTGGGGAGGAACTGCTTCAAAACTGAAAGTAACAAAACACTGGTGAAAACTTAAACCCACACGCAATGACATCTCTTGGTTTTTTTTGGGGTGGGGGTGGGGGTGAGAGAATGTAATAATTAATAGTGTTAAAATATCCACAGTACCCTAAGCGATCTACAGATTCAATGTAAACTCCTATAAAAATGTTAATGGCATAAAAAAGAAATAGAATCCTAAATTTCATACAGAGGCAACAAAGGATCTCTAATAGCCGAGGCTGTTTTGAATAGGAAGAACAAAGCCGGAGTCAGGACACTAGATGGTTTCCGAATGCATCACGGAGCTGCAGCAATCAAGACAGTAATGACACTGGCACAGAAACAGACATAAAGACCAGTGGCCAGAATAGCGAGTCCAGAAATAAACCCTGGCAGATATGGTCAGCTGATTATTTTCAACAAGGGTGTCTGGAATGGAGAATTGTGGTGGGGGGGGGGACGGTCACTTCTGCCACAGTATTGGGAAGAAGTGGATATCTACCTGGAAGAGATTTCAAATGAACCCTTATCTAACACCATGGCGAAGTGTAGACAGAAGACACAATCATAAGACGGGAAATCATAAAACTCCTAGGCAAAAGCTGCAGGGGAGGGGGGAGGGGCTTCTTGAGACTGATATTGGCCAAGATTTCCATAAATATGACTAGAATGCATAGGAAACCTGGACAGAGAGATAAACTAGAAAGTTGTTAAATTAAAAAATAAAATACTCGGGGCTGGGAAGGTGGCTCAGTGGTAGAGTGCTTGCCTTGCATGTCTGAGGCCCTGGGTTCGATTCCTCAGTACCACATAAGCAAAAAGAAAAAAGCCGGAAGTGGCGCTGTGGCTCAAGTGGTAGAGCGCTAGCCTTGAGCTGAAGAGCTGAGGGACAGCACCCAGGCCCAGAGTTCAGGCCCCACGACCAGACCAAAAAAAAAAAAAAATACTCTCTAGCAAAGGAGATGATCAAAATGATAAGATATTCTAAAACATTTGCAAGCATGTATTTGATAGAGTTAATATCTTGTGTGTGTGTATGTATGTATGTATGTATGTGTGTGTGCGCGCGCACATCAAGCTTGGATCTTGAACTCGGGGCCTGGGCACTGTTCCCTGAACATTTTTGCTCAAGGCTAGCACACTCCTACTTGAGCTACACCTCCTCTTTTCTATTGGAGATGAAAGAGAGGAGGGAGAAGAGAGAAAAGGACGTAGGAGAGAGAGAGAGGGGAAAGGGAGGGAGAGGGGAGAAAACAAGAACAGTGATTGTCATTTGTTTTCCTGTGAAGGGAGGTGATTCGGGTTCCTGTTGTGAATTTTTCCCCCTGACCTTACATAAGGCAGTGCTTGGAATGCCAATCAGTAAATCAGAACAAGTCCTGTAACTGCTGTGATTCCTGGTGAGGAGGACACACACACACAGTGACCTGTCATAAATGCCATGAAAATTGAAGGATGCGTTATGAAGATGTTACATCCATCGCCTTGCTTTAGCTGTCAGGTAGATTCTGAGAAGCCGGACATAGGAAGTTGGTCTAGGGAGGTAATTCCCAGAGCAGCAGTACAAATGCGCCTCAGGAATTTGAGTTACTTTTTTTATTCTTAGTGATGAGGTGAAAGACATAGCCTGGTCTCTAATAGACTTTCTGTCTCTCTATTACTAGAAATCCCTGTTGGCTAGCCACAGAACCCCAGGGGATTTGGGGTGGGCAGAAGAGTTGATCGCAATCTTTCTTAACTTCCTGGGGCTCTGAAGTCAGAGCTTCATAGTTCCACTCTATCAAGTACCATCCCATAACTCTTTTCAAACTTATTTGAGCCTCGCTGTTTTTCTACCTATAAAATAAGTTTGAAGCTGGTGCTTGGTGGCTCACGCCTGTCATCCTAGTTACTCAGGAGGCTGAGATCTGAGGATCAGTGTTCAAAGTCAATCTGGGCAGGAAAGCCAGGGGACTCTTATCTCCAACGAACCACCAGAAAATCAGAGATGGAGCTATGGTACAAGTGGTAGAACACAAGCCTTGAGCAAAAAAGCTCAGGGAGTGCCCTGAGTTTAAGGTTGGGTCTGACACAAAGGAAAACAAAACAAAAACAGTTGTATAGTGTCTATACAAAGTGGCATTGGAAAGATCACAGGACAGCGGGTAGATAGCTTGATACCTGGCTCCTAGTATACAATTGATCAGTGTTAACTGTTGTTATCTGACTCTGACTCTAGGCCCTTTAGAAAGAAAAAGAGACAGGGATAAAAGGAGATAGATGATCAGGGATGAAAAACGGCAGGGGGATATGAAAGGAGATCTAGACAAGCATGAACATGATTGAAATACATTATACCCACAGATGAAAATAGGACACTGAAATCCATTGGAACTGATTTAAAAAGGGAAGGCATAAGAGATGAGGGAGAGTGCCATGGGATGGACTTCAGTGGGGGTACATTCTATGCAGTGCACCACACTTGTAACTCTAGCTACTCCTGAGGCTGAGATATGGAGGATTGGGGTTCGAAATCAAAACTCCTTTAGACTCCAATTAACCAGTAAAAATACAGCGTTGGAGGCATGGCTGAAGTGATAGAGTACCAAGTTGTGCAAGCCAGCAGAGCTATTGTAAGGCCCTGCATTTAAGTCCTAGTATTGACTGTCTCCCCCGTCCCCCCACCCCTGCAAACCTATATGCATGTATTTTTCAAATAAAGAAGAATATAGTAGCAGCTCTCCTTGGTCTCAGGTCAGGGTATTACAGTGGTCTGAGCATTCTTTGAGATTAGATGAGGCTCTGATTACTGCTGGTCTCTTTTTCTCAGATATCCAGCACCACCATGTTTTACATCTGAAGTGTTCCCTCAGGCCGGTGGGTCGCTCTGTGGTCCCCCTGGTGGAGTAGTGCTCTGAAGTGGGGTTTTAGGGTGGGGAATGATGTGAGCATTGAAGGCTCTGACTTCACCGCTGGGTTCATTATTTGATGGGCTGTCTGGGCGATAGAAGCTTAGGAGCTGGGTCCTGGTGGAAGGGAGTATGTATTTTGGGGTGAGGGGTGGGAAGCGTTCATCTTCAGTCTGCAATGCCTGACTCTCCCCCCCTTCTCTTTGCTTCCCAGAAGCTGGAAAACCAGTTTCTCCAGGCCCTCACATCCTTCCACATGCTGTGTCTCACCATTGCCCTGAAACCACGGAGCCCAGTGACCACAGTGGAAACCTCTGAAATGGTGAGTCCGAAACAAAGCTTGCTTTCTCTGAAGTTGATCTGCCCAGAGATTTGTCACCGCGATGGGAAGTTGCCTAGCACAGACCTGAAAGGCGTCAGGCTAAGTCTTGTGGGAAAGCTGTAAAGGTGAGCAATAATATAGTCTAATCTAAAACAATGGCTTGATCAGAAACATCCCACCCAAACTTCCCTCCTCAGACTGGCACTGCCCATGCATCCACATCCTCTCGGCTCTTTCCGGAAACACAGGATTTACTTGGCACAGGTTCAACTGCTTTGAAGACTACTCAGGGTGAAAGCTCAGTGTCCAGAGTATATTTTAGGCTCCATTGATTTTTTCCCCCTTGTTCAGAGACAAAAGCTCATTAGCATCTAGATACAAAGCATCCTTCCAGTCTGGCTGGCAGTCGACTTAATAGTGTTGATATTTTTCTTCTTCTTCTTTTTTTTATTGCCATAGAGTTTATAAGCAGTAATAAAGCTAGACTTTTTTGTTCTGCTATCTGCATTTTCCACGGCATGATAATGATAAATAGAACTTGTTGGAGATTCCCTCTTTAGAAGCTAGAGGGTTGTTTGGAGGAAGATTGATTTGGTCCCTTCTTTGGGCTGTTCTCCACAGTGGCTGAAAAGAGGATGCTTGGGGTCAAGGTGGGGGGAAGGAGGAGACGGGGTGTGGGGGAGAACTCTGAAAATGAATGAGAATGAAGACACATTTATTCTGTTTTTAACTCTTTATTAAAATGACCATAATACAACCCTTTAAATAGCATTTGAATTCAAAAGAATTCAATCTAGCAAATACTTATCAAGAGCTATGTCTGTGGCTCCATGCCACTAAGCGTACTACAGAATCTGTGGCCAGGAGATGGGCTTTTCGCTAGGTAAGAGGCCAAGGCTGGGCTCTATTTTAATGTAGTTATTTAAATTTTTTTGGGGTCCGGTCGTGAGGCCTGAACTCTGAGCATGTGCACTGTCCCTCAGCTCTTCAGCTCAAGGCTAGCGCTCTACCACTTGAGCCACAGCACCACTTCCGGCTTTTTTTTTCTTTTTGTTTATGTGGTGCTGAGGAATCGAACCCAGGGCCTCATGCATGCAAGGCAAGTGCTCTACCACTGAGCCACCTTCCCAGCCCCAGTTATTTAAATTTTTATTGATATGTTTCCATCTTTGACTGATACATGAAACGATCACCGTTAAAGGTAAGTCTCTGTAAATGTGCATCATTTCTTCATGATGAAAATATTCCATGTCCTTGGTTTCTAGCTTTTCTGAAATGTACAGTCTATACTTGCTCTCTGCAGTCACCTTCCTCTGTGGTGCTTATACTTCCTGGATGTTGACCCCCTTATTTGGCATACTGTATGCAAATATTCTTTTTTCATACTCCATTATTTTCTTCACCAGGAAGGAGCCTTTTTAGTTTAGTGTAATACCATTTAGGACTGGGGTCTAAAGAAGCAATGAAATATTAAGACACACTTTGGTAATTAATCTTCAACTCTTGTGCAAAGTGAAATTTAAGGAATACTTGTGAGCTGGGTTGGAGTTCTAGTTGGAGGCATATTTACTTTTGTTTAGACCTACAGACTCTTCCTGACACCAGTGGTTGAGGTACCACTTACACAGAATAAAATTCACAAAACTTAGATGTGTACATGTGATTAACTTTTATATCTGTATAAGCTATATATATACATGTACATATCATCTATTATTTACATCAATCAATCTACCTACCTACCTCCTTTCCATCTGTCCACACATTTATCTTGGTTGTTTTTTTTGGGGGGTCTGGTCGTGGGGCCTGAACTCTGGGCCTGGGCGCTGTCTCTCAGCTCTTCAGCTCAAGGCTAGCGCTCTACCACTTGAGCCACAATGCCACTTCTGGCTTTTTTCTTTTTGCTTATGTGGTGCTGGGGAATCGAACCCAGGGCCTCATGCATGCAAGGCAAGCACTCTACCACTGAGCTACCTTCCCAGACCCACAATTTTTATCTTGAATTCAAGATGTGTTTCCTTCAAATCAGAAAGGTCATGAATTTTCTTCCCCAGATGCAAACACTTCCAGCTTCTTCACTCTGGGCTGTTTTTTGACTGTTCTTGAACTTCACATAAAGGGAGTCCTGCAGTGTTCCATCTTCTTCTCCTTCATCCATTTTAGCCTTTTGTGTCTGTAGCTGATGCCTTTTTGTTGTTGAGAATGATTGCTCTGGCTTCTGTTAGTTTCCCCACTGACCTTTTAATGGACATTGAGGTTATTGACTGGCTTTTGTCTATCATGAGCATTCAGGTGCAGGGTCTTTGCACAGATAGACCTACACATTTCTCTTAACTAGAAGCATGCAGTTGCTAGATGGCAGGATGTGTATGCACAGGGCCTTTGCCATGGAGTTGTTTCCCTTGGTAGCTACTGTGCTGCATAGCACCCTTAAGACTAGAAGCCGGGTCTCCGCTGGTTCTCAGAATCTATGGCACTCTCTGAAGTCAAATAGACTTCCAAAGTAGCTTTGTGGAGACAGGTGATGCCTAGGAATCTCAGGTTTTTCATCTCTAGAACCACGATTAGCAGCTGCCTTTGCAGAGACTATGTATACACCACTGCAGTGTGTAGGAACCGCCATTACAATAATGACCTCATGCTCACCAGTCTGCCAAGGGGATCACTGCAGACAACGTGTCCCAAGATGCCATGTGATGCCACTTGACCTTCATTTCAAGGACATCAAGGGTGCGCAGATTATGAAACAATGAATCTCACAGCCAATTTTCTTGCCCATTTTCTTGAATCTCAGTCTTACCAAGCCAACAATCTCAGCTTAGTGTTCGACTATGTTTGTGACGTCTCCAATCCTTGTGAGTATCCATTTTTTAAAAATAGACCAGGACACAGGCTTGTAGCTGTGAGTAGGCATCCATCTGTGGAAATAATTTTTAAAAAAAGTCTTCATTTTTCTTTTTGAATTTTTGTTTTACTGTTAACAGAAGTGATGGCAAGTCATTCTGAGAGTATTTATAGTATGATGTCATATTTTAATCATTCACATGTAAAGTGAGTTATCTGAAAGGTTAATAATAATGAGATATGAGTGTAAAATTAGAACATCAAGGGAGGGCAGTCCTTGATGGGGTAGTGAGGAAAAGCGAAGAACACTTGAGGGGCAAAGAGGCTTGAAGTGTCTCTCTCTCCCCTCTCCCCCTCTCCCCCTCTTTCCTCCCTCTCTCTCACACATACACATACACACATATACATATAGCAAAATGAAGCCCACCAAAGTGGGGGAGACAGAGAGGGGAGCAGAAATATAAGGGTAAACTTGTTAAAAGTACACTGTTTGCATGTACGTAAGCATACAGTGAAACCCTCTCATGTTACTAATATACACTGATTTGAGACATATTATAAATATGTATTATTAACATACTTTTACAAGGTATACTTACGTTTATATAAAATATAAATATATAAAACATAATATATAAATATTAAATATATAATAGAAATATAAAATATATTTATAGCAACACATATAAATATGTTTGTGTAAATAAGAATACAATATTTATAATATAAATATATCTTTTAAATGATGGTTCAGGGGGAACCCAGAAGTAGCACAGATAAGAGTGACTTTATACCTAAGGTTTGGAAAGTATTGTTTCTCTGGAATGTCTGAGCTGAGATTTTTAAATGCTGCTTTATGGATAGTGGGATGGTGATGTTTGCAATTGAATATTTTCAGATCTGAACTTGACACTAGTGCTTCTTAGTTAATGAAGCAAGTTACAACCTGAACCTCATGCTAGGATCTGGGCTAGATTTCAGCTTCGTGACTCCTGTTCTTTCCAGGTTGTAATTAATCCTGGAGGTGACTGGGCATCTTTTCCTCTCTAATTACACAGCCAATCTTTATTTATTGATACAAAAACAAGACATGCAGATACACACAAATTGGAAAGGAATTACTTTAAAATCCATCACCCAGGGATTATTATCACTTGGGTTTTGGCATATTCATCCATTTATCCATCCATCTACTCATTCATATATTCATCATTCATCCATCCATTTATTCATCCATCCACCCACTTATTCATGTATTCATTCATATATACATCCACTTAGCATTCATTTATTCATCTATCCATTATCCATTCATTCACTAATTCATGCATCCATCATCCATCAGTCATCATCCATGCATTCCTTCAGTTGAGAACTAATTTACTCAAGGATTCACTAAGAAACCATTAATTTCCTTGACAGATATTGATTAACCATCTATCATATGTCTGCCACCATCTTAGGTGCCAAGCATACAGAAGTCTGCAAACAGGCAAAGCATGCTTTCCTTCAAATGCATTCACTTGCATTCTTTTTCTATGCAAATGCATTCCTTGAAAGTTTACTTCTAAGAATATTATAAACAACTGTCTAGGCTAATTCATAATTTTATATCATTCATTCACTCTGGTATTTATGCACTGTCTTATTGAAGTGTGATTGTGTAGAATTATTTACCAGATTTCCAGTTTTGGACTTAGGGTTGGCTTTTCCTTTGTCCAGTAGGAATGGATATTGTAGATGTACAAGGCTTCACTTCTAGGTACGACACTTCTGTCCAATTCCAGTTTCACTGCTGACCACTGTGGGGTCATAGTCCAACACTTTAACCAATTTGAACTACTCCATCCTCATCTGTTCAAGGACACAGTACAATAATCTCACTCTGTTTCTTCAAGGAGTATACAGCTTGGCTGATTGGCAAGAATACATTAAATAGTATCTGACAATATTAGCTATGATCATGCTGTCAATAATGATTCTCCCTCACGTTTTTACTGCTTCTATTTCCCTATGTGGACAATGGATTGGGTTTGATTCATGTTTATATTGCTGCCCTTATCTCCTCCCCAGTGACTTAGATGAAGTAATGGAGGGAAATGAATTGATAGGATCCATGGATGTTGAGTAAATTATGAAACAGATGGAATGATTATTTAGATAAATGAAGTCACAGGTTCCTAATAAGGAGCTGGGGTCTGATTGAGCTGTGTACTACAAGTCATTGGCTTGTGATGGCTGTGGGAAAGTCCTGGTCAGTCAAGAGTAGTCAGGGCTAGAGCTGTGCCATCGTATGTTGACTATCTCATGTAGACGCCATATCCAACCCCACAGGGGCCCTAGGCATAGGCAGGGGAGGGCACAGGCTGCTTACCCTTTGCCTTGGGATTTTAATGACACAGAACACAATGCTTTATAGTTCCCAGAAATGGGACTTTGGTGAACTGGATGGGGTCCAGTCTAAGACAAGCCTGATGGTGACAACTCTGACCTTCTAGGAAAACAAAACAAAACAGTAAAGAGCTTCTGGAATAAACTTCCTTAGTAGACATCTCATTAACCAATGGATGAATCAGTGCTAATTGTTTTACTCAAGAAGAATTGGATTCAAATAATGATTCTGTGAATTATTAGCTTGTGACGTTGATAAAATAGCCTCCCATGACTTTCCTTTCCTTTTTTGGAAAATAGGGGCAGGGGTGGGTTCCTACTGACTACACATTTAAGGAGGGGCATGAGGGGAGTAAATGTGCAGCCAGCATAGTGACTACTTTCTGTTGTTTTGGAGACCTGGGGCAGAAGTTGGAGGCGGGATCCGGGCCTTGTTTATCTTCTGTCTACCGGAAGTCAAGGATGGCAGCTTCCTGTCGACTGATAAGGCCCTGGCATCATGGAAGCTTCTCCTGTGCATCACTCTGCTAATACATACCGCAAAAATGGACCAGCCAAACTTGTGGGCGCTGCGTTCACTCCCCTCAGGCCTCTGGTCTCATCCTAGGGAGGGTTGTGAGTTAGTCCTTATGAATAGAAGAGTACATCGAAGCCTAGAACCAGATGCAGATGTCTCAGTCTGGATTCTGATCAACCCTTTGTACCTAGATTGACCATAGCCCTGAGGTCAATCGGACTAGGCTGGGAGCTTAGTCATGTCGGTTCACCTCTCATTCTGGAAGACATAGCCTAATATAGGTGGTCATTAAATAGTAGTTAGGGAAAGCTTCATGGTTTCATTTATTTTCTTTTGTTTTTTTTTTTTATTTCTTTTTGGTGGTACTGGGATAGGGAGTAAGGGCTTCACACTTACCAGGCAGGTGCTCTACTACCAGTTGAATTATGTCTCTAGGCCTTCTGCTGTGGTTATGATTATTTTTTAAAACTAAGGTCTTGCTTTTTTGCCTTACCTGGACCTTGATATTCCTGTTTATGCTCCCCTTGTAACTGGGATGATAGGCTACATACTACTGCATCCATCTTTTATTTAAAATTGGTTTTGAGATGAGATCTTGAGAAATTTTTTTCCAGGGCTGGCTTTGAACCATGATCTTCTGATCTCAGCCTTAGGAGTAGCTTGGCATATAGGTGTGAACCACTACTCTGGCTCATTTATTCATAGAATGTGAGGTCTCTTCTGCATGTTCAGCACTGACTGTCTAGTGCTTGGTAGGCTTTCAATCATGCTGGGTGAATTAATGAATGAGACAGGGAAGAAGACATAGCCTTACTTCTCGGGATGTTAGCACAGTATATGAGCAGACAACCAGACCACACAAAGGAAATGCTGTTCCCTGGCCAGGCCTACTGGTGACTGATCTGCTCTTGGCACAGACTCCACAGCGGGCCTTACCCCTGTCTTGATGGATCATCATCTTTGTGACAAACAGGAAGGAAAATCACTGTGGCACAGGGCCTTGTCATTCTGCACGCCTCCGTCTTTGATGGATGCTCTCCATTTATGGAGTTGTCGGTGGAGACCTACAGGCGGTGATTGCCATCCGGGCATCCCCCAGAGCAAGCTCATCATTGTGTAGCAACTCCTGTGATTTCTACTGCTCTCCGTTCATCTTCCTCTCACAGGGCTGAGGAAAGAGCAGGCTTATTCTTCACTTCAAGGCAGAGAGAGAGAGATCTCCTAATTGCTCTTTTTTTAATCATCTGTAGCTGTTGGTAGGAGGTAGGTAAGAGCGATTCCCCTCAAATGGGCAGGGATGTGTAACTATAAGAACTTTCAAACTTCTGGTGGGAACTTTCCATGTGATTTAGCAGAGCCGGGATGATACATATTCAGTAACCCAGAAGTTGGAGCTGTTAAGAATTCACCCTGGGAACTGCATGCATTTATGTATCGGGATACATTCATGAGTCACTAAGATCTGAAGAGCATTTTTCAGAATAGCTCAGACCACCAGCACAATAATGTATACTTTACAATATGGACTATTTATATGTTAGACTGTTAAATAGAAATGAAAATGAGGTAGCCAACAGCCCAGATGAGAGAGAGAGAGAGAGAGAGAGAGAGAGAGAGAGAGAGAGAGAGAGAGAGAGAGAGAGAGAGAGAGAGAGAGAGAGAGAGAGAGAGAGAGAGAGAGAGAGAGAGAGAGAGAGAGACTAATTACAAATAAGCATCTCATGGGTATTACTGCCAGGGGCTGACTTTGAACTACGATACTCAGATCTCAGCCTCCTGAGTAGAAAGGATGAAAGGACCAGCTTCACATGACTTTATCCACCCACTGTTAAAATAAGAAATGACAAGCCAAAGAGAACACAGAGTTGGGTCTTGTCCAGTGAAATTCAAAAATAGAGAAATAGAATATATATTTTAGTATATAGGATGGGGACAAGGGAAGAATATCGGAAGGAAGAAGAGGAGGGGGAGGAAGAAGTAGAAGAGGAGAAAGAAGAAGGAGGAGGAGGAAGAGGAGAAGAAAAATGAGTCCAAATTCTGACCCTAAACCCACTTACCTGGGAGCAGGCAACAATTTAGATGTGTCAGTTTCCCTCATCTTTAATTTGGGGGTGTTAATAACCCTCATCCTGCTGACCCCGGATACTCTTTGAGCATCAAGGGAAGAGGGGCAGCTCACTCCTTGCAGAACCTAGGTCCCAACCACCTCTTCCATGGGTATCAGCTGTGTTCTCTTAGGGGCTGTTAAGATCCAGGCCATTGTTCCATTATTTACATGCACGCACATGCACACGCACACACAACACGTATATGTGCATACATACACACACACTCCTTGGCTTATTATGGTGTTACCTCTCAACCTATTGTAGGTTGAAAATGTCAGAAGGAAAAAAATACATCTAGTAGCTCTACATCATGAGCCATCCCAGCGGAGTCTAACAGAGCCTAAATGTGACATGTATTAGAACACTTCTCTGTGTGCGACTGGACATGGGTGATGGGGGGCGGGGGAGTGTCCATCTCGGAAAAGCTCAGTAGCCAAAATGCAGAGCACTGTTTCTACCAAGAGACTTGTACTTCTGTAACATTGTCAAGTTGAAAATCAAGGCATCATAAAGCCGGGACCCCCTGCTGGAATGGATACCCACACACATCCTGATGTACATGTATCTATTCAGCAAAGATAATATAGGTTTTAATATATTAAACTCTAGGTAGCATGATCAGCAATGATTAGTTGAATGAATGTATTGTGTCTAGGAGACAAATGTGAGCCTACACACACCTGTAAGCATGCAGATATTCAGTTGTATACATACATGTAAGCTTGCATATGTACACTTGTCTGTGAATGCCTGTGTATTGCCTCTCTTTAGCCTTGGGCAAACACACATGGGCATGTAATAGAACCTTATATGTATGTAACGTATGTGTATAAACACACGCACTAGTGTACACATATCAATGTCTACTGGCTTGTTTGTGGCCAGTCTTCCCAGCTATAATCCATCTACCCATTCACCCTATCTTTCTAGGCACTTCACTAGGTCCTAAGACCAGATCAGGGAGCAAAAGACAAATATCCCCGCTCCTGTGGAGCTTGCCCCCTTGCCTTTTTTGTGCCTAGGACTGGCACAGAGACCAACCACCTGCCTCCCCCCGCCAAGACCCGCCCATAGTGACCCTGAATTCCCTGTGCTCTATCCCCAGTGCTTAGTGTCAGGCAAGGTGTTCAGTGAAAATGGGGTGCGAATGATACACCTGCTTCCTCCCTTCTCCTCCACCCCCTCCTGGGAAGATGCATTTGCTAGTAGCCAGTCAGCAAATGCTAGCCCGTGTTTTGGCAGATGTGCAGATGTGTTCATTTTTCTTTGCTGACCGCTTTGAACGGGCTGGTCTGAAAGCCCCTTTATGTTCCCGAACACTATTATTTTATGTCACTGGGTGTAAATGAGCTTTTAATGGTGTGCTTGGCAGAGAAGGAGGAAGACAGACGTGGCGGTACCTCACCAGCCCCCTCCACCCAAGGATCTCCTGTGAGCCATCTCTCACCGGCTCCTCCGTGCTGGCTGTTATTAGACCAAAATGACCTTGGGGACCAGGGCCTACACAGCGAGCATCTCTTCTGAATGTGAACAACTCGTTCAGTGCCAAGCGCCTCTTTTCCAAAGGAACAACATAGTGGAGGGATGGAGGAGGCCTGTGGAGCGTTTGCTCCAGGGCTGAAATGGACATCAGGCCGGGAAAGGAGAGCCAATTTGGGCTCTGGCAGTAGATGCCCCAGACACTTCAGTTCAAGTCAGGTTAGTGGCTTTTCCTAGCTGCGTCCTCTTGAACAGGCCATGGGTATTTGCAGAGCCCTGGTGACTGTGTTAAGAAGAGGAAAAACAACACCCACTCAACCATTTGAAAGGCTCCTAGGAGCCGAGAAATGGCATATAGGAAAGCTTGTGTTTTTGAAACCAGCAACAAATGTGTTCTCAGATATGGTGTCTGAAGCCATTCACACTAGACACCCTTGTGCTAAAAGGCCTGGTCTCGCTTACCTGTCTCTCTCTGCTTTTTTTTTTTTTTTGGCTTTCTCATTTCTGTCAAAATCACACGGCATGTATAACCAAGGACTGCATAAAGAAAATGTGGTACATCTGTACAGGCTCATGCCTGGAGTCCTAGCTACTCAGGAGGCTGAGATCTGAGGATTGTGGTTTGAAGCCAACCCTGGACAGGAAAAAGTCTGTGAGACTCTATTTCCAATGACCTACCAGAAAACTGGCAGTGAGCCGTGGTTCAAAATGATAGAGTAAAAGAGTTCAAGGACAGTGCACAGGCCCTGAGTTTAAGTCCATGACTAGGGGGAAAAAAAGAAGAAATATTCAGTCATAAAGAAGATGAAAATTAGGAAATATGCAGGAAAATGGATGGAATGGGAGATCATGATATAAGTGAAATAAGCCAAGCTCAGAAAAAAATACCATGTCTTCAGTCATAGGTAGAAGCTAGACTTTAAAAAAATATTAAGAAAGGACATTGGGTGGGAAGAAGGCAAAGGGAGTAAGTGATGGGGATAAATATTACAGAGCTACATTATATATTTAATATGAAAAGTATATGAAATAGCATAATGAAACCCACTAAACCTGTTAACAAAGGAAGAAGAGGAAGGTGGCTAGGAAAGGGTACTGTAGAGGGAGTGAATTTGATCAAAGTAGTTAACAGGTTAGAAACATCACAATGAAACCCCCTTTCTATAATTCATGCTTACATAAAAACTGAAAAAAAGAAAAGGCTGGCATGGCAGAGCCAGGGACGTCAGACAAAGTGAATCTGACCAAGTGTCCGGCAGTAAAAATACAGAACCAGAGCCAACCAGCAAACCCAGCACCAGTCAGCAAGCCTTCAGAAATATCACCCAAAACCACATCTGCACAAGGTGCAGGCTGGTGTCTTGTCTTAGATCAGTTAGCACCTGAGAACTCTGTGTGTGCCTGTGTGTCTCCTTCTGAGACGGTAGAGAATGAGGTTTATTCCTGCTCTTCTCACTATAGGAGAGGAGTTGGGACATAGAGGAAAAGGCAAAGATAATTTCCAGTTTAGTACTGAGTTAAGCTCCTCATGGGTAAACAAAATGCCTGCCAGCCGCAGGAAGCCAGTGCTGTAGTTCACCCCTTTAATCACCCTCTGCGAATAACAGTTCTCTTTGGAAATTTCCACCAATCACCCTGTGACACGGTTCTAATAAACAAGATGCTCCCATAGCTTTTGCCCTCCAGGCTGTCCTGTGGCCTCCTGTGTTACTGTAAGAAGTTCATTTCTGAGGCCAGGCAATCATGTGTACATTGCTAACTGAAGAAGGCTACAGTGATCCCCAGAAAGAAAAATGATGGGGCAACAATATCAAGCAAAGGCTTCTGAGTTCCCTTGGGTGTAGATGTCAGCTGTCACAAAGAATTGTTGGACTGGATGCTCATAAAATAGGACACTGAAAGCCAGGTGCTGGTGGCTCACGCCTGTCATCCTAGCTACTCGGGAGGCAGAGATCTGAGGATCATGGTTCAAAGCCAGCTCAGGCAGGAAAGTCTGTGAGACTCTTATCTCCAATAAACCACTAGAAAACCGGAAGTGGTGCTGTGGCTTAATCGGTAGAGCACTTGCCTTGAGCTGAAGAGCACAGGGACAGTGCCTAAACCCAGAGTTCAAGCCCCAGGACCGACCAAAAAAATGGGACACTGAAGGAAATTAAGGGACCATAGAGATTCTCCATGATTAACTGTGACATGGAACTTTGGAGACATTTCCATAAAACAAGACTTGGTGGACCTGGGCCAGAGTAGCAAATTATTTCTTGGCATCTATTTCTTGGGTTCTGCCTGGCCCTTGGGGATGCCTATCCAGTCTTGAAAGGCTGGTTTGGCTCAGGAAAATGCACGAATTTCCCTTCAGCAAACCCTCTGCCTTCAACATGGCTGTGGTTTGCCCAGTGACCCTACAGGGTGTGCGTGTGTCGGAGGGTGGTCATGTTATTTGCTCATATGTTATGAAGAATAACCAGCAGAGATGGCAACAGGCTTCTCAACTCTACCAATGACAGAAAAATGTCAGAAAAAGCCACTTCCGTGTCTCCAGGTGGCACGCAGACAAACTCTGCATCCTATGTGGATGACCGTAGGACCTGGTTTTTGCTGAATGGTCCTTGTCCCAGTGGAAAGGGCAAAGACAAAGTCTTCAGTATAAGTGTGTTAGAAAAAAAAAGTCTTAGATGATTGTTCCTGAGGGAGAGTATTAGTTCATTTTCCCTTGCTAGAACAAAATACCCAGGGCTTTGTAATGCACAGAGAAAAGAGGTTTGTGTACTTCATAGTTCTACAGGTCTAGGAGCTTCTGTGTGGCTATAGTAAGGCCCCTCTGTCTATATCACATAACTAGGATCCTAGGAGAGGCCTATGAATATTCATGACCTCATTTGCTAAGCCCCACCCTTTAAAGGTCCCATTGCTTTCCAAGACCCTCACACGGAGGGCCAGGTTTCCCACACACTCAAGCCATTACTAGGGAATACGGGCAGATAGAATGGATCCTGCTGTTCAAATCAGGTGAATGGATTCTGAACAAGGTGCTATTTGATGATTTGTTTTCCCTCCTTCAAATATTTAAATGAAATGGTGCTTCACAGACTTCAGAATTAGCCCAGAGGGAGGCCACTGGAGAGAAGGAAGCAAGTGTGTATCCTTATGGCCTTCAGTTTTATTTGAACTTGATCAGTCCCTTTCTTTGGCTTTAAATGATGGGGAAACTTGAATGACTAAAAACTTCAAGAAAGCATAATGAATCTCGCCTAATTATCATCCAGCTTCGACAATGATCAGCTCAGGGCCAAAGAACATTCACATCCAAGCTCACTCACAACCTTCCTTCCCTAGGAGAGTCTTGAAATGTTATCTCATTAGTAAAGTATTTTAATAAGATTTCTCTAAAAGCAGATATGTGCAAGGTATGATCAGTGTGCCCCATGTACACCTATAGAGATATCACAACGAGACAATTAATATGCTTAATTAGTGTAAGTTAATTAAAAACAAATAAAATATAACATGAACTATTTTAGAAAATAGAATCACAAGACCATTATCTTCTCTGAAATTAACAGTCATTTCTTCATTTCTTCAAATATTCCACTTATTGTTCAAAATTCTTCTTGGCTTATGGATTGTTAAAACCAATTTTTTTGCATTGTGCTTACTTCAACAAAGGCTAAAAGGTTTATTTCTTATTATTTAAAGCATCTGCCAGCTACTCAGGAAGTGGTGATTGAGAGGCTGGTGCTGTGGGATCAGACTGTATGTCATCAGATCAGCCAGGTACGGTAGTGCCTGTGTCCACAACTAAACTGGAGGTGTAGACAGGAGAATTGTGAATCCAGGTTGGTTCTCAGCAAGAACATGAGACCCTATCTGAAAAATAAGTAAAGCAGAGAGGGAAGGGGAAAGAGAGAGAGAAGAGAGAGAGAGAGAGAGAGAGAGAGAGAGAGAGAGAGAGAGAGAGAGAGAGAGAGAGGAGAGACAAAGAAACAAAGAGAGACAGAGAGATGGAGCTCCATTGATCCAATCCCTAGTCTTGGAAAAGATACACCCATATAAAATCACCCCAATTGAGATATAGCAATATTTCCCATATAATCACCATAAGAACAGAATACTAATCCAAGCAGAGAGCATTTCAAACTATTTTTTAAATTATATATTTTCTCCAAGTAGGTGCATGGAGGGGTTACCAGCTGACAAATCAGATTATGATGAATATCACCCCTGCCATCATTCTCCCCCACCCCTCCCCATTCCTTACTTTCCTAAACCATTCTTTGAATGTTATGATGGCATCTTCCCCTCCTCTTCCCTTCTCCCCCCACATTTCAAACTTCCTCATGTTGGAACCAAAGACATACTTTGGAGTTTTGAATAGGAGGAAGATCTCCCATTTCTCCAATATTCAGTTCCATGCAGGACATGGGGCAGAGGGTCCAGAGAGATCCCAAACAAGGCAGTGCCATAGAGGATTCTGGGCCAAGGGTAGGAGGCAAGGAGTGCACTCATGGCCATCCTTGGCTGGCCATCCTTCCACATTGCAGTACCCCAGGAGCCCTGGCATTCTAAGAGCTTGCCAAGACGACACAGGCAGTCAGAGACAGCAAACGTTTTTCTTAAAAGTCAGCCTGATCTACTCCTCGCAGGGGAGGCCATGTGGCTACATGCCACTCGCATGACAGCAGTCAATTTCCTGCCAGCAGTGGGTGGGAGAGGAATCCCACATTGGGCTGTGGGGGGCACCAGCCTGCCAACCTGCCTGAAGTTGTGCATAGCTGGGACCCTCCTGGGAGCCGGGCAGCTTCCACTTGCCTGGTATAGACGTAAGTTGAAGAGCTGCTACTAGCTGCTCCAGGATGGGAAGCAGTGTGTGGGCTGCTGGATCTTTGGGATGCATATAGCTGATCCATTATCTCTTGGCTAGTTTAGAAGCAGATGGTTGCCCCTGGAAACAGCGATCTGTCTGAAAACAGTTATGAATATCCTGAAGCCTTCGTGTTTGAATTCACTGAAACCGTTACCTACCTTTGTTAATAGAAGATTGTTCATGGTGGCTGGTATGGCAGGGGTTTCGTAAAAGCCCATAGAATGGGAGAGAGTGGTTCTCTAGTTCACTATAGAATAATGTGAATAGTACTAACCCATAAGCAGAAAGCTCAAAATAATAGGTAGAAAAGGAGTCCACATCTTTGCCTCGCTCAGTCTGGGTTCTCAAACAGGAGAGACATAGGGTGAGCAACTTGGTTGAGTCATGGGTCTTTTTTCTTCTAGGTTTTGATTACACTAACTCTGCAGGGAGTCAGTCCTCTAATATCCATGCAAAAATTGTCTCTTCATGGTTTCTTTGTACTTAAACTAATTTTGGACTTTTCTCCTGGTTATTTTGGTGAGATTCAGAAGCTATAGCGTTGGAAGGCTACCTTTGCCACCCACCCGCAATGAGCAGGAAGAAAACCACTTAATCCAAGGGATGGATAAAAAAGAAGATATTTGAGCAAGTGAATGAGAGTAATAATATATCCCAAAAGACTTAGTGAGAAAACTGGATTACATCAAGAACGTTGCATTAGCAAGCAAACTTAGATGATTAGTTATTTAAGGAATTCAGAAGGTTTTAATCCTGGGTTAAGAATTTTTTTGGAGACCAGGCAAGTCACTTGAATCTAAAAGGGTAAAGCTGAAGAAACAATATTCAGATCATCAAAGATTTCCCAAAAGATAAAAAAATTACAAAGGGGACTTTTTAAAAATCAGTCATGGAGCTTGAGCTCAAGGCTGTTCCTGAGCTTTTCTGCTTTAGGCTAGCACTCTATCACTTGGAGCCACAGTGCCACTTCCAGTTTTCTGATGGTTAATTGGAGATATGAGTCTAATGGACTTTTCTACCTAGGCTGGCTTCACAAGGGGGCATTGTCTAAGTGAACCAAACAAGACATAATATATGTTGTGTCCTAGTTTTATGCCAAGTGATTTGCAACCACAGTTCTTCCTAACTCTGGACTTTGTGCAGATGGAGACCTTGGTGATTTTTACTAGATAGATATAGACTTCCACCACTCCTTAGAACATTAGAGAAGGAAATCCATCTATTATTCAGAAGTGGAAGTTGATCAGTCAGTCTCACCAACCAATCACTCATTGATTTATTTCTTGTCTACCATATTTATTGAATATCTATCTTACATTAGACATAATGCTGTACCCTGGTGCTGGGCTTGTAGAGAACCCTGATGATTTGTTTCCTGTATGAAGACTGACCCTTACATTTGTTATTTCTCTGTAACAGACTATCTCCCACACTTAGCTTTAGACTATTGGACATTTATGATGTCCAGTTCCAGGACATCCTGAGTCAGGGTCACAGTGCTGGCTGAGGACAGGGATAGACCTGTCAGGGAGGCTTATTCCATGGCTGCTGGTGGGAGATCTCCATTCTGTGGTGCATGGCTTCTCCATGGGTACTTTGAGCATTGTCACAGCACGACGGCTAACTTTTCCCAGGGGGAGGGAGCCAAGAAAGTTGAGGAAGCCACCTGCCTTTTGTGATCTAAGCTTGGAAGTTACACACCGGGACTCTCTGCCACCTTCTGACCCTTATAAGAGAATTGCTAAGTCCTGCCTTTACTCCAGAGGAGAAGAATGAGACCGTATCCTTGTAATGGAAGAATATTATACATTGTATTCTACTATGACACTCTATCCAGCAGACTTCATTACTTAGATCATGGATAGATTTGAATACAGACTTAAAGGCAAATGCAAAAGCAGACCGACATAACCAACTAGCCCCACTCCCCAAATAAGAATTGTATAGTAATTATTAAATAGTGATTGTTGATTATAGCCAAACTTGATCAATGGTCGCCATAGAATATCCAAGGAGAGTGATAGCTATCAGTCTGGGTATGGGGTAAGGATATTGGTAATTGTTGAAAGCTCCCCAAGCAATGACTAACTGGCCCCAATAAACTAAAAATTATGGATCCATGAATCTTTAAACAGTTGGCTACTGGATGTCCTCAGGCTATTCGCTGAATAGCCTGATTTGATCAGTGCCTTAAGTATACAGGTGATCTTCATCTTCCTTTTGTTAAAGCCAAATTTTAGTCATGTTTAGTTTTCATATTTATTTTGGATCCAGTTTCTCACCCATATTAGAGTCTGACATATTGATATTTCCTTACATCATGCTTTCACTCATCTGAAGGAGTAATCTTACCTCCAAAATTGGCTTGGAGCATGTGTGTGCTATGTGGAAATGTCAGGAAAGCTATAATTATATTTTATCAGGTGAAGTTTTAACATTTTAATAGGCAGTGTCTGAGACTGATTTGACAGGGTGTTTTTGGATGGTGAAATGGATGCTCAAAATAAGAAAACACCACTCAGGAATGAAATGAATCACTTCTGCCAGATGAGTCGGGCTGGGGTTTATTCTAAAGGGCTTGTAAAACTTTTTTTTTTCTGAAGTGCTGCCTACTTTTAATGGATGTTCATTAAATCTGATGCAGAAGATCGAGAAAATAACCCCTCTGGGCCTTGTTAATCATTAAAGAAGAAGAGTGAAGAGTTGGATAAGTTCCCAAAGTCTTTACCTGGGTATTTGTTTAATCTCACCAGGAGTATAATTCACCAAAATAGCAGAGTTCAAGCAACTTCACCTGCTATCTAGATCTATCCATCTCTTTATGTTTTGAGACATATTGTTCCACCGAATGAGATGAATATGTTCATTAGAGTCGCATCATTTATTATCGTAATTCTCTCACGGGAGGAAATTTAATTTGCTTAGGTTATTTGGTTGATGCATGCTTTGTTTTGTTTATAAGTGGAACAGCCACAATTCCCTCATCTTGAGTTAAGTCTTTGATTAGAAGCATAATTTTTGCATATTAGCTGATAAATAGATGAGTTAGGCATTGTATGTATTATGTATGCATGCATGCAGGAATGCCAAATCTTTTGTGAAGTGATTTTTTTTAATCTTGAAGATTTATCTTTTCCACAGAATGCCAAAAGCATTATTCTTTGGATAGATACACCACCAGGCTACCACCATCTGCTAATCCTGGTATTGCCAGGTTTGACTCAGCAGATCTGTATAAATATTTTATGCAAAGTATTTTATGGGAAATAGAGGCTAAAGGGATGGAGTTGAAAATTAGTCCTGGACTTGAGTGCCATCCTGACAGCTCACTGCCTGGCCTTGGGCAAATTTCTTCTCTGCCTTGCTTAGAAAAGTATAAGGATTAAACTGCTGTATAAAGTTTGTTTGCCTGGCATACTTCCTTCCCATTTTCTGGCCAAAGTGACTGTTTCCTTTGGGAAACCTTTATTACAGTGCTCTTCCTTGCCAGAGGTGGACATTTGGTTAGAGGAAGTCCAAAAAGTGTATTCTTGTTCATGGACTTTGGTTTAATCATTTTGAAGATAATTCTTCCATTGTCTCCTGGCTTTCATTGTTACTGTTGCAAAGTCATCAGTGACCCTTATTATTTCCTTTTTGAAGGCAAGATTTTTTTCTATGGCTGTTTGCAAAACACTTGTAAGCATTGGATTTGAGAAGTGTCTAGGGTTTGATGTTTGTTTACTTCTTGTTATTTTCCCTAGTTGGGGGTTCATGGGGTTTTTGAATCTTTGTGTGAGGTGTTAAGTCAGTTTTGAGCATTTCTCCTCAAGGATTGCTACTCACATACATGCCATTTTCTTTCTCTTCCCCCACTTTGCATCTAATGATATGAGCATTTAAGAGTTTTTTGAGAAGCCTTATATACTACTTAAGCACTGTGTCTATTTCTTACCATGTCGTTTATCTTTTGTGTTCCATTCTTGCTATGCTCTACTTGCACAGCTGTGGATAGACTGACTCCTTGTTCTTCTGTGTTTGATCTGATGTCTAAATGTCTACTTTGTTGTCAACTCTGGTTGTGGTTTTGGTGTTTTTTGTACTTTGAGCTCAAAAGTCTTCACTGGATGCTTTGATGGAGTAGATTACAGTTTGATTAAATTCTCCATCCTTCTATTTTCTTGAACTTATTGGAGCTACGTTTTTATGTTTTTATTGTAAAAATAGTGTACAGAGGGGTTACAGTTACATGAGTAAGGTAATGAGTACATTTCCTATTGAGCATTGTTACCTCCTCTTTTGTTTTCCCCTACCATCCCTTCCCTTTCCCTCCTCCCCTGTCCCCCTCCCCCCCAAGCTATAAAGTTCATTTTCTACATACTGTCTTGTACATCTCATTGTTACAATGGGTCATCCTGTATCCTTGTTTCAGCATTTTGTTATTTCCCTTCCCCTCCCCAAATTAGAAAAATGTATATACAAGATGCAGGGAACCAACATCAAATACAGTGAAAACGGGTTATACCATGGGGGAAGAACATACAAGAGAAACAAAAAAAATCAACCCAGATGCCCCTCAGTAAATGAATGGATCAAGAAAATGTGAACACACACACACACACACACACACACACACACACACACACACACACACACACACACACACACACACACACACACACACACACACACACACACACACACACACACACACACACACACACACACACACACACACACACACACACACACACACACACACACACACACACACACACACACACACACACACACACACACACACACACACGAATTCTATGCCTCCATCAGAAAGAATGACATTGCCCCCTTTGTTAGGAAATGGAAAGAGTTGGAAAAAATTATATTAAGTGAAGTAAGCCAGGCCCAAAGAAACATAGGCCCCATGGTTTCCCTTATTTGCAATAACTAGTATAAGTGGAGGACAAGCAGAAAAGGTAAAAAGGTATGTACTTATGACCGTATACGATGATGTTAAGTGAAATGAACCCCAAGATAGGGACACAACTTGTTTTTTTTCTTGCTATTGTTTTAAATATATCTAAACTGGAGCTACTTCTTAAATCTCTATTTGATAAGCCAATGTTTTTTTTTCAAATTGTTCTCCTTCAACTCTTTTTATGTTACTGGTAACCTTTCATTAGGTGCCAAAGAGATGTACAAATATCATAGATACACTGGCTGACGTTATCTTCCTCTAGGGAGAACTATTAAAATAATTAATTGGGAAGTCATTAGACTGAAGTAGCCCCAGCACCCTGGATTAATGCAGAAGCAATCACAAAACCAACCCAATGTCAACACTAAAATCTTAAACTTCAATTAGAAATCACCAACTCACCTTTGACTGGAGAGCTGCCACTAGAATGATCTCGATAAGGTGACTGCTTCAGTTTTGCCCAATAACTCTGCTTCACATCCACACTCATCCTCAAAGCCTTCCCCCTATGCCCCTTTCAGTGGTAAGCTTCATGGAATGTGGTATTGCCCCATTCATAAATCACCCTCATCTCAGATAAACCCTTCAGCCTTTTAACATGCCTAACTTTATCTTTGAATAGTACATAGTCCTTAGTTTGGAAGGCAGTTAAAAATAAAGCAGATTCCCATTGCCCACTATGAAATTGGTTTGAATGTTAGTGGAGTTTAATTAATTAATCAATTTAGTTTTGTTTGATGTAGGGGCTTGAACTTGGGGTCTGGGCTCTGTCTCTGAGCTCTTTTGCTCAAGGTTAGCACTCTATCACTTTGAGCCACAGCCCCATTTCTTGTTTTCTGTTGGTCAATTGGAGATAAGAGTCTTACTGATTTTCCTACCTGGGCTGGCTTTGAACAGCAGTCCTCAGATCTCAGCCTACTGAGTAGCTAGGATTACAGTGCTGGTGTGAGTCATCAGCACTCTGCTTGGGTTTATTTTTTGTGAGGGATGGACTGTCCTCAGATTTCCCTCAGTTCTATGATGGAGCATTGCAGCACTTTAATGAACACCTTGGGATGTTTGTTAGAGACTTTTCTTTTCAATTGATTAGTTGCTCCTAGTTTTGTGTTCCTTCCCCTCCCTGCCACTGCTGTTAAACCATGATTAGCTTCATGAGACCTCCATTTCTGTCTTCTGCTGGGCTTTTCAGTCTTTCAGCTACTAGATATAAACTTATACAAGCCTCAAGAGAAAAACAGAAAATCAAATGTAAAGTTATTCCCATCCTCTCTCTGTGAGCTTGATCTCTAAGTCTGGTTGTTTCCATAGCCATGAATTCTACTCTTATCCAGAACCCTGAGGCATCTGAAGGAACAGCTTCATTTCTCTTCTATTATTCTCTCCTGGGAGGGAGTAACCTCCTATTTATCCCATTAAACATAGTTTCTTGTTCAGCTTTTTGCCTTTCAGTTGTTTTCACATTTGCAGATAATTCACATACAAATAGTACAAAGCATCGGGCATTCCTCACATTCTGGCTGTGGTGGTAGCTTTCCAATGGTTTCAAATGTGTGTGTGTGTGTGTGTGTGTGTGTGTGTGTGTGTGTGTGTGTGTGTGTGTGTGTGTGTGTGTGTGTGTGTGTGTGTGTGTGTGTGTGTGTGTGTGTGTGTGTGTGTGTGTGTGTGTGTGTGTGTGTGTGTGTGTGTGTGTGTGTGTGTGTGTGTGTGTGTATTTTTAAAACCACTGGGATGTAGCTTGGAAGAAGGTGGTTGTCTAGCATGCACAGGCCCTGGGTTTGATCCACAACACTGCAAAAAAAGGGCTCAGGCCGAAATTTTCTGAATAGAGACCCGGAAACACAACAAATCAAAGAAAGGTTGGACAAATGGGATTGCATAAAGTTGCAGAGCTTCTGCAGGGCAAATGACATAGCTAGCAAGATCAATAGAAAGCCCACGGATTGGGAGAAGATCTTTACTAGCCATACAACAGACAAGGGTCTCATATCTAAAATATACTTGGAACTCAAAAAATTAAACCCCCCCAACAACAAATCCTCAAAGAAACAACTGCCCAATAAATAAGTGGGCGAAAGACTTAAAGAGAAACTTCTCTGAAGAAGAAAGAAGGATGGCCAATAGACACATGAAGAAATGTTCAACATCCCTAGCCATAAAAGAAATGCAAATCAAAACAACATTGAGATATCACCTCACTCCAGTTAGAACGGCAAAAATCAAGAACTCTAACAACAACAGATGCTGGAGGGGATGTGGACAGAAAGGAACCTTACTTCATTGTTGGTGGGAATGTAAACTTGTTCAACCACTTTGGAAAGCAGTATGGAGGTTCCTCAAAAGACTTCACATAGAACTCCCCTATGACCCAGCAATCCCACTTTTGGGCATTTACCCAAATGTTTACAAACAAGACCACACTAAAGCTATCAGCACAACTATGTTTATTGCAGCATTATTTACCATAGCTAAGATATGGAACCAACCAAGATGCCCCTCAGTAGATGAATGGATCAAGAAAATGTGGTATATATACACAATGGAATTCTATGCCTCCATCAGAAAGAATGACATTGCCCCATTTGTTAGGAAATGGAAAAACTTGGAAAAAATTATATTAAGTGAAGTAATCCAGGCCCAAAGAAACATAGGTCCCATAGTTTCCCTTATTTGTAATATCTAGTATATGTATGAGTCAAGCGGAAAAGGTCAGATAATGTGATGTCAGGAAAATGAACCCTTAGATGTGTATTTTAATGTTTTTTTCTTTCATGCATGTGTTTCTAACGCATTTATAAGATTATCTCTTTTTTGCTTTGTATATCCCTCCCCCACAGTATAACCCCCGCTTTCACTATATTTGATGTCAGTATAACTTGTGGAGGAGATGGGGAAAAACCAGTTGTTTAAGGATACAGGTGGACCTGTTGCAACAATGAGAAGTACAAGTTGTCATGTCCAAAACTACCTTTACAACGTCGGTGCGGGGGGGGGAAGGAGAAGGATTGGGATTGGGGGGAGGGGGGAGGCTGGGAAGGGATGTGAAGGGTAAACAAAGGAGGAGGCTGCAATGCTTGGTAAGAAATGTACGCATTATCCTGCCCACGTAATTGTAACTCCTCTGTACAGTATGTTCACAAATAAAATAAAATTAATTTAAAAAAATTCCAGATTGTCAATGTCAATTTATGAGTATAATGCATCTTGATCATTGCCACGCCTTCCATCATTCTATTTATTCTTTTGTGTGTGTATGTGTGCCAGTCCTAGGACTTGAACTCAGGGCCTGAGCTCTGTCTCTGAGCTTCTTTTTGCTCAAGGCTAGTACTCTACCACTTGAGCCACAGCACAACTTCTGGCTTTTTCTGACTAATTTGTTGAAGATAAGAGTCTCACGGACTTTCCTGCCTGGGCTGCCTTTGAACCATGATCCTCAGATCTCAGCTTCCCCAGTAGATAGGATTATAGGTGTGAGTCACCAACACCTGTCTCTATTTATTCTTGTTGGGTCTATTGGTCCTGATAGAAGCTAGACCATTAAAGGTAGAAACAGTACTATCTCCTGGAAACTTTATTATTTATCTGAGATACAGAAATGGAAAGATCAATGGCAATTTCCAGGGAACCAATTCTGGGACCTCTAATGTTGAGGTTTCTTGTGATGCTCAGATTATGGCACTTCTTTGATATTGATTGCTCTTCCTTTCCTCTAAATCTGTCATCCACCAAGACTCAGTGCCATTCTTTTTTTTTTTTTTTTTTGCCAGTCCTGAGCTTGAACTCTGGGCCTGGGCACTGCCCAGCTCTTCAGCTCAAGGCGAGCACTCTACCCTCAGTGCCATTCTTGCAAAACTCTTTTTACCCCAATTTAGTCTGAGTACCTGTCCTTGCAAACCATAAACATAAGCCACCTGTCCGTAAACTGCTCAGAATAAGAGGACCAGCTTGTATGTGGACAACAGCATGGTTGTGTAATGTTCTGAGAGGTCGAGTGGTCTGGAGTTACTAGCTCTTAAAAATAACCATGCCACTAGACTGCTCAGGGACCTTGGAGATATCATCTTCTCTTGTCACATCTATAAAATTTTATGTTGGTACAAGATTACAGCTGGAATTTCTTAAGCTTAAAATCCTATTATTCTGATCAGAAGCCAGTTGGCCCACCTAGGAGCTGTCTGCACAAACTCGCCTTCAGGAACTCATAGACTTAAACAGTCTTGCTGGTATTCAGCAGAGTGGGTTTCTTGATAAAAATCTTCTTCCTGTCTGTGTACATCCATATGGGAATAATCCTTGTTGAACAGCATTTGTGTAAGAGGTAGACTTACTTGGAAAGATCACTTTGATAGCCAATACCAACCCCCTGACTTAAATGTCTCTGTTACTGCATCAGAAAATGTTCTTTCAACCTGAGCATTTTACAAAATACAACTTAAAAAATTATTTTCTTATAAAGGTGCTGTACAGAGGGGTTATAGTTACATCAGTAGGTGAACATTTTTTTAATCAAAAAGACTTATTTTCATGTTTTGAATAATGATGCATAGTTGTATATGATTAGCATAAGCATATTCATTAATTTATATCTAGGCCCAGGTGCTGGTGGCTCACTCCTATAATCATAGATAGAGATACTCAGGAGATTGAGACAGGGAAGATATGGTTTGAAGCCAGCTGGGAAAACAGTTCACGAGAACCCATCTCAACCAAGAGCTGGGGACAGGGTTCACTATACATCTGTTATCTTAGTGATATGAGAGGCTGAGATTTGGAGGATTGCATTTCCAATCCAACACAACCCAAGCAAAAAGTTTCTGAGACCTTATCTCAATAGAAAAAGTTGAGTGTGGGAGCATGAGGGAAGCAAAAACTTTCAAAGAACACCATCCAGCTGGCTGGGGCAAAAATTGAGAGTCTTGTCAGGTGCTGGTGGCTTATGCCTGTAGTCCTAGCTACTCAGGAAGCTGAGATCTGAGGATCCGGTTTAAAGCCAGCCTGGGCAGGAAAATCTGTGAGACTCTTATATCCAATTATCCACCAGAAGATTGGAAGAGGAGCTATTGCTCAAGTGGTAGAGTGCTAATCTTGAGCACAAAAGCTTAGAGACAGTGCTCAGACCCTGAATTCAAGCCCCAGGACGGGTACAAAAACTATTGTGACTCTACATGACCTTACTTATGGAATGGTCAACCTTCTGTATATCACCTTTATAATAAAAAATACAAATTAAAAAAAATTGAGTATCTACAAACTAAAAGCACAAATGACTAGAGGCATTGCTCAAGTGGTGCTAGAGTGCCTGCCTAGCAAGTGCACTGCTCTGAGTTTAAACCCCAGTGCTGCCGAATGTTCTTATCTATGTAAACACAAATGGTCATATGCAGTAGAATCTTGGATTTCCTTCCCTTTATCCTCAGTATCAGGGCTTGAACTCGGGATGTTACACTTGTTCTGCTTCTTTGCATAATACTGCCTTGATTTTTTTCTGGTTTTTTGGAGATGGAGTTTCCTGGACTTTTTTTTTTTTTTTTTTGGCCTAGACTTGCTTTGAATTGTGATCTTACACATCTCAGACTTCTGAGTATCTAAGAAAGATTTTTAGGTTGCTGCTTCTACCTTGAACATGTTTTTCCACTCTCTCTTTCTCTGCCTAGGAAACATCACCCCAAACTCCAGGTCCCAAGTTAGTCTGTGTCATCTCTGTCATGTCTGCGCTGTACTCACATGATTACATTTATTTGCTTTGGTCTGTGCAAGATAAAATCTGCAAGAGAAGAAATTTTATATGATCTTAGTCAACATTGGTTTTGCTCTCTAGAGTACAACATCGTTCTTGAAATATAATAAGTACATAGTAAGTAATTTTGAGGAGAGTGATAGAAACAGCTAGTTTACATTTGCCATTTCATTTGTTGTAGGGATAGCTTTCAGAATGTTGCATTAAAATCTCCTTTCCATGAACACATAGGGTGATGGGACATTTTCTTATTTCAGCACCAGAAATTATCTGTCTCATGAATAATTAAGTTATTGTTTTTATTTTGTCTATGGATGCTGAGAGTTAAATAATGGATTGTTTTTCTCCTTCTGTTTGGGTTTTAAGCAAGCCAGAGGGAAATTTAGCATTGAATTCAAGCTGTTTATGTTCATGAACAAAAATCCTTTTATTCAGCAAACATTTATTGAGCACTTTCCATGTGGAAAACACAGTCCCAGGTGGTAGAAATTCAGGAGTAAGCAAACCAGATAAAACATCTCCTAAAGGAGCAAAATGTCTTCAGGTAGCTGTCAGATAAAGAATCATGAAGATGTCTCCCAATGGAATATTCATACATACTATAGAAAATCAGTCCATTGATTTGTGCGAAGTTGGAACAGGAGGATGACTTCTGGCCAAAGTGCTTCATGAAGGATATCTAAAGAAAGGGCAGAAATGAACTGGAGGGGAAAAAGAGGGAAGAGAATCTCAGAGAAAAGTATGAGCAACTTCTCCAGCAGAAGGAAGTGGCCTAAATAGGAAGGATCATTAGCCCAATAAAGCTGTCATGGGATGGGTGAGGAGGGATGGTTGGGAATGAGGATGGGGAGACAGGATTAGGAGACCATATACAAGGCCTCTTACCATTCTTTTTAAAAATTTTGAATTTATGCAAAGATTAATGGAAAGCCATGAAAAGATTTTAAGGAAAGGGACTAGTTTCTTTTTTTAATGCCAAAGAGAAAAGAATAAGGGGGAAAGGGAACTAATAATCTGTTGGAGAAAATGTAAGCTAGTGTAACCACTATGGATATCAGTATGGAGATACCTCAAGACACTAAAAACAGATCTACCATACGATTCTGCTATACCACTCTTGGACATATATCTGTCTGTCTATGAGATACTTTCACAGTCATATTTATAGCAGCACCATTTATGATATAGTGCCCAGTCAAAACTAGGGTGTCCAATCACTGATGATTGGATAAAGAAAAGGTTGTGCATATATATACAGTAGAGTATTATTCAGTCATAAAGAAGAATGGATTATGTCATTTACAGGAGAATTGGTGGTGCTAGAGATCATTGTGTTGAGATAAGCCAGATTCAGAGAAGCAAATATTGCATGTCTCTACTCCCATGCAGAATCTAGACCAATAATAGTAATAGAAATAGTATGACATTATTGTAAAAATGGGGTTGTTGAGGCTGGTACAATGAATCTGTGATAGAGTACCAGGGTAGCAAGTGCAAGGCCTCGATGTCAAATCCAGTACTGACAATAAGATATAATAATAATAATATAATTTCCTGTGTGTCCTTCAGAGGTAGGCTATCTATATCCATCTCTTCCTGTTTGTACACCAAATTATAGTATGGTATGGTACATCTTTTGTCCTTTACCTTGTTCTTTTCACTTAGCAATATAAACTTGGAGAATGTTCTGTGTCAAATCACAGAAGCCTGGGATCATTTATTTTGGGAATTATAGAGGCCTGTGCTGCTCACATGAGGCGTGGCCTACTCATGTTAGGGTTTTTCCTTTCCTCTTGCCTCTATTGCTGTACTATGCTTATGTATATGCACTACCCTAAATGGTGGATATAGAATAGAAGGTAAATAATGAACACCAATGCATGGGGTCTCAAGAGTCCTGGGAGGGTACACCTGCCATGGTATTTATGGGACCTGGCATTCCTATATTCAGAGAGAAAATCACATTTTTGTTAATATTATCCCATGAAACTCAGTCAGCATTGAATATTCAATTCGTGATGGCCGGAGAATCTTGGCTGAAACTCTTAGTTCATCTGAACATGGCAGAATTCCCAAGCCAATTCCAGAGCATTTTGTAGGTTATCAAGGGACCCATTATGACTTTATCAAAGCACTCCAAACTTCCGTCCACACTCACTTTATTGATCGAATGGAAAGCCTAATAATATTCTATGGCTTGAAACTAAACCAGCCCTGAATTAGCTTTGAGCTCAAAGGCAACAGTGATGGTACTTTGTAGATAGACGTCTTTATCTTGGAGAGATTTAATTATCTTTTTCTAAGTCAGGGTTTAATGGGAACAGAAGGTCGGAAACGCTTGGTGTGTAGCAAGGTGAACAGCTGACACTCTTTCAAAATAAAGAGCTGCTTCAGATTCAGAACTCCTGGGAGAATCTTGGCTCTTTCCCACCCCCATCCCAGCCGTGTGCTTAGCCAGACCTCACACAGCAGGATGCAGAGGGGAGCAAAGCCAGGTCAAGGGTCAAGACTGGGATGCTGGTGTTTCCCCAAAGCAGTCTGGGCTCCTTTTTCATTTAGTCCAAAGGACAGATTCCTCATGGCCAGAGTCTAAGGAGCAAGGTAATGGCCCCAAATTGGATAGAACTCTGTAATTCTTCCCTGATAATATGAAGCCAGGTAGAAGGAGCTTAAATGCTTTCTTTTCCTCTGTTGGAGTTTATCACCAAGGGACAATGAACACCTAGATTTAGGTGTGATTTTTTTTTTTTAATCTTTGGGTAGTTGTGCAAAGGAGTTGCCATTTTACACAGCAGTTTATGAATATACACTATTATCTTGATCAGTGTTTCCCCTTTCATTCCTCCCTTTCCCTCACTCTTAATTTTGTAGGATATACATCGGAATCTCGACTGCATTCTACCCCTCTTCTCCTCTTCATTCCTCTATCTATCCTTTTCCCCTTGACTCCACCCCACGCCTTTTGAATACTGTGTCCTGGTGTTTTATTTTGCTGAAGTTTGGAGGTTGCCATTCTGAGGAATTACACTATTTGAGATCTCCCTTGAATCTAATGTATTTCAGTAAATATATTTGTATACAATTGCACACCAGCCAATGTCTTCACTTTTGACTTTGTCAGCTGAATCTTGCTTCCGCATAAAAGGGATCCTTTGTCTCTCTGGATCCTTCCCCCCCCCCCCCCAAGTCTTTCCATTTCTTTAAAAATGGTTCAATATCATCCTTTCTAATGGTTGGATAAAATTCCATTGAGTATATAAAACACATTTTCTTGACCCATTCATCCATTGAGGGGCATCTGGACTGATTCCCTACTTGGCCATAGTGAATAGTGCTGCAGTAAACATGGTTGTGCTAGTGGCTTTACTGCATCCTGGTTTGTAACCTTTTGAGTCAAATTGCTGGGCCATAGGGTAGTGGTTTTTAAATTTTTTTTATTAATATCTGTAAGTAGTTGTACAAAGAGGTTTCAACTCAACATATCAGCTTGTGAGTTCAAGGCTTCTCGATCAAGGCACCCCTGTTGGTTAATGCGCACCTGTGAAGCACCATATTCAATCTTGTCCAATGTCCACTACTGAAAGTCCTAGACTTAGTCCTTTATTGTCTGAAGAGCAGGAGATTGAGACCAGGTGTTGGGCATGAAATGGTCACTGGCTGTGACTCACTTTGGTTTCTTTGCATTCTGTCTTTGGGGAAGATCAAATTAGTGGGCAAATGTTAACTTCTCCACCCAGCACTGCTTAGGGATGCCTTCATTAATAGTGAAACTGAGTATTAAGTTGGTGTAATGGCACCCTCAATGGACTGAATCTGTAGATGGACCATTTCTTCTTTCTGTCTTATTTTGTTGACCATTTGCTAGATACTGAAACCCAGCCAAGATCTCATAGTTTATAATCCTCAGGGAAACCCCAGATACCTTGGAGTTAAAACAGACATGAGATGGTTGTATGGATTCTGAGATGTTAAGCGCTGTAAAACTCTGAGCCTCATGCTTAAGACACAGTAATCATTCATTCAAAATATTTTTTTCCTGCTTATATGGTGCTGAGGAATCAAACCCAGGGCCTCAGGCATGCAAGGCAAGCACTCTACCACTGAGCCACCTTCCCAGACAAGGACTTTAAAAAAATTTATTTACTTATTTATTTTTTATTTTTTGGTCGGTCATGGGGCTTGAACTCTAGGCATGGGCACTGTTCCTGCGCTCTTCAGCTCAAGGCGAGCGCTCTACTGCTTGAGCCACAGCACCACTTCACATTCAAAATATTGTTAATCAAGTTTATATAATACATACATATATAATTCGTGAGTTTTTTCTTTTTATTGTGCAACTGTGGTTGCATAAACCTCATCAACCAAATTGTCCCCAAAGCAATTTTTTGGGTGTGTGTGTGATTGTCAAGACTTACTTAGGAAGTTAAAAAGAGTGAATATTGACTATTTCTTTCCATTATTATCACAACAATGCCAATTTCTTTTGAATGATTCTGATTAACTAGGAGATGGGTTATGTATAATGGAGTAGGGGAAAAATCACAAAGATTAATATTTCAAGATATTATCTCATCATAAATGAATGTATCACAATTTGCTTAATCACTCTTCAATCACTGGACATTTAGAATATTTCCAATTTTTAGCTATTAAAATGACATTGTGATTAACATGGCTAAAATCCCTTTCATAATTTGGATGACTTCAGATAAATGACCAGAAATAGAAATTCCAGATCAAATAATACAAAATAACAAAGGCATGCAAAATGTTAGTTCACAAAGAAGGCTTTAAGAGTTTCCTTTCCTGGGTTAGATATAAACTGTACTGCTCTATCAGGTAGCAAAATTTTAAGCATAAGACTAGGGTCAGATTCTTAAGAATATTGCTGCATGTTTACTTGTCTGGCTGCCTGTAATATTCTTAAGTGTTGACTAAGAGATACCTAGTAGTTTTTATTGTGTATGTGCTGGTAGTGAGGCTTGAACTCTGGATCTCATGCTGTTGTTTGGCTTTTTTCCACTCAAGTATGGAAGCTCTCCCACTTGAGCCACACCTCCACTTCTGGCTTTGTGCTGGTTAATTGGAGATAAGCATCACATGGACTTTTCTTCCTGGGCTGGCTCTTTGAACTGGGATCCTCAGATCTCAGCTTCCCGAGTAGCTAGGATTACATCCATGAGCCACCAGTGTCTGTCCCTGCTAGCTTGTTATTGTCTGAATTTCTCTAATGACTTCATTCTCCTATTAAACAATTAGTAAAACTCAAAAAACTATCCAGTCAAAAAAATCACATTTTCCTAGATCTTTGCCAAAAATTGATTCCTGAGGTAAGAAGACAAAAACAACCAAGATCATAAAAATAACAGGAGAGTGAAAGGAAGGGAGAAGGGGAAGGGCAGAGCGGAGGGAGGAGGAAGGATAAGAAAGGGGAGAACATGATCCAAACACATAACTTGCATGATTGCAATGTCTTGATGAAACCCATTACAATAGACAATCTAATAGACACCATGGTGAAAAAGAATAGATTAGAGAGAGTGGCATGGAGCAGGTAAAGTTTGGCAGCATGGGTGGCCAGGAGGCATAAATGCTGGCATGTATAGCAGGTAGTGATGGGCTCTTGGTGGCATCAATTGCCAATGCTCAGTATGTCAATCTTCACCAAGGGGTGTAAATTCAATGAAATTATAATTCACTATGGACACATCAGTATCTTTATCATGTTTTCAAATGAGTGATCGAAGATCAAAGCAAGAACCAAGAACAGGGCTCTTCATTCCCAATGGGACTTTTCAGGGGAAGGAGAGGGTTGTCCATTGTAAGTTGCTGGTGTCATGGAGTACCTTTTGCAGGGGCTGCTGTAAACCCAAACAGACCATGAATACCAGATTCTTGAACAAGGTGGGCTTCATACACCAGGCATGAAGGGGAAGGAAGGTTTCACTGGCAATGGGTAAATGCTATCATGGAATATTATGCACAATTCTGTCATGCACTTGGCAGAGTGTGATTATGTATCAGAAGCTTTAAACGCAATAATGTAGGATCTGTAAATGGGTAACCAATAACCATTCTTCTTGAGAATTGCTGGAAGCTCTCCTGACTTGATCTTCCTTTTGCAAAGCACCTACGATCTGTGAATTATGTTTTTTTCTGCCTTCTTTGACGTTCTTCTTGCCTTATGTGGACCTCTGCTGGAATGCTTGCTTCTCTGAGTTAAGAGAACTCAATACCAAAAATGACAGAAAATGTGGTCTCTGGAAAATATAAAAGCTTAACATTTAATTTAAACACGGAACCGTCATCCACCGAGTTGCTATGGAGACCCTTCCTCCATGTGCTCCGTAACGTGTCTGCTGCCAATTATCCAGAAATAACTTTTCTATTTCTATGGAATCTTCTGGGTCTCACCTACTGCTGCTTCTATATTCTGTTTTGGGCTTTGCTGAAAGGAGGCGGGCTTTCATTTCTATTCCTTATAGGCAAGAAAAGGGGGGAAAAAACTTTTAACATGTCCAAGCTGAAAAGGATCCCCTACTGAGTCACTTCCTGTGTAACACCATTACACATCCTTCTTAACTGAAGCAGATGAAAGTTAAATTTTTCCCCTTCATTTTTTAACAATACAGTGGGTTTCTACCTTGATGGCTATGGTTGGAAAGAGCATTATAGGTTGATTAAATTTTTCTTAAAAAAATTATCTTTAAGTCGTTACACAAAGGGGTTTTAATTCAACATGTCAGTTTTGATGAGTACAAAGCACCAGAACCAGTGTCACCTCTTCCATTATTCTCCCTGATCTCTCCCAGCCTCACCCATCCCCTCCATTATATCAGGTCCATTTTCATATCTCGTCATTGAATATTATGATTGCACTTGCCCATCCTTCCTCTTACCATTACCACTGGTCTTCCTTCCTTCCTTTTATCTTCTACCTCCCCTGACAACATATGTTTCAGCTTCCTGGTATTCTTTTTTTTTTTTTTTTTTGGTTATGGACCTGAACTCTGGGCCTGGGTGCTGTCCCTCAGCAGCTCAAGGCCAGCACTCTACCACTTGAGCCACAAAGCTACTTCTGGCTTTTTCTGCTTATGTGGTGCTGAGGAATCGAACCCAGGGCTTTCCAGGCCCCCTGGTATTCATTTTATGAGACTGTGAATTCCTTGTTCAAAGGACTTAACACCACTGGAATCTTCCCCAGGGCATAGTATGCTTAGTATGCTTTCAGTCCACTTATTTATATATAGATGTCTATGTTATGGGTTAATGTGATGTTATTTTTTTAATTTAATTTTATATTATGGGATCTCTGGTCTCCTTCATCCCCTTTCCCAGTAATTTGATAAGTCATTCTTTTCCCACTGGACCTGCCATTTCAAAGTCAGTTAAGGGCTGAGGATGAGATTTGCCTGCTTCTATATCTTGATGTGGGTCATCGATATGTGGCTGGGAACTGAAGAGTCTTTTCTCCCAGCCATTGATCCTCAGGTAGGCAGATCGGAAAACACATGGTCTGTGAACGCTAGGGTAGACTCCATGGGTGGCTCTGCAGAAGAGCAGGCTTTGGGTGGGCTGTGAGAATCCCTCGCCCCTCCAGTGGGTCTCTCTGTGGGCCAGCGGCTTCCTGTGCATTGCTGACTGCTGATAACCTTTTGGTGGCTCACCACTGTGTTTTGGAGGCTCAAGCCAAGCAGTGGTCCAAGTGACTTGTGGAGAAGAGTTTAATCACACAGATAAGGCCCAGATGTTCAGCAGGGGTGGGGGAAATGAGGGGACTATATAAACACTTTGCCCAACTTAGAGGCCACTGCAGGAAAGGAACTGGAAAGGTTGTTGGCCCCTTCTCCCCCTCCAACTTTACTACTGACTCAAAGTCTGTAGGTAAAATGTAATCACAAAGGCTTGCCTACCATCTGGGAACAGATCCAACATCTGTATAACATGGAACAGAGCTGAACGTGTCACTGGCTGGGTCTGAGATGAGGGCTAGCAAAGGGAGGATAATGAGGAAACTCTCAGCCTCCTACTGTTTCTAGGTCAATCTCCATCCTTCAGATTTGCAGATTTCAATTCTGCCAAATCATTAAAACATCCTGGACCAAAATCCCGAGAAAGTCAGCGGAAAAGAATGGGGTCAGTAAATATGATCCTTAGCTGGGTTTCCCTACTTTAATGTATGTGGTATCTATTCCTTCCTTCCTTCCTTCTTCCCTCCTTTTTTCCTCCCTCCTTCCTTCTTTCCTCCCTCCTTCCTCCATCCTCCTTCCTCCTTTTTTTTACCCTTCTAGTCCCAGGGCTTGAACTCAGGGCCTAGGCACTGTTTCTGAGCTTCTTTTCTCAAGGCTAGCTCTCTTCCACTTGAGCCACAGCTCCACTTCCAGTGTTTTGGTGGTTAATTGGGAATGGGAGTCTCATAGACTTTTCTGCCTGGGCTGGCTTCAAACTGTGATTCTCAGGTCTCAGCCTCCTAAGTAGCTAGGATGTCAGGCGTGAGCCACCAGTGCCTGGCTCACTCTTCTTGATCCTTTAGTTGACTAGAAATCACCATGTCTCTTAAGAATTGCCAGTTTCCTTCTTTCTTCCCAAAACTTGATAGTGTAAAAGGTTACCATTGAGTTGCTCTGAGGAGTTGAAATGACCTTGTAAAGCTCAAAGGAAGGGACTTTTTGAGTTGTGATATGATTGCCTAATAGTATTTTTTTGGCCAGGGGGTCAGTTGTGGAGCTGGAACTCAGGGCTTGGGCACTGTCCCTGAGCTCTTTTGCTCAAGGCTAGCACTCTACCACATTGAGCCACAGCTCTATTTCTTGCATTTGAGTGGTTAATTGGAGATAAGAGTCTCATGGGGACTTTTCTGCCTGGGATGGCTTTGAACTATGATCCTCAGATCTCAGCCTCCTGGGTAGCTAGGATTACAGTCATGAGCCACCTGTGCCAGGCACTTAGTAGCATTTTAAGAATTTTATCCTTTCCCCAAATTCAGTCTCATTGATACATAAGCCTGTACACATAGGGCTGTCCATTGCAACATCATTTAAAAAGAGGCAGTTGATCATCTCCATTGTCTAATAAAATGTCTCCGTTAACAAATGGAAAAAAAAATCTAAGTGTCTTACAGGAGAAAATAGATGGAATGACGGGGCACTGGTATTATGGAAGGCTGCGTTGGCTTACATGGGCTAGAGTAGAGGATTTTTTGTGGTGCTTTGGATTGAACTCAAGGGCCTATATACACAGAGTCAATGTTCTACCACTTGAGGTTATGCTCCTAGCCCTTTGGTGGTGGTGATTTGTTTTTGAGATAGGGTCACACTGACTTTGCCCAGGCTGGCCTCACCTTTGTGAGCCTCTAGCCTAAGCCTCTCAAGTCTCTGGGGAAGAGAGGAGCATTGCATCATAGGCATGACTCCATAGAAGACTACACAAGGGCTTCCGTGAACACAGAGGGCTGTGAGCCATCCTGCTGGCAAATGATTAGCATGTTAAAGTCACAGAAGGGTACAAGGGGCAAAGACTCATCTCTGAAGAACATCAACAGCCTCCATGAAGACAAGGGGCCTGTCCAGCAGCCATGGAGAAAGGGCTCCACAGATCTGTGATTCCATTGCATACATGACGAGCCCACATCTCTACCAGCAACATGGTGGTGTGTTCTGGGAAGTGCTTCCCTGGCTCCCAGCACCCCATGGGTAAAGCATCTTCCTCATATAAGAGCTGTGGGGTGTGCCACAGAGCCAGTCCTCAGGAATAGACCTGGATGATGGATTGTGGCTGGAGTCCGATGACTGAATAGAAGATGAAGGGAAGGACCTGTGCCAGGAAATGTTTTCCTGACTCCTCTGTGTGACCAGTTTTTCATAAGCTGCATATTTGCTGAGCAGCCTACATTCAAGTCTGTGTCCAGGTGACCTCCTAGTAATTCCAGTCTGGTGATGGATAGTTTGAAATATTATTCCTCTTTTTTCATATACCTATAATATTTTTTATTATCTTCAAGTAGTTGTACAAAGGAGTTGCCATTCAACAAAGCAGTTTGTGAACACAGCATGTCTTGATCTATGGCTTATTATTCCTCTTATACCACTCCTAGGATCTGGAACTAAAGGGACTCATCACTTGCCTTGCAAGATCGGGAGTGGTGAAAAAATAAAATAAAATCAATTTTTCAATCTGGCTGTGATTCTCTTGCTTCTCACCTAGGCTGGGACCCTTGCCAGGACTCTGTGAGCACCTTAGTAAATTCTAGGAGGTAGTGCTTGCTTGCTGTAATTAAGGTGCGCAGAAGAGTTTTGCAGTCCTCTGGGAGAAAGGGAAGAAAATGAGATAAAACAAACATGTACCTCTAAGATTCTTCCTCAGCTTGAGGGTTACAAAGTAGGCCAGAACTTACAGGAATGGGAAGCTTTGGTTTTTGAGTCTGGGAATACCAAGAGGAGAATTTGCCTTTATTCTCCTACCACACCCCACCTTAATTAGAAGTCTTGAAATTCTTTTTCTGGTTTTGTCTTCTGAAGATAACCTACTTAATTTCTGATAAGGAAACTCATCTTTCCCTGTCATCCTTGCAATAGTTTTTTTTTATTTTTCCTCTAAACACTCCAGACATTTAGTTGGTTAAGTCTTGGTTTATGCTGAGATTTAAAGGTCCAGGTCAGCCTTGGAATAACTGCATGAAATATTTGTCCATATTTTTTTTTCATTCGCATCCTCAGTACTGACTTACCTAAGATTTCTCTCTTTTCCTATACCTAAACTCAGCCTCTTTCTTTCTAGGAATGCATAGAAGAAAGGACGTGGGAAATATATCCAGTCAACAACAGTTTTCTATGGGCACCCATCAGCTATGTTGATTGCTATGTAGCAAATGAGCACAATGAAGTGGCACGGGCAACGCATAATTGTTACCCCACATTTCCCGGTGGGCCAGGAATTCAGGGACAGAGTAGTCAGTTCCTCCACTCGGTGTCTCATTATGGCCTCTGAGGTCAGGCTGGAATCTAGGTTCTGAGCCAGGCTGCCATCTTTCTTGCCTGCTTCTCAGCATGTTCTCTCAAGCTCAGGGGTTGTCCTCAGGATTCATTTGTTTTGCTGTGGTTGGGTGGGTGTCCTGGTTATTGGTTAGTGCCTTGGGTCCCAGATCCTTGCTAGATAGCTTCTTCAAAACTCTGTGCAGGCATCTGCTGGGGCACTCACTTCTCTGACTGTGTTGAAGGCTGCACCTTCCTGGAAGTGAAACTCCATCATAACACCAAGAGTGAGGCACCATGGTGGACATCTGTCTCCCTGCTAGCCGGAACATGCCAGAACTTTCTCCTGATCACCTATTTGCTGGAAAAGCCCGAATATATCAAATAGACCTTTAAAAAAATGTGTCAATAGCCATACTGTACACAAGCCAGGATCATTTGAAAAAAATCAGTACAAGAGTTGTGATATTTAAATGGATAACATTTATAACAGAACACAACGAAGGAGAAAGAGGAGTGATCGGCAAAGAAAGATTAAGAAAGAAGATTCCATGCGGGCTCACCAGCAAGATGAAAAGTGACGATGCAAGAAAGAGGTTGGCATTTGAGGACCAGAGAGGAGGCTGAGGCGGTGGAAGCAGTGTGGAGGAGGAAGTGAGATCTGAGACAGACTGGGGACAGGTTGCTTAGGAACCGGAAGCCAGGAAGCTGGTGGCTCACACCTGCCATCCTAGCTGCTCAGGAGGCTGAGATCTGAGGACTGAGCTTCAAATCCAGCTCAGCAAGAAAGTCTGTGAGACTCTTTATCTCCAATTAACTAGTAAAAAGTTGGAAGTGGATCTTTGGAACAAGAGATAGAGCACCAGCCTTGAGTGAAAAAGCCAAACAAGAATTCAAAGTCTGGAGTTCAAGCTCTGGTAATGCTGCACACATGCATGTGTGCACGCGCACACACACACAGCCATGAAAAGAAGCTTCAGCAACGGGAAGCTTAGGAGTCATTTCAATTGGGGAGAAGTATGATCTGTTTTGTTTTGAGACCATTCTGCATGGAAATCGAATTGCAGAAGATATAGGTAGAAGAAACAGAGTCCCCAGATTGGCAACTCCGAAGAGAGTCCAAGAATCAGAAGCTGATTAGATGAGCAGGAATGAGGGTAAAGAGGAGATATAGGTACGGTAGCCAAACAGTAGGACATGAGTTGCTAACAGGTAGAATGTTGTATGGCGGGGGAATTTCAATACCAAAATATTCAGAACTGGAGCTCATCTAGTTCAGTAAAATAACAGACTGAGAGAGAGCTCTGGCTTGCTTCCTCATACACATTTTCTCTCATTTGGAAACATAGACAAAAAGGAAAAAAATATCATGGGCATAAGACCAGGGGCTATTGGAGGAGGTAAACCAGGAGAAGAGGAGAAAGGGTGAGAGCAGAGATGTTTATGGTGTGAGTGCTTTGATCTGTGTGTGTGAAGATAAAGTTGTGAAGAGGCAATGTACTTTGCTTAATCTTGCACAGTTAGAGGGCACCACAAGGCAGGCTGTGGATGAGAGGAACTCTGCCCCCAGCCTGCCATTCCCATTCTGTCTCTCTCATTCTTGAGTGAAAGGACCAGGAGAAGGCGGCCGTGGACAACCTTTGGAGAGAAGGTTGGGAGTGTACTGCCAGCCGACAGGTTTTAGGAGGGTCTAGCTAGCTCATGGGGGCTGCTCAATAAACACGGCTCAGTGATTTCATTATGGCAAACCCAACTCTGGTGATACTTGGAATCATGATCTGCCAGGGTGGATCCAGCACTGGGAGAAACCAACCAGCTCCTCACTAAGATGTCAGAAGAGAAGAATTGCTCTTCCCGGAGTCGTTTTCAAAGGTACTTGTCATGGATTTCTAGATTCTGACTGGGATTTGTCTTGTAAAAACACCACTGTGTGATAACCAAAGGAAGAGGGCAAAGAGCAAAGCACCTTGCTAGATTTGGAGGTCATTTATGAATTCAATTTTCCCATTTGCAAAATCAGGTTTGAGGACTAAGATGACCCATGGAGTCATTCAAATGGCCATAAAATCAAACTTGCTCGTTGCCTGACCCCCCTCCCCTGCCAGAGCAGTGTCCTAAGGCAGACAGAAACATTTGCATAAGCCCCAGACTAAATGATTGGTGCCTATTAGTCCACAGGCTCGAGATAATAGTTTTGTTTATTATTATTTTTTCTTTTAAATAGCTGTAAATTATATTAACACAGACAGGGCCAGTGAGAACAGAAGCACCTTAAACTGTCAGAGTGAAATCAACAGGCTTAAATGGCTACGTGTGTCATAGGGTATGTATGTATGTATGTATGCATTTATTATTATTTTGTTGTTGTTGTCGTTGGCTGAGGGGCTTAAACTCTAGGCCTGGGTGCTTTCCCTGAGCTCTTCATCTCAAGGCGAGCATTCTACCACTTGAGCCACAGCGCCACTTCTGGTTTTCTGGTGGTTCTTTGGAGATGAGAGTCTGATGGACTTTCCTGCCTGGGCTGGCTTTGAACCACGATCCTCAGATCTCAGCCTCCTGAGTAGCTCGAATTACAGGTGTGAGCCACTGGACCCAGCCTTATTATTATTCTTTTAATCAGCTCAAAGCCTCTTGGTCTCCAAGGAAACATGATGAGATATGTCTCTGGAGAGAAGCACTTCAAGGAGGATTGCTGTCTGTGCAATAGCTTGGGAACTACTGTGACAACATAAGGGCCATTGAGATGTGTTTCCAAGCTTTCTGTGTTCCTTGGGTTTTTCAGCTGTGGGAAATTCTGCCATGCTACAGTTCATAATCATAGCAACATGTACATGCTAACAGAAATGATAGATGGATCTCTATCTAGGCGTTGACTGTTTTACATGAAATAGATCATTTAATTCTTAGGATAATCTTACTCTGCAGATGGCTGTATTATCTCATTTAAAGGAAACAGATGCTTGGATTGGTTAAGGAACTACTTTCAGGACAAATAGTGAATGACAGAGCTAGTATTTTAACTCAAATCTCTCTCTCTTTCTTTCTCCCTCTCTGTGTGGGCTCAGTGCATTTCATCCATCTACCTATCATTTATTCTTTGCCATCACTGTAATTATATTTATAATTACTTTTAATCATGATTAACATAGTATATTATTATATTAATTACTATGATATTATTTTTTTATCATTTCCTTTTTTGTGTTTGTGCAAGGTCCTGGGGCTTGAACTCAGGACATGGGCATTCTCTCTGAACTTCTTTTGCTCAATGCCAGCATCCTACCACTTGAGCCATAGCTCTATTTCCAGTTTTTTTTAAATAATTTGTTGAAGAGTCTTACAGCCTTTCTTACCAGGCTGGCTTTGAACCATGATCCTCAGAGCTCAGCCTCCTGGGGTAGTTTGGATTACAGGTATGAGCCACCAGAGCCTGGTTTCTTGTTTTTTTTTTTAATTGTTAATTTTCTTGTTTGTTTACTGTGTTCTGAGGATTAAACTCTGGTCCTCTAACATGCTAGAAAGGTGCTACACCACTGAGCCGCATCCCCCCACCCCCACAACTCCCGCCTACTTCCCACTTGGATTTACGATTTTTGTAGTCTCTCTGTATAGGACTACTACCTGAGATGCTTCAGACCTTAAAAACAGCAGATTTAACCCTACTCATTTCTTCTCCTGGTCAAACTATAAATGGAACTACTGACTGATATGGCGAACATCTTCAAAACAAAAGAAAAGCTCACTGAGTGCAGGTGTTAAACCAGCTCATGTTTAATGCTTAGAGCAGTTAAGTGATAAAGAGGTCACAAGAGTATTCCAGCTTTTTTTTTTAAAATGGCCCTCACTGTGTAGAACTGGGGTAGCATCAGGATTTGTGAGAGGAAAACTACATGTAAATACTGGATGTAGAAGACAGAGCGGGGTGTGTTCAAAATCATAAAGGAAAAAGATCTCCTTTCCCATCTAAAAATCTCAACAATCTGTGAAGTCTGGTGACAGAAAAGAAGTCCTGGGGCCCACGAGGTCTCCTTAAATTTATGTTGGAGGTAATCATCATTATGGAATGTGATCTTCTCAATGAGTCTATCAAAAAAAAAAAAGAGAAAAGTAAGATGTGGAGTTTTTGAAATACAAACCTCCCATTTAGGAGAGAGGCAAAGGGACTTTCTGGGCTGATGAAAGGGATTTTGAGGATGCTTAAGTCTTGGGTAGTAAGCTTTGACAATCAAAGATTATAAGTGGAGCAAGGAAAACTGGGGGGGGGGCTGTCTTTAAGTAATTGAAAAAAAGAAAATAACCACCCACTTTCAATACTCCTCTCTCATGTTCTTTGTCCTCCTTTCTCTGCTGGAGATGACAAAATTTGTGCAGATCAAGACTTCTGCACCTTGCTGATGTATTTTCCTCTACAGTATGGATTAGGAAATGAAAGACCAGGGAACTTAAAAATGTTACCATATTCCACTTTCACATCTGTGGACTCCAGGTGAACTGCCCAACCTAGAGATCTATAATTGAAACAGGATGCTCAGACAAGTCTGCGGCACTAAATGCGCAGGAATTAGAAACAACCTGTATCCATTTAAAAGTATTAAAGAAGATCAAGGAGTCGCACCCCCGAGGATGGTATTAGTGGATTTTGGATTATGCTGGATTTACATCTGAAGATGTAACCCTAACAAAGCCCTTTTTTTCCCCTTCTGAAGAAATGAATCTAATAAACACTACCCATTCCGAGGAACAGAGGACAAGAAGAGAGCTTAAGTACCTTGTGTCACTAATATGTGCCAAGTCTTGTATGCTCAGTGTGCAAACCTGACATGATACTTTCTCGCACAAGTGATGGGAAGATTTGGAGCATTCCTCTTCAAACCTTGTGTTCCTCCTCCTCTTCTTTTATTCTTCCAACTCCACAGCTAGGGAGCCAGTCTTTGCCAGGAATTCTGAATGGAGGGAGGAAAGAGATGGTGTTGGCATAGAAGAGAACGACTAAAGAGACTATGGCTGCAGAGGGGGGAGGAGTGAGGGGCGTGGAGAGATCAGAATTTTCCCTGGAAGTTGAAGAATGCTGGCCTTTTCCCTCACCCATGATATTTTCATGTGTCCTTGTTTCCTCCACCTCTCCTCCTTCCTCCTCTTTCTCCTCCTTTGTTATATTCTCCTCCTCTGTTATAGTCTGAAGTAAACCATATCAAGCCCTGATCTACCAACTTCTCTTCATGTATACGAGAAAAGAAGAAAGTGATTTTAGTGATTTTAAACTACTGACATTCTAGGTCCTGTTAGTCAAAACTAATACAAGTCCCTTACCCGCCCTCCATTGAACATCCATTATTCTTTCCACAAACTTTTAAAAAATATATATATTAAGAACCTTCTATGTGGTTGGCACTGTACTGGCTTTCTGGGTATAGGATGATAGCTATACATCCAGTGGCAATGTCCAATGGGAAATAATGCTACTTCCTAAACCAATAAGTAAGTGTGAGTGAATATATATCAGATTAAGCTGGGATGACAGGCTCTGGCCTGTCATTTTAGCTTCTCAGGAGGCTGAGATCTGAGTATCTTGGTTCTATGCCAGCCCAGGCAGCAAAGGCCATGAAACTCTATCTCCCACGAACCACCAGAAAACAGGAAGTAGTGCTGTGGCTCAAAGTGGTAGAGCAGTAGCATTGAGCAAAAGAGCTCAGGGACAGTGCCCAGATCCTGAATTTAAGTCCCATGACCAACAAAAAATTTAAAAAAATATTAGTAAGATGAAGACTTGGGGTACAGTGGGAGTAAGATACAGGGTAATGAGATTTAAATGCTGGGAATCCCAAGATCTTTTGAAGACGAGTGAAGTGTGATACAAGGTGGAATGGAAAGATGAATCAAGACAGAGAGCTTCTCCATCTTTGGCATAGAGGTCCGTGCTTTAAGGCTTCAAGCCTTCCCCATCCCACATGACCACTATGGCACCTTTCCTCTTTGACCCTGTCCAACACGTGGGAAGGAAGAGAAGGCTCATTCTTGTGTGTTTCAGCCAGCCTAATACATTTCAAATGGGCCTGTAGAAATAATCTTTGGCTGCCTAATAGATGAGATCTGTATAGACTTAAAATAACTTCCTATCACCAGGGTCACTCACTGCCAAAGATGTTCTTAGCCAAGAGCTGCCATTCATTGGGGTGGGGGGAAAATCCACAAAGCTCTCAGTAGTTTAGGCATAAAGGCAGATGATGAGAAAGAATTCAGAACCTGATACCTTCATCCCAAAATACCTACTGCCAGGGTATATCGTTCACATGGCTACAAACTCAGGGAGGTTGGAGAATACATTTGGGCAAAGGATGGGAATGGACTGATTTCTGTAGGAAACTGCTGCCCATTCAGTCTGTTCTATGAATATTTGTCAACTCCCTACTCTGAGACATTCCCTGAGCTCCAATGGTTAGAAAAGCCAGATATGTCCCCTGCCCTTCTGAAGTCCACAAGGAAGCAGAAATTGAGAGCATACAGAGAGAGGGAGAGAGAGAGACAGAGAAGGAGAAGGAGACAGGGAAAGAGCATGGCGGGTGGGAGGAAGTTACAGGAAAAAGGCAGAAAGAGGACATTAAAGAAAACATTTTTATGGCTCTTAGTTAATCTCTGCAGAAACTAGGAAAGACATTATTATTACCATTGTCTTCATTGTAAGGCTCAGAAAGTTGAGATAATTGTTCCCAAATGGTTTTCAAAGTAGCAAAAACAACCCCATAAACAGAATTCTCATCTAGGTCAGCCTGACTCTGCCACTTAATCGGCGGTTAGATGAATGAATGTCTTCTTATCCATTTCTTAGTTTACTGTAAGTGAGGGTTCATGCTGGTCTCATTTTTCTTTTTCTCAAACCCACCATCAATCTAAGTACCCCAACCATTAGGAGATAAAAATCCACTTTACTATGAGCTGCAATCAAATACAATGAAGAGGGCAAGCCTGCCACTATATAGATTTAAAACATTTAACCCAAATCATTTTGCCATGGCATTAAAAATGATCAGGCTATCTACTCCTGGTAACTTCATGTGCCTGTATTTTATGGCCATAGTTGTGGCTTTCATGTGTAGGCAGATGGATGTGAAGAATCATTATTGATGGTATAGTCCATTATTTGGGAACTTTGATTTTCCCCCCGATTGCAAAGTAATGGAAGCAGTTTTTAATAATGCAGTCCAATCAGATGTCTGTAATAATAGATGAAACCGGCGCATTAAATTCTAGTCACTTTTTCCCAGTGCTTTTAAGTATATCATTTCATCTAATCCTGGCATCGCCCCTCTGACATGCTTCTGATTAGCATCATTTCGTCTTACAAAGGATTCCAGCTCAGACAAAATCGCACACCCATTTTTTGTTGGCAATACTATTTGTAATAGTAAGAGAGTCAGCTTAGGTACCCCTCAACTTACGAGCAGATGAGGAAATGTGTAGATTCCCAGAGGAATATTATTCAGCCAGAAAGAGGAATGAAGTTTGGCCATTGGCAGGGAGGTACATAGAACAGGAGAAACAGCATGACGTTCAGATATATGGATCTATGGTGAGATGGCTAGACTCATCTAATTCATATGCACATCATCTTATATATGTATCGCTGTCTTTTGGTGGCAACACTTAACTCCTACTCTCTTGGGAAGTTTCAAGTATATAAAACGATGTTATCGACTGCTGTCCCCACTCTGTACCATCCATACTTAGGTTTCTCAGCCTTTGCAGTGGCTTCCACCTCTGGACCGCTCGCTCCAACCATTGTTTGTTTGTCCTGAAGATATTAGAGAAGAAGGGGCCACAGGAATCAGGAAATGCTCATTCCAGGCCCAATCCTGTCCTCTTTTTTTTTTTTTTTCCTGTCCTCCTTCTGGCCGTGTGACCCTGAGTAAATCATCATCTCCCATCACCGGGAGTCAGTTTTTCCCATCATTAAGAAATGAAAGGATATGGCTAAATGAAGTATTATTATTATTATTCCTCTGAGGGTGCTATTTAAGTGAATACAAACTATTCCCTGGTGTCTTCTCCTTGTTGACTTCTCATCATCGCAGAATCATGGAAAGCTCTCATTAAACAACACAGACTCTGCCATCTCTATTCTCGGGGCAGGATCCCTGGAAGCAGGGAGAGGCAGGGAACAGCGAATGGCCCCCAGGTAACTTTATCTTCAGGGAACTTTGAAAAAAGAAAACACCAGGCAAAAAACAAAGCTGCTCCACTAATTGGATTTCCTGGCCGATATGCTATGATGTGGTATTTGTTCTAGTTAAAATATTTACCCTTAAAAAGGATCCTGGCTGTCCATACCCACAGCGGCTCAGTGTGGGTTGAGGGCATGATAGGGTGAGGAGGAAGGGTTTGTGGAGAGCTTCCAGCCATGAGTCACATCATCTCCTCTCCTCTGACGGGTGGCCATGACTCCACGTGTGTGTTCACTTCCCCAGGACTCGATTTCCTTGTCTGTAATGGGGTTAAAAAATTGTACAAAAAAGCCGGGCACCGGTGGCTCACGCCTATATTCCCTAGCTACTCAGGAGGCTGAGATCTGAGGATCATGATTCGAAGCCAGCCCAGGCAGGAAAGAATGTGAGACTCTTATCTCCAATAAACTACCAGAAAACTGGAAGTGGTGCTGTGGCTCAAGTGGTAGAGTGCTTGCCTTCAGCTGAAGAGCTGAGGGACAGCGCCCAGGCCCAGAGTTCAAGCCTCACTGATGACTGTACGAACTTCACTGGTGACTAAGAGAGTGCTTTAGCATTTGCAACATGCCTTGGCATCTCAAATACTGATTTTTCCATTGGATCCAAGAAGAAATGTTCATTTACCCCATTTATTCAGTACTCAGGCCCTGAGTGCTGCCCCTGAGCTTTTTTTGCTCAAGACTAGCAACACTTGAGGCACAGCTCCACTTCCACTGTTTTGGGGGAGGTGGTAAATTGGAGATGAGAGTCTTATGGACTTTGCTGCCTGGGCTGGCTTTGAACTCTGATCCTCAGATCTCAGCCTCCCGAGTTGCTAGGATGGCGGGTGTGAGCTGCCAGTGCCCAGCAGTTAATCCCGATTTTACAGGTCTGGAAAGTAGATTTGTACAGCTCAAGTTCAGAATGCAGAAGTGAATTTATTTGTAATTTGTAAGTGATGGAAATGAAATTCTTACTCGGGTCTCTACTGACCCTAAAACTTTTGTTCCTGTTATAGGTGAGTGGGGCAGGAACTAGTTAGGTGATTTGGTTATACAACCGGCCCATGCAAGAGTCTCTGTGTTCTAAGTGGTTGCATCCTCCATGTTGGATGATTAAATAGGTGAATTAATTGGGCGACCCATTCTTGTTAGTAGTAGAACCACCTCTGGGTGGCACATTCCTCAGGTGTAGGGGGTGAGTTTGCTTCTTCCTTCCTCATTGTGGCTCGGTTCAAGGGCTCTGTGCAGATCCTTCTCTTGGAGTTTTTTTTTTTTTTTTTTGAATAATTCTCTATGTTCCTTTCCTGGCTGCATCAACTTTGATATGCGTTTCTGGTTTGATCTCTTATTTATGAGAGGCAGTTTTCACAGACAAATAGAGAAGCAGGCTTTTCCATCCTAGCAGCAAATGTTTGATTTACTTCCTGAGCAGGGAGCAGGGAGCCATGGTTTGACTCCTCGGTACCCACACCTGGATCCAGGTGCAGAATTTGTGCACTGAGTGGGGACATTTAGCGCATCCACTGTATTTTGTATCCACTGCAAAAATAGGCCAGTGTGTCTGCACCCAGGCCAGGCTCGGCCATGGGGGGCTGGGGACCTAATGCTTTCCCCCCTCCACCACCTATTCATATATTGAAGATCTAACTCACAGTGTATCTGTGTTTGGAGATCAGACTTTGCTGGAGTAATGACAGGATAATGAAATTATAAGGATGGGGCCCCTCTCGACAGATATTGTCCCCATAAAAAGAGAAAGGGAGGAGATAACACGAAGGCAGCAATGGATTCATCACAAAGAACGCCCTCACCAGAGGCCAACCAAGCTGGAAAACATGGGCGCAGACTTTCAGCTTCTCTAAATTTAAGGGATGAGTGTCTGTTACTTGAGCTTCTCGCTGTATGGCATTTTGTTATAGCATCAAGGACAGTCAAAGACAGAGCCATGCCATCTTTGGCCAGATGAGCCAATCCAGATAGCAAGTTCCATTTAGACTTTGCAAATGTAGACAGCCGGGCAGCAGCCCCAGCGGAATGAAGCCTTACCTGAGTGGAGGTAGCTGTGAGCCATTTGAGTTGGGCAGTTTGGGAAATGTAACTCTGAAGAACAGGAATGTCTGGAGACTCGTGTCTCCCTTCTGAGTTTTGGCATGTTTATTATAATTTAGAGATCCTCAATTCACTGTATTAGTTCTTTTGAAAAAAAAAGTATACTTCAAAGTTGATGTGATGGTGAATTTTATGTTACATGAACTTACTTCAAGTTTAAAATGTAGTCAATCATACTTATTAATCTACAAGGGTATAGATTGATCTATGAATAGGTTAAGCAATGCATTAATATATTAATCTATAAATGTAAATCTATAAATCTAAAATCTATAAATCTAGTCTATAAATACATAGTCTATAAATAAATAGATGTAGTTGTACATAATATATAATATATAATGTACATAATATATAATAGATAATGTTATATATAATGTAGTTATATATTATATTAATATGTAATTAGTACAACATATAATAATATACACAAGTTTATTTATATAGCTATACTATATTAAAAATAATATATACTTCTGATATAAATATGTAAATATATAGTATATACTTATATGTGTATTTATAATATAAGTATAGTTATAAATATAACCTATAATATATGTTAATTCTATTAACAAGAGTATATATTATAAATATATGAAACATAGTTTGTATCAATACATTATATATAAATATATTACATACCCACAAATTACATATCAATCTATTAACTACATTAATGTATATTCATCAATTAATAAATGATTTTAATATACTAATATTCTGTGTCATAGAGCTGTGGTAATGAATATCAGTATATGCTAACCCCCAGTAGGTCTTTGAAGATAATGTCAAGGACAAATAAACGTTGCAGGAAATAGATGAAAACATACAGCGCAGTGCTATATGTTGTTGTACGTTGTTTATGGAATTTACACATGGCAACAGAAATTCCTCGAGCAAATGCTTGGGTAAGAAGATGGTTCACCTGATAAAGAGCAAACTGTCTACAAAGCCTGGATGGAATCGGGAGAGGCAAAGAGGAAAATTCCAGTGTTACTGAGTGTCATTCTAGGTATTAAATACAATCTGACTCAAATGTCAACCAACATTAACTTTTAATTGCTGAGGGTGGATGTGTAGGCGTTGGGTTCATTATGCCCTATACCTTTCTGTATACATTTTCTCCTTCAAAATAACGTTTGGATTATGCACATAGTGTTCTTGGAAAACAAAAAAAAAATTGGTCTCAGTTGTTTGGGAAAGAGGAGGGACTGTAGGAGTAGGTGTGAGAGGTGGTAGGAAATTTATTTCCACTCCATGAGGTTGGGGGCCACTGCCCCCATCCCCCACCCCTATCCCCCATTCAAAGGTGGTGCTAGGGGAATGGGCCCGCAGAGGTATAGCAAGAAGAAGATTAAACTTAATTATCATAGAGAAGAATCTCAGGCACAGACTTTGTGCTTAATGATTATTAACTGCTTTGGGTACTACGGATGTTACACATGATATATTTTCTTTTTATTATACCATCTGTTTTGTTTGTATTTTTGGAAGCTTATTTAAAAGAAGCTAAATTAGTGTAAGCTCTTCTGACTTCTGAAAGTATTTGAACTTTTTTCCTAAGGTGGGAAAAACTCTGTATTCATTGCGCTCATTGACGTTGCGGTGCTTTTCTCAACTTGTGCGTGTGTTTGCAGGTAGCTGAGCACAAACATACACACACACCACCTGTCAGCCATCCATGTATCATTATCTATTCATCCATCTATCTGTGTGTGTAGAGTGTTTGTATAGTACTTGCTTACGGAATGTACATTTCCACCAGTAAGTTGGCCAGTTTACACCATATGAAGCACAGAACAGAGCTGCCTGTGTTTTTTGCTTTAGAACCCAAAGCTCTAGAACATTTCATTTGTAGTGGTCTGAGAGAAAGGCTTTGGTATGGAGGTAACTTGGGCCTTCGCGTGGATAGAAGGAAGGCCTCACACTGGTACTCAGCAGCTTCAGCTTGCAGGTGTGTGCTTTGTGTAACTCCTACATTATTGGATTTTTTTCCCCTACATTGTTTTAAATGGGATTAATGAAAAAAAATCCTTAAATGGTGTTTGGCCTCGGGCATCCCCTCTTGTCTCTATTTTTTAACCAAAAGCATGAGGTTAATGCGCTGGTTCTGTGAGCCCTAAATGAGAGATTGCCAAGTGTATGGTTGAATCCATGATGAACACACTAAACAACTCAGTGTCTTGTGAATTTTTGACCGCAGCCTTTCATGGTGGGGAGTCACTTTCCAGTCTGATGAACTGAGAAGCTTTGCTGATGGCTTTTTCCTTCCACTTCAGAATCCAATAGCTGCAGTTGCTGATGACCTCCAGATGTCCTTTGGAGGAGCTGTTCCTTCTGAAAGCAACAGCTTTGGGAAGCTGTAATACCCAGCTTGGGATGGGGTATGCTGGATTTGGCCCAGAGTTGAGCTCCGAGGCCTTGTGTCCTTTGGGATTTCAGACCATGTGTCCAAGGATGGTAGGAGAGATGGCCCAGATTCTTTGATAGTGGGCAGGACAGATGTTAAGTGGGACGTCAGAATTCACAGCAGGGAGGAGGCCTCCCTGCAGGATCTGTCATGGAGGGTCCCTGTGTGGGAATCTCCTCTTTGCCTCTTGGACTTGTGAACTGGTATGTATATAATGTGGTTGAGCTGGGAGTCAATGGATTTCTTAACTTGTCTTTGTCTCATTCTAGCATGAGATCCAACACAGGGAACAGCTCAGTATGAGCTTGTTAAATCTGCCTCTAAACAACTATCTTTCTTTCTTTCTTTCTTTTTCTTTCTTTCTTTCTTTCTTTCTTTCTTTCTTTCTTTCTTTCTTTCTTTCTTTCTTTCTTTCTTTCTTTCTTTCCTTCTTTTTTCTTTCTTTCTTTCGCTCTCTCTTTCTTTCTCTCTCACCTTTCTTCCTTCCTTCCTTCTTCTTCCTTCCTTCCTTCCTTCTTTTCTTTCTTTTTTCCTTTTTTCCTTTTTGCTGGTCTTAGGCCTTGAACTCCAGGCCTGGACACTGTCCCTAAGCTCCTTTAGCTCAAGGCTGACACTCTACCACTTGAGCTACAGCACCACATCTGGCTGTGATTAATTGGAGACTTACCCACCCAGGCTGGCTTTGAACTGTGATCTCAGATCTCAGCTTCCTGAGTAGTGAGGTTGACAGGCATTTGCCACCTGCACCCAGCTACTACTTTAAAAAAAATATTATTAGTTTTGGTGTCAGTCTTGGGGCTTAAACTTAGCACGTGGGCACTGTCCCTGAGCTTTTGCTCAAGGCTAGCATTCCACAACTTCTGGCTTTTTGTTTGTTTCTTAATTGGAGATCACAATCTCATAGACTTTCCTGCCTGGGCAGGCTTTGAACTGTGATCCTCATCTTCCTATGTAGATAGGATGACAGGTATGAGCCACTGGTGCCCGGATTACTTTTTAATTTTTTTTCAATATTTTAATTAAAATTTTCCAATGTGTGCAAAAATAGGACAATTATATAATAAACTTCTAGGCACTAATCTTGTGGCTTCTATAGTTATTGACATTTGCCAGTCTGGGTCCAGATCTTCTCCCCAACTTTTATTTCTATAATAATTTAAAGCAAATAAGATATTCTAGCATTTCACTTACAAGTACATTAGTATGCATCAATAACAGATAAAGAACGTTTAAAGGCCACACCGACATTTGACAATAATTTCTTATGTATCATCTGTTGCTTAGTGAGTATTCAACATTCTATATTTGTCTTAGAAATATATCTCTGGTTATTTTTTTTCAGATCAAGATTCAAATAGTTCTTACATTTTAACTATAATAGTAGTGTAGGACAATCAGTTACAATAGTGAATACTCGTGGCATTTACTTGTGGGGAAAATCTGCTCATTTGCTTACAGATGCCCCATATTTTAGATTTGACTGATGATAATCATATTTCTCTTTAACATCTTACTTTATGCCCTTTATTTCAAACTATATGCATCCTTAATATATATCCAAAGGCATTACTTGTCTTCTTGCGGTTGAAAATAGTGATTACCTGTATTCATTCTTTGGAGTTCTCCTACTAAAACCCATTTGGTGACTCTGAAATACCTATTTACAAAAAAGCAGGATAGAGGCTTCGTTCTCACTAAATTATTAGTTTAAATTAATGATCTGGTGACCTAGCAATGTCCAAAGTTGATAAGTTGCTTCTTAGGTTTGATATCAAGAAGTTACAAAGTCTTGCATAAAGGATGTGTTTCAACTTTCGGTAGGCACATTTTATGCTCAATTTGTTCTACCTCTGACTAGTTGACCCCCTTCACATTTTTTTTTTGCCAGACCTGGGGCTTGAACTCAGGGCCTGGGCACTGTCCCTGACCCTCTTTTTACTCAAGGCTAGTGCTCTACCAAATGAGCCACACCACTACTTCGGATTTTTTGAGTAGTCTATTGGAGTTGAGAGTCTCACAGACTTTCTTGCCCAGGCTGGCTTTGAAATGTGATATTCAGATCTCAGCCTCCTAAGTAGCCAGATTAACTTTTCAATAAAACACTTTTTTTTTTTTTGTCAGTACTGGTGATTAAACCCAGGGTCTCATGCATGCTGGGCAAATATTCCACCATTGAGCAAAGCTTTTTTTTGGGGGGGGGGTCTGGTCGTGGGGCCTGAACTCTGGGCCTGGGTGCTGTCCCTCAGCTCTTCATCTCAAGGCTAGCGCTCTACCACTTGAGCCACAGCGCCACTTCCGGCTTTTTTCTTTTTGCTTATGTGGTGCTGAGGAATCGAACCCAGGGCCTCAGGCATGCAAGGCAAGCGTTCTACCACTGAGCCACCTTCCCAGCACCGACTTCTGATTTTTTTAAAATCTCCTCTGTTTCAAAATACAAATAGTAGCTCCTCTTGCTTATCTCCTAGTTAGCCCTAATATCTAACATTGCCCAGGTCGCCATAATTATTTTTCATAGGGAACTCCATATGGGGAAACTACTCATTGCTAATAGGCTGGTGACACCACTTTAATATTCCATGCTTAGAAATACATATTGTCTTAGGAAAAAGAAAATAAGTCTTGAATCCAGGCTGATATATATTCTTGACTCAGATAAAAGTCACTGCTTTAAAAAAAAAAACTTATTTTGATTTTATATTTGCATGTGTTTTCGCTTACATTAAAAACCTAGGTACAAAATGACATGAGCTTTGTGTATATCTGATATTGATTTATATGCATGTGTAGGGATAATTTAAAACTGAAAATAACAATGCTGTTATTAACATAAAGATTAATAGAAATCATTTGTTTTTTTCCTCTTGGCATACATCCTACTTTGAATATAAGAGTCCACCTATTTATATGGAAGCCACTTAGGTTTGGTCTCTGAAGGCCACTCCATACACAAGTTGAATCCTCAGTTTTCGTCTCTCTTCTGGGTTCAGCTCTAAGGACTTCATGTTGTATCCTTCAATCCCTTCAATCACAGAGGCCCCTGAGCTATGGTGTTTATGAAGATTTCATTACAGAGTCATGATGGATCAAATCATTAGCTAATTGATTAAATTCAATCTCCATTTCTTCACTTCCCTGGACTTCCAGTGACTGAAAATCCCTACCCTCTACTTACCTGGATTTTTTCTTTCCTGCTGAGCAGGGTCCGTCCCAAAGCCATCTAGAGGGTAGCCATGTGTTACTCAACATGCTCTACCACTTGAGCCACGCCTCCAGTATCAAGCTGCATGGATTCTAATCCAACTGATCTGAGTTGGGCTATGGGTATTGCTGTTACTGAAAATGTCCTCAGACAATTGCTTGATAGTTGATGAGGGGTGCAGTTACAAGTGTTCGTGTGTGTTTGTGCGTGTGCGTGTGCGTGTGTGTGCGTGTGCGTGTGCGTGTGTGTGTGTGTGCGTGTATTCTCTGCCAGTTGAGAGGACTCTGAAGAAATGACAGGGTAATAGCACCAAACGCTCCTGGAGTTGACATTCTGGTTTCAGGTAAATCTGGAGCCTCTTAAAATGCCAAAAACTACAGAAGCAGTGAAAACCAGCCTCTACCATGATGGGGGACAGGTCAAAAGCACACAGAAGTCGATTGAATGAACTTCTGCTGGCTGAGGCTGGATGAGCTGTGCAACCTAAGCATATAGCAGAGCTGGATGATAGCTCCGGATGCATAAAATAAAATATTCACCAGTGCATACTGTTTAGGTAAATCATTTAATAATAAATAAAAATTAAAGCTGAGGAAGCAAACCTTCCATAAGGAAGAAACTTTAATTTGTAATGGATAGTCTTTCTTCAAGGAGGGAGATACCAATCCCCTCTGCCTTCTCTGTGGGCTGCGTGGGGAAACCTGGAAACCATGTTCAGTATCGGGACCAAGTTTACCACCACCAGCCATAATTGAATGCGGATGATGTGGACCCTTCACTGCACAGCATGGCACTGTGCCTCAATGTTTTTCTCTTCCAATAGACTCAGTGTCTTCAGGAGACTGAATAAATGAAGGGTTGGAACTCTACAGAATACTCGACTGGTACTGTTTAAACTCTCAAGATGACCCCAGACAAGTTAACCTTGCCAGTCAGATTCTAAGGAAACATGATGATGAGAGGTACTTTTCCTGTATTATGTACACCTGTACATAATGCAGATGTTTTATGCCTGCGTGACATAATAAGATTCCCCACATGGGAATCACAGCCCTGAAATAGGATGTTCAGTGAACACAGAGGTAGCCTGAGTAAGCTAAAAGTCAATAATGTGTCAATGTAGGCCCATTAGTTGTGACCAATGCACTATGCTAGTGTAAGATAGTAATAAGAGTACCCACGTGCAGGCTATATGGAGACTCCGTCTTCCTTCTATGACTTTTTTGTTCTGTGAATCTAAACCTGTCCTAAAATGAAGAGTTTATATTTAAAAGAAAATGCTTTTCTCCTTTGCAGTATCTCAGCCAAATGGAAAAGAAGAAAATGACTCATTATACCACACAGTTCCAAAACGCGTTCACTATGCTTCCCAAGTAGAAATTGGATTATCTAACTGTTAAAACGGAGGTGTGACTTTCTAATAGACTTAACATTTTTCAGGTGGTATTTACATCTTAAAAGAGGCTCTTATTTACTCAAATCTCAAAATATAATACCCAGGAGAGAGAGGTTTCTGAGCGGAGCCTTTTGAAGCTGTGTGTCTGTGATTGCCATAGGCCATCCACAGAGGGCGGGGAAGAATAACACAGTTTCACCGATTTCCCAACAGACTTCTGAGTTCTGCGTCGCAAAGATGATGGCATTTGCATGATGTGCTTAATTAAAATTTCAAAGGACTATCAAAGTAGAGACAGAACTCGGTGCATTAGAAGGAAGATAGTGACTGATATCAAACAGAGCAGGGTTTAATTATGAGGGCTACAATTGCACCTTCCTAGCTTGGGTCTTTCTGTGTAATTGCTCTGGCTTCTAAGTACTGTGTGTGTGTGTGTGTGTGCGCGCGCACACGCTCGCGCGCGCACATGTGTGCCTGTGCATGTATGTGCAACAGTATTAGAATTTGAACTTAGGTCTTGAGTGTTTGCTATCCCTTAGCTTTTTCTGCTCCAGGTTAGCACTCTAACACTTGAGCACAACTCCACTTCTGGCTTTTTGGTGGTTAACTGGAGATAAGAATCTCACAAACTTTTCCTGACTCAGCTGGCTTCAAATCATGATCCTCAGATCTCAGCCTCCTGAGGAGTTAGGGTGACAGGTTTGAGCCACCAGTGCCTGGCACTTTACCTTACAAGGGATAATGACAGATGTATTATACTTCAGTGACATAATACATACTAAATACCAAATACAATAGCTAACATGGAGGGGATCTTTTAAAAGATGATGATGATTGTGCTTTATTACTAGCAGCACCACTACCACCATTATCACCCTCTTCGTCATTGACTCTTTCATTCAAAGTGGAGGACAAATTATTCAGTGTCCCCAAACTTCATTTGGCTCATGTAAAAGGCACAGGGATGGTAGTGGTGTAAAAATTCAGGTTCCGTGCGGAGTTCTGTGATGATTGCCAAACAAATGCTTTTACTAAGGGGGTTTTCACTGGTGGGTGGACACACATGTTTTTGTTTATTTCTACCTAACCTATTCTATCTACCTATCTATCTAATCTTTCATTATCTATCATATCTATCTAATCTGTATCCCTTACTAACCTATGAATCTATCTGCAAATCTATCCTCTGTTTCTCTTTCTCTGTTTAATATTTAAATGAACAAATCCAAGTTCTCCTAAACCTGATTAACAAAGCAGGGCTACACAGGAATGTGTCATTATTAATAGTGGAAAGGAACGCACATGAATTCTGATCCCTCATGAATTCTTGGTTTTGAAAAGGCTCCGGGAGTTGTGTTTCAGAGAAAGTTCTCAAATAATGCATACAAATGAAGGGAGCTTTCACCTGCAATAACTTCAGGAAAAACATTGATTCATTTTGAATACGACTGAGATGGTGGGTTTATTGCACCCTGCCTCCCCCCATCATAGTGAATTTAGAGTATAAAACCCAAGGCCAGGAAGTTGTCTTCATTTCAAGGTTTTGCCCCCTGATAAATATATTTTTTGAATTAAAATATTCTTGGTGTTTTCTGACTGGCAGTACTGAGGCCAGTAAGAAATCGTTAGTAATTCTGGACGCTTTGAAGGCTGGAGCTAGACATGTTTCTTTTATTTTCTGATACATCTATCCATATTGTAGTATCTTTGCAGAGCAGTTGGACAATAAATATTGAAACATTTATGGCCACAGCACAGTGATTAAATATGCTTTATTATTCGGGTCCTCTGTCTCTCCATTGACACCTGCTTATGATCACACAGAGACACCCGTTTGCTTCCTCTGTTCCAGCCACAAAACACGCAGACAAAACATTCAGGTTGCCTGCCTGAGCTCAGCACTCAGATCTCCTGGATTAATTAGGAATCGAGCGTGGAAAATGAAGGAAGAGAACCTGAAGAGAATGTCTCCTAGGAATTGTAAAACTAGTTTGCTGAGGGTATGCAGGAGATCTCATGCAGTTCAAAGCCAGGCATGGGGGTGGGGGTGGGGGGGGGAAGCTCAAGTTTGTCATCTTAGCTACATAGGAGGCAGAGACCTGGGGACTGAGATTACAGCCCAGCCCAGCCCTACTACCACAACCACCAAAAGGAAAATGTTTTCAAGACTCCATCTCAGCCAGTGGCTGGGGCATGATAGCAAGAAAATGTCATTTCCAATGACTCAGGAAAGCATAATAAAGACTGGCATTGCCTGGCATAAAGCAAGACCCTATCTTATTTTTAAAAAATACCACCAGGCACAAATGGCTCACATCTGTTATCCTAATTACTCAGGAGGCTGAGCTCTGAGGATCACAGTTCAAAGCCATCCCAGGCAGGAAAATCCTTGACACCCTTATCTCCAATTACCCACCAAAAAGCTGGAAGTAGATCTGTGGTAGAGTGCCAGCTTTGAGTGGCAAAGCTAAGGGAGAGAGGCTTTGAGTTAAAGGCTTCACCCAGGGTAAGATTGATTGGAACATAGTACACCTGTGTGCATATGTAATAATGAACTTCCTGTGTTACCATGATAAGCCAATAAAAAAATATTACACACACAGATACTGGCAGTGTGTGGTCCTAGCAAGTGTGAAGCCCTGAATTCAAATCTCAGGATCACCAAAAATCAAAACAGTTTTCATGGTGACTTTACCTAGCCATAACTGGACAGTTGGTTCAAAGGACATTTTTTTTCCCTCGATGATGCCATTTTCTTTCCTTGGGAATTCTCCAGGCATTTGGTGGTTACGGAACCTACAGATGCCTGCACCAACACCCAGCAGAGTGGGCATCTGTGGTTTTCAGAGCGTAGGCTCTGAGCACTGAGGCCACGCCTGCCTTCATTAGATCTTGGCTGGAGTTCTCCCAGCGTGCAACTTTACGAACGCTATTTCATCCTACCGTGACTTGGTTTCCTCATGTGAAGACGAGGATGGTAACGTAGGCTAGTCCTCATGCACAGCTGCGAATGAAGACTCTATAGTTAGACACTAATGACATGTTTAACTCACTGCTACTTAGGCTTTTGAGTAAATGTGATAGGAGACAATCTGTTGTATTTAGATCCTGACAAGTGAGAGAGAGAGAGAGAGAGAGAGAGAGAGAGAGAGAGAGAGAGAGAGAGAGAGAGAGAGAGAGAGAGAGAGAGAGAGAGAGAGAGAGAGAACGCACTTGAATTCAGAGCCTGGGTGCTGTCCCTGAGGTTTTGTTTTTCAGTGCTCTACCACTTGAGCTACAGCTCTACTTCTAGCTTCTTGCACATTAATTGGAGCCAAGAATCTCATGGACTTTCCTGCTCTGGTTGGTTTTGGACTGTGACCCTCAGATCTCAGCCTCCTGAGTAGCTAGGGTTTACAGGTACCACCGGCACTGGGCTTGACCCTGATAATTTTAAAAGCAAGGCCAATTTCAATCTTATTTCAGGGAACCAAAGGATTCTGATCTTTCCTGGCACTTGGGACATTTCTCTTGTTCATTTCAAACAAACACTCACGGGATCCTACATCAATTCTTGGTTTTTTAATTTCTCCCTCAGTTGTATTAAATTTTTTAAATGCTTTAATTATGCAGAATAGTGAGTCCTAGTTATGTAGATAGGCAATTGTCTTTGGTGAATGTGTTCTGTTTTCCTCTTTTTCTGGCTTCCCATTGTGTCTGGCTTCTGCCAATCTCTGACTTTGTCTTCATCTGTTTTTTCTCTCTCACACAAAAATAAGACACACGTGTGTGTGTGTGTGTGTGTGTGTGAGAGAGAGAGAGAGAGATAGAGAGAGAGAGAGAGATAGAGAGAGAGAATGCATGCTCACATAAACATTTGATTACTTCTATTTCAACTCTCCTTTCCCTTTATCACAGGAGATAATACACACATGTGATCACATATATATACACAGTATATATAGATATCTGTATATGTATGGATATATATGAATGTGTGTGTATATCTATCTATCTATCTATCTATCTATCTATCTATCTATCTATGCTATAAACCTTGGAACTCAGCCAGGATTAGGATTTCTCTCCATGGCTCTTTTTCCTGTAGATCTGTATCACAAACCTGCTGGTGTTTATCTGGAAAAGGGTTCTGTTTGGGAGGATTTCTCTTCCTACTTGAAACAAAAAAAAATCTCATTTAACATTATCCATTTGCACTATCATCTTTCTCTCTATTTTACGTCTCAGACCTCCCTGAGGTCACTCACCTTTCGTTTCTGCTTTTCAATTTTCTTCCAGGCTTTTATTTCCATTGACAATCTTAGTTGTTACCTAGCAATTTGAATCAGGGTGTTCAACCTCTGAGATTTTTCTAGAGAATAGCACCCTTGATAATAAGCACTTTGGCCTGCATTGTTTAGTGATGAGGGGAAGAAATAAAGAGCAAGTCTAATCCTAGTATCTGCTTTTGGGTAATTCTCCTATTAATTTTCCTCAGAGCTGAGGACCCGTTTACTTCATTGGAGGGAAGGATTCTTGACACAAATGTTGTTGTTGTTGTTGTTGTTTAAATCAAATTTGTCCAGAGTAGATTAGAAATGGATTTTTGAAGACACCAAGCCAATATCAACAAGACTGTCACCTTGAGGAATGCTTGATGGGTTAAAAAAATATGTGTGTGTATGGGTGCCCATGTGCCCAGTAACTTTTTGACCTCGACAATCTATATTTGGAAACTCTGTCCCACACAGGTGGCATATTCAGACCACCTTGGAAAAACCCATTTTTAAAAATTTGACAGTTTTAATATGTTGGGCATTCTGTTGCTGATGTTTTAGATCAGATTGGGTTGGCAGTATGAGCTTGCAAACTAATGAAGAAAATAAGGAAGGAAATTAGCTTTGAAGTTGTGAGTTAGGTGCAACCAGAAGGTAAATGAAGAAGGTACCAGAGTCTAGAAATAATTACCATCATGGCCCTAGTTCTCCATTAGGACTGACAAAAGACCTGGGGCTCTGACAGTTAAATTAAAGCTTGCAAACCTGGGAAAAAATGAGCTGCAGAAAGCTTTAATTCTGGTGACATCCTGATACATGACAGTTCCCGTGGAACTTGCCAGGTTTATTCCATTCGTACGATGCAGGGGTTAGGGTAAGGTGGATGGGAGAAGGCAGAGAATGAATTTCCCCACAGTAGACAGTGTTCACAAAGTCATGGTCCCACCTGCTGGCTAGGAGAGCAGGCGCTCCTCCAATAGAGTTCTTTTGTTACACAGCTCTAGATAATGACAAGAGTCTTGTCCAATGGAATTCTTTCATTACTCAGCTCTATGATAATGAGTAGAATCTGGGCTTTGAAGTCAGGCTGACTAGTAGGGAAAGAAGCCCAGCTCCAGCCCTTCCTTAATGGCTGTGTGCCTTTTGGGTTAGTAACAAGCTTTCTGAGTTTGCTTGCCTTCAACATATGGATAATAGTATAAACAATTTCTATTGTTGTTGTTGTTGTTGTTGTTGTTTTGTGGTTCTCGGAAATGGACCTGGGGTTTGCAAGTGCTCAGTCACTTTGGGCCATGTCCATAGCTTTTTTTTCTTTTTCTTTTTTTGCTTTAGTTTATTTTTCAGGTAGAATCTTCTGTTTTTGACAAGGACTAAATCCTCCTTATCTCTTATCTCCTGTCTAGCTTCGATTACAGGCATGCATCATAACCTCTGGCCCTTGTAGGCCATTTTTCTATGTGACTTTTTTTTTTGGCCAAAGGGGTTGGCCTTCCTGGAATAACCTGGTGACATCGTTACAATGAAGTCATCTAGTCTAGTTGTTAAACATTCAGGTCACACAGAGGATCCAAAGAAGCTGTGCTGTTCAGGTGGTTTGGCATTTCTTCCAAGATTTCCTGATGCATTAATATTTGTCCCTTCGCTTGGTTTGTAATTACTGATCTAATAGATCAAAAATGGCATCTGCTGAGACCTTTCCACGCATGCTTACACTTTCAAATTACAGCGTCAATCTGTTGACTTCCCATCTGGAAAAAGGGGGGGGGTACAATTCAAATAAAAAGAAATGAATGCCACACATCTAATGAAAGAAGAGATAGACTCTTAGCTTATGAGCCCTACTTTGAGGCATCTATTGCATAAAAGTAAAAGCACAACCAGGTGCTGGTGGCTCATGCCTGTAATTGTAGCTACTCAGGAGACTGAGGTCTGTGGATCACGGTTCAAAGCCAGCCCGGGCAGGAAAGTCTATGAGACTTTTATCTCCAAGTAACCACCAGAAAACCAGAAGTGATGCTGTGGTTCAAGAGGTAGAGCGCTAGCCTTGAACTGAAGAGCTGAGGGACAGTGCACAGGCCCAGAGTTCAAGCCCCGTGACCGACAAAATAAAAGTACAGGCAGGGTAGGGTGGTATCTGCTTGCTATCTTGGGTACTCAGGAGGCAGAGGTAGAGGATCATAGATTGAGGCTGGGCTGCGCAAAAAGTGGGAGACCCTGTATGAAATACAAATTGGAAATAAAACACCACCAAAAAAACAGAAGGAACTGAGGTGTGGTTCAAGGGGTAGAGCACTTGTGTGAGGCTCTGAGTTCAATCCCCATTTTTTTTTTTTGTCGGTCGTGGGTCTTGAACTCTGGGCTTAGGTGCTGTCCCTGCGCTCTTTAGCTCAAGGCGAGCGCTCTACTGCTTGAGCCACAGCACCACTTCAAGTTTTCTAGTGGTTGATTTGAGATGAATCTCGTGGATTTTCCTGCCCAGGCTGGCTTTGAAGCACAATCCTCAGATTTCAGCCTCCTGAGTAGCTAGGATTACAGGCATGAGCCACTGGTGCCCAGTTCAATCCCCAATTCTAAATGAATGAATGGAGGAATGAATGTCCCGGTGCAGGCATAAAGATAAATACACTTGTATGTATACTATAGCCTTCCTGTGAATGATCAAACAAGGTGGAGACAATCTCAGTATTGTTGACTGATGGAGATGAATGACCAGAGGTTTGGTGGTTCTGTGGAATACCCTATTATCTTTGGTGGGACTGAATTATGTCCTATCATCTGAGCAAGTTGCATGCAGCAGGAAGATTATCATGATTCAATTTATTTGTGGGGGGAGGAGAGCCTTTCTGTATGTGACTCTATACATTTTCATATGCTTGTGCAAAAACAGGGAGAAAGTAGAGAGTCATGGTCTTGTTTCTCTGGTGTGAGAGGGGCCGGCAGTGAGCGAGGAGGGAGAAAGCTTGGCTTTTCCTTGGCAGAACTCTGCTTCTGACTTCTTGCTGTCCATTTGCACGTGGCAGCTGGGTAGGAAAGTCTAGGAACATCCATGGTCCAGGTCCTTTCCTGCTGAATGGAGACACCGAAGAGAAGTTGCGGAAGTATAGAGAAGAACACGACAGCTGCTTTTGTCCATTTCTATTCTGGATTGACTTAAAAAAAAAAATCTGCTGGAGATGGGCGGTTCCTCCTCCCCTCTTATTCTCCAGATAAGCATATATGCTACAGTCTGCGTGTGCAGACTGCTGATCGCAATCAGGGTTTCTCCGTCTTGCCAGCCTTGCTGTGTGGGGGGCTGGCTGGGTCTTTGTGGTGGGCATCTGGTCTGGAATGGTTGTGGAATGGGGTCCTTAGTATCCATGGATGCTGGGAGTGATCTTCTCACAGTGGTGTGAGTACCGCCCCCTCGTGGACATCCTCTGAACTAACACATGTTCTCTCTGGATGCACTGTTCTAGACACGTATGGTTGCGGGCAGGCAGGGTGTAATTCATTTTAAGGAAAGTGGTTGTGTTGGCATCCTGCCCCTGTGACAAAACAGCTAAGAAAAACATCTCAGGGGGGTGGGGGAGGAAGGTTTGCTTTGGCTCATGACTTTGGAGGTCTCGGTCCATGGACACCCGGCTTTAGTTGTTTCTTCGCCCGTGTGGAAGTCCAGTGTTGAGAAGCATGTGGTGGAGTCGCATGACCACCTCATGGTGGATGGGGGTTGGTGGGAGCATGAGGAAAGGGCTGGGACAGACTTTCAGGGCTCACACCCAGTGACTGCTTTCCCCATGAAGGCTCCCATCTCCCAGGAATGTCACCGAATTACGAGTCCATCAGTGGATTCATCCATGGAGGAAAGACATCCTTCAGCGCTGCTGCATTGGGTCTCAGGCTGTCGGCTTGCCAGCCTCTGGGCACATTTCAGGTCCAAACCCTCAACACTGGGTCATGACATTCTATATTATTCATTCCCTGTGCAATTTTGGTGTCATCTTGTTGACACCCAATGTTGATTTCGAAACATCTCCCAATATAGAACTTCATCCATGTTTCCTCGAAACAAGCCTCTCCTGGTAGGTATGGTGGTGTATGCCTGTAATCCCAGATATGCAGGGGAGGCATAGACAGGAAGATCACAATTAGAAGCCACCCCTAAACAAACAAAAAAGGAAGACCCTGTGTGAAAAAGAACTAAAGCAAAAAAAGGCTGGGAGTGTGGGTCCAGTGATAGAGTGCCTTCCTAGCAAATGCAAAGCCCCAGGTTCAAACCTCAGTACTGACAACAACAACAAAAAAATCCTTCCTATTTCTAGAGAAGTGTATGTATACTGTAGAACATGTTTGACCAACCAGGGGAAAGAAAAGAACACAGACCTTGAGGGTCAGATTCAGCCACATCCTCAGCAGGATGTTGCTTGGGACAAACTCACTGAATTCTTCTGGAACCTCTCCCTGAAATGAGAACGGTCATCACTAAGCAAGTGAGTATATGGACAAATGACTTGCTACCACGGAAACCATGGAAAGAGAAAACCATTATATGGATATTATCATCTATTATTTATTATCTGTTATTTGATGACAGATATCCTCCCTGGACACGTTTGAATTCATCTGCTGCAGAATTAAGAGAAGCAGTCAAGTTTCTGAGGACGTTTTGTGCAGCAAATGACAGCAGTGTTTACCGGTTTGTATTGCAAGTAAGGAAATCTTGTTTCCAGGGTTATGGCATCGAAGCACGCTGGAGAGATGCTGTGTTTTATGTTTGGTGGCGAGCGCAAGGCCTGCAATATCAACTGTAGGGTTAGACAAGAAAATGATGCTTGATTATGGTATTCCTCGGCCAGTAGTGTCAGCACAATAATTAAGGGGTTAAAAACTATCAAGTGGAGACTGAGACGTTTTCCCTTCTGACAATTCCTCCTGCTTTTGTAAAATTGTAAGAACCCAGCAACTCCGCTGTACCTGTACTGTTTATTATCAGGCACTGAAATCCTTGTCTCAGAATCTCTTCCATTGTACCAGTCGCGATAATGCGGTCTATGGTTGTAGACATCTTCCCTGCGGCCTAAAGATTGCACAATGGTGTAATCAGAGCGGCATGTAAGCTAATTATCTATGGTGGAGTTTTGATTCATATTTGGCTTTCTAATGAGAGCTTTCAGAATTCAATTTTGTAATGCTATGTGGGTGGAATTTCTTCTTGTATGTCTCTATGTATACACACATGCGCGCACGAGAAGGTGAAGGAAGTCATGTGTAGAAAGGTGTCTGGAAAAATTGTGAATGGTCTCCATTCAAATGCTGAACTTCTTCCTAACCAACATGTGGTCCTGCAGTGACAGAAATGGGAAAGTCTGGGTTTTAGCCGGGCACCAGTGGCTCACGCCTGGAATCCTAGATACTCAGGAGGCTGAGATCTGGGAATCTCGGTTTGAAGCCAGCCTGGCCAGGAAAGTCCTTGAGACTGTTATCTCTAATTAATCACTCAAAAGAGCTGGAAAGTAGAGCTATGATTCAAGTGGTAGAGTTCTGTCCTTGAGCAAAAAGCTCAGGGATAGCATCCATGCCCTGAGTTCAAGCCCCAGAACTGGCACATACAGATGAAGTCTTGGTTTTGCTTTCTATCTTTCAATTTCAAAAGCTATATGTTTATGGAATCATGTGTGAGAAGATAAAAGAGACTATAGGTTGGCCCTATAGTCTTATCAGGACATTATAAATACTATTATACCTGGAGACAGTGACATACTTGATCTTGCAGTGACCAGAAATGCTTAAATGCAAGTCACCTAGGATTTGAACTACCTCGTCTCTATGGTATGAAAAGAACTTGCAGATCAGCAATGAACCATTTAGTGGGTTCAAACCATTTAGTGCATTCATTTCAGTGTGCTGATAAAATAAGAATGTCCTTCTGGTCTCAGCTGGGCTATTCCTTATTAAATAAGATTTGGTTCTGTAACTATTCGATATCAAAGCAACTGTTTGGGGTTTCTTTTCAGTTGTTATCCATGGCTGTTAAGATAGCTGTGGGAAAAGTCATTAATTAAATGACAGAATTAATTGATCTAATGTGGTCATTATGATGCTAGCAAAAAGCAGTTCACACACAAGTGGCAGTTTTGGGATGGTAGTTGTTCTCAAGATGTCATAGTAATCTCTCCTCTAGATGCCGATTTCACACATTTTTCTTACTGGTAAAATTTTTGGAACAAAGAAATTGTGAGGTAAAGCTTCACAAGACGTGGTCTTGATGAAGAAGTCACAGAATTAACTTCAACAACCTTAGTAGCCAAAGCAAAAGCAGAAAAATGAGACTGCATTGAACGGAAGAGCTTCTGTGCAGCAAAAAGAAATCACTGACAAAATGGAAACGTGCAAAAACGTGAGAAAACGTTTGCAAGCTCTATGCATGCCTGTGGAAAGAAAAAAAATTGGTAATTTCTGAAATACACAAAGAACTCCTACAGCCCAGTTAACCAAAGCAACTCTAACTAAAGTCCATTAGAAAATAGGCCAGAGAGTTTCTCCAAGGAAGATTTAGAAATGACCAAATAACCAAAACAGAAAACGTTCCCAGTTACCAGTAATGAAGGCAGTGAAAAATCAAAGCCACCAGGAGATCAAAGCTTAAACCTGTCAGCATGCTGAGATCAGAAGAAGATAGTAAATGTTTATATAAGAACAGAACGAGGAGGACCTGGAGCCTTTGTACACGGTGGAGGGAAATAGAAAATAATGTCACTGCCATGGAAAGCAGTATGGAGGTTTCTTCCAGATTTCTGTGTGGCAGTGTGCTTTGTCCATGAAACATAGCAACTCAGAGGCCTTTCTGCATCCCATGTGTTTGTTCTGAGCACTTTTAGTGGAATGTTCTCCTTCTGTTGGCTTGTACTAGCTCATTCTCAGAGAAGCCATGTTCCCCTCATAATTCCTCATAATTGTGTTTTGGTGTTGTGTGCTGAGGACAGAAATACATCTTCCCAGGCTTTCCCTGGAGGAACCAATGGCCAAGGAAATGGATTGCTTAAGTTAGTGGTAGAGCGATGATTAGAAACAGGAACCTTTATACCAGTTTTCTTTCTCTACATTGGATGGCGCTTTTAAGGTTCATATCAAGCTGGGCGCCAGTGGCTCACACCTATAATCCTAGTTACTCAGGAGGCTGCGATGCAAGGATCATGGTTTGAAGCCAGCAGGGGCAGAAGAGTCCCCTGTAAGACTCTCATCTTCAATTAACCAGTCAAAAACCAGAAGTGGTGCTGTATAGCTCAAAGTATTAGAGCGCTAGCCTTGAGCAAAAGAAGCTCAGGAACAATGTCCAGGACCTGAGTTCAAGCCCCACAGACCCGAGACCTCTGACTATTTTTCAAAATCAGACCCTGTTACTTCTTCATAATCCTCATAAACTCTGATAATACCTAACATTTCTTGGTTCCCCCCGACACACACCCCAATCTCCTACATCTCCTGTACTTTCAGATAATTGGTTCCACCAGTGTGATGAGGAAGTCATGCTTCTCTTGTTTCAAATGTCACTTCCTCTGGGAAGCCCTCAAGGCTTGCCTTTGTTTCCCTACTTTTCAGCCGACTCCTTCTTTTCCTATTCATCTACAAGGTGAAGATTCGTTTTTGAGAGTATAGATTTGAGGTGTTTTGCCTTAGGCACAAAAGGTAGTAGTAGCCACATAAAATAAGGGATAGAATTTGGTGACTGGACCATGGCAGCCATTCCACTGTGCTCATGCATCTAAACACATCACCGCTGTCCAGCCTTAAATGTGCAATGAAATGGTGAACATTTTAAATGAAAGCATTGAACTCTGGTCGAAGGGGAGACAGGAGAAGGTCTGATGTCTTTGTCCCGTATCTACAGGGATTCTTTGCACAACCTGAAAATTACATTCCTCTGGTCCTGTCTTGTTTTGGAGTTCTAACTCTAGGGATTTCTCCCTTCCTGCTTCTTACCTCTTACAGACTTTTATTTTTTTTTTTTGAAATAATGCCACTTTACAGCAGCAACTTCTTTAACTGGAGACTCTCTCTCTCTCCCTCTCTTCCTCTCTTTCTGTCTTTAGCTAATGGCAGGTAATTACAGCATGAACCATGATAAGCAATCACTTAAAATATTAGATGTCATGATACCACCAACTCATCAAACAATTCCTGGCACTGGGAACTTTGTCCCTGGTTATCACTTTTCTGAGGAATTAGCTTTCTTTGCTTTTCTTTATGTCTTTGGAGAACTCTTCATTCCCCAAACTTCCATTTCTAGTATTCTTGTGTCTTTCAAGTACAAGGCATTCTAGTTTACCCCTCTTATCCCAAACTAACCTCTGGTCTATTTTACCTATCCAACTTTTATAACAGCATTTCTACTTAAGGAGAAATAGGACTTAAAAATCCTATCTATCTTTATGGTTTGCATTTTATTCTTATAAATGAGAGTTAGCTTGTTAGTTTGCAATAACAGTTGCTGAAGTAAAGTTCAAAGTACCCTTTAAAAACAAATTATAGCTTTTTCTCTCCTCCCTTCCAGATCACCAAACAGAGATCAATTACCTATACAGGAGTTTCTTTCGCAATGATCTTTTTTTCTTTTTTCTTTTGTCAGTCGTGGGGCTTGAACTCTGGGCCTGAGCGTTGTTCCTCAGCTCTTCAGCTCAAGGCTAGCGCTCTACCACTTGAGCTACAGCGCCACTTCCTCACATTGATCTTACACAGAGGAGGACATAAAGATTTATCTTCCTTCTCTCCAGAACCAAAGCAAACTCTTGATTTATGTCAGCTCTTCCAGAAGCCCTGAGAAATGTCAGATCATGTCTTCATTATCTTCTTAGTGTAAAGAAGAACGTTCAATAGAAAAATGAACCTTCTGGCTTATTCAATGCTAGCTTCCTGTTCCACTGATAGCTCGGTGTGTTGCAGATAGCTGTAGCAATGGACAGTAATCCCCACCCATCCACGTGTGTGCACGCATTGCCGGGACTGGACATGCAGCTCTGGACGGAGGAGACACCCCCTGGTGGGGAAGGCCTGACCCACTTTCACAGTCCCTTCATTCCCCCTGACACGCATGTCTGCACTGTGCTTTCTTGTCACCCGGCAGCCAGCAGCGTGTTGTTACCTGTTGACTTGCTAATGAGTTAAATCTTTCCTGCAGCACCCTGGCACTTTACATCGATATGTGAAGACATCCTTTTACCCCTGTTGGGAAATGAGAAAATTATTCTCCGAGTATTTCACGATTACCCAGGAAAACCAGGAGATCCTTGTTGTCATTATTAGCCTATGAGTGTCAGGGTGGGCATTGCTAATATGCTTGAACTTGAATGCTACTTATTTTCTTTTTGGTGCCATCTTGAGTCTTGACCTTAGGGCCTGGGTGCTGTCCCTGAGCTTTTCTTTTGCTCAAGGCTAGCACTATACCACTGGAGCCACAGCTCCCCTTGTGGCTTTTTGTTGGTTAACTGGAGATTACAGTCTCAGGGAGTTTTCTATCCAGGCTGACTTTGGACTCAGGTCTCAGCTCCTGAGTCGCTGGGATTACAGGTGTGAGCACCGGCACCCAGCTTTTGAAGGCTACTTTTAATGTTTGGGATCACTTGGATCTTTACCCAAACTAGATTCATTTGATTTTCTTTCTAGTTAGACAAATATTCTCCACAGAAGTTGGCCAAAAAATTGAACTTAAAAAGGATAACAATAATGTATTTAAAAGTCATCCCACAATCTCTCTGCAGAGTAACCTCTATTAATTCTTGGCTGATATCCTTCCAAGTCTTTTGCCAGCCCCAATTCACTTGGCAAGAAGTAAGTGAGCACTTCCCTGTAGTAAGCAGAGCTGTTAACAGCAGTAGAGAAGGTGGCCAGCCAGGGTTTGCCCTTTCTAATTAGTGGAAAGGAGAAGAAAAAGAACAAATAAATACCATTCTTGAATGTACATCCAAAGGAATGTAAACCAACATACAATAGAGACACCTGCCCACTCAAGTTCTGTAGTCACCATATTTACAACAGCCAAGCTATGGTATTCTAAGATTTGTCCTTTACAATAGAATATATAATTTAGGATATAGGTATATATTATTGGTTCCTCTGGAGAGCTGTGGCTGCTGTGCAAGTTTTCCTTGGGAAGTGCAGGCTGGTTTTGCACTACTATGTCCAGATAAGCTGTTGCAATGCATTGTGGGAGTGAGGCCTTGCCTGACAGGGGCCTTGTTTCCCCGGGGTTGACGTGCATTCACTGGTTCCTGTCTGAGTGGCATTTCTCCCTTCCCAGACTAGCCAGAGCCATTGATCTCCGAGTGCAGCCGGCTTCCCCGGCCCCAGAGTCAGCTATAATTAATGGCTGGCACTTTGAAAAGGTTTCCTGAGCTGCACCAGAGTCATGAACGTTTGTAAACAGGAGTTAGTTGGAAGAAAAAGTAGAACTTTGTAAGTGCCAGCCTGTTTTCCATCACACGTATTTGGAGCTGCACAGGGATTATATTCCATATATTAATATAAATATCCCCGCGCTCTCCTTTGCACCTGCCTTCAAAAGAGCAAAGGAAACTGGATGCTAGTGGTTCACGCCTGTCATCCTAGATACTCAGGAGGCTGAGATCTGAGGATTGTGGTTCAAAGCCAGCCTGGGAAGGAATGTCTATGAGACTCCTATCTCTAGTTAACCAGCAAAAACTCAGAAGTGGAGCTGTGGCTCAAATGGTAGAGCACTAGCCTTGAGCAATGGACTCAGGGACAGCACCCAGGCCCTGAGCTCTAACCCCAAGATTGGCACCGAAATAAATAAGCAAATAAATAAAATGGGCTAAGCTTTTAGTGAAGGAATGCGGTGAATCCTTTACTTTTTCTAAAGTAAACTAAGGCAAAGAATGTAGGAGGTGCAAAATAAGACTAGTTTGTTTTGTTTGTCACCTAATGTCAAGATAGGTGTATGGTGAGACTTTAGTTAGTTAGTTTGGTCCTAGGGCTTAAACTCAGGGCCTGGGCACTGTCCCTCAGCTCTTTTTGCTCAAGGCGAGTACTCTACCACTTTGAGCCACAGCTACTTCTGGTTTTCTGGTGATTGATTAGAGATAAGAGTCTCATGGACTTTCCTGCCCAGGCTGGCTTTGAACCACAGTCCTCAGATCTCAGCCTCCTGAGTAGCTAGGTGCCACTGGCACCTGACTTTCTGAAAATATTTTAAATGCAGTGTGTGTTGATGCCTGGGCTGAGGATTGTCAGACTCCTGATGGAAATTTGTCCTTGATCTCTTAGTACTTCCGTGGACACTCAGGTTCCTCTGAATGACACTCACTAGGGGCAGGGAAGATCAAGTGTTCAACCCCAGCAGCAGGAAGAAGGTCATTCAAATACATTTCCAATAACAGAAACTCAAATTAGGAAGACACTTTACATTGCATTTTTTATGATGTGTGTCTTAGGCCCTGTCTCTATTTGCAAAGAGAAAGGCAATGAATATTTAATCCTGGGACAGTGGAAGGAGAAGGAGGAGGAAGCCTGCAGGCTCTGTTGAGGTTTTGAATCTTCAGTAGTTTTTTAAGTGGCAGGCTGTTGTTACCTTTTGCTTAAGAGATGGACTTGTTATTACTATTTGCCTTTGACTTTGGGCCAGAATTTTTTTTTTTGGTTTTGTTTTTCCTTTTTGTCCTGCGGCTTGAACTCAGGGCCTGAGTGTTATCCTTTGAGCTTCTTCACACAAAGCTAGCGCTCTCCCACTTGAGCCACAGGTCCACTTTTGTTTTTTGTTGGTTTGTTTTTGGTAATAAATTGGAGATAAGAGTCTCCCATAGACTTTATCCAAATCCAAGCCTAGGCTTGGCTTTGAACTCTGATCCTCATATCTCAGCCTCCTGAGTAGCTAGGAGTACAGATGTACCTCCTTGAGTTTTTGATATGCCCACAGGCCCCATGCTCAGAAGGCATGTGTGTGGTTTAGTACCCTACTGCCACAACCTTTGCATTGCTGCTAAGTTTGCTTTTTGGATTCCCTTTATACACTGCACCTTGCAAATAGCCTAAAATTGGTCCTGAAGGAGCAAAGAGACATTGCAACAAAGTGAACTGAAAGCTGGAATTCTTTATACCTGCATAGAACGCTTGACAGAATTGCCAACCACCTCCCCACAGATTAACTTGCCAACATTTTGTGACATTGCCTGGGTATTTTTGTACCTGGTGTTCAGGTGAGGAAATTAAGCCTGAGAGTACTCGAGTGACACCCCAGAGGGCGTACATCAAGATCACAGAATCACCTGGCACCTTCTTCCTGCAGAAGCAGGGGATAGATCGGGGCTTACACATTCTTGGGGTCCCCCTATTAACTTCTCCAGGAGGGGGCCTAGGAATTCACATTTTTCTACAAGCATTCCCTATGCTCTAAAATACGATTGCTTAGGTTTGGAAATTTCTGACTTATAGTAGTTATCCAACTCATAGGTTCCTAACCTGACTGTGGGGCTGGTTTAAAAACATCTCAGATCTTACAGCTTTGTGCAGGCCAATCGAATGCACATAGTGACTTGGATGGTTGATTTGGGCACTGACCTCTCAGACAAGTCTTAAAGACTTATAGTTTGCATTGCCGGGGCTAGTAGTACTTACCTGTAATCCCAGTTGTTCAGGAGGCAGAAGTAGGAGGATCATGGCCTGAGGAAAGCCCAGGCAAAAGCATGAGAACCTACTTGAGAAACTAAAAGCAAACAGATTGAAATGGACTGTGGTGTGGCTCAAGAGGTAGAGTGCTTGCTTGGTGAGCATGAGGTCCTGAGTTCAACTCCCAGTACTGCCATGAAAAAAAAAAAAGGGAAATTAAAAAAGAAAACAAAGAAAAACCTACAGTTGTTCTTGGTGCACTGGCCCCTGAGAGGCTAATGGGTTACCCACAAAAAGGCAAAACAGACTTAAACCATAGATTTGTGAGGTTCACATCTCTGAAATTCTAGAGCAGAGAGAAAGATGGACATTGTGGCATCAGTTGATAATCATCTTTCCAGAACGAGATGTTCTTTATGCTATTCCTTTCTAACAAAAGCAGATCCAAGGAGAGTGTATTCGTCCATTTTCCATTGGCAGAATGAAATACCTGAGGCCCAGTGACATATAAAGCAAAGAGGCATTACAAAAAGAATTGCAGATTCTAGGCACTGGGTGATGTAGCTCAATGGTTAGAGTACCTGCCTAGAGCATGCACAAGGCTCTGGGTTTGATCTCCATGGCCCATATAAAATGATCAAAACAGGCAGGTGGGAGGCAGATGGGAGACAAGAAGCATCACATGACTGTCTTATACCAAATGATTTCACGGACCTTACATGACCTGTGAGCTACTCTTCTTAACCTGCATGGAAACAACAAATTCTCAATGAGAACAAACCCTGTATTGATTCTTTATGACTCTTCGGTCCTATGATCTAGGGTCTGGCTAGGGGCAGGGATGAGGATTTTGGAATTCAGAAGAAAGTCTTCATGTGTGTGGCAGAAGTCTTGGGGAATTGGGACAAAGGCTCAAGGTAAAGATTGCAGAAAAGTTTGTTCTTGTGATTTTGCTTTATTTTATTTTTGGTCTAGCCTCTCTGGCTAATTGGTTCTCCAATGGGCATGCTTGGAACTGAGCCTGGAAAGGGCTCAGACCTGCAGGGCCTGTCTCCTGGGGTGGTTGTCAAGCTTATCTAGGTATGATAAATGAAACATCGTACTTAGCTTATTAGTTAATTCATTACATGCTCATCCAATATTTACAGAGGGGCTTAGAAGCAACTCATGGGTGGACAAGGTAGATGAGATCTTTTCCCCTCGTGGAACTTAAAATCTTCCAGGGCAGACAGACGTGCTCCCATTAAGCTAATAATATGTGAGCCAGATGTTACAGATGTGGTGGACGTCTTCCTTGGATGTTGCCTCCATTGGTTGGTGTATCCAGGTGCTTGCCACCTACCTGCTCCCGCCCGCATCCTTGGGTGATGGCTTACATTGGGAAGCTAGGCTTACTTCTAAGTTTTTAATCCCCTCCTCCAGGGCAGCCCTGGGTTAGGAGCAGCTGGCTTTGGGGCAGGGGTGAGGACACAAGCGATCAGCTCCCTCACATAAGGCCGGGAAGCAGCTCACACCCAGAGCCGCCAAAGAAGGTGAGAGTAAGGGGAGGAAGAATGGTGTGTTTGCTGGAGGCCAGAGAGTTTGAAGGCGTGGGACCCAACACTCAGCCTTCCACACGTTTAGTTGGAAGAGCCCGGTAGACATTTAAGAGTTCAGCTGCTGGGTGAACAGGCAGTTGATTATGTGTGTCTGCAGTCAGGACAAATGTCTAGGCTAGTGAGAGGTCCCAGCTTCAGGGCATTGAGGGTAGAGGAACAAGGAAGTAAATATAAAAAGAAAAAAAAAAAGAAACAAGTTCAAGGACAGAGCTGTGGGGTCTTCCAAAAGGTAGCAAACGGACTATGCGATAGTGTTGATTTATATTCTGATTCTTGCGGGGAACAAGAGCCGGCTTTGTGTAAGAGCAGGAATGGATGTACTGGGCGTGTGTGCGTGTGCGTGTGCGTGTGCGTGTGCGTGTGCGTGTGCGTGTGTGTGTGTGTGTGTGTGTGTGTGTGTGTGTGTGTCAGATAGAGACAGAGACAAAGAGAGATTGAAAGAGACAGAGATATGATCTATCCAAACATGGAATTGTTTTTACTGTTTCTCTTTTCAAATTTTTGTGCCTGTCCTGGGGCTTGAACTCAGGGCCTGGGCACTGTCCCTCAGTTCTGCTCAAAGCTAGCACTCTACCACTTTGAACTACAGAGCCACTTCCAGTTTCCTGGTGGTTCATTAGAGATAAGAGTCCTAATAAACTTTTCTGCCTGGATTGGAATGGAACTGTGATCCTCAGATTCAGCCTTCTGAGTAGCTAGGATGACAGTCATGAGCCCCCTGCTCCCAGCTGACTGAATTCTTAGTCCCTGCAGGGCCCTAGATTGAACGCATCGTGTGCCTCATTCGGGTCTTTTGTACAGTATCTTGTCATCTCGGGCTGCCGTGTCAGGACCACATAAACTGTACGACTTGTGGACAGCAGAGATGTGTTTTCACAGTTCTGGAAGGCAGGAATTGGAGGTCAGGCTGCCAGCCTGGCTGAGTTCTGGCAAAGCTGTCTTTTTAGGTTTTTCTTTTTTGACTTCGCACAAGGCAGAAGAGCAGGATTGGGATCGGGGGATGAGTCTAGCTTTGTGTATCAAGGTGCTAATCCTGTTTGTGGGGTAATACCCCAGGTCCTCATCTACTCATCTTAATCATGTAGAACTTTCAAAATATGAATTGGGGGAGGGCAGTTGAAATCACAGATACCTATTACCCAACACACGTAAAGTTGAGAACTGTCGAGAAATGAGAGAGCTAGGATTTGAACCCAGGCCTGGATGTCCATGGAATCAGCATTATTAGTACTACTACTACTTCTACTACTATTATAATTTTTTTTCAGGTCTAAACTCTCCCTTCCCCCTTCCACCAGTTTGAAAAATCCAAACAGACTTCTTTATCCAGCTGCCATTATCTGAGTTGCTCCACGAACAAAATACTTTGCTGTCAATCCTTCGGGTCAAAACCCAGCTGCCAAGACTTCCCCTTTGCATTCTAGTTATCTTGTTTTATGACGAGTGGTTTAATATCCTGGCAACATCAGCCTTAGCTTTTTTTTTAACTTGTTTTTTAAAAAAATTTCCCCCTTGCTTCCTGGAATTTGCAAGGAAAGGAGAAGCGGTTTGAGTTCATTATCCAAACCTCTTGGCCTGCAGCACGGAAGCCAGGATCAGCATGGGCCCCTGTGGCACGCAATCCCTGTAACAGAGGCACATGTAATGAGGCTCCCGTGTGGCACGGGGCGATGGGAGCGCTGTCTTTTCTGTCAGGATATGGAAAGTGCTTCTCCCTTCCCCATGGTCCAGAGATCCTGGAGAAGAAAATGGTTTCCTGTTCCCAGAGGCTGAGCTGCCAGGGAGTTCAGATGCTGGCTGAGACCTGGAATGAGCTTTCGTGCAGTTTCTTTCCTGGGAGCCATTTGACAGGTTCCACGTGAGCCTGCGCCACGTGCAAGCCTGAGTAGGGAAGGAGGGAGATCGCTTCCCTTCCACTTGCCATTAGGAGAGCCTGGAGGACCAGGAGGCGAGGGTGGGCCCCTCCAGGGGAGATGTGCCTGGCAAGTCTTCAGCCTGTCAGGCTGCTCTGAGCTATGGGCCAGGGTAGCAGCTCCACGCCTTCCCCAACTTTTCTTCTTAACTCAGCTGCCAGGCTTGCTTCATGCTTCACGTTTTCAGGGAAAACCATCCTCCATCCTTAGACAAGGCTAAATACTTTTTGATCCAGAGTTTCATAGCACACACATCATGGCTATGTTTCCTTCTTTTCTTCCTTCCTTCCTTCTTTTAAAAGATTGCTGTGTGCATTTAAGGTATATAATGTAAGACATATATGTATGTATTATGTATACATACACATGTCTTACATGTATGTAAGACACGTATGTATTATGTTTCACTGTATAGGTTTCATTATATATACTACATATATTTTACTACATATATAGTTCACTACATATAAAACTATTTCACTATATATATAGTGATATATGTATAGTGAAATAGTTACTGTAACTGCAATAAACTAACAGAATGCTTGGGTACATGATTACCTATTTTTCTCCATTTCAAGAGCAGCAATAGCTGGGTGGGTACTGGTAGTGGCTCACACCTGTAATCCTACCTACTCAACAGGCTGCAGTCTGAGGATTGTGGTTCAAAGCCACCCCAAGCAGGAAAGTCCATGAGACTCTTATCTCCAATTAGCCAGCAAAAAGCCAGAGATGGAGCTGTGGCTTGAGTGGTAAAATGCTAGCCTTGAGTGAAGAAAACTAAGGGACAGTGCCCAGGCCCTGAGTTGAAGTTTCAGTACTGGTCCACAGAGAGAGGGGGATGGGGTGGGGGAGAGCTGTAATGCAATTATTTAGCAAAAATCCTGAATAGAATACACTATTATTAGCTAGAGTCCATGCTATCTATTAGATCTTTGACCCATTCAGCCTGTTTTGCTATTTTATACATGTTTCATCTCCCCATTCTATAGGTATACCAACACTTTTCCAGTTGTAATTTGCTTCACAGCTCCTAGAGTCTAAAGAGCTCCTTCAGAAAACACTTAAAACAATACAAAACACAATTGTACTAGTCAGCTTCCCGTTACTGTAATGAGACATGGAGGCAGGACACGTTATAGGATAAGAGGTTATTTGCTGGCCTTAGGTTGTAGGCCCTCGGGTCGCATCTCTTATGAAGGCCTCTGGCTGGCAGAGACTCGTGTAATTCCAAGAGACACAGGGTAGAGGGAGGAGTCTGCCTGTGAGTAGGATGGATAGATGGCTTCTTACCTGGTCACCAGGATTCAATCCCGGGGCCTCCATCCTAACAACCTTGTCTCATCTCCTAGTCCAAGCCTAAAAGCCCATCTCTACGTGCCGTCATCAGATTTAATTTATGCCCTGGAATCCCACTAGCTATGGATTAAATTTCAACCCACAGAGGACCCTAAAGCACAATCCAAAGCACAGCGGTGACTTGCATGAACACACCCCAAGATTTTATTTCATTTTGCGAATGCAGGAATTGGTCAAATAGTGAAACTTACTCTGAGAGCATCTTGAAAAACTGAGAATTTATAGGCATCAAAAAGAATGTCTGAACAAGCTTGCTGGGTTAGATACAGAACTAATTGATGGCCTATAAGGCACTAAAACCAATGCCTTTAGGTTCTTTTTTCTATTGCGTGGGGAGCGACAAGGTTTGGAGTATTTAGCTTCTAGCCAAAAGACTGAAGAGCAAAGCCAATGCAGACATGTTTTTCTAAGAAAATTCAGTAAGTACTGTCAAATAATGCCCTGACATGACATTGAACATCACACTGTGCTCTGTCCAATCTATCATCAGTCTATCCATCCATCCTCTCTATCAATTATCTAATCATACTAGCTCTCTCTCCATCTAGCATATATTTCTGTATCTGTGTATTTATATGTGTTTGTGTATGTATTTATCATGTATCTATGCATGTATGTCTTTGTGTATGCATGTATCCATCCATCCATCCATCATCCTATCCAGCCATCCATTTGTCCATCATTCCGTATGTTCATCATTCCGTCTGTCATGTATATGTGTATTTGTGTAAGTATCATCATTTTATTATCTTGGCTTTATTTCTAAATTTGGATAGCCCTTCTTAACAGTTCATACATTTCTGGCCCCTTTAGAATCATAGCATGGAGTCCTGTGCTGGTCATAGAATTTTTGCTGTGGTCAGGATCTGGTAGGGAAGCTATCAAATATTGAATCAAAAGTACAATGCAGCAACTGATTTAACTTCAGGTCCATTTTGGGGGGAGATTGAATTGAGCAGGTGGGGTGTGAATTAGGTTTGTTCCCTCTGTACATGGTGGACCTTTCAGGTTTTCTCTTGGAGCTTTTTCCCTGTCTTGTTACCAATACATGCTGTCATTTGCAATATCATTTCTCCAAGTCTTTAATTCCAACTGTGCTCCCTGCAGTTCACCACAAGGCTGACACTACATGGAGCTAGGTCAGACTTCCACAGACTTAATTCCCAGGCCTATTTGGCGCGCGCGCGCGCGCGCGTGTGTGTGTGTGTGTGTGTGTGTGTGTGTGTTAAACTCACCTTTACTCTTGAGTGACACCTGTAGCTCTTTTTTGCTTTGGTTTATTTTTCAAATAGGCTCCTATTTTTTATTTTTTTTTAGCCTGGGCCCAACCTCACATAGTGGTTTGCCCCCACCTGCGTCTATTGCGCAGCTGAGATTACAGGCATGTTCCATCGTGCCCAAATTCTCCATGGTTTTTTGTTGCAGGGGCAGGGGGTTGTATTGGGGTTTTGGACTTGGGGCCTTGCACTGGCTAGGCAGGTGCTCTATCATCTGAGCCACATCTCCAGACATTTTTTGAGATGGAGTCCTGCTTTCTTCCTAGGCAAGCCAGGTCTGCCATCCTCCGATTTAGGCTTCCTACTGTAGCAGAAATTCCAGGCATGTGCCACTATGCTTGGCTTTGTCTGTTGAGAAGGTGTCTAGTGAACTTTTTGTCTAGGTTGGCCTCAAACTGCAACATCAGAGCCTCCCAGTTAGATGGACTTATAGGTGTGAACCACCATGCCCAGCTTCTCTGTGCTTTTTTTTTTTTTTTTTTGAGGGCAAGTCCTTATTATTAATACATCTATTTCTGGCACCAAGTATATACTCAGTAAATATTTAGTTGAATGACCAGAACACATTATAAAGCTGCTACATGGGCGTGTGTGTGTGTGTGTGTGTGTGCACGTGCGCACGTGTGTAGCAGCTGGATAATGTTTATCATTAGCCTGAAGCATTGGCTAATGTTAAATTTAAATTAAAATACACTCTTGGGTGACTATGTCTTCAATTTCATGGTTGATTCCTTCATGATTCGCTTATTAAACTAAACCAGGAGTTGCAAACTAAAATACCTCCAGGGGCTTGGAGGGAAACATACTGAACATATGATCAGGTGTAACTGAAAATACCCCAGTGCCTTCGCATGGATGGAGACTTTTTCTAAAATAATAATTATTATTATATATGTAATAATGATAATAATTATATATGTGTGTTATAAAATGCAAACACTCATCAACATTCCAAACTAAAGTCCAGAAATCTGAAATAAGGTCTAAAGTATGAATAAGGGGCCAATAAAAATATACGTAAAGACTAAATTCAACTCTCAGGCTGTTGGGTCTGAGAAAGAGAGCTAACTGCTTTACACCTGAAATTGTATCTTCCTTTGCAATGAACATTTAATTTATAACGACTAATTTGGATTAACACCAAATACCACTTTTTTTAAAATTGGGGAGCAATAAAAGCTATAGGGCACCGGGCGCTGGTGGCTCACGCCTGTAATCCTAGCTACTCAGGAGGCTGAGATCTGAGGATCGCGGTTCAAAGCCAGCCCGGGCAGGAGAGACCGTGAGACTCCTATCTCCAATAAACCACCAGAAAACCGGAAGTGGCGCTGTAGCTCAAGTGGTAGAGCGCTCGCCTTGAGCTGAAGAGCTGAGGGACAGCGCCCAGGCCCAGAGTTCAAGCCCCACGACCGACAAAAAAAAAAAAAAAAAAAAAAAGCTATAGGGCACTGATGGGATTCAGTTAAGAATCTGTTTTCAGGCTCCAAATGTTCTTCAGATAGTTGTTCTGGAACTAGACTAGTGTTCACGATGTGCCTTTCCATTTTACTAAGTATAACAGATGACTTGGTTTTCAGGTCACTGGTCTCTTATGCAAGTGGCACACGGACCCTTGAAACATTCTTCACTACGCCTTCTGACCTTGTCCCATGGAACCGACAAATGATAGATACCAGTATTCATAAGAAGGTTGGCCTCATGCATGCTCATAATTCTGGATCATTGTTCTGGGCTGAGCCCTCTCAGTTTAGATGCTGTTAGCCAAGTGTGTTGGAGTTCTCTGTTGCCTTTCCTAAGGTAGAAACCAGACTCCTCCCTTGGAAAAATGAGCATGTTTACCCAAACCCTAAAATTTCCAACCAGCAGAGATCTACTAGCATATTTCTTTTCAAAGCACAAATTAAAGAAGAAGAAGAAGAAAAAAAGAGCATGGCTATTATTTGTGCCTAATTGACCCTAGACGGTGAATTGATAAAATGTCATACAACATTTTAAAAAGCACATGATTTTCAAGTAAACTCTGAGATTTACCTAAGAAGTGCCATGTGGTCTGAGATCCTGCCTCTCTGTGGAAAAATGCAGAATTCTAGATACCAAAGGGAGAAGACTGGAAGAATAAAGGAGGGGGAAAGTGAGTGGATTGGAAATATGTGGGGGTACTTGCTGACAGCAGAGAGCTGGTCTCTTCTGTGCATGCCTATAGATTTGTAGGGAAGGGGATAGGAGGCTCTATTGAGAGTGGTTTTGAGACCACACTCTAGTTTAAAGGGATAGAAACTATAATCCATTAGTAATGTCTGCTATGGGCCCAGGAATAGGAGCTGGCAGTAAGCATGCACCCTATGGCCTAAATAGTATATAGGAAAGTCAGTTCTCTTACGGAATTATTTAGTTCCATTGTGCCTGGGATAGTTCCAATTTATGCCTGTTTATAGATCAGGTAACTCCTGTGAACTATTCATAGTCTTGCCTTTTATTTTTGAGGAGATTTCTTGCCTAATTGCCAACAGTTTATTATTTTTATATTTATTTATTTTTGTTGGTCATGGGGCTTGAACTCTGGGCCTGGGCGCTATCCCTCAGCTCTTCAGCTCAAGGCTAACGCTCAACCACTTGAGCCACAGGGCCACTTCCAGTTTTCTGAGTAGTTTATTGGAGATGAGAGTCTCACGGACTTTTCCTGCCTGGGCTGGCTTTGAGCCATGATCCCCAGATCTCAGCCTCCTGAGTAGCTAGGATGACAGGCATGAGCCACCGACACCTGGCTTATTATTTTTATTTTATCCCTAAACATTCCTCCATTTGTACTATTGGATGCTGTTCACTCATTATTTACCATCAACTTCCTTTTCCCTGGCTCAGAGTTCTCTCAGCATCCTACTGAAAACATCTCAGCACAATCTCTCTCTCTATCCCACTTTTAGAAATGAGAATTGATTCTTTGTTCATTTTGACGTGTCTGTGTATGCAGACAAGGCATCTTGATCAGATCCACCGCCACCCCCACCTCCAGCCCTCTCCATTCTCCCCTCCTAGACAATAAGACCCAGCCATGGAAGAGCATTTTGTTCTGAATCAATTAAATGGGGCCCTCGATAGGGGAGCCCTTTTCAGTTTCACTCCACCTTCTGTTTTCCAGTTCTTTTCTAACACTTTTGCCTTCTGTTCTTGAGTGAGAAGGAGCTACAAATGACCTGCTTCAAGACCAAATAACCGTTTAATAGAGTGGAGATTCATTAGGACAGCGCTGGTGGTGGCTGTGGGCTCAGGAACACAGGAGCGAGCCCAGAGGATTTTCAGTTTTCTTCCAGCTTTCTGACCTCAATTTACAAGGCAGAATTAAGTTCCAGAAATCCCAGAACATTGCTGAAATAATGAAACTATTGACTTTTAATCAGGGACTGAATCATGGGGGTTCGGGAGACCTCTAACCTTATCATTTAATTCTTTCTTTTAAAAGGGAATTCCAACCTCAGGGACACACGGGCAGATGTGAATGTGATTTCTCTTCATTTAACAACTTACACAGTTAAAGATTTTTTTTTAAAGCACATGTTAGGCGCCATGTTAGTGTCAGGCACAAGTAATCCCTGTTTTCAGGGGGAGAGAGACAGAGACAGAGATACACAGAGACAGAGAGAGATCTACACAAGAAAGAAATAGCAAGGAAATTCGTGGTAATTATTTTTTTAAAAAGAGAAAATGACCTGACTTCTCACTTTGCTAAAGCAAATGGATCCCAATTTAAAACACAATTTTCAGACTTTCCACCCCCCTCTCCATCCCTAAAACCACACACACGAGGCAGACAATTTCATTTCCACCTCTTTTGAAATGGACTTTAATCAGTTAAAAGCCATGGGGTAATGACCTACAGGCTTATTATTGCTTGCTTATTATCAATGATGTCAGGGATTTGGGGAAGTAAAGAGAAATCATCTTTGTTTTAATTCTTCTGTCTGGATGGAGTTTGATTTCTTCCATCATTAGAAAAAAACGTTCAGTAACATCTGCTTAAAGGGCGAGAGAGGGCGGGTCCTGAGCTCTCAGATGTCTTGGATACAAGCTGTTGTCACACACACAAAAAAAAGAAATGGAGGTAGGGCTCATGTGAGAGAGCACCAGTCTTGAGGGATAAAGCTAAGGGACAGCCCTCCCAGACCCCGAGTGCTAGCCCCAGTACTGGCACAAAAATAAACCAAACCAAAACAGCAACAACAACAAAGCACAGGACTGCAGGTCAGGAGGTGTGTTAGGTTACTTGGAGAGTGGACATGGCTTTCCTGGTGTCTGAGCAGCATCAACTGGGAGCAAAGAATTGCTTTGCTGACTCCTAACAGTATGAACTCAGGCAGATCAGATCTTCTGGCCCTGCGTTCCTCCTCTTCAAAACAGTGACTCTTAATAACTATCTGTGGAGACATTCGTGAGAATATGAAAAAAAAAGTGTATGTGAAGCATTGAGCATCACACAGTATGGCTCTCAGAATGTGGTCAACAGCACTGGCATCATTATTTGGGACTATTACTTTGTGGCAGCCTGCCTTGGCTTGTGATGTCTAGAGTAGAGCCTGTACTGGAAGTTCGTGCACATGGCCAGTTGAGGCCTGCCCTCCAGATGCACCAACACTGGAGTAAGAGAAGTAGGAGAGGGTCACAGAGGGTGAGATGGAAGGAAACAGGTCCCAGGGGATATCAAGTCTAAGCTTTAGCTCACTGTGAGCTTCACGGCTGGAGTCATAGGACAGACTTTGGCCTATAAGAGGACCAGGAGCTAAGCTCCCTATCTCCAAGTCAATCATTTCATGGTAGCTGGCCACTCATAGAAGGACAGAATTTCCCAGGTGTGTGTGTCTGGGGGAATGGAGCGGGGGAAGTCTCCATCAAAAGCAAGTCATTCGAGTGCCACAGCTCAGAGGTTGATGGTGCCATTCTAATCCCTGCATAGTATTTCCTAGTAAGGCTGCACTAACACACACTCATCTGCTCTCATCTTGCTGTTTGTTCTAACTTGGGTACAGAATGTTTTATTACAGGAGTCGTTTTTGGTCAAAGGTTATACCTTTTATCATTAGATGATAGCTTGTTTGGGAAAATGTATGCTTTTGACCTTAAATTGCATATTATCTGACAGTCCTGCTACGAGCATGCTTTTGATCCCTTTCACGTTCATCTAGTGTATTTTCACCTGGTCAGTGATTCGCCATTTTTTCCCTCACATGTTTTTAGGCATAAACAACATAAACCTAGCATTGTTTAAAAGTCCTTATTGGAAGCCAAGTGCTGCTGGTGGCTCACACCTATAATCCTAGCTACTCAGGAGGCTGAGGTTCTGAGGATCACGTTTCAAAGTCATCCTTTGCAGAAAAGTCCCCTTGAGATTCTTATATCCGATTAACCCCACTCAACAATGGAAGTGGAGCTGTGGCTCAAAGCAAAAGAGCTCCCAAGCCCTGAGTTCAAGCCCCACAACTGACTGACCAAAACCAAAAAAAAAAAAAAATCCTTATTGGAAAGATATTATCTCTTTTAGGAGACTGTTAGCATTTAAAAACTAAGAATCCAAAAGGACCCCAAAGTCATCAAACCTCAAAAAGAATATTATGGTGGGTTGCAGGTGATGGTGCTAGCTAGGCCAGGCTAGCTGGATGACAGCCCATTCCCCGCTTCCCTGGTCCCCTGCAGCTGTGACAGAAGCACATCTTCCTGCAAATGCTAATTGCAAACATGCACTGATCCTTTCTTGATTCCTCCCCCCCTTATCACTTTTCCCTCCTAATTTGCAGGAGACTGCAATGATTAGCACTTGTCTAAACAATACGGCTTCTCCTGGCATCTCTGAGGAAGTCTTACTGATAACTTTTCAGTGATGTTACTTTGGCAAAAACACAGTTCCAAAGCACTCCCCTCCCCAGCCCCCCTCCAAAAAAAACCCCTGGACATTGTTCAGTGGGACCCACGGTTTTGACACATTCCTAAGAGTGCAAATTGAAAAGTAAATTAGAAACCTCGTCTCAAAGCCTGGGACTCCAAAAGCAGTGCCTTACTGAAGTACTTGATACAGCTCATCAGCGGAGATGGAAATGGGAAGGCAGAAGTGGTTTCTTACTAGTGCTGAAGAACCCAATTCCATCTAGGACTGCTTCTGCTTCTGTTAAGAAATCATATCCTCAGCAGCAAATGAAATGTTTGAGGGGAGTTACCGAGCTCTTGATGGCTAACATTTATTAATTTTCTGCTCAGTGTGGGCACTGCAGTGGTTAGCGTCTATGTTGGCCTGCCTCTGTTCCTGTGACAAAATACTTGGGAGAAACAAGGTAAAGGAGGGAATATTTTGGCCCCTTGCTTTGTTTTCATGTCTTTTCCTTTCTGTTGATAGCCATAAATACCAAGTTGACTAGTATACCTCCAAAGCCTTGTATGGTAGGCTTGTATTTCCCTCTTCATTGATTAAGGAGACCAGCAGGCCATGTGGGTCCCTGGAGCCAATTGCTCTGCTTCCTGATAGTTTGATAGTATGCTCACCTCAGGTGGATAGATAGGTGGCTTCCATCAGCATCATCTGAGGCAGTGTCTTTACCTCATCTCAATTCTCATGTCTTTGTTTTTGTTTTGTTTTTGTCAGTTGTGGGGCCTGAACTCTAGGCCTGGGTGCCGTCCCTCAGCTCTTCAGCTCAAGGCTAGCGCTCTACCACTTGAGCCACAGCGCCACTTCCGGCTTTTTCTGCTTATGTGGTGCTGAGGAATCGAACCCATGGCCTCATGCATGCAAGGCTAGCGCTCTACCACCTGAGCCACAGCATCACTTCTGGCTTTTTCTGCTAATGTGGTGCTAAGGAGTCAAACCCAGGGCCTCATGCATTCAAGGCAAGCACTCTACCACTGAGCCACCTTCCCAGTCCAGTTCTCAGGTCTTACGAGACTAGGAGTTCTACCATTGATTCTCCACTGAGCACCAGACACAGGCCATGCCAAGAACAAGAAGAGGTGCTCACAATCTTTGCTGCAGAGCCTATGAGCCCAAATAGCCAATGGAAACTTTAGTGAGAGAGGTGTCCAAGGAAGAGACTAATGAAAATGGAGCATGTAATTGAGTTTCAAAGGGTGCGGCAGGGGTATATGTGTGTGTGTGTGGGGGGGTGTTGTGTGTTTGTCTCTTTTCACTCCCACCAATTATTGCCATATAAGGGGTCTAGTCTATTGCTGTAAGAACTCCCAATTCAAGACTTAGAAATTTGAATCTGTATATAAAATTATTTAATTGAGGCCCATAATCCTAAAATTTTTAAAAGCATTTCATGGTGCAAATTGGCACAATCTGGCTTGATTTGGCTAGTTTTCGATCTTTGGATTAGATTTTTTTTTTCACACAGCTAGAAGGAGTCCCACTGACATATAGCTTTGAGTTCTTATTCCTGTGGTTAAAGGAGGAGAGTAAAGGTAAACCTGTAACTGGTTACAGGTTGATTTCTGATCATTTCAGGTATAGATGGTCAGCCTTTTCCCACAGCTGTCTTAGTTACATTCTCATTGGTTCTGAACCGGTTGCATATGCATCCTTTGTCTAATCACTGTGATGGAGAGAAAGAGGTGCTCTTATTGACTGACCCAGAGTGACACACCCATCTTGGGTCTAATCAGTCCCACCAAATCATAAAAATATGGGAGTGATTGCCTAGAGAAAGAAGAGAGACTAGACACTTCCCACAAAATCAGTGTTTCCTTTCAAGGCTACATCAGTCCATACATACACCCTGCATCTCTCTTTTCTGGGTGATGGCGATGGTGTCATAATGGCAAGCAACAGAATCACATCTCCTATGATGCAGTAAGCCCAGGGTTGTACTGGCCCCAGGATAACGGAAATACGGGGTATTTGCAAACTCCTCTCCAGAGAGGTTACAAAACACAGAAGAAATGTAACAGTACCGTCAAGTAATCATGTTGCACACTGGACTTTTTAAAATGCACTCCTTCCCTTTGATCTTGTTCTAATGGATAATACCCATGGTATTTGCCTCAACCTAAATCCCTCACAAGCTTGCTAGGCAGGAAACCTGCACCTTCAGAGAACAACAGCCCAGAGTATCAAACATTAAGGGTCCAATTATCTCTGTTTCTTGATACTTCACCTTCTCCTGCTCCCCACCCCGCTTCTAATTCAGGGAAGCCGGGGAGGGTTGCATATTCATGGATTTCAAATGCAGCTGCTGGTTAAAATCTGCTCACTTTGTTGTGGAGGAATTTAGGGACTCTGGGGAGGCCTCTTGCAGTTGATTGATAGTGAAATGTCCTCTTCAGGGGCTGTTCTGTTCCTCCTAGTGTGGTTCTCCGGATGCCAGCAGCAGATGGGTGCCCTGGGGTGAGCAGTGTGAGGAGCTGAAAGTTTGGCTATTGATTGGGAAGGGAAGAGCCTGTTACTGCCTACTGCAGAACTGTTTTAAATTAGATTCTCCCCACCATTCAAAATTGAATATAATTACATACATATAGGCTATGTTTATCATATAGAATATATAATATATAACAGCCACAATATCATATATATAGAGAGAGACAGTATATATGATACAAGTAGAAGAAATACATGTTATACGTTGGATGTATATCATATATGATGTGTCATATACATGTATCTCTCCTATGTATACCATATATGGCATATATAAGATCTATGTGATGTACTGATATATAGGAGATATATATATATGATGTATATATAGGGTATATGACATATATGGGATGGATATGATATCCTATTGTTTGTTGTAAGGTAAATCTCTGTTGCAAGAAACAGAGAGGCCATATTTTTTTTTTTGTCGGTAATGGGGCTCGAACTCTGGGCCTGGGCGCTGTCCCTGAGCTCTTCAGCTCAAGGCGAGCGCTCTACCACTTGAGCCACAGCACCACTTCCGATTTTCTAGTGGTTTTTTTGGAGATAAGAGTCTCACGGACTTTTCTGCCCTTTGAACCGAGATCCTCAGATCTCAGCCTCCTGAGTAGCTAGGATTACAGCATGAGCCACCGGTGCCCAGCTATAAGCCACATTTTAAGTGGTTGAATTGGAGTGTTTATTGGAGAGCCAGTGGTGGCAGGTGGACTCTCATCACCAGGACCTGCAGCCCCTCAAATACACTCAACACTGTCAGAAAACTGAGCCATGAGAGCAGGAGAGGAAAGAAAGAGCAGAAAAGCAATACCAACAAACCACATCAAGCCCAATAGAGAGCTGTAGTGGGATGCCATGGTGACTGGAGGAGAGACAGCAGACACAGGAACATGAGAGCATGAAGCCTGGCGTAATTGGAACCTGAGGTGGTCCAGGTCTAAATAGGGTCAGGTCAAGGGGCAGGGTCACAGGAAACTGGAGAGTCTCCCAAGTTTAAGGCACAGGACTGACAGGTCCAATGACAGGTCCTCCAAGTCCTGGCCCCCGTCTCTAGGATGGGCACACCCATCACCTGGGAGATGGGATTCACCTTCCTCCATTATGAAGAACAGATGGCTCCAGTTAAACCCAATTCCCTATCCACCATGTGGCCAAGATGGTGCTGGCTAGGCCCAGTCTTCCCATTTCTTTATGTATATCGGACACACACACACGCACACATATATATATTTATATCTAATATATATCCTAATGTGTGTGCGTGTGTGTGTATGTGTATCCTGTATCCTATATAGAGCAGTACCCTGTATCTGTTTATTAATGACTGGAGATTACTATGATTCATTAAACTACTTTCTTACTCTCAATAAGTATGTAGATTGCTCATGATGTAAATGTAATTTAAAAAAAAAACAACTTAGATGTGGAATACAAACTCAGACAACAACAGGAACATTATTTTTTAGGAGAACTGATTTGCCTAGTCATACTGAGCCTTCACAATTGCAATCCGTTTTTAAATATTAGTGCTTTGCGCATAGCAATTATCTAATTGTTGAATGAATAAGTAGATGAATAAGTAGTCATTGAACTTTCGGTGTTTGATAAGGCAACTGGCCCACAAAAAATCATTCAATAAGTGTTTGTAGAATGAATGAGTGAACTCAGGCAAAAAATATAAATATTAAAAATAGGCATCCATGTCTGAGATATGTCAGAGACAGACTCCAGAATATAATTTATGTCTCCCCCTTGCAAGCATCCAAGCCAATTACCTACAAATACTTTCCAAAGAGAGGGCTAACATCATACTTTGCTCTCAGTAAGGTTTCAGGAAATTAATTGTTCCATTTCTTAAAGACCTTTTTTCTGTACCATAATTAAAGGGGAGAAAAACTATCCACCATAGCAATTATCTATAATTACTAATGAAAACAGGTGTCTTAAATGCCTTTTCAAGTTGAAACATGAATGGTTCATTATCATAGCAGGCAACTCCCAGTATCCAATTTTCAATGGGATGTGGAGAGCAAACAGAATGTGGAGGATGGAGGGTGGGGGGCACAAAGGAAACAGAAGCTTCCTGGATGTTGTTCCTTAGAAGAAACTTGGCAGAGGGGCAGAGGTTGACAAGCTTTTAAATAAGCAGCTGAGAGCTCCTTGGGAATGCAGAATAGTGTGTCATTGAGAGAAGTATAAAACAGCGGCAGCAGACAGGAATAAAAACCTTTTACTCCCAAAGTCTTTTCATGCAGAGAAATTAACTCGATCAAGCCATTGGCTTGGAGGTCACAGTGAGATTCCTTTCTCCTCTTCTATTAAAATTCCCTCCAGCTCTTGATTTTTGTGAATTTGTGAAAATAAAAGTCCAGACTTAAAAAAAATAAACCAACACTTAAACACTGTAGAAATTAGAGTCAATGAGACTGGAGACATGTCACAAGCGGTAGAGCGCCCTTCCAGAGTGAAAAAGACATTGGAATTTGATCTTTTCTTCTCTCTCTGCTTCCTGTTGCAATGCATGCTGGGAGGTATAATTTAGGAACAGAAGTGTAAAGCAAAAAGCCTGCAGAGAGAAGTTGAAAAAGATGATGGAACTTGAATTGGACCAGCTGTCTAGGACACAATGTTCAGATGTTTGGATGATGGACATTTTTATTTGCGGGGGGAGGGACGCATTGCAATCCCTGTATCTTAATTTTAGTTGAAAATAGAAGCAATAGTTCCTTTTATTTTGTCCTTCATACATACCCTGGAGTAGTAGAGAGGACTGAGTGTGTCAGAGCCATCCCATTGAAGATAAAGCTAGTTAAGAACTTGGCCCTGCCCCTTCCAGGATGTTGTAATTCCTGCAGAAAGCTGTTTCCCAGAAAGCTGTTTTATGTTTCCATGGTCTGAGGTAATTGAGGAAAATCACATAGGCCCTTTCCCTCTTGGGAAATTTACTATGGAAATAGACATATTATTCAATGGAGTCATGTAGCAGATAAGTCTTCTTAACTGAGTTCACCCTATCTTTCTGAAAGCCATTATTTGGGCCAGGACTCCTTTTATATCTCAGAACTGTTAACATCATACTCTCTAGAGCTTGTTATTTTTTTAAATTTTAAACCAGACAAACATTGGCTCAGAGTTTCTAGTTTTCCCCATCAAGTTATGTGTTCTTTCAAGTGTGGAAAAAAGTTAAGAGAAACAGAACCAAAGACAACATTTTCTCAGTTTACCCAATGAGTGGTCTTGTGGATATCTCTTTTTCTTCCCTAGCAGGGGACCGGGTGAATTTTCCACAGAATTCTCATCCTGCCTCCGTTAAGATGTTAGATAAAGCGTAAGACATCCAGTTAATTCCACATTTCTCATAGTGAAGGAATCGTGTGTTGCCCATACTTACACTGTTTTTTTTTTTTAATTTGCTTAATTGGGTGACCTTACCATTAAGATAGATGTACCCTCCAAGACTGACATGTCATGCAACCCCATCCTTCTAGTTCCCCAAATTGGTATTCTACTTAAGCCAGGCCAGTCAGAGCATTCCCTTTGCAATTCCCTATTTGGTGCTAGAGCAAAAAGCATTGCCTTACATATCACAAGGCAGAATGAACAATAGTAATTGGGGACCCCAATATTTCCTCCACATGGAGAGAAAGCCTGTGTGGAATGTGAACATAAGCCTAGATCACCCTATACAGAGAAGCAATCCAAGAGATGGAGAGACCTACAACGCTCACACCCACAATGGCATCCGTGACTCTGTTCCATTCTCAAACCAGTCCTCTGTTTAACGTGTCAGATACACCAGCCAATCCATCTGTACTTCACTTCCCCTTCCCCCTTAAGCTAATTTGTAAAACACCAATAAATAAACACACCTATCTGGCACTTCCTTTTTTTTTTTTTTTGCCAGTTGTGGGGCTTGAACTCTGGGCCTGGACACTGTCCCTGAGCTCTTCAGCTCTTGGCGAGCACTCTACCATTTGAGCCACAGCACCACTTCTGGTTTTCTGGTGGTTTACTGGAGATAAGAATCTCACGGACTTTTCCTGCCTGGACTGGCTTTGAACGGAGATCCTCAGATCTCAGCCTCCTGAGTAGCTAGGAGTGAGCCACCGGCGCCGGGCTGCTGCTTCTGCCTCCTCCGCCTCCTCCTCCTTTTGCTGCTACATTCTAAAAGGACTTCACTCTTACTTAGCATCTAGTCTATTTCAGGGCTTGGTGCTAGGCAATTCCGTCAGCCCATCACCTGGCATCCAGGGCCACTCATGTCCCTGTCTGGGCAAACTTCGTGACACAGTGAACTCACAGAACCCATAGGAGTTCAAAACTTCCCAAACTCCCCAAAGCTCATCATTGCTGGGATTGCTGAGCTCTGAATCTGAGCATTGCCTGCATGGTTTGCAGACTTCAGCACATACTGTAAGCAAGTACATCCGAAGCAATATCAAAAGGTTTCTGCAAAGAACTCTTTTTTCCCCCTCCTGGTAGCTATCAGTGGGATAAGGAGAGGCTCCTGTCCAGTGTCCCTGCTCTGCCAGAACGCTCGATCGCGGAGTCGCTGTCTGACAAGAGCAGGAGGACAAAGTCTTGGGAGCCTCTCTGGGTGTGAGGCCAGACTTCAGTGGAGGGCAGGAATGCAGAGTGGCTTATGGAAAAGCCCCTTGACTCTGTGACATTCACCAACACGGCAAATGTTAGGGGACTGGCTGAACTCCACCAAAGAGTTTGCTTACCATGGCAGATGTTTTTTCCTCTTGCATATGTATGATATCCTAAGAGAGAATGTTAGGAGAAAATGACACCAAAACAATGCTGTTTTTTTTTTCTTTTTTTTTTGTGGGTATAAATCAAGACTTCCTCCTCCCTTCATTTCAGTTTTTATATACTTAGATATTTTTCTTGCAACAGGATTTGTGTTTGCCTGAATAGTCTTAACTATTCTGAAAATATTTTATCTTATAATGATAGAAAAAAAGAATGAGGAGAAGAAGGAAAGGAAGGAGAGAAAAAAGGAAGCAAGGGAAGGGAAGGGAAAGGAAAGGAGGAAGGAAGGTAGGAAGGAAGGAAGGAAGGAAGGGTTGGTCAAGATTTTTCACTCCATATCCCCAGACTTTAGCATGAGATGTGGAACAATAATGTTTGTAGGGGAAATTATTTTTTTTTTAACTAGCCATTTCTCAAATTCTATTCCTTCTTTGAGAGTCTCTGGAAGCTGTATGGCCTCCCCTAAGTATTTATTGTACTGAAAAAAATCAATCATTTTGTGGAATTTATTCCCTTACTCTTTCTACCAAAAAACTAAATTATGATAGAAGATTCTTTGGCTATTGACACCCTCATCTGACCCTATGGTTAGTGCATATGACTTATCCAGCCAATCAACAGCTTCTACCCTTCTCTGGCTAAAGTGATTGGTTCAAGGGTAGATGAGTGACATAAGCCCATCCAAGCAGAGTGATTCTTGGGTCTTGTGTGGGAACTCCGGAACATACAACTCTTTTCCTCTGGACTCTGCAGACAGGGATAAGACAACTGCAGAGAAACAGAGCTGCAAAATGGCAAACTCTATTTTCACTCTCTGGAGAAAACCACACCTGAAATCCACCCTAATTCTGGACTTTTCTGTTACCCCAGTCAATAAACAATCCCCCCACCTCTCCCATTCATTTTAAAGCCAATATGAGTTTTTCATTCCTTGGAAGTCTTATACATACAGCCCTACTTTCTTCCTCAAGAACTTTTTTCCCCCGTTAGAGTTAATGCTTAAAAATTAAGTCAGTCCTTCCAGCTGGAGTGATTGACTTTAGCTGAAAGTGCAGGCTGCCTTTTGATCTTCTGGGAATTCTCCCTTCCTTTCCTGTAATCGGATCTGTCAGCATTTATTGAACGCTCACTTTGTTCTGAAGCACAAAGCCAGATACCCTGAGACGGCCCAGTAATAACGGAGATTCCATCTATAAGGTGCTGGCAGGATAGCCAAGGTAGAAGGAAACCCTGAGCCATAGCTTAGGGATGAACTTATTCTGCCCCAGATGAACTGTGTGTCTTTTGGGTCATCACTGACTCTCTCTGGGCTTTTGCTTCTCCTCCACAATAGTCACCACTAACTGGCTAACAGTTCTCTAAGATCCTCCCTCACGTAGACATGCTGGATCTCTGCACATTTAGGCTCCACGGCCTCAGGCTTTCTTAAGCAGCCAACGGTCTTTAAGGAATTGAAAATGCTCTAGTTGTCAAAGATGCAACAGTTTACGGAAACAGATGCAAATGTGCTTCTCTTGGAGTTTATATTCTGGTTGGGGGACTTCGGATAATAAATGGATGTCTTGTAAGATATACAGGTCCATTCTCATATTGTGCAGACCTGTCTGTATTAGACAGGTCTCCTGCTAGCCCAGTTATCTGTAGCCCCCCATTAATGCCTGCGGCACTGTTGCAGGCTTGTACGGACATAAGCAGAACTCTGCAGGAGTGGAGCCAGGGAGTGCCCGTCTGAGGTGCGAGGAGGTGGAACTGTTCCCCATCTTCTACCAGCTTTACTAGTGCAGAGCTTTCTTATGTTGCTAAAACGTTTTATTTGTAGATTAAAAAAAATATAAGATCATCTTGTACACACAATCATTATTTATTTTTTAAAAGTCTCATGGAAAAACATTATGAGAATGTATGTCTCGAGACATAGTAATTTTTTTATCGTCATTGTTTGCTTACTTCTTTGGTGCCACTACGAGGGCTTGAACGCTAAGCCTTATTTTGTCTCCAAGGTGTTTTTTGGTTTTGGGGTCTTTTTTGTTTTTTTTTGGAGGAGGGCATGGATGTCAGCACTGGTGTTCAACCAACCACTTCCGCCATGTCTCCAATAGCAGCTTTTTATTAATTAATTGAAGAAATGACTCTCTTGGATTGGTCTGCCAGAGTGGATTTGAACTTGGATCCTCAGATCCCCACCTCCTTAAGTAGCTCAAATTATAGGAGTGAGTCACAAACACCTTCACGTTACATAGTTTTCTTTTCCACCTTGAAAAATAGGTTGCTGGCCTTCCTCTCTCTGCCATCTTGGAGCCTATGGAGGCCTACTGGGGACAGGACTTCTAAAAGGCAAAATGTCTGGAAGGAAGGCTGTGATGCAGGACCCCTTTTGCTGGCTATCAATGAGGTCTCTGGAAGCAAAGGGGGAGCACACGGCTCTCCTTAAAACTGAAGGTGATAGCTATTTCTAGTTGGACAAGAGATGTGCTTGTGTTTATAGAGCACAACCCCCCCAAAAAAAATAAAACCCACAGTGACTCCTGGTGACAAACCTAACCGAACCAGTCGTCTGGGGAAAGGTAACTCGTGCCCATGGAAACTCTGTCATGATTCGTGCCAAATTCTGAAGCAACCTTCCTGCTAAGGCCATCAGACACAGGATGTGTGTGATGCTGTAATCCTGCAGAATTAAAACAAATGGAAATTAAATAAAGAAAATCTGTGCTCCTGTAAAATACACATGCACACACATACATACAGCACACATTACTGAACAGTGATGTTCCCCTTCACGAATTTTCTGTTCATGAGCTGTTTCAAATCCCCCCCCCCCACAGTGCTAAGGGGTCATCTAGAATTTTCAAAACACAAGAAAGCTGCAATGTGCATATTAGATAAGCTTTGTTCAGCCTGGAGTTATGTTGCTGTCGACCACAGTTCAGTGTTCATGAATGACGATATATTAAATAAAAGGACTTTGAACAGAATCACACCATAAACAAGGTTCTGTATTGAGTGGATGGAGCTGGGGAGGGAACCTTCCCATGAGGAAAGGCCCAGGCATGGCTAATAGAGAGTTTGTGACGACTGTGCAGAAAATCACAAGAGGTAGCCATACACCATGCCAGCCTGTGATAAGAGCTACAGAGAGAGAGCAAAGCAGGGAAAACAAGAAAAGGAGTCTGGACTTAAAAGGGTGCTGTGCGCATGCTCTTTGTGTTTGAGCTACTCCCAGTGACTGGTCTGGCTGGTCAGGATGAAAGAGGGGTGCAGAGGGGAAGAGGTAAGGTGGAGGAAATATCGGGGGCCATGCCCAGTAGGGTGTTGTGGTTTCCTGGAAGTCTGGCTTGGTTCTGATTGCGATGGGAACTGGTCGAGGTAGAAGAGAAGTATGGTGTGTGTCTGTTTTTGTTGGCAGGGTCTTTCCAGTCTCAGTGTTGTGGACAGGACAGGAGCTGAGAGGTGGAAGATCGGGGCTAGTGTGTGTGTTGGGGGGATGGGGGTGTCCGTGAGGAGGTGGCACTGGAGGGGACATGGACAGGTGGATCTTAAATATCAGAGCAGCACGAGTTGTTGTTGGCCTGTTGCCTGAGCAGAGGATGCTGGGAGTTTGAAAGGCTCTTGCTTACTGCGAAAGTCCTTGAACTTGAAGCAGTCAATTATCCTCCAAGTTCTGTGACTGCACCTTGGCCTGGTTCTCTCTCTCTCTCTCCCCCTCCCCTCCCTCTCTCTTTTCCTCTCTCTCAAGCCCTGTACCATGTTCCTCCTGAGAGGGAGCTATAAATAAACTGAGATCTCTCATTGGGGAAACAGTGCTTGGAGCCGCCTTCCGGATACATTAATAATTACCCTCTCCTCGCCCCCAAATTAATCTTGTTAGGAGGCAGCTTTGCCACCAGAAGGAGTCTAATCACCATTTAATCCCAGGGCTCAGATATCCTTGTAATCACCAGGCGGGGCTTCCTCTTGGCGGTCACAAAGGGGCACTGGGCCCCTCTGACATCACCGACAAACTCTTTCCCAGGCAAATGCACTGCAGTGACTTAGGGGAGACGGTGTTTGTTTTAAAAATCTATTTACCTGAATTCTTCATGGATGGAGCCCCGCTTGCATGTAATTTGGACAGATTGGGTAAAAAAAAAAAATCAGATTCAAAGAGAAAGCAAGAGATTTGAATCCAAGCCTTATTAGTTCCTTGGAGAGCATGGAGGAGAGGAAGAGCAGCATGTGGAGCCTATGTTTCATTCATGCATTCATGCATGCATGCATGCATTCATTATTTCTTGGACATTGGCATGGCAGGTATTGTTTCAGGATGGTGCTGAATGCCACGTGATCCCTGACAGACTTACAATCATTTAATTAAGATGCACAGAAGTGGTGCACAGGGCGGAGCGCAAACTCTGGAGTCAGACCGCATTCAAAACTTCACCCCCGTGGCCTACTAGTAGTCGTGGGATCGCAGGCGAGGTGTTTAAAGCTGCCTGGCTCCTCATTTTCCTTACCTAGAAAGTGGGAGACCACAAGCATGTGTGGGTCACAGCTAGTTTAATTAAATGGCAGCGATGAATATGTTGGTGGGAGTCTGGTGGATAGCGCTTGCTGCGTGAAGCAAATGGGTGTCGGCCAAGAAGTGGGTCGTCACTTTATTCCTAAATACAGGGTGTCTATCCTTCCCTTCACCTAAGTAGGGTGGAGACAGAGGCCTACAGAACCAGAATAAGAGAATGGGAGCCTAGTTGAGAGCCTTACCAAAAAGGGCCACAGGGGCCCTGGAGCTCACTACCTCCACCCATCCTTCCCGCAGATCGCTTGCTTTGTCTGAGATACGTGTTAGGGAAGTTGTCTTCTTGTTTATTCACAATTGTTTATTCTCTATGTGTGCGTATGTATTGTGAGTATGTGTGTGTGTGTGTGTGTGTGAGAGAGAGAGAGAGAGAGTAGTGGGGCTTGAACTCAGGGCTTTTCAATCTCTTGACTTTTTCACTCAAGGCTGGCACTCTCCAGCTTGAATCACATCTCCACTTCCAGCATTTTTCTGTTAATCTGGAGATGAAAGTCTCTTGAACTTTCAAAGAACTTTCCTGTCAAACTTTGTCTCTCAGATCTCAACCTCCTGAGTAGCTAGGATTCTAGGCATGACCACCAGCACCTGATGGAATTATTTGTTTAAAAATTATTTTATTGTTATTATTAAGCTGTTATAGAGAGAGGCTACCATTTTATACGTCAGGTAATGAGTATACTTTTTTTTTTTTTTTTTTTTGCCAGTCCTGGGGTTTGAACTCAGGGCCTGGGCGCTGTCCCTGAGCTTCTTTTGCTCAAGGCTAGCATTCTGCCACTTGAGCCAAAGCACCACTTCTGGCTTTTTCTGTGTATGTGGTATTGAGGAATCGAACCCAGGGCTTCATGCGTGCTAGGCAAGCACCCTCCCACTAAGCCACATTTCCAGCCCCACACTTATTTTTCTTTTCTTTTGGACAGTGTCACCCTTTCTTTTCCTTTCCCTCAGTTTCCCCCTGCCATCCATGCCCACAAGTTACATATGTCATTTTCCACATAGTGTATACTGAGTAGCATGATTGCATTTGTTCACCCTCCCTCCCTGCCTTTCTGCAGCTCCTCTCATTACCACCACCACCAATACCACCACCACCACCACCAACAACAACAACAATAACAAAACATGTTTCCATTTCCTGGAGTTCAATAAATATTACTTTGAAGTTACACCTTTGGGTTCTTCTCCTTTAGTCTGATAGCAAGTGAATGCCTTGAGTCCTGTACAATTTATCATGTCCAGTTATATGTAGATCTAGCTCCTACCAGTGAGAGAAAACACGTACCAGTTTTAGTTTATTTTTACTCAACCTCATGTATCCTTTGTTTTCCTGCAGTATAAGGGACTCAACCAATCTTCCTTGGATTTAGATGAAGAATTTTACTTTTTCTTCCATAGGATTTCATTTTTGTTTTCTTTTTTTCTTTTAGGAAAGCTCCTAAGGTGGTTATGCCAGCTTCACTCACCATCAGTAGAAAATAAAGAGCTTATATTTGAGAGTTAAGACTAATGTTTGTCACCCAGACCGAGTGCTGAGAAGCAACTTTTATACAGGTAGACTATTCTAGAGGGTGGCAATAACTAAAACTTAAGTGCTTATTATAACTAAGCACCCTGCTAACACTGAATAGTTGTTGTTTACTATTTAATCCTTACAACAACCCTAGGGGATTTTTATTTGCCTGCTTAGCAGATGTAGAAATGGAGGCAAATAACTTTTAAAATTCATGCTCTGTGATTTCGTTACCTACTTTTTTAGACATTGGAACACAGCTTCCCTGGCTCATAAAAATCCCAATGAAATAATTTGCAACTACTGCGAACACTCCAAATCACTACATGGCTATAGGGCTGGCAGTTTGTCTCTATTCCTAGGAGCAGATTTAGCATGCAGAAAAAAAAACATTCTGTCAGCCCTGAATAAGTGAATAAATGAATGAATGAATGACTTCAGGCATAGAACTGACGATCTAGCTCATGTATAGCTATTTAAGTTTGCTTTAAGATGATCAAGTTTCCTTCATTGAACATCAAAGGCAATACTGAATATTTTTTAAAAGAAAAGAAAATCCTCCTTTATTGAAATTGTAGTTTTGGAAGCATCCTTGCCTTGGGGATCTGGGGGGCCATACACCCCCCAAAACCTTTTCCCCTATGGAATTATTTAAAAGGTCATTAGGTGAGCAGCAGCTGGCAAGACACGTCCCTTGGCCACTTTGCACTCTGCCAGTCCAGCATCTTATAAGGACCTGTGATGCAAGATGGGAGATTGGTGCGGTGGGGAGGAAGGAGGTTGCAGGGGGAGGTAGGGCTGGAATTTCAAATCACTGCATTTGTATCGACTGTCCATGTCCCCAGGGACCTCAGGGAGAGTACCACCATCAAAAGGAAGCACAGAATTCCTCAAGATCTGTATTCAAGTTAGAGAGTTGACCTGGAAGAGTTGTGCCATGAGCTGAAGTCTCCAGAAGGTTCAGGGAACACAAGAGTTCAGTGTTCTGAAGTTAAAAGAGAGAGAACCTTTGGTTTCACCTCTGGTTCACTTCCTTCGTGTCTGAATTCCTTGTTTCTTGTTGGAGGGAGGGGTGTGAGGCTTTGTCTGTGGAATCTGGATGAAGTTGGGTTGTTTAATTAAGAAAAAAGAAAACCATACCTTTTTTAGACTCAAAATGAAGTGGAAGTCATAGCTCCTGCCACCAACTACCAGCGATGTGTCTTCAGACAGGCTTCTTAACCTTTCTGAGCCTCAGTTTCCTCAACTGAGGAAACTGTCTAATGACAGCGAGCCCTATCTGACCATTTTTGATTACTTAAGGGCCAGGGGGGAAAAATGCCATGAGTTTTCAAGTTTGCATCTCATTCTCTTCTGAAAGTTCCTGGTGCATATAACCAATACATCACGATAGACCTAGTTCAGAGTTAATACCAATTTCATATCAGAAATGGGATGCTTGGAGGGAGTTGAAAACCCAACTCCAGTTGCTTTAACTGGAAGAGAGATTTTACAGGTGCTCCTCGATTTCAGATGGAGTTATGTCTCCATCAACCCACAGAAGGTTGCAAGCATCATCCATGGGAAATGTGTTGAACGCACCAGATGCATCAGGCACGATAGTTTAAGGACATGCTATATTATTACAGAGCGCTGGCTCTTTACCCGCCCTTTACATGGCCTACAGCTTGCTTTGCGGGAGAACCTACTCTGCATGTTCAATATCTAGCAAAGAGACCCAATTTGAGAATTTGAAGTATAGTTTCTATTGAATTACAAGTTTATTTTCTATAACAATAGAGAATTAAAAGCATTTCACTTCGTGTATGTGTGTGTGCATCTGCATGCACATGTGCATGTGTGCTGATCCTGGGGTTTGAACTCAGAACCTGGGTGCTGTCCTTGAACTTTTTTTTTGTTGAGACCTGGCACTCTATCACTTAATCAACACCTCTACTTTGGGCTTCTTCGAGATAAGAGTCCCCACTTCTGCCCAGCCACCCATAGAGCAAGAAAGACCACTGTCAGCCCCACCCATCATTCCCTTCCTGTAAACAATTACTACTGCTTATTTCATTGGGTCAAATTGTAGTCAATCTCCTGAATCCATCAGAATATCTTCTTGCAGTATGTGGGTTGATTTAAACCAATCATCACGCACCTCTTGGAGCTGTGGGTGGGGCTGTGTGTGAGAGGCAGACTTCCCCGGTGTAAGGGGAATAGAGGCTAAGGTATTGATCTGGTCAACACGAGCAGTTTCTCCATCACAGGTACAACTGACATCTGGGGTCCTAGAGTTCATTATGGGGGTTTGCACGTGCATTGTGGGTGATTCAGTGACATCCTCACCCTCCACACAGATGCATGCCAGGCTGCTCCATTATTCGTGCCTTTGGATGATGCTAACTGACCTCTGGTGGACAGAGATCATCCTTAATTGCAAACCACACCTGTCTTTTGCTCCTTGTGTGACTCCTGTTTCCCAATGGAGAATTGTTCCCACAGGGACAGAGGTCAGCTGTCAGGAGAGATGAGAGCCAGTCTGGCCTTGTGAAGTAGGCATGGTGATGCTCACTAAGAAAAAAAAGAAAAAGAAAAAAAAAGACTCTTAAAAAATAAGACTTAAAAAAAATCCTCATTATTCTATAACACCCCAGGCTGTAACCACCTCCGGAGCTCTGAAGTGAGTTCAAATACCAGTCTTACCAACTGTAACTTGGAGAAAGTTACTGCTGCTCTTACCCTCACTTAATTCAGCTAGGGAAAAAAATGACAATAATAGATTCACCCCCTTGGGTTGTTTCGGGGATGAAGGACTGAAGGCAGCCCAGTGCTGAGGATCGTAGACTACAGATAGCCATGCACTACTACAGACCTCTTCAATAACATCGTCTCTTACCCCTGTGTGAGATGGAAGAACGCAGAGGGAATATAGATCTGAAAGAGAGTCTTCCACCCCTCCCCCCCCAAAAAAAAAGTCAAAAGGAATCACAACTGTAAAGATGTGAATAATACTAAGTTGTGGGAGTGAACGCCTCCCTCTGGTCAGAAGTTGATGAAAATCCCAGAGCCCCAGGCCGCTCAGTTCCCTGTGGAGCCAAACCTCAGTCTCCATTTCTTCACAGACATGAATGCCAGACCTTTCATTCCAAGGAGCCTGCATCTTATTTTCTGACTACTTCCCTTGCTTTGCTATGATTGATTTTCTATTTAAGAGCAGAAAGAAAAAAGAAAACAAAGCAGAAGCAAAATGCATCCTAACCTTTTAGTAATTGTATTTCTGTTTAGATCGTTCAGGAAGCAGTATGAACTCCTGTATGTATGTATGTGTGTATGTATGTATGTGTGTATGTATGTATGTACATGCTGACACCATGATGTGTGTCTGTGTGTTGTGTATACAGGGTAGTGAGATTGTGTGTGCATTGTCTGTATGTCCACACCCCTAGTTGGATTTGCATTCATGTATACGGGCCTGACTCATGTCTTCAGATGTCTGCGCATCTCAGGATGGATGGGCAAGCCAAGATAGATGCAACTTGCAACTTTGCCATAAGTTATAGGTATGCGTGGCTTCATGTTTGTGTCTGTGTGTTCATTTGTGAGTGTGTGAGTGACTTAGGGCAGGCTTACATAAGTTTTGCATTTGTATGTATTGCATATACATAAGCACACAAATAGATTTGCTTACTTTTTATAAGTATGCTCAGATGCATAAGAATACTTACACATGTATTAACAGGGCAGTGTCAGATCAATATTTGTATTGAAAGCTTTTGAATAGAATATCAACTGTACATCTATGATGCTTGGGTATATTTGATGAGGAGTATTTGAGGGGTGTATATGTATGTGTGTGTGAAAATGAAAAGGGAGGGGAAAGCTCTTCAGTTGATTTTTATCTTTGTGCCCCATTACTTCTTGGATCAAATATTTTCTCCTCACAATTCATGATGGAAAAGAAGCAAGATCGTATAAACTCAGAGAGAGAGCCAATTAGTTTCTCCGTACTCCTTCACAGTGAGCACTTACTGTTACTTTATTTTTCTTAAAGAAAAGTATTTTTCAAAACACAGGGAGGAAGCTGTTTTTACAAGTGTCCTTGTGTGTCTGAAATCCCCAGAAAAGCCTGAAGTTAGCAAAGCTAGCCTCTTACCCCTAAATAGTACTTTGTTTACGTGTAGACAAACCTGTGTAACTGAGAGAACATGCTGGAAACCTCTGGCTTGAGCTGTGTCTTTCATCGCTGACTTGTGCTCAGGGCTTGTTGCTTAAGCAACGTGAAACATGATGATGAGGGTGTTTTCCTGGGGCTGGATTGGGGAAGCTGGATTTGAGTACTGTGATTTCAGAGAATGCAAATCATAGGTTAGAACTGGCACTGTGCTTGTACCTTGTCTAGTTTAACCTTCTTGTTGCCTGGATGGGGAAACTGAGGTCCAGGATAGGAGAGACTCTAAGGGCTGGAAGGAGCCGTGAACATTGCAGGCAAGATTCTTTGGGAGCTTAAGTATAGCCAGGGGATGTGAACCCTTGGCCCCTTCTCCCTGGTCTTTAGCCACCCTGCTTCCTTTCTGTTCCTCCAAGCTCTCTCCTGGAATATTCTAGACTTTCCTGTGGCTCATTTCTTCTTATCATTCTCAAACCTAATACCTGCCCTGCAGGGAGCTCTTTCTTCTAGGCACCTGCTAAATTACTCTTCATACTCTACTAAGCTTTTGCTAACAGATCACCCTATTTTTATGTTTTATTTTTCAACCTATGGTAGTTAATTCTAGGTGTCAACTTCACTGGCTAAAGAAGTGCCAGACAGCTGAGAAGCCATCATTTCCAAATGTATCTGTGGATTTTTCCAGAAGAGATTCCGGCTTAAATCAGTAGACTGACTTCTCATGCATATAAGTGGGTGTCATTCAATCCACAGAAGGCCCAGAGAGAACCTAGAGAAAGAGAGATTTTTTTTCTCTCTCTCTTCTTGGTCTAGGACATCCTGCCTTTGGACATCGGGGCTGTTTTCTTTGTACATGGACTGAATTTTGGCACTGGTATTTCTCGTCCTCTCGTTTGCAGATGGCTGGCCATGGGGCTTCTCAACCTCCATGAGTCGGTGAGGCGATTCCCAAAATAAATCCCTTCCTAATATCTAAATATATCCTAGTGGGGCAAAGATAATGTCGGCATAGGAAGCTAGGGTTCCACCCAGAGAACCTTGCATTTTCTTTGGAAAGACCCACTGGCGTTGTAGAAGTTATAAGCGACAAAGTCTCTCTAAAACAGGCTTAAGCAAAAAGGGTATGTTATTGGGGGCGTACATCTGGGAAGAACCTGGGCATAAGAAAGAGGGCTGAATGAACAGCCATGGGGTGGGGGGGTGTCTTTCAGCCCCCTTTCTACATCTCTAATTCAGGCGGCTCCATTCCCATAACTGGCAAGGTAGTCACTGGCAGCACCAATTTTCTATTCAACCAATTTGGCAAGAAACCATCTTCTCACATTTAAATTAGAAGTCCCAGAAAGAAGTCTGATTGGCCCAGCTTATGTCCCATGAGCTTCTCTGAGCCAATCATTTGTAGCTCATTTGAATAGGCATCTCTGATTGGCTGTATTGATTCATGTGTGTATTTTATTGTCACTTTACCATTGATTGTTGCTTCCTGGGGTATTTATATACCCAGTCCCCAACTGTCCATGGCTTAGGACAGCTTCTAGGAGCTCTTATTCTTGGATACTTCTTGCCTGCCACCTGTGTGGCTTTGTGGCTTTAGGGACCAAAGAATGTCATCAAGCCTTGGAATGGAAGTTATAACTTAGGCTGATAATGTGCTGAGTTGGGAAGAACAAGGGGAGGGGAGCATTATGAGAGCCTAGAGCAAGGTGTGTGTGTGTGTGTGTGTGTGTGTATGTGTGTGTATGAATTCTTTGTGCATATATACAGAAACATGTACACACATTAACATGGTATAGACATACACACTGGATATTAATGAGGGGAAAAATCAAAGGACTAGATTGACAATAAGACTTAAAACTGCCATGGAGCTCTGTTGCCACTTGATAATATGACATCCACAGAGCTGAAGCTTTGTTTGAAGCCCTGTGGACACCTGCAGGGGACATCAGGACCCATGTTGAGAGCCAGCTTCCACACTTCCGTCCAAGTCCCACCTTTGCAGTGAACCCACCTGATGTCAGTTTCTTAATATGAATCAACATCCCCCCACCTTTAAAAAAAAAATCCCTTTACGTAGCTACCTACTGTCCAAAGGTGCTTCTTTATCACCCTCCCAAAAAGGCTGTGTTATTAAAGTTCTGTGTGGAATCGTGCTTTGCTGCCCTTAAACAACGAGAGATGATGTCTGGTGAGAGAATTGCTCACTCCTGATTCAAGGAGTGGAAGTGATTCGCTGGCCATTTTCTTCAGGAGTGATTTTGGCAAACCATGTTTCTGTCGTTGGAACTCTGCAGCGTAGGGGGTGGGGAGGAGGACTGGATCAGACGCCCTGGTCTGTGATGGCTTTGCATCTTGTCTCTTGCTTTGCTGGTCCCCCGCACCATCCAATCAGTCCATCAGGAGCATTCGGATCTGAGGCCTTAAGAGCAATCAACACACTTGGCAACAAAGGTTCCCATGGACGTGGGCAGATCTTTACAATTTTTCCCCCTTCCCCAAAAGACACAGTTGTTGTTATTGTTTGCAGTATATATTTTCCTGACAGTCGTGGAGATGTGATTGATGAAATGGTTTGTTAGAGACTGTCTACTTCAAGTGGCTGGATAATAACACCATTTTTTTTTCCTTTCGTGGCATCCACTGAGTGTTCTGAATGTAGCTCAGGTCTATAAAAGCCTGGCCAGGGGGAGGGAGAGAGGGAGGGAAGAAGGAACTAGGGTGCATTTTGGCCAGCAGAGGACATTCAATGTCAGCGCCAGCTATGTCTTCTCACCTGAGGAATTACCACAGGATGATGATGAGAGAAGGAAAGACAGACAGACAGACAGACAGACACAGACCGAGAGCAAGAGAGAATGAGAAAGAGAGAGGTAAGAAGGGGGAGAAAGGGAAAGTGGGAGAGAGACACACATAGAGAAAGATAGAGACACAGGAGAGAGAGGGAGGGGTGGGAAGAAAGGGAGCTTTTTAAAGGCAATTCTGAGTGCTTGCTCAATCCACCCCAGTGAAGATTTTCATGATTTTCAGCATTGTTTCCTTACCCTCGATAGCAGGCAAGAGTGTGTGTCATCTCTGAAGAGCCTTGAACTCAAAAGATTGAAAGACATTTTAGAAGACTCTCCTAAGCAAGACACATTTTGAAACAAGAGTTCTTTATTTCATCACCAGTGTTAACAAAAGAAGAGAAGAATCATCTTTCCCCTACTTGCCACCAAAGGATTGTCTTCTGTTATTTTGATGCACATTTCCTCCCTCCCCCTTTTTTATGTGTATGTTATTTGATAGTGTCTCACATCACATTTGTTTACCCACAGCTCTTCCAGCTGTGTTCTGGCCTCCAAAGTCCTTACCTGAATCACCCAGGAGGTGCTGGAGATGGACAGCCTTCAGTCCGGGCTGGGCTGATGTCAGAATCCTTGAATTTTTGTCTTCAAGGTTAACAACCTGTGCACCAGGGAGTTCACCCTTCACTTTCTCCTCCGTCCCAGATTGCGTTCCGAGCCAGGGATAAGTCAGTAATGACATCTGGGTTTCATTATCTTGGTGCTGACAGGGAGATAATGAGTCAAATTGGCCCTGCTTATGAAATGAAGACCTAGAAGAGAATTATCATCAGACTCCTCGGTGGGGAGAGCCGGGAAAGGGGATTTAAATTAAAGTGATAAGTGCCAATTCGGTTGGCATCCAGACAATCTCTGTTAAGTCTTGCTCCTTCTTGCATGTCAGCGCTAACTGAGACAAAGCAGGTGACTGATAATCAGGAGAGAAGATAAAACAAGGTGTATGTATTGTCGTGATTCATCTCCGATAGTTCTCTGAGGCCCAGGGCCGCACATTGAATGTGAATTGTTCTACTTAGACCATGTAATAATCCTACATCATAGCCATCTCCTCTACTTCCTGTCTCTAGTTTGCAGGGAGACAATTGAGTCCCAGTGTAATGAGGTATGTCACACATACATCTCTAGGTCCCAAATCACCTCCCTCTCCATGTTTATGGAAGTCCCTCCTCTCTTCCTTCCACTTTGCTTAGCCTCTAGGGGAGATGAAGAGAAGTTAGATTACATTTCCACATGGGGTGGGGGCCTAGATTAAATTTCCTCGAGGCCTTTTCTCCTTTCTGCCATGAACTCTAGTCCCTGTCCCTTACCATCTGTGTGACCTTATTGAAAAAAAAGCATTTGGTCTCTCCGGGCCTTGTTTTAGCCACCCAGGAGAAAGGAATGATTATAATATCCATGCTATAAGGTTATTTTGAAGATTTAATAATTTAAATGTTATGTGCACAAATCTGGGTCCAGTGTATAAATAGCATTGGCTGGTTTTTAAAAAATTGTTGCTGTCATTTAAAAAATATATTGTTAGTAGTGATCTGGCTAGAAAAGATGATAATGATGAAGGCATTTGTGACGAGAGCTAATCGTTTGTTAGTGAATTTACTCAGGCGCCACAGTGTCATTTCATGTGTTGTTTTATAATTAAGAATGCTTTGGGATAGAATGCTTTTGAGTGCAGTGACAGAAATGGCAGGTTCAGATACTTCAAATGTTCAGGTCATTTGTTACTCCCTGGAACAGGAAAGATGGCTGACAAAGGTGATCAGAGCACCCAGGCTGTGTGTTTTTGTTTTGATGTCTCTCTTCTGTTTTACCCCATGTTGACTGTACCCATTGGCTAGGCATCAAGTGTATGGAGTAGTCCTGCCCGTCAGATACAGACCAGACAATATGCAGAGAAATGAGAGACTGTTGAAAGGATGAAACTTTTCCCAGAAACCCCTGCCCTTGTCTCATTGGCCAAAGCACTATCCCACGGTCAGCCTTGAGCCAATGAACTCCATGGGATTCCTTCTACACGAATCAGGTCACTGTTGGAACTGAGGGTAGTATCAGTCTACTTAGGAGGGATGCCCCAAGACCCCCAGGATTCTGTGAAGAGGAAGAAGGGAAGGAAAAGTGGATTTGGGGCAGGAAAACAATCAAGGGCTGCTTCCTGGAAGTTTGTATTAGTCCTTTTTTAACAGGGAAGGAGGAAACTGAGGGCTGAAAGGTAACATAGTTTCATGGCACCATCAAATCAAAAGTGAGACACAGATCTGACCACATCTGGGAACAAGATGTATATCATATAGGATCAAACCAGAGGTTTGTGGGTTATGGAGAGAAGATTCCACCATTTTCTTGAGCATATGCTGTGTGCTAGCATTTTGTAGACCTATTACAAAAATCATATTTAATTCTTTTTATCAACCCAATGAACTAGGCATTTTACAACCATTTAACAGTGTTGAGGGGGTAAACTGAGGCTCAGACAAGGGTTATGGTTAGCTAGGGACCACTAAACTAACCAAGTAACAAAGCTAAACTTTGAACCCAAATGGGCCTGGTTCCAAAGCCCCAACTTTTTCCTATAATCTCCCCCCAAAATAGAATGTCCTTCTCACATCCCTCTATTTTGGGGATGCATATGAAGAAACATCCAACTTTTAATGAGGATCCTGATGCATTTCAATTCAATGACCCAGTTTTTTTTTGGTAAGCATTTTTATTTTAGAGACACTTTCAAAGCACATGCCCCAGTGAACTTTTTCCTTTTTTTTTTCTCTTGTATTCAGAGTTCTGACCTCTCCTTCCCACCTACCTTCACTGAAAGATGTGAAGATTAAACATGGTAATTGGCTGCTCATATGCCCTGTGGCTCTCATGGAGCCAGGAGGGTAGAAATGGCTCGGCACTGGGTATGATAGAAGAGCAGAACTCCTTTTTTCCCTTATCCACAAGTAAAGGGTGAGGTGAGGTGAGAGCGTGGTCACATGACAGCCAGGCCACGCCCAGGTCTTGAATGCATAACCTGGGCAGCTCTCCTTCAGGCCTTCTAAAAACAGGGTCAGTGGTTCTGACCGGTGGGGAGACAGTGACAGATTACCAGGTGACATATTCATGTTTAATTTTCACAGATCAAAAACAAAAATGATGACAGTTGGCAGATGACACAGCTTTTTGAGTAGAGGTTTGGAGTTGAGCTGTGTGTGACTGTCAATCTTGGGCAATTCCTATTGCGTTTCCTGGATTATAAATTTCTACATGGTGCCTGCCAAAAGATTCTTGTTTCATTTGAATTCCTTCTCCCTAGTCTATACCAAATTATGTTAGTTAAAGATCTTCAGGTTGCTAGTAATAGTTACTCAGATTAGCATGAACAAAAGGAGAGGATTTATTATATGTTACTGAGGTTTCAGAAGCACACAAGAACCCAGGACTTAAATTCCATGAGGACTTTTTTTTTCCCCCCAGCTCCTAAATGAGACTTTCTGTGTGTGTTTGCATTGTTCATCTGGTCATTTCTGACTTCCTTTCCTTTCCCCATTTGAGAAAAACACTAGCTTCTAGGACCTCCTCTTTACATTTAATAGGACCAGTCATGTGGCTAGGCCACTCTCTCCTTCCCCCTCTCCTCCTCCTTCTGTCTTTCTTCTCTTTCCCCTGACACCTCCAGTCTTGTGTTTTCAGACAAGAGATTTAATTAGTCTGGCAAACCTTATTTCTCACTGTTGGTGAGAGTGCATACCATTGTAGCCACTACTTGGGAAGTCAGTAGGGTGGTTCCTCAAAAACAACAACAAAAACTAAACATAGAACGATCATCTGGCCCTGGGGTACCATTCCTGGGTGTCTACTAGAATCAATCAAAGGGATCATACAGTAGAGCTGTACACCCATGTTTATTGTGGAACATTCAAACCATCAAATCAGGGCGTTGGCCTTGGTGCTCACTAGTGGGTGGATGGATGGATGGATGGATGGATGGGGGAAATGCACACAATGCATCTATTAAGACAGAATTGTGTTATTTGTAAGAAAGTGGATGGAACTGAAAAGCCATCATGTTAAACTAAAGATTACTACCATATGTTGTCTTTCATATAGTAGGGGGTGTGGGGGAGGGAAAGAGAGAGAGAAACCATTACGGAAGGAAGAAAGAGGGCCAATTGGAGGTGATACGTCTAGATAAGAGACATAATAGTTGAGACAATCGTGTGTCTGGTGTACACTCAGTTTACCTTATATGTAAGTGCAAAAATGTCACTATGAAATCCACTCTGTTATACAAATAATGCATGTAGATCACTAATAAAACTGGGTGAGTTGCTTCAACACCCCAATCCTGGATTTCCTAACCCTCACAACAGAGCTAAGAACCAATGACAATTTTGTAACTTAGCAAAAAAAAAATCATCCAGCATTTTCCAGACATTGATCATCCTTATCCAATCTACTCACTCTAAATCAACTCACAGAAAGGAGTTGATCATCTACCTCATCAGGAGAACTAGAACCTGTGAAATCATGATTTTCACTTGCTAATTGTTTTCCCTAAAATGCATCAAGAGGACTATTTTTTTAAAAAATTTCTCTTATACTACCCAAACAAATCTTACATGCCTCCTGTGACTTGTATCATCACACTTGGGTGATATTTTCGTGATATTTGTAGGGGAGCTTTGTGAGTTGTTCCACAAATTCAACGTGCTGTCATCCATTTTTTGCCTGGGCAGGGAAGTTGCTGTAACTACTTAGAAAGTAAGGGGACAATGACACTAGAGTGGCCTTCCCTGGGGTAATTCCTCTGCTCTTGAAGCTTGTCTTTATATCAGGAACAGCCTCTTGAACCTGTTACCCTATTGCCTTAGGACTTTAGAGAGCTGTTTCCAGGATGCTCTGATAGGACCTCCAATGGGGGATGATGGATTAAAAGAACTCAGCGAATTGAAGCTAGAGTGTGCTCGACTCTTAACAAGATCCGTCTGAGTTTCTGTTATTTTTCTTCTAATGATTGAAAACAGGAATTACTCTAGAAGAGACTCATCAGTAGCTCCAGCACAGTTTCTCCTCAAAGATAGTGGTGGGAGGGCCAACATCCTTACAGAGCCTTGTTGATGTCTGTAGCATGCCTTGTCTGCCTGCCTGTGGTCAGAAGGCTGCTGGTCCTCGTGTCTTCTTGACATGAGGTCCCCAGACAGCTGCTTCATACTTTAAATCAGTGGTTCTTGTTCTGTGTGTGGGAGCAAAAGTGTTGGGTAAGCATAAAAGGGGATGCTATCATTTGTGTGTATATGTGTGTGCGCGTGCACTCGCATGCATGTTTGTCTGCATGTTGGTTCTGGGGCTTGAACTCAGGGCCTGGTCACTGTCCCTGAACTTTGTTTGCTCAAGACTAGCGTTCTACCACTTAAACTGCAGCTACACTTCTGGCTTTTTTTTTTTAAATTTTAAAATTTTTATTATTTTTTTATTGTGAAAATACTGTACAGAGGGGTTACAATTACATGGGCAAGATAATGAGTACATTTCTTATCAAGCATTGTAGCCTCCTCCTTTGTTTTCCCTTCCCATCCCATCTTCCCCCCCCTCCCCCCCCCACCATAGTTGTAAAGTTTGTTTTCAACATAACGACTTGTATGTCTCATTGTTGCAATGGGTCCACCTGTATCCCTATTTAAACAATTTGTTTTTTCCCTTCCCCTCCACAAATGATAACATCATCAAATACAGTGAAAGCAGGGGTTATACCATGGGGGAGGGACATACAAAGCAACAAAGAAATCATCTTATAAATGTGTTAGAAACAATCGCATGAAAGAAAAAAAAACATTTGAATACATATCTTAGGGTTCATTTCTGGCTTTTTGATGGTTAATTGGAGATGAGTCTCATGGTTTGGAACCACGATGATCAAACCTCAGTTTCTTAGGTAGCTAGGATTATATAAGTGAGCCACCAATGCTTGGCTCTGGAGTCCTATTATTTAGAGTGAAATCCTGTCTTAATTGAGCTGTATAATTCTAGGCCAATTCTTCATCTCTATAATCCCTGCTTCCCCATCTGTGAGATCAAGGTTCTAGAAACATTGGCCCTTTCCTTTTAGTGTGAGGATAGAATGGGACAGTATGAGTTCTGGGAGCAGCTCAAGGCCCACAGAAAATGCTGGTCCATCTGTGAATTATCACATGTATCAATGCTCTACTGTCCCTTTAAGCCTTGTGTCTTCTGGATGGAAAAGTCTATTCTCTCCATGCTCAGTAACAGCACTGCTGCTCACCTGTTTAGATCCAGAATGAACCTTTTCTTCCTTCACCGCTCAGTTGTGTCACATTCCTCTGTCCAGGAGGTCATCCTGGCCCTGGACTGATGATATTATCAACATGGAGAACAGGAGTTGTACCCTAAATGCTGAGAATTGCTTTTAAATGAAGGGGGATCCATGCCAGAGACGATATTTCTAAGCAAAGAATTGCTTTGTCTTCCATCGGCCAACTCTCCCTCGCAGCTTTTATCATAAGGTCAGCCTAGACCAGGTTAATACGGCTTTCAAAATAATAAAGAGGAAGGATCAGAATCTGTCTACTCTCATTACGTCTAGGCCCTCGCTCGCCTGGTATTCAGATATGTAGAAATCACCGTGAAGGCAGACAGGTCAAACTAGGTGAAAGGAGGGAGCATGAGACTTCCCGTGACTGGTCCTGGGGACAAATGGGGTCAACATCGTTCATAGCGCAGTATGGCTAATTTATCTACAGATGACCAAACCCCAGAGAAGGGGGCTGGCTGTTGGAGTGGGTGGGGGGAGGGGGAGACACTGACCGTGTCATTAGGGTGGAGACATTTTCAAGGTTCTTTTCCTCTCTGTGACCTCAGACATCTGCCCAGAAAGCCAGGTGTCCCAGGTTTTCATTCATTTGGGGAATATAGCCTTTAAGCATACACATGCACCTACATGATATATGGTCAGAGCATGAATGAATGCAGCTACTGTAGGTGGGGGGTGGGGAGAGATGGAAGGACAAACAATACCATACACGATACCTAGGTATGCAGATAGCATAAGGAAACTCATCAGAAGCTATTTACTCCGGGGGTGGAAGAGATGGGGACTGGGAAGAGCGAGATCCAGAGATGAGGTGAATCTCACTATATTATGATATGTGCCCTCATGAGTTACCATGGGGAGACCCCTTTGTACAATTGAAGCAAAACAGGCCATGTGTGGGAGCAGAAAGGTCCTAGCTGTGGAGGGGTGGAAAATAGTTAAAGTCCTTGATACACATGTATGAAAATAGAAGGCCGACACCTGTTGGAATTGTTTGAAGGAGTGGGGGAAGGGATGAGGGCTGGTGATGGAGAGGGTGAGTGTGATCAGGGCTATGCTGTGTGTATGGAACTATCCGAATACTCCCCCCCCCCAACACACCCGGTATAGCTAATATATGCTCATTAAAACTTTAAGACAGAGCCCTACAGCAGTCTTCCAAGGGGCTCTGGGTTTATTTCGGTGCCTGCTGCTTTCTCCTTCCGCCATCTCCTCTGGGCATCATGATGTCAGAGGAAGACAATTCCTGTGCAGTCCTTTTCTTTATATACAAATAGGGGATGTTTTGTTATCGTAGAGTTGATGCACAGAGGGGTCCCAGTTACATGAATCAGTAATGAGTACAATTCTTTTTGAACGGTGTCTCCCCTGTACTGTCCTCTTGATAACCTGCTCCCCTCTTATGAAATAATAGCAGAGCAGTCTGAACCATTCTTGAGGGGGGGGGGGCGGTTCCCAAGGTTGGAAGATGACAGGGAGCAGGACTCCTGCCCGATCTGTTGTGGTGGTGGTTTCCCAGTTCTGTTAGTAGGTTGCACAATATCTTCCAGGGTATGTGTGGGCTGCCTGCAAAAATCAAGTTCACAGCCAGCCTCTGATTCCATAAGAGGGAGTTATTGCTCGAGCTTTTTATTTATTTTTATTTGTATTGATGAACCTACCTTTAACAACAACTCTGATGTATAGAGGCTTCTACGAAGGAAGGTTTGTTTGGGTTTTGGGGGACAAGTGATATTTTAGTGACTCATCCTGATGGGTGTAGGAGAAGATCTGCTAAAGGTTAAGAGAATTTAACATACAGAATGCTGAAGAGCTAAATGGCAAAGGATCTAATATGCCAAACCCTGCACCAGGCATGAGGGAAGTCCATTAGGAAACACCCACATTAAAGCCAGCCCCCCTCCACCAACAAATGCTATCACAATCCCTGAGGGCTCTACCAGAAGCTGGCAAGGTATTCAGTAGCTTTTAAACTTCTCTGGGTGATTACATGGAGAAGTCATTGTGCAGAGCCCCTAACCCAACCCAAGTGGAGTTCATAGGACAGGCTTTATCCCCTCAAGAAAGTGAAGAGAAGCCAGTGGCTCCCGCCTGTAAATCCTAGCTACTCAGGAGGCTGAGATTTGAGGACCACAGTTCGAGACCAACCCCAACAAGAAAAGTCTGGGAGAATCTCTTGTCCTCCAGTTAACTGGCTAAAAGCTAGAAATGGAAGCGTGGATCAAGTAGTAGAGTGCCAGCCTTGAGCAATAAAGCTGAAGGAGAAGTTCTGTGTTCTAGCCTCAGTACTGGTGCACGAGCGTGCGTGTGCATGCACACTCTTTCTCTCTCTCTCTCTCTCACACACACAGAGGAGAGAGAGGTAATGTAAATTACACACACACACACACACACACACACACACACACACACACACACACACACACACGAGATCCAGGATGTTAGATATACCCACTGTTCTAGAGATGAACACAGTACAAGGGGTTTGTAGAGAGTGGAGAATTCTATCATTCTTGAGAGAAGGATGAAATATATCATGGATATGTCAGAATCCTTTTGAAGAAGTCAGGATTTACACAGGAGCTTGTGTGTTTTTTGTTTTAACACTAACATGGCAATTGCAGTCGACAATTTGGGGGAGAAGGAAATTAGCATGCGGTGTGCTCCCTAAGAGAAAGGTCTGAAAGATGCTAGACATTTCCTACTATCAGATAAGAGAATCACTTTGTGCAGGATGGTCTGCCTCACCTGACCAAACCTGGCCAGGTTAACCTAACTGCTTTTGACCAAGGAGAAATGAGTTGCGAGAAAGCTCCCCTTTTCCCTGGGGTGGGGCTGAGAGTTGGAACTGAGTGGAGGAATGCAGTATGTGTACAAGGATGCCCTGCCTAGGTTAAGAGGTGACAGAGAAGATCTTGAGGCACAGAAGGCCCCCTTGTGCTATGAATATATTCTTAACATTTGTAAGCACCTACAGACCCCATAGGGTTTCAGGCCACTAGGACACCATGTGTGCTACATGTGTGCATATGTGTGGTCACACAGGTGTGTGTCCTCACATACACACAACCTCTTCTTCTGGGCCTTTCTATTGAGGAACTTGAGTTTCATGATGATAGCCTACCTTGAGGGGATTGCTCCTTCTCCAGAACTTTCCATTGGCTGGTCACACCACATCCATGTTGGGGGTGTCTCCCATCTTGGGCTGTGGTGGCATTGGGCTATATTGGCCCAGGCTAGCAGGCAAGGCCAGAGGAGTGGTGATGGGGTGGGGGCTCCGCTACCCCTGAAAATGGGAACATCTCCCACCAACCTTTCCCACACAGCTTGATGTTGAGCCTCTGGATTTGCACCCCTCCCCCACCTTGAATTAACTTCATCTCCCGTCGCTCCAGGGTGTTCACTTAGTGTGCTGTTGCTGAAGCTCTGGTGGCCTTGAAGTTCAAGGCCTTCCTCAGTTTGGATGGTGACCTGGCATGGGAGACCAAAGGGATAGATAGTCCTGCTTGACTAACTTGCAGCCCATTCATGGATGGGCGATATATCCAAGAGGGAATCCAGGCCGACCTTAGCGATAGAAATATAATTCATGAAGGCTCATGGCTCGCTACAAATTCTGCAGTTATGGGCAATGACGTTCATGTTTGGAAATGCAGTGGAGGCCACGCCAATCAACCATCAACTCGTTGCCAGATGAGGTGCAGGCAGACCTCTCTCGTCACTCACCATCCTGTGAACCAGGATGGCTCGTCGTGGGACCCACAAGGCCCCTAAAATCGCCGAGGTCTTATTCTGCTCTCCAATGGCTAACTGTTTGGAGAAATCTTGGATTCTTTTCTGACATGTACACTCCACCCTTAGGGCCCTTCAAAGGCTTGACCTGCATGTGCGATTAGTTCTTATAAGAAAGATAATGTAGGAAGTGGCGCTGTAGCTCAAGTGGTAGAGCGCTCGCCTTGAGCTGAAGAGCTAAGGGACAACGCCCAGGCCCAGAGTTCAAGCCCCACGACCGACAAAAAAAAAAAAAAAAGAAAGATAATGTATTTTTTTTTAACGCAAAAGGGATATATATCCCCCCCCCTTTGTTTGGTGGCAAAGGTATGTGCTTTGATTTAAATATATCACCCCCGAAAGAATGTGTTTGGAAACTTAATCTCCTAGGCAACAGAGTCAGGAGGGAGGGCAAGGGGGGGGGAGGGGACCTCTCCGGTGAGACAATGCGGGGATTACAACCAGTCTCTTGCCACCCACAAGGGGGCTCCCTAGGAAAGGGTGTGTCCAGTGTCCATCCATCTTCCCTTACCCAGCTCTCCCCGCCCCAATCTTGTGCCATTTCACCGTCTGCCATGGTATCCTGCAGTGTGAAGACCCCCACATCCTGACTCTTCTCTCGTGGACTCTTGCAGAACTCCAGAACTGCAAGAGGTACACGAATGTTCACTATGCATCACCCAACATGTGGTATTCTCTTAGGGCTGCACAAAACAGGCCCACGACGGCGTTCTATGGATCCGCTTGTAGAAAGAGGGACGGAAGATGCCACTGTGGAAGAAAGAAGGGTGCAGAGTGGGGGACGTGAAGCGGCCCAGGTTCCCATTTCTGCCATTGCAGGTGTGCTGGGCAGCTGAGCCAGCCAGGCAAGTGGTGGAAGCAGACGAGTCTCAGTCAGCCTATAGTGGGCTGAAGTGCAGGGAGGGGAAACCAGCTAGATGGATGGAGGGGGAGGGACGAGAGCCAAGCGCAGAAGAGGGGCTTTTCTCTTCCTGCTTCCTGTTTGGGATCTGAGAAGAAAAGTGTGTATACGACATCCTCCTTGTCCCCCCCCCCACATACTGCAAGACATCCATCCAGAGGTACACTGTGGGTAAATTGAGTCATCAGAGCATCTCCAGCCAGCCTTGGTGCTGGTGAGGAAGGGAAAGAGCTGGGGTCTTGCGGGGTCCTTTGAGGGGGCTTGTGTGCTAAGAATGATGAGGATTACTGAGCAGAGGAAACAGCCATCCATGGCAATGGCCTGGGGCCCTGTGGTCTACCTCAGAGGAGCAGGAAGAGCAGAGAGGAACCTTCCATGGGCTGGCAGAGTAGAGAGTTCAAGTTCACCTACCCCTGGCTTCCTCTTGGCCCCTCCAGCAGGGTGCTCAGCAAACAGGCAGTAAGGGGCGTCTCCTTGGAAACCAGAGAAGCCAGGTACAGTGATGGAGTTTACTAGGTGGCTCAAGCAGGCCCCGGCCTTCGCTGCCACCACAGAGAACCAGGTCTTCTGCCTCCAGATCCCCATGGAAATGCCCAACGAGGAGGGAGCAGAAGGCCAGGGGAGCCAGAGGGAGTCAGGGGGAGGAAGCCCGCTGAGTTCCCTCCAGAGATAGTTTAGAAGCTGACATTAGGCTGATTAAACTCATTTTGAATTCTCACCACTACACCCCTCTCCCCCAAGGGTGGCGATTTGTATCATCAGACTAAGGAGACCTACACGATGCATTTTCTTTGAAATCTAGATAAAATGGGGGAAATCGGTGACTCAGTCACGTTCGTGTCTCAGAACTACACTAACTACCCACCAAACTGGGTGCCCCAAAGTGAGTCGGAACCCAAGGTGTCCGCAGGGATCATTCTGCTAGAGGCTCCAAAGGAAAATACGTTTCTTGTCTCCCACTGGATTCCCATGGTTGCTTGGATCCCAGCCCCCTTCCTTGGCTCCCAGGGCTCCCATCTCTGCCCCATCTTCTCTGTGGGGCTCTCTTTAAATGGATAAAATAGAGCAGGGCATGGGCTGTTCACACCTCTTAATCCTACTTACTCAGGAGGTTCAGATCTGAAGGATCACAGTTGGAAGCCAGCCCAGGCAGAAAAGTCCACTAGACTCCATCTCCAATTAACCATCAAAATATGGAGCTGGAGGTGGGGCTTGAGTGTCAGGATGACAGTCAAGAAGCAAGGCAAAGAAGTGCATGTTCCTGAGTTCAAAGCCCCATACTGGCAAAATGAAACAAGAAAAGAAAAGGAGGAGAGGAGGGGAAGGAAGGGAGGGAGGGAGGAAGGAAGGAAGGAAGGAAGGAAGGAAGGAAGGAAGGAAGGAAGGAAGGAAGGAAGGGAGAAAAAAAGAGAAGATTAAAATGTTATAGGCAACTGATAGAAAATGGAGAATTATAGGACATATAGGAATTATAGGATTAGTGTTTCATGAGTTAGGAGCACAGGGGGTTTAGTGTGCCCTCCTCTGGGAGCATCCACTTCTCAGAACGTGTGTAGGGACACATCCTTTTGACTCTACATGTGGTCCACTGACCACTCATATTAGCATCACCTTGCTCTTCGACATGTACAATTGTAGATCTCACCCCAGACTTCCTACATCTAAATCTGAATTTTTAACAAGCTCCCACATGAGTGAGAAGCTCTTGGCTTTTCTCCTTGCAGCATCTTTCTGAATTTCCATCCATGGAGCTTTGCACTGATCACCATAACAACCCATATCCCATAATGATCCAGGAAGGTGTTAATGCACAACATAGGAGGAGCAGGCTGGCAAACACAAGCGTTCACTTCCCAGTGTATAAGAGTTATATTTCCAGGAGTCTTCTTGAAGTGGAATCAATTACTTCTTTTGAGTATACCTTAATTACTTATTATTTCTTATTTTACTTATTATTTACTTGTAATTTCTTATTAACTTATTTACTTATTAATCCCAGACAAATCAACAGTCATATCTGGGCATTTTCTAACCTCTTGTTAAGTTTCTGTCACTGGGGATTCAATTTAGGTTCCAATTAGATGCACTTTCCAAAGCTCAGCAAAAATACGAAGAGGACATGAATCTTAGGAATGGAATCGTGCCCCAGTCACCCGATAGCTTGATCGCCAACAGAAAGCTTTGAAGTCACGTTGTAGTCTTCAGAGTTGCACAAATAAGCACCCTTAGGTGAAATTACTGTGAGAAATCCCACCTATTTTCTTTCCACTCTTGGAGATTTATTGTACATTCCAAACTATTTATGATTCAGTGGTATCCTATAGAGAATAAGCTTGTTTAATTTACTGTTTCCGTTAAATTTTTACTACAGAATACCCTTCATGGAGGCACTGACCTCAAGGGGCTCAGCTAGAGAAATTCTGCGCCAGGATTCAAAGGGATGCACAATGGCCAGCAACATGAAATGAGCTGCCACACACACACTATTGATAGAAGACAGGAAATTACACTCTGAGAGGCTTGAAATTATTTATTGCTCAAGGCTGGTGCTCTACCACTTGAGCCACACCTCTACTTCCAGTTTTTTTTATTTTTTGGTAATTAATTGGAGATGAGAGTTTCACAGACTTTCCTGCCTGGGTTGGTTTTGAACTTTGATCCTCAGATCTCAGCCTCCTGAGTGGCTAGGATTATAGGTGTGAGTCACCACACATATGACATAGCCTTTGATTTATTTATTTTACTGTATTTGGTGTTGGAGGGGAAGGGCAAAAACAAATCATTTAAATAGGGATACAGGTGGACCCATTGCAGTCGTTATGTTGAAAAACGAACTTTACAACTTTGGCCGGGGGTGGAGGGGCTGGGGGGAGAGTGGGTGGGAGATGGGAAGGGATGGGAAGGGGAAACAAAGGAGGAGGCAACAATGCTTGATAAGAAATGTACTCATTACCTTGCTCATGTAATTGTAACCCCTCTGTATGGTATTTTCACAATAAAAATATATATACATATTAAAAAACGCAAGATTACTTGCCACATGTCATCCATCACTGTAAGCTGATGGCCAACAGTAATTATCACCCCCATTATCACCCCAGATGAGCAAAGTGAGACCTATTGACATCACTTACCCTAAGCCATTCATATAGGTAATGAATGGGGAAATAAGACTGGAACCTTGGCTCATAGGAAAACGTTCATCTTTAAAAGGAGTTGGCAGGCAGTAACTCCGTAGAGACCATCCTTCATACTGGGTCTTTAATAGATGATATCTCGTCCCCCTCTTCTTCCTTGATCTCTTTAATAATTTTCCAAATAGAGTTAATTATTAATAATTTTCAGAGTTTTCAGGGGTGAAAAATGCTCAAAGTCATCAGGTATATTTCAAGTCATTGGGAAACCAATTTGTGGGGCCTGAACTCTGGGCCTGGGCGCTGTCCTTCAGCTCTTCAGCTCAAGGCTAGCGCTCTACCACTTGAGCCATAGCGCCACTTCCAGTTTTTTTCTGCTTCTGTGGTGCTGAGAAATTGAACCCATGCAAGGCAAACACTCTACCACTGAGCCACCTTCCCAGCCTAAGGAAATCAACATTTTTAAGGTTGATACACATCCCTTTTTAAGGGATGATACACATTGTTGCCTATGGTCTCCCTGCCCAAGGCTTTATACCAGGAGGTTCTAAAACCATTGGTGGTCTAGTTACAAAAAGCAGTCATGTTATTAACGTCATTCCTGTAGAGGACCTGGCTATCTTATTTAGCTTCTCCTGGTAAGGGCAGGGGACAATGAAGCAGGCATTAATCTGGGCTGCCTGATTCCAGATCTAACCTATATAGCTCTTAGAGCACATATTTTTGCACTTCTTTGTTTTTGTTTGTTTGTGGGGAGGATGGTGTTGGAATTTGAACCCAGGGACTTGTGCAGCTAAGCAACATACTCTAACACTGGGCTACACCTCAGCCCCCCCTTTTTTTTCATTGCTGACTGAAGAAGCCAGCCTTGAACTTGCTGCCAAGGTCTTCATAACTATGAAGGGAGGCAGCTTTCCCTCTTGGTAACATCCCCCAGTTCAAGGCAGGTTATGCAAATATTCCCCTGCACTTTGCATGGTGTGCTTACCTTTCCACCCCAGTCTGATTTCCAATTCTCGTTGGCCACAGCTAATTTGGTGCCGGGGAAGGTCAACTGCACAAAATCTTGGAGATCATTGGAGAAATCCCCCATTTCCTCCCGGGTTTACGTCAATTATATCCTTGATAATGAATTGCTCATCAGCTTCTGCCAAAGTTGGAAGTGATTGCCTCGGCAGGTAGCAATCATTTTATGCAGTTGCCACAATTATCATCCCCTTCAGGATGATTGGGGCACAGCAATAGGGACCAGACGAGTGCAAGAGAGAGAGAGAGAGAGAGAGAGTGAGAGAGAGTGTGTGTGTGTGTGTGTGTCTGTGTGTCTGTGTGTGTGTGTCTGTGTGTGTGTGTCTGTGTGTGTGTGTGTCTGTGTGTGTGTGTCTGTGTGTGTGTGTCTGTGTGTGTGTGTCTGTGTGTGTGTCTGTGTGTGTGTCTGTGTGTGTGTGTGTGTAAAAATTATGGGTTCCCCAGGATAAAGATTGCTTAGCATGAAAGGAGCCATTAGAAAATGCATCCATTTCTGAATCTCTTAGGAACTAAATATATTTTATGCACTGAAAATGTTAGATGGTTCTGGAACATTCCATGTTCCATCTTTCTTCTGCCCATTCACGAACATGCAGATACATGCATTCTCTGACTTGAGTGTTGAATTTGAACTATTAATGCTGGTGATGGCATGAGAAATACATATTTCCCCACCCTGAGAAAATAATTTGACACCATATGTGTAAAACATTGAAAATTTGTATACTGTTTGTCCATGTCATTTCTGTTTTGGAAGTTTATCATAAAGGGGGGGAATAAAACAAATGTCAAGAAAGATTTCAGTATGCAGTGTTATCTCTCGTAGCAAAATATTAGAAAACACTTCAAAGTTCAATAAGAGCAGAATAGTTAAATAAATTATGGTTCATTAAATGATGGCATATTATGCAGCCATTAAAAGTCATGTTTTTGAAGCGTAGTTAATGACACATGGAAAATGTTCATTATAGAATGTCAAGTGGATGAAAAATAAACACGGAGTAATTAATTAAGCATCCATTACATAACCCTGCAGGGTGGATATTTTTATTTCCATATTATAGAAAAGGAAACAAAGGCTCAGAGAGTCTAGGTGACAGTGTGTGTATGTGGTGTATGTATGCATGTTGGAGGGGGAAAAGAGAGATTTATATTGGATTGAAAAGCACAAAATTACTAAGCATGAATGGAATGTTGAGTGTGATGGCATATACCAGTAATCCCAGTGTTACAGAGCCCAGGACAAGAGGATCATGAGTTCAAGGACAGCCAGGGATACAGAACAAGACCTTGCCTCAAATACAAAACAAACAGAAGAGAATGTTTTTCTCTTTATTTGTAATGATAATTTCCACCATCAGTGTGCAATTATAAAGAAAAAGAATAAATATCATTAAAATGTCCCAGACACCTAAGAAATAATTGCAAGAGAGCACTTCCTATAAGAAATGAGATGAATCACTTCAATCCTAGCCTACTGACATTCATTCTTGAGTACAACCTGCTAGGCCACCCCAGCTTCTGTTCAGGGCTGATTTAGTCATAGTTGAAGGCTTGCCCTAAATTGGGGCCCAATTTAGGGGCCCAATCTCCCTCCAGCTGACTCTTCCCACTACCATTCCTATAAGACAACCACACTTTAAAGAGTTTCCACTTGGAGGGTGCCAATCAATGGCTCATGCCCATAATCCTAGCTACTCAGGAGGCTGTAATCTGAGGATTGTGGTTCAAAACCAGCCTGGGCAGAAAAGTCCCCCTGAGACTCTTATCTCCAATTAACCACTCTAAAACCAGAATTGGTAGTGTGGCTCAAGTGGTAGAGCGCTGGCCTTGAGCACAAAGAGGCACAGGGACAGCACCTAGGCCTTGAGTTCAAACCCCACAACTGACAAAAGTTTCCTCTCTAACAGCATCATTTCTTCAAAGTATGTCCAGGGATCCCTGACATGGTGATCTTGATTACAAACATCACTTCCTGGACATTTTTTTTTTTAGTCTTCCCAAGTCAGGATGAGACTAGGGGATCCTGTACCTGCAACTTCAGCGACAAGAAAGAAAATAAGCAGCACAGTGCTTAACCCAGCAAGAGGTCCTGTAGGACAGATATCTGGAGACAGAAAAATCCCTCTCATCATCTGAGGTCAACAACCTTCTAATGGGATCCTGGCTGTGTTCCTTCCCCTTTTGGGGACCTTGACCTTGGGGAAATTACTTCCTTCCTCTGCACTTCATTGTTCTCATGTCTGAAATGGAGCAACAATAACAGTGGTGATAAACACTATCATTATGGTTGAATCTACTTGATAGACCAGCAGTAGGGGGCGGGGCGTTGGCTCAAGTGTGAATGTGAAATGATTGCTAAACTTCAATTTTGAAATGGCTACAGATCCTGCATAATCTAATCTCTCCCCAGAAGCACTCTGGCCTTAGTTTTCAGCCCATCCTCTTTTCTCACTCAGGCGCTCTCTTTGCTTTTTCCTATACAGGCAGCACAAGGGTGTTGAATTGGCCACCCTCTTGGCCTGGTTATCCCTTCCCATGAGAGCATCCTATTGAAATTTTTCACCTTTCCTCCCTTCACATCACACTACTTTCCCTGTTTTTTTATTGTTCATCGAGGCCTTCAAGTGATTGGAGTAGTTCCTGGCACTGCTCAATAAACAACTCTTGGATAAGTGCATGGCTAGATGGGTGGATGAATGATGGATGGATGGGCACGTGGACAGATGGGTTGGTGGATGGATGGATCCAGGCATGCATGCATTGATGATAGATACATGGACACATGGATGGACAGGTGATGGATGGATGGGTGCAAGGATGGATGTTTGGATGGATGAGTGATGGATGGATGGGTTTGTCAATGCATAGGTGAGTAGATGGATGGATAGAAAAAAGAACTTGGCAAATCTCTATTCTTTCATCTCCTAGGGAATTGATAGTTACTTACAGTGCAATGGATTAAAAAGTTCTGATACCTGCTTATTTGTCCCTTACTCTATCTGAGGGTTATAGCTAATATCTTAGAAATAAATGTTCATCTCCCATATACTTTTGGCAAACCCCCCCCCACCCTCCTCAGGTCTTAGAGATGTGTATAGATGACCTGGACTTTTCAATACCATAGTCAGTGCTTAAGTACCTAGAGATGCTTCGGACCATTAAAAAGAAAAGTATGTCTGTAGAAAGCATGAGTTAAATGTCTTTCTTTCCCAAGACACATGGGTCTAGGCTCTCTAGATGGTAAATAGAGTGGATGGATGGTGGTAGGTTGGTAGCAACAGGCTGTAGTTGCTACTTTCACCGGAAGAGCCTATTCACCTCCTGGTCTAATGAAGTTCCTGAAGAAGTAAAGCCACAATCCTTTCTGGGTTTCCTAGAAGCTCTCAGGAAACAGCAGCACGGCTTAGGAAGTAGGTGTTAAATGCTTCCTAATACTCCACCGTTTTACCCCAGGTCACTGTGGGGTAAAAGGAGACAGTACAGAAAATGGTATGGTTCTCTGGAGAGGGGACCAGGCGGCAGAGAAAGCTCTGAGGCTCCTGGAGCATCGCCATTTGACTTTAATGGTTGTATTTGTCATTCTGCACAGTGAGGTGCAGGGTGTTTTCTGAGATTTCAGAACAGGATGCTCCTGCCCTGTTCTTGGGTCTTTTTCAGGTAATTACCCTGAAGTTCTTGAGCAATCATTCGGTGGCACAAACCAGAAAGCAGAAAGGGGTGGATGAGGGAAAAGGCATGGACCATTCAGGCTTTCTTTAAGAGAGAGGGAGAGAGGGAGAGAGAGAAACAGGGAAAGAGGGAGAGAGGGAGAGAGAGAAACAGGGAAAGAGGGAGAGAGAGAAACAGGGAAAGAGGGAGAGAGGGAGAGAGAGAAACAGGGAGAGAGGGAGAGAGAGAAACAGGGAAAGAGGGAGAGAGAGAAACAGGGAAAGAGGGAGAGAGAGAAACAGGGAAAGAGGGAGAGAGGGAGAGAGAGAAACAGGGAGAGAGGGAGAGAGAGAAACAGGGAAAGAGGGAGAGAGAGAAACAGGGAAAGAGGGAGAGAGAGAAACAGGGAAAGAGGGAGAGAGAGAGGGGGGAGAGTGTGTGTGTGTTTTCTCCAGTCCTGGGGTTTGAACTCAGGGCCTGGGCACTGTCCTTGAGGTGTTGTTTTATTTCCTCAAGGCTAGCACTCCACCACTTTGGTCCACAGCTGCACTTCCAGATTTTCTTTTCAGTAGTTAATTGGCGATAGAAGTCTCAGAAGCTTTCCTGCCCTGGCTGACTTCAAACCACAATCCTCAGATCTCAGCTTCCTGAGTAGCTAGGATTATTGGCATGAGCTACCCACGGTGCCTGGCCTTTCTCTAATCCTTAAGCACAGATCAAGAGGGAGCTGAAGGAATCTAGGTGTTTCTGGAGACTGGGACCCTCATCTACAAAGACAAGGCAGTGGTGTAATCGTGGGATCTCAGTTGCAGAAGAGCTTGATTCAGACCTTAGGTCTTATATTTTCCATCAGTGTGGACTTGCATAATCTATTGAATGTCTCTGTGACTCAGTTTCTCAAAGCCCACAAGAAAATGATCACATCTCTGATCCCATGATGTGAGAACAAGGGATAATCAGCTGGAGATGTTAGTGTTAGTTGGTACAGAGTAAATTATCAATGCATGGCGAAATGGCCACTTCTAGTTCCCCGAGGATTGGTGGCCCATAGGCTGTGAATACTGGGCTTTTTCATAACCTGATTCAGATCCCTGTTTCTTATTTCTTCTGTCTTACTGGTTACTTCCCACCCCCATCCCCTCCACGGGCAAAGATCTCCAGTGATGGTGATAATTTCCATAATCTTGTCACCTTAATTGCTGCTGTCACTGTAAAGTATTGAAATTAATTTTGATTTCTTTTTGTTTCTGCTTAGCACCTCAAATGTGACTAATAGGATTATTTTTGGCTTTGGCTTGGAGCAGGGTTCCCAGGAGCTTGAAGAGCAATGTTGGCCTGAGATTTCCATGAGGGACTGCTTTCTGGCCAGAGCCCCTCCTGGTACTGAAAATCTCAGGGCAGAGGGTCATTCAGTTTGTGATCATTTTGGCCAAATGGCACATACATGGAGTGAGCTTTCTTGTGCATTGTACACGTGAAACCTACTGAAATTTGAGTTGTCAGGAAGGAAGCCGAGTATCTCAGAATGGCATTGCTTGTGTGAGTTGCAAGAACTAACTGTAATGGTATCTTTTATAGATCAAATCGGGCAACCAGTGGGCAAGTAGCAAAACCAGGATTCAAATATGAATGTGTTAGGCTCCGGAGCTAATGTCTTCTGTGAGGCAGCGGCCTGCTTCTACAGATTCACTCCAAGGATTTTTAATATCTAATATGGGGGGTATTTGTTTTCAGTACTTGTATCACCTTGAGAAGGGAGTATTTTCCTTCTTTCTGATCATTGATAGTGTGCTTGCCTTTCCAGGCTTATTTCTAACTTCCTTCATTCTCTCTTTTTTTTTTTCTTTTTTTCTTTCTGACATCTGGGTATGTCCTATCCCTTTGTAATTCATTCTCCCCAGAGGAGATTTAGTGTCACCTTATGAAATCATAACTAAAATCTCATGACATTAACATGCAAGCTTTATAAACCTGAATGGCTTTCCACTGCACCTAGGATTAAAGATCAATGTCTATAGTGGATTTTTTTAAATGGCTACTTTAAAATTTTATCATTATTTTTTATTTTTATTTTTTGGTCAGTCCTCCCATCAAGAAGGCTGGCCCTTGTGACTTATCTGACCCAAAACAGAGCATGGTGAGAACGATTGTGTACAGCAGCCAAAGCTGTACATACCCCACCCCTGCTTTGTTTGGGTTCTCGCTGTATGAGCCCAGAAGCTGGGCTGTGTGGAGGCTCGAGCCAACCGTGCCTTCTGCCTTTCCACTCCTGTTCAACACCGAGGTGATCACATCAATGTGACTGAACCCAGGAAATACCAGCCAAAGACCTCCTGCCCAGAAGATTTCTAGAATTCTGAGAGATGATTCATTGTTACGGTGTCAGGCCAAGTGAGTTTCAATGAGGTCTGTTACTCAGCTACAGAAAAGAAAGAAATCCAAATACGTAGAAGAACTTTCACAGTGTACTCACTGACTTCATTCCTGTTCTAGTATTAAACTATGTTTATATATTATGTTCCAACCAAACTGACCTCCCTTAAGATTCTCAGCACAGAAAGCCCTTTCTTGATCACAGACTGTCCTCAACCTGGACAGTCTTCCCTCGTGCTTGCTTCATGCTTGCCATGCTCATCAGTTCCCTTCAAGGACCCTCATTGCCCTCAAACACCTGAATCTCCCTCAACATAAGACTTGAATTCCTCCTTAACATCTCATGGTTCCTTCCATCCTTCCATCTTTTTTCTTAATGGACTTCTGTTGTTTCTGTCTCCATGTAAAGATTAGGGTTTTTTTCCCTCCTCAAAATCAATATTTCTCACCTCCTGCACTGAATCATGGGTTCTGGGACTATCCTGAGCATTGTAGGATAGGTGGGAGTACTCTGACCTATGCCCAGTAGATGACAGTAACACCTCTTCACTGCTACTTTTTAGAAAGTAAAAGTATCTGAAGAAATTTCCAAATATTTCCTGAGTGAGGAAAATGCACCCCTGGTTGAAAACCACTGCTCAGAATGGAATGGGTGGAGCTTGACTTGACACTGGAAGATGATGTTGCCCCAGTTAGACAGCCTCCATTGTCAATCAACCTTCGCCCCTTCCTCCAGCCAATGGGTGGCTACTATTAAAATCCCCTCTCCCCCCCCCCCCCCGCCGGAATGTTAGACTGAGCAAAGTGTTCCACCCTGTTGCAGTTTCCTGATGAGACCAACCTAGCTTCCTGAAGCTGCATTTCCTGAGCCCAATTCTTTTACTTCTTTGGTTCTTTTTAGAGCTGTCCTACATTCGTCCAGTAAGCTCCCCAATTTCTGTGATTTGCCACCAAAGGATCCTAACTTGTACATCCTTCTACTCATTTTCCAATTCTTAGGGTACCAGTAGTAACATCTTCCCACTTCATCTTGACTTCTCTCTCTCTCCTTCTTCTCTCCCTCTGTCTGTGTGTCTGTCACTCTTTCCATGCACTGAACCCCAAATATCTTCTCCACTTCACCCACCCACCTGGTTCTCTATCCTTCAAGAACCAGGGCTAAAAATATTGTATGAATATTCCAGACACCCTTCTTTTTCTTCCACATGGCTGTATGCCTTGACTGTCCTGTGTGTATACACACACACACACACACACACACACACACACACACACACACACACACACACACACACACACACACACACACACACACACACACACACACACACACACACACACACACACACACACACACACACACACACACACACAGAGTTGTGTTTGTCTGCTTGTCTGCCTTCCTGCTGTGGAGTTCTGCTTTGGGGGTATTCAGAGTACCCGGATCCTTCTCAAGTCACTTCTCCTTGCATGGATGAGTAGGTGGATGGATGCACTGACCCCGAGCAAGGACAGAAGGTTTGAGAATTGTCCATCTTCAGGACTGAGAGCAATTGTGCTGACTTGTCCCAGAATAAACCTTTCGTAGGTCTTGTGCTCATATGTTCAAAGTGCCTTGGGCCAAAATCAAAGAGTTATTTCTCCAGATGCACAGAGGACAAATAGCACAAAGTCACTGTGACCTCTGAGATTCTACTTTCTTCAAAAATAACATGCTTTTATTTCCCCCTTGATTATAAAAGCAGTACAAATATATTGTGGAGAATTTATATAATGAGAACAAGCCAAGAAGGAGAAAATAAGAATCATGTATAACCCCAGCACCCCACAATAAATATTAACTTTTATGAAGTCCTCCTCATCTTTTCCCTCTCTGTACATAGCTTGTAGAGTTATTTATTTATATACTCCTTTTGTTACATGCTCTCTTCCATTTGATCTTAAAGAATGCTCATTTCTAGCCAGGTACAATTCTAACTAGCTAGGAGTGAGAGATGGGAAGATTGTGTTTTGAAGCCCCCCCTTTATGGGGGGGGCGGGCAGAGGCGGGGGAGAGTTTGAGATTCCATCTTAACAAGTGACTGAATGCAGTAGTACATTAATCCATGCTATAGGGGAAGCACAAATAGGAGGCTCACAGTTCAGACTGTTCCAAGACAGAAAGAAAGTCTTTAACTTAAAAAATACCCATGACCCAAGTATTACATATTCACCTAGCAAGTGTGAACCCTGTGTGTATGTGTGCATGTGTGTGAGTGAGCACATGCACATGCTTGCTTTCTGTTAATGTGTGGATGTTTTCATGTCAATTTTGTTTTTGCTCCTGTGAAAGAATTTTAAAACACGTCCTAATTGTTTTCTCTCAAATGCATAGACATACATTGACGCAGTGATCTTGTTAACTCCTGACTTTTGGAACATATGTATTATTTCCAATTTTCATTTCCTCCCTAAGGAGGCAATTGCATCTCAGAGAAGCAAGGGCCGTTTTTCTTATTCCCTTACTTGTCAGCACCCTTCGTTTTGAATAAAATCTCCATACTGTACAGGATAACAGGGGATAAGACCATCTCTTCCTATGTTGATGGCCATTGTTTGGAGACCATTGCAAAGATGTACTGAAGCGAGTGGGTTTTGTTCTAGTGGCCCTGTTTTAATTAGCAATGCATGATGATTTTGCTTAATAAATGTTATTGCTGGTTATTGAGGTGAGTGTATCCTTGCCACACCTGCCATGGACAACTTAGAAATGCAGTAGGTGAGAGGGAAAAACAATCCTTCCTCCTCAAACTTAATGTTGTAGAAGAAAAGTTGGAGGCTAGTGTGGTATTTCAATCTTTCTAGGTAAGCCGTCTTAGGTGTTCTGTTTTGTTGTAGTTTGCTACACCCGACTATGTGGAACAAACTTTCAAATTTGCCCTTGAAATTCTAAAACAGTTATGAGATTATTTCTAACGAGTGGCATTCATGGTAGCTATTCAAATGATGAATTTGGGTCATCCAGAAATGTGGAAGGTATTTTTCCATTTTATTTCTCTGATTTTGTCCTATTTTTTTTTAAGGGTTGCTTTTTAGAAACACCAGTTGGCGGCATGCTGGATCTCTAAATTTGGTTCCCCACATCTTTCGTTTTATTGATGATGATTTCATGTCATTGTTCTTTGACTCTGTTCTGAGCAAGGTTTTTGCACTGGTCCTGCACAGCATTGGTTTTAGGCCCCACGGTTCCCCATTGTGTTCAACATATAACTCCATTTTGCTCTTACATTTTTGTATTTCCATAGCTTTTCTTCTCTACCTTTTATACATTTTTACTCAATCTCTTTTTTAAAAAATATTATTCCATGCTTTTATTGCTCCACAAGTATTTATTTTCTTTCATCAAATATTCCTCAATCCCTCTGGGATTCTCAAAGTGATATATATTTACTCTAGAAAATTAGAAAAGAAAGGAAAGTATAGGCAAGAATATGTAAATGACCATTATTCCATTAACTCTAAAAAACATCATTGTTAAATTTGCATTTCTTTTTCTTTCATCTTTTAAAACAAAACTGGAGTGTCTTTAGTATGCACTGTTTTGTTTAACTTTTAATTTGGAAACAATTATAGACTCATAGGAAGTTGCAAAAAAGAGAAAAAAATGACAGCAAAGTCTCTCAAGTACTTGGCTCAGCTTTGTCATGTGCCATTGAATATGACCTTGGCACAATATCAACACCAATAACTTGACATTGGTACTATACGGTTTCCCTGGCCACAGATCCGATTGAGCTTTGACCATCGTTTAACACAAGCTCCTTGGTGCACGTATGTGTGTGTGAGTGAGTGTGAATGTGTGTGGTTTTGTGCAGTTTTATCCGACATATACAGGCATGGGCCAGACAAAACCCAAACACAGAATTATGACATCATCAGAGAGCGACTCGCTCTTGTGCTACTCCACCGCTCACAACCTCTACCCCATCCGTAGGCCCTGGCAAACTCCAGTTTGTTTCTTCTTCAGTCTTCCCATTGGACAATCAGAGGGCACAGAGTCTTGTTTGGAGAGAAGCAATAAGTTCAATTTATATATTTATTTTGGAGATCTGTTACAGAGCCTGGTGAAATGGCTAATATTTGAGCATAGTACATTTCCAGGTCACTGACAGTACATTTCCAAATGCTCTCAGAAAATTCTTTAAAAACATTTGAGATCATGACTCTGTTAGCTTGATTTAGTCATCCAAAACTCTTATCACTTTGTACCCCATAAATACATATGTAACTATAATTTATCAATGCATAATTTTAAGAAGGATAGTACATAAACAGAATAATACAGTATGTATAAAGCTAATAGCCTTGTATAGTGTCTGCCACCTGCATTCTCAGCTACTCAGAGGGTAATGATTGGGAAGACCACCTAACCCTGCAAAAAATTAGTTAAGACACCATTTTGACAAACAAGATAGGTATGGTGGTACACATCTGTCAACCCAACTACCAGGAAGTATAGATAGGAAGTATAGATAGGTCCAATGCCAGTCCAGACCAAAAAAAAAAAACCCAACAAATAAAGAGCTCGGGGCATGGTCCAAGTGGTAGGGCATTTGCATAGCATATGAAACGCCCTGAGTTCAAATCCCAGAGAAAAGGGGAGGGAAGGAAGAAGAGAGAGCAAGAGGGAAAGAGGAGGAGAGGATAGAGGAGAAAGGGAAGGAGAAAGGGAGAAATGAATTAAGCTATTATGAACGTTCATGCATAGATTGAGATTCTATATTACACATTTTTTAAAAATCTCATTTTCAAAATATGATACTCTAATGTAAGCATTTCTCCAGGTCATTGTTTAGTATTTGACAACAGTTTTAATGACTGCATAATATTCTACCATATGGATGTAGTTCCATTTATTTAACCACTTCTCAACAAGTTCATGTTTCTTTGAATTTTATTGACAGCCTACCAGCTGCTTTTTAGAGGTTTTCTCCTTTTTCTCATAATAAATCTTTGAAAATGTGTGCACTTTCTATGCAATTTTAGTGCAACAACACATTTCAGGTATGATAAGAACTTTGTTTTCCTATGTCCCAGATTGCTGGATTTTAATGCCTCTTTAATTCTCTCAGAAATGGAGACAGGGTTAGGCAAGGTTTAGTGTTTGCCAGTTTGGGGGCATGCCCCATTGGCCTGGGAGTCTTCATGAATCTCTGTCCAGGACCTCCTGAGGGGTGGCCGCTGAACCTACCCCCTGGCTGCTGTCCAGGGTGCTGAAACCTGCTGGCTGTAACTAAGTGTGAGCAGAGGCCAGCTCCATTGACATGACAGTGAGAATCTATCCATGATGACTTAGCATGGTGTTTTGAAGCAGTACATTCAACATGATCCAAAGTACAAAATTTCTACTCCAATCTGCTTCTGCTTTGTGTGTGTGTGTCTTTCTGACTGTGTATAATGCATGCTCTCAATCCTGAGCTGCCCTCCGCCTCTTTCCTCCCACTTTGCAGCTCATATCTTTGCACCAGAGGTTGCAACAAGGTCCTACTGTTCATTCCCTCTTCAGGTCACAGCTCTGGCTGTCCCAACCTCCAACTGGCTTTAATAAGAAGACTGAATTGTGGAGATGAGGTCAGTGTGGAAGTCATAACTTCATTAGAACCCACCTCCTCCACACCAGAGCCCTGTAGATCTCAGCTATCAGGGAAGTTTCCCCCTTCATTATCTTGCTGTGCTAGCTCAGGTGGACAAGAGAGAATTCCTCAGCTGGTGGCAATTTCTTCAGGAGTCTGTGTGCCAGCCTTGCAATCTTGATGCAGCTTGAAATTATTTTCAGAGAAATGGGGTGCAACCCAGAAGTCTGTAATGGCTTTGTCATTTCAAAGAATGCTATGGTGGTGGCGGGGGAGTGGGGAGAGAGCAGTGTCTTATTCTCCTCTGAGTGATGATGACTATCATTCCTGTAATTCTTCACTGGTTCAAAAGCACTTTCTATGCATTATCTAAGCCCATTCATCCAGTGTTTGAGTACCGGTTATATAGGCCAGGCTCTGAGAATAACACAGCCCCCTTCCTTTTTCTTTCCCTTAGAATTCTCCAGTGACTTCACACAACATTCAGCATAAAACTTCTATCACATCCCTGCCTCCTCCTCCCTTCCCCCACCATCCCCTCATTGTATTCACCCCCCCCCCACTTCTCTTGCAGAGCCTGCTACCCATTTCCCATCCACAGAGAGCAGCTACTACCCTGGAATCTGCTTATGATTTTGGTTTGAGATGCTCTTTCTCCATAGTCCTGTAGTTCACTGAGTCTTGTCTTTCTAATCTCACCTCCTGTGTTCCCTCCTACCAAGATCAAAGTAAGCTGCTTAAGCAAATATTGGCAACAAAAGCATTTCCCTCCCCACCCCCAACCCTGCGCCCCAAACCAAATCCTTGCTTGTAGCCGAGGTCATGAGTGGACTAGGAATTAGCAAGGCCTCTACCATGAGTCAGGCCCTAGGTTAAGTGTTGTGAACACAGTGGCAAAAAGCTTTCACATCCCTGGCTTCTTGGCATCTATGTTCTCTCTCCTATCTGCCCATCTTCAAGTAGACAGGACCTTGCCAAGAGATGGGTAATAAGATGATGTCAGCCTAAGAAGGGGGATGTGGTAATGCTTACAATTCCCTTGCCAGGAACTGCCATTTGTTTCTCTCCTCTGATTTCTAATCTGCTCATTTATAAGCTCAAATTCTAGAGAAAAAAAAAAGAAAATAAAAAACAGGATTAATTTTCAAAGTGACCCCGCCATCTCTGTGATAGCACCGTTAACCTTACCTACTTAGGAAACTGGCTAGCTTCCCAGCCCCTGATCTAGGAATGATTCACCCTATTGAAGTGAAGAAACAGAGGCTCAAACACACTGGTCCCAGTGTTTACCCACAAAATGTTCCACAGGAGGCTAGATTTGACTTTTGCTTCCCCCCCCACCTCCCTCCTCCTGAGGAGATGGAGGAGGGCTGGTTGCCATGGTGATGCAGGATGCTGACATCCTTGCCTTGTGCTTCCAGGAAGGTTTCCTTTTGTTCTTCTTTCAGGGTGGAGGAGGGATGGGATGGGTTGGGTGAAGAATGGAACCTGGACTCCCAGCTAGGTAGATGGCCTCCGATCCAGAGGCCACTGGCCATGACTTGAACTCCCCTATCTGTAGGGATAAAGCCCAGCACATTGCCTCCACCTTGTTAGCCTCGGCTTCCTCCTCAGAAAAAAAAGAACTTTGCTTCACAGAGCAAAGTGAAGTTGCTTCTGCAGAGCAAGTAAAGTTAAGTAAAGTTGTTCCCGTAAGTGGTGAGGTGGTTACTTACCTGGGATATAGCAAGGTAATTGAAGTTGGCTAGTAGAGTCTTATCACAGCTATTGTCGCTACCATCCTTATCACTAGGAGATTTTCAGTAGCTTTTGTGTAGATGACAGAGCCAGGGCTCTGGGACAAAGAGAATAGAGGTCAAAACCTCACCCAGCCATTTATTTATGAGCTGCTGAACTCACTTATGTGTTCGTTTGGATCCACCATTGATGAGCACATAAACTTATGCACCTGCCTCAGTTTCCTTATCTAGAAAGACAGAGGTGATAGAACCTCTCCCCCCCTACTTCTCAGGATTATTCTGAAGATTCAGCAAACTTAGTTCAATTCAAGCATCTGGCACATAATAAGTACCTAGCACGAGAGTTAGCTGAGCCTGGGTTTGAATAGAGATCTAACAGCAGGGTAACTTCTGATTGTAGGATAATATCCATTGCTTAAAATCTTTCAAAGGCACTTCATACTCGAGGAAAAGTTTTTTTAAAAAAAAAAGGAAAAGAAGAGAAAATAGCAACATTTTCCTCTCCCAGTGAAAGAAGAGAGTATCTTACAACCTGTTTGAAATGAAATCAATTCCTCAGACAGGTCTGAGATGACTAGCACCAGGTAGGCCCAGGCAGTCCATTAGCCAGTTGACAGACATTGGTACATCTTTGCTCTCAAGGTTACAGGCATCTCATTTCCCACTCTGCTGAGAGGTGAATGCCTCAAGTCTCGGGCAGCAGGGCCAGGTGAGTCACTTCTGTGCATCATAATGCACGCATCCTGCGTCAGCCTTCCTGTGGCCTCCTCCCAGATTACCCTGGACAAAGTCCTGCTGTTCCTCTTCCTTTTGGCAGGCACAGCTGAAGCCGGCATCCCCAGGTCAGTCTCTTCGACCTGTCTCTCTGTGTGTCTACCGTGTGGTATGGATGCTTTGTAGTTTCGAGGTTGAGTCTCATCAAGTCCATTTTGTTTCCCACATCTCTTACATGACTCTGGACATACAGCTCAATTAAAGAAAAGAAAACTTGTTCTTGAAGGTCCTCCTCCCTATCTTATGCCTGGGGGATGTCAACAGGAGGGAAATGTCACATCATTCTCAAAGCAGATAGCACATGTCTTTGGGGTCTGCCTTGGTCTGGCTACAACTTGGCCTCTGACTTGCACTGTGGCCTGGGCAAAACAACTTAACCATTCTATGTCTCAGTTTCCCTACTTACAGTGTATAACCTGTCCTCTCATAACAGTCAAAGAGAGATTAAAATGTGAACGCATATGACTATGAGGGCAAGATTACAGGCATGGAATTCACGATCAGTGATGGCAAGTGTTAACTGTTACACTCATCCATTTGTCTTCTTTTGGACTGTGAGATCCTTGATAGAGTTAATGAATGTTATTTGGCATTATTTTCCCCAATGCCAAGCAGGGCACCAATGATAGGTGAGCAGTGATTGTTTGTTAACTAAGTAAACACCTAAGCTGGGGTTCCAATGCTGCCAACTATGAGCTGTATGGTGTATGGTCTTGGGCAAGACAGTCAACCTTTCTGAACCTCTTTTTCATCTAGTTTTAAAGAAAATGTATGCTCTGCCAAGATTGTGTGTGTGTGTGTGTGTGTGTGTGTGTGTGTGTGTCTGTGTCTGTGTGTGTCTGTGTCTGTGTGTCCATGTGTCCATGTGTCCGTCCGTCTGTCTGTCATGAATGCACCTGAACTGAGAGTTGAACTCAGGGCCTGGATGCTGACCCTTAGATTATTTTTCTTTACTTTTTGCTCAAGGTTAGAACTCTACTGCTTAAGCCACAGCTTTACTTTTGGCTTTGTGATGGTTCATTGGAGATGAGAATCTCATAGACTTTCCTGCCCTGGCTGGCTTCGAACCACCATCCTCAGATCTCAGCCTCCTGAATAGCTAGTATACAGGTGTCAGCCACTGGTGCCCAGTTCACTCTACCAAAATTTTTAACTATTTTCATTCCCTTTAATTCACCCTACAAGTACTTGCAGTGCCCACTATGTGTGTGACTGAGAACATGGACCCTACCAGAACATTCTGGAGGCCCAGGAGCCTTATTAGGTATAGTAGCACTCTCCATATGGAAGGGGTCTCTTATAGAAAGAATCAGTACTAAACTCCAGAGTGAACTTAACCCTGGTATGAAAACCACGCAGATGAGAGAGATGGACAAAACATCTCTATTGATTTTGAGATCCAAGGTCAGACAGGCAGTCCACACAGTCCCATAATTCAATTTGAAACTATTGTCCTCAAACCCGTGCTTCACATTGTGAGACAGGAAACTAGAAATGATTCCTTTCCCCATAGGCTGGGAAGGTGTAACAGCCTCAAGGCCATGGACATTTAATGGGGAGGGAAGAAGAGTGTGTGGGGAGAGGGGGTGGAGGTGAGAAAAGGGGCTGGCCATTGGGGTCAAGTTCACGGGCTCGTAGGCCCTCCCTCGGGGCCTATTATATTCCAGATGGAAAAGTTTGAACAGAGACTGTATTTGTTCCTTGGATGTAGGCCAAGTTCACGTACTGACCTTGCCGCTTCTCCTTGCTCTCATTGAATGAGATCAGTTGCTTGAAAAGGGATCTTCCACTCTGGTTCTAAACTGTCCCTCACTCTCTCCCATTCCCCCAAATCAATTCCAAACTGAACCATGCCCACTCCCCTCCCCCCTCCCCCATGGCAGTGAGGAAGGAGATAGAAACAATTCCTTCAGGAGAGGCACACAGAAGACAGACAGACAACTGTCTCGGTGTAGAATGTGGACAGAATGGCTTCCGGTCCTTAGCTGGGCATTTCCTGTGTACTGGGCACTGGACTGAATGATATATACTCCGTAGGTGGGTGGATGAGTGGGTGGGGGTGAGCTGGATGGTTCTAGAAAAACCATTCTTCCCATTTTTCTTAGTGGGCAAAAATCAAAGTAGAAATGATCTGAAATAAAAGAGCCATCTGATACTACTTTGAACTTAACCCAAACATTAAAGTTGGTAGACGATGACTCTTGGTTGTAAGTGACAGAAACACAATGAGTTTCAGGAAGTAGGAATATTGGGGTGACTCACGGGAAGCATGTGAGCCCCGTGCCTGGGCCTGCCCGTGTCTGAGGGGAAATTGGGACTTTTCCAGGCTCACATGTCAATCTCTTCTCCCAGTCCATCTTGTCTCTGAATTGCTTTTTCATATCCAATCTCTCTACCCAGACTGGCTTTCTCCATTCCTGTGTGGAAGAAATCTCACATGATACCTATGTGTGCACGTGAAAGGAGACACAGGTATCAGCGGTTCTCAAGCTGATCTGTCATTACCAATACAATCTCTAGTTCCCAATATCCCAATCTCAGAGGACTCTGATTTGGGTCAGGTGTGGACCTGAGGACCATCCATAGTGGGTTAACATTTTTTTCTACCATGGCAGTTTCTAGAATAGCCCTCTGGGGTGAGATGGAGATGACTGACAAAGCTATCCAGGCAGATACAAAGTATGAGGGTGGAAAAGGTTATTTATGATAGCCAGTTATGGTACCACACACCTGTAATTCCAGCTACTTGGGAGAGCAAAGTCAGGAGAATCACAATGCCAAGGCCAGTCCAGCCAAAGGTAATAGAGATACTTTGTCTAAAAAAAGAGAGAGAGAGAGAGAGAAAAGCAAGATAAAGCAATGAAAACATCTGGAAGGGTATATGGCACAAATAGTTGAATGCTTGGCTAGCATGTATAAAGTCCTGGATTCAGTTCCTAGCAGAGAGAGAGAGAGAGAGAGAGAGAGAGAGAGAGAGAGAGAGAGAGAGAGAGAGAGAGAGAGAGAGAGAGAGAGAGAGAGAGAGAGAGGGAGAGGGAGAGGGAGAGGGAGAGGGAGAGGGAGAGGGAGAGAGAGAGAGAGAGAGAAAGAGAGAGAGAGAGAGAGAGAGAGAGAGAGAGAGAGAGAGAGAGAGAGAGAGAGAGAGAGAGAGAGAGAGAGAGAGAGGACAGAGGGAGATTCTGATGTGGAAACTGAGCCTCCAAGAGGAGAAGTAAACTCCCTCAAAATCCCCAGCGAAATAAAAGAAGTTGTGAAATAGCCGGAATCTTCACCCCTTGGCCTCAAGCTCATTGGTAACCATGTCTCTCTCCTCCGTGGTGTCCTTTCAAACTTAGGAAGAAGTTTGGAGAATAAAGTTAGACAGCCAGCATCTTGTAGAGTTGGGTTCTAGTCAGTTTGAGGGTGCTTGCCAACATCTCTGAGTCACTCAAACCATCCTTTAAAAAAGAGAGAGAAAGAAAGAGAGAGAGAGAGAGAAGGCAACCAAGCCGGCTCTAAATGATTCATGATACCCAGCATGAATATTTATAGACTCCGTCCCAGGGTGAAATCCACTCGAGGCTCTCTGTGCACACCCCCATGCATCTGGGAGCCTCTATCAAGCACTTGGAAGCAAGAAAGACTATGCCACTTATTCACCCACACGTGTCTGCAAGGGGATTTGAACTCTCCGTGAACCGCCACCACCACACGGAGCCAAACCCTTAAGTGCCCATCTGGGAGAGTAGAGCTCCAAAGTGCGAATTCTGCTCCTGCCCGACACCAGACATTCTTTTAGTTGGGTTTTTTTTTTTAAGTTACACCTCAACCTCAGAGCACCAGCCTCATCCATTTTCTATCTCTCCTCCTTTTTTCTCTCTTTCTCTTCCTTTCCTGCCCCTCTCTCCTCCTCCCTTCCCTCCCATTCTAAATGTTATTTGCTGTGATAATTTGCAAATCCTTATACCAACCAATGATCTCTTTATTCCCTTTTTTAAAAACCCTCTGTACTGTATTCTCACAATAAAAAAAACCTCCCTCCACCCTTTCCTTCTTCCTCCTTCCCCACCTTCCTCCCTCCCCCCTTCTTTCTCCCTCCCCTTTCTTCCTCCTTCCCTTCCTCCATCCCTCCTTCCACCTTTCCTCCTTTCTTTCTTTCTTTTCTTTTTTTTGTCAGTCATGGGGCTTGAACTGTGGGCCTGGGCGCTGTCCCTCAGCTCTTCAGCTCAAGGCAAGCGCTCTACCACTTGAGCCACAGCGCCACTTCCCATTTTCTCGTGGTTTATTGAAGATAAGTCTTTTTTTTTTTTTTGCTGCAAAAAGCTTCATTTTCATTTGGTCCAAGGCTTGGGAAGGGCTCCAGGATGATTAGTGAGGAAGTTTCCCAATGGCTAGACGCAGAAGCTCGGGCGGAAACCCTGATGTCCGGCAAGGCAGAGATGGCCCCTAAAGGCTGCTGGACTCTGGAGTTTTCTCGTCGTATTTGAGGGTGAGATATTAAAAAAGATCCTCGCCCAGCTGGGCCTGCGGAGGTTGGTTCAGTGGTCGCCCATCTTCTTGATGAGCTTCACCTCTTCATCCAGGAAGTGGTTCTCTAGGAAGTCACAGAGATGGGGGTCTGTGGGAGCAGAACTCAAGGCATGAAGATCCATAATGGCTTGGATCAGGCTCTTCTCCAGGGCCAGGGTGGCTTCCATGGCTTCCACGGTTTTGCCCCACTCATCCTGAGAAGGTTTCTGCACATCCTGGTTCTGCATCTTCAGGAGGCGCTGGGCGCCCACGCCCTCCAAAGCCACATTCTCGTGATCGAAATAGTAGCCCAGAGAGAGGCAGGTGTAGGAGGCCACAGATGCACGTTGACCAGGTGATTGATGGCAGCCTCCACCTCGGTGGAGTAATTCTGATGAATCTGAGAGGTCATGGCTGGTCGTCAATACAGCACTAACCACAGAAAAACACGGCGTTGGTTGGTCCTGGAAGCAGGCTACCGGCGAGAAGATAAGGGTCAGAGGCGGTGAGTGGAGAGGTAGTTGGTGGAAAGGAGGAGTCCCTGGGTCTGTTTGGTCCAAACACTGTCGAAGCAAGACACAGATCCACGGGACTGGCACAGATAAGTCTTATGGACTTATCCTATGGACTGCCTAAGATAAGTCTTATGGACTTTTCCTGCCCAGGCTGGCTTTGAACCGAGATCCTCAGATCTCAGCCTCCTGAGTAGCTAGGATTACAGGTGTGAGCCACCGGTACCTGGCTTTCCTCCTTTCTACTACCTTTCCATCCATCATCCATCCTTCCATCCATCCATCCATCTATCCATCTATCTATCCATCTTTCCTTCCTTTCATCCACATCCATCCATCTATCCATCCATTCATCCTCCACTGGTTTATTCAACAGTGGTTTACTTTGTCCTTTCTCTGTGCAAAGCAATAGAAGGCTCCAAGGGCAGGTGGTGGCTATACACTGGGTCTCAAAATACTTCCAGGCTGGCAGAAGGCAGAGACACTCACACGGCTGTGAGGAGCAATGTATGAGGTGTGAGGTTGGGGCAGGGGAAGGGCTGGGTTACATGGTGGGTGCAGCTCCCAGTGGGGTTGGGGCTCTATCTTCCTGCTGTCCAGCTGCTGCACATGAAAATGAATGCTCAGGAGTAGGCAAAGAGGAAACGCTTCAAAGGATGGACGACTGGTCTTTCATTGCAAGGCTTTGAGGATTCACAAAGGCAGTTGTTCAGCCTCAACTTTGGTGTCTTTCCAACTCTTTGGTGTCTTTCCAGCTTTGGTGTGGGATGTATGTTTAAGTGAATAAGATTAGGGTCGTTCCTAATTGCTTATAGAAAAAAAAAAGACTCTTGTTTATGGGCTGAGAATGTTGTTTTCCAACTAATTAGCTTGGTGGGGCTGAATGAAGAGTTGTTTCTGACCCCCCCTCAGGCAATTAAACTAAGTGTTCCTATCCTGTCTTACAACACCACCACCCCCAGCACCCCCTCTCCACACCCCCCCCCCCCGCCTCCTTCTGAGTTTCTGCTGCCAATGAACAGCACGCCAGGAACGGACACACATATTGCTCTTCTGGTTTTCAGTTTTTGCTTTTTTTGTTTGTTTGTTTGCAATACTAGGATTTGAACTCAGAGACTCCAGTTTGCTAAGACAGGTGCTCTACCTCTTGAGTCACTCTGCCAACCACTTTCTGCATTGGTTGTTTTCCAGATAGGATTTTGCTGTATGCATGTCATCATGGACTGCAATCCTCCTATTTATTATTCCCTGGGGCGTACCACGGTTGAGATGGAAGCTTAGAAATATTTTTTTAAAACTAGACTAGGCTTGAACCTCCCAATTTCTGCCTCCCAAGTAGCTAGAATTGCAGGCTTGAGCCACTATCTGGCATACTGTTCCTTTTTTTTTGTTTGTTTGTTTTTAGAAAAGGTCCTAGGAAACAGTGATGGAGGAAGCTCTGTTCTTATTTGTGTATTGTCATAAGTCATCACTCTGTTTATGACGACTTTGCACAGTAGTGATAGGAACCTGAGGAGTTATTAAAGGAGCTGTGTGCACCAATGCTGGGCTGGTCACCCAGACACTTATTGAATATAGAGTTTGCCCATAATCCCTAGGGACACCATCCTACAGCCATAATCCCAGCATTGAAATCAGGAAGGACCAAAAGTCCTCCAGCCTACAGTCCCAAAAGATCAAAATAGAATTAATTCTTGGAACATCAACAACAAAAAATAATTTTTTTGCAGGGGTAGGAAGGAGGTTATGGGGCTTAAACTCAGAGCCTGGGCCGCTGTCCCGGTCTCTCTTGCTCAAGGCTAGCACTCTACCACTTTGAGCCACTGTTCCACTACTGGTTTAGTGATGGTTCGTTGGAGGTAAGAGTCTTACAGGGACTTTTCTGCTTGGGCTGGCTTCGAACCACAATCCTCAGATTTCAGCCACCTGAATAGTTAGGATTACAGATATGAGCCACCTGTGCCCGGCTTAAAGAAAAAACATTTTTTTGAAAGACAGTTATCCTTAAAAATGGTATTTATTCAAGAGATATAGAAGCACCCCCCAACCACTTTAATACAATAAAATATGTGACAGTACTGCTTTTTTCTGCAAGCCTGAACCTTCAGGTCCTAATGACAGCTGTGCGGTTTCACAATTACGAGCAGAAAAACCTATCAGTGAAGTGGTCAAGCTAAATGTCTCCATGCATATCACAGTGTTTGGCAATTGTCTGCATCCAGGATTTTTCTAACTGCAGTCATGTGCAAAAAGCCAAAGAGAACAGCCTCTCTTTCACAAAATTGATCAATCTGGTGATGGGTCACCTAAACTCCTGAAGGCCAGGACGTGACTATGTTTGTAAGCATGGAGTCCATCCCAGCAGAGGAAATTTCTGTTCCAGGTCCCAGGAAATGCCAGCTCTTGGTCAGTGTTTATTATCTCTAATTGGATGGTGCCTCACTGCGCAAAGGGAGAATTTCTTGACCTGATCCTCTCAAATTCCTATACTCACCTCCTATGGAAACATCAGACACACCCAATACCATAACAACAACAACAACAATAATACAGGTTTCTACATACCCCTTCCACTTTATGGAATCAGCTGTCCCATTTGCAAGTAAAAAATACCCATTGCTGGGCAGGGAGTGTGGCTCAAGTGGTAGAGCGCCTCCTGAGCAAGTATGAGGCCTTGAGTTCAAACCTCAGTACCAGAAGAAAGAAAAAAGGTAAAAATTCCTTCCCTTGAATTTGTTTTTCAGTCTTTCTTACAGAGCCTGGGTTCTTGTTTGTTTGTTTGTTTTGCCAAAGGGAATTAGGGAATTTCAGGTGTCAGAATTTTCAACATTTGGGTGTTTTCATATTTGAGAATTGTGATTTTTAAGATGTCAGACCTTAGAGATTTTGATATTTTGGGATGCCAATGTAGAACTGCGCACTCTTGGGTTTGTGTGTCAGTTCCCAGGCATTGTCTGGAGACACAGGGGGTCATCCAGCCAATAAGCTGTGTTTTTTTTTTCCTGGGACTTGAACTCAGAGCCTGGGTACTGTCCTGGTACTGTTTTGCTCAAGACTGGCACTCTACCACTTGAGCCACAGCTCCACTTCTGACTTTCTGGTAGTTAATTAGAGATCAAAGTCTCATGGATTCCATGCTCTGAACCTCGATTCTCTGAGCTCAGCCTCCTGAGTAGCTAGGAGGACAGGTGTGAGCCACCAAGCTGAGCTGAGGCTCTTACCATCCTCCACTCCCACATCTCCAAGTGGCTTCAACCCAAGAAGACTAAGAAGTACTCGAGGAGATACAATTTAAAACCGTATGTTATTTATAAGCTTTCCCTCTATTGGAGGGAGAATGAGCCTTCCATGATGATCCAGTTCAAGCCTAAATTTCACAACTGTGGGCAATGCAGCAGCACTAGGGATACAAGGGTAGTGGGAAGGGGGGGGGCAAGTGATGGAGACCAAGTTTAGCCTAGCTTCACAGCAACAGCCTCTGGCCAAAGCAAGAAAGGAAGCTTGGTTCCTCCTGGTGTGCCACCTTCTGCTTCTGTAAAGACAATGCCGATTTGAAAGTGGGTGTTTTTTTGTTTAGCTTTCCAAGCAAAGCCAAATTAAAACTCCGCTTTCATGCAATCTTATGTAATCTTATGAATAATGGGACATTTGCAGCTTAGCCTTTTCCTTCTTCTCTTTTTCTCTCTCTCTTTTTCTCTCTCTCACTCCCCCCCTCCTTTCTCTCTCTTCTTTGTCTCCCTCTCCTGCTTTCTCAACCCTTACTTGATCTCAGCCAAAAGGCCAAGAAACAATTTTTATAAGGTCCTCATAGATCATCATAGAGATGAAAAAATGTTTAAAAATGAACATGCAGTGAAAGAAGACTCATCATCATCATCATCATCATCATCATCATCATCATCATCATCATCAGTATTTGGTGCTAGTGCTAAGTCTTGAATGGAGGGCCTGAGTTCTGTCCCTTGGCTTTTTCATGCAAGTCTGGTACTCTACCACTTCAACTACAGCTCCATGTCTTACTTTTTGGTAGTTAGAGGAAGATACGAGTCTTGTGGATTTTTCTTGTTGGGCTGGCTTTGAACTATGATCCTCAGATCTAAGCCTTCTAAGTAGCTATGTTTAGAGGCATGACACACAGGCACCAAGCAAGAGTTGTATGTTATGTTTTGTTTTGCTAGTCCTGGGGCTTGAATTCAGAGCTTGGGCACTGTCCCTGCGCTCCTTTCGCTCAGGGCTAGCCCTCTACCATTTGAGCCACAGCACCACTTCTGGCTTTTTCTTTTATGTGGTACTGAGAAATTGATCCCAGAGCTTCATGCATGCGAGGCAAGCACTCTACCACTGAGCCACATTCCCAGCCAAGCTGTATGTTTTCTTAGACTCTTGGAGCCACTGCTCTAAGCCACCCCTGTTGCAGGGCATCCCTTTGAACTGTATTTTCAGAGGGGCAGGTGAGGCTTCTTAGTCCAGTTATAGCTCAAAGCCTGGCATATTCCTACAAGATTTTTGCATCTCTGCACAAATAAATGGATAACTATACTCAAGAGTGGGCGTGCATGTGTGTTGTATGTTTGTACGTGCGTGTCTTGGAGATTTAAAAGGACAGAGGTATACCCAGAAGAATTAAAGGTGTTTTCCCCTACACAGTAGAAGCATTCCAAGAACAAATCTGGGTGAGTTCCCTGAATACAACCATGTAACCCCATGAGGAAGCTCTTAAACCCTAAGCAGTGAAAACTGAACTTTTTGGACAGTCCCTACAGCAGAAAGCACAAGGGCTGGGGTGGATTGGTGGGGGTAGAGGGCAGCGAATGACACCCATCGGTGATTCAGGATCTTCTGTACATGTTTTCACATAAACAGAGCATGCTGTCAAGGTTCCTGGCATGTTCCTCCTGGAAGGGTTTCAGATGGAAATGTGAAGGTGTTAACCCTAGAACAGAAAATCCAAGATCCAGAGTGTCCAGCGGTCACATCCAGCATCTTCCTGCCTTCCTGCTGTGTGTCCTTCTCTGGGTGTGTGTGGGGGGTGTCTCCGAGTCACTGTGTATATGGAGCTTTGTGCAGCTTTGTTGGGGACCACTTATCGTAAGGATCAGAGCATGGAAGCCCAGCCCACACATCCCTCTCAGCCCTCACATTGCCCCTCTCAGAGTTTGCATTCCCCATAAAATCCAACATCTTTGGTTCTTCGGAAACAGGGCATTTCTTTCCGATGTCTGGGTTGCAATCCTGGGCCCTGGTCGTTTGTTGTGTTCGTGATTCTGTTAGCCACATGAGGGGGCTTGAGTGACAGTTCAACTTGGCTTTGTCCTCTCCCTGCATTTGGCATTCATACGAGCTCACCCATAGCCGGGTATTTGGCATGAAGAACATTTTAGGTTCAGTGACTTTTGCTCACCTGGGACTGTATGCTCTAAGGGTGTGATGTCTCCTCAGAACAGACTTGGTTGTGCTAAGGTAAAAAGCAAAGCCTGGATCTATTCATGGGTCCTCCCCAGGGAGGCTGGTTTCTTACCCATCCAAAGTCCATTGCTGGTTATGTAGCATGGCCAAGTAACCACATCCCCATTTGCCCAGGGATCCAGTGTGCTATTATTGTGGGACCATCTTAGTGGGGGGCAGCCGGGTGTGAGCACGGGGAAAGCCAGCCAAGGAGGGATGTGTGGAGACTTCTGCCTGTGCTCCACTGTTCTGGACTAACATTGATCGTCGCCGGAGTGCACAGGGGCTGGAAGGAGGGTCTTTTGTGTTCCTAGGAAGAAAACAGATAAACGTTGGTCATTTCAAACAGACTGATATTTTCCAAGTTTGTGCCACGTAAAAAGACAAGGGTTCAGAGGTGAAGAAATTAGCATTGTAAATATCTTCAAGAGGTTATACTGTATGTAAGAGTTTGCACTGTTTGTAAGAGTTTATACTGTATGTAACAGTTTATATTAGGAGGTTATACTGTATGTAAGAAGAGTTTATGAGCACACTACCTCCCTTATGCCTCTTAATTCCAGCCCTGCTGTAACCCATTGTCTATGCCCCATGTTAAGGGAAATCATGTCTCTGTCAGCTGATCAATTCGAAAATGCACAGAGATTAAAATCCCTTACGGAAACATTTCAATGATGAAAAATGCAAGGTTGTAGATACATAGCTCATCTTTCCATCTCTAGGAGGACAGTTCTACATTGCATTCCACATGAATCTTTCAATTTTCATTTCTGGTCCTGAGGCTTTGAACTAGGGGCCTGGATGCCCAGACTGGCTTCGAACCATGATCCTCAGATCAACCTCCTGAGTAATTAGGATTCCAGGCATGGGCCACCAGTGCCCCTCATCCATACAGAATTTTAAGGGGTCCCCAGGTTGACCCCATGCAGTGACTGGCTCACTACATTACTTGGATTGGCTTTCACATTTCCTACTGCCTCACTCCTGTCTAATCTTCTCTTCCCTAGGAGATCTTCAAATCCTTGTCTCCTTTTAATGGAGAAACAAAACTAAAATATGAATGATATTTTAAATTTGGAAATTTGAGAGTTGAACTGTATTTGGTTAGCACATCTCCTTCATTACAGGATTTATTACTAAGTCAGTGCCAGCGCCCTGTACATCTACTCAAAGAAGGGAAAGAAATGTAGTGCTTTCCAATCTTAGATTATGAGCTTGTGTCCTTAAGTTGACTTTATAGAATGAGTACTCCTTGAAATGCATGATAAAGATGTTTGATTTAAATGCTTCTTTTAAACAACTTCTCTAATTTTGGAATAAAGGAAAATGAAAATGTTAAATTCTTAAAGATACGAGAGGAGTAGATGGGGGAGGAAAATAATCAAGCTACCTCAAGTTTTTTGTTTGTTTTTGTTGTTGTTTTGGTCAGTCGTGAGGCTTGAACTCTGGGCCTGGGTGCTGTCCCTCAGCTTTTTAGTTCTACCACTTTTAGCTTTTTAGCTTTTTAACTCTACCACTTGAGCCACAGTGCCACTTCTGGTTTTCTGGTGGTTAATTGGAGATAAGAGTCTGATGAATTTTCCTGCCCAGGCTGGCTTTGAACTGAGATCCTCAGATCTCAGCCTCCTGAGTAGCTAGGATTACAGGCGTGAGCCACTGGTGCCTGGCCAGCACCTTGTATTTATTCTACCAAGTTGAATTCATTGGTGACAAAATAAGTGACTTGTCCTAAGCAGATGTTCCATGACAGGTCTTAAGGAGTCACCGGTAAAATTTCATGCAAACTTCCATTGAAAGGCGGTACCATGTACTTTTTTTTTCCAGTTAAAAGAGTAAACACTTCTTCTCCGCCCTTAGTTATTGTGCTGGATGGTGAAATTAAACCCAGCAGGTCAGTACCTCCCATACAGACTTCTGGAGCTATCTCATGCTCTGGTTAATTGTGTCAGCCTGTAGAGGCTGATTAGCATAATTAATCTTACCTAGGGATTACCCTGAGGAAGATGGTGTTCTAAATCGCACAGGTGGGATGGGGTAAATGGAGATACTATGTCTCTATCCAAGAGGCAAAGAAGCTGCAGAAAGATTGGAGGGAAACAGTCAGATGAACATGGACCAGGCTCTATGCAGTGGAGTAGAGAGCACATGAGGGGGCCACTTTGCCTGTTGAAGTTCAAAGGTCAGGATGTCCCACGTGTCCTAATATCGCGGCAGACTTCCAGATTCCTCTCTCCAAAGGAACTCTCCAAGGACCAGTAGTGTGTCTTCGCCTTGCAGAATTTTCTGATCACTTGGTTCCCTCTAGTAATTGGGACATCTAGTAATTAGGAGTACAGTGAGATACTTAGAATAAGATGGGAGTGGGGAAAACGAATATGAGAGCACAAGAGGATGGAATAAGAGGAAGGAATGGAGATATTATATCAGAAGTTAGAGGTAGATGAAGGTTTGGGCAGATGGATGGGTCAGTAAATAGAAAGGTAGATAGAATGATGTGTCATCTTACTGTTGGCCTCACTCTGGGCTCTTTGCTTTATCAAGACTATCTTGTTTAATTATTATGACAACTCCTCACAACCAATAAAAATAACCACAAATGACGCTTTTTTCCCTTGCATAAGAGGAGTTTCATTGTGACATTTCCATATGTGTATACAATGTACACCATCAACCTTACCCTCTCTGCCACCATGGTCTGTGCTTTATCCTCCCCACCCCCGCCAAAGATCTACTACTATAAAAAAAAAGGAGAAGAAAATAGATATTCTGATGCATCCTCACTATGGCACACTGAGCAATTCCGGTTTCCTCTCTGAGCCCCTCCCTCTCCCCTGGGAGCCAAGAACCCAGGATCTGAGCTTGGTAAATATTTGTTGATTTACTGGAAATAAGTATGCTTAGTTTCTAGCCATAAGCTTTCTCTGGAGTGGAGCTTACCCCATTTGAGGGCCTTTTGAAATGTAATAACATCTTTTAAAAATGAGCTGGGTTTTTTTTGCCATAGATGGATATTTTTCAGTATTAGATGGAAAAGGGAATAAAAATCACATCTCTTTAAAGTCTGACAGGAAGCCAGAGGATAAAACCCTCTCTCAGGCTAATGGTGGGAGAGAGGAAAGGGGTTCTGTTGTGATATTAGTTGCTGTTGAGTTTCTAGGCTCTTTTAAAAGAGAGATCAAACACTATCAACTAGAGTGATACATACAACAGGAAAATTTCAGGAGTGTTCACAGGGAGCAATTTGTGTCTCAAAATCTTCCTCCCTTCACTTTTCAATTACAGGATTCTTCTAGTGGAAAAATGAACTTGCTATTGGGTGAGTGAAGGGAGGGAGGGAGGAAGGAAGGAAAGAAAGAAAGAAAGGGAAGGAAGGAAGGAAGGGAGGGAGGGAGGGAGGGAGGGAAGGAGGGAGAGAGAACAGAAAGAAGGAAAAGAGGGAGGAAGGAGAGAAGGAAGAAAGGATAGAGGGAAGGAGGGAGAGAGGAAGGAAGGAAAACATGCGTGGTGCTCTAGGATTGCACATGAGAGTGGAAGGAAGGAAAGAAATAATCCTCACTCGGTTTATCTTGGCACCCTTGGAGTCACCCAGCAGGGAACCACCAGACAATATAAGCAAAGATTCATTTTCCCAATCAGGGATTGGGACTTTCTTTTTCTTTTTAGTAAAAATTAAGATTGAAATTACTTTTGGCCATTTCCTTCACCTCTGTTGCTCTTAAGTTAACTGTATTTGTAGCACAGAGACAGTCATAAATAATAGGTACATAAATGGTTCTGTGTTACAATAAAACTGCTTATAAAATCAGCCAGTGGGCCACATCTGACCCATGGGCTGCAGTTCGCCAACCCCCATGCTAGTTATCTGAAGAGTATCTTTTCTCCTGGGAGGCAAAGGAGAAAGCCAGAAAGGGCTATGAAGTCAGATAGATAATGAGCCTGAACTTAGCCCTGCCTCCGTAGGTGAATGGCCTTGGGATAAGTTACTTGATTGAGGCTGTTTCTGCCTTTCACACAGTTGCCTAGCATCCCTTTCTCCTTGCCTCCATTCTCACCCCATTGGTGCTGGTGAGGTGGTCTTCATTCCTGAATCCAGAGACAGATGATGTGACCCGGGCCATACTAACCAATGTACATCATCCTCCCAGGTTCAGTGATATTGGTTATCCAGGGTGAAGATTGAGGGTCTCGCTGAGCACTCTAAAGTGCACAGAACTGTTCTGTAGAGCACAGCACTAGGCATCTGTCCCCAAATGTCACTCTTATTGAGGGAAAGCATACTACCATAAAGTCAACAATAGCATTGTATTTGATGAAATATATGTTCTAGAATGTGGTTTCCATTATCCTTCAGGCAAAATCTTTGATCATTTTAGATCCCTAAATATGAACATTAGAAGTTTACTCACTTATTCAAGGACTTGTGGGGATCTTTATTTAGAGTAGGTGTTGTGTGACTCATGCCTGTATTTTCCTTAGATAAGGGAGGGAGAGAAGAAGTGAGGGAGGGAGGAAAGAGAGAAAAGGAAAGAAGGAAGGAAGAGGGAAAGAAGGAGAGGGAAAGGAGGAAGGAAAGATGGAAGAAAGAAAAGGGAAGGGAAGGAAGGAATGAAGGAAGGGGGAAGGAAGCAAGGAAGGAAAGAAGGTGGAAAGGAGGAAAGAGGGAAGAGATGAAGGAAGGGGGAAGGAAGCAAGGAAGAGGGAAGGAAGCAAGGAAGTAAGAATGAAGAAGGGGGGAAGGAAAGATCATAGTTATAGTGTAGAACTCCTGGGAGAGCGCTCACAGGCAGTCAGTATCCTGACTTTATTCTGTATTATTACTACTAACAGTAGTCAGCAGGAAAAATTTTCCAGTTGTTCTATTCTGGGAAAAGGAATCGATGGTTCAAAAATGAGGGCAATGATTCCAGGTTGGGACAAAAAAAAAAAACAAACAAACACAAGAATAGAAACAAAGTTCCCCAAAGAAGGCTGCTTTATTCAAGGTCTTGAGATCTGCCAATGGGATGTTTGGTTATTGTCCATATCTACCTTTATTAATCCCAATGTGCCAGGCAGGATTCTTACCTAGAAAGATTCCTTCCTCTATAATGGAAGTTCCAGAGTTAACCGAATTACACCCATTTTAAAGATAAAGTAACTGAGGGGTTGAAATTTTAAGCAACAAAGCCGCTAGATGATTCTCCCATATAGAGTTCGTCAGGTGAGGGGAAATAAGCCTGTGCATTGAGTCTAGGAGAGTCCAGACTGTTGTAGTAACTAGCATTCCCTTTGGGCAATGGCAAGGTAGGTAGGAAAACATTTTTTGAAAGAACAGCTTTGTCAACAAAATAGTGAAGTAATGAAGTAAAAGTCCATGTCAACGAGATTGTATAATTCCAAAAGGCTGAGATTCAGGAGCCTCTGCCACTGAGACTTGTGGCCTAACGGCAAGAGATCTGATGCAACTGTCGAGACTTTGCCCACTGATCACTTGTTCTCCATTTTCTGATCGGCCATGGTTCTGTTCCAGTTGTAGCCACAGAGCACTGCCAGGCATAACTGGTTAACTAATCTGCTAGGGAAGTATTTTCTTTAAGGGGCAAAAGCGGGAAGGGTCATGGTCCTGCACCTACACACGGGACTTTTAGTGTTTTCTATTCCTCCCAACCTTGGATCTCCAGAGCAGCAAACTCCCACTGGTGTCATCCACAGACCCAGGAATCAGAGAGCATGACCTTCACCAGACTCTGTGGTGCTAGATGGTCACAGAAAGCCAGCAGGCTTAAGGGGAGTGAGCAGAGAGACTCCACCCTTCTCCTTGATAGGTGTGGCAGATTTTTATAGGAAAAATGGAATGGGAAAACATGTTCTACCATAGTGGTATTTTATGAATTAACTAAGATAAATTATATAAAGCAGGTGGCTTGGGACCTGACACAAAGAGTATATTTTATAAGTATTTTTAAATGGATTGATAAATGATCATTTCATGGTTGCTGGTTGCTAGGGGGGAGAGGAATCATGCGTTTATAAATTTATATACCACTCATGTCTAGCCACTGACAAGACATATAATAGACATTCAATAACTGTCTGTTGGGTAAGTCATGACATGTTGGAAAGAAGGATGAGTGAAGACTGTCCTAACACAAAGAGTTATAATGGGAAATTTTGGAACGTTGTATTTATTGGTAGTTGAGGAGCCAGGACAGAGAGATTCAAGAGCAAGCAGAAGATGGGATGCTCAAACCCATGAGCATGACCAGAGGGAGGCTTCCAGAATGCAGGCTGAGGACTGACTGTGAGAGCTAGATCTGCCTTAGTGTGTAGTAATGTTCAACAAGTACACAAAGAGGTAGACAATGGAGCATTGAAGGACAATACCATCCATAGAAGCCTCGCACTCAAACCTGACACCAATTTTGATTTCCAGTGTGTGTGTGTATGCGGGGGGAGATGAAACTATCCCATGTTGTTAATTATCTGAAAGATAATTAACATTCACCATGGAAGTGCTACACTCATGACTACAGTTTATTACAGAGAAAGAATACAAATTAAAGTATGCTGAAGGAGGAATACTGGGGCAGAGTTCAGGGAAAGCTCCAAATACAGATCTTCTGATGTCTTCTTCCTCTGGACATATAGACAGAAGGACTTTGCTAGCAACCATGTGTGGCAATTCTCATGGAATACTGACCACCACAGAAGCTTCCTGGAGTCTAGAGTTTGAACTGGGCCTCCAATCATGCCTCCTCCTCCAAAGTTAGAACTGATAAGGAGTGGTTGGCCATCCATCTTTAGCTTTGCCAGATGCAGAATTGAAACTGAATAACCCAAAGCCTCCATCATCACACACTCCATTGTCACTCACACTCCATCATCATTCACACTCCATTACCATTCACACTCCACCGTCAATCACACTATCATCACTCAGACTCCATTGTCAATCACACTCCATCATCACTTGCTCTCCATTGTCAGTCATTCTATTGTCAATCACACGCCATTGCTCACTTTCCATCATCAATCGCACACTACCATCACTCACCCTGTTCAGCTGTCCAATGACCACCAACTCAAAGCAAACAAAAACAGCCAGAGGTGACACATGACAATGGCCAAAGGTGAAGACTGGCTCTCTTTTGGGATCACATTCATTCTCTACTAAAGATAGTCCCCAACTTAGGATGATTTTATTGACAGTGTCTGTGGTGGTACAAGAGTCCTGTTTCCTGTAGAAACAATTCTTCAATAGTGTATGATTTTCTTTCTTTTCTGTTTTTTCCCCCAGTGGTATATAATGCAGTACTCTTCATGATGCTGGGCGGAAGAGACAAGCGGTGTCTGGCACCAACCAGGTGATCGTGAGGTTGACAATCGAATCCCCTGCAGTATGTTGTGTTGCTCAGGTAGGGTGTTCAGCAGATTACTTGTATCAAGTATATTTTTGATCTGTGATGCCTTCCCTTTACAATGCATGTATCAGGATGTACCCCCATACACAGCGGCCTTACTGAGTGGGTCATCTTGGATTTCCCTAGTGAATCAGCCATTCATTTCCTTGTGAAAAAAAAACAAAACTGTGTGGCGCTGTAGGAAAAGGCTTAGTTACTGAGTAGACTCGAACATGAGCAATAATGGGGACACTGAGAAGACCGGAGTTGGAAAATGATCTAACTGGACAGAGGGGTATGGCAGTGGGAAACAGGAAAGCCAAGGCATGTAGTCTATGGGGGTTGGGGAAGAGCAGAAGGCTCCCAGTTCCTATTCCAAAAGGGTGAGTTGAGAAAATCCAACCCTGTAGCCAGGATGGGGTGACAAGTCATTTAGATCCATAGGAGATAGGCAAAGAACAATCACTCACCAAAGTTTCCGTTGTTGTTGTTTCTTAGCACTTACTACCTCTGAAATGATCTTGCTTAGTTCCTTCGTTTAGCTTTTGTGTTTCCCAACAGAACACGGGAGGGTATTGCCTATCTATTTTACCAAACCTTCCTTCCTTCCTTCCTTCCTTCCTTCCTTCCTTCCTTCCTTCCTTCCTTCCTTCTCCCCTCCCTCCCTCTCTCCCCCCTCTCTCTTTCTCGCTCTTTCTTTCTTTTTTCTTTTTCTTTTTTTTTTTTTTGTCATGGGGCTTGAGCTCCAAGTCTGGGCACTGTCTCTGAGCTCTTTTTGCTCAGAGCTACTGTCTACCACTTTGAGCCACAGCTCCACTTCGGGTTTTCTGGTGGTTCACTAGAAATTAAAGTCTCACTGGGACTTTTCTGTTGGGCTGGCTTTGAACCATGATCCTCAGATCTTAGCCTCCTGAGCAGCTAGGGTGACAGGCGTGAGCCACCAGTGCCTGGCACCAATCCCTTCTTGTTAGCAGTCTCTAACCCAAGGTATGCATTCATTCATTCAGAAAATCTGATTCTAGCCCCATGCCACAGAAGGATCGTGAAGTACAGGGCTTTGGTTTGTCAGGCAGAATCAATATCCAACAATGTCAACAATAGTATCCAGCTCCATGTCAAAGTCAGTTCCTTTCTTCCAGCAGGAAAATGCTGCACCATATCCAGGGAAAAAGAAGGCAGCTGTTAATGCATTTGTCCTTTTAGAGTCACTTAAAAGCTGAGGGGTAATTGCAGATGCAACCTTGCTACCTTTCTCTGTGAAACTCCACGCGGACTTATTAAAGCATCAGCACTTAGCCTCTTGTTTTTGCATCTTAACACATGAAGGCCCTTTGGAAAGGGTTGGATGAACATAATTATCAATTTTCACATGCACATTACGATTCAGCTGGGGCCAAGCAAGTGCCTCCTGCACTCAGGCTGTTGACAATGGCGATGAGCATTGCCGGTCTCCACTCTGTGAAAATTGGTGTTGGTTTTTCTTGGACACCATTTTGTTAAATCAATTTTTTTTACATAAATCCCAATGAATGCAAACATGAAACCAAACCTGAAGTTAATCCAGGTAGCAGCGAGGAACATAATAGACTATGACTTTGCTTTCTGGGGGTGTGGGAGGTGGGATTTAAAGGTCCATCCTATTTGGGGGAGCATGAACTGACAGGATTCAGAGGTGGGTGTCTTTCATTTCCTGGAAGACCAATTGAGACAAAGGCTGGGGCGGGGGATGATAACAAAAATATTGAATAGGAGGAGGATCTTTTGTTCTGGAGAAGGGATGTAGCCTGAGTTACGTAAACAGAATGAATTTGGATAAATGGATTATAAAGGTATAATTATGTGATTATATGTATATTTGGAAATATTCAGCAGGAGAAAGTGAATGGACCGAAATAGTAGAATGAGAACATAGGCGGGGAGATTTTAAAAACATAAAATAGAGGTAGCTGATTATATTTCTGTGATGGCATTAGTGAGATGAGCCAATAATACAAGTAGAATTCAACCACGTACAAAGGAGGAGCACATGGGCAAATCTCCAAATGGCTTGGCTCTAAGTCTCTCCTTCCTTCATGGTGTTTCCATTTAAAAACCCACATGCCTAGAAGCATATAGTAATCAGGATAGAGCTATATAGTAATCTGGATTGAACCGAGACAGCTCCAATTTTGGAAAATACCCAAGATGGAGCCTAGGTAGAGGTGATTCTCCTTTCTGTCTCTTCCTGGTGCTCTTTAGCCACAAAAGGAAGCCACAAGAGCAAGACTGAGCTTGAATCTAATTCCATTGCCTCCCAGCAGTGAGATGTTGAAGACATTATTTTCTGACTCTCTTTGATTCCTCCCCTCCTCCCCCTACCCCGCATCTGTCAAATGAAGTTGTCTTAACATGACCACAGCCACCTGTGTAGTGGCCGTGACAGTAAATGAGTTTGCACAGTGCCTGGCCCATAAGAAGTTCTCCTCACATAGTTTTGGTGTCCGTATTGAGTGCTCTGGAGAGAGGACCAATGAGGGTGAGTCTGGGTGGGGAGTGGAAAGGTGTTGCTTCAGGTGCATTTCCCACTCCCATGAAGAATGTTTTCGTTCTTATTCCTTTGCTTGGATCCATCCTCCAACCCTTCTTCTGTGGTTTACATTAAACTACTTCTTCCTTTCAGTTCTCTAAATGAATCCACAGCTACAGAGAAGCAGGGTCTAGATACAATAGTTCTGCAAACGTCAACCTTTGCTCACTTGTGCCTGGTGGGTCACAGGCATCCTGTAGGGGGAGCCATTCCCTTTTTTCCTCTCAGGTCTTTACCACTTTCCCGTGACAAAAACAAATTTCCATCCTCTCCAAGTCGGATGCCTTGCTGAACTGTCCTTGACTTTCCCCGGTCCTCCTGGGACAAGGAGATGAGACAGTCTTTATGGATGATATGGGGGACAGGGTTAACCCAAGTTGGACCGATTTTAGCCCATTTTAACAGGAAAGGATTGTGACAAAGATATGGACACCTACCCTTCCTGACACTTCTTAGTTCTTTTTTTTTTTTTTTTTTTTTATTTGGGTCCGGTCATGGGGCCTGAACTCTGGGCATGGGCACTGTCCTTCAGCTCTTCAGCTCAAGGCTAGCACTCTACCACTTGAGTCACAGCGCCACTTCCGGCTTTTTTCTTTTTGCTTATGTGGTGCTGAGGAATTGAACCCAGGGCCTCATGCATGCAAGGCAAGCGCTCTACCACTGAGCCAACTTCCCAGCCCACTTCTTAGTTCTTCACTGGGAAGAATGAGCTGAGCTGTGGCCTTTCACGAACCCAGTTATGTGACAGAACTAAAGCTTCCCCTTCCTCTTTGGTCCTTAGCAAGGGACAGAACACATACCATGGCGTAACACAACCATTCACAGTGCTGTACAAGTTCAAGGGCGGTCTGGATACTTCTGTCATGTTCTGTGAGCTCCTTGTGCATCACCGTTCAGCTGAAGGTGGGCTGGGGCTTGGCTGGAGTACGGTGACCTTGGCTGAGACGGGTCAGCTCTGGTCCACCTGGCTCTCATTCTCCAGCAGGCTGATCACGGTTTGTGTGTACAGTGTCTGCAGGTGTCCATGGAGGAGGAGATCAAGACACCCTGCAGGCTTCCCAAGTTTATGATCACTGGTAGTTTACCAAACCCGTGGCAGGTCTGAGCCAGAAAACTAAAAACTATAAACAACAGGCGAAGGGTGGTGTGTAAAGGCAGGTTATGAATTCGGGCTATGAAGGCCATCAATCTCTCCCAGCAAATTGGAACAACAAAGCTCATATAGGTTTTGGTATATACGGTCCATATTAAATATGGGGAGAACAGATTGTTTTTCCTTGGCCAGGCAAAGGAGGCTTTCCACGGGAGGACATTCTTGATGTGAGCCAGGCTTTAGAAGGCGAATATGCATGTTGTGAAAGGAAGCAGGACTAGACAGGAGTGGAGCAAGACTCCAGTTAAAGCTCAGATGCCCTACACAGCTGGGTGCGCTGGAGGAACTGAAAATAGCCGTGCAGAATAATCACAAAGGTGCGTGACCAGGAGAGGTGAAGTTGAAGAGGTTAGGTCCCACGAAAGAGCTTAGGTTTTTCTCATCCCTTCTCTCACAAGTCATTGAAGGTTTTCATGCCACCGAAGGAGGGGGATCAGCCTTTTGTTTGGGCAGATAACCCCTGCCCAAGACAGAGAGTGAGAGGAGACCCTTACACACCCACCGGATCTGTTAAGTCAAGAGACTTTTGTTGTCAAATAATGCTCTTTCCTCCGCCCACCCTGCTTTGTGTGGCTTTATTGTTCCTCTCAGGAGCACAGCTAAGAGGTTCTAATTCACAGACCTGGAAGCCGGCTCCTTTCATAATTGTCAGACAATAACATATCTGGGCTTTGGCCACAAGAGAAAAGAGACTACCAGAAATAATGGAAGGAATAGGAAGCAAGCCCTCCCCTCCTCCCTCAACCCCCACCACCCACCATCCATCTATCCATCCATCCATCCTGGTTTGAGGCTCTTTCTTTCATATCCATCCTATAATTAGGCTGGAGAGAAATGAGTTACTTAATCCATGCTATTTCACACACCATTGTTAGCATTGCTCAGTCCTGTCTCTATTACCCCCGTACATGCTCCGCTCTGTCTCTTAAGAGTTGAGAGCAACAATGAGGCTTTACATATCTTCAGGAAGCCAGCCCATTCTTTCTGTGAAGGAAAAATAGTCCCAACCCCAGGTTACCATAGACACGGGGAAGGGTTGTCACCAAGCTGCAGCACACCTACCTGCCAGTGACATGCAGAATTAGAGGTATTGGGGAAAACCAACTTGATGAAACAAAGAATCCCTTCAGAAGCTGCTCACATAGCTCTTTGCAGAAGCAACCTCCTTGGGCTCTGCTTCCCTCCCCTTCCTCCCGGAAGTCAGGTGAATGGATCTGACTCCCAAGATCTTAGTTAGAAGAAAAGAAAGTAATCAGCTACATGCATGCCTCAAATCCACTGGGCCGAGCCTCAATCTTCCTCAAACCAACTTGGCAGCTTCCTGAGGTTCCAAACTCGTGGTCGGGGGGGCACATGAGTGCACATGCACATGCTGATCCTGGAGCTTGAACTCAGGGCCTGGGTGCTGTCCTTTAGCTTTTTCACTCAAGGCTGGTGCATTACCACTTGAGCCACAGCCGGCACTTTTTTTGGTGGTTAATTTTAGATAAGAGTCAGATTTTCCTACCCAAGCTGCATTTGAACCTCCATCCTCAGGTCTGGGCCTCTTGAGTAGCTAGGAGTATAGCTGTGTACCACTAGCACCAGGCTTACCTTCCAAGCTTCTTGACATGCCTACACGTGCCTGTGTCTCCAATCATTACAGTCACACTCTTTTCCTTCCAGGTCATAAATATGTCAAGCCTTTTTTCCCCCACTCTGGGAGACCATTGTCCCCTCTTGTGCCACTTCTTAGAATTTTCTCCCCCTTAGCCACTGTGTGGCTGGCTCCTTCTTGCTCCCCAATTCCTGGTTTTCGTGGAGATCATACCTGCCTTTTGTGTCTAAAAATAATCCCTCCATTCCCAGTTATTTCTATTCCATTATTTTGGCTGTTTCCAGGTAATTGTCATCATCTATAATTACCTTTTATTTACTGTTTGCTTCTTTACGGCTGATCTCCCCCACTAGGGTGCAGGCTGTATAAAGGCAGGTGCATGATAGATGTACCTGCTTGTCGTTGCTTGCTTTCTTCTAAAGCAGATACTGAGTCAGAGATCCAAGTGGCTTATTTAGGATGAAGGATATGGGAAGTGAGGCAGAGAAGGGAAGGCAGCCAGTAATCCAAGTTAGCGGCGGCGGCAGGGGGTGGGCGCATAACTGGAGTCTGAACATCTTAGAAAGATGAAGGAGCCAGTGTGGGACCCACCACTGCCAAGGCTCCCCCACCCGAACAGTGGGAGAGCCAAGTAGTGAACCCCGCATAGTCTACCAGTCCCCAGAGGCTGTTCCTGGGAAGAGGGAATTCCCTTGCACCTTCCCTTCCTCTGTGTCTAAGGTCAGAGTAGGCTCTGGCCAGGTTCCAGAAGATTGAGATGAGAGTTGTGGTCAATACAGCGGAAGTTATGTTTGCAGCACTGATAAGACTTAAAAGGAAATGGAAGGATGCCCATGACATGTTTTATGACGCTCTGCAGATACTTGTTGCAATGAAGGCCTGACTGCAGGTAGTGCGTGAGCCTCCAGAAATCCTCCAGCCTGCTAGGGCAGCCAACGAGCATACATGAAAGAACGCACCAGTTTGGGGCTCAGGAAAGGCTGAATCCAAACCCCATCTATGTGGCTAGAACAAATTTCCAGGCCTCTCTGAATCATGCATGCACCGCCATGAGTGGAGAATGATTCCCACCTCATAAGACGAGGCCCCTTGATCGGAGACTTGTGAAACCTGGGGTCACCGTGGAGGGCCCCCAAAGGAGTCCAGTGTGTTCCGCAGAGCAGTGAAGGTGGCCAGAGATCAGTAGGAGATGGAGATGGGTCTGGCTGAGAATCATATTCAGCTATCCCTAGCAAATGTTCCCCAAGTCCTAGGCCCTGGTGGGAGGTATTTCATATATTCCATCCTCTCCTACACAACATAATCTGATGAGGTAGGTTGGATTAACTTCCTACCCTCAACTTGGAAGGCAAAAAAAAAGAGGAAGCAGAATGTTAGTTTGCTGAGGTCACATAAGAAGAGTAAGTAGAAGAATATAGACTCAGAGTAGGAAGTATCATTGAAATAGCCATGCAAGAAAGAGAGAATGGAGCCCTGCCTGGAGTATCTACAATATGAAGGAAGAGACAAGATTATCTGGATAGGAACAATTTAACAAGGGAATGGAAGGCATGTGAAAAGTGAGTATCCCAGAGAAACATGATTAAAAGAATTGATGTGGTATAATATGATATATTATGTATAATATATAAGTAATATATAATTATATATTTAATACCTATTATATCTCACATAATAATATGTATCTCCCTATATATATATTACATGTATTTGTTGTTATTGTTGAGGTAAAATTTGCCTACAGTGGGATATACACACATGGGACAATCCAATGGATTTTTCCCTCTATACACAACCATATGATTACCACAGAGTCAAGATATACAATATCTCTCCAGAAAATACCTTTGCTTGCATCTGTAATCCTAGTTATTCAGGAGACTGAGATCCAATTATCATGATTTGAAACCAGCCCAGGCAGGAAAAATCCATGAGACTCTTATCCAATTCACAATACATACATGCAACACACACACACACACACACACACACACACACACACACACACACACACACACACACACACACACACACACACACACACACACACACACACACACACACACACACACACACACACACACACACACACACACACACACACACACACACACACACACACACACACACACACACACACACACACACACACACACACACACACACACACACACACACACACACACACACACACACACACCACAAACCACACCAAAAGTGGAACTGTGACTCAAGTGGTAGAGTACCAGTCTTGAGTGAGAAAGCTAAGGCACAGTACCCAAGTTCTGAATTCAAGCCCCAGTATAGATACACACGCAGACACAGATGATTAAAGTAACATCTTTCTAATGTATCACAGGGTGTAGAAAATTGATGCATGATGTAGAAAATCTAGACAACAAAAAGAAGTCCTTTGCTGTCATGAGTGTACATTTTTCACCTGAGACCATGTTGTACATTCAATTTTACATTCTGTTTTTTAAATGCAGTATTAGGACATAGGCATTTTCCCCAGATGAGTTCATTAGAAAAACTCACTTGCTGTGGCTTCCAATATTCCAATAAGGAAGTACTTGTTAATTCTCTTAAGTGTGAGTTGTTCTTTTAGTTTGTTTGCAGGGTTTCAGAGTTGGGAGCATTCCCTCCACCCCGCTCCATAAAATCCTGTCTGAATTTTCAGATTCTAGTCAATGAAGTAGAAGGTCTTGTGCAAACTAAGACATAGTCTTCAAACTTATTTTTCCCCTGCCTGTCCTGGGACTTGAAGTCTGAGCTTGGGTGCTGTCCTTGACCTCCTTTTTGCTCAAGGCTAGCACTCTACCCCTTGAGCCACAGCACCACTTCCAGCTTTTTCTGTGATTAATTGGAGGTAAGAGTCTCATGGACTTTCCTGCCCTGGCTAGCTTCGAACTGGAGTCCTCATATCTCAACCTCCTGAATAGGATTACAGGCAAAAGCCACCTGCAGCAGTGCCTGGTTCTTCAAACTCTTTGTTGCGATTGTGAATTCCTCATAGCTATTTTCTGTTTCCCAGAAAGTATCCGTTTCTGTTTCCATCACTGGGGCTCGGCAAAGATACCCCTTGTACAGCACACTCAGCATTGATCATTACTGTTAGGAAGATTATCCAGAGAAGTGGCAAAGAGCTCTTGAGTTAAAAGCTCTCTTTAGTAATCTACTCTGAAGAACAATGTCACCTTAATCCCCAAAACGCGCCCCCCCCCTCGCCTTTAAGGCTTAGAGATTCTGAATAGGTCACCTTTAGAATCAGTTTGGTTCAACATCTGGAGCCATCCTTGAACAGTAAGCAGGAAGGACAAGGAGAGGTACCGGTGACCTGCCTTGGAGCAGGGTCACAGATGGCTTCCGTTACATAACCCCCTTCGGAGAACATTCTGTTCACCTCTCCTCTCATCACGGGCATGGCAAAGGAAGAAGCTGACAGGTCAGCCTGTGACTGGAGCAGCGTTGTGGGGTGCGTCCGTGATGCCTGGAGGAGCAGGGAGCGGGGAGAACTAATCATTACAGCAGAGGGCACAGCTGAGAAAAACAAAACGATCAGGGCCAATCTAACACTTAGGTCAGACTTGCTAATGGCCTTTGAAGACATGTTCTACTATTTAAAATTACCCTCCCATTTCCCCGGGGAAAAGTGGCCTTTTACACTAGGATAAATGGTGGGGCTACGCATGCATGTTCTCCAGGGAACGCTTTCCAAATTTGCTTCCAGGAAAACCAGATGTACAGAAGGTACTTCTGGTAAACTTTTTCTGAAACTCAGAGGAGTGAAGCCCAGTTTTGGTAATGTCTGGCATGGAAGAAGTTCACGTGGACGGATGTGGTTTGCTCTGAACCCGAGCTCGAAGGACTCCTTGGAGCATGGTTTTCCTTTGTAGATTCTTCTCTCAGTGTCTTTGGGTCCCACGGTGGTTACCATGGCCTGACTGCTTCCGCATCTCTTGTCGCAATCCATCAAAAGGTTGCTGTTGTGAATATATTTTTGATGTGGCACTCTTTTAATATCTAAGGGTGGTAAAAAAAAAAACAACTAAGAAATTATTGTGTATGTGTGTGTGTGTGTGAACGCAGTCAATATACGCTGGTGATTGGATGCACCCCAAGTCTCAGTAACCCTGACACTCTGGCTGGGCTCCTTTGCTTTTGTTCTGTGATTTGCAATTTGTAATGCATGTTCAGTTCATAAAGAAAAGGACTGCAGTATCCTTGGAGATTAGATTGAAGCTAAAAAAGAAAGAGGCAAATGACTGAAGGCTGGGCATCTCAGGAAGTGTGGATTCATCCATAGGTCGTAGGGCAGTGGGGTAGATGGTTGGTCTTCTTATGTCCACCCAGACTGCCTCTCTTACCTCTGGGCCACGTGTCGCACCATTCAGCCACACCATGAGGCCAAAACCGGAGTTTCTGCGTGCATCTCAGTTGTTCGGATACTGAGTATGTAAGATGTTAGTCACTAGTGCACACAAAAGCCAAGCCACCGCTTTCTGGAATTCTGTGGATCTGGAAGCGTCTTCTGTCTAGATCTCTTCCACACCACCATCCATCATGATCCACAGCATTTCTCCAGTGAAGAGAGGGTCAGAGACAGTGCTCAGGCCCTGAGTTCAAGCCCCAGGACCAGTACACACACCCAAACACACACACACACACACACACACACACACACACACAAATCTGCAAAGAGGTCAGTGGTGACTGAACACACTCAAGTCAAAGGCTCACAGATACCACGTTGCCTTCATTATTTAGGAATGGGGACAACACAGAAAGCAAAACACAAGTGGACTCAGTGCTTCCTGAGTCTCCAGAGTAATGGACACATACACACATTCACACACATGCTCATGCATGTGTACACACACATGCACACACACACACACACACACATTTCCTTACTTAGCCCTTACAATCCTCAGCTCAAAATCTCATTCTCCTGAAACTTATTTGTATCACTTTACTGACAGAAAAAGCAAATTACCTTCCTGTCCTGTTGATCTGGTTTGATTTGCTTCCTTCAACTCACCATAGTAAATCAAATTTTTGCTTTTGTAAACTACAAACACTTGGCTTAAAAAAATAAACACTTTTATAAACTACAATTTGTTCCACTATACTTTCTTCCCTCGGAGTCAACACTGTGGTAAACACTTAATACATGGTTTTAGCCATAAACCTGCCTCCTAATATGTATACATATACATGTGCAGGTGTGTGTGTGTGTGTGTGTGTGTGTGTGTTAGTTATAGTAAGTATTTAGCACTGTATGGTCAGTGCTAAGCACCTTTTTTTTTCTCCTCCTTTCTCATTGGAGAGAGAATATCACTGTTCTGCCATGTTATGAGCAAGGAAACAGGGGTCCAGAAAAGTACAACAATTGTCCCAAAGTTGCACCTCTAGTAAGAGCAAAGTTACTGGGGCTGGCTTTGACTCTTGTCAGATAACAGAGATGAGTTGAGAAGAATCTGAGCTCACTAATGAACTGGTGCCTGCCCCAGGGAGACCGTCACATGGAATCCATGAATTTAATCTACCCTGGTCATACAAATGAGGAAGAATAGGAGTTAAGACCATGTAAAAGGGAAAAAGAGATGAGTGGCATGATTCTGAATGCCCTGAGAATAGCATCCCCTCTTTGCTATCACCAATACTTTCCCTGGGACGTGCTCACCTGTTCTTTAATTCCCTCTACAAGTATTTTATTGGCAGCCATGTTCCAGGGGCTATGCTAGGAACTGACATTCAGTCATGAACAGAAAAGAATACAGCTTTTTCTTTTCTTTTTTTACACTTACAAAGCTTAGCAACTAAATTCACTTCAATTTGGTAATTTGGTTCTCTTTCAGCAGACGTCTTCTGAGACACCCCCCCCCCCACTCTTGGGGCCGGGATTGTGCTAGGCACCAGATGCAAAGACGAATGGGAAGAATCTGAGCATCTTGATGAACTTGTAAGTGGTGGAGGAGACAAGCTCAGAGCAATCATTAAAATGGAAAAACAGGTGCCCGGGAAGTCTTTACTCAGCTGCCTAAAACTTCCTGAGGGTGACAGGCAGCACCGGCTTCTTGGGAGATCCAAAAATGTTGGGTCTGCCAACAGGGAAATGAGGAACAGCTTTCTGTGTGTCATACACGAACAGATTGGTGGTGCGGGATCCTAGGGAGAGCCAGTCACTGATAGGAGATGGAGGTGAAGAACATGAAGAATATGGACAACAAGCCAGGGGCAGTGGCTCATGCCTGTAATCCCAGCTACTGAGGAGGTTGAGATCAAGGCGAAGCAGGCCCTGGGCAAACAAATTCATGAGACTCCATCTCAACAAATAAAAACTGAGTGTGGGGGTATGCTTCAGCTGGAGGATTATGGTCCAGACTGGTCCTAGCCACAGGAGTCCCTATCTCAAAACTGAGCAGAGAGCCGGGTGTCACTGGCTCACACCTGTAATCTTAGCTACTCAGGAGGCTGAGACCTGAGGATCTCAGTTCAAAGCCAGCCCGGGCAGGGAAGCCCATAAGACTCCAATTAACCTCCAGAAAACCAGAAGTGGCACTGTAGTTCAAAGTGGTAGAATGCTAGGCTTGAGCAAAAAAGAACTGAGGGATGGCAGCCAGACCCTGACCACCATCACCCACCACCACCACCAACAACAACAAAGCCGTAACTGATGCCCAGATTATCCCAGAGCTGACAGAAAGTAACATCAAGGGAGATGAAAATGAATAAAAGGCAGGCCTGAGAAAAAGAATGAAAGGGTGTTAGTGGTTGGTTTATGATGCGTGGCATTTGGTTAATGTTAAGATTTCCCCAAAGTATCATGTAAGCCCCAGAACAGGTCCATAGATGAAAGTTTTATTTTCTTTTTGAAAACAATGAGTCCCTATGAGCTAAATAAAAATATTGGGATTAGGGGGAGAGTGAGAGTGGTAATACGGAGTTGAGTACAAGGCCATGCAGTTGCTCAAACGGTTATGTCCCACCACAGTGATGAAAATTGCCCAATCATTTATGGATATCTGCTGTTTGAAAGATTAGAAGGAGTTTAATGCTTTCTTATTCCTTAGATCCTACCTTGGCTCCAGGGAGTAGAAATCACATGATCCCTGTTGTACAGATAGAAGGAGAATGAATCGGCCAGTCTCCACACACACATACCTTTCAGACAGTAAGGAGGCCAAGGAGAATTCAAATGCAAACAGCCAGGCACCAGGGACTCACACCTGTAAATCCTCAGGGGACTGAGCTCTGAGGATCCTGGTTTGAAAAGCCAGCCCAAGCCAGAAAGTCTGTGAGAGGCTCTTATCTCCAATTAAGCAGCAAAAAGGCCAGAAGTAGAGCTGGGGCTCAAGTGGTAGAGGACCAAGCCTTGAGCGAAAAACCCAAGCAAGTATGCCTTGGCCCGAAGTTCAAGCCCTAGTATGGGCAAAATAAATAACTCAAACTTGGGGACATTGGCTGTAGAAATAACATTCTCCTCCCACTGAAGCCATCCTTAGGCCGTTGGCCCAAATTCCAGGAGTTGTAGAATGTCAGCAGCCATCAGCCACTCACCCTTCTATGCCAAATAAGGAGGCTAATGAAGAGCAGAGGGAGATGTATTACATAGCAGGAGTGTGCATGGGAAGACAGTATTTTACTCCCTCTTCTGAAGGGGTATAGGCATTTGCCTCGGGGAAAACAGGGAGAGATCAGGGCAAGGGATGAGAAGGTCTGCATAGTTAAAAGTCCTAAGCTGGGTGTTGGTGGCTCACACCTATAATCCTAGCTACTCCGAAGGCTGTGAGGCTGAGATCTGAGGATCCTGGTTTGAAGCCAGCCCAGGCAAGGAAGTCCCAGAGACTCTCATCTCCAATTAACTATCAGGAAGCTAGAAATGGCACTGTGGCTCAACATGGTAGAGCACTAGCCTTGAGCACAAAAGCTCAGGGACAGTGCCCAGGCCCTGAATTCAAGCCCCAGGACAAACAAGTAACAATAACAAAAACCCACAAAAGACAATAGTCACACGTGTCAGAAGTGGTCAGGGCTACGTGGGCAGAGGTGGCACCATTGGTGTCTGACTGTCCTGTATCTCAGGACTGCTCAAGTTGGCACTTAATACACTGAGCCATTGAATATGGCAGACAGGTGGTTTATTCCTGTCTGGCTTCCAAGATGGCGGCCAAGGGACTGCAAGCGAGAATGGCTCAGGGCAAAAGACATAGATGCAACATGGAATGGGGGAGGCTGGACCACCACCTAAGGCTTTGACTTCCTCCCCTTTAATTCATGTGCCTAAGTCAGGAGTATGTTTTCTAGTAAAAAAAAAAAAACTGTTTACCTAACCACCTGTTTCTGGCTAAAGTCTCCCAGATAGATTAGGGTTAGAATTCCTCTATTTGTCCAGGGCCAACACCTCTAATCATCAAGATTATAAAATTAAAATTTCTTCAATATAGATAAAAGACCCATAAGAGTTGGAACAATTAGAAAAATTATTTATGCCTTTTAAAAAAATAGGTATTTTTATTGTTGTTATAAAGGTGATGTGCAGAAAGGTGACAGTTACATAAGTAAGATAATGAGTATGTTTCTTTTGGGGCATTGTTACCCTTTCTCTTGCTCTCTCCCCTTCCCATTCCCACACATAAGTTGTATAGTTCATTTTCAACATAGTGTCCCATGAGTCTTTGTGCCTTTTATTATATATAATGTTATTAATATATACTTATGTAATATATACTAATATAATATATAACATATACTAATATAATATATTATATAATAATATATATAATATTATATATTCCCCCCCCCAAGGAATTTCCTTAGAAGAAATAGTTTGTGGTCTCAAAAGAAAAGAAGTGTCTGGAAGGTGGCTTTGGCTGCCTCTGGCTGCTCTTCCTCTCGGTGAGTGATGGCAAACCTCTCCCTCCCTCCAGATGACCAAGGCAGCCTGGAGGAGGTGGGGGGCAGAAGGCAGAGTCAGCTGCCAACCTGGTGTTGATTTGGTTTGCAGAGTGTTGCATTTGGGGCAGTTTCTTTTCTTTGCAACTTTCCCCCCCTAGAAAACGCAAGCATAGTACCAAGAAATCCAATGGAACCTTCTCCTTTCTTTCCCCCAGTGGCGCATCTGTAGTGCAGTATGGTGACAGGTTGTTTTTCTGAGTTAGTTCCCCAAATGAACACGATCCAAGTAAACATCACTAACAAAAGCATAAGGCCTTCGTGAGGAACGTGGAGGAGCGGGTGATGTGATTGCAGGACAGCTGATTAATGGCTGCCCGTGGTCAGCAGGCCAGAGCGGTCCACATCAGTTCTGGTCCTGCCATGGTGGTGGTGGGTGGGCCTTGGCCCAAACTCTGGGAGGCCAAGTTTGCGTCTGCGGATGCGTTCATGGTACTCTCCAGAAGGGGAAGTTCTGAATGACCTTGGGGTACCTCTGAGTGACCTTGGGGATACATGGCATCACCTCTACACACAGCTCGAGGCCCAACCACAAATGGGATTCTGAACAAAGTGCAGATCCCTCTTGTGTGGGATTCAGTGACTCCAAACCTCTGGCAACTTCCAGTCTTTCCAAAGTGCTGGGAAACTGTTGCGTCTCTCTGACCCTGGGAAATTGCAACAGTTTCCTATTATTTTATTACTGTGCATTTTCTCCTCTATGGTTCACCTCGAACCTTCCCCAGACCTAGAAAGAGAGTTTCCAGCTCCTTCCCACACCTTGTTCTTCAACTTCCTTGATCTTTTCTTAGTTCCATGAAGGAAAGAACATTTATTCCTTCCCTGCCCTCTGCTGTTCCTCTCCACTCCCTTCTCATTTTGATCTGATTGCGGCGAACTAGATTCCTAGTTCTCCATTCCCTGATGACCCAAGATCTGCAGCACGCCCATCACCTCTGCTTAAATGGAACAGATAGACACTGGAAAGGAAATTAAGGCTGAAGAGAGACTACTAACAAATGAACTAGGAAGCCAACAACCCATCCATTTTAAAACCTGGATGTCTTCTCTTCTCTCTGAGTTAGAGCCAGACCATGGTACAAGTTTCCTTCTCCCCTTTTCTTCCTGCAAGAGAGAATCTTAAAGTCTACTATCAGCACAGATCTGAGCAGTTGATTGAAGCCAAATAGACATCAAAGGAGAAAGCCAGGGTACTTTGGGATTAAGGGTTCAGGGATCAAGAGAGGGAATAAGAACAACATGTTGAGGGAAAGCTTTCCTTGTAAGGAAAGGGAGCCCCAAATATTTAAAGTGACCCCCATACTACTAAGAGGTTGTGGGTTGCCAGGCACTGGTGGCTCATGCCTGTTACCCTAGCTCCTCAGGAGGCTGAGATCTGAGGATTGTGGTTCAAAGCCAGCCTGGGCAGGAAGGTCCATGAGAATCTTTCTCCAATGAACTGCCAGAAGTGGAGCTGTGGCTCAAAGTGGTAGAATGCTAGCTAGCCTTGAGCAAAAAAGCTCAGGGACAGCGTCCAGGCCCTGAGTTTAAGCCCCACCACCAACCCAGAAAAAAAAAAGAGAGAGAGATTGTGTGCAAGTTCATAGATTATGGGAGTATTCCACAGAGCCTGAGAACTGGCTTCTATTTGTACATGAAGGCCCTCAGAACATACTTCCTCCCCCCACATTAACTCAGCCTCCAGCAGCATTTCATCTCCTCTTAGCCCCAGCTGGTAAATCCCTGAGATCACTGCTCTTCTAATAGAGAGTCTAGAAGGTCAGGGAGGCAGCCCCGGCTCCCAGCTGGGCCTTTCACAGCTGACCTTTTGTTTCCACAGTGTCTCTGTGCCAAAAGCAAATCCTTATTTCCCAAGGATGTCCTTGGAATTGGGTTTAACACAATGCTGGCAAGATGGAAACCCAGACTCAACTTTTGAGGAGTTTCCAGAAGCTGCCCAAAGCCACGGTTCATCCCAGTGTCTGCTAGTTTTCTTTACATTAAAAATGTACTGTTATTCCCCCCACATTCCAAGTACTTCGCACCAGAAAGACAAGCTTTCCTGGAGAGAACCCTTTCCTGTAACCCTCTCACGCTTCTTCCTGACTCCCAATCAGGGTCAGAATAAATAGGACCAATTGATTGACGGCTCAGTAGTTCTTCCCCACCCCTTCTCTCCCTTTCCCTTCCTCTTCTCTTCCTTTTCCTTCCCTTCCTCCCCTCCCCTTCTTTCTTTTCCCCTTTCCCTTCCTTTTTTCCTCTCCCCTCCCCTTCCTTTCCTTCCCTTGCCCTCTTCTTTCCTCTCTTCCCTTTCCTTCTTCCCCTTCCCTTATCTTTCTTTCACTCTCTTCCCCTCTGCCTTTCCTCCTCCTCTTCCCTTCTTTTCCTTTTCTATCCTCTTCTTCCCATCTGCTCTCCACTCAGGCGACTAAGACAGTGGCAGGGGTTGAGTCTGTGAGTTCACAATCAACTTGGACAGCATAGAGGGGGGAAAAACCCATCTCAAAAAAAGTATAAAGATTACTCTCTTAGAAAATTTCAAATACATACTGTACTACAATGCTATAGTTGCATGGTAAGCACTAGCTCCCTAACTTACTCATGTTCAACTCAGAGTCTGCCCATTTCTGCCATTCCTGAGCCCGGACTACATTTCTAAACCCAGCTACCACTTGTCACAGTCTGAGACCAGGCTGAGCCAAAAGCAGTTCTATCTGACACACAAAGCAAAAGGGGCTGGGGGTGTAACTCAAGGGGTAGAGCTCCTGCCTGGCCAGTGGAAGGCCCTGAGTCTAAATACTTCCCTCCCTTCCTCCCTTCCTCCTTCCCTCCCTCCCTCCCCCCTCTCCCTCTCTCTCCCTCCCTCCCTTTCTCTCTCTCTCCCTCCCTCCCTCCCTCCCTCTCTTCTATCTCTCCACTTTCTCTTCCTCCCTCTCTTTCCCTCTCCCTCCCTCTCCCTCCCTCTCTTTCCCTTTCTCTTCCCCTCTCTCCCTCCCTTCCCCTTTCTCCCTAACACCCCCCTCTGTCTCTCACTCACTCTCTCTCTCTCTCTCTCTTTCTCTCTCTCTCTCTCACACACACACATACACACACACACACAGAGCATTTCCCTCTGTACTATCTGTCTATCTGTGTCTGGTTTCTATCACTTAGTACAAGGGCCCTCTGATGTGTCCACACAGAGCAGGATTTTAAGTGTTTGCTTTCTGAAGTCAGATGTCCCAGGAATGACCCACATTTCCGTTGCTTTCTTTTAAAGAAATCATCTTTGGTTTTCTCATTAGCGAGTTAGGGGTGATGGAGGTGGTGGAGGGCACCTCATTTTGTGGAGCAACGAAGACAGTAATTAAGTTGGCGTTTAGTCTTTTCTTTCCTAGGCTAACTAATCCCAATTATTTTTAACCTTTTCACATGGACCTCCCCCTTCCCCCCGACTTTTAATGAATTTTCAGTGCTTCTGTTCAGTCCTCTAAGGTTGTACACATTTCACAATTTGCAAAAGTTTCTCAATAGCAATAATGAAATGATTACTATTTTCTCCTAGCTGTAACAGCATACTTCTCTACATATTTTTTTTTGAGAAACATCTAATAACAATGATACACCTAATTTCCAGCTACGTTTCTACAGTACATTTCCACCCAAAGCATCAGCTATTTCCTCTCCTTTTGCAGCTTTAGGGCTTTATCTACAAAACACACTGAATATTTAAGATTTGTTCAAATAGCTTTTGTGGTTCTTCCCTAGATGAGAGCATGCTGGTTATTGTAAGAGATTAGAAAATAGATTCTCTCCTGTCCTTGTGATAGAAACACTGTAATAGTGAGCCGGATGTAACTGGTTTCTCTCTTTTCAGAAGCTACTTTGTGCCTAACACATACTTAATCTCTTTGAATCCTCCCAGGGTCTGCAAAAATTACCATTTCCACTTCCTCCCTGAGTGAAGAGACAGAGGGCCTTAAAGAACAACTTCACACTTAATTAAATGGTAGAAAAGGTGCTATCAACCCAGACATGTCTTCTTTTAAAAACCAGTGCAGTCAGTGGCCATGGATACTGGTTCCAAGGTACCCACAGACAGGAAATTCTGAGCCCCCTCTGTCCCTTCTATAAAATGGGGTTGTGTTTCCATATAACCATCACATAACTTTCTATAGACTTGAAATCATTGCTAGATGGTTTAGATGTAAATCATTTTTCTATTATATTGCCTAGAAGAATCATGACATGTAAAAAAAGTCTATATCATTTTTTCCCCCAAAATACTTTTTTTTGGTCAGTTGTGGGGCCTGAACTCTGGGCCTGGGTACTGTCCCTCAGCTCTTCAGCTCAAAGCTAACACTCTACCACTTGAGCCACAGCACCACTTCTGGCTTTTTCTGCTTATGAGGTGCTGAGGAATCAAACCCAGGGCCTCATGCATGCAAGGCAAGCACTCTACCACTGAGCCACCTTCCCAGCCCCTCCCCCAAAATATTTTTGATCCCTGGGCCTCACATGGAGTTTCCATTCTTCTAATCTCAGTTATTCACCAAGGCAGAAATGGGAACATTGTAGTCCAGTGCTAGCCCAGTAAGATACTAGTTCAAACAACAACCACCTAGCTAGGTATGGTGGTACATATTTATCATCGCTGCTGCATAGGAGGTGGAGGTAGAAAGATTGTAGTCAGAGGCCAAAACAAAAGAGGAAAAGACCCCCTCCCCTTGAAAAATAAAGGCATAAAGGTCTAAAAGCGTGGTTCAGATGGCAGAGCGCTTGCCTGGTAAGCATGAGACCCTGAGCTTTAAATCCATACCACTACCATAAAAGAAAAGAAAACAGTTTTTTAAAAAATCTGGGGCTGGTTGAAGCTGAATATGGGGAGCCTATAGACACTCGGGGGTGCGGGGTAAACAAATTAGCAATGCTGAAGGCTTTGTTCACAGACATAACCCTGCATCCCTTTCCCCTCTGAGCCAAGAATCACTTGACAAAGACCAGGCTGATATTTGACCCAACTTCACACATGCTGTGTCTCCCTGTAGCCAGTGGAGATGTGCAGGGAAGCCCATCAAAACCCATCCAGATCTGAGCAGGTCAGTTGCTAGGACCCTGTTCAATAGGGCTCTTGGGGTAACAAGTATGGAAGGGGATGGGGAGCCCCTGGGCCAGTAGTGCAGCCTTTCACCAACAACATACTCTGCTTTCCATTCCTTGCTCATTGAGTCCCTGGAGCTCTTGATAATGCCCCCCTTCCCCCTGCCTCCATGCTAGATGACTGAGTGTCTTGATAATAACCCCCCTCCCCTTCCTCCCCGTTAGATGGCTGAGTGTCCAGTTATGTTTAAAGTGCTTCCAATTGAGTCTGGACCAGATAGATGCTGAGTGATCCGTGTACACATCCTGCTGGAGCAGGACAAGGAGGCCGGCTAAAGTCCACCTCTGGGCTGCCCAGCGGTTCATCCAGTAACCATAGCAAACAACATCTCCAGATGTTACCATGGCATTCGCTTTTCCTTGAGCGGAAAACAAAGGTATCAGAAAAAAAATTCTTTTTCCCCTCCACCAGAGATTATCCAGGTTTCAATCAGAGCTGAGGCAAGGCCTTTAAGCAAGCCTAGGAAGGATTAGCCCAGATGTCCCAAAGCAATTAACTACACAAATGGGCCAGACAAAAGGCCTCTCCGTCACAAGTTCAAGGTCATTGTCAGCAAGACTAGAAACTGACACGGCAATGGGAAAGCAGACAGAATTCTAAAGTGTCCTTGCTGATCTCAGTAGCTTCTTTCTTTCTGTTTTTTTCCCCCTCCCTTTAATATCAAATTCATATTGAAGTATAACAATACAACAAAGCCACTGACTGAAATGAATTTTTACAAATATGCACACAGGTGTGCTGGGAGATGCAGGCTGGGCAGAGATTTATCACTTAAGTTTTGCTTTCCATTCGCTTTCCAACCCACTGCCCCTGATGAAGAGTGACAATATCTAAATGTTTAAAAATAAACCATCTGGGCTTTGAAGAGTCGGGGAGGAGGGGGCATGTGGGATTTTGTCTTCATATTTGACCATGTTCCCCCAGAGTCAGGGTAGCTGGTGTATTAAACCACTCACTGACATCTACCGTTTTCAACTATGTGGCAATGAACACGAAATGTTTAGGGACTTAGAGCTGGTGGCTCACCCCTGTAATCCTAGCCATTCAGGAGGCTGAGATTGGAGGATTGTGGTTCAAAGCTAGCCTGGGCAGAAAGCCCATGAGATGCTTAACCTCCAATTAACTACCCCAAACAAGAAAGTGGAGGTATAGATCGAGTGGTAGAGGGCCCAGCCTTGACAGAAAAAGCTAAGGAACACCACTCAAGCTCTGAGTTCAAGCCTCAGTACTGGTACGCATGTGCACGTGTGCACACACACAGCATCTCATGATGGACTAGATATCACTGGCTACCAATTAGAGCTGTCAGACATAGCTTTCCACCCTTCCTTGTGACATCCTTTGCTGGCATTTGCCTGGTGCTTTGTTGAGGAACATGGCTGTGTGAGTCTGTTTTATCTTCCTGAGCACATTTCAGATTCCTTGAGGGGAAGAGTTCTTGTTGAACTCCTTTGAAGTGTTTTCAGTTCTCCTGGTCTCATGATATATTCTTATCTCAATTATTGATTCAAAGAATGGGTCTATATCTCTCTTCGCAGGCAGTAAATATTGTTAGAATAATAGAAGCTTCACTACAGAAAACAAAAACAAAAGCTTGGTATGTGTCTGCAAGCGGGTGTTTTCATTAATTACCATAATGAATCCGGTAAATAGAAAAAAGAAATTATGTTTGAAAAAAAGAACAAATACCTACAGGGCTGAAATCTTGTCTCACAACACATGTGCAGTTTTAATGCTTTTTTTTTTTCATTTTAAAGAGGGATTATTAATGAAGCCCCAAAGGCATTCTGTGCTTACAGTATATTTTGAAAAATACCAAACTCTTCCCAAATGGAGGAGAGTCGGACTTCTTTGAAATCACATGAGTGGCTTAAAGGGCTGGTTCCGTGCTACTTAGAGGTACGTAGGTGATACTCTGCTTAGAACCCAGAGTGGTGATTCCTCTTCCCCTTTTTTTCTTTGAGACAGCATCTCCCTTGGTAGCTTAGGCTTGCCCAGAACTCCAGATCCTCTTACTCTAGTAAGAGGATCTGTGTACTGGGACTACAAGCATATACACCACACCCAACCTGGCAACCAGTTCATTAACTCAAAAACCACAAATGGTGCTGTGGCTCAAAGTGGTAGAGCCACAGCACCATTTGTGGGTTTTGAGTGGTTAATTGGAGATAAGAGTCACACCAGGATTTTCCTGCCCAGGTTGGCTTCAAACCATGATCCTCAGATCTCAACCTCTTGAGTAGTTAGGATTATAGATGTGAGCCACCAGTGCCTAGTGTCCTTATAATCTTGTTTTTCTTCCTTACTTTCACATATCCAGAAACACAAACCTTGTTCTGTTTGCTTTCCCTCTCATGCACGCACTAGGTCCATCATCTTTGTTTGTTGGCTTCAAATGCCTTTCTTAAAACCATCAGCAAACAAACAAAAAAGCCCTGATCTAAGAGACCGAGTATGTTAGATTGTTGGATCCTGTCCATCTGAGGGGGAGGGAAAAGAAATGTCTTTTTCGTGTCCCTCGAGCCTTGTGCAGAATGCAGATTCTAGAATGTCGCCCTCCATGCCAAACATTTCACAGCAGCTCAGCCCCCAATTTCCTTCTTCCTCGCTCAACCCCCCCTCGCCATAAGCCATTCTTGGAAAATAATTCTCACTTTCCATTCCAGATGTGCAACATCTGTATATTTGCAAACTTGCAAAGAGTCACCTGTCCATTTGGCCCAGGGGAACAGCTGCTGTGCTTAGTTTAACAACAATATGGGTGTCCTACATTGTCAGGGCAGAGACGAGGAAGGGGGAGGTCAATGCTTTTTTGTCATTATTTGTGCCACTTTGTGTCCTTTCAGAGACTATGAAATAGATTCCTAGCATGAGACTTCACAGAAGTGGGTGCATTGTGAAGACAAGTTGTTATTTTGACTTGGTTGTTTGACAAGGCTTGATGTTCAAAGATGCTGCCTGTGCGCTCAGTGTGGAAAGACGGGTAGCTGAGTTGGTTGGGAAGCCGTGGTTTAAGATGATGGGCTCTCAGATGGGCCGATCAGTGGGCAAAACCCAGTCTGCCCATCAAGTGAGCCAGTGAGCATTGCATTGAAAAGCAAAAACAAACCCAAACCCTGGGAACTGAACGTCAGGGTTTTGCTGCTGTTTCTCTCTCCCTTGCTTGCTTCAAGCTGTTGCTTTGAAGCTGGTTGTTTGTCCTGATGAGGCATGGGTAAAAATGAGTTGCTTACTGGAAAATAGCACAAAAGAAATTACATATTTGAGTTGGTGAACATTTATAGATGAGCAAATTCAACTCCTTTCCCCACAATCTCAAATCTCTCTCTCTCTCTAAGTTTTTAAATGAGACTTGTTTGCACTATCATTTGTTTTTATGTTTTGTGTGTGTGTTTTTTTCTATCAAGACTGGCACTCTACCATTTGAGCGACGGCTTCATTTTTGGCTTTTTGGTGGCTCATTGGAGATAAGAATCTGATGGACTTTCCTACCCAGGCTGGCTTCAAATTACAATCCTCAAATCTCAGCCTCCTGAACAGCTAAGCTTACAGGCATGAGCCACCAATGCCAGATCTTTTTTTAAAAAATTGAATTATTACTATTTTCTCCATTTGATATCTGAGTATTTGCTCTAATCCTGGCATTAGCAAACAAAATAAAATATCTACCACCTCCTTTCCAGGGGTTCCTGTGTTAACCTAACTACTTTTCATTATGACTTTTACCCTTTAAACAATTTTTTTGAGATAGTAGATTTGTTTGTTTTTAACTCCATTTCACAGATGAGAAAATGCAGACTCAGCAAAGGCTTACCCGCCCAAGTAACAGTAATGAATGGCTCTTTGGGAATTGTCCCTAGCAGAGCTCCACTCCCTCCCCTTTGCCCGGCATTCTAAAGTCTCAGGAAAAGGCATGCTTAAGTGATGACGATGCCAACTGCTAAATAATCATTCCCTAGATTTTCAGAACCCACAGTTGGTGACCTTTTGCTAAGATAAGGACCAGTGAACCTCTCTCCCTCTTCTTTAGTTCTGTGCATCCACAGACAGAAAGCCGGCCAGCAGATCCAGGGCACAACTTCACAGAAAAGTCATGTTTGTGATCAGCCTGGGGTGGGGGGAAATGAGGTCAGTGGTGCTGATCCAGCCAGAATTAACAACAACAACAAAAGAGAGACCCACATCCTGGGTGATGAAGTCCCCACTCAGTGTGTAGACATCCTGCTCATTGTTTCCCACTTTCCCTCCCTCTCTCTTACCCCATAAGGTCGCCCCAAGTTATAGAAGATGGGGTGCTGTGGTTGTAGCATCTTCTCAGGATGCTGGTCCTTGAATTATTTTGACTTCCTTCCCATTCATGCTCATCTTCCAAGTATTGACTTTTTTGGAATAGAGAACAGTGGAATCTGGGTCTAGTAAAAAATGCCTCTGTGACATCTGGATTTGCAAATGCTATATATATATATATATATATATATATATATATATATATGCACACACACACATATATATGTATATATATTATTGTTAAGGTATTGTACAGAGGGGTTGTTGCCATTTCCTAATTCAAGTAGAGAGTATATTTCTTTTTTGGACAATGTTACCTCTTCCTTCACTTTCACACAGGTGCTAGATTTTTTTTATTTGGTCTTGGGCTTGAACTCAAGGCCTAGGTGCTGTCCCTGAGCTAGCATTCTACTGCTTTGAGTTCCTGCCTGGGCTGGCTTTAAACCAGAATCCTCAGATCTCAGCCTCCTGAGAAGCTTAGGATAACAGGTGTGAGCCACTGGCACCCAGCCCAGATGCTGGATTTTTTTTTAACAGTTTATTATTACTTCCTTTCTTACTGCTCTTGTTAAAAAGTTCCCTGACAAAAAAACTTAGGATAGCTTTGGCCGGTTTTTCACGGAGGCAAAGCATTACACCCAAGTAGTAGGAAGCACTGGAACCCATTAAGAAGACAAGAAGGGAACCCTATTATAACTCTATTTGGCTCCCATGCTCCACATTCCAAGGAGGGAAGAAATATTTTGACTAGAAGAACTGTGATGTAATTGATGCACACCTGTGGAATCAAAAAGTGTGAAGCGTCAGATCACAGTTGGATCTGCATGTGATCCACAGGGCACATGGTGTGCCAAACAACCCCAGCCACCTCTGTCCAAGCCAGTCCCCCCAAATGGCGCCCTCCCCCTATGGCAGAGACCATGCCTCCACTCCTGGCTCCCAGTATGTAGATGTCATTAGGTTTCCCTTCACCTTCTCCCTTCCCTTCTGTGAAATCAACATGAATAGTTGCATCTCTTAGGAGGAATCATTCCATAGAAGGTAGATACCTTTGTCCTTGGGTAGAACATGGCTTCTGTCTGGAGACATCTGGATGCTGTAGACACCTGCCCAGCAGAGGCCAGGGGCACTGTGAGACACCCTGACAAGGCAGCTGTGCTGAGGCTGAGATCATCCCCATCTTCTCCTTCCCCCACCTTCCACCCCATCGAAGTACCTCTCCTCTATCCATCTTCTTTCCCTTCTTGATGACAGAGAGAAATGACACGTGGATCTCCTCAGTAGAGCACGCATGACATCGACACTCCTGAAAGGGCAAATTGCCAGACACCAAAGCCCACAGTGACATTTCAGATGCCAGGACTGGCTCAGGGGAGGTTCTCTACCCATACTTCCTCTGAGCTCGGGGCCACCTGGAGCTTGAAAACCAACACATCATAGAAAGGGGCACCAGCTGTGGCCTTAGATAGAATAAAACTCCATTACAGGGAAACGCTCCGTGTCCCCCATTCCCAAAGTGTTGGCTCCTGGCCCGGTCTCTCCTAGTGCTTTAGATAACTGACCATCATTCCGTTATTACAGGGCTGTATTCGTCTGTTGGGACTGCTGTGACAACTTCCCATAAACAACGGAAATGTTGATGATGGAGATGCCATCTAGGTGTGGCAGGATTGATTTTCCTGAGGTCTGTCTACTTGGCTTGTGGGTAGAGTCTCATCTTAATCTCTTTTTCTAAAGACACAAGTCATCTTGGATTAGGGCCTATGAGAATGATCTTAATGATAGCTCTAACAACACTATCTCTAAATACCATGGTCAGGGTACTGGGGTTTAGACTTCAGAATATGGATTTAGAATGAGAGAGGACACAGAAATTCTATAACTGTTTTTGGAATTAAACGAAGATCTATATTAGCTCAAAATTTCTACAATAGAAATCCTCCCTTTCCCCCCTCCTCCACCACGCCCTCTCTGTCTCTCTTGCCTTTCTTAATTTTTTGGAGATACTGGATCCGAACTCAGGGCCTTATCCATACCTGTTAGGCAAGCGTTCTACCACTGATGCTTCGCTTTGTAGTTTGCTCTTTAGATAAGGTCTCACACTTTGACCCAAGCTGGCCTTGAACCATATCTTTCTACTCTGCTCCCCAAAGTAGCTGGGATCACAGCCACGTGATCACAACCACACTCTGCCATCTCTCTCTTTGCTGACAATTCTAGGAAGAAATAATTGGCTTCATCCTGCTAGGTTAGGAGATGTGCTAACACCAAAAATTACTCATATCAAATAAAAACAGTTCCATATGGCAGACTCGTTCTCCACAAGACAAGCCCAACCTTGACCGCGCTGTTGGCACAAGTATTCTATCTGATTTCTTCTTGGCTGTTTGCCAGCACATTGGTGTTGTTTGCCTGCAGTGACAAAATTCAATCTAGAAGATTCTTGTACTTAAGATTTCAAGTAGTTCTTCCCATTTTGTCCTCGGGGTAAATGCTTAAACTTCTTCATATACACTCCTCCTGGAATTCATTCAATACAAAAATAAATATTTATTAAACACCTACAGCGTGCCAAGCACCCCATTAAAACTCCAGAAATGCTATAATTCCATCAAAGATGAGGCTTTTGACTCATTATTGAGTGGGTTTGTGCCTTCAGTGGTATGAATAATAGCCTTATGTTGGGAGAATAAAAATCATAGTTTGCTGCCAGCCTGGTAGTTGCCTCTGCTCCTTTCTTATCCCTGCTGACTTCCAAATTCCCTAGTTCAGCCGAGCCGTCTTATGAATCTGATGTATCCTGCTGTCCCCTGTCTCTCTGCTTTTACATGTTTTTGTTGTTGTTGTATAAGAACTGGATCTTGAACTCAGGGCAGGGTCACTGTCCCTGACCTGAGGGTTGTTGCTGTGTGTTTTGCTCAAAGCTGGTGCTCTACCACCTGAACCACACCTCCACTGCCAGCTTTTTGCCGGTTAATTAGCAATAAGAATTTCTTGCCTGGGCTAGCTTCTTGGAACCTCAATCTTCAGATATAGGTGTGAGCCACTGGTACCTGACATTTATGCTTTTATTCCTGGGTTGTCTTTTTGTGTCTTAAAAAAAAATGAATTCAAGCTATCTCTCTTTGTGTGGGAGGGTGGGGTTGGGTGTGAAATATCTACCTTTCCAATTTGAATTATTCATTCCTTACAATTCTTTTGAGTGCTTGTCGTTGTTGTTTATGCTGCAACTGCTTCTTAATCTATTTTGCATTATAGTAAAACCTGCTTACACGCCTATCATAAAGTCAAATCTTGGCTCAACATTTATCTCGCTGTATAAGTTCGGATAAGCTCCTCACGTCTCTTTCCCCTTTTGTACGGGGAAAGGATAATAACATTTGCCTTCTAGCAAATATTTCATTTCTTTCCCTTTTGTATGTGAATCTGGCGGGTAAGTTTGTATAAAAACAATATGTGACAAGGTTTCAAGTTCCAACCAGACAGGGAGAGCAGACAGAATATTCCAGAAAGTTACAGAATGTTCTATCCTGCTGCTCCCAGAGTAACAGCTAACTATAATAAGACTTGTAACATGAACAAAAAAAAAACAATCTTTCCAAGATTCCAGGAGGCAGGGTTGCTTGTTACTGCAGCAATGCCTGGACTGCCCAAGGTAATGCGGACATTATTGTGATAATTCATCATAATCATGTCGGGTGACATTATGTCATGCCTGGCAGATGGGAAGTGTTCATCAAGCAGGCAACGAGGCAGAGATGATGTCAGGCCAGACTGGCCGACGCACAGCCTTCCGATTTCAGTGTTATATTTTGATGTGGTCTGAGAGGTCCCACAAGCAAAAAAGTAAAAGGCTTTATTAAATTCCCAGTGTGGCACTTATGTCCTGCTGATAGGTTGTTCTGTCTGAAAGGAAGCCCTCCAGCCCGTCATGAACTTATTTACTAGAGACAATCGATAGCAGTACTTTATTAAGTGGCTTTGGGTCTTGTGAGAAGGTCAAAGCGTTTGGTGGCGTCCTTTATGAGTGAGGGTCTTTTCCTCCAATTGCCTTGTGGAGGGGTGGTGGACAGAGACAATGCATGTGGACGGAGAATCAGAGGAGAGGAGCTGAGTCTCTGGGGTGCAGAGGCCCTGGGGTGCCAGGTTTAGAAGGACTCTCCCCATCGAGTCCAGATCCTGTCACTCTCTGAACCCAAGGGAGCCCATTAACCTCTCGACAGGGTCATACGCCATGCATAAGATGGCACAGGGAACAGTAGAGCCTCTGTCAGAACAGTGGTGAACATTAAATTGAGGTGACATGTATAAAACGCTTGGCAAAGCACCTGGCGTGTAGTAAGCTCTCAATAAATGGTGGCTGTTATTGTGACAGCAAGTTTCATTTTCTGCCAAGAAAACCCACAGCTCAACAGAACCCATTAGCCGGTGACATGCTCGCTCTAACAGAAAGGGAGAAAAGGAAGCAGGGACTTTTGGTGTTGGCTCGCCAAAGGAGGACCATTGTGGAGTGTGCTCTGCGTCCTAACCGCTAGCTTTCTCCTAAAGCACGGCTGGTAGAATGCAAGGCGTGACTGACTCGACTTTACAAAGGGCAGGACTCCACTACAGGACCAATACAGCAACAAATAACAACTTTCATTTCACTAGCAAACCGGATGTCGAGTGTGCTTCTCCACCATAATGGACGACCCAGGATGATGACCAGGTTCAGGGTAGCGGGGGACTAAGCGGGTCCACGTGAATGTGATGGACAGGGCCCTTTGGAACACAGAATTTATTTGGATGTTACCTTATTTTTATCCTTTTCCTTTGCTGGCCTGGGATGGGAGTCCCCTTGAATTTGGAGACAGGAGCAAGAGATCCAGTTGTCAAAAGAGTCTAAGCCATCAGCTAGTACTGTCTTAGAGATCAGCCATCAGCTAGTATTGTCTTAGAGAACTGGGGTTACCCCATCTGCTTCAAGCAATATGGGGTTGGAAAGCCAAGAAAGGGACAACATTGGAATAGCAAACACCAAGGGAGTGGGTTTCTTTCAGTAACTTCATTAATTGCTGGAGTGTTTTTGGTTGATCACACCTAGCTCTTGAGAACTTAGGGGTGATTTAAGTAAGGGATGCATTCTACTCAGAGATCCTAAAGACAATTCTAAACATGTGTCTTTGGAAGATAAAGTAAATTAATTATAGGTGTTATTTCTTCCTCCCCCTCTTCCTTCTTCTTCCTTTTTCCTTCTTTCCTCCTCCATCTCTTCCTCTTCCTCCTCCTCCTTCTCCTCCTCCTCCTCTCCTTCTTTTACTTTACTCTCCCTTCAGACTTGCCTCACTTTTGCAAGAGTTTTTTCTTGTAAATTAGGTAAACAGCTAGGCTCCCAGTGGCTCAAGCCTGTAATCCTAGCTGCTCAAGAGGCTGAGATCTGAGGATCTCAGTTAGAAGCCAGCCTGGGCAGGAAAGGCAAGACTCTTACCTCCAATAAACCACTGAAAAGGCAGAAGTGGTGCTGTGGCTCAACTAGTAGAGTCTACCCTTGAGCACAGAGAGGCTTGGGGACAGCACCCAGCCCCTAAGTTCAAAAAAATAAAAGAGCAAAGCAGTTGGCAGGCAAACACAAGGCACTTATGAAGGGGTGGCTGCTGGAGAATGGTGGACTTCCTGAGAAGCAGCTACACAACATTCTCCATGCAACTGTCAGAGCGAAGCCTTGAAGCTTCTTAGGCAGGCATTCAGATACCGGCCCTCCTGGATGCTCTGACGATGCCCAGAGTGAGCCCGGCCTCCTGTCCCTGACTCTAGAGCAGAACTCCTCCAGCCTCTCCTCTCACACACAAAGCAGACCATTCCCAGAGACCCAAGGCATTTAGCCAAGATCATGCAACTGATTCACAGAGCTGGAAGGCTGGGAACTCGGGGTCTATGTGCAGGACCTACATAGGCGGTGTCCTTTCTTCCCAACTCCAACAATGGCCACAGGGAACTTTGGTTTTAAAAGCAGTAGAAGGAACTCCCACCGTCGCCGTGAGGGTATGAAATCCCTAGGTAAAATCATTCTCCAAGATCATCCTCTGGGTAGTAGAAACAGCCTGGGGAGGGGGAGAATTTCAATAGTAATTATTTTACCCCATGGTCTTCTGTCCATCTTTAGTCAGGAAATGTGAGTTAACTCTCCCACACCCATACTGTATCACTGTACCTGTCTGCTGTCCCAAACAGGAGCACACATGTAAGGGTTTCATCAGACTCCAGGGTGAGTCCTTGAGGATGAACTAGGGCTTCCCAGTGAAAGGTACTACCAGGGATGGGGCGGGGCTGAGGTACCTGAAGTTGTCCGGCCTCCACAGGTGCAGCTGTTGGAAAGGTGTGAGCAGAGCTGTCTCTGCAGGGGGTGGAGGTGTGGCTCCATTGGTAGAGTGTTAGTCAGTGATTGAAAGTGGCAAGTACAGAATTCAAGTCCCCACCTCGACCCTAAAAAGAAAAAAACAATTAGCTCTGCATAGTCAGCCATTGGAGAGTAGAGGATGTAGGGAGAAAGAAAACAAAAACAAAACCGCATGCGGGTCATCAGACATTTATTTATCTGTTCTTCTGCATTCTGTCCATCAGACATTCCTTTCAGTGCAGCTGGAAAAAACCGACTCCAGTATGAGATTTGTTTATGTCGCTGCCCCCAAGGCCTCTGGTGAAGTGGAATTATGGCCCATGAGGGTTCTCGTGAGATTTCAGGCATGAATTGAACAGCATAATAGCCTGGCAAAAGACAGAAGAGACCTAATACTCGCCAATATCCACTGTGTAGAAAGTACTGCACTGGGTCCTTTTACATGGAACAAAATAATATGCATTAGATCTCGCCAAATGTGTGTTGTGTTCTGCCGGAGGACGAGTCTGCAGGAAGTAGATGGGAGTTTCAGGGACTGAATTAAGTACTTGTTGTCAGTAATGGCAGGAAAAAATGTCTCCACCTCCGGGTACTCTGGGTACAATGGGCAAGAGATGGAGGGTTCCAGCCAAGTTATGTATTCTGAAGGAAGAGAAAAGACCCAGGCTCATGTCCAAGTGCTCACTGGTTTGTGTTAACTAGTGTTGAAAACGATGTGGACTGGGCCTTTCTCCTTGCATGGTGCATGGCAAGACTAGATGACATTGGAAAGAACACACATTGGGTTATTGTTCTTCCCAGATGCAAAGTTTAGCTCATTTTGCATCTTGCAGCAGCCAAGATTTCAGCCTTTGTCGGTTCCCAAACAAGGCTGGTTATGAAATGTCCTGTGCTGCAGGAGAAACGAGCAACCCAGAGGCAGAGGCAAAATAAACAGATGTTTCTTCCACATGGAACACTCCTGCCCTCTTTACCTATCTCTCCCCCCCCCCCCCCCCGCCCCAGCCTCACAGCTTCTTCCACAAAACATCTGTGCTAGGAGCAAGCTTCCTCCAGTCCCTGTCCCTCCTCCCTCCACCAAGGGGATGCTCACAGAATGGAAGGGACCGTCTACATTGGAGCAGGAGTTGGGAAGTTAGGGGCTGAACCAAGCTGTCCCTGCTTTTGTCTGTACAGTTTTATTGAGCACGGTTAGAGCCACTCCTTCCTCCTTGTGGATGCAGCGGCCACACCAGGTGAGGGGAGAATTCATTGATTGAGAAGCACCTAGGAGTTGGTGAGAGTACAACTTAGTGTCTCAGTCTCCAGGGAGGATTAAATAGGGGAGACCTGCCCTGGATAGGGGTGGCTTCCTCCTATAGAGGGGAACTGGGAACTGTAGGTCCTTTCTCCTCCCCTCTCTCCCTCCCCCCTCTCCTCTCCCTTCCCCTTTCCCCTTCCCCTCTCCGCTCTCTCCCTCTTCCCTCTCCTTCCTTCTCCTCCCCTCCCCTCTCCTGCTCTTCATCCTCCTCTGTTTTCCTCCCCATCCCTCCCCACCTCCCCTCTTTGTATACCCTCCCTTCCTCTTCTCCCCTCTCCCCTCCTCTGTTTTACAACTCTTCATCCTCCTCTCCTTTTCCTCCCTCGACCCTCTGTTTTCATCAGTGGCTCTGCCCACCATTCCCTCCCCACTGTGAAACTGTGAGCTGACAGCCTCTTTGCTTCCTCAGTTGATTGTACCAGGGATTTCCACACCAGAATGCAGAAGTAAATACCAGCACATCCAAAGGCACTCACCGCCACACCAACCCCGTTCCAGACTCTGTTTTTGAGTCTAAGAAAAAACATGTCTACAGCACTCTACAACACTTTTACTTTGGTCCTTCCTTCTTTCCTTCCTTCCTTCCTTCCTTCCTTCCTTCCTTCCTTCCTTCCTTCCTTCCTTCCTTCCTTCCTTCCTTCCTTCCTTCCTTCCTTCCTTCCTTCCTTCCTTCCTCAAAAGGGTTTTATTGTGCTCTTCCCATGCATGCAGATAATGTGCTTGGATCAAATTCACCCCCTCTGTTTGATTTTTTTTTCCAGATCAGATCTTTCTTGGATCAAATTCACCCCCTCTGTTTGATTTTTTTTTCTAGATCAGATCTTTGCATAAATCTTCAAACCCCAAAGTTCCAGACTAAAAATGCTGCCAAGGCTTATACATCATACCTGTTTAGGAGAAAACCTCGGGCCCCAAGTCATGAAAATTTGTGGTTTTGAGATTCCTTCCACTTCCCTGACTAATTATGTTGCATCAACCTTCCAAAGCACGGCTCCTTCTCCCGTGAGCCCAGCCCAGGTTCATCCCAGCTCTAAAACTTCTTCCTCATCGGCCTTGCCTAGAAAACTGGATGTAGGGGCCCTGTATGGAGGGCTGCCAACGGCGGATATAGATGCCTTTGCCTTTTCCCAGTTCCGTGCTTAGCCCCCTGAGGGTGAGGTCATGAAGTCCCAAGCTGGAACTAAAATGTTAGACAACATAGCCCCATCCTCACACACTGGTGTATACACATGGGCTTATGTAAGCCTAAGCATCCACATTTCTTTAGTTGTTTTCTTAAACATCTACTTACTGAGAACTGGGAGGCACCTAAGTGTCTCCTTTGTGCTCATTGGTCAACTCCTGCCTATGGCCACCGTGCATTGGCTATTGGGTCCTTCTGCTACTTGGCTGGGGACCCTGGGTGGTTTATGTTGCTTCTTGCGACATCGGGAGGGTGTCTCCATGTCCTCATCACAGCAAGCGTGTTGGTTCCCAAGGTGGGATTGTGACTTTGCAGCCTCTCCGGGGTGCTAACATCACATCGGGAAGCTGTGAACTCATGCAGGAGGTGGGAAAAAATCACTCACCCCCCCCCGTGTGCTCTTTTGCTATCTAGGGGCCCCACAGTGTTGCTACCTGGACCAGTCTCACCAGACTTCCTGCGGCTTCCACCCTTCCCGTGGGCCTGGCCAAGAGTGGGTAGTGAGGTCATTTGGAGGGAGAGCGATGGTGGTCAGCGTGCACCTGTTCCAGCTTCCTCCGCCCAGCCACCAGGCAGGTAAGAGAACTGGCTATCTTGGATGTGCGAATTTTCAGTAGATGCCACATTGTGAAGAACAAAGGTGCTGGACCTACAACCAGTCACTCCCCATCTCTTCCTCCTCAGTGGACAGTGACTGCTTTTATATATATATGTATGTGTATATATATGTATGTGTATATATATATACATACATACATATATATATATACATATATATAATATACACACATATAGTTATTGTAAGGGTGATGTTATGGAGGGGTTACAGTTACATAAGTCAGATGATGAGTACATTTCTTTTTGGACAATGTCACCCCTTCCCTCGCACTCTCTCCCAGTTTATTTTTTTCTTCCCGAGCCCACCCACAATGGATATTATTCATTTTCAACACAGCATCCAATGAGTTTGCCCTTTGTTCCACCCTTTCTGTGCTCCCCTTCCTCCTCCTCCCCACAAGCAGATCAACTGGCATACAAGACAAAAGGTACAGAAAAACGACAACAGCAACAAAGAAGAAAAAAAGGAAAAAAAATAAACCCCTCTTGTTTCCATTTCTATGTTAGGATACATTCCAGTCACTACCTTTTAAGTTTCTTTCCTCTTCCACTTAAACCTCCTGCAGAATACCCATGGCAAGCAGAGGAAGTCAGCTTCCATCCTGTCTAAACGCCTCTACCTCCAAAACAGATCCTAAAACACGAAAACACACATCCTTCCCTCGGTCCTTTGGGTGCTGATGGGCCACAGGTGAACAGCCCTGAAACTTCCTGAAAATGGCAGCATCCATTAAAGTCTTCCAGGGCTACCCGTAGTGATTTATTCAGAGCTCTCAGTAAGCTGATAGAGCCCTGGCGATTTCCCCTGTGGTTGTCTTTAAAATTTTTTTTTTAAATAAGTAGGTCTTCTCAATCCCTGTTGAACATTGGGTCAAGGCAAACAATTTTCTTAGACTCCAGGAGTATGGCTTTAGGGAGTGGATTCCATGTTCTGAGGTGTGTAAGTGATTTCTCCAGGAACAAACGGGTGAATCAAAGTGCTCCTGGGAATCCTTAGGTCTTACTGGTATGGGAGATATGGCAGCCCAGGGTGGTAAACTCAGAGGTCCCTGGAGACAGGCTGCTTCCATTTGCACATGTGCTATGTGGCTTATCTGTTGTCCGGTCTATTTTGTGTCCCTTCCAAGGGTGAGCTGACCACTGTGTCCTCTAATGCCCTAAAAACATAAGCTCAGTTATAAACTCCTATGGACAAATCGCCAGCATAGCCTTCAGCTGGCTTGTTTTTTGTTTATGTTTTTTTTTATAACTTCGCTGCACATTGTATTTTCTATTTTTACTTCTGAGGTTTTATTCATGTATCTCGTGTCTACAGAAATGAGCGCCTGGGCTCAAAGCGAGGTGGAAAAGTAAGCACAAATCAGTCAGTGACATAATCAGCCCCAAGTCAATACACAGAATAAAAAGAGTACTGAGTCAGGTACCAATTTGAGCCGGGCACTGGTGGCTCACTCCTGTAATCCTACCTACTCTGGAGGCTGACATCTGAGGATTGTAGTTCCAAACTAGCTCTGGCAGAAAAGGCCATGTGACTCTTGTCAGCAATTAACCAGCAAAAATCTGAAAGTGGAGCCGTGACTCAAGTGGTAGAGTACCAGCCTTAAGCAAAATGTGAAGGGACAATGCCCAGGCCCTGAGTTCAAGCCCCACTACTGGGACACCAACACCAACACACACACACACACACACACACACACACACACACACACACACACGCACGCACGCACGTATGCACACACGCACACACACACACACACACACACACACACACACGCACTCAGGAAGTTTCTGCTATGTCTCATTTTTGTTACTAAATGCTCTTCTGGCTTTCAACACTATGGCTTGATTTTTTTTTCCTGTCTTTGAATTTCACATAAATATAATCTCTTGTCCATTATGGATAATATGCCACTCTGTGAATTTATCAGTATATCTATTTACTCTACTGAAGTGAAGCAGGCAGCTTCCAGTTTAGAGATTCTAGAGAGAGGGTTAAGAATGTTCATGAAGCTGGGCACCTGTGGCTCCTGCCTGTAATCCTAGTTCTCAGGAGCCTGAGAACTGAGGATCATGGTTCAAAGCCACCCTGGGCAGGAAAGCCCATGAGAGTCTTAACTCCAATCAACTACTCAAAAAAGCCAGAAGCAGCACTGGTAGATAGCTCAATGGTAGAGTGCTAGCCTTGAGAAGAAGTTCAGGGACAGCACCCAGGCCCTGAGTTTAAGCCCCAGGACTAGCAAAAAAAATTTTAAAAAGTTCTTGAACTTTCCCCTTGGTGGACTTGGGGTACCTTCCCCTCTCTGTGGGTAATGGGATGGGGTGGCACCTGGAGCGTGTACATATGTGCCAAATGATTTCTCAAAGCAATGGCACTTCTTTGTGCTCCCACCATCTGCAAAGGAGAATTCTAGTTGGACCTGCTGCTGCTGCTGCTGTGTTTCTCCTGTTTTGGATGTCTTGATTGGTGATTTGGTTTTGTTTTTAAAAATTAATCTGATGAGAGAGAGAGAATCAGCTTTACTGAGATTTACATATCCATATCCACTCGGTAGACATAGTTTCAATTCTCTGCACTTTCCTCTCAGTGTTTAAAAGGAGCCACACGAGGGATCCCAGGGAGCCAGAGCCCTGGTTTCCAGGAATGTTGTTTGGGTATTTGTAAACTCCCACCCCGTCCTGTTTGAAAGTCCAGTTGCTTCCCGTCTACTAGAATTTACTCATTGGCAGTGGTGGTACACCCATCATACATTGCAATCATTAAGTCCAGGTAATAATTTCTGTGGTTGGAGTCACAGCTTAATGGTTCCTGTTGTGTTAGCAACAGGCCTTTGGAAGACAACATTATGACACAGAGAGGTGGTATAGGGTTTGTTTTCCTCCTGTTCACTCAATTAAGGAATGAAAACAACCCACAGGATAATTTAAAACAGATGCATATACTTTTTTTTACACCTAACTCCCTCATCTATTGGCTGAGTGGGATGACCAGAATTCAACTAGGGGAGAAAAGACATGTCTGTCCAACTTTCTGTCTGTCCACCCGTCTACCTGTCTGTGCATGTACATATGTACTTGCAAAGCATAGCACATTCTATTAGAGTTTGGGATTCAGTCGTTCTCACTCCACCTTAAATCAGAGAGCTGATTGAAGTCAAGGACCCTAAGAGGTGACACAATGATTATTATGAGGGAAAAGGAAAAAAGGAGAGAGAAGAGGAGGAGAGAGAGTGTAGAGAGGGGAAGGAGAGAGAAGGGTAGACAGCTGATGTTTATGTTTACATACAGAAAACCCACAATGCCTTCTGCTCTCTCCAGCACCCCTATTGTTGGATTCAGACATCAGCTCTCCCCACTCCTAGCCCATGAAACTTGTGTGGAACTGACCTCACTATCTTAGAACCACTATGCAGAGAGACCCTCCTCCCACTGGTAGCAGAGAGATAGGCCAGCTCTGCCAGCCACAGTCTTGTCCCCTAGAGAAGTGATAACCCTAGCAAATGAAACTTATTCATTGGAAATACCCCCTGGCGCTAGGACCTGAGCCCTTGTAGCCAGCTCTGCACAAGACTAACCGATTTATTAATCTGCTCCTGTGAGCCAATGGATTTTTCTCCCTGTCCTGCTGAAACTGTGGCATTTGGGCTTCTTACATTTATAGTCAAGAGAGCATTGGTTAATATAAGAGTTATAATCAGATAGATAGCTGGATAGATAGATAGAATCATATAATAATATATATCCAGTTAATATGAGTTATGAGAGCATGAACAAAGGGAAAAAGAGAAAAGCCTCGAGGGCTCAGCCCCGTGGGCCAAGTAGAGCTGGCATAATACCACAATCAATAAAGCTGATCAATGAGCTTTCTTGTTAGGCAGGAGGAATAGATTTAGGAGGCACCCCAGCCTGCCCCAGAGTGAAAATACCTTTGGACAGCAGCCCCTTTGTCGCCCATTGAAATCATCTATCTACCTGTAGGTTTAGAAACGCTTTCCCCTGAGATAGATCTATTTCCCCCACGTTGTGATACTCTGCAGCTTTTCACCAAGAAGTGAGTCTATGGCCTTTGCTATCCAGGACTGCATTCGGGAGGCGGGGATGACCACCCATCCTTATTAGGCAAGTGACTCAGGAGACCTGACTAAGATCTTCCAGTGGCTCAGTGATGGGATCTGGTATGAAAAATCCATCTCTAGACATCCAGGGCTAGATCTCTTCATCTATGCATCAGTATGGCAAGAGCATGACGGCCTGTGCCAGATACACCCAGGTCCAATACTTCTCTAGGAGAGAGAGAGAGAGAGAGAGAGAGAGAGAGAGAGAGAGAGAGAGAGAGAGAGAGAGAGAGAGAGAGAGAGAGAGAGAGGAGAGAGGTGTGTGTGTGTGTGTGTGTGTGTGTGTGTGTGTGTGTGTGTGTGTGTGTGTGTGTGTGTGTGTTGATGTGCTGGTTCTAGGTGTCAAACTCAGGATCCCAAGCTTGTGAGGCAAATGCTCTGCTACCACTTGAGACACACCTCCAGCCCTTTTGGCCTTTGCTATTTTTCAAATAGGATCTTGTGTGTACGGCCCAGGCTAGTCTGGACTGTGATCTGCCTATTTACTTCCACACATAGCTAAGATGACAGCCGTGCAACATTGTATCTAGGCACTGCTTGAGGTGGGGGGCGTTGTCCCGTGTCTATGCTCAGGCTGGTCTCAAAACACAAAGTTCCCCATTTTCTACCTCCTGAGTTGCTAGGGATACACGGTAAGCCACTGCGTCCCTGACTTGATAGTTTTGAATACACTGAGAAACTCCATCATGCATTTCAGAGCCAGAGATGTTGAAGGTAGGCACTTCTTTTGAATTAAGATGTATCTGATGGAAGAGTAATTGTTAGTTAAAAATAAATGAAGCCATGGTCAATTTCAGACGCCCCTCCCACAGATAGTTATCTTTTCCCCCAATAATCCTATTCACAGTTTTTGTTTTTATTCAGTGAAAGAGAATTTAAGCACCAACTCTTGAGCAAACAAATGAGCTAATTCAGGCACAACCTGTCCGGCTTTGTTTACCAAAATTTAACATTATATAATTCCTATAATCGAGTTAGCATCCTTGGAAGAGCCAACTTTGCTCCGAAGTGCTGTTTCTGATAAGCACTCCTTTCTCTCTCCCTTTTTCTTTTTTGTGTATTTTGTGAACTGTAGGTTCTAATTCTGTGTTGCAGTTAATTAGTACAAGCTTTAATTTTAGATAACCCATATCAGTGAAGGCTCCAAAAATTCCCATCTTTGTTTCCAAAGGTGTCTGTTTGTTGTGCCAGAAGGTACTCAGCTGCCAAAATAAATACATGACGTATCGTTTATGAGAAGCATCATTGTCTCATTGGGCAGATGTCTCTTGCGATGCTGACTAAATATAGCATGCCAGTTTTTAGGGCAAATGCTTCAACATTTAAGGCATAGCCACAAAACAATTGATTGCAAATATGTCACTTTGATTTCCTTGTCACTGGGTTTAAGTGGACATTATGTACCATTTAATCTCCGAAAATCAAAGTCAGTCTGAGCAAATTTCAGGCGGAAAAGCCAACATGGGAGCCAGGTATGGTGGCACATGGCTGGAATCCCAGCACTCAGGAGGCTGAGGTGGGCAGATCATGAGTTTGAGGCTCACCCGAGCTACAGAGTGAGCTCCAGGGCCCGCCTCGATTATGCAGCAGGAGCCACCCATTTGGAAAATAAATTCAAGTACTGTGGGATTGGAGATTCTGTAAGATGTCAGCATCTAGAACCTCAACATAAAACTCCTATCTTCCCTTGGCCTCACCATTCACAGCCTTCTTGACTGTAGAAGATGAAAAGTGTAGTCCTACGATATAGAAGGGGTCACAGAGCTCCGTGTCAGAGCCAGGGTCAAACAGAAAGGAACAACATCCCCCCCCCCAGATAATGACAAAGCTCTAGCTCTGCTGTTACAATGGATAGTTCCCCTTTGTACAAGTTACCCAAACTCCCAGACCCGGCTCTCTCTCTCAAATAGCCATAGTGGTTATCTGACCTACCTAGATGAGATGTGCTCTGTTCCATTCAATAAGCATTTACTGAGCACTGACAAGTCAATCATTCACTTGATAAACATTAATTGACTCCATCTCTGCTGTATTTCAGTTATTGTATGAGGCTCTGGAGATAGCACCTTTGCAACCCAGAAACGTCCCTGTTTCTGAAATGGTATGCTCTACCGGGAATGACAGGGAATGAATGAAAATGGGAGTTGTGCGTTCCAAACCTTGATTTGTAAGGATCCTGGAAATAACAAAAGCTATGTCTTGTTAGTTTGTTGAATGGAGCTCTGTCCCCAGCCTCCAGCACATCTGCATGGCGGGTAATGCCATCTCAGGCTGACTTTGGGTTTCCCGTCTTTGCGTGGCACTTGACCAAGCTCCTTGCTTTCAGCCTTGTTAGACACTGAGCAGAGATCTCAGAACCAAATGCCGAATTTGGGTTGCTCTAAGATCGGTGATGCATGGTGGTGATTTGCTGTGTAGCAACAGGAACGATCACTCTATAGGTTTACTTTCTGCTGGAGACTCTATTGGCCAAACCTGGATGGTTCTTGAACTTTGGTGGAGCTCGTGTTTCTTGGAAATCTAAGAAATAGGCTTTTATGTTGCCTGGAAAACCAGAGACTGGGGGCCTACGCCCTTCTTTGCTGTGTCAGGAATGCCAAATATTGGTCGTTATTTTTGTACTTTTTTCTGTCCTTTCTTATTCTGGGGAAGTTTTCCACTGCTGCACTTCAAAGCCACAATGACAGCAGAATGGTTCAGGGTTTCATAAGAAGGAGAAGAGAAACAATAGATTCTGCTTCTGTTTGGAAATGGTGTGGTGGCAGAGGGTCTTCCAGCCCTCCTGGGATTTGTGGGCCCAGAGGCCAGGGGAGACGGTGTGGGAGGAAAAGCATTGATCTCTCCCCTTTGTTCTGCTGCTGCTGCTTCCGCAGGAAAAGTGAGCCAATGATCAGCTCCCCGTGTCCCATCCGCACCAGTCTGGAGAGCTGTGACACAGAGAAAGCGGAAGGTGCTGAGGGGCCCTTAGTACTTCCTAGTGAGGCATAAGGAACTTTGAAATGACACAGAGATTGAGAGCCACACAGCAGGAAGGAGAGGACTGGGGCTGTGGGGTGAGGAATGGAAGGCAAAAACAGGCTCAAAGACACCAAAGGACACTGTGGCCAGATTTTGGTGACTCATACCTACCTAATTAGGAGGCTGAGATTTGAGGATTCTGATTTGAAGCCAGCCCAGGTAGGAAATCCAGCAAAAAACAAACAAACAAAAAACAAACTAGAAGTGGAGCTGTGACTCAAATGGGTAGATTGCCAGCATTGAGTGAAAAACCTGAGACAGCACCCAGACCCTGAGTTCAAGTCCTAGGACTGGTACAGAAAACAGGAAGTGTTCAAAATGACAGCACTGGAGGGCTAAAATGAGCAAGGTCCCATGCAACCGTGCAGGTCACACACCCGCGCAACTGGACCTAGTTGGGCACTGCAGTTCCCCCTGGTAGTGGATACAGTGAGCAGAGAGAGGTCAGGATCAGCCACACGAGTGGCTGGTTTGGAATCAGGGTTGGAATGGGGGCAGCTGATTGGCTCAGAGCCCATCTTCTTCAGGCCGTAAGTTTCCATCTGTTCCAATCAGTGGGCAGAAATGGTTCTCTAGGCTGGGCAGCCTTGCCTTATTGGTTTGGGCTGGAACTATACCACAAAATGGGGGCAGAGTCTTGCAAACATCATTTATTGTCTCAGGGTTCTGGAGGCCAGAAGTCCAAAAGCAATTTAGAAAGTGTCTTTGGTAGAGTTCATTCTTTCTGTGGTTCTGAGGGGGAATCTGGTCTTTCCACATGGCTTCCTTCTGGTGGTTTGCTGTAAATCTTGAATCCTGCTGGGCTTCTAGGAACAATACTCGAATCCCTGCCCTCATCCACACCTGGGCTTTTCCCTGTGTGTAGTCAGGAGGGCTTATTCCATCTGCAATGACCCTTCACACACTGGAATTAAGACTTTGACACATGAAGTTCGGGTGATACTTGACTCCACCCATAACAGGATCGGGGGCATGCCCTGGAAGAGACACCCCTCACCTGGCAGGATGTCTCTCCTCTTCCTCTCCAACACTGGCAACAGCTGGCCAAAAACACACACCAGTGACCCAAGGCCATCAAACATCTGGGGCAGACCACATGGCAGGAGATGAGGATGTCGCATTTGAAGAGGATCCGATTGTTGGATGAAAAACCGTATCCTCTCCAAACAGATGGATTTTTCATAGTCCTGTGACAGCCTCTGGACCATTCTCTTAATTACCCAACAGGTGCAGACATTTCTTGCACGACTTGACTCATCAGTCGGTTTGCAGAGCTCAGACACACCAACTTGATTGATGGAGGCATACAAGATGGGAGTTTGACAACCTTGGGGTCCACACTAGAATCACCCAGAGTGTTTTAAAAATAACGATGATGGGGCATCCCACCATCATTTAGTAGGTCTCGGGTGCAATCTAGTGACTGAGAGTTTTTTTGTTTTTTTGGTTTTTTTCAAGGCACCCAGGTGAATACAGTGTGAGTCTAAGATTGCAAACCACTGGCTTGGAACTCTCAGAACCCAGCCATCTGTGTAATTGTAATGATGCATCATGGCTGCAGATGGCATGGCGTGGATTGGTTGGGGAGGATGTTTATTGTTTGTCACTTCCAAATCAGACGCCTCGCTCTCTCTTTGCTTTATCTCTGCAAATGCCCTGTGCTGTGTTTGACTTCCCGTTAGCTCAACTTCTTCCCATTAACAAGGGGCCGCAATTGCTTAGAAAAGCAATTACCCTGTTGGAAACTGAGACATGCAATATGATGGATTTTTTAAACCATGACTGAATGGAAGAGATAATACATGCATACTTGTTATCAGGAACAATAACTAGGATAGGTCATCACATAAACCAGATTTATCCCACCATCTTGTTCTCACCGATTGTCGTGGTAAGAGATGAAGAGCAGATGCAGCAGCCCGTGGGTTATAACGATCAGGTTATGGTAGGTACTCAAAGCACTCTGCAGTTTTCTGAGATATCTCAGATTGCCTCTTGCAAAAGATAAGAGGAGGAACCACACAGCCTAGAGTGTAACCTGGGCCTTCATCTCCTCTTCTACTCATAAAGTGCCAGGTCTTGCAAAGTACTTGGAGAAGCTAGCTACACACATAGGAGGAATATTAAAGTAGGTAGGTAGGTAGATAGATAGATAGATAGATAGATGGATCGATTTGAGAGGGGGGGGCAGGCAACATGTCTGTTGCCTGCCAGCCAGTCTCCTAAGCACAGAGATAGGTAAAGAGACTGAGGACCTATATAGGAGAGGCTTTGTGGAGAAGGCCTCCAACATGGGTCCTGGGGAGTCTGGCATTGTCAAGTTTGGAGTCTGGAGAAAAGGTGAATTTTCTTCTTGGAGCAGGTTTTTCACTAGATGAACAACATTTGGTTTGATGCTAATGGTTGAGAATGATGGAGATCTGGGGTGGCAGAGAGCATGGAACACAGTTAGCTTCCAAATTTGGACATCTAAAAGTTTCTTACTGAGTCTTTTTCACCTATAAAAATGAGCCATCAAGAATAATACTAGTCCAACCTTCACATACCATACACAGCAATGTAAATAGTGCAGCCTCTATGGAAACCAGTATGGAAATGCCTCACAATCTATAAAAAGGTGAGCTACCATACAATCAAGCTATACCATTCCTGACCAGACCAAAAGGAATTAAAGCCAGAACATAATGAAGACACCTGCACACCCTTGTTCATTCTCTCTCTCTCTCTCTCTCTCTCTCTCTCTCTCTCTCTCTCTCTCTCTCTCTCTCTCTCTCTCTCTCTCTCTCTCTCTTTCTCTCTTTCTCTTTCTCCTCTCTCTCCTCTCTCATCAGTTGGACTTGAATTTGGGCCTGTGCACTGTCCCTGAGCTCTTCAACTTAAGGCTAGCACTCTACCACTTAAGCCACAGTGCCACTTCTTGTTTTCTGGTGGTTAATTGAAGATAAGAGTCCCTGGAATCTTGATCTTAAAAAAATGCATGAATGCTGCACACTGGTGGTTCATGCCTGTAATCCCAGCTACTCAGGTGGCTGAGACTGAGTTTTGAAGCCAGCCCCAGCAGGAAAGTCCATAAGACTCTCATCTCCGATTAACCACGAAAAAGCCAGAAGTGGAGCTGTGGCTCAAGTGGTAGAGTGCTAGCCCTGAGGACAAAAAGCTTAGGACCAACATCTAGGCCCTGAGTTCAAGCCCCAGGAGAGAGAGAGAGAGACAGAGAGACAGAGAGACAGAGAGACAGAGAGACATACACACACACACGATGAAAAAATTATGCATGTAAAAGGAGATGTATTATTGGAAGGGAGACAGTGAGAAAAGAAAGAGAGGGTGACGGAGAGTGAGCATGTTTGAAGTACATTGTATGCACCTATGAAAATGAAACTCATTGGAAAAAAAATAATAGCTGGGCATTGGTGGCTCATGCCTGTGCTCTAGCTACTCAGGAGGTTGAGATCTGAGGATCTTGGTTTGAAGCCAGCCTGAGCAGTAAAGTCCATGAGACTCTTATCTCCAATTAACTACTAAAAAGAGCTAGAAGTGGAGCTGGGTCTCAAGTGGTAGAGTGCTAGCCTTGAGCAAAGAAGCTCAGGGATAAGTACCCATGGCCTGAGTTCAAGCCCCAAGATGCCGACTACCCCTCACCCCTTCTACCTTCCAGTATCAGACTTCAGAGTTTTCCTGGGACCAGCACAAAGCATTAACCGTCAGCCCACAAAGGGGGCTTGCTGGGATGATGGAAATGTCCTGAAAATGTCTTTTTCATTTCCTGGGGCTACTGTAACGGAAGTACCACACACTCGACCAGCGGTTTCACAGAAACCCAGGCTCTCCAGAGTTCTGGAGGCAAGAAATGCAAATACAAGGTGTCTGCAGGGCAGTATCTCTCTCTCTCTCTCTCTCTCTCTCTCTCTCTCTCTCTCTCTCTCTCTCTCTCTCTCTCTCTCTCTCTCTCTCTCTCTCAAATCTATCTATCTATCTGTCTGTCTGTCTGTCTATCTATCTATCTATCTATCTATCTATCTATCTATCTATCTATCTATCTATCTATTGTTAGCAGTGGGAAGGTCACAATTTCACCTATAACAACTCCAATCATGATGCTGTTTACAAAAGTTGTATAAACGTTCAGGAAGGGGAGAGGAAGTTTTTAATAGGTGAATTATACTTCAATAAAGTAACTTTTTTTTTTTTTTGGTACTGGGGATTGAACCCAGGACGTTGCGCTTGCTAGCCAAGCGCTTTGCCACTGAGCTACATCCCAGCCCTAAAGTAACTTTTAAAAGGCAGCCAGGGGATTGTGAGGGAGTCTGAAATTTACACAGGTGGCCTCAGATCCCCACATGGTACCTGAAAACATCAGTCATATTCCATCAGCCAGTGGTGCTGGGGTCTCATTCCAACGCTGAGACAAATGCATGTGAGCTCAAATGGTGAAAAGTTAGAGGCAGATCTCCAGCCTCAAGGAAAGGCTAAATAATTTCAATATAACTGCCTTTGTAAACTACACGATAATCCCAGTGCCATTAACATTACAACAGCAATTTAAAATGAGATAGCTTGGCACCTATGACATGGGAAGAAATCTAAGACATGCTCGCTCTGGGGAGAAAATTACAAATAATACAAATTACAAATAATAGACTGTTTCTATTATTCTTTCCCTGTGTGTTTGTGAGTTTTGTTTTGTTTTTTAAAATAAGGAAACCAGTCTTATGGGCTCTCAGTTCCTCCTATTCTATTTTGTGTCTTCAATTTAATTTATGTATCCATGAAACAAACCTATTTTCAGATAGGGTCACATTTTTGTATGACTTACGCATTTAATGTATATTTTAGGAGGTGAGACAGGAGTACTTCAACTCATAATTGTAGCCTGTTTTTCCCAGGATAGCATAAATAATAAGAACAATATCAATCATTGTCTATGCCAGACATTTTTATTATAGAAAAAAGCCCAAGGCACAGAGAAGAAAAAGTTATTTCCCTAAAAGGTACTATTGTGATCAAGGAATATATTCTCATCGTCTTTCTCAAGTTATCTAACTTTATGTTTTCCTTGGAGTGAAGAGTCACCTGGTTTTCCACTTGTTTAGCTTTCTACTTATAAATCTCACTTTACCCTTTCCACAAGAACACTCTACTTGTAACACAGTTAAGTGACTCTGGTCATTTGGTTTCCCGGGGGATAGTCTATCCATCTCTCAAACTCTACCATGTTTTCTCCCCTGCGTTCAGTTGTTTCAGTTACCCTCTAGGCCCATTTCCCAGTTGTGACTGCTGGACAGGACTTTCCCTTCAAAGCCACTCTTGAAATTACCTCAACCTCTGTTCTCTGCTTGGAATCTTTCCTGGGGACTCTTACCTTCCTTCTTCTTTTTGGTGTGATGTCGTGTCTTACAGCTTTTCAAACACATATTTGGAAAGAGAGAGAGAAAAAAAAAACTCAAACCCAAACAGGCTCTCTCTCTTACTTGACCTATTACTGTTTGAAAAGGAATAAAGAACAAATCTGGAAGCCATTCCAGTCATAATTGGAAAGAACCACTCTAGTGTCTTCCTCCAGTGTCACTGCTGAGAAATTTAATATCAGACAGAATGTCATCTTCTGTTTGCTTTTTTAAAGTATTTTAATTTTTCCCCTCTTTACCTCCCTTGCTTTAAGAGCGTAATGGTATGTCTTGGTTTGACTTTCTATCATTTTGTTCTTGGCACTGGAGTAGAAAGAACATCGTTTAATCTGAATGTTTTCCACGAGTGAGAAATTTTCTTGTGTTTTTCTCCCGCTCTAATTTTTTTTCCTCTATAATCTTTGTGTTGAGGACTCTATTTTAGTGAAAATATTAACCGTCTTGGATCAGTGCTCAAATTAAACATATGTATGCACCTCTGGGCATCTATAGCTTTGTTTAGTTTTCACTTTCTCTGAATTAGTCTTGATTTTCTCCTCCAGTGCCTAAGTTTATTTAGATTATTTTTAAGATTGTTAAGATTTATTACTTTTGAGAAGAGGTTCATGAATTCAGAAAATTCCTTTCTTGTGCTATCTTTTTATTTTTTAAGGGTATTTCACAAATTCTAGTAGCAGAATGTCACATTAGCCATCATGATGGTTAATTGAGCAAGAGGGGTATTTTTAAGAACATCACAAAATTCCCTCCTTGAATCCCAAGAACCATATGGATTGAGAACCATGTGGTGGTGGTGGTGGTGGTGGTTTTCCCAAGACAAAAGAAAGGCACTGGCTATTAGAAGAGGGAATGTCTGGCACAGCCATAAATGACAGATGCCTGACTCCAAGTGTCATGTACCTACCATCTCTGGGCAGTATTGTTAGGCCTAGAGGGTGGAAAAGGAGCCAGGAAGAAGGCACTCTCCCTGATGTGTTCAAATCCTTTAATACAGTTGGAAGCTAATGTCATTGGCCACTTGTCTGCCCCTGATGAATTCCCTCTCCACCACCTCCCCCAGTGTTTTGAAGCAGCCCTAGGCTCTGCAGGAAAAGGCAGGCTGAAGCAGGAGGAGGGAAGTGGAGGGGGTAGGAGGTGGGACCTGAGATCTGCTCCTTCTTCATGGAAAAAAAAAAAAATCAAAAAAAATCCTCTGATGGGGAAATTGTCAGCTGTACTCCCACTCCCTCTAAAAGTCAGGACGCCGCTGTGTTCGCCCTGGTCCCCATCAGCGAGAGGGAGCAATTTAATAAGCAACATTATTCACGAAAACTTAGTTCTCTTTTCCCACTTCCTTCCAAAATAAGATCGACGTGAACTTGGGGTGAACTCTTCCTTTTGACTCCTTTCCTGCCTCTTCTCTTTTATTCAAACCTACAATCTTCTCACCCAGAATCTGCCCCCCTCCCCAACTTCTGGACTTCCTCTGGGTACCAGTGGCTGGCCAGCTGGAGGGACGGAGGATATGGCTGGGTCCCCTAGACAGCAGAGCTCATTAGCTTTAACACTCTGTGGTGGAACTTAGAGCTCATTCTCTGAACCATTTGCATTCAATAAGCATTAATTTGTCACCGAGTGTTTACCTCGCGTAATTTCTGTCCTAAGGGGACATAACTGCTGACATGTCCGATGAATCTTTTTGAGCTATAGGACAAAGCTGCAGCCTGGATGATTAAGACTGCACAGGGCCCCTGGCCTTCGTTGCATTGTTATTGAAAACCCATCCTGGAACTGAGAATCCCTGTGCCTGAAATACTATGCCAGACCCTAGTCTCATGGAGATGTAGCATCATGAGTTCAACCATGGTGCTGTTTGGAGTCCAGGAGAGAAGGGAAGATATATAAATGCATAAAGCACATCTCCATGAGTCAGGTGACAGGCCCCACTCTCATCTCAGGGAGGGCCGGGAGCCAGGGCCGGCCAGGCTGCGCATGGCATCTGCCTGGTAATCCACCCTGCTCCTCTCCAAGCTGGGTGCCTGACTCAGGCAAGGGCTGTTACACAACCGCAGTGGGTGCTCCATGCGTGCTGGGGTTGCTTGGTATGTACAGTCATCTTGCTATCATGCAGAGAGACCTTTCTGAGAATAAAGCCAAAACGCCAAATAAACTGGAGTCAAGAGACAGAAACTGTATTAGCCCATTCTTTTTTTCTTTAATTACATGTTTGTATTTTTACAGCTATTATTAAGGTATACAGAGGGGTTACTGTTTCCTAAGTCAGATAATGAGTATATTTCCTTTCTTTCTTTCTTTTTTTTGGTCAGTCGTGGGGCTTGAACTCTGGGCCTGGGCGCTGTCCCACAGCTCTTCAGCTCAAGGGTAGCGCTCTGCCACTTGAGCCACAGTGCCACCTCCGGTTTTCTAGTGGTTTATTGGAGATATGAGTCTCACGGATTTTCCTGCCTGGGCTGGCTTTGAACTGTGATCCACAAATCTCAGCCTCCTGAGTAGGTAGGAGTATAGACGTGAGCCACTGGCGCTCGGCTATGAGAACATTTCTCTTGGGACAATGTCACCTCTTCCTTTGCTGTTTCCCAATGTTCCCCTCCCCTCCCTACCCACAAGTTGTACAGTTCCTTTTCCACGTCGTGTCCAGTGAGTACAAGCCTGTTTTCCAAATCACAACCAAGTCACAGAGCTGGGTAAACTCAGAAGTAAGAGAGGTTGATTTAGGTCACAGTTTTGGAGACCGACAACCCCAACAGCATACAGCAGGCTGTGCTGAGGTCACCTTGACCTGATGGCATGGGGTGGAGGAAGGGACCCTGGCGGGACAGGTGTCTCTGAGAGGGAGGGGCCAGGTGCATTCTTTTCTAACATCCCCTCTCCTCTCGAGGGAACCAACCTGGCATCTCGTAGGATGACTTGAATCACTTTTGAGGGCAGGGGCCCCCAAGTGACGTCACCAGCTCCCCCTCCCCCCATCACAGGTCCCATCGCCTGTGAACATTGCCACCCTGGGCACCAAGCTGGTGATGTGGGATTGTGGCGCCAACTTTATGGGGCATAAATACTCCAAGGTGTCATGACATCACCTGAGGGGGCTGGAAGCAGTCAGCTTGGAAGTGGGATGGCGTCAGGATTGTCCCTCGAGCCTAAGGGTGAGTCCAATCCTGCCTTGATCCACGCCAGGTTGACTTGCACCCGCCTGTCCCTGTCCAGCAGGCCTTTGAGAGTCAGAATGTGGAGATGGGGCAGGGATTATAGAATGGGGCAGCTGAGGAAAGCAGTTCCTTTATTCAGCCAAACCGATGTTTGCCAAAGTTCCAGAAACCCTCACTGACTGGTTTTATTTCAATAGGTGTAATCAACAGAGAGGTCTTTCTCGAGGTTCTAGAGACTGAGGTAGCCGTGATCCAGGGCTTGTCATGTGGTCAGGGCCGTCTTGCTCTGTCATCCTGTGATGGGAAGCAGCAAGGCACAGAGAGAGCAGGACTGGACACGTGAGGGATCCCCTCGTCCTTACTGATGGCCCCGTCTCCCCCACTCCCCATGGGGCTGGGGCCCTCACAGTTTAGCCATCTCTTAAAGATCTCACTTTATTACTGTTAAAGTGGCAATGCAGACCCTGAATAGGAGGAGGGAACACTCCATCCATGGCAACCCAAGGTGGGTGCGCCATATTGGTTTCATGCATCAGCTCTTGGTAAGCTTTTGTACACAGCAAGGCACTTACAAACCAGCTGCCCAGGGCCAAGCAGGTCTAAATCCATCTCTGCATGGAGAAAGACGCGTTTGTAGGATGGATACCCCAAGGATCACTCGCTGGCGTCCGGTGAAAGGATCTTTTCTTCCCTTCAACGTGGATTTCCCAACTGCTTCTCGAGGAAGCCGCAGCGTCTCCCGTACCTTCGCCAGGGAGCCGGAGATCTCGCTTCCCTGTGCTCTCACCCACACTGGGTTTGAGCAAACATTTGCATTTTTGGCAGTTTGATAGATCAATTATTTGATCTCTTCGCTGTTTAAAATCGCATTTCATTACTCAGTGAGTACAGCCGTGCTCTGCAGTTCCTGGAAATGGTTCCCTGGTTGCTAGAGACGCAGGAGCTAGGCCCTTTCCAGAAACAGAGGCTTCATGTTCGCGCCTCTCCCCCGTCGGAGCCCGGCTGCTTCTCCCACAGAGCCACCAGGAAGCACGAAGAAGACGAGGAACGTATACCTACTTACATGGCCGTGTTACACGGCCGTGTGTTTCTCAGGACTGCCTGCATACAGAAAGTCGGGTGGGGAGGGCTGAGGACACCTTCCCTCTTCCAGAACGAACCCAGGTCTTGCTTCTTCCCATAGATCTCCGAAGAAATAGAAGTTGCAAGTGGGGCTGGATGACCTTCTCTTATTCTGTAAATGACGGGGGTCTTTGTTTTTTTTTTTCATTTTTGTCGGTTGTGTGGCTTGAACTCTGGGCTTGGGCATTGTCTCTGCGATCTTCAGCTCAAGGCAAGTGCTCTACCACTTGAGCCATTTCTGGTTTTCTAGTGCTTTATTGGAGATAAGAGTCTCACGGACTTTCCTGGCCGGGCTGGCTTTGAACCATGATCCTCAGATCTCAGCCTCCTGAGTAGTTAGAATTACAGGTGAGAGCCACCGGCGCCTGGCTTGATGGGGGTCTTTGTATCCAGAAAGCAAATGTCTAGAGGGAGAGGAAAAAAAAAATCGGACTAGTTTTTGGGGACACTCCTCTCTTCAGGGGAGGCAGGGAGAGAGAAGGGTGAGGAGGTCTCACCACCACCCAGAGAGGGCTGGCATTCCAGTAGTGCGTGGGCTTAACCCCCAACTGCAGGCCCTCACCTGTGCTTAGCAACGTGGACATCATCTTCTGGTACGGGCAGCAATGGCCAAGTCTTTATACAGCTGGGCACAGATGTGTGGTCGATCAGGTACCCATGGGGAGAAAGCTAGAGGCCGATGCTTTGACAACTCCTGTGGAGTCTTGAGGGCCTGTCAAGAATGGGTGCTCTTATCCCAGTGCTTTGATGACTGTGCTGACAAATGCCATTGGTTTCCCTCCATTTCCATTGCATTTGCCGGCAGGGAGGGAGAGAGCAACGAGAACTGTCCAGGTGCCATGCTTGTGTTGTGACGGGACTGTGGATAATGCCATCCCTGTGGGAGATCTCACTTGATTGCTCAGAACACTCACCGCCTTTCCCTAGGGGAGGGTCACATATTTGCAGCCATTGAGATCAGGCTCTGTCACAGAACCTGCGTGTGACCCAAAGGGACAGGGGTTGCTCTGACACCAGTGTAGGGTGTCTTACCTCCTCTTGTTTGGTCCTAAGCCATATGATCATCAGTTTTCTAAACAGACTTCTTCTGTCGGCTTGTGGGTACCCGTTCTGATGGCTGTGACTTCTGAAAGTAAGGAAATACAAGTCCTCTGTCCTCTGTCCTGACCATCTATGGTGTTTTGTACTTCCATAGACATTGTAAGAATCAGTTCAGTAACTGTTGCGAAGATGGGAGCTAGGCTTTCCATAGGTACTGAGTAGAATCTTTCAGTTGATTCAGGGTGTGTTAAAATCTTGGCACTATGCAGTGTACTTATCCATGAATATAGGATGTCTTTCTGTTCCATTGGAATGTCCCCTTGTTGCTTCCAATGATGTTTTGTATTCGCCAGTGTACAAAATCTTACACTGCTTTTGTTAAATTTCCTAAGCACTTTGTTTATTTTGGTCGGTTGTGGGCTTGAACTCAGGGTCTGGGCACTGTTCCTGAGCTCTTCTGCTCAAGGCTGTCACTTTACCACTTTGAGCTACAGGTTTTTGAGTGGTTAATTGGATTAATTCAGGTTTTTGAGTGGTTAATTGGAGAGAAGAGTTTCATGGGGACTTTTCTGCCCTGCCTGGCTTCAAATTGTGATCCTCAGATCTGAGCCTCCTGAGTAGCTAGGATTACAGCATGAGCCACCAGCACCCAGCTGTTTTATTATTTTTTATAGCAATGGCTAATGGAATTGTTTTCTCGTTCAATGTTAGTGCATGGGAATAGAATGATTTGTTGTTGAATATTTACCCTCTATCTTGCTGAAATAATGGATTAGCTGTAGCAGTTCTTTTTTAAAAAATTGTACAATCTTCTGTGTCCAATATCATGTCATCTACTAGCAGATGTCTATGTTGTTTCTTTCCAATCTGGATGCCATTGATTTGTTTTTCTTGCCTAATTGTCCTAGCTAAATGGTGACTAGTAACAAGTAGAACAGACATCTTTGCCTTGATCTTGATCTTAATGGGAAAGCTGTCGGTCTTTCACCATTAAGCTGCAAGTTATCTGTGGGATTTTTCACACCTGTCTTTTACCAAGTTGAAATTGTTTCTCTCTATTCCTCATAGATTATTATTTTTACCATGAAAGAATGTTTGACTTCTCAGGCAGGCGTGGCACCACACAGCTGTAATCTTACCTTTGTGAGAGGCAGTGGTTAGAGGGAAGGTCTGAGGCTGGTGTGGGAAAAAGCTTTAAAGAAACTAAAATTTAAAAAGGATGAAGGAGGGTATGGCTCAAGAAGTAGAATGCTTGCCTAGCAAGCACAAGGCCCTAAATTCAAACCCCAGTATTACCAAAAAAAATTTATAAGACTTCTCAACTGCTGCTTTTCAACTCTGAATAATCATATTGCTTTTGTAGTAAATCATGCATTAATTAATATTCATATGTTTAACCAACCTTCCATTCTTGGAATAAATCCACTCGGTCATAGCATAAAATCCTTTTGAATATTTTGCTAATTAAGGCTTTCTGTTGAAGTTTTCAGATCTGCATTTAGAAGGAATAATGATTTATAGTTTCCCATTTCTGTTATATCTTTATGTGATTTTGGTGTCAGAGTACTATTGACCTAATAGAAATGAAAAATACTACCTCCCACACTCTTTTAAAAATCTTCTGTGACAGACTTGTTGTTATTTCTTCTTTAAATGTTTTGTAGAATTCACCAGTGAAAGCAGTTGAGCCTGGGCTCTGTGTGTGTGTGTGTGTGTGTGTGTGTGTGTGTGTGTGTGTGTGTGTGTGTGTGTGTGTGTGTGTGTGTGTGTGTGTGTGTGTGTGTGTGTGTGTGTGTGTGTGTGTGTGTGTGTGTGTGTGTGTGTGTGTGTGTGTGTGTGTGTGTGTGTGTGTGTGTGTGTGTGTGTGTGTGTGTGTGATTTCCTTTTGCCATTAAATCCTTTTTCTAAGTCAACATCAGCTATTTATCTGTCTAGGAGTTTGCCTGTTTCATTTAAATTCTTAATTTGCTTTTGTAATATCAGTAAGAGCATCCTCATTTTCCTTCTTAAATGTAGTTATTGGTGTCCTGTCTGTCTCTCTGTCTCTCTGTCTCTGTTTCTGTCTGTGCCTTAGCCCTCACTTCTTGCTTGTGCAGAGCCAAAGGTCAGCTAACATTAAAGGCTTGGGGACTTTTTCATTCTCAGTCAAGTATTTGTGAATCTCTGGGAATTCACACAGCCTTGCACCACATTTGTGTGGCCTTCTAGATGTTTCAGGAACATGTTGGAGATTTCAAAAACTGCCCACAGAAAGCTCATTCTTTACCACTTGCTTTTGAGTTGTTTTCAACGACTTTTTCTTCCCCTTCCCCTCACATTTTTATCGTGGCCTGGGGCAGCTGCTCCATTTAATAACTGTCCTGGGGAAAAGTGAGTCACGTGGGCCCAGAATCCATTCAAATAAATACAGCCCTTGGGAACTACACTGCCAGATAGGTGTCATGACAATGGCCCTGAGCCTCATGCTTCCAGAGAGCTCCAAACTTTTGCCCCTTCCCATTCCTGGGAGACTCTGGTTCTCACTACATTTTCAGGCTGTTGATTTCCAAGGCTATCCCAGAAGTGGGAATGGGTGAGTACAGACACCACAGGTATTTCCTGTTCTCTATTCAGTTCTACTTCTATTTCTATTTATCTATCTGCTGTGCCTGTCCTGGGGTTTGAACTCAGAGCTTCACACTCCCACTTTTTTTTCCCACTTGGGGCTAATGCTCTACCACTTAAACCACAGCTCCACTCCTGGCTTTTTGCTGGTTAATGGGAGAGAGGAGTCTCTCGGATGTGTCTGCTTGGTCTGGTTTTGAACCTCGATCTTCAGATCTCAGCCTCCTGAGTAGCTATGATGACAAGACATGAGCTTCACCTTGTCTCTTAGGAGAGAGAGAGAGGCAGTGTCTGTTACCATAGTTAAATGCAACAGGCTCCAGTGTCAGAGGTTCTTGGTTCCAATCTGAACACTACCACACTTGACCATTATCCCTGCCTCCATCTTTCCTGTCATATGATAGAGAAGAAAATGATCTAAACCTTGCAGCATTTTGCGAACATTGAATGAAGTTAATTTATTTAGTTGAGCCAACGCCATTGGCAAAGATAAGGAAATCTACTGTGAAATCTCAAAAATGATGCACTGGTCTGGACACTGGAATTTATCCTGGCGTCAGTGTTTTCCTTTGCTCACGATGACACCCCTAACACTTGGAGCACAGGAGAGTGTGGCAAGTGCTAATCAGGGTGTGCTGCTAGGACTATTTTATTGTACTACTGAGTCTTCTCAGTGCCCAGCCTCTTGGATTAGAGAGTCCTTCAGAACCTAATTAGCATGGCTTCCAATCATTTTAATGCATGCAAATTCAAACCGAGGGTAGATTAGAGCTTTTGCATTGCTCACCAAACACTCCCTCAAACGTAAAATAAAATTTATGTTAAAAACAGGATTCGAGTGGGAGCAGTCAAAATAGTTAAGTGAGCATGGGGTTTTGCTGACCCCCCTCCACGCATAAGAAGCTGTTATTGCCATACAGTTAGAATAATTGTGTGTGCTCAGAAGAAGCTCCATCAGCAACATTTTCCTAATAACAGTGTCAACAGAGGAAAGAAACTGGGGCTTAAGCTTAGTGTTTTGCACTTTTGGCTTTTATACTCAAAGCCGGCACTCTACCAACTTGAGCCATATGTGCACTTCTGCCTTTTGGGTGGTGGTGCATCAGAGATCAGAATCTCATGAACTTTCCTGCCCAGGGTAGCTTTTGAACACCAATCCTCAGATCTCAGTCTCCTGAGTAGCTAGGGTTATAGGCGTGAATCCATTGCCCAACCTAGAACTCTTATTTCCGAGATGGTGTTAGGAAAAGGAGTGCATGAACATGAGATCCACGATGTCGTGTGTCTTTGGCTGTCATTTCTCAGTTCTGAAAATACAGCCACCATACACATAATCCCTGCCAATTTCCCCTTCCCCATTTCACCGGGAGGCTGGTGTCTGACCATCTTCAGGATGGGTAAGTCAAAGCAGATGTACAATCACAAGTTGCATGGGTCATTACCAGGTCAGAAGAGTCATTCATGGCTGCAGGGTGCTGGAGCGTACATTAGGGGTGCGCCCTCCCCCCATCACCCAGGAACTGGGGAGGCAATGCTGCAGGGGGGTGGGGAGAAGGGAGTGTAGCCTCAGTGTGCAAAGGGCGGGGCCCAGGCACATTAGGCAGCCACAGGGTTGTGAATCAGTGCTGGTGTCGAGAACCACAGTCCTGGGGTACCCTACGGGCTCAGTGTCCATTTGTATTCTCAAGCTCAGCCCAAATCCTATGACGCAGCGCTTACAGGATCACATGCCACACTGCTCAGGACCACTTGGTTCTCGTGGGCATGTGGCTTTGCTCATAACCGTGCAATTAATGGAAGTAGGCAGCAGTAGGGGGTTTTAGCAGCAGTCTGGTCTTTATCCTCTGCTTCTGGTGGCTGAGCCCAAACTAACTTTTTAAGTGAACTTAACTGTAGACGCTGACATCTTCTGAGCTGTCACCCACCCCATCCAGGAAGCCTTCATCTCGACTCACTGATGTAGCTCCTTTGATTTCTTTGATTATTATGGAATACTTTGAAGCGACAAAAGAGTATAGTCATTTAATAAGCAAGCAAGCAGCCATCCCCACCTGCCAACTCGATCAAGCATATTTTGTTGTTGTTGTTGTTTCTATCTTCTTCTGTAGTTTTCCTTCATCTTGGGACCCGCAGGTTCTCTCAAGAATTAGCTACATCAAGATTCTCTGTGGTATGGGGGCTGGGAATGTGGCTTAGTGGTAGAGTGCTTGCCTAGCATGCACAAAGCCCTGGGTTCGATTCCTCAGTACCACATACACAGAAAAAAAGCCAGAAGTGGCTCTGTGGTTCAAGTGGTAGAGTGCTAGCCTTGAGCAAAAAAGAAGCTCAGGAACAGTGCTCAGGCCCTAAGTTAAGCCCCAGAACTGGCAAAAAAAAAAAAAAAAAAAAAAAACAAAGCTTCCCCATGGTGCTCTGTGTGAATACTGTTTCATTGTGTTTTGAAACTATACATAAACAGAATGACAGCAAGCTCCGTGAAGCTTGCTCTTTTCACTTGACATTTGTTCACGATTTATCTAAATCCAGCCATTCCGTCTGAACAGCTGTCTAATGTTTCCTGACATAAATATCTAACACGTCGGGTCCAGAGCACTCTACCAGGCATGCCTTCTATGAGCTTGCTACTTAGGATATTTCCAAAAAACCACATGTATAAAGGATCTCACCAAGTCAGACAGCCCACCTCTACCAGGAAAAATGGATGATACCCTTTGGTAAATGTATATTCACGTACACATTGTACACACAGCCTCTGCCAATCATAACACGAAGAACCAGGAAGGCTTCATTTCCTTCTCAATTTCTCAGAAGTAAATAAACATTATCAAGGTGTCCTAAAATAGTTTTCCCATAACCCAAATGTTTTTCATTTTTCTTTTCTTTATTTATTTCTGTACACAATCTTGATTGGGAGGATTTTTCTAACCGGATGCATTTTCTATATTTAGTAGTTAACCAAGATGAGAATTGACAAGAGAATTTACTCCTGATCAAAACAACTCATCGCTTTTCCACCAGCTCCCCGGGTCTCATAAATGTCTTTCCCCCACTCTTCTTCTCATTCCCATTCCTACAAATACGGTTGGAGTGTGTGTGTGTGTGTGTGTGTGTGTGTGTGTGTGTGTGTGTGTGTGTGTGTGTGTGTGTGTGTGTGTGTGTGTGTGTGTGTGTGTGTGTGTGTGTGTGTGTGTGTGTGTGTGTGTGTGTGTGTGTGTGTGTGTGTGTGTGTGTGTGTGTGTGTGTGTGTGTGTGTGTGTGTGTGTGTGTGTGTGTGTGTGCGCGCGCGCGCATGCGTGCGTGTGCATGTGTGCAAAGACATTCCATTGTCCTGCTCATTCAGTGCCTTCTGTGGGTTTTTACTTCCTCTTGTTACTATTTTCCTTCTCTCTCTGTGAGGAGATCAAGTGAAAAGAATCTGTAAGAGCTCCTGTCACACCATAAGAGCTTAGTAAATGGCAGCCCAAGGGTGGCCAGTTCCCTGCCTTGTTTTATGTGTCTACTCCGCCTGAATTTAAACCCCAGCATGGCTGTGCTCCATAGTGGAAACTCCGCATGGTGCCCAACATTAACGCATGATAGCTGTGGAAAGCAACGTCGCTAAGTGGTGGTTTGCAAACATTGTTGGGTCCTTTATGCAGACACTGGATTATTTAACCCTGCATGTTTCATCCTTTGAGTTTAAGTGTTGCTGATTGTGCCACCATATTGCACTCATTTCACAAATGAATTCTGAGGGTCAGCTCTGAGGAAGGGAGTGGATTTGTAGATTTTTTTTTTTGGTTGCTCATGGGGCTTGAACTGTGGGTCTAGGCGCTGTCCCTCAGCTCTTCAGCTCAAGGCGAGCACACTACCACTTGAGCCACAGCACCACTTATGGTTTTCTGAATGGTTAATTGGAGATAAGAGTCTCACGGACTTTTCTGCCCGGGCTGGCTTTGAACTGAGATCCTCAGATCTCAGCCTCGTGAGTAGCTAGGATGACAGGCATGAGCCAACAGCACCCAGCTTAACTCAGATTTTTGCAACATGGATCATTGCTACTCTTGGTGTGGCTGGGGACCAGCAGCATTGAGATCATCTGAAAACAAGTGCCCAGTCTCAATACCCCTAGATTGACTGAATCAGAATTTATAGTTTGGGGTTGTTTTTTCTTAATTTGGAGCTATCCTGGGATTTGAACTCAAGGTCTCACACTTGGAAGGCAGGGACCCTACCACTGAGCCATACTTCTAGCCAGAATTGGTGTTTTAATGAAATGCCTGGGTGATTTGCAAACACAGTCAGGCTTGAAATAATAGTTATCAACTATTTATAATATACATGGAAGCATACTTCCATTCTTCCGGGACATCATGTTCTTTGTCTCACACCCTAAATGAGCAGACAACACATTCAATGTTACACTAAAGCACCAACCATTGTGCGAGGATCTTTAAATTGACACGAGCCATTTCAGCATGGTGCTGGACGTTTTTGCCTTCCCTAGTTGCTGAATGATGGCTGCAGGTTTTCTATATCCATTTTGCACATGGCTTTGGGAAAGGCCTTGCTGACAGGCAAGACGACTTGTGATGGTCACGCCAAAGCAGAAGCGCTGTGTGATTTCTGTTAGCTATTTGGACGGCTTCAGCGCAGCTCTCCATTTCCATAGGAGGAAACGTTGGGGAAACTTCGTGACCTAGGGAGCGATTCCACCCTTGTCCTCCATTTTCTTTCCCTTTCAGAGTCTCCAATCTAAGAGATGGTGCTGGGACACAAAGATACAAAATGAGAGTGACCCCTGGCTTCCATCACCATTTCTGACCATTATATGTTGTTTCCAATAATTCTATAATCTATAAAATACAAGGTATGGGTGTACTCCCTGTAGGACGGTGGGGGGGCAGGCAGTATGTTCAATGCCCAGGGCGGTGCCTGGCATGCAGTTTGGTAAGTGCACAACATGGATATAGTGCCACCTCCTCATACCTCACATCCCCCTTGGTGGAGGTGCAGGTGGGGTCAGACTCTCCCTAGCAAGGGGGACCTCTGGGGACGTGGCTTAGCCTCTGAATCCACAATCAGAGCCAGCTTGACCAGAAGACTTAGCAAGAGCAGGAAGTCTCAGCTTCCTCTCTGTATGAGAAGTGCAAAATAACTTCGCATTCTCCTCCACTGCCACCTCTGCCCTTTCCTCTTCTTCCTTCTCTTCCCTCCTTCATCCTCTGTCTCTAATCCTCCTCCTCTTGTCCTTCTTTCCTTCCTTCTCTTCTTCCTTCTTTACTTTCTTCCTTTTCTTCTCTTTTACTTCCTCTCCCTATTTCTCTTGCCTCTTATCTTCTTCCTTTCCTCTTCCTCCTTTTCTGCTTCCTTCTCCTCTTCTTCCTTCTTTCCCTCCCTTCTCTTACTCCTTCCTTGTCTCCTTCTCCACCTTTTCCTCCTCCTCTTCCTCCTCTGCCTACCATTGTTTTGATACATGTGGTGCTATCCTGAGCCCTTAGGGTGTTGTGTTGCCATCTACTTCCGTTTCCTAGTCCTGCCTACACAATGCTGGACCCATAACCTTGGTGTTAACTGCACGGAGCTCCACATGAACAAAATGAACCAAACACAGATGCCTCCATCCCAGCTACCATTCGCATTATTCAACCACCACCACCACCACAACAGCAAATGACTCATGTCTAGGGTTGATGCACTCGTTCAAAGGGCACAATTTACCAGGCACCGGAAATCGGGCTTCTTTCGGAGAATAAACACAATGGGAAACACGCTTGCAGAAGCCTCGTATCATTAAATTGTCTACTTAATAAAAATATTCCCCTGTGTTCCTCATAATTGGGTACTATCTGTTTAATATTGTCTGGATGGTATATTGTCTGTGGAATAAAGGAACTGAATGGCGTTAATTGTATTTGGGTGAAAAGAACCCTCTTGCATATTCATCAAAAGACACAAACCTCCCAAATCCTGCTCGTTGAGTGAATGCTGAATGGGAAGGCACCTCTTGTTGCTTGTTCTAAATTTGCTTCTCTCTGTTTGCTCGTGGTGCCTCTTGTCTCCTTATGATTCAGTGTCAAAGGCAAAATTGCTTTTCCTCCTCCTGAGGAGTATGTGAACATGAAAGATGAGCATGCCAATCCTTCCCAAGTCTTGTCTGTTTCGTATTTATTAAAATTCTCCTGGGGGTAGGGTGGGGTAATGGTGGGGGAGATGTTCCAGGGGAAGGCAGAGTAAATCTCTGAAGCCACTGAAGATAAGGGAAGAGTTACAGCCATATCCTTAACCTCAGTATAGATTCACAGAGATTTGTGTGGGGGAGGGATTTCGGTTGGTTTTTAGGATAGTTTCCTAGCCTGATCAGTGTTCCTGGAACTTGTGCACATGTCACACATGTAGAAAGTTTGTTCACAGACAGATAGCGGGGCTCTATCCCCTGGAAGGACTGAGAATATTTCTCCCAGGAGTTCCTAGGATATGCAAATGAAGCTGATCTCTGGATTTTCATTTGCATATACCTGCCCCCCCCAGATCCCAAGAGATGATGGGAGGCAGCGGTCTAGCTGGCAGGAAGGAGGCCTTAGAGATGAGCACATGGTTGGGAGCAATATCCATATTCCAGGTACCCATGTGCCCACTAGGACAACCTTGGGCAAGTTCTTTTGTCATCTGTGAAGGAGGAGAAAACAGTACTGTCCCTAAGAGGGAATGAGGGAGATAAAGCACATGAAGCTGATCTGGTGACTAATGGAGGGCAAATATCTGACAGAGGGGATAAACTGAGGAAATATCCAGGGGTTTGGTGGATGGATTCGGAGATGAGGGAGGTTACCCCAGGGGTACTGGTACTTTTCTTTTTCTTTTTTGCTGGTCCTGAGGCTTGAACTCAGGGCCTAGGTGCTGTCCCTAAGCTTCTTTTACTCAAGGCTGGCTCTCTGCCACTTGAGCCACAGCACCACTTCTGTCTTTTTCTGAGTAGTTTATTGGAGATTAGAGTCTCATGGACTTTCCTGTCTGGGCTGGCTTCAAACCGCAATCCTCAGCTCTCAGACTCCTGAGTAGCTAGGATTACAGGCGTGAGCCACCAGTGCCCGGCACTAACACTCTTAGTTGAAATGGATGAGGTTGGTGTCAAGTCAGGTTTAGTCTAGGCAAAGTAAAAGTGCTGGCCCACTTGACAGAGTATTCATCCTGAAGAAGGAAAGGAGGGGGATAATGGAGTGGGAGTTGTAGAAGGAAAGAAGATGATGGTGTACATTCTCCACCCGTAGTCAATCATCCATGCAGGAAATGAAGACGAAAGATCTTGTCCTGCTGGGTCCATCTGCAAATCAGGTAGAAGGAAATTGAGTTGTCCCTGAAGACTGGGGCATTTCACCTCTGAACCCATCTCCCAGCTGCTGTGGAGTCTTCTGCACTTCCACACTCCACCTGCGTGGGGCAGGAGTGAGCTGCCTCCATTTTCCTATGGGGGTGAAACTTTGTGGAGACTTGAGTTGGGATGTTGGCTGTCTCTGAGTCCCCAGTTGTTAGTTAGGGGTGACCTGGGGTGGGGAGTGGGGTTCTAGCAGTTAATTCTCCAGATGGCCTGGGACTGACCTAGCCTTCCCTTTCTTGATTTTAGTTCTCAAGAATGACAGTAGAACCAGACAGGAATACAACATTTCAGAGCTAGGCAGGAAGGAAGTGGAACAGGCTCAGCTTCCCCCCCCCTCCCCACAATGGGATGTCCATCAGTGCATCAGCCCGGTGACTTGAGGGGCAAAAATGAGGGTCCCTCCCTTGCAGTGGAAGTGGGGTATGCACAGGCTGGCTTCTACTCCAGCCAGCCTTGCTCAGCTCATAGCTTGCTGTTGAGTCCTAGGCTTCCTTGCTCCCTCCTAGTAACTTACCCTGTCTCTCTAGACACAGGCAAATTGGTAATCAAGCCCCCCCACCGCAAGAGAAAGTGATAACTGCACATCCACAGAATCTGCCACACATTCTCTCTCTCTCTCTCTCTCCCTCTCTCCCTCCCTCCCTCCCTCCCTCCCTCCCTCCCTCCCTCCCTCCCTCCATTTTGGCAGGGGCTCCAGAGGCGCACACTGAGAATTCCAGCTACTCAGGAGAGGCTGACATCTGAAGATCACAGTCCCAAACCAGGATGAAAAGTCCATGAGACTCTTATCTCCAATGAACTACCAAGAAAAACCCAGAAGCGGAGCTGTGGCTCAGGTGGTAGAGCACCAGCCTTGAGTGGCCAAGAGAGTCAGGTGAGGCCCTGGGTTTGATTCTTTAGCACCACATAAGCAGAAAAAAGCCGGAAGTGGTGCTGTGGCTCAAGTGGTAGAGTGCTAGCCTTGAACTGAATAGCTGAGGGACAGCGCCCAGGCCCAGAGTTCAGGCCCTATGCCAAAAAAAATAGCCATGAGTGTGAGGTCCTGAGTTCAAGTCCCAATACCAACACACGCAAAAAGAAATCAATATATCAATATTTGATTAAAACCCCTGAAATCTATTGATATTTTCTAATGCCAGGTAACACAACAAGGCTCAAAGAGGTGAAAGCAAGGTGGTAAACGGGGGTTTTGAAGTCACTGGACAGAATCTAGAACTTGTATTTCCATATATCTCCTTGCATCCAGCCATTAGCAAAGAATTCTATCAAAATGAGAATAGAAACAGTACTAATGGTCCAATTCTGCCCCTGGTACTAATTATTGGAATTTCGCTGACTTACTATTCTGCAGGCCTAAAAATACACTCACTTAATAGAGAGGCTTGGGCCACAGGATGAAGAGGAGAACCACAGAGACTCTGAGATTGAAAAAAAAAAAAATCCTTCTCCAGCTGCAATCCAATGTCTGGGAATTGCATTTCTCAGTCCAATCAAGAATTTTTTTCTTATTTTTTTACGTCTAGGAATAAGGAGCTATTAAAGTTCTGGGCTTCTGGCCCCTGAGGAGGAATTCCAAAAATTCCATCCATAATTTCCTTAGCTCAGCATTGTGTACCATGTCTCCAGGTACTTTTCTCTGCCCTCTTCTTTCTGACAAGTTGTTTTAACGCTGTTGGTTCCGCAAACACCTTGTCTTCAGCCAGATCATGCATGTCATCTTCTACACCCTTGTGGCATATGGTGATGAGGTGTGTGGCAGGTGCTGGTGACATCCGAAGTGTGACTGACACAGACTGACACAGCACAGCAAAGGTGGCAGAATGGCTCCCACCCGCCCCTCACCCAGGGCCATAGGGCGGTGCTGGATGTGCTCTATGAGTTCTGGAGAAAGAGAATGAAAATCTTCCTCTGTCTGGGGGTTAAAAGATGGAAAGGAAAGGAGAGGGGATGTGAGGAAGAGGGGAGGGAAGGAGAAGGGAGGAGAGAAAGGAGAAAGAAGAGAGGCTAAGGGAGAAATAGACCTAGCATCTATGATGCCAACTACTTGTCATTCCCCACAGGTAGGTAACAGACTAGGTAGCTGATGGAAAGGGCGAGAGAAGGAAGGAGGAGTTTGTAAGTTTTAAAAGCCTATGTCTAAGGCTCGTGCCTGTAATCCTAGCTACTCAGGAGGCTGAGATCTGAGGATCTCCTAGTCGGTCCGTCCGTCCGTCCGTCCGTCCGTCCGTCCTTCCTTCCTTGCTTCCTTCCTTCCTTCCTTCCTTCCTTCCTTCCTTCCTTCCTTCCTTCCTTCCTTCCTTGCTTGCTTGCTTGCTTGCTTGCTTCCTTCCTTCCTTCCTTCCTTCCTTCCTCCCTCCCTCTCTTCCTTCCTTCCTTCCTTCCTTCCTTCCTTCCTTCCTTTCTTCCTTCCTTCCTTCCTTCCTTCCTCCTTTCTTTCTCCCTCCCTTCCTCTCCTCCTTCCTACCTTCCATCTTTTTTTGTGCCATTCTTGAGTTTGAACTCACAGCCCAGGCATTGTCCCTGTGGGGTTTTTGTTGTTGTTGTTGTTCAAGGCCGGTGGCTCTGTCACTTGAGTAACAGCTCTTCTGTTTTGTTTTGTTTCATTTTTTAGTTGGAGATAAGAGTCTCATAGACTTTGCTGCCCAGTTTGGCTTCAAACTGTGATCCTTAGATCTCAGCCTCCTGAGTAGCTGGGATTATAGGCGTGAGCCACTGGAATCTAGCAAGAATGGTTGTCTTTCTTTTTAAATAACAAAATGATTTTGTTATTATTAAGGTGTTGAACAGAGGGTTTACCATTCATAAGTCAGGTAATGAGTACATTTCTTTTCTGGGGGTGCCATGTCACCCCTTCCCTTGCTTTCCCCCCGCGTCCCCCTACCATCCCTGGCCACAAGCTGCATAGGTGAATGGTTTCATTAAAGAGATATAGGATATAAGTCCTGTATTCAAAGCGTGACCGGTGGTGTGGGGTAGGAGGAAGGTTTAGGTGTGAAGAGTCTGAAGGTTTGCCATTCTCTCTGCATTTCCTCTCTGTGCTCACAGTTGACACTCACATCTCCAGCCTCCTTTGATATTGGCAAAGCCACTTGGTGTGTGTGTGTGGTGAGGCCACAGGGGAAGGACCCTGGTCTGTGGACATCTCCTGGCTATCCCCTCCCTCCCCGCTCCTTCACCCCCTCCCCGCCCCCTTCGCTTGCTGCAGCCGGGAAGCGTTGTCGCTGGAGAACACAGTGTTTGCCATCCTGCTGCCGGTTCCCAGGTTTGATCTCATTGCTTCTTGCCTGGAGCTCTTATTTCTGACTCAATTATTTACCAGTGTTAGCAACCAAGCCTGGAGTTATTCACAATATAAACCTGAACTATAAGCCTCGCCAGCTGACGCTATGTATGCACAGCAGATACAGACAGATCAAAGGATGATTCATTATTATCCCAACACGGTGACTTTTTTTTTTCCAAGTAGAAAGAGAGAGAGAGAGATGCAGTTTCTCTTTGGTGACTCCAGTGCTTAAGGAAATGCACAAACAGCTTTGGCAAGCATTGGATTCCTGTCCTGCACACTAGGGCTTACCTGAATATGATTCCAGAACTTTCTTTCCATTCCCCGGATCATACTTTGGCCTGGGTCAATGTAATGCCCTTTTCTTCCGCCTCTTCCCACCTTCTCTGATGCCAGTTCATGAGCTCCTGGAGTTGGGAAAGCCAGGTGGCATGCAAGCCTGTGTTGCTGTGGAAGCAGCACCCACTTGCTGGTCCTGGCAATCTCCCCATGTCAGGAGGCCTTGGGTTAGCTTCTGGGCAGCCTCTTTGGGATACAGAGGACCAGGTGGCTAGAGGCTGGCCATGGGGAGGGTGACTAGGAGGTGGGGCTCTGGGGTGACACGGCCATGGGTTTGAGCCCTGGCTCTGTCAGCATTTGGTCTCTGACCATGGGCAAGGCCTGATTCTCCATCTCCTCTTCGATTCCAAGGGTTGTCATGAACAAGGATGCATTTATCCAAGTACGAGATTCTCCAGAGTCAGAATTAGTAGATGACAGCTAGTTAGCTTACTAGCTAGATGATAGATACATAGCTAGATGATAGATAGATAGATGTAGCTTACTATCTAGATAATAAATAGATGATGGGTAGATAAGTAGATAAATATATAAGAAGGAAAAGAGATTTCCCAGAGAGCGCTACTAAAAATAATAGACCGTTTAACTTTGATTCATCTTCTGATGCTCTCTAGGTCTGCCTGTATATGATTTAGTTCCTGTCTTCTAGACCAGAGAGAGATTAGACCTCTTTATCTGTGTTCATCTAAACAAATTAACCAATCACCTGACATTTATTACCACATCCAGATGATTCTAAGTTGCCATACAAGACATCGCACTTATCTCAGCATCTTTCTAGAAGGAACACACACACACACACACACACACACACACACACACACACACACACACACACACACACACACACACACACACACACACACACACACACACACACACACACACACACACACACACACACACACACACACACACACACACACACACACACACACACACACACACACACACACACACACACACACACACACACACACACACACACACACACACACACACACACACACACACACACACACACACACACACACACACCCCCCCCCATTGAAAACTGGCCGGGCGCTGGTGGCTCACACCTGTCATCCTAAGTACTCAGGAGGCTGAGATCTCAGAATTATGGTTCCAGCCCAGGCAGGAAAGTTGGTGTGACTCTTATCTTCAATTAACCACCAGAAAACCCAGAAGTGGAGCTGTGGCTCAAGCAATAGAGTGCCCGCCTTGAGCCGAAGAGCTGAGGGGCAGTGCCCAGGTCCAGAGTTCAAGCCCCACGACCTACCAAAAAAAAAAAAAGTAGAAAGTGGTGTTCACTGAAAGGGCATGTTGCTACAACAGAAATCTCCCAGCAGTCCAAGTGTCACGGCTGGCTGTGCCTCGTAAGGCCCTTGTCTGTCCAGTCTCTATTCTGAGCGGCCCAGGAGCCTGGCACCTGCCCACAAAGTCTGATTTGTGTCTGTAAAGCCAGTTCCCCACCGTTCCCATCTCTCACTGTTTAGGCTCGTTTTATATTTTCTAGAGAACTCGGAGCTAGCTCCGGTCTCCTGTACCTCTAGCTCATCCTCTGTGTCTCTCATGTGGGTTCAAATGAACGGAGCACCAGGCCACAGGAAAGTCAAAGCCGATGGCTCCCTCACAGAGCTTGTGGCCCGTGCTCATGACATCCTCTCCATGCACCCCAAGCCCTTGGGGCTTCCATTGCTTGGGATCGCTCAGAAATTGCTTCAAGTTTGTCTGTCAGCACACTGAAATGACCTCGTGTTTTTATGTCAGTCATGGCACCTAAAAAATAGATGAAGTCACTCATGGATAATATTCTGCAGAATTTTAGTGGAACCGAGTCCGTGGTAGGGAGGCATTCTTGCTCCATTCAGACATGCAGTGGTGTTTGGAAGAAGTCCTGGTTTCCTTGTTCATCCCTTCCAAACAGCCATTTTCTCTATACTATTACTTGAAAAAAAGAGACATTTAAGTGCCGAATATACTCATTTATTCTCCTACTGCCTGTGAGTAAATGTGGGCGCTGGCCTTGCACTGTGAGATTAGATTTGAAATTAGGTTGTAGACAGACTTGAGGAAAGATAGATTTCTCTCCTAGCTCAGCCTCCTATAAACTCTGGAAATGCAAGCAAGATATACAGCCTATAGACCGAGGGATGCAGGGGCAAAACTGCATCTCACCAGGAAAAGAACCAACAGGAAACTAAGTGCAATAGATTCCTTTTCTTGGATTATTTGTTGAGACAATGAACAAAGGCAGAGACTAGAAGAGGAGCAGAAAACCAGAGACTTGTGAGACATACTACATAAAATGGAAAGAATAAGTGTGAACGAAGGTAAGAAACAAGTTGGGATTTGTGGCACAGGATTATTTATGCAAATTAAACACACACACACAGACATAACACACCGTATTTTTCCACGGGTACAGGTTATGGTTTTTAATGTGTATAAAATATGGAAGGTAACTTGAAGGTATATATTTGGTTCACTAGTGTGTATGCCTGGGAAAGAAAAAGGGAAAATAGAATCAATAAACTATAATAAAAGAGGGCCCTATCATTGACTAGGAAAGGGAATACAGCCTGGGTAGGGACCAGGGTCCTATAAATCCTTTGTACTGAGGCCCTTTATTAAGGTGCTTGACAACAGGGCATGGTGCTGGCCTTCTGAAGCTATTTCTTAGGGATCGTCAAGCAATGATATACTTAACAGTATGATTTAGTAGGTCTAGGGACCTGCAAGGATTTAGGACGGCACCGACCACCAAGTCTGCCTGCTCTTTAGCTCAAGAGCCTGATCCTCCTGTGCTCTATGAAGATGTGAGGGGGCCGCTGACGTCACTGTTGATGTAACCTGTCACTTCTTTCGTTGTGCCTTGAAATATACCCAAGCCAGCAATGGGGTGACTCACTAAGCAAGTTACAGCAGGGAGATTCACTCAAAGGCCGCGGCATTCCTGCGGGGAGGGGGGGTCCCCTTCCACTTCCTGCTGGTTTCAGGCATTAAGGATACGGTACTTCCGTGGGAACTTTTTCTCTGTGTGTAGGATGGAAAGAATGTCTTCCCTTACCTCCTTACTGATGGGGTAAGTGCGAGAGGAGGACTGGCCCCTTTGAGATCATTCATACCAGGGCCAAGAGCCACTGGCGCGGTGTCTGATGGGCGTGGATCGGCGTTGTGTTTCCTGGGCTTCCCTGGGGTTCTGTCATGCACTGGCTGTGTGCTATGGTGTACACAACTTTACCTTGGTATGCTTTCCGTCTCTTTAAAGAAATACGAAGAATAATAGCATCTAATGGGCATTGTGCCTGGCTGATTGAGTTTGAGTCCACGTGCAGTACGCACGGTGGTTCTAGCTATTTTCATTCCTGTGTGGCTTGCCTGCCAGCATCATGATTGTATCATTCTAATAGGAAACACATGCACCTTGATCTTTAGAAACTGATTTGCAGCCAATCTTGAAACCCTGAAGATGTAAGAGTTAGGGCACTGAGAAGGAAGAAGCATGCTGGAGAAAATTAAATGTACAGGGCTTGAAACCATTTCTGTATTCTCCATCCCTCTCTCCCTATGTTTTCTTCCCTCCCTTCTTCCCTCCTCCTGTGTATATGTCTTTCTCTGCCTCTCTTCCTCTCTGTGTTTGTCTGTGTCTCTATTTCTCTATGTTCAGACAAATGTGTACATACCACACACACACACACACACATACACACACACACACAAATCCTTTGATCCTTTTTTAAAAAAATTTTTATTGTGAAAATACTGTACAGAGGGGTTACAATTATATGGGCAAGATAATGAGTACATTTCTTATCAAGCATTGTAGCCTCCTCCTTTGTTTCCCCTTCACATCCCTTCCCATCCCCCCTACCCAATCTTTCCCCCCCCCCCCAAAGTTGTAAAGTTCGTTTTCCGACATAACAACTTGTACATCTCATTGTTACTATAGGTCCACCTGTATCCCTATTTAAACGATTTGTTTTTCCCCTTCCCCTCCACAAATTATACCAACATTAAATACAGTGAAAGCAGGGGTTCTACCATGGGGGAGGGACATACAAAGCAACAAAGAAATAATCTTATAAATATGTTAGAAACAATTGCATGAAAGAAAAAAACATTTGGATACATATCTTGGGGTTCATTTCCCTAACATCAACTTATCTGACCTTTTCTGCTTGACTCAGACATATACTAGTTATTACAAATAAGGGAAACCATGGGACCTATATTTCTTTGGGCCTGGATTACTTCACTTAATATAATTTTTTCCAAGCCTTTCCATTTCCTAACAAATGGGGCAATGTCATTCTTTCTGATGGAGGCATAGAATTCCATTGTGTATATACCACATTTTCTTGATCCATTCATCTACTGAGGGGCATCTGGGTTGGTTCCATATCTTAGCTATGGTAAATGATGCTGCAGTAAACAGTCGTGCTGGTAGCTTCAGTGTGGTCTTGTTTGTGATCATTTGGGTAAATGCCCCAAATTGGGATTGCTGGGTCATAGGGGTGCTCTATGTGGAGTCTTTTGAGGAACCTCCATACTGCTTTCCAAAGTGGTTGAACAAGTTTACACTCACACCAACAATGCAGTAGGGTTCCCTTCTGTCCACATCCCCTCCAGCATCTGTCGTTATTCGAGTTCTTGATTATAGCCATTCTAACTGAGGTGAGGTGGTATCTCAATGTTGTTTTGATTTGCATTTATTTTATGGCTAGGGAGGTTGAGCATTTCTTCATGTGTCTATTGGCCATCCTTCTTTCCTCTTCAGAGAAGTTTCTCTTCAAGTCTTTAGCCCACTTATTTATTGGACAGTTGTTTTTTTGAAGATTTGTTGTTGGGGGATTTAATTTTTTGAGTTCCAGGTATATTTTAGATAGGAGACCTTTGTCCTTTGTATGGCTAGTGAAGATCTTCTCCCGTGGGCTTTCTATTGATCTTGCTAGCTATGTCCTTTGCCATGCAGAAGCTCTGCAATTTTATGCAATCCCATTTGTCCAACCTTTCTTTGATTTGTTGTGTTTCTGGGTCTCTATTAAGAAAATTTCGGCCTGTGCCAACGAGACCTAGGGTTTCTCCTATTCCATCCTGTAATGTTTTCAGAGTGTCTGCTTTGACTCCGAGGTCTTCGATCCATTTGGAGTTGATTCTGGTGCAGGGTGATAGATAAGGATCTAGTTTTAGTTTTCTACAAGTAGTTAACCAATTTTGCCAGCACCATTTACTGAAGAGGCTGTCTTTCTTCCATTCTATTTTTTAGCTCCCTTATCGAAGATTAAATGGCTATCAGTCTGTAGGTTCATTTCTGGTTTTCAATTCTATTCCATTGGTCCTGAGGTCTGTTCTTGTGCCAGTACCAAGCTGTTTTGATTACTATGGCTTTGTAGTAGAGTTTGAAATTTGGTATTGATATTCCTCCAGCACTGTTCTTTCTGTTGAGGATCGTTTTTGCTATTTGGGGTCTTTTATTGTTCCATATGAATTTTTGGATTGCCTCTTCTATTTCCTTGAAGAATGAGGTTGGAATATTGATAGGTATCCTTTAATCCTTTGTAGATGAATTATTATAAAACCAAGAACTTATATGCTGGCCAAATTCAGCCATATTGCCTAGATCTCCAGGCCTGTCACTTCCCTTCTGGGAGAGAGGGGAGAGAACAAAGTTGGAGAACAAAGCTCTGGTTTTGTTCTGTGATTCACTCCCATCCAGTTTCTTGGGTGTCATCATTGGAAGCCAGATCACTCCAGGGTTTTCCCTTGAGTAATTGCATACACTGGTGATGAAATTGTCATTTGTCTCTGTCGTTAGAAAGACATGAACTGGGAAATAGAGCGTGATCCTCAGGCTCAAGCAGGATTCATCTGAAACTCATCTTTTTAATTTGTATTTTGGCTTGTGTACTTCTGTGTTGCCCAAACACCGGTGGCTCACATCTATCATCCTACCTACTCAGGCGGCTGAGATCTGAGGGTCACAGTTCTAAGCCAGTGCAGGTAGGAAAGCCCATGAGACTCTTACCACCAGTTAACCACAAGAAAACCAGAAGTGGCACTGTGGCTCAAAGTGGTAGAGTGCTAGCCTTGAGCAAAATTGCTCAGGGACAGTGCCCAGGCCTTGAGTTCAAGCCCCATGACCAACAAAAGAAAAAAAAAAGTACTTTGTGCTGTGACAGCAATGAAACAGATTGATCTCATCTCCATTCCCTTTTCTCTCCTTGCTGCGCTTTTCTGAACACTTCCTCCTGAATTAGTATCAATGCCTGGGCTCCTTGGACAGCCCAGTCAATGCTGCAGAAACTTTACATGCTGTTTACCGATACCCTTCTCCCATTGATTTAATTAAAGATCATGATGCCTAAATATAATTAGTGTGGCTGGCATTTCTGTCAGGGTATTTCTTACACTTTTGGACGTGTAAGCAATAGAACTAGATTGCCCTGGGATAATGAATTGCAATGCTGAAGGAAAACGGCTTTCAGAGTACAAATACATGGATCAGCTAAGACTTTAATAGTGGGATTTCTTTATCATGAAGTAAGTGGATGCTTCTTGTCCTCTTAGATCAAATCTTTCTCTATCTAGAGGTTAAATACCACTATTTTGTCAAACATGCATTGAATTCAACATAAAGAGGTTGTCTTATGGTTGGGCCATAGGGGATGGTAATATGTATGTTGGTTCAGAAGTTGACTAGCATTCTGTTTATGACATAAAGGATGAAAAAAAGAGAAAATGGTAAAGCATAGAAGTGTTTAAAAAACAGACAAATATATATGATCTAAACCATGTGTTGAGCAATTAGCCTTGGGAAGATAAAACATGCTTGTGTGTGTGTGTGTGTGTGTGTGCACGCGCATGCATGCATGCACACATGCACACATGCACATGCGTGCACATGTGCACACAAACTTGCATGTATGTGCTGGTCCTGGAGCTCGAACTCAAGGCCTAAGTACTACCCTTGGCTTTTGTGCTCAAGGCTAGCACTCTACCATTTGAACCACAGCTTCATTTCCAGCTTTTAGGTGTTTAATTGGAGATAAGAGTCTTCATAGACTTTCTTGCCCAGGCTGGCTTCAAACTGTGATCCTCAGATCTCAGCCTCCTAAGTAGCTGGGATGACAGGTGTGAACCACCAGTGCCTGGCCAAGACATGCTTTCAAGAAATGAAGAAGTTAAGACACTGGGAAACTTGGAGATGGGGTGTGGGTTGCGGGGAAGCTGGGAAGTTCTCTTCAGATGAGAACTTCAGTTCCCCAGTTTCTTAATGGAGTAGGAGATTATGGTCACCAATTGAAAGGCGGATGGGTTCACAACAATGACCAGAACAACAGCAGTGCTTAGTCAATTATTAGCCCCCAAGTGTCAGGCCATATTTACATCAGCTTGCATACATGAACTCAACCTCCCAACAGCTTGCAGAGGTCAGATTCAGTCTTAGAGGGCATACAAGAGACTGAGTGGGAAAACAGCCCAGGATACAAAAATCAGTGTCCTGAATATTTTTCTCTCTGGTGACTTGTAGCTTCTCAGGTATAGTTGTACCTCTATGAAGGCCTACACTTGGTGACATCTAGGTTTTCAAGGCAAATATGGAGGAGAGAGAAAAGGAGACAGGGACATAGAGTAAGTGGTATTCACAATCGCCTGATCGCAAGTGAGCACTGTGTACCCTAAGCAGGGTCATGAGAGGAGAGCACGGATGAGAGGACTAGCAAGCGGGGACCGGAGTGTGTTAACACAGTCAGAGCCAGGTGGAAGAGTTATGTGAACTTTGGTTTGTTACCTTCAAACTAGGAAGAGCAGGGGTTTGCAGCCCTTAAAGCGGGGAGCTGGCATCTACAGTGTGGGCACCTGGGCAGAAGGGAGTGAGTGTCACACAACAGGGCAGCACTGAAGAGCAGGGGAGCTGCCACAGAGAGCTATGAAATCTGTGTTTGCAGATACAGCCACTGAGCGGGGGCAAGCCTGGGGAAGAGTCCCAGTCATCCTGGAGCATGGCAGCCTGGCTAGGATTTGGGAGACGCAGGGCTCCCTGTGTAAATGGGCTCCATGTGTATGATGGTGGTCATTAATGAAGAAGGAAGAGGAGGAATATATATATATTCATTTCTAGTTGGGGCCCCTGTGTGAGTGTGTGTCACAGAGAAGGCTTCGAGAGACAAGGGACAGTGAATCCACAGTGGAAAGGCAGAGTCTGAGCTACTTATTTATCTAAGATAAATCAAACTTTGCATGGTAAATCCTGATAAATGCATTGATAGCATTGTGTGTGTGTGTGTGTGTGTGTGTGTGTGTGTGCGCGTGCGCGTATGGTTGTGGGACTTGAACTCAAGGCCTAGGCATTGTCCCTCAACTTTTCTACTCAAGGCTAGTGTTCTAGCATTTGGAGCCATAACACCACTTCCAGTTTTCTGGTGGTTAATTGTAGATAAGAGTCTCATGGACTTTCCTGCCCCAGCTCACTTCAAACCACCATCGTCAGATCTCAGCCTCCCGAGCTGCTAGGATTACAGACATGAGCCACGGGGTGCCTGGCTTTATTGACAGGATCTTTATGTGATATGTTCAGTCCTTCATATCCTGTAAGAAGAGATTCGAATTTCACTAGGTGACTAATTAACTCCAATAGGGCTTGTGGGAGGAAAAGGGAGCAAAGAGAGTTGAAGATGGAGAAATGACAGAAGGGTAAGAAAAGGCATACAAAGTTAAGAACTAAAGATGAACCAGGCCAGGACAAGAAATAACTTTAGTGGGTATTTCCTGGCCAGGCCGGGGAGTCTGCTGAGCCAGGATTTGAATAACAGCGGATATGAACTATAAACATCGTCTTTCTGGGAGAGGCGGTCATTTTCATTAGCAGTGTTGTTTGTCCTCATTTTGAATTGTCTTGGAAGGAGGGGAAAAAAACCCTCAGGGTTTTCTTAATCTTTATAACATCAGCGGGAAAGATTTGGTTGGGTTGCAGAAAAGAGAAATCCACTTAGAGAAGATGAAACAAAACTTGGGGGGTTCAAGACAAGCGTATTGAGGATGGAGTCTTACTGGAGCTACAGAAAATTCAAGGCAAAATGCTCTGGGAAGGGTGGAGCTGGGGAATCAGTGGAACTCTATGATCTGAGCAGCCATGCTGGGGACTCTCAGCTTGTAGCTCCAACCTCTTGGTTCTCGCTCATTTAATCAGTACATATTTATTGAGCAGCTACTATAGGGTCAAGCATTGTGCCAGGTGCAGGGCACACAAAAATAACAGTCAAGACAGGTTTCTTCCTGGTGGGGCTTGGGGTCTGCTGTTAAAGGTAGTCATGAGCCAAATGACAGCACACGTGCAAATGTATCATTGCAAGAGTGTTTAATGCGATGAAGGGAAGATACACAGTGAGGTATACATACACACTGATTGGGCCCCATTAGGGAGATTACAGAAGGACTCCCTGGTACTCCAACGAGGGGAGCAGATGGGGCTTTGCACTTGGAGACAGCCCCAAGAGCATGCGCAAAGGGCCTGCACCTGTTGTAAGGTGCACCCAAGGCCAGCACGGATCCAGCTCTGGAATGGAAAGTGAGAAGATGGGTGATGGTTTCAGGGAAGATGCAGTCCAGGGGTCGTAGGGAGCCACAGACAGCACATGGAGAGGGTGAGTGGTTTCTATATTTGCCTTTGAAATGGATGGCTGAATCACGGTGTATGGTTTGGAAGAGCCCAGCTTCGGCTTCTGATCTTCCTTTCTGGCCCCAGTTTGGATCAAGTGTCCATTCTGGGCCAATCACAGACGTGACTTGGCAGCATCCTTCGCTAAAAAAAAAAAAAAAAAAAGCAAAAACAAAAGCAGGCACTGGTGGCTCACGCCTGTAATCCTAGCTACGCAGGAGGATGAGATCTGAGGACCACAGTTCAAAGCCAGCCCAGGCAGAAAAGTCCATGAGACTCTTATCTCTAGTTAACCACCAGAAAACCAGATGTGGAGCTGTGGCTCGAAATGGTAGTGCTTTAGCCTTGAGCAAAAGAGCTCAGGAACAGCACCCAGGCCCTGAGTTCAAACCCCATGACCAACAGCAAACAAAAACAAATGTAACAATGACAACAAAACCCACTGACTTCTCCCTTGGCCTGCGTATACCCATAGGGTAACTAAAAGCAGGATACAAGCTTGGCCTCTGCCTTCCTCTTCTAGTGTCCTTCCTTTGGAGCATCCTTTCCTGGTGGGCACCTTGCAGCCAGCCCAGGACAGATGGCAGCAATGATGACTGGACCACTTCTCACCAGACCCTGCTATGGCCTGGACAGTTTAATAATTATGCATCAAGATCCCCACCTCCATTCCAATTCTTCCTCTATTTAAACCGATGGCCTGTATCTGCAGGGGGAAGAGAGGCAGAAGTGCTCACTTTGCCTGTTTCCCAGCATGCCTGTGCTATATTCATAAATCTCCCTCTCTACCCTTCACTACCAGCTCCCCCCAGTTTGGCTGGACCTGACATGTGGAGTAAGAGTTAAAAACTCCAGTGACAGCAAAACAGGAAGGTGGACCTGTCTCGTGGGAGAGATGTCCCATCTCACCGGATGTTATTCAAAAAGATGAACCCTGCAGAGAAACAACCCTCAAAATGCCTCCATTCATCTGGTCCAGAGGCTGCAAAATGGTACCCCAGATCTTTTTTTTTAAATCACCGTAACCCCAAGAGATGGCAACTACTCTCCTTATGTGGCAGAAATAAGAGAATGAAGAGTGGAGCACAATTTCCATCAGGAATGACTGATGCTACAACCAACACTTTCCCCAGCCTTCCCCGCCCAGCGCTGATTCACCACCCTGGACACTGTGAGTGATGTATCACCGTCATCACTCCTGATGGAAATGATAACTGTGCGTATGCGGCGACACTGTGGTCGCTATGGACAGCTGAGGTATGTGTTACAGTATTTGCCCGGCACTGCTCTAAATAAGTCACATAGCTCCCTTTAACTCTTACTGCAGCCCATGGGCTAACCCTGGGATTGTCTTCCACTCCGCAGATCCAAAACTGAGGCTCTGAGAAGCAAAACGGCTGAATTAGGGTCCTAAAAAGTCTGCTGGCCTCAGAGTCTAGACTGTTAAACATCATATTGTTCCTATTCTCCTATTCTCTGTCTGTCGGTCAGTCAGTCTGTCTGTTTCTCTCTCTGCTGGCTCTCTCTCAAAAGGAGCATACTTCCCAAAGGTGGAAATTACTCCACATTGACAGTCATCCATGAAAGTATGTTGAATGGCAGTCTGAACACATTTTTAAACAAATCACAAGAGTAACAATCCTGCCATCATGAGGTCCCTGTTTAGCTGGAAACTGAGGCTCAAGGAGATGAATGGTCTGAGGTAACAGGTTGCTACTGTTAGAAGAATCAGAGTTCAAACTCCTGGTGTCTCTGTGATCCCAAAGGCCTTCATACCTGGATGTGAACGCCATATCCTGTCATCCTCTGCCTACCGGTTCCACTGCAATCCTTGAACGAAGCGTTGGGTCCCTACCAAGAGGGTGATATGAAAGGGAAACACGGTTAGAAATCCTATTAGCCGTGAAGTCAGACCTTCTCCCACTCTGTGACACCCATGCAGATGAGACTGTGCCCTGTTTAAAACAAATGTCATAACGCAGGATTGATGGCCTGCATTTTCTGCCTCAGTTATCATTCCTGCCATGGAAATGAGTTATTTAGATGGTTGGTAGCTGACAGTCCCCATGAATTGCAAGAGGAAGCTGAGCAGGGTGACAGGTGACACCTCTCTCTCTCTCTCTCTCTCTCTCTCTCTCTCTCTCTCTCTCTCTCTCTCTCTCTCTCTCTCTCTCTCTCTCTCTCTCCCTCTCTCCCTCTCTCTCCCCCTCTCTCCTCCCTCTCTCCTCCCTCTCTCTCCCTTTCTCCTCCCTCTCTCTCCCTCTCTCTCTCTCTCTCTTTTCCTCTCTCCCTCTCTCCCCTTCCTTGTCTCTCCTCTCTCCTTCTCTCTCTCTCATATTAAAATCACTCACTGAACTTCCTAGTACCCAGCAGCCATGAATTATACCTGCACTCTCTAAATTTTGATGAGTTCTCCCACCTTTGAAATCGCCACGTTACCAGGTCTAACAGAAATTGAATTCAAACCCACTTAGGGAAATAGGGTGCCACGTGTTCTATTGTGTGCCTTTGCCTGGTCACATCCTGTGCGCCCAGGCCAGGAGAGCTGCCTGCTATAGGTTTGACGGGCGATGGCAAATGAGTGTCAGGCACAGAGAGGTCAAAAATCCAGAAAACCTGGGTCCCCTCATTCTGTTTCATCATCTCCACTTTCTCTACTTCCCTGAAAGCAACTAGCAGGGGTTTAAAAAAAAAAAAGTCAGGGGGAAGTGGCGCTGTAGCTCAAGTGGTAGAGCGCTCGCCTTGAGCTGAAGAGCTGAGGGACAGCGCCCAGGCCCAGAGTTCAAGCCCCACTGCCGACAAAAAAAAAAGACAGTTATTAAAAAAAAAAGTCAGGGAGAGAAGCCAAACTTCCATCTGAAAAATTACTAAGACCAAGAAATCTGGAACCATCTCTCTAGCCCTTGGCTGGCTTGTGATTACCTACGGGTGAGGGAAGAAACTTTCTAAGAAATGTATTTAGGTTAGTTATGATAAGGCTGCAGCCTATCTATGCAACTTGCTTATTATTTTAGCCATGACTAACACGAGCCAGTCCTTGGCATTCTTTTACCTAAGCATTCTGTAATCAACTATTTATGAATGACCCCAAGGTCCTTGAGTGGATAAGGATGCTTTTCCTTTTTCCTTGTTTTGAACCAGTTGTAAGCAAAAGAACTGTTGTAAATGGAAGAATCATAGGTCAGACTGACTGAAGCAATGTGAAGTGATTTTTTTCTTGACAAGAACTTCCTTGAATGGCTGCAAACAGTCTGTCTATCCTTGCAGCCAAGCCATGAGGAAGTAAGAATACAGAGTTGAGAAATACTAGGGAAGCTTGAGTGGTTATTAAAAATTTGAATCATGAGAGAGCAGAACGTCACACGTGAATATCACCTGTGAGAGAAACTCAAGGGAGATCCATTGATCGGGGCCCTTATTGGTAAATAGTAACCATGCTTGGACTATCTGGGGAGGTCTCTTTGATACAAGTCATATGCTCTTCAGTTATTGATCCCTTCTCATTCCTTCTATTGTCTTTCAGGCTCCAGAGCCAGACGTCAAAGAGCACTGATCATCATGCTTTCACAGCTGGTTTTCTTTTAGAAAAGCAGAGTTATCTGTAAGAAAATAGAGTCCATTAATGAACACCAAGAGAGTCACATGCCTCTTCCTGTCCCCAGTCCATGCCAATTATGTCCATGTGAAGGTCTGACGGTTGATTTTAACTGTCATGGTTGTCTTCATGACCCATCATCATCATCGTCATGATTATTTACTTGGCCCAGAGAGGACGCAGTTGCGAACCCTTTGAAACTTCAACAAGGGTAAGTAGTATTCTTCAGTGCTGGAGTTGGTAAAAGCTGGTTCGATGAAGGTTCAGTGCATGCCTGCACATGGCTGGGCAGTCTACGCACAGTGCGTGCGGTTCCTCCTGATAGCTACCAGAAAGGGGGAGACAAGGGGACTTCTGATCTGAGAAGGCTCTCACTCCCCCCCCCTTCAGTATTTAACTATAATTAGCGAGAACCATCCATATGGCGACTTTTCTCAGGCCAGATGGGTGGTTGTCAGGCGGCACATGATCTTTGCTTTGCTTTGAAAGAGACATGAGTAATCCTGGGGATATTAATCCAACAAAGGCTATATTTATCTTCATTTCTTTGGTTGATAGCACATCTCTATTTCTTCCGCAGGTGTCGGGGAGGGGGTGGGGGTGCAGGGGACAAGGACCGAGTGCGTCTTTCCCAGAGCCTAATGAAACAGGATCCCTCCTCTCTGTGGCTCCAACTGGAGTCAGATGCCACTCTCCCCGGGCCTCCAACACCCTCGAAGGGCATTGGCGATGACACGCATCCTGGGAGGTGAGAGACTTACAGGCTCTCCTTGGCTGTTGGACGCACAGGGAGACTGAGGCGTGGAGGCAGAGGTACGGTCATGTGACTTGTCCTTGATTTTGTTTTCAATGTGAGGGTGACGTCCTATTTTGCATCTGCTGTAGAGACGGTGTGAAGTTTGCAGTCTCAAAAGATGACAAAAATTGCATGCTCATCCCCTTTTGGTTGAGATGACAGAGATAGAAAGTAAAGACAGAGAACAGAGTGATAATCAGGATTCCAGCTAGCTAGAGATAGACAGACAGACAGACAAACAGACAGGTAGGTAGATAGATAGATAGATACATACATACATAGTTATTTGTAGAACTATCTATTTATCTGTCATCTATCTCCATGCACAAAATCTAAGTATTATTTGCCCCACTCTACAGAAGAGAACAGAATCCCAGAGAAAACCTTCTCTGCCAGAATGACTTGAACTCAAATAAGGAACAGGAAGCTATTTCCTCCTACCATCAGCCACAGGTGCCCCGCAGGGTTGGCTGGTGACCGCCCCCTCCTCCCCGCCCCCACCCCAGCTCAGACATCAGATACTGGGCCACTAGCTCTCAGGGGTGGTGGAAATGCGAAAAGTCCCTAGAAGAAACCAAACAGTTGGTTGACTTACGATGAGCACCTAGGCCTCGTGAGAAGAGAGGCCTTTCCTATTTGTATGCTCACTGTGCAACTCACAAGTAGTATTGGCCTCACTAATCAGCGTTTCACCAATCTCAGTTTCCCTCTGCCAGCTGGACCCACGAACGTGGCTGAGAGGATCAGATAGATGGGGCGCGTGTGGAGACAAGGGAACATTAATGAAAATGTTGATTCTTTTCGTTTCCGTGGCCATAGTTACAGCAGAGATGGTTTGGAGCTAGACAAGGTGACCTTTTCCGTAAGACAAGATCTCTTTATCCTTTGTAACAAGGTTGTGGGGTTTTTAACAAGGAAGCATAAAGCAGAAATTATGTCTGCATGGCAAGCAGACTTCCTCCTGCCCCCGCTCCGTGTTTTGCTGCTAAGACTGAGATGGTCATCTTAAGCCAAAGTGGTTTATGCATCACATGCTTATTTAATCACTTGTCTTCTCTGCCTAATTGTTCTTGAACCTCCCTATGGATCACTGTCATCCAGCCATCTAATGGGTGAATGAAAACCTGGGTTAGCAGCTAGGCACTGATAGCTTACCCCTATAATCCTAGTTCTTTGGGAGGCTGAAATGGGGAGGATTGCAGTTCAAGGCCAGCCCACACAGAATAGGCCATAAGATCTCATCTCAATGGAAGAGGCTTTTTGACAAGTGCACGCTTGTCTTCCCAGCTGAGACGGGGAGGACTGGAGTCTGAGCACATGTGGGTGCAGGAGGGGAGATCCCCTCTCTAAAATGAACTCATACAGAAGATGGCTGGAGGGGTAGTTTCTCAGCAGAGCCCTTGCCTGCCAGGCGAAATGCCCTTGGTTCAAAACCCAAGTACAACCAACACAAAAGTCCTGGAATATCACCTCTTCCATCCCTTCGGAACCAGGGGATGACTCTTGGCTCTAGAAAGCCCTGAGATTGTTACACAATGCTGAGGTTCCGTTACCTTGCATGCCCAGAAATAGGCAGACTTGAAAAGCCCTCTTCCCTCTTGGATGTCAGTTAGGGCAGGAGATGGAGGGGATCAGTGGTCCTATCAAAGGTGACCTCGCTCACACCAGCTGCTTCTTTCCCAAAGAATCAGAAGCATCTCTGGTTGCAGCTAGAAAGGCTTTGAAACCCAAACGCTCCTCACGTGTCCCCAGCTGTGGCTTTTCATTCCCTCCCCTTGGAAGAGGGAGGGTGAGAAAGCCCGTGTTGGCATCATAGGGGTGCGCTGATGAGCTCTGACTCCCTGGCGGTGGGAGCTAGACCAGAGAACGTGATTTTTTTCCCCTTCTCCAATGCAACACAGTTCAGGGGTTGGGGGGGGAGGTGCTCAGACTTCTGAACACAAAGACAGATGACCACGTGCTGAAAGAAGGATCACAAAACCAGTTGCCTTTATTTTTTAATGTCAATTATATACACACACATATATAGCATGTGTTTATCATGTCAACATGTTTTTCAAGTATGTGTACTTTGTGGTAGAACTACATTGGGTAAAATTAACATGTGCATTACTTGATATTCTTAGCATATCACGTGCTGGGAGCGCTTCACCTCTGCTCTCTTAGTGATTTTCAAGAATACGATCCCTTGGCTGTAGCTCCACTCGCCATGTTGTACAACAGCACCCCTTGCTCTCAATTCCGTCATCCTCAACCTGCTCCCACCGCCCCATTCCTATCTACTGACACATTTCTGTGTCTGATTAAACTTTAGGTGTTCCATTAGCAAAAGGGCATGGCTTGTTTTTATCTCCCCAGTTCCTCTTTTATTCCAGGGTTTATTATATTTTAAAGGACACACAACAGGCTTCAAAAGAGAAGCATGTTGGGGGGGGTGAATATATAATCAAAATACATTATATGCTTGGGTTATGATGAAACGGCTAACTAGACACAACTTAATCTATGCCTAGGAGGAAAAACAAGAATCTATTTGGAGAGAGAAGAACATCTCCCGAAGCCACTCGGTGCCTGTTGAGCATCCTTCTTGCTATGGTCAAGGGAGGAACTGAACATTCTTAGAAAGCCAGCAGGTAGGGGTAGATCTTCATTGCTTTCCTTTCTAATCTCTTCCAAATTGCCTCAGACTCTACAGAGGCTTGTGGGGATTGAGAAGAGGATGGTTAGAGGCACTCACACCATGCCCAGAAGTACCTTGGGAGGTGGGGTGCAGGGCTGTCCCCAACGTAGAGCTAATGGGTGGACGTGATGTTGTTGTGAGTTTGGTGGACTGTTTGGAAAAACGATATCCAAGTGTCCAAGCGTAGTCCTGAGGCTCCAAGAAGGAAGGGCCGTGTCTTTGTCTGAGCTTGCTGATGTCCTGACTCCAAAGAGCAGCTTCTGTCCTTGCTACTTCCTGCTGCAGGCTTTCCTCCTCCTGCTCAGCCCCTGAAGTGGACTGGGCATGAAGGCAGCTTGGGAGGGCTCTGGTTTGGCATACTGGGAAGATAACCCAGTGTATTACCTCACACTGATCATGCCTGGTGTTTTCTGGAGGCAAGATTTTTTGGACAATCTGTAAACAGCATGGCAAGAGCTGAAATAGCTGTTATCAGGCTCTTCCACACCTAAATTGCATATATTGTTGCTGGAGGAGAAGAAAATTTGGTGGGTGTTGAGGAGGTTGTTTTCAGGATAACTGGGTTGCAAAGATTCTGAGATGATTCACTGAGTTACTGATAATATAAAGCACAAAGGCAAAAATAATAATAGATACAATCCATACAACACCTATTATATGCCAGGGATGGCCACCAGCTCTCTACTCACTAGCCTAGGACAGTAGAGAGGGTCACATGCTCTAAAATCGGCCAATCAGATTCTGTTCTGGTACTCTGAGTCTTGAGGGAAGGGAGTTAAGGAAGTTGGGGACTATGGTTCTTCGTTTATTCTGAAACTGAGACCTAACTATGGCCACTGTGACTGTTACATGTCGGGCCCAAGAACATTCTAGATGTATCCACGAGGGTATTCCTGGATAAGATGAATATCTGAATGAATAGACTGATGTAGGTGGCCTACCAGTCCATTGGAGGGCTAAATAGAAGAAAAAGGCAAGGGAAGGAAGGGAAATGCCCATCACCTGTTTCTTTTATATGAATGGGACTGGGCCTCCATCTCAGTCCTTGCTAAGCCAGTGCTCTACCACTTGAGCCACGCTGTTCTTCCTGCTTGACTCTGAATTGGAACAACAGGCTCTTCTTGCCCTTAGACTAGAACTTGTGCCATTAGCTCTGCTGGTTCACAGCCTGGAGCTTACTGTGACCTCATCACCAGCTCTGCTGGGTCTCCAACTTGCACATCATAAGACCTGGGACTTTTCAGTGTCTATAACTGCATGAGCCAATCCTCATGCTAGATGGAGAGGGGTCAGATGTTAGAGCTACAGATAATCCCCTAGGGATCCTGGTTTTTTGGAGAATCCTAATAGAGTCATCCTTGGAACTTGTGCCAAGGGCTTTCAGAGATGCCAGATACTCTGCACGGGCTGCTCCTTGAACTGGCGGCCACCCCTTATTTCTGGAATTTATTTTCATTATTAAAAGAAATCACAGCCAGATTCTATACATTGTGATCAAAGAACCTTAGGTGATCAGGTAACCCTACTAGATAGATAGGTAAATACTAGTCTCATTGAAAGGTTTTTAAATAAAGTCCATGGTACAAATGAGTGGTAAGACCAGAATCGGAACCGGTATGCCGCTATCTAGAGCCTGAGTTTTCCTCTTCTGTCTTTGGGGTTGCGGGAACTGGTCTAGGATCCTAGATGTGGGTGTTTTTTCTTTTTGTTTTTTAACCACCTCTTGAGCTAAAGAACCTTCCAGAGCTTACTTCCTGGCTCATCCTGGAACAAAGAAGTTGCTAAGCAGTTGAAGACTGATAGACCAAAGGGTGGCCAATTCTAATCTAGAGACAGGCAGCAAGCCCTTGACAGCCACTAAATGGCTGGGAGGAAAGGGGTATTGCCATTTAAGCAATGGTGGGGTACAGAATGCATCTCTTGACTCAACTCTGGGTCCATACTTCATGATAGTTCATTGCTAGGTTGACTTACAGCCAGAAGACTGATCACATTTCATTTCTGAAAGGGAATTTGGTATAAATGGAATGAGGGTAAGAAGCACTGGTATTCACTGAACCATCTTTTGTTACGGAACTGTCCCAAATGTTCCTCATACATCACCGCCATCACCAAAGTCCACATTTTAGAAAAGACAAACCAAGAAGACTAACTATGCGAGAGCTGGATTTGAACCTTAAAACAGTCTGGCTTTTGAGAAAACAAAGAGGATGCTGGGACTTGTACATGACTGTCAGGAGCCCTGGCTGGTGCACCTGCTCATCACAGGAAGCCTGGGTGTGGGACAATGAGGTGCTGGGAGGTGGACACTCAGATTTTATTGTTTCTGTGGCTCCTTCCTCCATCATGGGGGAGAATTTACTTCCGTGGCCGGAGAGTTGAATGCTTTCCAGGCTAGTTTTGATTCGCAAAGATTTTATAGCTCTGACATTATAACTGAGTCTCCAACTTCCTCCACTTCCCCTAACTCTGCCTCTTTTCTAAACACAACTTTGCAATCAGCACTTCCCTCGGATGGGTTGGCTAGGAGGAGCGTGGGTAGAGGGAAGCTCATTCATGACAGACAGAGCTGGTGTACCTTGGACATTTCAAACAGACCTGACTACTCTCTGCATCCCTGCTCCCTCTCCCTCTCTCTCTCTCTCTCTCTCTCTCTCTCTCTCTCTCTCTCTCTCTCTCTCTCTCTCTCTCTCTCTCTCTCTCTCTCTCACACACACACACACACACACACACACAGAAGAAAACAGATACTCCCCCACTTAGCCACCCACAGTCTTGTTTTTGGAGGGTTTCTCACTGGCTCTGAGCCTGGAGCCATAATCAGCTAGCTGAATAGCTGCTCAGAGAGGAAAGGCTGGGACCCATTATGCAGACAGGCTGGTTACTTAGGGCCTTTGTAGCTCCAGGGCCTTTAGAAGCACTGGAGGAAGCCTGTGGATTTGAAGCTCAGTCCGTAATACTCGTTTTCAATTATCTTTTCCTATTAGATCCCAATGTAATCGTTACTATTATTCCTCAACACTGGCCGGTTTGCTGATGTGGTTGGATGAGCTCAGTTAAGGCATTTAGCTTCTTTGAGACCGTTTCTAGCACTGTACAAGAAGAATAATTGATTCTGTAGCTGGTAATATTGCTATAAGAATCAAAGGAGAGAATATTTGTCATACACTTAATTACTAATACATATGCAATATATAATTACAAGTCTATTATGCTGTTTGGTGGGCATTTATTGAGATCTATCATATGTCAGGTATTAGGTACTTTAAAAATCGGATTTAATTATCACTAATCTCTAAGAGGCAATTCTTATTATCTCCAGCTCACAGCCGGAGAATTTCAAAAGACTCAGAAGCTACCCAAGGGCCACATTAGATATTAATTGGTAGAAATTATATTATTATGACTATTGTGTTTAATTTGGTCATGCAGGACCCAACTCTAACAAGGCATAAATCCTGTCCACCTATTGCACATACAGCCATGCACAAACACACCCAAAGATCCCCAGACAGACACATCGGAATACATAAGCATTGAATTGCAGAATTCCTCTTCCTCCTCCCTTTCAGTATTCAACTAATCTGGCAGATTCACACAGGTGGGATATTAGTACCAGCTTTACCTTCCCAAAGGTAGATGTAGTTTCAGAGATCAATTCTGGCCACAAAGCAAAAGCTCCCAGAATTACTTGCTTTTACAGGAATTTCAGGACCTAGAAAGAGCCATAACTGTGGCTTCTTCCCACCCAGAGCCACCCATTGTGGATGGACATGAAGAGTTAAATTGGATCCTGAGTGACTCCTGGTACTCCTGTCCCAAAATAACCTGGAATGACAGAGGCAACACCAACCTTGGCCTCAACTGTGCTATTTCACATCTGTGTCAAGCAAGTCAGCAAACCAGCTTGAGTCTTCTGCGGTAAAGCATTATCATTTCTTATTCATGTCGGGTTTACCATGTAGTGTCACTCTGATGACTAAAATATTTTGTGGGAGAGTTCTCAGAAATGTCTCCTAGGGCACAAGGAATGTGGCTTGCCAGAGAGTTTTCTCACTGATGGCTGAGGTTGTTTTGGGGAAAAAAAGTTAATGTGGTGAAATGAGTCTGTGGGAACTGCCTGGATCCAAACAGTAACACCAAACTGAGAAAGTGCACCGGGAGCCGGACGTCAAAGGGCATGAGCTTCAGCCAAGGCATTTGGATTTGATTTAGGAGGCGATGATAAATAATGATTCCAGAAATGGCATTTTTTTTGGGGGGGGAATTCTTTTAATCAGAAGATTGCCGTGATCTGGCTTTATTGTGTAAATCTTCAATAAGTTGCTAGGTGCCACATACTCCCCTGGGAACCACAAACTGAAGGCTGAAGCAGAGCCACACACAACCGGAGTTCATATTCACAGAGTTTATATTCATCTAGCATCGTGATTATGAGCTGGGGACTTTTGGAAGTGTCAGGAAGCAGTTTTGTTTTTCATAATGTGGGTGTGAGCTATTGGCAAGTAGAAGGAGAAGCCAGTGATGTTGTCTGATGTCCTGCAATGCACAGGTCAGCTGCCTACTGACAGAACTGGCCAAAGAGTGGTCGGAGTTGGAAAATGCTGCTCTAACAGGATATAACTTCTGGGGAGTGCAGACTGTGTCTCCTTATAGACAGAATATCCATAATCATAGACACAGGGCCAAGTGCAGAGTATGGAAATTGTGGGTCCAATGCAATTGGGGCTTTGGAAATGATACCATTGGGAGACATTAGGTATCACAGACAGAAAACAGAAGCCCCTGAGAGTCTCGTGTTTCTCTGTAGAAGCTCACAGGATGTCAGTCTTAGGGATCTCAGGTTTTTCTGAAAGAAAAAAAAAAACACAAGTGATGAGGTCCTGAGGAGCAGGAAGGGACAACGGTAGCAACATCTGTTACATAATGGCCACATGTGTGGCTTGTTACAGGCATCTTTCTGCTATATACTGAGGTATTGAGATAGAACTAAGGTGATCTCCACATGATAGATGACGGGTCTGAAGCACAGAGAGGTTAAGCAACTTAAGACCACTCAGATCTTGGGTGGGCAGAGCTAGGCTGTGAGAGGAGTTTGAGCTTAGAATCTGCACTTAGCTTCCATTTCCTTCTGAGAAGCACCCTCCCCCGAAATGTATCTGACCTTGAGGGACCACCAGTAAACTTCCCCAGTGGAACTGACCCTGAGCAGCATTATCCAGAGATGGTTGGTGCAGAGGTTTGAAGACTTTTTGTCATCTTGGCTTCTGACGATAACCTGGGCCCTAGTTTTTCTGGCTATTTGCAAACTGTCATTTCCTCACCGGTAGGCATTGCTGCATATGTAGGCTAGCTTTCATTTCTTTTGTTCACAGCCAGCAACCTTGGGATCTGTGGAGCTCACTGACATCTGGAGGCAGCTGTAGAGCCAGTGTGTGGAAAAGGGAAGGCTGGAGGCGTGAAGACAGGAGGAATGGAGTAGCCTGACAGAGGAGGAGGAAAGAGAAGAGGTGAGGTAAAAAAAAGAGGTGAGTAGGAAGAAGGAAGGAAGAGGAGAGGAAGAAAGAAGGGGAAGGATGGGGAGGAGATGAGGAAGAGAGAAGGAAGGCAAGACAGGAGAAGAGGAAGAGAGAGGAGGAGAGGGGGAGAGGAAGTTGGCAGGAAGGGGAGGAGGTGAGTAGATGGGGAAAGGAGGGAAATGAGGATGGGAAGTGGAAGAGGAGAAGGGGAGGGGAGAAAGAGGAGAGGCAAAGGAGGCAGGCCAGGCTGGGGAAGAGGAGGAGAGTGAGGAGAATAAGAGGAGGAAGAAGAGTCAATTCTTGAGAGTAGAGACAGGAAGACCAGGAGAAAGCGAGAGGAAGAAAAGTGGGTCTGGAGAGGTGGAGGAGTAGAGGAAGAGGAGGAGCGAATGAAATGGGAAGGATGAGGAGAAGTGGAGGGGGAAGACAGGAGGGGGAAAGAGGAAGTTGGCAGTAGGAAAGGAGCAAGGGGAGAGGAGAAGGAAGGAGGCAGAGCAGGAAGAGAGGAAGTGGAGGATGAAGAGTAGTAGAGGTGGAGAGAGGGAGGATGAAGGAGATTAGGGGGAGGGGCATGGAGGAAGAGCAAGAGGAGGGTGAGGAGCAAGAAAGGAGTCTTGAGAGGGGGAGGAGGAGTCTCAGGAGGAGGTATAGGAAAGGAGGAGGGGAGGAATGAGGAGCAAGAAGAAGAAAGGAGTGGAGGAGAAGTTGAGTTCGAGAGAAGAAGAGTTTGAGGAGAGGGAGAGGAGAAAGAGGACCAGGATGAAGGAATGCAGGGGGGAGGAGGAGGGTGAGAAGGGGAAGAGAGGAAAGTAAAAGTGGACAGAAGGTGGGCAGGAAGAGAAGGGGAGACTCAAAAAGGAGAGGAGAAGGAAGAGGAGCAGCAGAGAAGGAGGAAAGGAAAAGGAAGAGTTTGAGGAGAGGAGGGGGGAAGGCAGGAAGAGGTGAGAAGGAGAAGAGGCAGAGTAGGATGCAGAAGAGGGGGAGGGGAGGAAGAGGAGAGGCAAAGAGAGGGAAAGGAGGAGCAAAAGAGGAGAGGAGCAATAAGAAGGTTAAAAAAGCAGGGAGAGGAGGAAGGAGAAGAAAGGGAGGCTGAGGGAAGGAGTAGCAGGGGGAGGAGGAGGCGAAGTGGAGGGTGAAGAGGAGTAGAGGTGGAGGAGGGAGAGGATGAAGGGGAGGAGGAGGAGGAAATGAATAGGAGATAAGGAAGAAGAGCAGGAGAATGAGAGGAAGTGGAGAAGAGGGGATGAAGGAGGAGCAAGATGAAGGGAGGTGGAGAAGAAAAGGAGGAGATACCCAAAAGGGGGCGGGGAGCGAAGGCAGAGAGTAGGATGGAGTAGAGGAGTAGGAGAGAGGGAGGAGGACAGCAGAAAGGAGGGGCAGAAGAGGAGGAGAAGAGGGGCAATTGGAGGGGAGGAAGAACAGGAGAGGAGGAAGCAAAGGAGTGGATGTCAAGAGGAGAAAGAAGAGGAGAGGTATAGGAAGCAGAGAGGAGGAGGGGGGAAGAGCAGAGATGGGGGATGAGGGAGATGGAGAGGTGGGAAAGGGAAGAGGAGAAGAAGAGCAAGGAGAAAGGAGGAGGATAGCAGAAGGAAGATAGGAGGAGATGGAGGCAAAGGCGGAGGGGGAGGAGTGGAGGAGGATGAATGGAGAGGTGGAAGGAGGAGGAGAGGGGGAGAAGAGGTCAGCAGGAGAGGAGTCTCTAGAGGAGGAGGGGTGTTTTGAGAGAAGGGGAAGGAGACAAAAGGTGGAGAAGAGGGGAAGAGAGAGGGACAGGAGGCTGAAGTGGAGGAAGAGAGGAAAAGGAAGAGGAGATTAGAAAAGGAGGAAAGGATGAGGATGAATGGAGGAGAAAGAAGAGGAGAGAGAGAGATGAAAAGTGAGGAGGGAAAGACAGTGAGGAGGAGAGGAGGAAGAGGACAATGAGGACCAGAAGGAAGGAGGAAGAGCTTTAGGGGGAGAGAGGAAGTTGACAGGAGAGGTGGAAGAGAGGAGGGGCAGATTAGGGGAGGGGGAGAAGAGGCTCAAGAGGAGTGGAGGAGGGAAAAGGGGAGGTGAAGAGGAAGAGTCGAGGTAGTACAGGAAGAGAAGAAGAATGGGAGGAGGAGGAGGAGGAAGAGCAGGGCAGCAAGAGGAGTGAGGAAGAGAGGAGAGGGAAAGGCGGAGGGAAGGAGAAGAGAGGTGAAGAGGAGTAGAAGTGGAACAGGAGGAAGAGGAGAGGGGAAAGTTGTAGAGAGGAAAATGAAGAGGTGGCAGTGATTACCAAAAGGAGGGGAGGTAGAGGAGGACCAGGAGGAAAGAGAGAGAAGGAGGAAAGGAGTCTTGAGAGGAGAAGGGGGGGAACAAGGAGCAAGAGGAAGAAAAGGAGTGGAGGAGGAGTTGGGTTCAAGAGGAGAAAGAGGAGGGGAGCGGTGTAGGAAGCAGAGGAGGAGGAAAGGAAATGCAGAAGAGTTTGAGGAGGGGAGGAGAATGAGGACTAGGATGAAGGAATGCAGGAGGAGCGAGGAGGGGAAAAGAGAGGAAGGAGCAGGAGGATGGTGAGAAGGAGAAGTGGAAGAGAGAAGAGGAGACAGGAGAAGGAAGAGGAGCAGCAGAGGAGGAGGAAGGATGATGGGAGTGGAAAGGAGGGAGGAAGGCAGGAGGAGGAGCAGGAAGAGGCGAGGAGGAGAGGAAAGAAGAGGCAGAGTAGGATGGAGGGGAGGTAGAGAAAAAGTAAAGGCAAAGAGAGGGTAAGAAGAGGAGAAGAGCAATAAAAGGGGTAAAAAAGCAGGGGGAGGAGGGGAAGAGGAAGAGTGGGAAAGAAGGAGGGAAGGAGGAGACAGAGCAGGAGGAGAGGAAGCGGAGGGAGAGGATGAAGGGAAGGAGGAGGAGGAAATGAATAGGAGAAGAGGGGCAGGAGGAGGGAAGGTGCAGAAGAGGAGGTGGAGCAGGAGGAGAGGAATGGAAGAGGACTCTCAGGAGGAGGAAGAGGAGAGGAGGAAGAAAAAGAGTGGAGGAGGAGTCAGGTTCAAGAGGAAGGGAGAGGTGGAGGAAGCTGAGGAGGAGGAGAGGTAAAGGAAGAGTTTGAGGAGAGGTGGAGGAGAATGAAGACCTGGAGGAAGGAATGTAGGAGGAAGAGAAGGAGGGGAAGAGAGAGGGAGGAACACAAGAGTGGAAGACAGGAGGAGGAATGGGAGGAGCAAAAGAGGGGGGAAGAGCAAGGGGAGGACAGCAGGAAAGAGGAGGAGGCTGAGAGGAAGAGTGGAGGGGGAAAGGAAGAGGAGATGAAAAGGTAGAGAGAGGATGGAGGGGAGGGGATAAGAGGAGGGGAGAAGAGCAAGAGAGGGGAGAGTAGCAGGAGGATAGGAGGAGGTGAAGGCAGAACAGGAGAAAGGGAGAAAAAGGTGGAGGAGGATGCAGTGGAGGAACACGAGAGAAGATGAAGACAGAGCAGGAGGATGAATGGAGGAGAGTGAAAGAGGTGGAGGAAGAAAGGGGGAGAGGAGGTGGGGGAGGAGGCAGAGTAAGAGATGGAGTGGGAGATGAAGAGGAGGTCAGCAGGAGAGGAGAAGAGTCTCTAGAGGAGCAGGAGAGGGGCGGGATGCGGTGGGTGAAGAGAAGCAAAGGGGTCTTGAGAGGGGGGAGGAAGAGGGGAGACAGAGGAACAGGAGGGGGAGGAAAGGATGAGGAGGCAGAACAAGAGAGGAGCCGGAGGATGAATGGAGTAGAGGAGAAGGCTAAGAGGAGAGGGAGAGGGAGGAGGTGGGGGAGATGAAGTTGGCTGGAAAGGTGGAAGAGGGGAAGAGCGGGCAAAAAGGAAGAGGAGAGTAGCAAGGTGAGGAGGAGGAGAGGTGGAAGAAGATGGAGATGAGGGGAGGTAGGAAAGAGGAGCAGGAGGAGGAGGAGGAAGAGAGGGAAATGAGAGGTAAGGAGAGGAAGGAGGGGGGAGAGAAGGAGGTTGCAGGACAAATGGTAGAAGAGAAGGAGCAGAACAAGAGGATAAAAGAGAGGAGATGGAAGAGGAGAGGGAGGAAGAGTTTTAGGAGGAGTTGAGTCTCGAGAGGAGGGGGAGAGGGAGTTGACAGGAGAGGTGGAAGAGAGGAGGGGCAGATAGGAGAGGAAGAAGAGGAACAAGAGTGGGGAGGAGGAGGTTGGGGAGGAGAGGAAAAGGAAGTAGAAGAGAATGAATGGAGGAGATAGAGGGGGACAGGAAGAGTTTGTGGGGAGGAAGGGGAGGAGGATGGGGAGAGAAACAGGAGGAGGGAAGGAGAAGATGTGAGAAGGAGGAGTAGACGTGGAGGGAGAAAGGGAGAGGAGGGGGAGAGGAAGACCATGAGCAGCAGAAGGGGAGAAGGGGAAGAGGAGGGAGATGAGCAGTAGGAAGAGAGGGAAATGAAGAGAAGACCACGAGAAGAAGTAGAAGAGGTGAGGGGGAAGGAGATTGGAAAGAGGAGGACTTGAGTTTCAAGAGGAGGTGAGGGAGATGAAGAGAAGATTGAGAGGAGGAAGAGTGGATGAAGAGGGAGGAGCAGGATGAAGGAAGGGAGGAAGAGGAGAGGAGGATGGATAGGATGAAGAGGAGAGGAGGATGGATAGGAGGAGGAGAGGGGGATAAGAGGAGGGGAGAGAGAAAGTGGGTGAGGGGAAGGGAGAAGAGCAAGAGAGAAGGAAGAGGAGGAGAGTAGCAGAAGGAGGATGGGAGGAGGTGGAGGCAGAGCAGGAGGAAGAATATGGGGAGGAGGAGGAGGTGGAGGAAGGGGAGAGGAGCGGAAGAGGAGGTGGAGACAAAGTAGGAGTTGGAGTGGGAGATGAAGAGGAGAAGGGAGGAGGGGGAAGAGTCTCTAGAGGAGAAGGAATGGAGGAAAAGAGGAGAGTAGGAGAATGGCGGGATGAGGAGGGTGAAGAGGAGCAGAGGGATCTTGAGAAGAGACAAAAAGGTGGAGGGGTAGAAATTGGTGAGGAGAAGAGGAGGGGAGAAACAGGAACAGGAGGTGGAGGAGAGGGAGGAAAGGATGAGGAGGCAGAACAAGAGAGGAGCCGGAGGATGAATGGAGCAGAGGAGGAGGTGAGAGGAGAGGGAGGAGGTGGGGGAGATGAAGTTGGCTGGAAAGGTGGAAGAGTGGGGGAAAAGGAGGAGGAGAGCTGGAAGAACAGAGGGAGATGAGGAGGGGAGGGAGGAGTTGCAGGAGAAGTGGTGGAAGAGGAGGAGCAGAACAGGAGGTTAAGAGAAGAGAGGAGGTGCAAGAGGAGAGGGAGGAAGAGTTTTAGGAGGAGTTGAGTCTCTAGAGGAGGGGCGGAGAGGAGAGGAGGAGGGGGAGAAGAGGCTCAAGAGGAGTGGAGGAGGGAAAAGGGGAGGTGAAGAGTCGAGGTAGAGGAAGAAGAGTGGGATGAGGAAGAGGAAGAGCAGGGGGAGCAAGAGGAGTCAAGGAAGAGAGGATGACAGGAGAGGAAAAGAAAATAGAAGAGAATGAATAGAGGAGATGGGGAGAGAGGAGAAAGACAGGAACAGAGAAAGACAGAAGAGGAAAAGAAAGTAGAGAATGAATGGAGGAGATACAGGGGGAGAGGAGGAGGACAGGAAGAGTTTGAGAGGAAGAGTAGTAGAGGAAGAGGGGGAAGAGGATGGGGAGAGAAGTTGGCAGGAAGAAGAGCAGGAGGAAGAAAGGGGAAAAAACAGGACAGGGGAAGAGGTGAAGGAGGAGGAGTAGAAGTGAAGGAAGAGAGGGAGAGGAGGGGGAGAAAGACAGGAAGACCAGGAGGAAGACGAGGAGGAGGAGGAGGAGGAGGAGGAGGAGGAGGAGGAGGAGGAGGAGGAGAGCAGGAATAAGAGAAGAAGGAGCTAAAGAGGAGAATGGAGAAGAAGAGGGAGAGGAGGGGAAAGAAGACAGGAAGGAGCAGGAGATGGAGAGGAGGGGAAGAGGAAGATGGGAAGAGGAAAAGAGGGAGATGAAGATCACGAGAGGAAGTGGAAGAGGGGAGGAGAAGGAGATTGGCAGGAGGAGGAGGGGAAAGAGAGAGGAGCAGGAGTCAAGTCCCAGGAGGAGGTGAGGGAGAGGAAGAGGAGAGGAAGAAAAAAAAGAGGGAGGAGGAAGATAAGGAAGAGGAGTCTAGAGAGTGAGGGAGAAGAGGAGGCAGGAAAGGATGGAGAGAGATCAGTAGGAGAGGGGAGGTCTTTAGAGGAGGAGTGGAAGAGGAGACAGAGCATGATAAAAGGAGGGGAGAAGAGAAGTCGGTGGAGGAGGAGATTGAGTAGAGGAGGAGGAAGGCAGGAGGGAGAGGATGGTGACTCACTGGCTGTAAGGACCCGGGACCCTGGCTTCCTCTGCCAGGGTGGCAGACCCAGGCTCCGGTTCCCGCAGGGCTGTGCGTGAATGCCTGCCTTGTGGTGCTGATGTGACGGACCTACCTCCTGCAGCCAGAGGTGGCGCTCTTCCACCCTTTATCATCTCCATGATCACCCACAGGTGACGGGTCACTTCCATGGCCAGCTTCCTCATCCGCAGCCGCTCAGGGTGGGCACGAAGCGGCTTGGCTGTGGTGGGTGTGGACCTTCTCCCCCTGCCCGGCTCGCGGAGACGTCCCTGGGGAAGGAGGCCGCCTGAAACCTACAGACGGAAAGGCATGGGATGAGACCTCTGTTGAACTAAACCGACTGGACGGGCCCTCTGCGGCTCTCCCAATCCTATTCCTTCCCTGCTTCACCAGCTGCAATACAGAGCCACTGACCTCTCCACCCGGCTTGCCAGGCACCCCCCCCCCCCGTAACCGTCCTTCACCTTCAACGGGGCACAATCTACTTCCTAGTGTGTGATGATAGCCAGGGGTCAAGAAACTCATAGGAGCACTTAAAAAAAAAATCAGGATTTACCCAGGCTAAACAGGTGACCACAGAGCAGACGCATAGCATAATATGAAGACAGCACCTGCTAAAAGATCAACTTCCTGCCTTCACTCCCAAGTGCGTGCGCTCCCCCATAGCAACCCTTGTCAATGACGTTCACTTCCTAGGACCTCATCTATACAGAAAGAATGATTGTGGGGAACTCTGGAGCCCAGCTGTGAGCCCAGGAAAGGGTTAAGAGGCTGGAATGCCTCCTCTTCCTCCCCCTCCTCCCTCTGGACCCCGGAAAGGTCAGAACAAGCAAGATGGATGTGTAAGTTACAATTAACTGTGCCCGATGATGTCTGAGTCACAGCTGATTGGACCCCATGAAGCTAGGGGCGATGGGCGTAAGATAGATGTCTCCTGTTACCGTCACGGCTTCCCACTGCTCCCTCGCGAAGGGGGGTTATTACCACAAACGATGCCTGATGTTAATGACTGTAGCCACAAGATAGATGGATGCCTTGTCTTCTGCACACCCCTCCAGTAACCTTCCCTGAACGAAAGAAATAAACTTGCTTGGGGGCGCTCGAGGTTCAGCAGCCAGTGAGCGCTGGACCCCCTGGTTCTCCCGCTTTCCTATTTTCTCTGTCTGCTCTCATTTCTTCGGCCCTGCTATCCCCTCGTGCTGTCCTTGGTTATGGGTTAGCCACCAATAATAGTTTATTGTGCCCCAGACCTGGTGCAGGGCAGAGCACCTCCCGGCACCGACTTTCCTCTCAGAACCATCTGTGCCGGGGGTGATATCACACGAACAGCTCCTTCTCACTGTGGAGGAAGGATGCTTCCAGAAGTCACGTGACTTGACGCTGTACCCGAGAAGACTACGGCGGGCTGTCATGTGTCTACCCACAAGTCTAGGTGGCACCCCAAACCAGATAGAAAAGACTCTACGAAGACAGTGACCGTGATACACATAGTTCAGTGCTGGGTTTTGCCAACACGCTAAAGGTTGGCTGCTTCTGGGGGTTCTACAGATGTGGGAAGTAGTGAGTTCTCCTCCTCCCTTTAAACATAAGAAACCAGGTAGAGATATTCTTCCTCGGCACAAACCTAGCCCCTGGCCACCACGCCCCAACACCAAGCCTCACATTCTCCCCCAGTACGTCTACGACTCCAACCGGTCCTATCTGACCATCAGGCATCTGAAGGTCATTTCAAAGGGACCAAGAATAGCAGCTGTGAGGCTGCTACCGGGAACCATGGTGACCAAGAATGAGAAGCTGTAGTAAGAGACCGAGCACTTGACAAATCTGTGGGTGCACAACACAGTTAAAGATTAGGTGCTGTGTGGCCCACCTCAGGAACAAACCCAGCTTGCATCATTTCCAAGCCACCTAGTAACCCCCATTTGAATTACTTTTTACGAGTTTGAGTATTTCAGTTCCAACATGTAATTCCTCTAGGAAGGGAGGGAAGGAAGGGAGGATAGAGGGAGGGAAAGAAAGAGGAAGGATGGAGTGAAGAGGAGAGGGAGGGAGTTGAAACTGTCTCGCTCCCTTGATGTTGGTGATGTTTTCCCAGGTATATGTCAATGCCCAAACTTAGCACACTGTGTAGATTCAATAAATACAGGGGTTTTGTATACCAACTATCCTTCAACACAGCTGTTAAGAGAGTGAAAAGAACATCAAGGTGCTCTGAAAACACCCTCCAATGAATCCTACCTGAGAGGGGCAAGTGATCCCCCCAGTAACAGCAGAAGTCAGGCTGGAGATCCGCTCAGGGGTACGCACGGCTCCTTATTGGCACAGCCAGGTGAAACCCCAGGACCTCTGACTCCCTGCTAAACCTTCCTTCTTGCCACCTTACCCAACTCACAGCGTGCAGGGCCCCGGAGCAAGTCTGTGAATGTATAGTTTATTTTGGCAGGGGAAAACGCTGTGTGTGTCTGTGTGTGTGTTTGCTATGGAAAATTGGGAAAATACAGAAATAAAGAGAGTGGTGACAAAAATAAAGTGATCTGTTTCCCACCACCCAGAGAGCTGTAGATAATTTGGCATGTTTCCTTCTAGGCCTTTTTTTTTCCCCTTCCCCTTCACATAGCTTTGTGTTTGTTTTCTTTTTCCTTTTGCTATACTTGTGAATACTCTGTGTACACAATTTGTTACCAGCCTTCCCACTTACATTAGAAATATTTCCCCATGTTATTACAGACTGTTCATAAACAACCGTTTCCTTCTCAATAACCAATCACAACATACTCCTACCCAAGGTCAGCTTACTCACAGCCCTTTGGGAACCGCTATTAACCATTTGCACTTCGCGTTTTTCTTACTCTACCTCCAGATGGCTAAGGCACAGGCGACGTCTAGATTTCTCTACTGCAGGATTTGTTTCTGCTTTCTTGCCGTGATGTCACAAGAAGGGATTCCATCCTCAGTCCCACTCCAGATGCATCTTTTCTCCTTCCTTCTCTGCCCATAGGAAGAGTTTTAGTTTTAAGGCCTTTCTTGGTTAACAGTAGAATTCTTTAAACACACACACACACACACACACACACTTAACTCTCATTTCTATCTCACTTTTCTTTCTTGGTACTGTCATTGTTGTTTATTGGGGTTTGAACTCAAGGCCCCATGTTTGCTAGGTAAGCGCCCTTACCACTTGAGCCTCATACCCAACTGTATGGTCTATTAACTGCATTACTATTTATAAGATTTTGGTAAGGCCTCTTGTTATGCTCCCTAGCATTCTCAATTTCTAAACTGTAGTTGTTCTTTTAGCAAGTTTTCATAATGTTGCTATTGATGAATAGGGATGCCTGAGCCTAGCCAGACATTAATGCTTTCATCAAGACATTAACTTAATTTGACATTAATCAAGATATTGATGCCAGAACTCAAAAGCACTTTTTAAAAAATCACATGATTATAAGGAATGGGAATCTGACAACTGTGTAACATTCTTGTTGCTGCTGTGTTGCAGCTTACCGCGTTATCGGGAATGTTTAGGTTGGATGGTAAGCAGCTTTTTGTTGGTTTGCTATAGCAATAAACTACACTGGGGATGACGATGCCTGATTTTCTGTCTATTTCTCATGACTTTTTGTGTGCGACATCCAATAGTACATCCAATGCTGCCCAATGTACTACGGATTCTTAATATCCATCATATTAGTAGGCAGAGTACGGCCGTCTAGGCAGGTTGGGGGCCCTGGGTGTACAGCAGAACCGCCATCCACTTTGTCTTCTGCATGGTGAAACCCATGATTCATGAGGGAGAAGAGGAATCCTTCTGTCAGCTTCACTTGAAGAAGGAGGGGTGGAGAGAGAAAGGACAGAGACCCTGAAGGGACGAGAGGACAAACTATAGTTCATGGCGCAAATGTGGTCCCCCTCCCCCACTCAATTTTGTAATAAAGTTTTATAGGAACCCAGCCATGTCCATTTGCTTACGAATTGCTGGTATATGCACAGCAGTAGAGTCATATTGGCAAAGTCTCCAGGACCTGTGAAGCCTGAACTATTAAATGTCTGGCCTTTAATAAAATAATGGTAGAATTCTGGTTTAGAAGATCCTGAGATTGTTCTAACACGGGTTTCCGAACCCGAGAGAAACGGCTGAATGCCTATCTCAGGAGAATCAGTGATGGGGAGGGAGGCAAACAGAGGGTCATGATAGTGAACAGTATTAAAATACCTCATATGCATGTGTGAAAATAGAATAATGAATCCTATTAAATCATTCATTAACGGAGAGAATAAGGGAGGAAGAGGGTGAATATGATCAAAGTGCATTATGTGCATGTATGGAAATACCACAATGAACCTCCTTTGTATCACTAATATATGCTAATTCTAATATACAGCCATTGTCTAATTTTAATATGTAACAAATAGGGTTCTGAGCCCTTTGCATATTTCAACTCACTTAATTCTCACAGTAATACTAGGAAGTAGTTTTCATTTCTACAGATGAGGGAGCTGGCACTAAGAAATGAGCACAAATCATAAACCTGGCACATGGTAGAAACAAGTCAACTCAAACAGTGTAATTCCTTAGAGAGGCAAAGTAAAGGAAAAAAAAACATCAGGAAGCAGCTTCTAGAAAGATGTGAGATGGGCCCAAAGGGAAAACAGGGGACAAATGAAGACTTGGAGAAGAGGAGGCAAGAATGCAGTCAAGAATCCAAGGTGGATCCTATGAAATTAAGAAGAGAGAAGGAAGGGGTGGGGAGGGGAGGGATGGGAGAGAACATTGAAAGGGCTGACATTGAGCAAGAGGCATTCATAAACTGCTTTGTTCAATGACAGCTCCTTGTACAGCGACTTAAAGGAAGAAAGAGATGGAGAAAAGGAGGTAGGGAGGGAGGGCAAAAAGGAAGTCACACCTAGCGATGCAATGTGTGAATCTACCACACAGAGAAATAGAAATGACCAAAGAGAAGGATCTCCACTCATGTGCAGGACAAATACATGCGCATGTTGCAGAGTGGGTACTGTGTGTGTTCCTAGCTTGCAATGCCCAGTTTTCTTTGCTTGCTACCCAAATCCACAGATGTGCCCACGAAACACCTCTGTGTAATCAACGCAGCTCTATGCAGAGATGGCTGAAATCCGCCAAGTTGCCTAATGGGAATTTCACAGTGAAGCCGATCCATGTTGTCACTTAGGACATCAGAAAAAAACGATCATCTGCTTCCACAAGAGAATGGATGTCCAACAAATAGAAAGCAAAAGCTGATCCAACCCAATGCTCTGAAGGTTAAAGTCATCCCAGAACGTCCCTCTTTATTTTCATTGTCTACTGTGCCAGCGGTACCTCAGACTGAACTCTAGTTACTATCTGAATATCATGAGTGCAGGAAACATGACTATTAAATGGAAAACAATGAAGGACCAGGAGGCAAACTCTCCCTGGTCTGTGATATAGAGAACCCAGAAAATACTTGCTGACAGTGAACTTCAATGGATGCACATTTGCAATAAAGTCTAACTAGAATTGCTAGCAAGAACATCAGGTGGCTCACCTTGTTATGGAAGTGAGCCCTTGCGTTGGGGGGTGGGGGAGAGGGCGTAGAAATCCAAACTCACCAGGTAGGCAAGAGAGATGGCTCTTTTTAAAGGCAAAAAATAAATCACTTTCACAAAGGCAATCTGCCCGCAGTTGTTCATTTCCCTCCTATTAAAGGCACCTAAACAACAACGTATTGATTCTTGGGAAGAGAAACAGTGAGGAGACAAGTGTTCATTCAGTAAGGACTTGGAAGCTTATTACATTAGAGCTGTAATTCAAAAAGCGTCGGGAAGAACTTTTGTCTAATTATACGCAGTAATCAGGTATTTACGGAGCACTGTTAATTCTGCAACAGACAACCAGTTAATCATGTCTACTAGCGTTGGGCTCGGTGCTTTTGTGCATATACGGCGACTACAAAATAGGCATCGATCCTGGCTTCTTCTGGGACAAAAGGAAAGCCACATCCTCTTCCAGGGGTCCCAGCCCAGCCCATCTGAACATCCAAATCTTGCAAGCTACCACCATGAGGCTAGGCCAGACAGCAGACAACCAGCCTTAGGGGAATAGCACAGGAAGGGCCTCTCCAAACAAGAATGCGGATAGTGACAAAGAACATTAACATATTGCCACGTGCCACCAACGAGGGCCTGAGCATCTATTATTAGGTACTGAGTGCTGGCAGCCTTGTTGGAAGATAGGAGCTACTGTTTTCCCTTTATGGATGACTAAGCTGAGCTTTGGAGTTGACAAGAACCCCAACTTCCTGGCCTCAGGGATGTGTGGATTTCCTTGCTGGGGGAGAAGTTTGCTACCCAATGGACTTGCCTCCTAGAGAGGCCCCTATGGAGAGGACCACCACCAACCCATGAATGCGCCATCTTGGAAACGGACTCACATTCAGGTTGTAGTCTGAGCCAACGTCTGGTGTTTTGGGGGATTGGGGAGGGGTGTATATTTTTGGTGAGTTTCGTCATGACATTTACATATAATGTGCATACAGTGTACTCTGATTCTGTTCACCCATCCATTATCCTCTTGTCTCCTCTCCCGTGGCTTCTTTCCATTTCCCAAACAGTCCCTCTTTGACTTTCATGTCCTCCTGTGCTTAATCTAGCCTGTGTCTAGGAGAGAAAACACACGCTATTCTTGCTGAGTCTGGCTTGTTTTGCTTAATGTGATGATCTCCAGTTCCACCCATTTTGGTTGTGCAAATGAACCACATTATCTGTATCCATTCAATAGTTAGTGAGTATCTAGGCCCATTCCTTACTTTGCGCATTGTGTGCAGCGCTGCTGTAAACTAGGGTATGCAGCGGTCTCTGCTGCACGCTGACTGGCATTCCTTTGGGTAAATGCCCAGGTTTAGGAAGTATACAACAGGTCATACAATTTTAGGAACCAAGAACTAAAAAGAAAAAAAAACAACAATTAGGCCCCACCACAACAAATAATCCAGTGAATAAATAGCAAACGGACAGACAGTTCTCAAAAGAAGAAACACAAATAAGCTAGACTGCAGCTTCCTGAGAAACGCTGAGGAGCTGAACTGAAATTTGAGCCTCAAGCTTCAGAAATTTGAATCTTTTTGTTGGAAATGACCGCCTTAGGTTAATTTGTTACACAGTAATAACACTGTGTGTGTGTGTGTGTGTGCATGCGCGCACACGCGTGCACGCATGTGCATGCAGCTATATGATTGAATAGTGATACAGAGAAAGCTAAAGAACAAAGAACAGTGTGGCACATACCCAAAGCCTATTGTTTCTTAAGAGCCAGAGTGTGTCAGCACTTCCCCTGGGTACGTGAGGCTGGTGCTACTGACCTCCCAGAGTCAGTGAAGCTATGTGTGTTCCTGTGTTGGGTTTAATTTGGGGACTTTTGGACTCTGTTCAGGTTTTTCGTGTGTGTGTGTGTGCGCGCGCGCGCATGTGTGTGTGCCAGTTCTGGAGCTTGAACTCAGGGCCTGGATGCTGTCCTTGAGCACTTTTTGCTCATGAGTAATGCTCTACCACTTGAGCCACAGCTCCACTTGTAGCTTTCTGGTAGTTAATTGGAGGTAACTTCCTGCCTGGGCTGGACTTCCAACTGTGATCCTCACATCTCAGCCTCCAGAGTAGCTAGGAAATAAAACCTATGCCCCATGCAAAAACACAGTGGCTCAGACGCCATATTTTAACAAGATTTCTCTGGGGTGTCTCTTATGCACAGTCAAATTTGTAATCTCCTACAGGAGACGATGTCCTGATGTAATCAGAACATCCTCCCTCCGCCTGACTTCCTCAGCTCCGGAGGCTTTTTGACAAACCCAACCTCCAAGCCATCTTGACTCTACCAAGACACAAATTCTCTGAGGATTTTCCATAGTGAGAGGAGGCCTGTGAGGATTCTTATCTAGAGACCACAGATCTTCCAGGCTAGGGTTCAGAGGCAGATTTGAAGGGATGGAAGGAAGAATTGGTGCTGGAAGGAGAGAGGAGAGACGGGATCACAGAATGAAAGTTCGCACAGAAAGAAGAGAGCCAGGAGAGGGAAAAAAGAAGGGGGGAGAGGGGATAGAGAGAAAGAGGGGAGAGAGAGAGAGAGAGAGAGAGAGAGAGAGAGAGAGAGAGAGAGAGAGAGAGAGAGAGAGAGAGAGAGAGATCGCATCACAGGGCTGAGAAATGACCTGTCTTGTCTATTTTGGCAGAACACAGATTTCTCTGCAATGAAACCTGGTCCCCTGGCTGGGGGCCAGCGGGGAGGGAATGGAGGCAGGAGACGGCGACACTGGCGCACACACTTATCGATTCCAAATAGACTCCCGAGGGAGTACATCAGAATGATTTTTCAGGATTCGATTGAACCCACTCCTTTCTTCAAATTAAATTCCTTCACTGCGGCTCTGTTCCTCAACCGCCACCCAGTTCTGTCCTAAAGGGGCTTTGATGCCCAATTAATAAATAAGACTTCCAAGAAGATGAACCCCACAGCTGGCTGATTAGAGCCGGGTGTGTGGACAGCAGGACTGCAGCTGGGTGACTTTCCTCCCAGCGGGTCTGCCTGGAGGAGGAGGAGGAGGGGGAGGGGGAGGAGGGGGAGGGGGAGGAGGAGGGGGAGGAGGCAGCGGCAGCACAGGGCTCCATTTGCAAGGGAGTTCCAAAAACGGATCCTGCCTGAGAGGCGCTAGCTTTCCTTTGCAGAGCCCTGCATCATGGTACCCCACTGAATGGGGATGTGGGGGTGGCAATGGCTCCAGGAAGCTTGCACATGTTGAAAGGCGGGAGTACCCGGGAGGAAAGTGAGCAAGAACCTGTTACTCCCAAGCTCCATCCTCCCCTCTGCCCCCCCCCTGCCCCGGCAGCTTGTGCTTGGCTGGTTCAAGGGCGCATCTGTGCGTGCAGCACGAGGACGCCCCTGACTCCCATCTCAAGCCACCCATACGCTATCTCACTTAGTCTTTGTGGTCATTGTCCCTGCAGGTCACAGATGGGGAAACTGAGGCGTGGGGCTGTTCAACGAGGGGGGCCCCTGTGCATGTAGCAAGGGTGTGTGCGTGGTCGAGTCAGGATCTGAACCTAGATCGTGTGGGTCTTCATTTCTCTCTGTGTGTGGAGCCCAGCTCTTCTGGAATCTGAGCCACACTCCTGCCCGGCAACGGCGGTGGTTTCCGGTGTGACTTTGAGCAAGTCATACCACATCTCTCTGGGCCGCTGTGGACGTGAGGGTCAGGGAAACCACAGGCCCCATTTCCTGGGGTTGTGAAGACGCCATGAGTAGCTCCAGCCTCTGGGATCTTCAACGTTCATTTTTGTGCAGCGGGTCAATGAGATCTTGGCAGATGGACTTTTACAGTGATGTCAGGGGGTGGGATCGTTCCGCTATGGGGGACAGCCTTGAGCGGATGAACAAGAAATCCCCGGCTACCCTCCTGGGCATCCTCCTCCGGCCCCCTCCACGGCAGCCTGCCTTGTTCTGACTGCTCTGAGGGGAGCCTAGGAAACTGCTCGTTACCCCCTCAGTGGACTGGGCAGCCCTCTAGGCGCCGGACCCAGGGAGCTGCTCCTTCTGCCGGTGACCAGAACGAGAGGAATGTGAGCAGGAAAGCCGCCCGTGCCCTTCTGACAAACTTCCCATTGCTCTGAAAGCCATAATTAGGCCAGATCTCAGCACGGCAGCCAGGAGATGTTAGAGAGACATTTCAGGGCCTCCTTCCCCCCAAGGCCTAGTTAACTGAAAGAAAAGATGGGGGAAATGCTCTTCCAAAAGGCTGAGTATCAGCACTCCGCCCAGATAAAACGTAGCTCTACAGTGCCGGGGACAGCACTGTTTGGGAATCAGGAAGAAAGAGCTCTAGTCTTAGAATCAGACAGGAAAGTTGGTTGCTGGTGGCTCACACCTGTCATCCTAGCTACTCAGGAGGCTGAGATCTGAGGACTGCAGTTCAAAGCCAGCCTAGGCAGAAAAGTCCATACCACTCCAATTAACTACTAAAAAGCCAGAAATGGAGTTGTGGCAGAGCATCAGCCTTGAGTGGAAGAGCTTAGAGACAGTGCTCAGGCTCTGAGTTCAAGCATTCACTCTCTCTCTCTCTCTCTCTCTCTCTCTCTCTCTCTCTCTCTCTCTCTCTCTCTCTCTCTCGCTCTCTCTCTCTCTCTTTCTATCTCTCTCTCTCTCTCTCTCTCACACACACACACACACACACACACACAAATCAGACAGAAGTGAGTTGAAATCCCAGCTCCACCTCTTACCAGTCCTAGGGTCAATGGAAAGTTCCTTACATACTCAAAGTCTTGATTCCTCTGTTTCATTATTGTGCTGACTGAAATGAGATAATCCAGATAAAGCATACTATGCAACACCCTGGACATAATCTCTTCATCTATTTGTGAATTATTGTTGTCTTATTACTGAGCCTATTAATACTGAATTTCAGCTTTTGGGGGGAGGTCACTGGATAGAAGGTAGCTTAAAATCCCTCTACTAGTGTTTCCCCATCTGTAAAATGGGAATAATAATATTATTATCTTCCCCAAAGACTCACTGTGAGCATGCAGAGAATTCATTTCAGATATGCTTTTAGATGAAAATGAGAGCAAAGCTTCTGCACCGCCTGGGTTGTAACCACTGGAGCGACATCACCATTATCTCCTACCATAACACAAACCTTCCCTTTCACTATGCTCCCCCTCAACTGATTCCTTCTATGACCTCCATATGCCCTTGAGTCTCAGCTCCCTGCTCTTGAACCAAGATGCGGTAACAGACCCTGGGGAGTCTTTGTCTTCCCGTGAGGATAAAAACACAGAGACCACCAAGGCTGGCTCCCTGCACTGCAAGACCCAGCAGCCCATGGTGGGGATGGTATTTCTTTCCCCTGTCCTGGCTGTATGACTGAGGTTGAAGCAAAACTGATGATGTATACGGGTTCTGAGCTGAAGCCTTAGAAGGCTTCATGTATTTCCACTAAATCTCTTGTGCTTTCCCTATCCCTATTGAGAAGGAAAATTTTAGGGGAATGTGTGTCCCAGGAGAGAGGAATGAGAGGCACAGCAGACTCTCCGAGTTGAGATGATCTTCCCAAGCTAAGATGTCCTGACTAACAGAGATAGACTCCAAGATGGCCAACAGAGATACGAAGCAAGCCAGGAGAAATCAACCTAGGTTGGTCAACGCTGAGTGATCCCCACAGGCATATGAGACGCAATACAAGTTGATCGCCAAGAGAAGGGACTGGGTCAGGGCAGAGCAACCCTTTTCTGATCCACCAGCCAATAAAACCACTGAGCAGCAGACAATGGCCCCATGACACGTTTCACTCCCGTGCAGGGCACAGTCACAGTGCCATCTGTCTTACACATGAGCAGAAACACTGTGACACTGGGGCTAATTCATATGTGGGGGCCCAAGTTTCCAAAGTTGAGTAAGAAAGTCAGCTGTCACCTTGATGTCCCAACGTGTGCAGAGCATGGGCAAAACTGCCAAAGCCCTGGGTGGACTTCCCCAGTTCCCATGGTACTCATCGCCTCCGAATCCTTGTACGCATGCCCACAGCCTCACCAGGGCCTTTTGCTTTGTTTCAAGAGGTGAGCATGGAGGCAGAGACCGGGAGACCTGCAGGCGAATTAGAATGTAAAAGCAAGGTAGAGAACAGGTAAGAAAATGAGTCACCATGATGTATATTCAGCCAACAACCTTCTGAATTAGGTGCCATTGTTTCCCCTACTTCATACACGGTGGTGTGGGGGCCTGTGAGTGGATTAGTTACGCACTGTGCAGGTGGCACCATAAACCCAGAGGCCTGGGGATAGCCACAGTTACTCTCTGCAAACGCTGTCACATCTAAGAACCACACAGAAACCCATTCCAGCTAAAAATAAAAGCAATTAACAACAAAGCAGAGGGAATTCCTAGACGGAGGTCATTTCTAGATTCAGATACAGGAATGTCTTGGAGTCCAAAGAAGGGGAATCATCAGAAGGCCCCTGGGCCCAGGACCTTTCTATTTCTAGTATTTCTAGGAGGCTCAGAGGTAAATCTGCAGGCGGACTGTCACCACGGTCCTCAGGGAAATGCACAACTGTAGACGTTTCAGCCCCAATTTCTCATTCTGTTTTCTGGCTCCACTCTTCACATCTAATTTGGAAGTTGAGCCTTTTCTTTTGATGTTACACATTCTTTGATATTCTAAGATGGCTTTTCTGGAAAGCAGATCATTCAGATATCAAACTAAAGTGTGGACGGACACACATGTCTATGTGTAATCCCAGACTGTACTTATACCTGCTTATATTTTTCTCTTATAACACTATGTGAGCATGTACACATGTGTGTGCACGCATACACACACACAATGAGAGTGATTCCAATTCTTCAGCAACACGAGAAGAAAAGCAAGCTATCAGCCACATATGGGCAAGAGAGTCAGGAGGTGGTGTTGCTGACTCTGGAGGACCTTTGAATTTCTAGGTGGTAGAGACAGAAAGACAGGCTTTGTTACCTTCAGTTCCAGCCCAGCCCGTCTGGTCTTCAAGGATATAAATTTGCCTCTCCCTTTCATCAAGATCTAGAGTCTTATTTCCAAACACTTGGAGTTTAGGTTAGCCTATGGCTCAATACAATGTAATACATGTGTGGGGTGTCAAAGGCGAGGGAGAGGGGCAGGCCGTGGCCACCTCTGCTCTTTTAAGATATTCCTCTGAGATCACGACATAAGGAAATAGGTGTCGACTACAGGAGAAGCCAGGAAAATACATGGAACTCCCCAGACTGCAGTACCAGGCTTCGCCAGGCAGCCCCCGACTCTCTGCCTGGCAAGAAGTGAGCTGATGCCAGAGGCTAGCGTAGAACTCAAGTGTGCCCGTTTACTCTCCCGTCCTTAGAGAGAATGCTCAGAATGGGAACTCTCCCCTACGGGAGGAGACAACTGGTAGACCACAACAACGCAGGTCATAGAGTTGGAAAGAAACCACAACACGTAACACAAGGCAGACTTCCAGTGCCAGCTCAAGTCACCAACATGCATTTATAGGGGTGTGTGTGTGTGTGTGTGTGTGTAATGACCTCTCAGATCCTCATCTGTAGAATGAGCAGTGAGCAGTTTGGAGAAGCCAATCTCCCAGTCATCTTTCCGCTCTCAGAGTCCTGGATTGTTGTGGTACCAACGGGTGTGCCTGCCTAGCTCTTTATCACGGCAGGAGTGCGGGGATTTGACTGTGCGGGGGGTGGGGGGTGCTGCTCACTCTGTCAGCTCCCCTTCTTCTAAAGGGTAACATTGTCACTCACAGCTTATCGCGCTGTGAACTTCCCTTCATGGTTTACTTGGATTCGAGCTCCAGTGAATCATCCCCAGGAACAGGCAACACGACAAAGGCATCACTAATTAATCGGCAGTGACACAAGAGAGCACACTCCCTGGCACACAAGGTCCGCTTCTCGACTGGCCTCCAGCATCCTAGATCTTACCATGGGGGAACCCCATTCCATTCTCTGTGTTTTTCTATTGCTGAACAGTGTGGTGTGGGGGAGGGACGGGGGGGGGATAACCTGGAGAAGTCACAATTCAGGAAGATACCTTTCTACTACTGACATCTTCTTCCTCAAAGCCAGCGTTCACGGGAGCAGCTCTGGTCCTCACCCCCCCCATCTTCCATACAGGAAAATGATGGCCATTTCATAATGCGAAACAAAACGTTGATATGATTGCTCCATGTGTAGTGACTGTAGATGTGAAGATCAGGTCACAGCACAGCACTACAAGTAGGCTCTGAATCTTTCCTTTCCATGGAATTGTGTATCAGAAAGACCTTTTGTTGTTGTTGTTGTTTGGTGCCAGTGCTAGGGTTTGAACTCTGGGCCTGGGCGCTGTCCATGAGCTTTTTCACTCAAAGCTAATGCTCTACCAACTTGAGCAACTCGTCCAATTATGGCGTGCATGCATGCATATGCATATGTGTGTGTGTGTGCGCGCGCTTAGTTAGAGATAAGAGTCTCACAGACTTTCCTGCCTAGGCTGGCTTTGAACCATGATCCGCAGATCTCAGCCTCCTAAGTGGCTAGGATGACTAATCACTAGCACCCAGTTCAAAGACCTCTCTTTAATACCCAGGTCGGTGCACGCTGCACCACGTGTTTGATGCTGAATCTCCAGTGCATGGAGCAGTCACTGTTCATTGGGTAAATGAATAAATCTCTCTTAAAAAACAAAAAGAACCATACTGCCAGGCACTGGCGGTTCACTCCCCGAATCCTAGCCACTTCGTCTGAAAACCTGAACCTCTATCCCCCCCATCCCACACCGTCCTGGCCATCGCTGCATTCCCGGGTCAGCTCCACGGGTCCCGTAGTGTCAGCCTGCTTGCCCTTCCCCTGCGGTGCCTCTTGCCTTTCCTCCCAAGCTTACCTTGGAGTACACAGGATCTCCCGCAGGTGTGACTGGACACAGAGTAGGGACACTCAGCAGCACTGGAAGTCATGTCCTTAGCTACTCCCCTTTCTAGCTAGTGGTAAGAGCGTATTTGGAGCCTGCTGTGAATGACTTAATACTTGCTCGCTGAGCCAATCATACGTACACCCCCAAATTTAAAATTCACGCACACATTCCAACTGCTTAGCGACCATACATCCTTCAACTCAGCTTACTTTAAAATAATAACAATAATAATAATAAAATAGCTAGGCACTGGTGGCTCATGCCTGTAACCCTAGCTACTGGAGACTGAGATCTGAGGACCATGGTTTGAAGCCAGCCCAGGCAGGAAAGTCCATGAGACTCTTATCTCCAATGAACCACCAGAAAGCCAGAAATGGAACTGTGGCCCCAAAAGTGGTAGAGTACTAGCCTTGAGCAAAAAGAAGCTCAGGGACTGTACTCAGGCCCTGAGTTCAAGCCCCACCACCAACAAAAAATAAATAAAAAGAGTAAAAGCAAAAACAACCCTACACAGCCTCCTTTTTTTTTCTTAAGTGGGACTCGGTTGTCTGGGACTCTTTGAAGTATTGCTGTTATGGATTCATATTCAAGGTCAAGGAGTTTGTTTGGGCTTTACACTGACTTCATTAGCTTCTTCTTGAAAATCTATTCTATCTATCAATGTCTGTTGTTCTAGAATACTTTGATCTGCAAATGAAGATCTGGGTTTTTTTTAAATCATTGATTGTCCTCCAGTGATAAACAAACCACATCAAAGCACGCAGAAGGATTTTGCAGATGACAAGCTCTTCTCCCTAATATATGTTTAATGTCCCCCCATCACTGTGAAATAAACAGACTCTGACTGTTGCCTTTTACCCTGGCAAGAGGTTCACTCAGATCTACAGGCCTGATTTTTATCCCCACTTGGCACCTGTATACCAGCAAGAGTAAATTTAGTGACAAAAGAAAATGTTGGGTACTGAAAAAAAAATAGAACATAGAATTATAAGCAGAGGGCAGGGAATGTAGCTCGGTGGTAGAGTGCTTGCCTAGCATACAAGCAGCTTTGGGTTCAATTCCTCAGTACCGCATACACAGAATAAACCAGAGGTGGCGCAACAGCTCAAGTGGTAGAGTGCTAGCCGTGAGCCAAAGAAGCTCAGGGACAGTGCTCAGCCTCTAAGCTCAAGCCTCAGGACTGGCCAAAAAAAACACCAAAATTGTAAGCAGAGATTTCAGGGTTTTAAGGGCAGGCCTAAAATGGAAGAAGAAAAGTTTTATCTCTGTGGGAAAAGGAAAACAAGTCATGGCAGAACTGGAATGATCAGGAGGAGAAACGATTGGAGCCAGGAATGATGGGTAATGAAAACCGAAGGATTAAAGAATGGAGAGAGACAAGTGCTTAATGATGGAGAGTTAAGCCAGTGAAGCGGGTTAAGCCAGGCCCTGGGTAGCAGAATTCTCTGACATTTGCCCTCAGGACATTATCTTGTGTACAGATCTTAGTCTCAAACACCCTGACATGAAGATACCCACAGTAGCCAGAGATTTCCGACGATTTACAGCACCCAGGAAAGGCAGATCTCCTATTCAAAACATAAGTCTCCTAATCTACACATCTTAAAGGAAACCCCATTAGGTCCGAAACCTCTCTACTGTGCTCTTCTAAGATGACTGCCATTCATGATCTGCTTTCACTGCCCCCAAAATAAAATAACCACCCCTCAAAAACCTTCTCTGACATTGCCTTTTAATTTCTGAAGGATCCCTGGGCTGACAAATGACTCTCCAGCTGCCAACACCTCTCAATCTGAATTCATCAATGATTATGAACAGCAACCAATAAATGCCATGCATTTGAAGAAACCCAACGGTGCGGCAGAGAATTTCAAAATGTAATGAAGTCACTAATGTGTAAGGGAGCAGTTGACACATTAAACCAAAGGAGACTCATTTGAGCATCCCCTTACTAGGAGGAACAGGCCACAAAAGGAAAAAAAAACCACCAGAAACTCTTAAATAAACAAAAATCCAAAACCATGGTTGTCAAAGTAAGAGGGAACGTAGGAGAGTGCCATACAGGCAAACGTTAAAAGCTGGACTGGGAGTTGGGCCACAGAAGCTCATACCTATCATCTCAGCTACTTGGAGGTGGAGATGGGAGGACCGTCACTTGAGGCCAGCCTGGAGGAAAGAACGAGACTCAATCTGAAAAGTATCTAAAGAAAAAGGCCAGTGGGAGGTGAGCAGGGAGGCTGCGGCTCAAGTGGTAGAATACTGACCTAGGAAGTGCAAAGCCTTGAGTTCAAATCCCTCGTACTGCCAAAAATAAGAATTAAAAAAGAAAAAAACACTAAAAACCTTGACTAAATGTTTTAAGGATTCTCTCCTAACTAGTTAAGAAAAAAAAGGCGAACATGGAGGAGATATGAAGACATCAGAGGGTTATCCGAAAGAGCTAATGTCTATTTAGAAAATGTCCCAGAAAAGAATGAAAGACACCAAATAGTAATATACAGGAAAGCTCTCTGGCAGGGCTGCAGCCGACATTCGGCAATGATTCGCGATGAAGGCAACCGTTTGCATTGGTGACTGGTGCATTAGGAACTATTTTTAAATGCGGAGAGAAGAAACACAGATGTTGTCCCATCGGACAGGGGCTGGATGGAGAAGAGAGCAACCCCGTACTGGGCTAATTTTCCCAAGGTCAGTGGCTATCAAACTTGACCCCACAGTCAAGCCAAACGCTTTATCAGGCAGCACCAGACCCCCGTTCCTGGAGGTAAGGGGAGCCCTCGGGCAAGTTCTGGAGCCACACAGCAGCTCCCTTCTTGGAGACAATTCATCCAGCGTGATGGGGAGAACTGAACACAGCAGCGCCCTGTGCTTCTGATCAGATGGGAAAAGCCGGAGGTCAGAGTCCAGGACACCTGTGGGCGGGATTAAGTCATAGGTCATCAAAGCGATGGAGACCGCTGCAGAGGTATCCTTGACCTCTTCAGCTGAGAGCGAATGTGTCCGTTCTCACTCAGGATCCCTGGAAATTCACCCGCGAACCACAGATGCAAGAGTTTGTGAGCAGACTGTAAACACCAGGGGTCAGGAGTGAACGCCTGAGCAAGTAAGTGTTTCAGGAGACACTGGAGCTCTGTCCCAGTGTGGGAAGAGAGACTGATCATGCGCACACACCTGTCCTACACCTGTAGCCCAGCTGAGACAAAGAATGTTTCACCTTTTGATAAGGACACACACTAGAGTCCGAACTACCCAACTGCATCTGCACAGGACAGAGTTAGAAGGTGAAGTTAGATGAGTTAGAAAGTTCATAAACACCTCTTTATAGAACTGTCTTCCCACTCATCTGTAGATGGTGTGCTTTTAGCACGTGGTTGTGCGCGTGCGCACATGCATGTACACGCTCGTGTGAGAGCATGCTGGCCTCAGAGCTTGAACTCAGAGCCTGGGTGCTATCCCTCAGCCTTATTTGCTCAAGGCTAATGCTCTACCATTTGAGTTGCAGCTCTACTTCTGGCTTTTTGGTGGTTAACTGGAGGTAAGAGTCTGGAGGACTTCCCTGCTTGAGCTGGCTTCAAATTGCGATCCTCAGATCTCAGCCTCCTGAGTAGTTAAGATTACAAGCGGAAGCCATGGGCACCAGGCTTGCTTCTACCTTCTTTTGCACCTGGCCATGTGTGTGTCAGTTTAAATCTCTGCTTTCAGCGTTTATTTTTGTTTGTGCTTTTTTTCTGTATAGAGACCAAGACAGAGAATTCCCGGGTCATATGGTCATTCCACTTTAAACTGTTTGAAGAACAGATAATGGACTTGCAAAGCACTTACGCCACTTTCCATCCCCACGGACTGTGCACAAGTGTTCCATTCCCGCCAGGCTCCCAGAGATTTGCCACGTTGGTGTGGTTTTCTGAGGGCTGCGAGGCTGAGTCGCCGTTTGATGATCAGGTGTATGGTGCTTCGGTTTCCATTTACATCTCCAGGTGATGAGCAGTACTGACCATCTTCTTGTGAATTTGGTCATTTCCTTATGGAAAAAAAATGTCCAATCAACTCTTTTCTCATTGTTTAATCAGGTGAGGAGGGTTTTGTTGCTGCATTTTGTTTTTGCCTTGTTTTGCGTCAGTTGTATGAGTAGCAAGATATCAACTCCTTACCAGATGTATAATTTACAAAGCATTTCCTTCCGTTCCTGGGGAACTGTGCCCAGAATGGTCTTTTATACATCAACACAACACACTGCTGAGGACTTTACACTTGCTCATGAGCAACCTTGTCCCTGCTGCTTCAAACAACAATGGCTTGACTCCAAGCAGGCCCTGTGGCCAGAACTGGACAGGGGGCTGGGCTCTCATATTGACGTCATGATGCCTTGGTGCGGGATGGAAGGGGGGGCTCTCGGACCCCTGTTTGATGTCACCAGATTTCCTCCAAAGGATAGGGCTTTTCCAGCTGCTTCAAGATGGTATGGCCGGCGCTCTTCAAGCCTCCAGACTCCAGATCAGCCAGGCTGTGAGAGGGATCCAGGGCACGGGACAGAACTACTTTCTCCTTGCTCCTTCCAGGGTCAGCCAGGAGCACCGGGCTCCCCTCTGCCTGCCTGGCTTTGTCTCTACCGCAGAGGGAATTAATGACCACTCAGTGCACAGCGGTCACAGGCGGAACCATTCATTAAAACCCAAAGAATGCCACTGACAGGCCTGTGCATCCAAACTCCTGGAGCAAGAGTCCCTTCCAGACAGCTCCGCTGATTAGCGGGGGAAAAGAAAGCTTTAGGTTTTTTTCCCCAAGAGAAAATTAGCAGCAGGAAGCACATTTCCTAAGCATATATCTATATATAATCTATCTATATATATATATACATGTCATATATTATATAGGATATATTATATAATATTAATATATAATATAAATATATTCTTATATGTAATATATAACATATATAATATATATTCTATCATATATACTATGTGACATAATATATATTACATAATCTACAACATATATAATATATATTATATAATATATAACACATATAACATATACCATATATACTCTATATAATATACATTATATGCTATATAACATATATTGGATAATATATGTTATATCATATATAATTATATATAATTTTATATACTATATTGTATATTATATCTTATATATTGTATATAATTTATACATATATATATATGTGCAATCAAATTGTAAGAACATGCATGGAAGTAGAACTATCTGTGTCTTTCAGTTGGAAATTCACCCAGAACTTCAAAATGGATTCACCCCGGGGGAAAAGGAAGAGCCAGGATTACTGCATTTAAAACACCGATGAATGAAAGTGACAAGTTAAGGTCACGACCAGCCTGATGTCTTTTTATCAAGTGCCAAGACATCTTTGGATTCATCTGGTCACTGATGGGCAGATGCACATTTTTTACTGTGTGTGTGTGTGTGTGTGTGTGTGTGTGTGCGTGCGTGCGTGCATGCATGCGTGTGTGTGTGTGTGTAAGGTGCCTGCACGTGAGACACCAGCCAGCCAATGCCATGTGTGTAGGACACCAGTGTGGGCGATGGTCTTACCTCAGACAAGCTGAACAAAACGCTGCAGAGGCTGAAGGGCTTCATCAAGTTAACACAGCCAGGGATTGGCTCCTGGCTCCTAAGCAGTGTCGGGTGGGCAGATCACGGTGCCACGCCCCACGGCCACCCCAGTGCACTCCTGACACATGCAGGGGCCCCCGGGAAGCCACGGCACAGAAGCATTGCACCTGTGGGGCGGGGGCTCTGTTGCTATTGCCATGAGGGAGCAGAGTCCTCAACACTTCTCGGACTTCCGGTGGAGGATGGGCTCCATCCCAGGCTTGCAGTGAAGGTTGTCCGGGCTTGTGCACGCGGTCTCCTTGCTCAGGTTCCACAGCACTGCACGTGTCATGGGATGAAAGCGACCCCAATAACCTTAGTTCTCCAGAGTGTCCAGCTGCAGGGTGTGACCAGGGAGAGGGGACGAGCGGGGACCCACATGGGGACAATCTGCTCTCCTGGCAAAGTACACAGGAGACTCCAGAAACTTGCGAGGATGCGGAAAATCCCTGTACATACACGCATGGTTCTGGCAGAGAGAGAGATGATGGGTATTGACAGAAGCCAAGGAGGAGAAGGAGAAGGATATTTGGGGTGTATCTTCCAAACACAGGTATCTCCCCCACACTGGTTGGATATCTCAGTCTGTCCTAACAAAACGGCTAGAAACTCTATATGTGAGTGTTTAGACCTGGGGTGCATCCTTCCGTTTTCCCTGTGTCCTCCTCTATTGAAATGACTCAAAATCCCAGAGCACTCGGGGAGTTTTGCTCTGTGAGAATTTCACTCACAGTCCGAGACGAGAGCAAGTGGGCTTCCATCACAGTCTGCAGCTACCGTCGCTGCCCACGACTCACGCACACATTGCCTGTGCAAACAGTTACACTGTGGTACGCCTTGCTGTATCAGGAAATTCACCCATTTCCATGATATACTTTGGGTCACTTGACCAAACAGTGCAACTAGAATTACAAATCGGTCTGGAACATTCACATACACATACACACAGACACACACAGACACACACAGACACACACAGACACACACAGACACACACAGACACACACAGACACAGACACACACAGACACAGAGACACACAGACACAGAGACACACAGACACAGAGACACACAGACACAGAGACACACAGACACACACACAGACACACACACAGACACACACAGACACACACAGACACACACAGACACACACAGACACACAGACACACAGACACACACACACACAGACACACACACACACACACACACACACACACACACACACACACACACACACACACACACACACACACACACACACACACACACACACACACACACACACACACACACACACACACACACACACACACACACACACACACACACACCACCCCTGAGATTACTTATCCCCATTTGGGGTTCAATACTATTCTCACCCTTGGATCCAGGCAACCACTAATCTACTTTCTCTGATCTTTTTGCTTTGTTTTTTGTTTTTCCTTTCTTCTCCAATTCCCACCCCCCTCCCGCCACCACCACCACCACCATTTTGCCTGGTCAGAGTCTGAGCCAAGACACCGGACGCCACCGCTCCACTCCCAGAGTGAAACACTCAACTTCCTCCCTCGAGATGTGACTTCCAATGGCTCAAAAGTGACTTCCTTTCAGGCTTACTTTGAGGACTCTAAGGCTCTCTGCCCTTCCCGGTGTTCTGTTCATTATCCATTCTCTTGATGAATAAGATTAAAAAGAAAACCTATGTTTCCAGTGAGATCATTATACAGCCGTACCACAACACCACGACGTACATACATTATTATCCTTATTTTCAGGGACTGTCTCTGCCCTAGGTTAATTGGCCAAGGTCATCCAGCTTCTAATGGCAGAGCCAGCATTTCAGCTCCTCCAAGACCATGCACTCCCTACTACAATCTGCTGGCTTCCCTCCGCTTTGCCTATGCATGGAGAAAGGCTTTCTGTGTTCCCTTTCAAGTGCAATTTAATTGTAAATGCATTCCTGCAAAGGCTCCCTCTAGCTCCCTCATTCTCTCTTCCACTCCTCATTCTGCTGAGAGGGAGTCATTAGGAAGGTACATTCTGTTTTTAACTCTTCTCTGCATTATACAGAAGGTCTCCTTCTCAAACTCTGGTGGAGGAACCCCAGGGGCCCCGCCATGGCACCTTTATAGCCTTCCTGTAACCGTTCTGGAAAACTCTGTCTTTGAGCAACTTATCACCCAATGGTACAAAGACTTGCAGCCTGCCTCAGCCAGACCACTGCCCGCAGACCCTCGCCAATGGGGAAAAGTGGAAACGAGAGGCACACTGAATGTTTTCATCAGATCAACAGTGGATCGTGTGGGTGTCTGGTGAGCCAAGCACGGCATTGCTCCACCTCAGCCCTCAGCAGAGCCCGGCAAACATCTCCTCCCAACGGGGCCGGCTTGGAGTTCACCACGGCAAGGTAGAGTGATGATAAGGAAGTCGGCCTCATGGGGGTCACACAGTGATGCCCTTGGACAAAAGCTCACTCCTGACAAATGTCCACCTCGCAACTGGAGGACATCTGATGGGCCAAGTTCCACCCACTCTGCAGGCATAGATTTTTTTTTTCTTTTTGCTCCCATCCTTGGATCAAAGCCCAGATCCCCTACTTAGAAAGTATATGGGCTTGGGGCAAGTGATATTGCCTCTCTGAGTTACTAGCCTTATAGCTTTCTTTCCCTATAGTCTTATTCTTTCTTTCTCTTTACCCATACCTCTTCAACTATATCATCCCCAGGACCTTTGCAAATATCGATTCCGCTGCCTAAATATTCTCAAAGGCTATAACTCAAACCATTAAAAAAAATGTACCCGGGCTGGGAATATGGCTCAGTGGTAGAGTGCTTGCCTTGCATGCATGAGGCCCTGGGTTTGATTCCTCAACACCACATAAGCAGAAAAGGCCAGAAGTGGCGCTATGGCTCAAGTGGTAGAGTGCTAGCCTTGACCTGAAGAGCTGAGGGACAGCGCCCAGGCCCTGAGTTCAGGCTCCATGACTGACCAAAAAAAATGTACCCTTCTTACTGTTGTAGTTGAAGAAACTAAGGCACGGTGGGGTGGAGGAATGACTTTTCCAAGATCACACAGCCTGTCAGCAACAGAAGATGCTGATTGGCAGAGGCTCACTGGGAAGAGGACCAATGGAGAGGGGAGATTGGGAGCACGGAAGATACGGGAAGACACAGCTCAGGTCAGCAGGAGTCGGAGCATGCCCAGAAATGTGGAGAAAGATTCATGCTCTTTAACTACCACAGACGCAGTTCGCAAACCTGGTTTGCAAATTCGGGAAGTGCGGCCCCCATGAGTCTCAGTAATAGTTCGGCTGGGCACCCAGTTGGTGGCTGCTGACCCAGGGCTCTGGGAGTCCTGGCCTCTCTTTTGCCATCTGAAAGAGGATAGGTGTGTTGCAAAAAAAGCCCGTAAGTGCTTTATTGTCAGACCACTCCTCTCTCCAAGATCAGCCTGGAGTCAGGACTTTCTGAACACCACACCGCCCTTCGTTCCTCTTCCTCGCTCTATTAGATCATAGGATTGTGGGTATATTTTGTGTAGCCTTCCAAACTCACATATGTTTACATATACACTTTTATTTTTGGTTGGTCATGAGGCTTGAACTCTGGGCTTGGGTGCTGTCCCTGTGCTCTTCAGCTTAAGGCGAGCACTCTATCACTTGAGCCACAGTGCCGCTTCCAGTTTTCTAGTGGTTTATTGGAGATAAGAGTCTCATGGACTTTCCTGCCCAGGCTGGCTTTGAACCATGATCCTCAGATCTCAGCCTCCTGAGTTGCTAGGATGACAAGCGTGAGCCACTGGCGCCCAGCCATTGACAATTTTTAACCTGGATGTCTTCTCACTCAATCATTGCTTGGCAAGGATTGATGAATTAGTGACAGGCCATGGTTCACTACAGATGCAAAAGCTCTCCAGCCAGGTGCTGGTGGCTCACACCTGCCATCCCAGCTACTCTGAGATCTGAGAATGGAAGTTCAAAGCCAGTCCAGACAGGAAAGTCTGTGAGACTCTTAACTCCAACGAACCACCAAAAAGTTGGAAGTGGAGCGGTAGCACGCTAGCCCTTGAGCACAAAAGCTCAGGGACGGCGCACCCTGGCCCTCAGTTTAAGCCCCAGGACTGGCACCAAAAACCACAATACAACAACAACAAAGCTCTCAGTACACACGCCGCAGGTCTGTGGGGATCCGTGCCACCGGCTGCCCCAGCAGGGGGCATGACACGTCACAGAATGCATGACGGTTCCCCTCAAGAATTGCTACGTTATTCTGCTTGCATAGTGACTTTGTTGTTGTTGTTGTTTTTAAGTGAAAAGCTCTCCAAGATTGACATGAAAACCATTTCTATCTCATTAGGAAAGAACTATCACAAGAAATTGTGTGCCTTTACCCATTTCTGCCCCCCCCCCCAATACTGGAGGAGAAACATGGTGACATTGACATTGGACACAAAGCCATTCGTGCAATGGAGAGCAGCCCTTTGTTTCCTCCAGGAACGCACACCACCACGCTCTGCTACTTCTCACAGCCCAAGTTCCCCTTGAAGAAAAATAAGGCTTTCCTTCTTCGTTCCAGCATCTCCATCATGTAGCGCCCAGCCCTCCGCCCCTCACCTCCATGCATGCCCCCCACCCCCAGAGTCTAACACACCAACGGTTCTGCAGTCCCCAGACTGTTCCAGATGCAAAGCTGAGGGGTGGGGTGGTCAGGTTGTGGGGTTCTCAAAGTCTCTCCCCCACCCATGAATTTGTGTAACAACTTCATCCAGGCTCACCCCCCCCCCCGCCTGCTCCCCAATTCCTATAATGCCTTTTCTCTCCGCGAACACGTCCCTGGCGAGTCAGCCAGCTCCGGGAATCTTTTCTGAGTCAGAATAATGTCTGTTCCCCTCAAAGAACAATGCCAGGTGCTGCATCAAGAATCCAAGAAACAAGAAAAGCACACTCCCGCCGCACCCCCCTCCCATACACCCCGAAGCCAGGTACCAAAGGCCAAGCTGAATTCCCACCAGCACCCTGCAGGGTCCTGTTAATTCAACATTACAGACGCTGTGAGCAGGATTACCAGAGGGTGCACAGGGAAGAGAACAGACCCAGGTTGATCTGACTCACTCCTAATGGCTTATAATCATCCAGCACGGATTGTATATGGATCGTGTCACTTTCTTAACCAGCCCTCATTTGGTTATGCATTTACCTTATAGTCTCCTTTCCAGCATTGTAAATAATACCACAATGAAGGGTGGTTTTTTTTTTTTTGAGAGAGAGAGAGAGAGAGAGAGAGAGAGAGAGAGAGAGAGAGAGAGAGAGAGAGAGAGAGAGAGAGAGAGAGAGCAGCATTTGTAATTGCTGTCTTGGAGGTTCTACAGTAGAATTAAGTACACATCATTTTAAAGCCCTTGATACACAGTGCCAGATTGGTTTCTAAAAGGGCCATAGAAATTCACATTTCTTCCAGCAGTTGTGGGAATATCATTGGATCATACCCCTATATGTTTGGGTATTTCCTTCCTTCCTTCCTTCCTTCCTTCCTTCCTTCCTTCCTTCCTTCCTTCCTTCCTTCCTTCCCTCACTCACTCTCTCTTCCTTCCACCCTTCCTCTTTCTTTTCTCTTTCTTTCTTTCGTTTGTGGGAAATGTGACACATTTTCCAGCTGAAAATAGCACTGCCCATTCTCATTTGCCTTTCTTTGATCACTAGTAAGGTTGAACATTTTCCCATTTGTTTTTAAATCCATTTTATTTCCTCCTTGTGATTTCCATTTTCTTGTCTATTTCAGCCTTCAAGATCTTGGTGATTTTTTTTTGCAATGATTTTTTATAAGCTCTTTATGTTAAAAATACCGAGCCTTGGCTTGCCATCTCTACTTAGAATATTGTCCCATATTCCTTCCTTTTGAAGATGTTAGAAACCAAAGACTCCTTCTTTACCAAAAAAAAAAAACCCAAAAAACAAAAAAACATTCATTCATGTTTTATGATATTGTTTACCAAAAGCTCTTTTGGATCTAGCAACTTTGTTCAGTTTTAGTTGAATCAGTTGCTTGTGTTTATTAAAAGAAATTAAGTTTTTTGCTCTGTAAGGTTTCTCCGTGTGTCTGTTTCTCCTTCTGCCTGTCTGTCTCTCTCTGTCTCTGTCTCTCTTTCTTCCTTCTGTTTTAGTGTTGAATCCCACATGGGATCAGCTGGGTTACTTATGAAATTGCTAACCACTATTTGTCCCAGTAGGGTCTACAGAATAAACCTTTTCTTCCCTCTTGGTTCCCTATCATGGATGAAGACCTTATTCCCCAGAGGGACTGGTTTTCATCGTCCCTTTCTCAGGTTGAGCCAGGGCCTGGTGATAATTCTTTTCTCTTTCTTCCACCCACCACCACCACCACCACCTACTGAATTCCTCCTTCGGCACGGTCCCCAGAGCTAGCCTTGCAGTTCTAAGCACGGGGTTTTTCCATCCTAAAGGTTCCTCTTCTTGTTTTTGTTTATTTAAGTTTTGTCTTATTTGTTTTGTGTTTGCAATGTCAGCCCACGTTCTGGGAGGTCTGGGCTTCCCTGTACAATACCAATGGAAAACTGTCGCTAGCCCAGCTACCCGCGGGAAGACCGTGTGTTTGAACCTGCTAATCTTGCTTACATGTAGTCACCACTCCCTAGAGCCGCACAAGCCTCAAGGCGGGCACAGGCAGACGGAGCTTCAGGAAAACCGCGCCAGGCTCTGAGAACCAAAGAGTCCTCTTCTTAGGGGAAACAATTCACTTCGGTCTACCGTCTACCACAGAACCAACTCCTTATCTTCCCAGAAAGAGAATCCGTGAACAACATCTTAGAATGTGTAATAAAGGTGGCAATATGTGGACATTTAGAAATAAAGAGGTAATTTTCTAGAAGAAACAATTAACCATCCGGAGTCCTTACCTTTGCTGGTACCCGCAAGAGGAAAGACGGGACAGGAGGCAGACTTCCGCGCCTCCTCAGAAAGCAGATGGAAACTTCTCACTCTGAGCAGACAATGACTTTGACATGAAGGAGGAGAAGAAAGGCATATCTTGAGAATCAGTCTCTGAACATGACAATAAAGGATAAAAGACAAAACACACCCCTGCTTTATTTCATGTCCGGTGAGCAGTCTTCCTTTCCCCCACCCCCCTGCTCTCATTTTGATTCCATATCTAAAGAGCAGAAATGCTCTCTGTCCAAGCCTAAACATTGGCACCCCTAAACACTGCTAGGTGCTGGTGGCTCCTGTCTGTAATCCCAGCTCCTCAGGAGGCTGAGCTCTGGGAATCGTGGTTTGAAGCCAGCCTGAGAAGGATAGGTGGTGAGATTCATATCTCCAATGAACCACCAAGAAGCTGGAAGTGGAGGTGTGGTAGAACATCAGCCTTGAGCACAAAAGCTCAGGGACAGCACCCAGGCAGGCCCTGAGTTCAAGACCTGGTGCATACACGTGCATGTGTACATGGGCATGCGTGCATGTGTGCGTGGGCACGCGTGCATGTGTGTGTGCGCACACATGCATGTGTGCGTGCGCACGTGTGCGTGCGCATGCGCGCGCGTGCGCACACACACACACACACACACACTCCAGAAATGCTACCTTTGTTTTCAGCTTTCTTTTGCATCTTTTTTTTCCCCAGAAATGGAACCGTTTCCTCTCCCATACTACACTGCCCACCCTTGGGAAGAAGGTATTATTCTTGTTCTCCTTACCTTTGGCATCTGCCACAAGGCTTGAAACTTATCTATACAGGGTGAATATTTACTGAAAGGAAGCATGAATGAATGAATGGAGGGGAGAGTAAAGAAGGAGAGGAGAAGGAGGAAGAAAAACAGATGACTTTCCCCCCACTTACTGTTTTCCCTTTTGGAGGAAGGTAACGATTGAGTTTTCCCTATACAGAGTGAACTGGAAAAATCTCCAGTCTGGGACTCTTCTTCTGCACTCTTCTTCCGCTCCTCTCACTCCTCTCATGACTCCAAAACCAGAGCTGCCTAGCAACAACAGCATTCAAAGGAAGACCTTTTTGAAATACAACTCAAGGCCGGAAACAAGGGCCAGGCAATCCGTGTAGCCACATGGAGTATAAGAGAGACGGTATACAAAGTGAATTCTCACGGCACAAAAGGTTGGGCTACGCTAGAGGCCAGAGGCCGTATGGTAATGCAGATGCCAAGGGAAATGCTGCCCCTGCTTTCCCACAATCTCAAGGGTAAAAGCAGCCCCTCAGTGCTTCCTTCCTCTCTTTAGTTACGGAAGCGGACATGTGCAACGACAAATCACAGCCCACAAAGCCAAACATTCGAAGCAGAAGGGAAAGTAGGACCGGGGTTCAGAATCATGTGAACAGTTACATCAGCATTTGTCAAAATTCCTGCATCAAATTCCCCTTTAAGAAAGGGGGAAGGGGGAAGAGCTACGACTTTCCTACTTGAAAAGGAAAACATGCCTAGGAGTACAGCGTCCCTTTTACATATTTGTATTTACATATTTTAAACTTTATTTCGCATTATTTATAGACTCACAAGAAGTTGCTGAAACAGTACAGACGGATCTCGGAGACTTGTCACTCAACTTCCCCCAAATGGGACATCTTACGTCATTCCAGGAACACGATTAAAACTGGAAAATGGACATTGGCACACAGAACATTCTAGACAGCCATGGAGGAATGATGGGTTCCAGATCATGGAGTTGGGGGAGGGAGGGAAATCAACAAACCCCATGACCATGAACCCAATGAGTTAAAAAAAAATCCTTGTCAGCTACAGAGGTATTGATGAGAAAGGACAGTACAGCTGAGTTGGCCTCAGGAAAGTGGAATGAAGGTTCTAGAAATGACATGAGGCAAATGATGGATCCACAGGAAGATCAGGATGTCTGAGACTCTGGGGGTAGCTGGAATTTTCTGCATGGTGTAGGGCCAGGAAGCAAGGGCACCGAGGAGGCTGATGGAGAAGGAAGAGTGGACAGTGAGCTACGACCTTGTCTGTGAGACGGGCCCAGCCATGGCTGCCTTTCCATCACTCTCCTGGCCGATCTTGGAACGTACACTACTGCGCCACAACCAGCCTTCACGCCCTGGCGCCCCATCCTGTGAGAATGGCCAGCAGCGCCGCCTCCTTCTGCAGGGCTGCTGTCCATCATTCACTACATCCTGAAAACGCGCTCACCAGCTCAGCATAGGGAAATTCTGCGAGCCTCACTGTGGACCCAGTGGAACAAATGAAGAAGATGGCGTCTACCTCTGGGAGGCTTTCTAGCCAGTGGAGGACGCATCAGGGAAATGAGCACGATCAGGACTGTAATGTAGAGGGAGCCGTGGGTGAGCCACCAGCCATGAGTGTGAGTGTGTGTGTGAGTGTGTGTGTGTAAGGAGGGAACCAAGAGGTCACCAGAGAGCTTGGGAGGCCAGGATCTGGCCTCCAAAGGTTCAAGGACATAGCATGAAAGCGTGTGTGTGTGTGTATGTGTGTGTGTGAGTGTGTGTGTGTGTGTGTGTGTGTTGCACTGGGCAGGTGCAGGGGGGCGGGGCTCACTTCACAGTCAGCGCCATTCTTTGCAGGCAGCCAGCATCTCAAGGACCTGTTTCCTTCACCGGGTGACTGACAGCCTGTGTTCTGTCAAATTGTTTGGGGGCATTGGAGGGTGGTGAAGAGGTTGTTTTCCTTCTCCCCGTCTGAACCTCTAAGCGAACTCCAGGCTCTTATCTTGCTTTTCCCCGGGTCTCTGTGGCGGGGGGGGGGGGGGGTGGCACCTGGGCTGGTTTAATTAGTGTCTACCGTTATCTGTCTGCCACTTCTGAGGATCTTGTCAGGTTGTTGTTATTAAGGTAGCCGCAAGGACGTGCCTGCCCCCGGCCGGCCCCCTTTCTCCCCCGACACCCTCCGCCAGGCGAGGGGCGCTTTGATTCCCGAGTACGCATTCGCATTCGTGTCTAGTCTGGAGAATGCTGGGCTCCAGACACGCGTGAGTATCTCTCACCCCGTCACAATTCTCCTCTTCCCATCCCGGCCGCGGGAAGCGTGACGGTGGACGGGAGAGGCACAGTTCACCCACCAGCTGCTTCTGGTCCCAGGTTACAGGCACTCAGAACAGGGGGGTGCGGATTCTAAGAGAGACTCCAGGGAACAGAATCGCAAGGCGAGCAGTCAGAGGCCTCCACGGAAAGAGGCTCAGCTCCACCGAAAGTCCTTGAGCTCTGTACACTTGGAGAGGACTCGGGGCTCTTTGGCTCGCGAGTTAGTGAGGATCTCAGTCTGACATCATCGACATCATCATCCTCATCAACAGCAGTGGCTAAATCGGCCTGAGCCTTCCTAATCACTCCTCCAACCATCCTAAACTCATTAATCATAAACTACGTCACACTTTATGACTAGATTCTGCAACACCAGCTTGTTTCCTTGAGTATTACTTTCCCAGGAATAGACTAGGCCTCCAGCATTACTCACTGAACCGGTAAGCATAACAGAAGAAAATCAACTTTTACTAAGCACCTATTAAAAGCCATCTGCTTAAACACACACACACACACACACACACACACACACACACACACACACACACACACACACAAAACTTATTTCCAATCCTCACACAAACCTTGAGACATTCCCATTTCTATGCTCATTCCTTAGCTATGATAATAAAGACCTTCCCAGTTAAGAGACCTGACCAAGGGCACGTTGTGAAGAACAGTAATGGATGGCATCCAAACAGAAGATTGTCCGCTGAGCATTCCCTACCAGAACATCTATCTATAGAGAAACTTCTTTGCTCTGGCTAAGTCTAGGTCATCATACTTTCACCGCCTCCAAAACAGTGTTGGAAGGGGAGGGGAATTCAAGTGAGGGAATGGACGGTGAAGGAAAACATCAGACAACCAGGCCAGGCCAGCTTGCCCTCCCCTACACAGGGGAGGGTCTTACAGTCCCCTCCCTTAACCCAAGCCCATCCTCCTATCAGCCACCAACTAGGGGTGGGGCTGGCTTGGTTCGAACAAACCAATCACCATCTGATAGACTGCCAAGAGGGAGGAGAAGAAGGTAGAAGGAGGGACAATACCAAACAGCTGGTCACTGACCACCAGCTCAGTCTGGAGAGTGAGCTTTCCTCCCTCATCACTAAATGGACTCTTTAAAACTGTGCTCACCATACTGCTGGGGAACAAGAAGCCATCATGTGTGTGCATCCGTGGCAGATGGCCGGGTGGTGTCAGGAACACTAAATTACACGGCCTCAGGGCTGTTAAGAATATTTTTTTTCTAGCCAAATTCCAACCTCTTAACATGAAGGAAAGGTGTGAATTTTTTTTTTCTCCACTTGCAAAACTGCTGGTCCCCACGGGGCGGGCGGGCTGAGAAGTCTGGTCACGATGTTTTTATTTGCACAGGGCTGCTTAGGCGAGCTCAGAGTTGTGGGCAGAGAAAATGGCCAGCACTGGCTTTAAGTCACCAATAAAAGTAGGTATTTAAACTAGGTTTTCCTTCACAAAGCACATAATGAGAAGATTTCAGATTTTTATCAGGGTTCTTAGGAGCACACGCAGAAAGGAGTCTGAAATATTAAGGAGAGAGAGAGATTGCCAACTGCAAAGGTCAAATGACGGGCTTTTACATAAATGTTTGATCCCAGAGAAACACTCATACAAGGGGAGGGGGACATTTACAAAGACACGGGGGTTGTATTGGCAGAAATACACTATCTGGAGAGAACACCTTTGTGAATGGCGTGGTCAGAGTAAGTGACATTGTTATAAATGTAAAGCAACACAATAGCAAGATGGCTGAACAAGTACCATGGACCAGATATCATCCTGCTCACTATCCTAGAACGTTACCTATTCAAGACCTTGTGGGCTTGTTAGTGTTAGCCCACTCTTACTGGTCAAGAAAGAGAATCCCTAATCTGGGTGCTGGTGGCTCACACCTGTAATGCTCAGGAGGCTGTGATCTGAAGATCGTGGTTCAAGGCCAGCCCAGGAAAAATGGTCCGTGAGACTTTTATCCTAATGAACCACCGAAAAAGCCAGAAGTGGAGCTGTGGTTCAAGGGGTATAGCACTAGGCTTCTGAGGAGTGTGTGGGGAGGGAACAGGGATAGCACCAAGGCCCTGAGTTCAAGCTCCAGGACTGGCACAAAAGGAAAAGTAGGAAGGAGATGGAGGAGGAGGAGGAGGAGGAGGAGGAGGAAGAAGAAGAGTCCCAAAGATTAAGTAGCTTGCCACATAATTAATAAGAAGTAAGCCAGATATTTATTTAGACCAACTTAATTACATTCATTATCCTATGCAGTAACTAAGTCTCCAGAGTTATAACAAAGCACCTCCTATCAGTAGAAACTCTGTAAAGAAGAAAACATTCTTTGGGAAATGTTTCCGTTCCAAATGGTTCAATTCAGCCAGAATGACGTGTGGGGGCCTGGGGGCCCTGGGGGGGCCCTGGGGGGGCTACTGGGGAGGACAGGATGGGGGAGGTAAGACTTTGGACCGCGCTGCTGTGCTGCAGCTCCATCCATGAGCCCGGGCCCTCCAGAGAAGTCCTCTAGACACTGACATCACTGTTAGAGTCCTTTCCCTTTCCTTTTCAAGATGAAGGGGTCTTACTATGTAGCTCAGGCTGGCCTAGAACTCATGATCCACTTGCCTCAGCTTCCCAAGTACTTTGTCTCCAGGAGTGCACCACCACCATGCCTGGCTCAGAGTTGGAATTCTTAACACTGAGTTCAAGGACACCCAAGGCTGGCCTATGTGAACACCGGAGAGCAGACACTGCCTGCTACTGCATCAGGCACACTGTGTGTGAGTGTGTGTGTGTGTGTGTGTGTGTGTGTGTGTGTGTGTGTGTGTGAGAGAGAGAGAGAGAGAGAGAGAGAGAGAGAGAGAGAGAGAGAGAGAGAGAGTGTGTGTGTGTGTATACACGTAAGGGAGAGAGACAAGAGAGACAGAGACAGAGAGAGGGAGGAGGAGGAGAAATGGACACAGAAAGGCCGAACAGGAATATAGAAGGGGGAAACACAGAAACAAGAAGAACCCAGAAGGAAAGAAGAGGGAGGGGAAGACAGAGATCAAGTCCCAACCCAGATGACAGGGGCTGAGAAACAGGAGGGCAGTGGAGAGATGGAAAGGTGAGCATAGCAGGCGTTACAAAAGCAAAATCAAGAGCCCCAGATGGGATGGGGGAGGAGAAGGGAGGGTGGGGGAGGGGAAGGGGAAGGGGAGGGAGAAGGGAGGGGAAGAGGAGGGAGAAGGGAATTGAAGGGGAAGGAAAGGAAATGAAAGGGAGGGGAAGGGGAAGAAGAAGGGGAACGGAAGGGAAAGGGGAAGGGGAAAGGGAAGGGGAAGGGAAGAGAAGGAAGAAGGGAAGGGGAAGGGAAGAGGAAAGGGAAGCAGAAGGGGAAAAGAAAGAAAAGGGAAGGGAAAGGAAGAGGAAGAGGAAGGGGAAGGGAAGGAGAAGGGAAGGGGAAGGAAAAAGGAAGGGAAGGGGAAGGGAAGGGAAGGGAAGGGAAGGGAAGGGAAGGGAAGGGAAGGGAAGGGAAGGGAAGGGAAGGGAAGGGAGAAGATAGGGAGGGGAGGGGAGGGAAGGAAGAAGATAGGGAGGGGAGGGGAGGGGAGGGGAGGGGAGGGGAGGGGAGGGGAGGGGAGGGGAGGGGAGGGGAGGGGAGGGGAGGGGAGGGGAGGGGAGGGGAGGGGAGGGGAAGGGAAGGGAAGGGAAGGGAAGGGAAGGGAAGGGAAGGGAAGGGAAGGGAAGGGAAGGGAAGGGAAGGGAAGGGAAGGGAAGGGAAGGGAAGGGAAGGGAAGGGAAGGGAAGGGAAGGGAAGGGAAGGGAAGGGAAGGGAAGGGAAGGCTCTTCTGCTGTTGCTGGTTCAGGTATGATCTTTCCAGCCCAGTATTAATCGGCGGATCCATTACCAGACCTCGTTGCCTCTGGGCAGACCTGTTCAACAAGACAAGCAGCACTTAACAAGCTTGGAAGAGGCTGTTCCTTCCTGGCAAAAGTCCAGTCCTTCTACTTTCCCCCCTAAGACGTCCACTGCGGATGTGCTGGGAACCCCAGAGACAGCAGAATTTTGATGTCACATCAGGAGAATTTGCCCTGGGAGGCTGTTTGGATCTGAATGAGGTGATTAGCTGGGCGAAGAGGCCCCTTTCTGGAAAGATCATCATAGTAATTGCTGACAGCTCTCTGGGTGATGGATGGGAGAGTCCAGAAATAACAAGAATAATGAATAAGCAATCAGTCTATTCCTGGGTCTGCTATTACTGACCTTCTAATTGGGTGTCTCCGAGTCTCCTGGGGTTCCCTGAACTACATCACTGTTCCCAGAAGACCCAGCGACCACTGCTGGAGAAATAATAAAGCCCGACAAACATCCTGACTGGAATCCATGGCCATTCTGGACCCACAGACAAATGGTCTCATCTTCACCTTCCCTAAGATGTGTAGAACCCGAATGTGGAAAGTTCTTGACCAGAGAATAGATGTGAATTTGAATCCTAGCCCTGCCAATCCCTGGCTGCTTCTACGCTTAGGTTCACTTCCATCTCTAAAATTAGGGTGAACATTTCCCACCTCTGATGATTTTTGGGGGTGGTAAAGACTAGTGCTATTATGCAAATAGCCTGGCACGCAGACTTTCAATAAATGGTAGCTATTAGTATGATTATTATAGGGGCCATCTTTGGCAAGCACGCAGAAGGCTGGCGGGATGACAAATAAGATGCCAGGGCTACATTTTTGAAAACTGCCACCCAAGTGTGCAGTAGCCCTAATTAGAATTCTCATTAAGTTCCAATAATGAGAAATGTGTGAGAAGACACTTTTCCATCTCCCAAGGGAAAACGGGAAGCGGAAAGGTTTTTAAGTGCAGGAAAGAAAACTTTTCAGTGGCGCCTTGCCTTTGTCTTCTTTAAACCTGACCAGCGGTAACAGAAATCTCACAGAACTCTTCCTTGCACTCACTTTCTGACTTAGATGGGTGCCCTCCCTCATACTGTTATCCCAGGGTAGCACTTGAGAGTGGTTCCTATTTCCCCCAGAGCCCCAGGATCGGATGGTAGCCCTCCCCCGCCCCCCCCAGTCCTGGAGCTTCAAGTGCTAGCAGAAGAGCTCAAGTCTCTGATCAACGCCAATGTGAATGGCTTAGATCAGCAAGAAGCTACCCGCAGAATTAAACCACCAACAGCAACTCAACGGGCACCCGTGGCTCATGCCTGGAATCCGAGCCACTTGGGAGTCTCCTACCTTAGCAACTCGTCTCCAGAGTGGAGAGGCAAAAAAATGGTCCCAGTTAAGAAGTAGCTTTGCCAAAGGGGAGGGGTGTGTATGAGTGGGAACAGCCAAGAGGCCGGGGGGGATGGTGGGAGGCCCTGGAGGAGAGAGCATGGCACTGATCCCTCAGGGCCCTCTGATCTAGCAGGAAGTAGCCTGCCACATTCCCCACCACCTGCACTCCGTCTGTCATGGCATGCACTCACTGCACGGCGGGGCGGTGGTCTCAGACCTGGAATTCGATTGGCGATCCAGCCTGGTGCCGGCCAATAGAAGAGTAACCCTGTTGGCTGCCTGCATATGGCATGGTGCAGGGAGCAATTTGGGAACTGTCCTGAGCAGAGGGGAAGGGGACTGGAGAAAGCCCGCCCCAGGGGATGCATAGAACCTAACGTCGCCCAGGGGTAAGTGGATGCCAACCCACTAGGGACTGTCAGCAGAGCACGTCTGCTTCTCTGAGAACTGTCCACCGAGAGACAGAAGGGAAGAATATGGATGATCACTCCCGTTCCTCTGTTGGTGAAGTGTTATTTTTTTTGGCTTGTCCGCACGTTGGAGGAAGAAAGTAGATGCTGGAAAGTTTGTGAGACCCTGATCTCCAGTTAACCAAGCCAGAAGTGGCATTGGGGTGCAAGTGGTAGAGCTCCAGCCTTAAGAAAAAAAAAAAGCTAAGCGATGGCACCTAGGCCCTGAGTTCAGACCCTAGTAATGGCACAAAAAAAAGAAGTGAGATGAGATGTTTATCTTAAACCACTCCAGCCAGCCCCAAAGCCAGGCCCCCAAATGCCTCCTTTCAGCTATCTGGTGACTAAATTACCCAAATTTCCTGAATTTATAAACCAAAGAAAACTTATTTTACTTACAGGACTAGAAGGGTCAGGGCTGGGGGTCCCTGAATGTCTAGCAAGTAGGGGATGACCGGCCAGGGGACCCCCACAGCTGTTAACTCCGCCCAGATGTCTTCAGTGTTCTCTTATTCCCTTTTCCTATTTCCATGCACCTATCTTCCAGATTTTGTGCATCTTTAGTTCTAATGTCCAGAACCTAAGACTCTCTTCAGAGACTTTTTACCAACACAAACAGCAGGCCACACATTTCCCAGGAGTTCCTTTTGGCTAATGACTGGCAGCTACGTGCAAGTTCTGACAGGCAATCAACAGCAGAACGCCCCTTCCAAACTCTTGGCTGGCTGCTTCTCTTCCATCCACTTCCAGCTAGTCTCTCATCCCTTTCTTCCAGGATTCCTTCTTTCTTTTCACATAGTATGCTTGTCTTTCCAACACCGGAAAAAGCAGAGATCCAAGCTACATCGTGAGTCTGGTTTGACAACCAATGATGCGAAGATGTTTCTTATTAGTAACAACTCCTGTTGTTTGAACATCAGCCATGATTAACTGCTGTACACAGTTTATCTCACATGTTCAAACAACACTGCAAAGGTTCTGACTGTGTTTGTTTTATAGATGAGAACCATCGGAGCTCTGAAAAGCTCCACTGTTCCCTAAGAGTCAAACACCTAGAAAGGTAAAAGGGGGATTTGAACCCACGGTTATCTGACAAAGAGATACCTTTCCTTGCTGTGTTATCTTCTCCAAGGCCCATGCTCTGTCTCAGCCTGGTTTCTGGAGGAGGAAAGGAGAAAGAGAGAGAGAAACAGAGACAGAGACACAGAGAGAGAACAGCAGAATGTTTCCTGTGTTCTCAAAGCACAGAACAATGTCTGGTACTTAGCAGGTAGACAGTCTGCATTTTCGGAAGGAGTGATTGAGTGAAGGGCTCTGAGTGAAAACACCACACTTTGAAGTATAGTTGGTCCAGAATCCAGATGGATCATCACAAGAAAGAATCAAATAAGGCAGAGCTGTGAAATCCAGGTTAGAGCCTGGCTGACTGTAGGTAGGCTTGATCTGAGAATGAAGCTCAGGAGACATCAGCACACAAAATAAACAAATAAATAAAAAATAAAATCATAGCATCAGAAGCAGCTTAAAATCACCAGAAAGTTGTTAAGAGGCCCATGCATCACGAACAGCATCTTTAAACTCTCCTAGTTTCTACTCATTTAAGATGAAGACAATGAAGTACTGTGTTTGGATACTGAGATTTTTAAAGGGGGAAAAAAAAAACCACCCTAAAAACAAAACCAAACAACCTAGGTGCCCTTTTGTAATGTGTTTGCAAGAGGCATGATAAAATTTGAATCTGAAGCGGAACCTTTGAGCTTTCCAGAGAGAGGAAAGATTTGAGGGGATGTGACAAAATTATTTCTAGCAACCGTGACATCTCTTGATATGAAATGCTGTCTTTGAACTGTTCCCCTACGGTGAGAAGAAGGCTGTGCGATCTGACAGGAAAATAAGGGTGATGCCAGGCTGACAATGAAGAGACCGGCTCCTTCTCTTCTATAACCGTGCCACAATCGCGACATCCAGAGAGACCAAGTTGAGATAAGCAACATCAGCTCATGGAAACTTTCGGTCTCCTTCCCCATGGAATGGCGGCAGTAATGTGTTCCAGAGTTGCCAGCCACAGGAAAGATCAGGTAGGCACAAGTTTTAGCACAGAGTAATAGTTCGGAGGATGGAGACCCTGACGATCACATAACCTCAACGGAGTGACCCATTAGATATCAGGCGCGAGTCTCTTCTCTCTGGTCAAAGGACGTAGCCACTCTTAACAGCTAAGCCCTACAATCTCAAGGATTAACCACAACAGAAGGTTATGGCTCCTCGTACAACAAGCTCAGCAAGCGGTAGGAACTATGATGGTGAGGAAAGTCACTAATTCTTGACGTAGCAGAAATTATGTACAGCTCAGGCTGGCCGGAGCTCTGCCATCTTGAAGGTGGGTTCTAGGCTTTCCCCTAGCTGTTGGAGGTTTGTATCGGATTGGGTTTGAGACGGCCTGTGTCACGTCTACCCACATTGTCCCACATCAGACAGACGCATGCAGTGGGGAAGGGCTGGGGGGGGGGGGAGAGCATCATTCACAGGAGGTCACCGCCAACTCTGTGTTGTGTCCCAGCTGGATACTCAGATCCCGCCATGATGGAAACCTCTCGCTGAGCCCGAGGGACACAAGCTATGCTTATCCCCAGAAGATGGAGAAACGGAGGCACATGAAATACTCAGTAAGGGTGCTAAGGTTTGAACCCAGCCTCGTTGGTCCTGTCCGCCCCTCTCCCTGTCCCGGTGTGCTTTGGCTTTGGTAGTGGAAGGGACTTAGATCTCTCTCAAGACCAGAGGCTGTGTCTAGGCTCTACAGGCTTTCTTCGATGCTTTCCCTTGAGGAACTTGCATCCAGCTGACAGAATGTGTGGAGAAGATATCCTCTCTGTCATGAGATTTCTGAGTTACCCATAGAGCCTCTGTCTGGCTACCTTGGATAAAACACCGTGATTTTTGGAGTCTCAGTGTCCCCCATCTTGGAATGGATGTGGGTCTCTCGCTCAGAGCACAGGCAAGAGGAGGAAACGAGTCAGTGTGCTACTTAAACCAGAGTCCAGCACCTAGGTGACGCTCAGCAGTTGACAATGGAAGTTATTATTAAGAGTATTATAATGATTATTTCTCAAGGCTGAGGCTGAATCTACAAGGAAGACTTCAGCTTTGTGGGAGAGGCATTGCTCCTATGATTGATTTCTTAAAAACAAAACAAACCAGAATCTAAGCCCAGTATGGTAGTACATACCTATAATCACAGCCACGTGGCAGAAGTGCAAAGGGTTTTAGGTCCAAAGCTGGCCCCAGACAAAGGTGCAAGACCCTCTGTGAACAAAGATAACTAAAGCAGAATAGGACTGAGAAGGTGACTCCAGTAATAGACTACTTGCCTAGAAAGCCTGAGGCCCTGTGTTCAAATTCCAGTACTGCTGGATGCTAGTGGCTCACACCTGTAATCCTAGCTACTCAGGAGGTCTGAGGATCATGGCTCAAAGCCAGCCCTGGCAGGAAACTCCATGAAACTCTGATCTCCAATAAACCACAAGACAACCGGAAGTGGCACTGTGGCCCAAGCGGTAGAGCGCTCCTCTTGAGCTGAAGAGTGCAGGGACAGCGCCCAGGTCCAGAGTTCAAGCCCCAAGACTGACAAAAAACAAAAACAAAAACAAAAACAACAAATCCCAGCACTGTCAATCATTTAATCAACCAATCAATCTAGAATGTGATCATTTCTGGGAAGTCCTTATAATTGCCACCTTCTAAACACTAGGTTGGGGGAGCTGATGCTAAGCGGGAAGAAAGACATCACTGTTAACTGTCTCCAACATGCCTTTACATAAATAGGCTCCCCAGAGAACTTTCTGGAACTCTGACAGCAGCCTGTCTTTCTTATCAAGGAAGGGTAAAGAGCTTGCAATCACTTCTACATCCTCCCCAGTGTCTGGCTCGTCTCCTTCTAGAAGGAGTGCTGGGAACACATCACACAACTGCTGTCTAAACATGGCCCGGCGTAGTTCATGGTGGGGGGCGGGGAGGGGGAGGCGGAGGTGGCACTGACCTGCTTGGGCACCTCCATTTCTTCTCCTGTGTGTGTGGGAATGACAAAAATAATGTGACTTCACCGCATCGCTGCCGGGGAGAATAGAAAGTAATTATTAGAATAACTAAATCGAACCCTTCAGTACTTACTCGAGCCTTGAGCTGATGAGTGTCTACCACCGTATTTCTCTACAGCAGTCCACACATAGGCATGGCTACTATTTCCCTCTTAAAGATTAAGGAGATGGGGGCTGGGAAGGTGGCTCAGTGGTAGCGTGCTTGCCTTGCATCATGGGGCCCTGGGTTCAATTCCTCAGCACCACATAAGCAGAAAAAGCCCAAAGTGGCGCTGTGGCTCAAGTGATAGAGCACTAGTCTTGAGCTGAAGAAGAGCTGAGGGACAGCACACAGGCCCAGAGTTCAGGCCCCACGATCGGCCTAGAGCCGTGTCACTACTGGAATCTGGGATGTTGACACATCCAATCACGGTTCAGCAGGTGGCTGAAAACATGACTTGTGCTAGCGTTACTTTGAAACTGGTCAGTAGAGCTTGATTTTAATGCATTTGTTTTCTTTTTTTAAATCATATAAATTAGTGTATTACACATGTGGGTTCTTTCTAAAGACATGCACACGACTAACTCGAAGATAATGAACTGTTGGTGTGACTCTCCGTACTTTACTCTCTGCCTTGGAAATGGTTCTTTTCAGGAAAAAAAAGAAATCCTTAGGCTTCACCCGACCTCTGAAGAAGTCCAGGGCACAGAAGAGTTAAGACCCATGTTGGAGGTCCCTGTCTGATGGTCAGAAACACAGCAAGTCCTTAGCGGAAAGCCAGGGATCTTCCGAGCCTGCACAGCAGAAGCCACGGCTGAATGGTTAAGATCACGCGTGGTAAAATGTGTGGTCATCAAGAGCCTGACTTGGGAAGAGGTTTAGGAGTTTGACTTGTTGGCCCTCTCTATCCCCACAGCCATAAGAAAGGCCAGTCTCCAATCTTGGGGATGGGGGTGGGGGGGGAGGGGGCTGGGGGGGGTGAGCTCAGTACTGGAGAGTAAACTAACCCCATCTCCTCCTTCTGGGGATGAAGAACTAGAATGATGAAAGAAAGCTATGTTCTGACTCCAGAAAACACGGGAGGATTCGTATTCAAATCAATACCACTGGCCACATCTTCCAGAGCCAATCTCCTATTCCTTAGCAGACACAACCTTCCAACGTCGGGCATGAAGCTAAAAGCGGGGGAGGTCTGTGCCTTCCGCTCCGATAACTCACCGCTCTGAGTTCCATATTCAGGATGGTTGTGTAAGCGCCTCAGAGCCGGGCCCAGAAGAGCTCGACAGCAGCCGGACAGAGTGTGTTACACACACAGTGTGTCTTGGTTTCCAATGAGGATCCACCTCACCGCAACTTAAGCCAGGGACTTTGAGGATCTGCATGGTTTTTCTAGTTCCCAACCAACTCTCATACTCCTTAAAGCCCCAGCTCTGGGGTTCAGATGCCACCTCTGCCCACTTACTATGAGAGTTTAGGCGAAATACTCAGCTTTGAAGCAGGTCTCTGTAGATCACCTCCAAAGCACAGCAGAACTGCTTGGCTATTTTGTGTAACTTGATGTGCACTAGAATCCCTCCCCACCCCACTGGGGTTCTCAGTATTGAACACTTAGCTCTTTAGGCTTAATATTTCTATTCCCTGGTAGCAAAATCAGACTAGGATGTGGGGCTCTACAAAGATCAATGGTTAAGTCTAACGGCTTCACATATAATCAGTTTTATTGCCAGGTAAGAAATTCATATTAATATAGTGAATACATATGTTTACAAATAAACATTCTTAGAAAACAAACAAATGTTTTTTTCTTTGTTGTAGGAAGTATTATTGGTATCATAAACTCTGCAGTTGTGACAAGTATTTAACACAAGTATTTACTTGCAGAACATATGGTTACTAAAATATTTGCACATAAAATATGCTCCATTGACACACACACACACACACACACACACACACACACACACATACACACACAAAATAAAATGAAATAAAAGAACTGGGGAGGGGAGTTGGATGGGGAAGGTCCGGGCAGAGCCCTAGGCAGATGGAGGCTGAGACATTTGAGGAAAGTCACACTCTGGTCCCACTGGAAGTCAGGGCACAGCTAAAAGAAAGGAAAAGCTTGTGGTAGGTGCGGAATGAAGAAAGTCTCCAGTGTGATCTGGTTTTTCTCCTCCACATCGCTCCACCTAGGCTATTGGATACTGCTCTTAGAGCCTGGGCGGCCTTACCTAGCTCCATAGATCATCTGGTAAGTTCCGTCTCCCCACCCCAGAGGACGCCAAAGGATTAAGTAATGCTGTCAAATCTTCCTTCCTCACTTCATCCTTCAGAACCAATTGGAAAGGAGGAATTAGAAGTACTACATGAGCCCATCCTAAGACAGCCTCACTTGAGATGAACTTGATCTTCATCATATTGACCAGGCCGCAAATCAACTTCATGGGACAAAATTTACTATGAAAGAAACAGCGTGAGGAAGAAATGAAATACTCATGATTTGTGGATCCAGAAAGAGAGAGAGAGAAAGAGACAGAGATGGGGATAGACAGACAGAGACAGAGAAAGAGAAAGAGAGAGACAGAGTTGGGATAACGATGAGATGAAGTGGGTTTAGGTCACAATTAGCAAAAGTGAGCTAGAAGGAAGTGGAGAATCACAGACATTTTTAACTGGAGAGAAGCTCAGAGAAGTGGAGCCGGTGTTTTCTGGGCCATGTACCACTTCTATGCGCAGTGGACATGGTTGGCAGCTTATAGACTCAGCACTATTAAACACTGATCCACAAAGCATAGGTTTCTAGTTTCAATTATGTTCTAGTCCATCTGGTTATCCAAGGAGAAAGCCACCACTGGGGGCTGGTGTCTTTAACTACTGTTAATTACTTTGGTGAGGGGGGGGAGAGAGAAAGAGAGAGAAGACACACATATACAGAAACAGAGAGAGTTAGAGAAAGACAGAGACAGAGAGATATAGAGAGAGGGTCCTACTCTTGGTTTAGATCCTTCCATGGGTACTAGCTCTTGAGAAGACTTACTTCTGCTCTCTCTTCTTAACAATTGGTGTTGGTTTTCCTGTGTGTGGTGAGAACTGAGATGCAGATGGCGGTGTGTGTTGCAGCTCACCATGCCTTGTCTGTGGTGTGTGCGGCCACCTGGACACAGGTAAGGCAGACAGACCACACCAGACCCCCACTTTGTTCTGCTCCACACTGCTTTATACATGCAACTGTTTAGGAAGTAATTTCTTTGCAAGACTTCATTTTTTTAAAAACAGGCCTTTTTGTCCTCTCTCTCTCTACCTCAAAAATAAATAAAACTCTTGAAAAACTCAACCTAGCCCCAATCCCTTCCACCCCATGATTCAGATGGGAAACTAAGGCCCAGAGAGCTCCAAGCCGTCACCAGGAAGATAACTATCTGAATTTATCACCTCGATCAGGCCCGGGTGGAGGAGGGAGCAGACAGAACGGGATGAGGAAGTCCGAGACTCTCCTTGAACCAGATCCCGAGGGTGTTCTTGGAGGTTCCTGTCCATTGCTAAGACCTTTAGGCGGTCTGAAATGAAATTTGCCTCTCTCCCCATGCACCCAATTGGGATTTAACTAAACTAGCAGGACGAAAGGAAAACCGTCTTCGTTGGGAAACCAAAGGGCCACTGGGTGAGAGGAACCCATCTTGCCAACCAACCTGGGGCCATTTTGGATGAGGAATGAAGGCGTTGGATCCCTGTGGAGGTAATTGCAGAAGGGATCATGAAAAACCGCATGGGTGTCTTTAGCCCTAACGTTGGAAGTAACATCTCAGAGAGAGTGGGGAGGGGGGAGGAGGCAGCGGACATGGGGGAAGGGTGAGGGGCTCCCCTATAAAGGAAGATGGAAACAGCTACTACTGCAGGAAAGAAAAACAAAACAGGAGTGAGAAAGGCTGGAGGAACACAGGTCACACTTGGGGAACGAGACTCTCACTAAACGACAACAACACATCGAAGGCACCACCCACGCTTATGACATTTTTCAGTCCAAAGCAGTTGAAGTTTGGCGGCCATGGCGGCAGCAGCAACGCACTGGGGGAGTGGCAGGGATGGGCAAGGGGAACATCGGGGCAGTTTCTAGAGGACTGGTGTCCGTGGTGGTCTCAGGTCTTGGAGGTTAGGGAGACACCCCAGAAATCAGAGGGTTCTGGGTCCCCGTGTTGCCTCCCGTTGACTTTTCCAGCTGTGTTTTTTTGTTGTTGGTGGTAACAGGTGATATCATTGTTGGCATCAAAGTCTTAAAGATTTGTGGACCAAAAATTAGTTTATTTTTGTAGCGAGAGTACATTTCCTGTCTCTTTTTGTTTTTGTAATGATCATTTTTGAAAAGTTATTCTGTTTTCTCTCTGGACTCTCTCTTTCCCCCCACCGTAAAAGCCCAGTGCTCCCATTTCCATGGCAATGGTCTTTATGGGGGATTTCTAGAATGTTCCTCCCTTTCCATCAACATCCGTGGGTTCAGAGTCTACTTGTGTGTATGTGTGTGTGGAGTGAGTTTGTGTCTTGTTTTTGATTTTGGTTTTGACTTAGATGTAAGAAAGGTGTTATCAGTACATTGGAAGGGGGCTGAGGGCTGTGGGGTAGGGGAGACCCATTAACTGTCTTCTGGCTCATCCATATTCTGGGTCCACAGAATTTGGGGGGGTTAGAAATTTTCTTAACATGTGGACAAAGTCTTCCCAGGCACCTCTTCTTCTGAAATGCGTTCTTCTCTCATTTCAACCCTTGTTCTTCCTCCCAGAAAAGACAGCATGTGCTCCAATGGACACAACTCTAAATTGTGCTACTTATATCTATCTATCTCTATGTATATATGTTATTATTTTTCTCGTCATGGATTTCAGTTTCAAGTCAGGAGGAAAAGGGGACAAAAAAGAAATTCACCCCCAAAGTTTGGGCATGTGACCTGGCTGCCTTGGGCCGGACACTGAAAGAGAGAGCGTGCCTCAGTTTCCCCTCAGCCATATTGCTGAAGGCCAGCCTATGCTTCGGTCTCCCTTGTCTGCCTGCCACCACAAGTCAGGCGTGACGTAGAAAAGGCCCGATTCTGTGTCACCAGCAGGTTGGTGGCTCGGTTCCTGTGGAGACTGAGTGGGTATGGAGTCAGATGGAGGGGAGGGCAAGAAGGTTGTGGCTGGAGTGTGGGTGTTTGGGTTTGTTTTTTGCCTCTCTCAGTGAAGTATGGTCTCCAGGGTGCTCCCGGCAAGCTCAGACAGTCACTTCTGTTTTGCTGTTGGTGATGAAGTATGGCTGTGTAGGTGGGAAGTGCTGGGGGCGAGTTCCCAGGGGGTCACTGGACCCGGATTCAGCCGTGCCAAGCTTGCCCTTGTTACCATATGCCTGTCGGCGGAGAGACTGGTCATTGGGGTCCCAAGTCTTAAAGTTGGCGGTGGTGGTGTTGTAGGCCAGGGGGTGTGGTGCCATCTTGTTGGTGCCGCGGGACTTCTGTCCGTTCTGCTTGGCGGGCCCGTGTTCGGGGCTGAAGGCCCGGGGCTCATCCTCCACTCTTACGGGGTGCAGAGGTAGGTTCCCCTTGGCAGCCAGCTCAGCCAGGTGCCTCCGCTTGGAGTAGAAGTCATCATTGACCTTGTCAGCTGTATAGTGGGCGGGATGGGTGGATGGAGAAGGGGAAGAGACAGCGGAGACAGGGAGTGAGAGGAGAGAGAGGAGAGAGAAAGAGAGAGAGAGAGAAAAGAGTTAGGGATTGGCAGGTCAATCCAAGAACAGCATAAAAAGAAGCCAAAGGTCCACACGAGACACAAAGAGAAACTTCACCTGGAACAAGACAGAGGCCCTTTCACAGACAAGAGCAGAAACAGGAGGGTCGGGGGAACGCTCCAGGGGACCCCTAGACCCTCCCACCACAATCCTGGCTCCCCTTCCACCATTCCTGCCTTCCTACAACTGGAGAGGTGCTTCTTCATCATCAATAAAGTCCATCCTCACAGCAGAAAACATTGAACATGTTGAAGGATGTTCACATCACCACCTACTCAAGACAGCCAGTATCAACAGATGGGTATTATTTTCTTCTAGTCTCTTTAATAACACAGAGTTTAATTTGGGAATTTTTTTCCATTGGTTTGTTTTGTTGCTTTTATTAATTTTTTTAGCATGAAGTAGCAGACTCATGTTCAAATCCAAACTCTGCCACCTGCTAATGCTGTGACTTTGGGTAAGTTATGAAATTTTGAATCCCATTTTGGCTTCTGCATGAGGTATGTACTTGCAATAAAAATGGATGTTCCAGCCAGGTGCTGGTGGCTCAGGCCTGTAATCCTAGCAACTTGGGAGGCTGAAATCTGAGGGTTGAGGTTTGAAGCCCAGGCAGGAAAGTCCATGAGACTCTTATCTCCAATTATAGACACGTACACACACACACACACACACACACACACACACACACACACACACACACGTATATATTCCATAGGGCCATTTGGAAGGTTAAGTAATTTGATGTATATGAAGTGCTTTAGATGTTAGTCTTAATCATTATCCCCATCTTTATAATACCATTTTCATTCTTCCCATACCATCCTGTCAAACACTCTCTATGTTGCTATGAAATTACTAATACGCAAAATTTTAATACCCACATACTACTTCAGGGTAGGATTGTCAACATTAACCATTCCCCAAATGAAAAAACAACATACACTATTTTGCTATCACAAATAAGGCTCCAATGGGAATCTCTTGCCTCAATCACACAAAGCCTTTACACTGAGTAATGGGGCAGCTTTTAACATCAGCCTCTTGAGCTCCATCCCACGGGAAGGAGGAGGCCCAGGCTGCCTCCTGGAATATGACAAACCCACAGGTAACCTACCCACAGTCATCACAGCCAATAACTGCCATATACCCAGTGAGGTCCTCCTGGATACTACAGCCAATCAGGTGACCTGCCCTCTGACCCCAGACACTCAGCCAGCCCTGCCCAAAGCATGCAAACCAGAGGAACTGCTCAGCTGACCCCACATCATCAGCCCAATAAACGGTTGCTATGCGGATCCATTAAACATTGGGGGTCATTTGTTACACAGCTGCAGATAGCTGATACCTGCCATCATTCACAAAAGCCTGTAGGTAGGTAGAAAGGAGTGTAGGAGCTTCAACAAACTGGGAGCAACATTGTGTGGTTGGGTGAAGAAAACAAGGGCGACCCGCCAGGCACCCAATGGCTCCTAGACAAGATCGTGACATTCATGCCTGTTTCTTTGTCTGAGCGTCACAGGACTTGGTGGTGTTTTATAGGAGAGGAAGACAGGTAGAGCTGTAGTGCCCAGGACATGGAGCAGTCCTCCAAAGAGATGTTTTCAAGATTATTTCCATACCTGAAGGTTCGGTAGATAAACCATTGTCCGATGATACAGTTTCTATGAAATTCTTTCTCCTCAGCATTCCTGGTCCTCCACCCTCCACCCCTACCCACCCACCGCCACCCCAATGTGGAGCCAGGCAAAGGTGAGATAAAGGTGCACCTGGCCACTCCCTGCTTTTTGCAGTGCATCCCTGTCTTTGTATATTAGAAAGCTCCTTGCAAAAGAACTAACGGATTCACTGACACAGCCCTGTAAAGCCCCATTAATAAATGCATTAACCTAATCAGGGGGCAGATGGCTGACAAGCCGACCAGGAAACAGATGAGTGAGACTTCCAACCATACTGGCCTTCTCTGGCTTGAATTTTCTTCATTTAGAAAAGAGAGGGAAAGAGAGGAAGGGGGGGAGGTAGAGAGGTAGGGAGGGGAGAAGGTGACTTTTTTCCAATAAGCCTAATTGCCTTGAAGGAGCCAGGGCTGTAAAATTAAACTGTATCTTCCTCCATCTGTCTCTCTCTTCATTAGTAGCAGACAACTTGCACAGGTGTGGGGCGGGATGGAGCCTCGAATCGGTGGAAATAGAGAGCTTCGCGTTTCCAATACAAGCTGCTGCACGTCAGAAGGGCTCAGCAGGTGGCCGCCCACCTCCCTTCTTCCCTTGGGCTGAAGATGTCTCCAGGAGGCCTTCCCGTAGCTCACTCTCACCTGGTGATGTTCTTGGTGATATTCTCCAGTGATGGGATTTTTTTTTAACCTGGTAGGCAATGCCCCCACTAGAGCTTTTACAATCCCCCATCTGTCTCTATCTTTGGTTTAAGAATCTGATGATTCCCAGTGCTGGTGGCCTAAATCCTGTCATTCTAACTGCTCACATGGCTGAGATCTAAGGATTGTGGTTCAAAGCCATCCTGGGCAAGAAAGTCTGTGAGACTCTTATCTCCAATGAATCACCAGAAAACCAGAAATGGTGCTGAGGTTCAACGTGGTAGAGCTCTAGCCTTGAGTAGAAGCAGAGCTCAGGGACAGCACATGGGCCCTGAAATCAAGCCCCACAACTGATTCCCAAAAAAAAAGAATCAGATGAAACGCAGCGATTAATCTTCTCATCAGATGCAAGCACAGACTCCAAATTATTCTCAGTGGCCTCCTTCCCAAGTCTGCATGGCCCAGACTCTAGATCCTTCTTGGTCATCCTCCGTTCTTCCCATGCCGATGGAGAGCTCACCACACGGTGTGCTCACTTTTACTAGATCTGCTTCTATAAAGCACTGCCAACCAGGAGTCTTGACATGACAGTGATACCTTCTTTTAAGTTCTGAAGGCCAGGAGTCTGCAGTCAGGGCAATGGCAGGATCACCCTCCCTCTAAAGGCTCTAGCGATGGGTCTTCCTTTACCTCTTGTGGTTTCCAGTGCTTTGAACATTATCATGGCGGCAGGAGCACGGTGGCACGGAGTTATTCACCTCATGGCAGCCAGGAAGCAGAAAGAACAACAGGAAGTGGCCAACAACAAGCGATATCATCTTCCCAGGGGAATCTCTCAGTAGCACACTTCCCCTATCAACCCTTCCCTTCACAGCTCTACCACCTCCCAATATCCTATTCAAACTCTTAATCCAACAATGGACTAACCTAGTGATGACCACAGAGCCTCTGAAATCCACCTTCCCAAAGCCACACCTCCATCAACACTGCATCTATTGGGGAGTAGGCCTTCAGCCTATGCGCCTGTAAGGGATACTTCATACTCATCCAGCAACATAACGTCTAGCCCAGTGACTGGTACAAATCTGGGGTACGACGTACATGGTGAGGGAAGTCAAGCTTTAAAGATCCTTAGAGTCAGCGGGGTGCCAGTGGCTCACGCCTGTCACCCTCGCTACTCAGGAGGCTGAGATCTGAGGATTACAATTCAAAGCCATTCCAGACAGGAAAGTCCATGCGACTCTTCTCTGCAATTAGCCTCTTAAAAACCAGATGTAGAGCAATGGCTCCAATGGTAGAATGCTAGCCTTGAACAAAAAAGCTCAGGGATAACGCTCAGGCCCTGAGTTCAAGCCCCAGGACTGGCATACACACATACACACACACACACAATCTTAGAATCTAATAACACTCTCTAACATATTAGAAATGGGTAGGGTGTTTCATTACCTGACCATCTAGTCTGCACCAAAAGAAACAAAACAGAGTGATCTGTTCTGCCCAGGGATTGAAGAGTTGCAGCTTTGGCGAAGGATCTGCTCAGGCTTCATGTGTCTTCCTGGCAGTGTAAAGAGGCCTGGATATTCTCTTAGCCGGCATAGCTCCGAGGAAGTAGAACAAAATCAGGGGAGAGAGGCAGACGTAGCTAAACAGAAGGACGTGTGGACATGGCCTTGCTGCTGCGTAGGCATGCACAGTGGCGAACCCACCAAGGTCTCCGCTGGGGACTGACGCTGGGTCATACTCAATACACTTGGAAACACAGTGGCAGTATAGGTACTCTTGCTGGCTTCCTTTTAGAAAAGAGAAGGCTGAGGTTCTGGAGGCTTTGGAAACTCATGTGTGGACACAAGGTATCTGGCTGCGGTGCTAGCTTTTACTCCACAAGACACAGCCTTCATCAGTCTGTCTGTCCACACTGTGGAAGGGGGCGATGCTTCTCTGTTGAGGATCTACTGGCAGAGCAGTCTTCCTTTAACACGGCAGGGTTGAGAATCGTGTGGGTGAAACGCTCCATGTTCCCTCTTCCTCCCCGTGACACAGATGAATGCACGTGTGTAACCAGCATGTTCTCAAGAGAAAACGCCAATACCTTGTGGCCAGAAATTCAATGAAGCCCCAATATTTTCCCCCACCCCACACATACTCACACATACAAGACCAAACACGTCTATTTTTTCCCCTTCTTCCTCAAAGTCAAACAGGAAGGGGTAAAAAAAAGCTAGAGCGACCCGCAACTCTCCCCCATGGTCAGGCTCTTATTCTTCCAGTATCCCGTTGGCTCCTTCATCACCCGAGGTGTGATTTCCAGCATCTTCTGAGACACACTGGCCAACTCACAGATGGGAAGGAGGGCCTCTTATCCTGAATCACAAAGTGATAGGCATTTTTTTTCTGCCCATAGAACTAAGAGACAAGGTTTCTTCATTATCACTCCAGGCTGGGCATTGTTTGGGAACCTTCCATGTCTTTTCCACATTTAGCCGGCCTCCAGTGACAACAGGGTTCATGGAGTTCTGCCTGCCACGTGGTACCAACTTCTGTCCCTAAGAGTCTAGTTCTTCTGTTCTCCGCACCCCACCGCTCAGAGAGCTCCCCCCACTTCCTGTGATGTCACAGCAGAGCCACGCTGTGGACTGGGCACCCCACACCAGGCTCCGGAACATGGCCACACAGCCCCCGCTCCTCCCAATGCAAGCAATTTCCCATAAAATTACATGTGTGGACAAGGAAAGAGGAAATGACGTTGCTGATAGCTCAATGCGTCACCGCGTAAAGCAAAATGTAGAAGGGTGAACTTCTGCTTCCAGTGACTTCCAGTGACTTCCAGTCCTTCTCTACAAAACGGAGCGGGGAAGACAAACTTCGAGAGCAGACAGGCACGTGTTTCCATGTGGGACTCTTCCATCAACAAGCTTAAGACCGAGAGCAAGTCACCTCCATCTTCTACGCCTCACCTATGAAATCTGACATGAAGCCGCATTTCCAGAAAATGAAATAAATCTAAATGAAGTAGAAGGTGATGGCATGGAGGGTGGAGGGGGGGAACAGAGAGTATGATGCCAATGTCATTGCCCGAATATAGGAAACGCAATAGATTGTAGCTGCTACTGTTGTCAATGTTAGAAAACAAAAAGAATATTTTTTTTAATAAAGAGGATAATCAGATCTACTTGGCAGAGTGCAGTGGAGAAATAAATGAGACAAGGCAGGTAAAAGCTCGGTACATGATAAGTGGTTCGTATCAGGACTCCCTTAAATGTATAACCTCATCTGAAAGTTGCTGTAGGTAGCTACTTATCTCCTACCCTGCCCTCCCCCTTGGCTTCACATTCCTCCAGCTCCAAACTTGATTCTCCAGCCTTCTTGAAAATCTCCTAGCAAGACTTTTTTTTCTTTACCCTGTGACCCACCCCTCACTACTGACACGCTAAGGAAGCCACGCAAGACAATTCCCACCTCAGCCAGCTTTCTTTAAGAGAAAATTGCTGTTCCCTGCAGGCGCTTCCCCCAGATTGGAATGACGGGTGCCAAGGATTATGAGTAGATCTTCAGTGTGTGCCTCCGTGTTCTTCCCCAGTGGAGGGCTGGGACTCCAGCTGTGATGGTTAATCTCAATGGTCAAGGGTGACTGGATCGAGAGGCACCTATGAGATTTAGTAACATGCACTTCTGGATGGTTCCGTGGGGATGTTTCTAGAGAGAGGTAACTAACGGGGAAAACAGGCTCTGAATATGAGCAGCAACAGCCTACAGGCTGTTGGAACTAAAGGTGAAGGAGGAGAAAGCCTATTAATACAGGCATAAAATCAGTCTCTCCCGCTCTGTCTCTATCTCTCTCCATCCCTGTCTCTCTCTCTCCTTCCTGACCACCGTAACGTGAACTGCTCTGTGCTGCCCTTCTCCCATGATACACTGAAACCATGAGCCAAAATAAATCCCTCATCTCCTAAGTTGTTTTTCTCATTTTGTCCCAAAGACAAAAAGTCTCACATACCATCTGATGACACCACTGGGAAACTGCAGAAAGGTTAAGAGCTGAGGCCCTAATCGGAGGAAGTTGGTCTTGGAGGAAATGCCCTTCAAAGGCATTTTGGGACCTCAGCCATTTTTCTCTTTTACCTCCAGCCACCATGATGTGTGCAACTCTTCTCTCTCAATCTCTCTCTCTCCCCTTCTCTCAATCTCTCTCTCTCTCTTTCAGACACACACACACACACCATGATGCTGGGCCCAAAGCAACAAAGCCAAGTGGCCGTGAACTGAAACATCTGTAAGCCCAAGTTAAACCTTTCTTCCCTTTAAACTGATTGTCTCTGACACTTCGTCACAGTACGAGAAAGCTGACGGTCACACTCTGATGATAACCAACTATAGCCATGGTGGAACCCGAAGGCTGGAGGAGCCTGGATCCCTGGGCTGCCCCCATCAGCCTGCCCTCCCCCTACCCAGGGTCTCACAGGAGAGACAGACACGTATCTTCTTGTTAAATCTCTGTATTGGTGGGGCCTTTTGGTTAAATGCCAGACAATATTTACTTTGACTTAGATAGAAATGGTTTCTGGGTCTCTGCTCTTTCGTTCCCCCCCCTCCTTCACAATCTAAATTAAAAAGTAAAAGGGGGACAGTTCATAGTATGCATAGAACACACAGGCATCTCTCCCTCTTCTTCTGAAATGCATGTGGTAAAGCTATACAGGTTCCCAAGTTTGTCTCAGCAGGCAGAAACAAGAAAGGCAGGAAGGAAGAGAAGGAGGAGGAGGAGGAGGAGGAGCAGGAGGAGGAGGAGGAGGAAGAGGAGGAGGGAGAGAGGGAGAGGGAGGGGGAAGAGGAAGAGGAGGAGTGGGAGAGGGAGAGGGAGGGGGAGGAGGAGGAAGAAAGGGAGGAGGGGGAAGAGGGGGAGGAGGAGGAGGAGGAGGAGGGGGAGGGAGAGAGGGAGGGTGAGGAGGAGGAAGAGGAGGAAAGGGAAGATACAAAATAAGCTGCCAGGTAGGATGGAAAGGGTTAGGGAGGAGGGGGGGGATGGGAGACATGCCTTTATGACTGGTTATCTCTGTTTCATCTCACCCAGGGCCTTGCCAGGAGAGAAAATTGTGTTTGAAGCTGGTCTGAATGAAGCCCCCGCTACCCAACAGCGGATCTTTCCTGAAGCATGTTCCTCTAAGACAGGAAACCAGAAAGGAGTGTCCCGGAGCCTGGCCCTTGACCATCTTCACCCTGCTTCATCCTGACGGCAGGCTCCTGCCGTCTTGGCTGGGGTGATTTCTGGAAATGCTCCGGTTGGGCTTTGTGCCATGAGCCGCCTTGGCTGTGGCCTCTGCCGAGTCTCCTGCCGTCAACAGTCCCGAAGCCTCGGGTCCTTCGTCTCTTCCCTCAGGCAGCCCAGATCGGGCTCCTGCCCCTCATCAGGGGGCTCCGGATAGAAGGTGTTTTCTTGCTGTCTTTCTGTCCACCTAGCATGGCAGCTCCATGGATGGAGAGTCTTCTTTTGGGAAAGCGGTGGTGTGTTCTGTCTTCTGTGTGTCTCTACCTCTGTGCCGGTGGAACTTTGTCACACACCTGTGGGTTCAGAAGAACTCGCCACGTTCCACTTGACTCTATCTTCCTGGAATCACCTCAAAGTAGCCAGTGATGAGATCGGGGTACTCTGGGAGCCAGGACATGAACGATTACTATGTCCTTCCCAGGGAAGGAAATAAAGGAAAAGGAAAAGCAGCCTCGTGTTTCCCAGCCCCTGGGCCTGGCGTGCTGCCATGGGTAAGTTCCGATGTTCGCAGACGCTGGATGAAGGACTTGTTTTTTTTCTTTCTTGTACCTTAGCCGTCCTCACCGCTCTTGTTTGGCTTCTACTCGCTAAGGATGAGACTCATGGAGCAAACCAAGCGAAGCCACCTTCCAGCCTCAAGCTGTCATCACTCGCCAACTCCCAGACAGATGGGTAAGGCCAGCTGACCCCAGAGCCCCCCAGGTCAGCACATGGTTTCCTGATCTAAATACATGCTGAGCACCATAAATTTTTTTTGTCTTTTTATTGCCAGTCCTGGGGCTTGAACTCAAGAGCCCGAGCACCGTCCCTGAGCCTCTCTATGCTCAAGGCTAGCGCTCTACCACTTGAGCCATAGGGCACTTCTGGCTTTTTTTGTTTATATGGTACTGAGGAATCGAACCCAGGGCTTCATGCATGCGAGGCAAGTGCTCTACCTCGAAGCCACCTTCCTGGCCCATGCTGAGCTCCATACCTGGTAAGCCAGAAGATGTGAGGTCCTCTGGTACCTAGTATCATTGTGGACAGGAGATAACGGATGCAAACACCAACGCTTTGTTCACCTACTCCCAACAAGAGCCCTGTTGGGCCCCACCCTCCTCCATTCCTACCCCCAGTGGTACAGACAGCCCACCTCTCCACCCCCCCCCACAACTCCCCGGTGACCATCACAGGCCATTTCTTTCCTCCTCCCATCGCGATCTGTTCAGAGTTGGGTGGTAATTCCAAACTTCCCATTTTATACCAAGTGGCCACTTTAGAACCCGTGACCCACCACACCCACGGACGCCCAACGAACACCAGCCACACCGCATGATTTCTACCTGTGTGGCCTCTGCCCCTCAGTCCTTCTGAAAAGACCACAGGCTCTCCTTCAAACGTCACCCTCGGCTCCCTTTAAGAATGTGTTAACAAAAGGTAGACTCGACGCCCGCTCTCTGCCCCGGATGATCAGGCGAGGGGACGCTGGGCGGGCTTTGCTCAGCGGCGCATGCTTGCAACGTAGGAAGACACTCATCGTGATCTTGATGCAATGGCATTTTCTGAAAACCAGGGAACCATCTCCGCTGGTTCATTTCATGCCCTGTGGGTTCCCAGGGAAGCTCATCGGAGCTCTAATGCTTGCATGTGCTTTCCAAAAAGGCTCAACTCAGGAGCAAGTGGGATTTGATTTTTATTAAAAAAAAACAAAAACTCCACCTCATTCCACCGCCCTCCCTCCCATCTCCTCCTGCACGACATTCTACTGCTCGCTACCAACACCAATAACCCAAATCAGGAAATTGCACAAAGCCAGAACATTTCATGAACTGCATGCTGAAGGCTGCCTTTGGGTGAACAGATCTCCCAGGACAGGCTAGGGGGCGATGTTGGCAGTTCAGTGGAGCTTTAGCCCAATTACACATTTCTTGTGCCTCCTCTAGACTCTCCTGGATACAAACAATTCTCACTGGGATGCCTCTGTTTCTTTAGAAGAACGAACGAACTAGGATTTGTTGAAGCCATTTTATCTCCATGACTTCTATTTTTTTTAATTGTTGGCAGCCCTGGGGTTTGAACTCAGGGCTTCACTCTTGCTAAGCAAATGCTCTGCCACTTGAGCCACCTTTTCTGTCCTTTTGGCTTTTAGTTCATGTCTGAGGCAGGATTTCATATGTGTTGGTCTGGACCAGCCTCAGAACATGATCCTCCTACTTCTGCTTCCCGAGTAGCTGGGGTGACAGCTAAATGTCATTCTAAAAGCAGCTGAGGAGCAAGATGTAGCATGTGTTCTAAGCCTCCATTCCTCCATGGTTCATGCCTTTTGTGTGTATTTGTGCCAGTACTGGGACTTGAACTCAGGGCCTAGGCATTGTCCCTTAGATATTTCATTCAAAACTGGTGCTCTAACCACTTGAGTCTCATCATCATTTCCAGCTATTTTTTCTGCTGGTGAATGGAGATAAGAGTCTCACAGATTTGTCTGCCCTAGCTGGCCTCAAATCACAGTCCTCTAACCTCTGCCTCCTGAGTAGTTGGGAGTTTAGGCATGAGCCACTGGTGCCTGGCAGTTCATGCCTTTCTAAATATGCTTCTAGAATTCTGGCCGGAGAAGCTCATATTCCAAACTCTCTTAAAGAAAGATGCCAAGGTAATGCTTTTTTCCCCACGGGACAGGTGAAGCAATCAAGGAATAAAGATTCTGGATAATTCAACCATCAAGTCTCTCTGCCGCTGCTAATGAGAGCTAGTGTAGGAAACCAAAGCTAAGAGCATCCCCTTTCTGATGCTCTTACCTTCCCGCTGTGGCCCAGCTCAAACCACCACTAGGAAAACAGTTTGATTTCATGTGTGTGTGTGTGTGTGTATGTGTGTGTGTGCATGCAATGTCCTTGGGCCTCTCCTTGAGGTCTAGTCCTGATCCTGTTGAGGTGTACTTTGTGTGTGTGTGTCTTTAGGAAACACTGGCTATCTGGCAGGAAATCTGAGTGAAGTGTATTTCTTTCTGCAAAGACTCTCTCGTCATCAGTAAGAAGAGGTGAGCAGACTTGGTGAGAACCTGCCTCTCTATACATACCTAGTATCTACGCTGTACCAGGCTCCATGCTAAAACAACAACAAAACTTGCTCTCAGTACTCTCCTGAACACAGTAACTCTTAAACCCCCCCCCACACACACACATACTGCCTCCATGAAGACTGACTACTCCAATCACCTCTGTTTCAACAAGGACAGAGACAGAAGTTCAGAGGAGGTGAGTAGCTAGGCAGGGACACACACACACACACACACACACACACACACACACACACACACACACACACACACACACACACACACACACACACACACACACACACACACACACACACACACACACACACACACACACACACACACACACACACACACACACACACACACACACACACACACACACACACACACACACACACACACACACACACGGGTTGATTCTAAGCACAACCAGAGACCCTTAACTCGCACAGCCTGATGCTGGAAGTTCAGTTCACTCCTATACATGTAGCCTCTGATTCACATCAGGAAATAGAATTCCTAGGACACACTTCACCTTGATTATAACTGTCTGCTGGGCTGGAAAGTGGGGTGTCTTCCAGCAATGGGATTTTTAAAAACAAGTTCAGCCCAGAAGTTTCTCAGGGCCCGACGTGGGTGGATCATCCGCTATAGCCACTAGGGGGCAACATCCATGACCACAACTCAAAGATGAAGAGGGTAACCCCAGCCACATTTGCAGGATTCTCTTCCAAAGCAAAGTCATGGACAGTACAGGCAGCGGCAAGAAACTCCTACCTCGGGAGGGCCTAGCCTCACATCTCTCCTTTCTCATCTAAACTCCCCGAGCAACACCAAACCCCTACCAACCTCCGGCCATGCCCCTTCCCACTCTCACATTGGCTAGGTTTCCAAACACATCCTGTGGCACTGGATATTACGATCTTCACTGATCTGATGTCAAAAAGCCTTTGGGAAAGGTGGGAATAAACCGTGGTTATGACTGTGGGATTTTTCCCCCTCAGCTTGGAGATGTTGCTCACATGATATTATATATAGCAAAATTATATCAATAACTGCCCTGCACTGGACTGAGTACTTTTTCACCTTTGTTATTGCAATGCATGTTTTAAACATGACCTTATCTTCACAGCCGTAGGCGATACGGTGTCTCCGTTTCGCAGGTCAGAAAGTGGTTCCTTGGAGAGAGAGGGGATGAAGGGCCTCTCATGCTGAAGGGCATGAGATTAGCAAGCAGGTGGTATTGGTAGGAGGGGAGGAGGCAGGATGGAATTGTGATCTATCGGAATCTAAGTTCATGACACACCAGCTTGTCTCTCCCTTTGAAGAATATGCTAGAATGGCAGCTGGGGTGGGGGGCTGTCTTAGCAAATGTGGAGGCCCTAGGTTCAAACCCCAATAATGCCAAGATATAAGAAAAAAGAGGCCACACAAGACTTCCCAAACCATTCTGGACATTACAGGAAAGAGATGCATGTCCCTCCTTGGCTGCCCATGGCCTATCAGCCTGGATCGGACCATTTTGTGTAGCCATAGAGGATGCTACAACTATCTAAATGGTCCTTTAGCAGAATAAAGGTCTCTACCCTTGATGGGTCTGGAGGCTGAATAGAAAACTCTAGAACCAAGACCCATGCCTCCCCTATCCTCCCCCCTGCAAGGAACTGGTACCTGGGCCTCTCTGAAACTACTCCCCCCCCAAGACAATTTATAATAAAGGTGAATTTAACAGAATGAATGGAATTAGATTCGTTTGGTTAAAAACAAAATAGCTTCCAACCTGTGCTTTCGACCTGTCCTGAACTATTTTCTGATTGCATCCGACAGTAACCAGACCAGCATGAAGACAGGCCTGATGCAGACCGGGTCTAACTGCTGTCCTGGGATCCAAATGGCTTTGTTTTTCACAGGGGAGAAATGGTGGGGGGGGGGGGATTAGAGAAAAGCTTGATGCCTCTCAAATTAGTAGGTCTGTCATGTCCCAAATCATTTGCATTTCTAAAAATGGACTTTGACAGGTAAACAGATATCTAAATAAGACCAAAAAAAAAACCCCCAAAAATCTTCTGTCTCTCCCAAGACGCCAACTGGCCAGTCTGGGGTTTCTCATTAAACTCAAGACTCTCTTTCCCCAGGTGGGTGTGCAGTGGCCTCCTCCCCAAACCCAGTGTGTTTGAGCCCCTGGAGGCCTGGTCAAGGGGTGAGCCTTAGAAAGTGGCCCTCACTCCTCATTCAATGGGCTACGGGCTACGTCACCTAGCAAGATTTCCCCAGTGTGGTGGCATCTGTAGAGTGGTACCCAGCCAGCTGTATGGACGCTCCCTAGGGTCCTGATAGCCATTCAATTCCTGGGGCTCCACCCACAGCCTGGTCAACCAGAAACTCTGCAGTTTAGCCCGGGCATCTGTTTATAATAACCTTCCAGATGAAGAAGATCTATGCTAGAGGGACTCAAATATGAGAACCCCAGGTCCCATGGTCCCTCCTCCCATCACGCCCTAGTTACCCCGACTCCATTTTCTCCTCTCCATCGTCCACCAACACCAGCAGGCCAACCACACTTGTCTGCAAGAGGCAGCTCACTGAATATCGCCAGCCCCAGCCCACGTTGTCAGTCCCTCCCACCTAGCCCCCTCCACCCCCCAACTTAGGAAGTCAGAACAGTCATTCGAGAAGGCAAAGTGTCATGATGGTGGCCAGCCCTGCATTGTCTCCTGAGCCCCCTTGGTGCAAGGTAACTTGAAGCTCTACCTCCATCTCTCAGGGTAGCTATTTCCTTCCCACACGGAGATCCAGCCAAGCAGAAGGACATGTGAGAACCATGTTTCTGATGTGTTCTGGAAAGAACTTCTCCCGTCACCCTGACAGTGGGAAACAGTTTAGCCATTCAAATCAGATGGACACGGGTTCAAATGGTTGCTCTACCACTTAGCAGTCTGATGACTTTAGACAGGCATGAATTTTATTGTCACTCACACCCATGACCTCATCTCTAAATAGGAATGACAACACCTAAGCAGAATTAGTGACCAGACAGATGTGAAGGGCCATGACTCTGGCACAGAGAAGGAAATTCATACATTAATCGAAGCGACCACCTGACCACCTGGTTAACTGATGCACTCAAGTCGACTGGCGCCTTCATCCTGCCGCTCACTTGGCAAAGCTGAGAACGGCTCTCATCCCCGACAAGCCTCGCCCTTCTTTCTGACTCCAAGCCAACCAGTTGGTTGCATTTATTTCTCCATCAAAAGTCGTATTCTTTCCCTGAATTAATGTTATGTGTGTGTGTAGGTGCACGTGTGCACACATGTGCATGCATGCCGCCATTTTGCTTTGTAGTTTCCTGAGAGGAGGAATAATAAACTCTGGAGGCCTTACCTGGAGTGGTTTCTGATAGATGAATTCTCCTTCAGGCAACAGATGTTGGCAAGCAAGGGGTAGCACACTGTCCAACAACTGTCTTGGGCACAGACACAACACACCCCGACCTATGCACACACATGCCTGTGCACACGTGCACAAACATGCACATAACACCTACACGCTGGAACTTAAGACAGACTTGAATGTCCTGTTCAGGGTGCGCGTGCATGTGTACGCAGACACACACACACACACACACACACACACACATCAGATCACACACAGACACCAGGGCTCTCTGGCCTTCACTGTTTAATGTCACATTAGACAACACCTGGACAACAGAACCAGAAAAAGCCAGATGGTACCTTTCGGCAACGTAAGTGTCGACACCGCCCAGTCAGCATCAGAATTGCCTAAAAGAATAACAATCGAGAGATGCTAATCCGTTTGCTGGGCAGTCTGTGTCTGTGGCACCCTCAGACCTCCACATTCCTATCTGTCTCAGCTTCAGCTTCCAGGGGGTAGTACCAGGCCTCAGGGGACCCAGGGGCAGTGGACATAAAACTATGTAAGGAAAACCACATGCTGTGATGCGCAGATGCCCGACCGTGTGAATGCCCGGTAGAAGATCAGAAAAAGGGCCTTGAACATACTTAGAAGTTTGTGCTTAATCTGAGATGGAGAACTGCTCAGCAGCAAGCCTGGTTTGAATGTCAGCTCACAGGAAGAGAGTTAGTCCGCCCGGAGCCTGTGCCTTTATGGCCAGATGTAAAGTTCTACTCTGCTATCCCATTCCAGAAAGAGGGCACATTTTCCTAGATGCCAGCTCCTTGTTCTCCAAATGCCAGGTGCCGTGGAACCTGTCCAGCACAAAGCCTATGTGGGAAACATACTGTCCGGTGAATCAATGAATTCCATTTTCTCCAAACAGTGAATCTTGCTAAACAAGAATGAAATTCCCCTCAACGTGGAATTATGTGAGAGTCTCATCATGAGTTATACGGTGCTTCGGGGAACAGAGGTGTGTCTGGAATTTTTTCGTCCTAAGTCAGTTTCTTCCCATAGGATTCCCTTTCGGATGTTACCAAATGAGACCTGGAAGACTCTCATATTATTATGAGAATTCCAATGTGACCCCAGCTACAAGATACAGGAAGATGAGGAAGATCACAAACCCTGTCCTCAATGATCCTCTTTACATAAGACTGGGTTTTACTAAAGTGGGGGCTTCTCCCTATTGGCTGGATGCCTGACCAATCAGCAAGCGCTTATCAGCCAGCAGCTTTTCTGGACTTAGAGGAGTCTCTCTGGGAGTCTCACAGACGAAGTCCTGAACACTTTCTTCACAATTTCCCTGAGATGATTATCAGGCTGCCAGCCGAGAGGAGATGCAGGGAACAGTCTGTTATCTGAATGCAGGGCACAGAGCCAGCCCCATTTAAACAGTTCTGGTTGGCCTCCCGGCCATGCCAAAGGACACACTCAAATGGCCACATTATGTCCTTGCAGGATCTAAACTCTACACCCTCTTCACTCAAGAGTGAGCACCCGTGACAGGAGAAGGGTGAGGATGTCACAATTAAGCGGGCCCTGACTGGTAATGACTTACTGTTTCTTCTTCCTGGGAGCCAGACACAGCTGGAAATAGTGAGAGAGATTTTCCTTGGCGTGAGGCTGAAGGGTCTTTGAGTCACTGGTTCCATGGAAGTCATCCCACCCCCAAGGCCAATCTATCACCACCTGCCTTGAAGACAGGCGCTTCTCTTTTTGTGGCTTGTGTTCTGACTTGTCAAAGCCAGGCTTCTCACTCTCCTTCACACCTCCGTCGAATAAAAAAAGGTCGCTTCGTAAAATGGGATGCCGGCTACACAATGAATGCCCACGCCTCTCCATTCTAACTTCGTGATTCTCGTGGACACCAGATGAATATATTTGGGTAAGAAAACAACAACTACAACAATACCAACAAGCTCATTCAAATGGGATTGGGATGGACCCAAGATGTAGGAAAGATAAAGGCTATGAGGGACCGTTCAATACCATGACTTATTCATGGGGATTGGGGTCGCTCTAGTGTGAGCATCTTTCGAAAAACCACCCTGTGGTAAGAAGATGATCTGTGTATTTCACTGTAAATGAGGATACCCCAAATCTGCCGTGCCTTGATTGGGCTCAGCATCATGGGAAAAATCTTTCCCTTTAAACAAAGAGAAGCAATTTATACCTCAGCTAATTAAGCCTTGTCAAAAAACAAAAAAAGGCAGAGGTGATTCATGTCAGTGTTTAAAAAAAGGGGGGTGCCTTCCCCAACAGGTCTTTGCCTCATTCTAATACTTGGTAATCCCAGAACTTTCTCCGCAGAAGAAAAAGTCATTTCATGGCAGAAACAGGCTTTTCTGAGTCAGGAAGCCTTGGATATGAGCCCAAATAGTCACACTGAACCTCAGTTTCCCAATCTATGAAGAGTAGGAAGTGTAGGACTAAGGCCTTCCTCAAAGTGTGCTGTCTGGGCATTTCAATCCCTTAGACTTCTTTCTTTTTTTAAAGAGAACGTTAAACTAGCAGTGATCAATCTCTGGCTGAAAGCATTGTGCCTCTCTTCTGGCTTTCCACAGCAAGGACAAAGAGTGAATATCTGCCACATTGGAGTTATTGTTGCTGAGGGTATTTTTTTTTATACTATTGGAGAAATGTAACAAGATTCTGGTAGAACAGTCAATCATCTGTCAAATAGCAAAACAGAAAATGTTTTCTTAAAATAAGATTCCTTTTTTTTTCATTTAAAAAGAAAACACGAAGGCATAACAGCATTTCATTAGCTATGTACAAATGCCAGTCCATTCTGTCCATTCTAGCCAGGGCTGAGATCAGAAATCTTCCTCAGCCTAAGAGTTCAATGCTCAGAAACTTAAGGGGTAGGGGGTGGGGGGAGACTGGACAAGGAGCTAAAAGGAGATGAACATTAATGCGCAGGCAACTTCCTGCTTCCAACATCTACCAGAAAAGGATAGATCTTTATTTTCCCTGGTCTTAAAGGTAGGAGTTCCTCTCTGCCTGAACCATTGAGTAACCTTGAGAGGATATTTTCACAAATACCTCTATCTTGCTAACACTGACCTATGAATATCCACAGGCCGTTTCCCCAGCGTACAGCACCGGCCAGGGAATTGTCCTCTCTAAACCTGATAGAGGATGATTTGCATGAACCAACAAAAATGAGCTAGTAAAGAAGGCGGGTAGGGAGAATTTGCCTTCAAAATGCCCTCCCCATAGGAGGCCATGGATGGAGGAGATAGGTTTTGTGGTCTGCAGCAATGCTAAAAACAAGATTCAAGTGGTATTGTGCAATCCTGTAGTTCTTAAATGAGAATAGGGACCACACTGGGAAAGCACATCTTTAGCTTCCTCGTTTTTTTTTCTTTCCCCCACATGAAGAAGTTGAAATCCTAAGTCCTGAGTGATCAGCTCTTCCTCAGCTGGCTAGGTTTGAGCTGTGGCCTGAGCCAGGACAGAGCCTCTGACTGACTGTATGTCCAATGTTCGGAATATTAGACCCTCCCGAGAGAAATTCGCTTTTCCAGCCTCATTTCTGACCTGTGCAGTGAGCAGAAAACTCGCAGAAAATGATGCAAACCATTAAAAAAAACTTTTCTCCTGGGTGGTAATGATTCCACTAATGAAGTGCATTTCATCATTCACACCACAATCACATTATGCCTTCACAAAGAACTCTGGAAAGAACATTTATTATGGGAGTTGTGGTTCACGGATGCGGGCAGATGCTAGACTCTGAATAATAGCTGGGTCATTGGAGAAATAAAGACCCCTGTGCTTCTGTGAAAGCCCCGAAAAGTCCCCAAGAATCTCAGGAAGAAGAGGAGTCCTACCAAGCACATCTAGGAATGGGGAGGGGTCCCCAAGAGAGCCCTTTCTGTTTTCTAAGGTTGTGTCTTTAGTTCCCCAGCTATTGGTTCTTGTCAAAGACAAGCTCATTCATCCATCCAAGAAAACTTTCAGGACTTGTGGGGAACAAGCTATACCAAGTGTATTCTTATACTGCAAAATTCAGTTGCAGATGTGTGTTGTCTAATGCAGCCCTATACAGAAATCCTGGCGAGAAAAAAAAAAAAATCAGGGAGCTGTATGGGAAAACATCCATTCCTCTTCTACCCAAAGACTAGAGTGCTGGGAAGAAGAGACTGGGCCTAGGTGGAAAGAACAAGTTGTATAAGACAGTGGGATTGGTTCCGAGAGAAATATATGTCTGGGCTGATTTTTTTTAAATTCTTCTAAAGAAGAATCAGATATCATCACTGACTCTGCTCGTCACCCAGCGGTGGTGCTCAGAAACGGAGGTGGGCCATCAAATCACATCTGAAGGCTCCAACCTTTCCATCAGCAGTGAAGATGTCCTCATTCTTACTCTCCTAGGCAATTGCCCTTGACCCTTCCTATTAACACGTGCATGTATTTGAGCATCCTCCAGATGCACATGCTATGCAAACACACAGAATGGACTAGCGGGTTCTCGGGCATAATGAGGGCTGAGTTGGGCACAGACATGAAGTATGAGACTTGAATAGAACTAGTCAGAAAGACCTGACAGGGCTACAGGCTTTGAGAAACCCCTGTCCATTTTACATAGCCTGAGACCTTGCTGTGACCTTGGCATCATACATTTGGCTCAACCTCTCTCTCTCTCTCTCGATGATTCCGGATGGAATCATCAGAACTCAGGAACACGAGTATGAAAAGATAGGCTTCTGGCACACACACTAATGACCTAGTCTGTGCCTGTCCCCGTGTGAGGCCCCCAGTAGAATTCTCCTGTGAATCTCACTATTGTAAGTCATAAATGGACACAGCTATGCATCACAGACACACAGTAGTGTCTACACTTGACCGGCCTTTGAGTTGATAAGGGAATTGGAATATTCCAATTGATGTAATAGAATCAATCCATATCCCATCCAATTTCTAATGAGGGGCTTAGCAGTGGCAGGGGCTGTGGGGGAGGGGGAAAGAAAAGAAGACGAGTAATTGAGAAGAAAGTAAAGTATGTGGTCAGTGGGGTTCTCTGGACATCTCCAAAGATGTCCAGGAACCAGAAGTATGTGGGAATCAATCAATTATATAGACAGCTAGAGAACAGAAGGCCCTCCATGGATAAAAGGGAATTATTTCATTACTCTGGGGCTGACGGTCAAGGGCTGTGGAGCTGGAAGGAGAATACTGGCAGGAGATCTGAGCACAGGGAAAATGGCGTCTCAGCGGGCTCATACATGGAGCAACTTAGATAGTGAGAGATTCTGTTAAGGGAAAGTGAGGAAATGCATGATGAACAAATAGCTTTTCCAGACTAGACTATGAAATATTATTTTTATGAGCCTATGTATGCCCACTTTATAGAAGACCGAGGCCAAAGGAAGGGTCAAGCATTACCCAAGGTAACACAAAAGAAGTGGTAGAGCTGGGATCTGAACCTGTATCTGCAGTTAAGTGAAAAGGCTGACCTGAAGATCTCTCCTCTGAGACAGGAGGACACAGTGAGGAGAAGAGAAAGGCATTTCCATCTGCGCTAGAAACGCAAACGAATGGGGACAACAGGAAGGACAACCCACAAGAGGAAGTTCAGGAAGCCCGGGTGATGGAATCTGGTTTTCCTGGATGTGAGGCAGACAGAAAGGCTGAACTCGACCTCTCTCAGCCCGGGCTTCCCATGAGACACACTTCGCTTGTGAAAACTTCCCAGGTCTCAACTCCTGAAATGTCTGGCCTGGGTGAGACCGGGGTATGGGCATGCTTCACCGGCTCTGTGCCTGAGTCTAGTGATGGGAACCACAGTGAAGATTACTGGCAATTCCTCCCGGGATTCAGGAGCCACTAACTTCAGATGGTTTCCATCCCAACTAGCTCTTTGGGGAGCAAAGCATTCAGAGGCTCAGTCACTACCACAGTCACTGTGGGAAGAGTGGGAGATGGAATGGGAATGGGGGAAACCAAGGCAGTGGCGGGGCCACTTGTGAACTCTGGATTAATAACAACAACAACAAAACACCAGCTCACTTCTCAGCTCTGTCGCCCACAGCACTCCAATTCCGGGGGGGCGGGGGGGGTAAGTTAGAGCCTGCTTGAGTCTCCGTGTCCGACAGCTGGGATTAAGAACTGTGCCTTCCCCTTCGGCTTAGCAAGGCTGGGTAGGTAATAAAGGGTCTAATGAAGAATTATACAAAACCCACGGTATAGCCCCAGGCTGCCCTCAACAGTTAAGCCACTTCTGTCTGGAAGGAGTGGAGCTGCCTGAGACCAGATTGTGGGATTGTGCATTGCTTGTGGGCAGGACTGGGTAGGGGAAGGCAAGGCCTGGCTGAGCTTGAGAGACCCAGACTCTGCATCTGGGTATGCTGAGGGTTCACCAGGGCAGAGAGGAGATGCTCAGGGGGACCCCATGAGCATCCAGGCCCTCCCCCATCTCCAGGAAGGACCTCTCCTCACACAGATACCACCCCCCCCCCGCCCCAATCACCCGGCTCCACCCTACTCCTGACCACCACATCAAAGCTGGAGGTGAGCTGTGTCAGAGGAAGTTGCTGAGGGACTCTGGTTCTCAGAACCCAGGTCCCAGGTAGAAGATAGATGGTAGATAGATGGATGGATAGGTAAGTAGGTAACAGATAGATAGATAGATAGATAGATAGATAGATAGATAGATAGATAGATAGATAGATAGATAGATAGATAGATAGATACATAGATACATAGATACATAGATAGATACATAGATAGATACATAGATACATAGATACATAGATAGATGATAAATATAGGTGATGATCTCAATGATAATGATGATGGTGGTGGATGGTGATGATAGAAAGGTAGATAGACAGATGATAGGTGTAGATGATGATAAAGATATCTAGATGAAGAGATAGATGATAGATAGATAGATAGATAGATAGATAGATAGATAGATAGATAGATAGAGACAGAGAGACAGAGAGACAGAGAGACAGAGAGACAGAGAGACAGAGAGACAGAGAGACAGAGAGAGAAAAAAGAGGTATGAGAGTAGAGAGAAGTAGAGAGAAGCAGAGATGGGGAAAAAAAGAGACAGAAATGATAGAAAATAGAAAACCCAAGGCTGGAGAGAGAAGGGGGAAGGAAGGAGGGAGGGAGAGAGAGAGAGAGAAAGAGAGAGAGAGAGAGAGAGACCTAAAAGGAGACCAGTAGAGGAGAGGAGGTGGCCCTTACCGACTGCCTTCAAGGAGGCGTACTTGTTGAGCTCTTTGCCCGGTGGCGGCTGCTCATAGGGGTTGGAGATGTGGCCCAGGTTGGGGTACGAATGTGGGTGGCCCATCTGTTGGAGAAGAGGCGAAGTGGGCACCACGTTGTTCATCTGGGTGGTATCTGGAAGTGAAGGAAGACAGAGCGACGGTCATTTCTGCTCGCGCACCCTCTCTACCATGATCACATCCCTTCCCGCCCGTGGGGGGACGGGAATGGCAGAGCAGCAGATCACACACAGATGTGTCAGCAACAACCAACTTCATAATCTTCAATGGGGAGTCATGCGGGGGGGCCGATAGGTAGCCCCGGGGCCAAGCATGCAACCAGCAATGTCCCTGTCTCCACACCCCCCTCCCCGGGTTTGTGTGACCGGCAGGGTCCTCCGGTAGAGGTCATTTTTGTCACCAAAACAATATCCGTACAAAAAGATGCTCAATATGAATAATAATCAGAATGGATGAAGAGCAGAAGAACACAGGAAGCTGTTCCTTTGCCAGGAGGCTAGGCAATATTGGAAGGACCATAGGGCATCAGAGCTGGTATCGGCATGGACAGAGAGGCCTCATAAAATCATTGGTGGGTGTTTGCTGGCCTGCTTTATCTGTGGACAGGAACTGAGTAGGGTGTAGTGAAATGGGAAAGCACATGAACACATTGACCAAATAATACTGCGTCCGACACAATGAACATTTGAGGTGATGGATAAGCCAATTATCCTCATCCAAGCATTACCCAGTATGCACCTGGACCACAACATCACACTGTACTCTTACACATGCACAAAATTATTATGTGCCAGTTAAAAATAAGATAATATTTAAAAACTGACTGAACGAGGCGTAGAGAAAGCCCAACGACATGGGTACGCCAACAAGCTAATGGCTCAAAGCCAGATCTTACTTTTGTAAAATATACTTTATTAGCTGGGTGTCAGTGGCTCATACCTGTAATTCTAGCTGCTCAGGAGGCTGAGATCTAAAGACTGCAGTTCAAAGCCAGTCCTGGCAGAAAAGTCCGTGAGACTCTTAGGTCCAATTAACCACCAGCAAAACTGAAATTGGCACTGTGGCTCAAGTGGTAGAGTGTTAGCCTTGAGCTGAAGAGCTGAGGGACAGCGTCCAGGCCCAGAGTTCAAGCCCCATGACTGACTATAAATATATATATATATATATATATAATTGTTATTGTTATTGTAGAGGTAATATACAGAGGGGTTATACTTATATGAGTCAGGCAATGAGTACATTTCTTTTTGGACAATGTCACCCCTTCCCAGTTTTTCCTTCCCGTCCCCACCTACAAGTAGTGTAGCTCATTTTCCACATAGTGCTTAGTGAGTCCCACTGCTGCATTTGTTTACCCTTTGTCCCTCCATTTCTGTACCTTCCCCCTTCCTCTCCCAAAGACAGATAAGCTAACAAACAAGACAAAAAGAAAAGCCAACAAAAACAGCGATGACAACAACAAGTCTCTTATTTCCATTTCTCGGAGTTCATTTCAAAAAAATATTATTTTATAGGTAGATCTCATAAAAAAAAAAAACAGATCTCAAACATTAGCTTCTCTAAGTAAGAGCTGAACCTCCATCGCACCCCTGTGCTCAAAGCACTGATCCAGCCTGCAAAGGAAAATGCTAAGCACTTCATTAAAGGGGTGAAAAAAAAACCCATCTGTAGAGATGTTCCTCACAAGACATCTTAGGACAGCTTTAATATTATTACACAGGGTGCTTAATATTCCATTACAGAGTATTTGCTTTCAGATAAGTTCGGCCCAGTCTTGCGCTACCTTGGGGGCAGTGAGCACTTACAGAGTAAGGAGACGTGACGGAGGGACTCACCAAAGCCATCCCGCAGAAGGCCAGCCGTGAGACTATCCCAGAGCTACGGCCCCAATTCTGCAATGTAGAACCACACGAAGCCAATCTCTGGCTCTGGCAGCTTTAGCCATTCTGGGCTAGCTCGGAGGCACTGGATATTCAGACATATTAAATAAATCCCGTCTCTGAATTATCAAACAGACCTTTGTGGCTAGGGTGGTTTTTTAAATGTGATTTTCATTTTATTGGACAAGAAGGTAGACCAGACCTGGCAACCCAGAAGCTCTGTTTCCTCCTCCCCACCCCCCCCAAAAATATTTCCATTAAAGAAAGAACAAAATAAAAGTTCAGAGTGGGGAGCCCTGGTCGACGTCAAAGAAAAGCAAAATAACAAGGTTGAGTGAAGAGGACAGAACGAGTTAAGATTTGGGTCATAATCTGTAAATACTGCTCTTAACAAGTAATACACACACACACACACACACACACACACACACACACACACAAAGCTGTGGATGCAGATATACAGCTGTGTATATATCCACCTCTATACGATATTTAATTGCATTTTGCCTAGTTATGGCCATCGAGGAATCTGTAGCAACCACAGAATCTTGCTCTTAGCACAAATAAATTTTCTTCTAGACACATCTCTGTATCCTGGAGATATTTTCCCCACCTGGATGGACAAAGTCCTTTCTGCCCAGTGCCACAAGGAAACCTGCCTCACCTCGTGCAATTCATTACGACTCAGAACTGAGGAAAGCATGGTATTGCTGGGGGGGGGGGGGGAACAATGTGACATTGCATTCAATCAAGACCCTCCCTTGACAAATCCCTCCAGAGCAAAGAAGATCCTCATACAAATGATGGTTGCAGAAGTGAGATCCATGGAGTAAGACACAGCTGCTCTAACTGGAAGCATCCCGTAGCCTCACTCCTGGGTAAGCACTATGTAAAAACTATTATTATGTGGCATGTCTTAGTTGCTCAACAGAAATGGATTCTATTCACATCTGGTCAGTTCCTGTTAGAAAGGAAGGAAGGAAGGAAGGAAGGAAGGAAGGAAGGAAGGAAGGAAGGAAGGAAGGAAGGAAGGAAGGAAGGAAGGAAGGAAGGGAGAAAGGGAGGGAGGGAGGGAGGGAGGGAGGGAGAGAGGGAGGGAGGGAGGGAGGGAGGGAGGGAGGGAGGGAGGGAAGGAGGAAGGGAGGGAGGGAAGGAGGGAGGGAGGCAGAGGTACCCATACTGACAGGAAAAAAGACAAAAGAAAAATCAGAAACCTGGTCATCTTGGAGAAAGAGTTAACAGGAGTAACTTAGACAGAGTGGTTCATGAAGAATAGCACTGAAGGGCACGGGGGGGGGGGTCAAACCACGCTGCTTTTGTGGACAGACATTGTGCCACGCATGTGCAAGGGACATGTGTGCAGCCTCTCCTCTGGTCTTGTACCAGCCTCTGTGAGGAGCCATGGTGATGATGCTGTTTGTGTTCAGTTCTTATGGCAGAACAGTTTCACAGAAATACTGCAAAGATGGTACAGAACATCCCCCATATGCCCAGGCCCAGAACCGTATCATTAACATAGGCGTATGGTGCATTTGTTATCATGAATGAACCCGTATGCATCCACTGCTATTAACAAAAGCCAGCACTTCATTCAGGTTCACTCAGCTTTTTTTTTTTCTTTCTTTCTTTCACCAAATGTCTTTTATCTGTTCCAGAATCACACTCAGGGGAAAAGCACGACTTAGTCACACATCTCCTTAGGTTGTTGCTTAGCTGTCCCAGCTCCTCCAACATGCCCTGGTTTGGATGATTTTGACAGTCTTAGAGGGAGGAAGAAAGCCGGGTCAGGCATTGTGTGAAACGCCACTCAAGTACAATCTGTCTCGTGATTTTGCCCTCCATGACTTGATATGAGCCACTATGACCTTGGGGAGCTGGCGGTTCATCAGATTCTTCCACTACAAAAATGTCTGTGTCTTCCCTCCTTGCCTCCTGGAGTGTTTAGAAGAAGCTGGGGTGTGTCGTCCACACCAAGGTTGCAGGGGTGGCTGGCTGCTTCCCGTGTGGAGAATTGTCTATGGGGTCTACTCCGAATTCATCCTCAAGAGACGTGTCTCGTCTCTTCCTCCTTCACTTATCCCTCTGGCGATTTGTTCCTAGCTCACATGGACATGCTTCGATACTTTGGGTGATAATGCCATACTAGTAGACTTCGGCTTACTGCTCGGATCGCTCTAGGTGTGGCCAATGGGAACATAATTGGTTCTGACCGCCCTTCACCATAACTCCATCTGATTTTTTTTACTATTATTTTTTAGTACTTCTTTATTTTCTGGTAATATAGCATGCTCCAGGCTATCTTACATATTTCCTTTCCTCACCTGAGGATCATTTCCTTTCTTCCAGAGGGCTGGTTCATTTCATTGTTGAAGGCTGTTAGAAATGGTGGCAGAGCCGGACGTAGGTGGCTCACACCTGTCATCCTAGCTGCTCAGGAGGCTGAGATCTGAGGATCCAAGCCAGACCTGGCAGGAAAGTCTGTGAGACTCTTATCTCCTCCAATTAACCACCAAAAAGCCAGACGTGGAGCTGTGGCTCGGGTGGTAGACCATTAGCCTTGAGCACAAAGAGGCTCAGGCACAGAGTCCAGGCCCTGAGTTCAAGCCCCAGAACTAGCAAAATAATACACACACACACACACACACACACACACACACACACACACACACACACACACACACACACACACACACACACACACACACACACACACACACACACACACACACACACACACACACACACACACACACACACACACACACACACACACACACACACATATATAAAGACACAAGTGTATGTACAATGCCTGCCTGCCAAACACAAGGCTCTTGAGCTCAAACTCCAGTAACATCCCAAAAGGGAACAAAAGAAACACAGAAGGTTTCAATCAGGGGGGCTTTGTCTCTGCTCGGATTTCCCTGAGGTGTGCAGACAGGGGCATGTAGATGCTCTACAAATATCTACACAGGCAGAGATTGCTGTACACGTCCACGTTCCCCTACTGCATATGCTTCCAACTCACATCTATTCCTTCTCATGGAAAATTCTAGCCCCTTTCACCTGCTTCAACTGAGGGCGAAGAGGGGACACCGGCCTCACCTCTGGGGGAAGGGGGCGGGAGGAGACAGCTGCCAGGCGGACCCAAGGAGGCCCCGGGCCTGCACAGACCATCTTCCCGCCCCGCCCCTCCGTGGGCAGCTTCCGGCTGTCACAGAGTGGCTCACTCAGTTAAACCTTGCCTTGTTGGTCTTCCTCAATGGCTCTTATATTCTACCTGGCCTGAGACCTGGGGTCTTACCTTGGACCCTGTCAGGCGGGGCTCTGGGACCCACACGGCAGCCATGGTGATTTCCTTCCACCTTCCTTTTTCTCCCCATTTCCTCCAGGCCAACTCAGACAGAAGCCATAAACTTAAACATGTTCCACTTAAAGGCTGGTCCTGCTTCTCTAGGTACTACAACATGATTTTATGGCTAAGGAAATCAAAGTGGTTGTTGTGATTACAGGCCATTCTACAGATCACATTCAGTAAGGCACCTGACATAAGATGAGCAGCCAGGGTAAGCTAGCTGAAGTTCTACTGTCTCCAATTGCTGGGGTAACCAAACCAACACAATGAGAGTACCAGGAGAAGAAGACAGCATGAGGTTTTTTTTCCAGAAAGCCCATTCTGGGCCCAGAGTGGTTGGTCATATTCCAGATTAACTAGTTGTATGAAAACTGGATGAAATACAAGGGAATGGCAGGAGATAGTTCTGCCAGGGCCAACTGCATAATATGGTGATTCTCACGACAACACATAAAAGAACAGAGATGTAGAGATCAGAACGGAACTCTGGCTTTTAGCTCTGTTTTTCTTTTCTGGCGTTTCCAAATCTTTATGCCTAGTATCTTTTTTTTTTTTTTTTGACAGGGGGATGGAGAATAGGGAACCTGAAAATCACAGTGTGAAATGCCATGTAGATGGGTCTACAGCCACAAGCAAGTGAAAGAAAAACCCAGTGCCTTTCAAAATGACTCTGAACTTGTCAGAGAAAGAACATAAGGGCTAGGCTGGCCCCACCAGAAAATGTTCGAGAGAGAGAGAGAGAGAGGAGAGAGAGGAGAGAGAGGGGAGAGAGAGAGAGAGAGAGAGAGAGAGAGAGAGAGAGAGAGAGAGAGAGAGAGAGAGAGAGAGAGGAGGGAGGGAAAGAGGGAAGGAGAGAGGGGGAGGAAGGGAGGGGGGGTTCACTTCATTTCGCTGGACCTTGGCCACACAAGGACTGATCAGAATTTGAAACAGAAACCACAAAAAAAATGTATACACATACAGAATCATAAAACCTGTGGCAAATGAGCCACCTTGTATGAGCTGAGGGCTTCTATGTTTTAAAGTATGCAAACGTATCTTCAACTTAACCTCTGAGGATGGGAGTCTTTGAAACACACAAGTGTGAGAGCTATTTACTGAGTGCTCACTTTGGCCATGCCTTGTGCACAGTCTGGGGAGTAGACATTTACAAGAGAGCAGTCCTATGACAGGAGAGACGGAGTCCTTGTTGTCATGGGCCGGTCGGGGCTGTGCGAAGGCTCAAGGCAGCTCTACCAAACTCAGATTCCGAGGGCAGGGGACCTTGTTTTGTTGTTGTTGTTTGTTATTTGGTTGTAGGGCTTGAACTCGGGGTCTGGACACTAACTGTCCTTGAACTTGTTTTTGCTCTGCATTGGCATTCTACCACTTGGAGCCGCAGTGTCACTGCTAATGAGGGACATTTTTTTCCTTTTCCTTTTTCTTTTTTTGGTCTATATTCTGTAAAAGCAAGAATACCAAAGGCAGCCATGAGAAGGAATGGAATATTAATTGAAGAAGCATTATGTATAGCTGGTCAAGAGATGCGACGTTTATCTTGTCGTTTTCATCGTGAAGGCGTGTCCTCGTCCATTCTGACGCAGAGGACCTGTGAGGTACGGTCCCCAGGTGCACACTCTGTGCCCCCTCTGAACGCACTGTGGGAATTTGCTCTCCCAGGTGATTGATCATCCTGGCGTGTGTTGGAACCCTGAAGAGACGATGGGGAAGGATGGGTGAAGTCTTCTCAGGACTGGATTAGCCACCGGGGGAGTGGGTGTCACCCTTAGTGCTTTGCCTCTTTGGTTCCTTACCCATCTGCTTCCCATCAAGTCTTTGAGATCCTCATCTCTAATGAACCACCAGAAAACCAGAAGTAGAGCTGGGGCTCAACGTGGTAGAGAGCTTAAGCAAAAAACAAAACAAAACAAAACAAAACTCAGGGACAGTGCTCAGACCCTGAGTTCAAGTCCCAGGACTAAGAAAAACAAACTAACCCAAACCAAAACTTAGTTCCTTTGTAAACTACCCAGCCTTGAGCATTTTGTTATAGCAAGTGGAAACGGACTAAAGCAAGTACTTCTCGTGACCACCGATGTCAGGCAGTCACCATCATGAATACCGGGGTGGCCAACCTCAGGCAACAATAAATACTGTTGCTCGGACTAGCGTGGGACTAGCGGACTAGCCTTGTGCTCTGCAGCCCCATGCTATGGCTTCCTTTCCATTCCTTCTCCTTGTCTCCTTCCCCCTGCATCCTCCCGATTCCTCTCCATCTGTAGCCATACCTTCTGGTCCCCTGTCACTGGCCGTCTGTGTCAGCAGCCATAGGGAGCAGCAGCCTGCCCGCCTTTCCTTCCTAGTCCTAATGTGTCGTGGAATTTAAAACAACTACATACCCCAGTGTGTTGGGTATGCGAACTAACCATTCACCATGTGTAAAAATGCTATTTCCTTCTGCAAAATGCTCTCCTTTATGGTTTTATATGAATGTGGAACCACCTTCCAGTTCTCAGCATCAATAGCATAGCCTCCTAGAGGCCTCCGAAGTCTCCCCACCCCACCAGCCGCAGTGAGCTGTGCTGGGTACACCACTGCCCATCACAATGGGCCTCCTCAAAGGCCGGCTGTGCTCTCCTGAGATGACGCCGCCCAGCGGCAGGGCGGTCATCCTGGTTTGCAGAAGTAACTCTCCATGGTATTTTTGCATAAGGACAAAAATCACGAGCACCTTTCTAGGAAGACGTCTCCATCATGAAGCAACATGAATGCACAATCTTACTCCTTTAGCTCCCGTCTCGGCCCCACCGGGGCTCTGCCAGCAAGCGCCGCACACTGCATGGGTTTCCGTAGGCAGGGGTGTCCTGCCGCATTGTTCCTGAGGCCAGACGCCCAAGGCCAGTGTGGACGCAAGCAAGGAGAGGAAATCCACCCCGATCTTCCTCCAGCTTCAGGGGGAGGGGAAGTGGGGAGGGGGCAGCTGGCATCTTCTTTTTTAATGTTTCTTTTTCAGTTTATTATCTTTAAATCGTTGTGGGGGGGCAGCGTTCATTTCCACATAATCAATGTACGAGTGCACTGCATCTGGTAGACCTCTCTGCATCTAAATTCCCCTCTTTGTCAAGTCACCAGTCTAACTGGGACCCCCCTCTCACGGAACGAATCCAGTCCCGACAGAACGTCACCCTCCTGAAGATCCCACCGCGCTCAATCTGAACTCATTCCAACCAGTTACACCTGCAATGGCCCCATATCCCCACACCAAGGTCCCGTTCCGAGATACAAGGAGCCAGGTCTCCCTGTGAATCTGAAGAAGGCACAATCCAATCCAGAACATTCTTTTCATACTTCTTAATAGGTATATCCCCCCCTCACCCCCCAGGCCTCTTGGAGATGGAGACGTGCGTTCACTCCATTATTTCATTCCTAGTACCCAGCCCTGCTCCTTTGGGGAACTGAATTCTAATAGAGGAACAGAAAGAGGAAGAGAGAACATTTTTCAGCCACCTGTGATGTGACAGGCAGTACCTAAAAGTCAGATATTGCCCCAAGAAAAATGCAGGGAGATTTAATCTATTGGCTTAGCAAAATAAGACTGGCAGGTGGCTCTGAATTCTCTTTCTCTGTGAAGTAAGTGCCCAAGTGGATGCATGTTTTTGTTTGTGGACGGCAGATGTCTGGGAGAGGAAATGATAAAACATCCACCACAACGAAACACTAAAGGCAATAAAATAAATGGAAATCTGGGCTTCGCTTACCAGTAATACAAGGATACTACACTGGTCAGACTGTAACACAGCATGCACGCACGTGTGCACACAGATGGAGAATGAACGTGAGCGATCTACACACAAGGGCCTCTGGATCTTCTATCTTAGAGGTGGTATGAGAACATTTCACCCACAAGCCTTTGTGTCAGCTTGGGTTGGAGCTACCTGTAGAGGCCAATACCTCAGAACTGGCTGGGCAGGGTGAGACTTCTTAGGATATACAAGAAGAAGGTGAGTGACCCAGATGCAGGACAGAAAGGGCCGAGAAGGATCTTTAAGACAGATCTTTCTAAATCGCTGGAGATGAGGATGGTTTTAGACAAGAGACCTGGACGTTTGACTGTGTGACCTCAACTGGGTGCTTTAACCTCTCTGGCCAGCCTTCCTTTATTCATAAAATAAGATGAATATGCAGAAAGTTGTCCTAAAAATACACCGGGATATGATCAATTATACAGGACTCTAGGCATCCACACACAGTGGGACCCAAGGAAGCTATTCTTAGGAGAGGAAGACAAAGGCACAGTACCTATGTGCCTCTGATCATATAAAATAATTTTAAAAAAAGAACTACAGGAAATGGAAACAAGAAGTGTTTTTTCTTTTCCTTTACTAGTTGTTTTCTCTTTGTCTCGTTTGTTCATTTATCTATTTTTGGAAGGACAAAGAGCGAGCACAGAGAATGGAGGGACAAAGGGTGAATAGATGCAGTGGTAGTCCCCATGTTGAAAATAAACTATACAACGTATGGGTGGGGATGGGAAGGGAAAAAAACTGGTAGAGAGCCAGGGAAGGGGGTGTCACTGTCCCAAAAGAAATGGCCAATTTATCTGGCATACATAACTGTGACCCCTCTGCGCATGACCTTCACAATAACAATTTTTTAATTTTAAAAATAAAAATGTAAAATAAGATGAATGATCGTCATTAGAACCACAGCCAGGAAGCCAGCTTGGTTAAGAAGGTCTCCCTCCACGGCAGGAGATGGGAAGTAAAAGGGAGTGTGACTTCTATCTAGCTCTTCCTGGAGCAGCTGTAAAGGTTAGGAGATTTCTACTTCCGTGTGCTCAGCTACAAAACAGTGCTAGCCATAGCACCCATCCATCTGCAACGATGATGATGATGAGATTAAATAAAGCATGGGGAAAGAGATGCATGGCTTGATTTGTGCTACTTGTCATAGAACTTCCTGTCCACTCTCCAGCTTCTCCAGCCTCTTTACACTTCACAGCACCTTCGACATTATGACTGGATCGGGAAGCTAAAAGAAACTGAACGGCCTCTGGGCAGCGAGACCTGGAAATGATCCGGTCAGCTGACGCCTGTCTGGCCACCTCCTCCTTATCTCCAGCTGTCTTGGACAATATTGTTCTTGCCTAACTATGCTTCCCTTTGACGCCTCGCACAACGGAGGCTGGAGGCTTCTCTGATCCACGCTCCTGGGCCCTGGCACGGGCAGAGGCCCGGGGACCCGGATGTGGTTTGCCGTTGCTGGGGAACGGGTGGAGTTCTCCCCGCATCTCAGAGTTAGAGGAGTTCGCCAGGCAGCTGAGTGGTTAAATGTTGGGGACTGCAAAGGAGGCTCATCTGTCAGTCGTGGGCGGCACCGGCTCCATCTGCTGCGAGTGTGATTGGAGGGAGAGGCTTGGAAAATGTGACAGGCCCGGGATAAGAGGCACAAGCTTCTCTGAGAGAGAGAGAGTAGAACTGTGGTCCCTGAGGGTTCTCCCAGTCCCTTCGAAAGTCTTACCAAAGAGACACAAACAAGTCCCAGACAGAGGGGCAGGGATGAGCTTGTTGACAGCCGATTCTCCAGGATTCTCCAAGACATCTCTCCCCTGTGCTCACATCCCGCCCCTCCTTGTACCTTGGAGACACTCCAAGCCCCTCAAGAGGATCATGCTAGCTCAGGTCGCCTCCCTGTGCTTGTACTTATTCTTCGAAGTTCAAACAGAACTTGCTCTTTGTAGAAATTCAGAATAGCTGGGAGCAGGGGGCTCACGCCTGTCATCCTAGCTACTCAGGAGACTGAGATCTGAGGATTGAGGTTTGAAACTGGTCAGGACAGGAAAGCCCGTGAGACTCTTATCGCCAATGAACCACCAGAAAACCGGAAGTGGAACTGTGTGTGGCTCAAAGTGGTAGAGGGCTTGCCTTGAGCAAAAGAGCTCAGGGACAATTCACTAGTAGGGGTACAATGAATCTCCCAGGCAATGGAAACACTTCAACAAAACACAGACATCCCTTGCTGCCTCCGTCATCTTACTGTGCAAGACAGAAATTCAATGAGAAAAGGAAATTACATGAATGGATGCATACTTGCAAACTGTTAGGACTTTTGTTCTTAAAGAATAAATATTGGACCCTAGCCATGCATAATTCATCTGCAGTGGGATACTGTGAATATGGATTTAATGCTTTCATCTGATGCACTTTTGCACCCCGTGGTACGTCCTCACTGGTCAGGTGAGGACCACAGACAGCCAGAGTCTCTTTGGGGGAGTTTGCACAATAGAGTCAAGAGTATAAAAGAACCAGGTACCAGTGGCTCACACCTGTAATCCTAGTTACTCAGGAGGCTGAGATCTGAGGATCATGGTTCAAACTCATCCCAGGCAGGAAAGTCTGTGAGAGTCTTATCTCCAATTACCAATAAGAAGCTGGAAGTGGAGCCATGGCTCAAAATGGTAGAGTGCTTACCTTGAGCAAAAGAGCTCAGGGACAGCGTCCAGGCCCCCCTGAGTTCAAGTCTCAAAGCCATCACCAAGAAAAAAATAAAAGAGTACAAAAGAGCTCAGTGATAGAACTTTGCCATAGCATTGGTAAGAACAAGCATTTGCTGAATGAGTTTGGATTCTACCCTGGGAAAGCTGGGAAGGACAGAGATAAAGGACAATGCACTGGGCAGTGTGTGTTGTGTGTTCCCTGAGATGGAGTTCTGTCATGCTGTCTGTGTGAGAAGCAAAACAGAGTTCTCCATCACCCCCAAATCCCCAGTGTTTGGGGCTATAGGCGGGGACACCCCCAGCTGCTGGGGGTGGAGGTGCAGAGAACACTGCGTGTTTCCCCAGTCAGCGAGTGAAGATCATGAGCCCAAGGGCCTGCAAAGTCAGGAGCTCTGGGAAGAGTCTGTCATTGGAGCCGTGCCTCCTCCCGCCTCAGGGAAAGCGGGCGGGTGCGTATCAGGGAGTCAGCATCAGGGCTCCTTCAGTTATCGTCTGAACAACGGATGAAGGATGGGGAGAAGAGCGGCGATGTGGGAGAACTGGAGGGGTACAGATCTGAGAGGCCATTATCTGTCTTGAACTGAGGCCTACCCTACCACCCACGGCTCTACGTGAGGTTATAATGTAACAATAAGCCTGCAATTAGATTTTACTTGTGGGGGCAAAAAAAGAAAGAAAAAGAAAACTATGGTGAGTCAAAAGCTCAGCTCCAGAGGCGCTGGGCACCACGGATTCTGTACGTGGGCAGGTCCATCTCCGGGGTGGAGTCCGGAGCCTCCACGGTGGGGACTCCCTGGCCATTCCGTGTGTATCAGCAGCAAGTAGCTCTGTCTGCACACAGGACTCGGGTCGCTAGCCAGTGGTTAAAACACAGGTTAAAATATGAGACCCTGGGTGGCTCTTGGTGTCCAGATGAGGAGCTATAAGCAATAAGATGGCATGGATCTCGGACCGTACAACCAGAGACCAAAGAGAAAAACGAGCTACCCCCAGCTTGTAAGTGGCCATGAAGGGGAAATCTCTGTTTCCTTATCACAGCATGGAGCCCAAGGAAAGTCACAAGTTGCTGGGTAAACAATCGGGAAGCTGAAAGTTGTCATATGAGAAAGACCCTACAAGGAAATTTCTATTTTTTGGTCGGTCGTGGGGTTTGAATTCTGGGCCTGGGCACCGTCCCTCAGCTCTTCAGCTCAAAGGGAGCACTCTACCACTTGGGCCATAGTGCCACTTCTGATTTTCTGGTGGTCTGTTAGAGACAAGAGTCTCACAGACTTTCCTGCCCAGGCTGGCTTTGAACCACGATTCTCAGCTCTCAGCCTCCTGAGTAGCTAGGATGACAGGTGTGAGCCACCGGCACCCGGCTTGGAAATTTCTTTTTTTTAATGAACAAGAGAAAGTAGCACCTCCGCGTTTACAGCAGCATTGTCACACTAGCCCAGGCATGCAAACAACCAAGGTGCCCATTGGCAGATGGACGGATAAAGAAGAACGTGGGATGTACATACATGACAGAATATTATTCAGCCAGTAACAAAAAAAAATGAGATAACCATCATTTGCCCCATCATAACTGAAGGCCATTATAGCAAGTAAAATAGGCCAGACTCAGACATTCCTGAAAAGAGACCATCCAAGTAGTATGCCCTGGCTGCTCTTTAACCTTCTCCTGGAATTCACTAGCTATGTCTGACTCTATTTATTGTGGCGGCTGGATTTTTACTCATCTTTTATGTTGGGCTGCACTTTGCTAATCTTAGTAAAATGGATAATTCAGGCAAGATCATGGTTTACTGGATTGAGAGGCTGGGTTGTACATTGGAGCGTTTTAAAGGCAAACCTGTGCTCCGTCCTACAGATGCCAACGCTGCCCTGCATGCTGTGGACAGCAGACCCCACTGCACATCTCCACGAGGGGAGGGCAAGGATTGCTGGTGGAGGCTGGTGAGAGAATGGATGCTATGTAGCACAGGCCAGAAAGCCCAGGAGGCAAGCATGCATATGTGTATGTGTGTATGTGTGTGTGTGTGTCTGTGTGTCTGTGTATATGCCACATTACCGTTTCCAAAATCATATTGTCAAAGGACACAAGAGATTTTATTTCTCTGGGATACAGTCAATATTTCTGTGTGTCTATGTTCATTGTTAAAACAAATGTATTTTTTTTTAAAAAGAGTTAATGCTGTTCAGAATTTAACAACCCTTTGTCTCTGAATTGGCCAGTGAGTGTGTGTTATGTATGTGTGCCTGTGTGTGTATTTGTATTTGTCTCTTTTTGCCGACAAACATTTTCAGACAACATTCACTTGGGGAAGAAGAAAATGTATTTTCGGCAAAACGAGAAATCCCTCTCTCAGTTTCGGGAAAGAGACGTTTTTACTGGGTCATTAGGGTGTTGTTATGTGTTGAGTCTCTCATGCTCTGGTCTCTCTGGGAAAACAGGGCAATGGCACAGAAGACATTTTCACTCCCAGATGAACAGATGAGCAGTCAGATATTACAAAAATCATGGAATTTTATAAAACCGCATGAAGCATAAAATTTATCGCTAAGATATTATAAAATGTGCTTCCTTGGGCAACAGATAAATAGTCTGGTGACAAGCAAAATACATTATCCGGCACCTCGAATTATTTCCACTTTATCACCAGTTCATTAAAACCCTGCCTCCTCCCTTGAAGCCCATAGGAACTGACGGCGAGATCATTTACCCGAAGTCCATAGAAAAGGAAAAATCATCCAGATAGGTGCATTGTGATGCAGCCCTGGGACTGTTGGCTCTACTTATTTCTAGGAGCCCAAATGGGCCACATCAGACTCAGGCTGTCAGGAGAAGCTGAAACGGCGTGGTACCTGCTGATACAAAGGTGGCTGTGAAATGCTTTTGTGGAAATCCCACAGGCACAGAACTGAGGAACCCTCTGTGGCCCCGCCGGAAGAAGACTCAATGCCCAAATCAAGATGATTGTGGGTCTTTAAAGGGCTTGCTACGTGTCGATTTTATGCCGTGACTGATGACTGAATTCAGTCACAGATTCCCCAAGGCAGAGCAATCACCCAGTTACCTGGCTTCCATTAAATCTCTATTGCTGAAGCTGCCTCTGCTCGCTGAACTAAGTCCCTCTCGCGAGCTAAGAGGCACAAAGATCCCCAGGTGTCACAACTATGGCGGAGCTTTGCCAATGCCTCGGGCATCTCTGAAAACCAGCATGAAGTTAGTCGCCACTCAATGCTCACTGATTGACTTGACAACCAGTTGATTGAATAAGAACACTAGGCCAAGCAGAGACCCCGGTTTAAAAAGAAAATGACTATGAGTCTTAAAGGATTAAAAAAAAAAAAGATGTATTCAGTTAGTTCACTTTAGAAAAGCAGAAAAGAGGAGGGAGGAAAGGAATGGGAGAGGAAGTGGGAAGAGGTAGAGAGAGAAGGAAGGAAAAGGGAGGGAAAGGTGGTTGTTACATAGATAACACTAGGGTGAGCACTTTTATCTAGGTTAGTTCATATAATAACTACTGTAAAACTACCTATCCGCTTACCAGCAGCACCGCACAGATGAGGAAAGTGTTGGAGAGAGAAAGCAATTCGCTTGGTGTTCCATAATGGCACATAGACATGCACATAAACATAATCACAACACCTCCAAACGGTTTCCATTGATTGGGACAAAGATAGCAGGGTTCCTCCCCGCCATTCCCCCCCCCCCCAGCCCCATCACTCACTACCTTCTCAGCCACACGGCCTCCTTTCTGTTCCCCAGAAAGATGTCATTCATCCTTCTCTTCCAGGAGCAAGACTTGTCAAAGCCAGTTTCCTCTGTGGGAAATACTTCCCCTGCTAGTTCACCTCCCTGCTCCTCATTTTAGCACCGAGATGTACCTTCCCTCACTCTCCTTGACTGTCCAGTGTGTTCTCCCTGCATCCCATGTCCTTCATCCATGACGACTCATGAGCTGACTGTCTGATTTCTACAGCCTTGGGCAGCCTCCTGTTACTCCAAGAGCCCCCAAGCCTAAGAACCTTCTTCATTCCATGCACCATTGCAATAATTGTCTATCCGTGAGCCAATGGATACACACACACACACATTCATTTTTGTGTGTGTACACACACATACACACACTGGCTGCCTAGAGTTTTAAATATATGCACAAGAATTCAGAACAAGATTTCCACACCATCCAGACATGCAGAGCAATCCAGGAAAAGCCCCAAGAGGAAAGAGTGATCCAAGGCTGGGAAGCAGGGTGAACGTTTCTACCAGGAGTGGTCGTCTGTCATCATTAGCTTTATGGTAGAGCACAACAAATGCTAGGTTCCTCTTCAACTTCCTGGTCCTGGCTGTGTGCCATTGTTTTAGGGAAAACAAAAACAAAAACCCGAAGTCAGGAATTTGACCCAATGCCCTTCTCTCCCTTTCCTTCCCTTTTTAAAAAGAATGACGGGAGACCAGTAAGCTGACATGTCTCCATAAAGTTTTTGGTCAGCTGTTGTGTTGTGTACATTTCACACCAACGATCCTTTATGGAAATGGCTATCAGAGAGAAATTTAATGGGACTGTGATTTTTTGGAAGCTTTATCTCTCTAATTAATACCCCAGAGGGGGATTTTTTTTTCTAACATAATGGCCTCTCCGTGTTAAAAGGGCTTCATAATATGGTAAAATATGTTAACTTTCCTGGCACTCTGACCCAAATGATAGCATGGGAAAGGAACACATCTGTCTTCCTGGAGCTTTCTGCCACCGCAAATGGTGTTGTTTTCGGTATTTGTTGTAATGAACTAATCAGCTGCTTATGCGCTAATTGCATCTACATTAAAAACTTATTACTCTGGAAAGGGGCTCCACTGGCATTGATCTTGGTGGGGGGCGGGGATCACACAGTGGCCCTGACACAGGAAGTGGGCGACCCAGGGCAGGGGATCGCTCTCTCCTCGGCGGCAGGTGTGAGGTCTTCAGTAGGGCATATGCAGGGATGGAAACCCAACAGGTTAAAGCTGTTCCCCCAGTGTGCTCCGTTCCCTACCTCAGGAGAGGTGCGGTACTTATGGAAATGAGGGAAACTGCCATTGTCATGGTGACAGCCACTCATTGAGCTATGCATCGCCCTCCCCCCGCCCAAACTCCGGCCTGATACAGTAATGAGGGCTCACACAGGTAAGTAGAAACTGGCCGTGGACTGCACTGTCCAGATCTTAGACTCCTAGCCTTCCAACAGAGGCTGGAAAAATGACAAACGAGGGGCAAATGAGATCCAAAATCAAGTCAGGGCCAGGCTACTTCCTCGCCAGCTGTCTCCTAGCACTTCCCAGGCCCTTTTCTCCTTTTCATATCGTAGTAGAAAGTGCTTCATAGCTCACCACACCTGGGGCATCACTCAGGAAGACTACGTTTCCCAGCATCCTTTGCTTGCAAACTGGGCTCATGGGATTACACATTGGCCTGTGAGGTGTAGGCAGAAATGACTGAATGTCACTTCCAGGCAGCCACTGAGGTCATGATTGGATGGCTACAAGATGGAGTCTGGCTGTCCAATGCATGGGCAGTTTGTGTAAGCAAACGATAAAGCATTGTTGTATTAAATGACTAAAGAGGTTGGCTCAGTATGGCTGCATACCTTACCCTAGCCCCCCCCCCACATTACCATTTCTCTCAGTTCTGTATTCAATCAACAGTTATCACAAAGCATCCCATATACCACAAGAAGGCCAAAATCTAAGGCCCATCACAACAGACACAGTTCTGGTTCTCAGAGAGTCTAGGGGGAGCACAGAGACAGGAAACAACTAGCTGAACAAATACACCACTTAAATAATGACAACCATGGCATCTTCCGTGGGAGAAGCCAGCAAGTGTGCTGAGATAGAGCCTTACAGGCGGTCAGAAAAGAGGCTCTTCGGGAAAATGAGTCTTGCAAAACTCTTCAGGTACAGCAAGGTCAGCAGTAAGGGGATGACCACCATCAGAGGTCTTAAGAAGAGGGAACCACGCTACACAGTTCCCTTGAAAGGGATCTGGGGTGATCTGGGCAGGGGAGGGATGAAGGGAAATGTGGGAAAGAGCTTTCACTTTAGTTTCCAAGGAAGCAATGGGCAAGGCAGAGTCATCTGGTTTAGGAGTGGGTAGCTGGAGTAACCTGGGTGTGCTCTTCCTAATGTGTCCGTCACCTGGCCCTGGGTGCTCAGGATCGGTACACAGTGACCCTGCATCGTAGAAGGAGTTGGATATAGACGCTGGCTCAGTTGGTTTGCATAGTAACGGCTTCCTTGGGGGCAAGTGGTTTACTATCAGTAAGAGTTCCTTAACCCTGACGTGAACAGGCCTTCTGTGGTCAGCATGTCCTGCATTGAGTCTGGAAAGCACTTTTTTTTCTTTTAACCAAAAATGTAAAGCTAGTCCCGAATCATTAGAGTCCATTAGCCATGGGGAACACGTAATATATATATATATATATATATATATATATATATATATATATATATATATATTTGTATGAAAATAAGATAGTCACCAAAACATTGTAGGGAAAATAACAATCCAAGTAAAGAGAGTGTTGAGAAGAGAGAGAGGGCTGTTGGTGGAGTGATTCAAGTCACAGAGTCTTGATTTGACTGTCTAGCAAGTGCCAGACCCTGAGTTCAAAGCCCAGGACCATCAAAAAGAGGAAGAACAGAAAGATAAGGAGAAGAAAGAAAAGAAGGGAGAGGAAAATCAGGAAAAAGAGGATGAATGCAGGAGGAAGAGAAGAGGAAGAGGGGAAAAAGAAGAGGAATGTGGAGGGAACAGAGAGGAGGAGGAAGAGGAGGAGGAAGAAGAGGATGAGACAAAGAAGAGAAGGAAGAGCAGGAGGAGGGTATGAAAGGCTGCTGAGAAGTGGGATTACAGGAGGCTAGGAAACAAGTGATCTTTGAGAGAGAAAAATGACCTTGGTGGAACATTCTACTCATCACTTCCTTCCTGTGCCATCATCCGGTGGCTTCCAAAGCCACCTTGAGAAGGTCACCAGCCAAGAGCGTCAGCCCTATCCCACCAGCCAGGGACGATTCCTTTTGTTTATGTCAGCCTCTCTGCCAGGGAGGCAGCAGTGCACAAGAAAGACAGAAATACCCGCCATGGTGGTATTGGCATCCTACTGGGGAGGAGAGGAGGGAGAGAAAGAACACAACAGGCAAAATAGGCTCAATGAAAGGGAAACTCTTAGTAGTCTAATGTAGCTGGAGTTGGGTGGGAAGAGAGAGAGGGAGGGAGGGAGGGAGAGAGAGGTGGGAGGGAGGGAAGGGAGGGAGAGAGGGAGGGAGGGAGAGAAGGAGAGAGAGACTGATTTGTAAAAAAGACACAATTTCGGGCAAGTCTTTCCACTTTTCAGGACCTTGACTCTCTCCTCTACAAAGTGAGAGATAATAAAAACTGATATTTACAGGAAGCCAGACAGCATATATAACATCTCAAGTCCAATTTCCTGCCAACCAAAGACATTAACAAATTGTAGCTATTAAGATGAGGAGGACTTCCCATTGAGAATTCAGACTCCCTGGGCGGCTGATAATGTCCACCATTTCTTAAAGGTTGCACCGGGTCCGCCTGGTGAGGCCGACGCTCCTTGGGGGGAAACCTGACTCAGAAGCCCCTATCAGGTTTTTACAAAGTTCAGCTGACATGATGTATTGGAAACAGTGTCCATTAACATTTTTTAATGCTCAGTATATCCCTCCCCCACCCCGCCCCACCAACCACCTCAGTAAATTAATCTTAATAAATTCACAGCAGAAAGGAATTTGTTCTCCGATCAGCAGGTGATAGTTACCCCCCCCTTCCTCCCTTCCCCCTGCCTCCTCCCTGTGGCCCTTCTTAGGGGAATGATGAAGCTGGGAATGGACTACAGTCCAGTAGGGACACAGGGTGAAGTGAGGGCCAGATTCAGCCTCAGTTTCCCCATCCACTAGATAACATCTAAGCTTAATCAATCAGGTTCAACTTGTTGACACATTTGACCACTTCCCTGTATTGATCGCTTTCATGACTTTTCTTAATTTTTCCTAAGAAAAAACGCATTGACACTGTGATGTTGATTCCCTAGGCCCTCCCATAACAGGCTTCTCACCGGCAACCAGGGACAGGTGTACACGGAACGGGGGTTACATTGCAGCAAGCGGCCTCCTGTACAGCACGTGTTCTGTACCCACGGCACGGCGGGTTGCTGCTGACATGGACTCGGGCGCCACACCTCTACCGTGAGAGTCACCGGAATAGCTCGTTAAATTTATATCTTAATGACTCCAAAACATTGCTCCCTTCCCCGTTAGCAAAGGCAGCATCACACCCTCCTACTCCCACTCAAAACTCCTAAACACGCAGCCTCTTTCTTACTTCTCCTGTACCATCCAGATCTCCAAAGAGATCTGAGAATTATCTGCATGTGTTCTGTCCCCGGGGTTGGTGGGGGAGGGGGGGCTCTCTCAGCTCCCACCAAACACCCACCTTTCGGGGTGACTTACTAAGCCTTCCCTCTGCTGCCGGGAGAACACGGGTGGTCACCCGGCTAGATTGAATCTCTACTGACAGCCACGCCCTTGGCCCACCTCTGCCAGCTCATTTTCTCTTTTTCCCAGGATAAAATCAGCATGGATGTAGCACTGAAAGGAGGAAATTGACAGACATGAGGGGTTTGGTTTTGGTTTGTTTCCCTCCCCCCCTTTATAGAGCAGAATCCAAACCCCTCAGTACCCACATACCACTCCCAACTCCATCCCGCACGAACTGAGTGCTCTGAGGATTCAGTGTCTAGAAAAAAAAGCTGAAAGACCAACAAGTGATAGGATGGAAAGATCTCCAAAGCACAGATGAGACACAGACAGATCCTTTAGTCCTTCCCCTGGGTCCTAGTCACAGATCTGAACCACACAGAAGGATTCCTAGGGCAGAAAATAATTCCTTTCCCGTCTACACACACGATATCCTAGCTATGGAAGGACAGGTTTGAGGTTGATTGGAAAAGGTGCAGCTGATGAGACTCCAATGAGAGTACATCTAACTGTGTATCAGAAGCTGCTCAGAAGGAAGCTGTAAGACTCAGCTCAGAGAAGCATTTTTCTGCCAATACAAGACAACAATAAGACAATGTTTGTTAGGAGGCAGGCTATTCGTATGGGAAGTGAGCACACGTACAGCACAGTACGGTGACCTGAGACATCCAGTTAACATCACCAAGAGTGGCCCATGGCCAGGCGCCCAGGGCTCATGCCTATATTCCTAGCTCCTCAGGAAGCTGAGATCTGAAGACTGTGGTTCAAAACCAGTCCCAGGCAGGAAAGTCTCTGAGACTCTTATCTCCAATTAACCCCACAAAAAGCTGGAAGTGGCGATGTGGATTCAGTGTTCATAAAACACTAGTCTGCAACAAAACAAACCAACCAACAAACAAACCTGGAGCTCAGGAACAGTGCCCAGGCTCTGAGTTCAAGCCCCAACAACAGAAAAAAAAAAAAAAGAGTGGCCCATGGATGTGGCAAAAAGGCTTCCTAGACTTCTAAGCCCCCTGGGAGGCTCTCATTTCACATCTCCAGAAATGCCTGGACATTTCAGATAACCATAAAGGTTATCATTCTCTTCCCGTCACTTCCCAGGGACAGCCAGGGCAGAAAAATATGCATTTCTATGACTCCTTTGAAAGACATAAGTCTTTAGTTTCTGCCCTGGGTTTGCCTTTTTTCCCCAGCAAATTATTTATAAGACTTTGGCTCTAATCCCAACCTTTCCATGTCACCTTCCATGGAGAGCGGGGTGAAGGAGAGAAATGAGGGTCATTTCTACCCCGAGGCGGAGAACCTAGCTGCTCCCTTTGGAACCACACAGACTGAGAAAGAACACTGGATTCTCACCAGCCTGTCCCCGCCAAAGGCAGAGCCAGTAGTGGGCTACAGGGTGACAGCATTTCTCTCCTGTCACTGTGATCACACCAGAGGTCTCTGGATGGATCTATGTACATATTTTGACAAAGGGCTTGTTAAATATCAGGTTTGGAGGGCTGTACATTTAAACCAAGCCCAAAGGGGTTGTAAGGATTATCCCCAAAGAGCGGCTAGGAGACACTTTCTCATCTGACTCTGGTGCTTGTTATCCACATTTGGGTTTGGGCCTCCTGGTTCAGGACAGCAATGGTAGAATATGAGCTCACTTCGGTGGACTCTACCTAAGCCAGTACAGGACTATACAATCTTCAATTTGGAGATTAACGATTTTGTAGCAAATGACAGGCACCAGGGAACTGTCAATCAACTTGGGAACAGTGAGTTCCAGCCCAAATAACAGGTGAATATACAGAAGATGCAAGTCTCACTGCAGAAAATCTGATTTCTAACATCTGTCACTCATCTGCCACTCCCTTCCTGCCTGGCCACTCTGAGTCGAGATGACCCTGAGTATCAAGCACCTGCCCACCTCAGGGTGTGTGCACCTATGGCTTCTTCTACCTGGAAGCCTTTCTAATGTGCTTCACCCTTATACCACAATGCTTTAGCATTTCCCAAAATTAAAAAAAAGTCTTGTTTTGAACCATTGAGGAGCCCAGGTTAGATAGAACATGAGAACTCTAGAGATGACTTCAAGTCAGGAGAAGATTGGGCAGCTGTTTATGAAACATTCCTTTCAGAATAAGATTCAAATCTTTGTTCTCCACTGTTCCTGGGAGAGGAGAAATATGTCAGGAATGATAGAGAGGAGGGGCATTCCTCACTGGAAACAAGCCAGGAGAACAGCTGGGAGGTGGTGTCAATTGTTGAATCACACTGAACTACTCTGGTCCTTTTCCCTTATTTCAAAGCGGTGGGTCACACCACCAACTGCATAGACCTCTCAGAAAAATCAACAACAGCAATTTTAGCTACAACTCAGAGTGCTTTATAGGCACCACCTTCTGTTTTAAATGCTCTCTGCACAGGCATCCTTTCAAGCCTCACCCAACCTTATGAAACATGTACTTCTGTGATCTCTGTTTTACTGATAAAACTGGGGCACAGAAAGGTTAGGTAATCCTCCCAATTATAGCAAATAATTGGCAGAGCTGGGACTTGAATCCAGGCATCCTAGCTCTAACTAAAATCAGAGATCTTTAATTCTGTGCTAATCAAGAATTATAATGTATGCAGTGGAACTTTGAGACTGTAAACTGATTCACACATATTAGCAAATAATTAACTCGCTGCCAGTATAGAGGAGAGGGCCTAGGGAAGCAGATTTACATCTGTCTAAGACAGCCCAGCACTTAGAACCATGTTGAATCCAAGTGAGCATGTAATCATCTTAGTGGGATGGATAAGTGAGTGGATGAATGGACAGATGGACCAACAGATGGATGGATGGATGGATGGATAGATGGATGGATGGATATGTGGGTAGGTGGATGGATGATGGGTGGGCATGTGGTGGTTGGATGAGTGGATGGTTGGGTGGGTAGATGGATGGATGAGTGAATGGATGGGTGGGTGGGTGGTGGATGGGTGGATGATGGATGGGTAGATGGATGGGTAGATGGATGGATTGATATATAGGAGGATGAATGGGTGGATATATGGATGAATAGAGGAGGAAGGATGGATGGGCACGTGGGTGGGTGAATGGATGAATGAATGAATGGATGAATGGATGGATAATGGATGGATGGGTGATGGATGGCTGGTTGGGTACATGGTTTGAGCGGATGAGTGCATGGATGGATGGATGCTTAGGTATGTGGTGGAGGGACACACAGGTAAGATAAGGATTAAATGTCAGTGGGGGAGAAAAGGAATAGAGCCACTTGGAAGCAGCAGACAATGAAACACAGAAACAACCCTCTAAGTAGGTATCCGCTGATGCACGCTTGAGATGCCTTCAGCCAGGCTTCTCAAGGAAATTTACAAATTGCCATCTACGGATCTTCTTATAAAAACACAGAAATATTCATTTCCTTCTTTCCTGCCTCCCCATTTCGACACATACAACCCGCTTGCACCTATGCAGGGTTATACGTGTGCATAGAGTTCTGTGTATCAACGCAATCCCTTAGACGTACCTAGACACTGGTGTGCACAGTTGTGCAAGAAGGCAGTTTCATCTGTGTGCAAATCAGACAGTGAGTGTTTTGAAGCACTGTGCACGCAGTTAGTGCTGGATTACAGTGCAGCACTTACTACGGGGCTGCCTCGATTCCAAGCGTATTCGCACGTACCACCTCATTCAGTCCTCAGCATTTCTGGATGTGCCGGTTACACGCCTGTGTGTGGCTGTCAGAGCTGTGCATTCACAGATTTCAATTAGGTTAGCACAAGCTCAGCCTGGCTGTCAATTTTCTGCTGCTTAACCAAAGCCACACAAACAGCACGGGGAAAGGTACACGTCCCTGGACTGGCAGAGAGAGTGAATTGAAAGGTAGATCGTAAAGTCCTTTTGAAATACCATCCACTGAAGAGACAGCAGATGCCCAGGCCGCGTTTCCTCGCTGTGTAAACACAGTCCCACTGCCTCACTTGCCTAAATGAGGCTTACTCCATTTTGGCATCCCCGAAAACACATTTCTTTCTCTCTTTTTTCTTTCTTTTCTTTTTACAGTTTCTTTTTCTTTTTTTTCAAAAACAAGATTGCTCCCTCTGTAACTGTTTCTAAGCACACTCCCTCATTCTGGGAGAGAGAAGGAAAAGGAAAAAACTGAGAGGAAACCTTCTGTTACTGTACAGAGAACAAGGGAGAAGGAGGAATGAGAAAAAAAGGCAGAAACGCTGTGTGTGTGTGCGCGCGCGTGCATGTGTGTGCGTGCGTGAGTGTGTGCGTGCGTGCGTGTGTGTGTGCGTGCGTGCGTGTGTGTGTGTGTGTGTGTGTTATATTTTGCCAAATGGAACTGACCACATATCCCCCTTGACCCAGCAGTATTCACCTAGGCCCAACAATGGATCAGTTAGTTCAAGAGTATGGGCTGGGTACCTCCACCAGCAGCACAGTTCTCTACCCATCAGTTTGTATGTACAACACACACACACACACACACACACACACACACACACACACACACACACACACACACACACACACACACACACACACACACACACACACACACACACACACACACACACACACACACACACACACACACACACACACACACACACACACACACACACACACACACGTGGGGAGATCAGAATTATTTTTCTTAGAGGAGACATCTTGCTAACAGTGTCACCGGCTTCACATTACATTGATATACTTATATTACTAATAGTCCTAGGTAGGAAGGTAGGAGAGTGAAAGACACTGGGGGTGGGAGGACAGGGAAGGGAACTGAAATATCATCCTCTCCCATCCCATAGATCCCATCTGATCTATGCTTATCGAAATAACCTTCCATCCCTTCCATGGCATTGTGTTACCACCATTTCAAGTTGTTCTGATTACTCCTACCAGAGGCAAGTTACCAGCATCCATATTTAAGGACGTTCATGTGTGCCACTTAGGGGAATGAAGGGAGAGTCTCGGAGTTTCCATCTTCCCGGGGCTTTCAAGGAAGCAGCAGAAGGAATCCTTACGAAATTTGGGAAGAATGTGATCCTGTTTTGTCTGGAGGGACTCAGCCAAGTCAAAGTATTAGGAGAAAGGAAAGACCCTAAACCTGACATCTTAAATTCTCTACACGGATGTCGAGTAAGAAGCCATGACTTCTTGGGGGTGTAAGAGCTTAAACTCTGAAGCCGGACCAATAGGTGGTCAAATTCTAGCAGTGTATCAAAATGGGTATGCCGCTCCACCCAGTAGCCCCCAAACTCTTCAGACCAGTGACGCTTTATGTGACTATCACCTCTTGTACACCCATGCCTCATGTCTTCCTTAGAGCCAAGGACTCTGTGAGTGGCACAAACTCTGTCTGGAGCATGGAGAAGAGGAGAATACCTGGCAAATTGGGCATTGGCTTCCATTCAGAAGAAACCCAAGGTGTTTCTGCCCATATTTGGCCATCCTAGGTAAGTCACATGGTTTTGCGCCTGTTCCTGGGGAGGGGTGGAGACAGGGGATGTCTCGTGGGCTGGCTGGGAGGAAGAGTGGGAGGGTTTCATCAGCTGCCTGCCTTGAATTTCTTTAAACCTCTCATTCTCTCACCTGTAAACCGGTAAGTAACTGAACCTATTTGCTTTGGTTTGTCTTCCTGAAAGTTTTATTAGCTTATAGGAGCTGTCCCCTGGGGTGTCACTGTGACATTTGCATCGATGCCTAGAGTAGACTTGGATCAAATACACCCATGTCACGCTCCCTCCTCGCCCCTCCTCCTCCTTAAAACAATGTCACCAGGTTCCAGGGAGCTCTTTCTATACATTCACATAAAGTTCTTCAACCTTGAGTCCCTCCTTCACCCTCTCTCCCCCATCCCACAAGTACCCCCCTCCCCAGGACAAAACAGACCCTGTTTGACATGCCTGTCATTCATTTCATTCCTTGTGTTAATTGTGGGGCTCACTGCAGTATGCCACACAGGCATATATTTTTACCAGACTGGCTTCCCCTCTGCTACTCTCTTTCTCCATCCTCCCATCTCCTGTTGATCAAGAGTGTTCATTCCCAAGTGTTAAATGAGATACATATGGGAAGAGCCAAGCGCGTAGTAGGCACTAATAAATGTTCATGAACCCAGCCTCTGCATTTAGCTCCTTTCCTACATTAGAAGAAAAAGGAGGAGGAGGAAGAGGAGGAGGAGAAGGAAAGGAGGAGGAAGAAGAGGAGGAGGAAGAGAAGGAAGAGGAGGAGGAGGAAGAAAAACAATAACAACAATGGCACAAAGGCACAAGCTAGATGGCTCTTATCTGGGAACAGAGATGAGTTTCCAGCCCCAACCCCACTCCCACCCCAGCCCTCAGATCTGTCGCCTGTATCTGCAGCAGGAGCTTCCGCCGCGTGCTCAGGGATGAACCATCTGCTCCACAAATGTTAATTATATCACAACACTGATTTCTGATGGGCAAAGAGACTAATACCCAGAGATATTTCGTTCTCAAACATTGCAGAAAACAAAAAGAAGAAGAAGAGGAGGAGGAGGACTGCCATAATCCCTGGAGCAAGAAGTGTAATCAAAATGAATGATCTAGTAAAATATTTTCTCATGGTCCAAGGAGAACTGGCAAATGTCCCCAAATGTCAGGTCCAGTCCCCTCTGGAAGGCCACAGTCCTCTGTGGTTGAGGATTGTCGTGGGGTGCAATCGGTGCCTGGGGGTGACTTTTGCCTTCCCTAAGGAGCCTGTAGACAGCAGAGCCTAAAGGCCCCCAGGGAGGTCACACACTAACGTCCTCCGGCGGCGTTCAGGAATGATGGACAAACACAGGATAGCCTGACCATCCACGGAACGCCGTACCTGGGAAGAGGCAAGAGCTAGAAAGTTCCATACATCAATACTCAGCAGGCCACCTTCCGCTCTAAGGAAAAATGATGGGTCTTCCATTGTAAGCATATTAGAACGACCACATCTTCCATTTCCAACCTAACCTAGAAGCAAACTCTTAAAGTTGTCTACTCCCGTTGAGATGTGGCTTGTGGGTTGTTTCCCCTCCCCTCCCCCGATTGATATCTGTGTTCATTTCCAATGGCCGCTGTGACAAATTACCACCCGCCAACTCAGTGGCTTCAAAACAACACACAATGTGTGAGCCTACATTTGAGGAGGTCATAAATTGAAATTGAATCTCACCAGGCTAAATTCAAGGTGTGTTCCTCTGTGGAGAGAGCCTTCCCTTCCTCAGCCATGAGATGCTCCTGAAGCCTCTGGCTCCAGGCTCGCTCCCCTCTGTAAGGTCAGCCTGGCACCGTTCTAACACTCACCTGCCCACTTCTACATTTTAAAGACCCGTGTGGTTCTATCGGCCTCTCTTGATAAACCCAGGTGACAACATTAACAGGTCAGCAAGCAACCTGAATTCTCCTCTACCAAGAAATATAATCGATCCAGACCTGACTTGCTGATTTGAGACCCCTTTGTAAACCTACAAGAGACAGACAGACAGACAGATAGATGGACGGATGGATAAACAGATGTAGATCTATAAAAATCTATTCCTAGCATCCAGAGATATATTCATTTTTAAGGAGACCCATCTCCTGCCCCCTGTAACACCCACTCTTTCTTCTGACACAGTGCTGTTCAGTCTACACACCATGGTGCACCGTGCTCACCTGACCAAAACAGGGGGATATTCAGGTAAATGGCCCGATAATGGAAAGTGGCGGAAGGCCGAAATCTCAATGACAGGATGGGCCAAAAACGATACCTCTTGTTCCCAGATCTCCTCTCCCTCCTACCTTCCCCCTCTTAAAACATGGTTGTCGGGCATTTTCTCCATTGCTCTAAGAACGATTCCACATTTCTCTCACGCTGGCTCTGTTGAAATCTCCTGGCGATGGTTTCTGTTGCTTACAACCTATGAATCCTGAGAAGTTCAGAGTTCAGATTCCAGTAGAGACACAAGAAGATAACCAGAGGACCTACCAGGTTGGTATGCCTACAGAAAACCTCCTCTGACTTGTGCAAAGGCTATTTTTTCTTGGGGGAGAGGGGAGGGAAGAGGTATGGAGAACAATGAGAAATAAGTAGCTCACCCAGAAGAATTTATTTCTAGATTGTAGTAGATACATTGTGTGCATCTCTGAGTATTTTCAGTTTCATTGTTGGAACTGGCCCCTTCATTCACTTACGCTGGATGATCACATACACGAAAGAGAATTCCTGCTTTGTTTTCCCCCGATCTTTTTCCTCACACAATTTAATCTGGGAAGAGGCATTGATCCCCAGGGACAAATCTGCAGAACTATGTTGAATACCCATTCATTCATTCAAAACAAAAGTAAACACCTACTCTGTGCCAAAACCCTCCAAATACAACGATGAGAATGTGTGGCTCTCTAGACCCCAAAAGTCTATCCACTTAGTTATCAATAAAATAAAATGAAATTCCTAAGAGTTCCTACTATGTGCTGGTGCATCGCGGCCTCTAGCCTCGCCGAGATTAGAATCTAATGAGGAAGGCTCTAAAGTGGGCACACACACTAATGTTCCAGAACTATCACCAGGGAAATCTATTTTTCTGAATGAGAGGAGTGCATTTGGCTAATTTATAAGCTCATAAAATGCATTTAGTTCAAGAGTTTGTAGAGGTTTAATTATGCAGCCTTGTAAATTTGGAAATACTCTTTATATAACAACAGTGGCAATAGATACTAATTGAGGGGATTTGAGGTAACTTGTCTGGGTGGATAAGAAGTATATATATAAAGACGCCAGTGAAATAAGTAGAGTACAGCTACAGAATCTTTATTGTCTTGTGAACGTAAAAGGAAGGCAAGCTTGGGGTTTTTTGTGATTCTGTGTGTGTGTATATATATTTTTTTCCAGTCAAATGGAGGGAGGATGTGATCCATTGAAAATCAGCGTGCCTGGAGGCCATTCTTGTATGTCTCTTTCATGGGCTCCCTCCCATAGCACTGATCCTAGAAGAGGAAAGCTCATATGCAAGTGAGGAAAATGGCAATTAGGGCAGGGTTTACCCCCACGGCTGGGTCAGTTCCACTTTGGAAAACAAAGAACCGAATCGGGAAGATGATTCAGAGGTAGGCCAAGAGAATGACAAGCAGGCTCATGAGGGATTCAACAAAAACGGACAGGCCACGTTCCTATTCTTAATGGCAACTTGGGTATGGCACCTCCCTGGAGTTCCCTCCCTAGCTGTGACTGAGGTTAGACTATGTTAATCCAAAGGCCTTGAGCGTGCGTGTGCGTATGTGCATGTGCGTGTGTGCGTGTGTGTGTGCGCATGTGCGTGTGTGTGTGTGTGTGTGTGTGTGTGTGTGTGTGTGTGTGTGTGTTCACCCTGCAAGCCACCACTACCCAGACAAGGCTCCTCAGGCATTGTGAGGCAAATGAATGGAATCATGTTACAATTCATATTCTGATGCGGGAGGTTTGCAGTAGGGCTGCAAGCTGGATCTCTAAGAAGCTATAACCAGGTAATGATGATGAGACCGGAATCCATATACTTGGTCATCGTGGTGCTTACAGGAGATGGATCGCGTTATTGTGAGGATGCGGGGAACTCTCTGCTTGGTATAATCGCTGGCTCTGGCGAGTGGCAAAGGCCACGGCTGCCAGGTCGCGGGAGGACTGGCATATTGGGAGGCAGGGCCTTACATGTCAGAAATAGAGAGAACAAAGGAAAAGATGTCCCAGCCCGCCTGGGAGGGGTTCACTCTTGGAGGGTGTGGGGAAACTCACTAAACCAACCAAAAGAAGACAGTGGGTCACACAGATGACAGAGCAGGGGGAGAGCTACAAGGCTGGTACAAATAGCATGTATTTGAAGAATTACTAAAAAAAAAAAATTCCACATAATTAACCACTACTCTATACCACACTCTCTCCCTGCTGGTAGGTAGGTACGGAATAAAACTCCCCAAATCTTTGCTCCATGAGCAATAACCTTGGCAACCCAAAAGGAGAGAAATTTTTCTCCCATTAAGACAGCTTGAGATCCAAGCATGGGGGGGGAGGCACATGGACAGGAGGGGTCGGTCATCTATACCTGTAATCCCAGCAGGTGGATCACCAGCTCGAGACTGGGTTGGGCTATCCAGGGAGATACCCCTCCACCCACTCACCCCCATCCCATCTCTCTATATACAGAGAGCTTGAGATGGGGTAGGTGTCGGGGACAAGGCACCTTAGTCACGTTGCTCTGCACTTGAGTATTTCCTGAGCAGGGTTCACTGTGCCAAGAAAACTCAGCGGCGGCGAGCTGGCTATAAGCATCAGGTGACGCTGGAGACACCTGCTGCGGCTGCTGCTGGCGCCGGTGGCGCCGGTGGTGGTGGATGAAAGGGTGCTGCACTTCCGTCACCGAGGGCAGAGTGGGTGCTGACGTCAGAAGTCGGAGCTGCTGGAGTTACATAATGCCGGAGCTGCTTGAGCATGCGATAAGGGCATATTTAACCTCGGGGGAGCTAAATATAGGCAAATCAAATTTTATTTCCACATAAACTTTTTAAGTTTTTTAAAAAATACATATTATAGTTAGTGATTCTAAGCTAGAAGCTAGGATTGTACATGGTCTCAGGCATTTCCCCCATTGTCTCATTAGCAATGAAAAAAATAAACATGGTCGCTGTTTAGGGTATAGCCGTGTGTGTGTGTGTGTGTGTGTGTGTGTGTGTGTGTGTGTGTGTGTGTGTGTGTGTGTGTGTGTGTGTGTGTGTGTGTGTGTGTGTGTGTGTGTGTGTGTGTGTGTGTGTGTGTGTGTGTGTGTGTGTGTGTGTGTGTGTGTGTGTGTGTGTCTGTGTCTGTGTGTCTGTGTCTGTGTGTGTGTGTGTCTGTGTGTGTGTGTGTCTGTGTGTGTCTGTGTCTGTGTCTGTGTCTGTGTCTGTGTGTCTGTGTCTGTGTGTCTGTGTGTCTGTGTGTGTCTGTGTGTGTCTGTGTGTGTCTGTGTGTGTGTGTCTGTGTCTGTGTCTGTGTGTGTGTCTGTGTGTGTGTAGGACATGAGTATGTGCATGAACACAGGCAGAGACCTAGCCACCGAGGTGAGTGTAGAATGCTGGTGAGCTGGCGTTCATGCACGCAGGGGTGGGTAGGCCGGCGAGTGTGGGGTGTGTGTATTTGTGGCTGGGAAGGTTTTGGTGGATTACAGGTGCGTTGCTTACATTCCTGTGTAAGAGCAGGAGTTTGCGGGGAAGGGATGCCAGGGAGGCTGTCTGGCGTGTGATGTGGATGCATTTGCAGCGGGGGTGTGGACAGGGCGTGTGGGTGAACCCGCCTCTCTGAGCCTCAGGAGTGTGGGATGGTGCAGGTGTGTGGAGATCTGTGGGGAGGGTCAGCAGAGTGATAGACAAGTGTGTGCACAAATGTGTGTATGTGTATATGTGTGTATATATACCTTCCCACTTGTCATGCCTAGGATCAAAAAAGATGATGGCAGAATCCTGAGGCCTCCTCTCATGTATTTCTCAAATGTTCACTGAGAACTCTCCTTTGTCCCATCATCCAACTACCCTGAGACCAGACATGGAGTAGTTGGGTCAGGTAGCATTTCTTGGTAGATGCAGGCTCGTCTTGAACTCTGGTTTATAGATAGAAATGTTTCTACTTTGTAAAGATGGTCAAAAATAAACATTAAAAAAAACTTAGCCTGAGGAGGGGAAAAAAGCTTAAGAGTTCAAACTCAGTTCATTCTTTCCAGTAAGAATGAAAAGAATACAGTGTGACTTTGAAGCAAGGTGCCAGGCCTGGGCTTTCTTCTCCCCGCTCTGACACTAGTTTGTGGTCTGCCTTTTTGGCCAGAGCCTTCCTCTTCTTGGTACTGGAATCTGGCCCCACCCCTTGGCCCACTCTACTGAGACATCTATCTGTGTGACAATACATGGGGTCTTGCCCTTGGGTAGAGTCCAGCGTTCTCACCACGACAAGCACTATACTTCATGACCTGCCCAGATGACCTATTTGTTTGTTTCTGTCGGTTGTGAGGGTTGATCTCTGGGCCTGGGCGCTGTCCCTCAGCTCTTCAGCTCAAGGCAAGCACTCTAACACTTAAGCCACAGCGCCACTTCTGGCTTTTTCCGTTTATGTGGTGCTGAGGAATCGAACCCAGGGCCTCATGCATGCAAGGCAAGCGCTCTACCACTGAGCCACCTTCCTAGCCCCTACCCATGGATTTTTGAGATGTAGGACTGGTGCCAACTCTGCACAGCGCTACAACCCAAGTCTTGGAGTATCTGTGCCCTATGGTATGGTGGCCACCAAGAGAACCTGGAAATGTAGGAACCAGATTTTATCTGTAGAACACAAGAGCAACCCTAGAGCGGAGGCAGGTAATTGTCTGTTTATAGAAATGGCTGTTTATTTTACATCCTCAAGGTTAGGATGTGACAGGGATCTGGGCAGGGTCTGCTGGAAGAGGCCGAGTCTCTTCCTGGCTCAGCTCTCCTCCTTCCAAGAGGTCAGGGGTCGTCAACCTGCACGTCACGAGGAGAAACAGGGTGGGAAGGGCTAGCTCGGCAGAAGCAATAGGGCTAGAGCGCCAGGAAATCATGACACTAATTAAGAAAGATGTCCTTGTTCTGCCAGAAGCTCCGTCTTCTCGAGGGGATCGATAAATCACAAATAATTGTTTACTTTGTCTCGGTCCCCTCTTCCCCCTTGCCTGTGATATTTGTCCCCCCCCCCTTCCTCCTTTGTATAATGTGAAGGCTGATGAAGGAGCCTCATTTTCACTAATGAAAGAAACTTAATTTTTTTTCAGTCACTCCATCCCTCATGAAGACGAGCCAAACCTGCTTAGTGGTGGCATGTGCTGCCCTCCGTTTGTCCTAAGCGAGGCCCGGGATCGGAGAGAGGCCACATCTTCAGCATAAAATTTAAGCCTCGGTAAAATTTACTGTTATTGTTTGAGAAAGACATTTTGGGAACGATGACATAAAAGCATGAAAGTCACAAAAAAATTACAACAACCCTCTCCTCTCCTTACTCCTTTTTTTTTTTTTTAACTCCCCTACCCCCATAGTATACGTACAGCCAATAACAAGATGGCCCCAAAGAGAACTTGGAATATAGGGAACCAGGCTACGACCTAACAGAACACAAGATAAACACTGAAGTCTGTGAGATTCTTATCACCAATTAGCCAGTCAAAAGCCAGACGTGGAGCTGCGGCCCAAGAGGCAGGGCACCAGCCTTGAGTAAAAAAAAAAAAAGCTAAACAAGAGCACAAGGGCCTTGAGTTCAAGCCCCAGGAGCAGCGCATGTGCGCACGCTCTCTCTCTCTCTCTCTCTCTCTCTCTCTCTCTCTCTCTCTCTCTCTCTCTCTCTCTCTCTCTCTCTCTCTCTCTCTCTCTCTCTCTCTCTCTCTCTCTCTCTCTCTCGTCTCTCTCTCTCTCTCTCTCTCTCTCTCTCTCTCTCTCTCACTCTACTGGTCTTGGTACTCTATCCAACCAGAGTATATTTTACATCACATAACAAAGGTCAGTTAATAAGATGATGAATGTCTAACAAGATCTCCAGGGCATAGAAAATGTCCTCATTTGTAACATCTGTCAATTATCATGGGATAACTACACCTACCACAGCCAACTGGGATTACTCAATGTGAAATCATCGAATGTGCATGTAAGAAAATAAATGTGAATGTATAATAATTGTGAAGCCAAACAAACTAGACCCTCACTGGTGCTGGCTCAGAGATGTGTTGGTTCAGTCCAGGAAAAAGAGTTTGTGTCTCTAGGGCTGGGAAGGTGGCTCAGTGGTAGAGCGCTCGCCTTGCATGAATGAGACCCTGGGTTCAATTCCTCCGCACCACATAAGTGGAAAAAGCCAGAAGTGGCGCTGTGGCTCAAGCGGTAGAGCGCTCGCCTTGAGCTGAAGAGCTGAGGGGCAGCGCTCAGGTCCAGAGTTCAGGCCCCCACGACCAACAACAACAACAAAAAGAATTCATGTATTCTCCACTTCAGGAATAGCTCTTTTCTCCAATAGGAACAAACCTGTCTCCATGAACATTCATGCCTCAGTCTGATGGGGTTCAGATTACACCAAGAGGGGCGGCCAGCAAGAGCTGGTGGACACAGCGACCCTCAGTGTGACAGCATATGGCTTCTCTTGGGGGGGTCTGGACAGCCCCCCACAGGCCTCTGCCCCACAATAAACCCTTACCACCCTCTGTGTTAACCTCCCCCTTTATCAGGCTCTGAGCTCTGCAAGATTGGCCCTAAAGATACAGCAAATTATGGCAAAAGGTTGAGAACCTTCATTAATACATGAAGTGAGCAGGCAAATTAGAATATAGGGAAGAAATGAGTCTTTCCCTCGGCCCACTTTTGCAGCTAAATTCTTCCCCCACTAACTTGAATATATCTTCGCCCCTCTAACATATAAAACTGAGCACTAGGGAAAGCCTTGTAACCTTGCTATGCTCTCTGTAACATCCTGAATCGTATCTCCTCTTAAAAAAAAAAACAACCCTGTGTGCTAATGTGCTTTAGCTGGGTTCAAAATGCTCATTTCTTCATCTCCACGGAAACACCCCCCCCCCGCCTGTGAAATAATGGGATGGTAATAAAATAAAGGCAATAATGAGATGGTAATAAAATAATGAACTTGGGGTAAACAAAAAAGCAGAAGTATTTTGAGCCAGATGATGGAAAAATTAAGGAGGACTATGTGGCAGAGGGAAAGAATGCACTGATTGCACACTTCACAAGAGAGGATCGATTGACCACAGGCCATGGTAATATCCAGACTTGGAGTTGGTGAGAATTAGAGACCACTGGTTCCTACTCGATCCAGGGCCCATTGCAGCTGGTCGGGGAAGTTTACAGTAAAATGGAACAAGTGAGGTTGGTAAGGACTGAGAAGATGTAAAGAACAGGATGGCCTGGCTCAGTCATTTTTTGTTTTGGAAGGTGGGGGGTAGGTAGGAAGACTCACACTGAACAGCTCAGAAGTCATTGTGTGACCAAGTGATCTGGGGTAACAGAACACCTAATCAATACTTGGATCCATTAACTCGGTCTTCTGACTCTTGCTTCAACCCAGACCTAACTGGATGCAGATGAGAAAGGCCTGCAGTGGATCTAGATTGCAAGCCTGGGTCACAGAAATGTGCTTCGACTAAGGATGCTGCCATGTTTGTTTGGTTGTTGGTTTTGTTTTGTTTTTCTCAGGTAAACTAGGACGCAGCGTCTCTTTCGGCTTGCCTGGTGGGGAATCTTCCTGCACCCAGAGTTAATTTCCTGCTTCAGCTTGGAGTTATCTCCTGATCGGCCCCTCCAGGGTGATCTGTGTGACCCTTCATTGTTGGTACGGCCTGAGACAGCTCCAAAGGGTCGCAGAAGGGGCCACCGTATTTGTGACGAATTGTCTGTGACTTACCCATGTCTGTACCTAACAAAAAGTCACAGTGGCACATTTCAATTAATTAAAAAAGATTTTTAAGAGGAAACCAGGGGAGAGGGTACAAAGCGCCCTGTATTCCTTTTACAACTTTTCTGTACATCTAAACTGTCCTCAAATGAAACATTTTGGGGACAAAAGGCCGCTCGCAACTCCCAGCTCATGAAGATTTGGTCGAGGATTCAAGCTCCGGCTCAGGAGGTGAGGCGATTGCTCTCATAGTCAAGTCTGAACTTGCCCCTTTGTTTAAATCCCCCTGTCATCCTCAATATTTAACAACAACCACCACAAAAAAACCCACAAAACTATACAGAATCAAAAAATGGAAGGAAATAAGCAAGAATAATACCAATGATCACAGGGTAGCGTTTGGGGATGAAAGGTAGAAGGATGGTGAGAGGTTTTTGGTGGTGGTGGTTGTGGTGGTGGTTGCTTCTAGTTAAATTTTTCTTTGTCTTCTAAATGTGACACCACTGTTACTTTTGAGGGAAAGAGCAACATTAAAGAATGCTCACCTCCTCCCCTCCCACCTGCAATGTGAAGCACAATGAAGAGGGCCCTTGTGATCTGGCCCCTTCAGATGCCAGGAGTTCTAGATCATTCCCTAGCCTCCCGCTGCCTGCACACATGGTCCGCGGCTTCATCATCAAGTGTCTGCACATGTGATCTCCAATGTCTTCTTGCCTCCCTGAGACCAGAACACAGTCAGAAACCTTCCCTGACTCAGGCCAACCCTCACACACTCCTTCCAGCCTTCAGCACACCTTCCTGTCATTGCATACACCTTCCGGGCTGGCTGAGACTTGATCTGTTTGCAGGTAGAGCTCAACTCTGAGAAGTCCGAGGGCAAGGACAGTGTGTACCAAGTCGGGAGGACTTACAGAATGGGTAGAGGAAGACATGCTTGGCCATTCTTACAAGGCAGCACCATCTACTCCGACAAGAAGAATTAAATAAGAACCTGAAGCCACAGCTGAGAGCACCAGAGCCAAGCTGGGGCGTCAGGCCAGAGACCAGAGGGGCCTGACAGGGATACAGATGACCAGAAAGCTCCCTGAGCTGATGCCAGAGGCTGAACAAGAGACTGCGCCGCAAGGCCGCCACCTCGGGGCCTCCAGACGGAAAGCTTAATCACAGATTCCAGCCTCACTTGGCTTACCTGAAAGGCATCTCAAAGCATCAGGAACAAAACCTCTCTCAGGCAGGAGCGATTCCAGTGGTTTGTTACATCACACTCCATACAAATTTGGAATTTGGAGGACATTTTTTTTTTCAAACATGGGTGATATGGGGAAAACGGATGTTGTCGAATGCACTAGAATGTGGAAGAGACTGCTCAGGTCACCATGGAGAGGTCTCTTTACAAATGGGTTACATATTGGCACCACATAGGAAGTGCTAGAAGAAATAATGAAGGGTATAAGGATGAATGAAAAAGGTAAGAAGAAGGAGGGAGGAGGGGGAGGAGGAGGAGGAAGGAAGGAAGGAAGGAAGGAAGGAAGGAAGGAAGGAAGGAAGGAAGGAAGGAAGGAAGCAAGGAAGCAAGGAAGCAAGGAAGGAAGGAAGCAAGGAAGGAAGGAAGCAAGGAAGCAAGGAAGGAAGGAAGCAAGGAAGGAAGCAAGGAAGGAAGGAAGCAAGCAAGGAAGGAAGGAAGGAAAGAAGGGAGGAAGGAAGGGAGGGAGGGAGGGAGGGGAGGAGGGAGGGGAGTGGAGGAGGGAGGGGAGGGGAGGAGGGAGGGAAGGGGAGGAGGGAGGGAAGGGGAGGAGGGAGGGAAGGGGAGGAGGGAGGGAAGGGGAGGAGGGAGGGAAGGGGAGGAGGGAGGGAAGGGGGAGATGAGAGGAAGGTGTTCAGCATGCTCCTCGCGTCCCTCACAGGGCTGCAGGCCATCCCTATTAAAATGTCCTGAGCCCAAGATGTCCAGTGAATCAGAGAGCAAGGGTGACTGTGAGCACTGCAGAATTATAAACTTCAAGTAAGAAATCAAACACTGGCCACCTCACCAGCCATGAATCTTGCAACGAGATCTTGCCAAACGAGATCCTTGTAACCTACTCACATGAACAGAAGGGAAACAATTTGTAATCAGGGCAGCCGTCGCCTCCCATAAATAGGAGCCGGTGTCCCTGGAAACCCCGATCTTCCTCAACGACACAAACACTCCCTTTGTGAGGTCTCCGCTCCAATCCCCAGTAACTGAGGGGGGAAAAAAATCTCTCTTTAAGATGACTCCATGTAGTCTTTGAAAAGCTTCCCATCAATGCCAAAGCCTCTCACTCTCCCTTCGTCTGCTGGTCAGATGCAGAGGACTCAGAAGAGGACTTGAGGACCCCCCCACTCCAAGGAAAGGACCCCCCCCCGAGAAGGTGGAAGGGGCCTGGCTTTCTGAGTGACTGTGTGGAGCAGACCCCAGTAGGGTGCAAAGAGTAAAACCTGATGGTGGTACGCATACACTGAGAGTGTGGATTTTCTGTTTCTTCTTCACAGTCCTAGTTCCTACGTAAATCCTAGTCCTTTGTTTTTCATGTTATTTTTTTTAAATCTTTAAGTAGTTGTACAAAGAGGTTTCAAGTCAACATAGCTGTTTCTTTTGCCTTTATGTACTTTGCTGCCACTGGAATGGAATTGTCAGGAAAGTAAGAACGCTGTCTCTGGGACAGTGGCTTACACGGAAAGATGTTAAGAAAAAAGAATACCATATATTTATTTTTATATGTGTGCAAAAATATGAGCAATGTAGGGAGCACTATAAGTGACAATCCGTGACTCAGAGCCACTGAAAAAATGAAATCGATACATAGACCCAAAGCCGTGCTTCTATAAAGAACAAAGCTTTCGCCGGGCACCAGTGGCTCACACCTGTCATCCTAGCTACTCAGGAGGCTGAGATCTGAGGATCACGGTTCAAAGCCAGCCCGGGCAGGAAAGTCCATGAGACTCTTATCTCTAATAAACCACTGGAAAACCGGAAGTGGCGCTGTGGCTCAAGCAGTAGAGCACTTGCCTTGAGCTGAAGAGCACAGGGATAGCGCCCAAGCCCAGAGTTCAAGCCCCACAACCAGAAGAAAAACAACAACAACAAAAAGAATAAAGCTCTGTCCGGGTATTGGTGTTGACCGTCATCACTGAGGTGAGTTTGTACACATGCCAGCACAGAATGAGCGCACTGCATGGCTACTTCAAGTTCTTAGGGCATCGTGGGTACAGATGCAGATACACAGACTCTGTACTGCTAAACCCCATGCTCTCCTGTCCCTAGTAGAACAAGAGACTTGTGGACACCACACTCAGGAGGAGTCATGTCCACCTCCTGGTGGGGTCTAACACAGGGCCACATCCAGAAACCAAACCCCACCCGTGAATCCAAATGAGCCAGGACGAAGTGCAAACATTCACAAACTCCCAAAGTTTCCTTTTCCCTGGCCAGCAGTGTTCGGTCTTGCCCCTGACCCTTTCCTTCACAGTGCTACAGGGTAGGGATAATTATTTTCACCTCACAAGGTAGAATGTTCAGGGAAGAGCTCCTCACCCAAGCTTCTTGACGTGGCCTTAATTGCTGTCATTGTATTCTTTTCAACTGGCCAAAATGGAAGCCACAACGCTCACCTGATCAGCTCATTAGAAGGATGAAATTCAACTAGACATGGAACATATAGGCTCTCCTGCAGATCTCCTCGCCCTTAGAAGAAGTTCAAAAAAAATTAGATAACTACATCACCACCCTTCCCTTCTTGTCTCTATAATAGCCATCGTGCCCTTACCCGTGTTCCGGTCCCAGAAGCTCAGCGGCAGGCAGAGGCTGCGTCCTCAAGTGACTTGCCAGCCAGTGTTCATAAAACCCTCAATAGTATTTAAACTCTGTCTGGGCACCTAATTATCTTGATGATGCAGAACTCAAAATAGCACAGCCTGTGCGCACCCCAGGAAAGGTCCCGCTCACAGGCATGGGCCTATTAAGCAAGAGCAAAGCATCTAATAAAAGAATTTTAACAATTGCAGTGGACAGAGCAGCAGAGGCCCACAGGCCCGCCGCGGGAGCTGGGCTCGGGCAGCTACCCTTGCTTTCTGTCTCAGCCTCTCTCCACAACGCTGACGGTTGACTCCGGCCTCCCATACCCATTCCACAGACAAGAAGACTTCACCTTGGAGAGAGTTGGGACTTCTGGAGTGTAATTCCTAAGCTCAGCCGGTGGTTTCCTAGTCTCCTGGAATCAGGTCCTAGTCAGCGCTTAAGAGTTTTTCGCCTTTTGGAGAAGAGCCGCAGGGAAATCCTTCAGGAGTTCGTCTCTAGGGTTTGCTCTTCTTCCCCACAAATTCCACCCCCCTCCTCCTTTCTCCTTCCATTCATTCCAACTGTTCTTTCTCTTCACTCCTTCACTTTTCTTTATTCTCCACCCCTCATCTTCTCTCCTCTCTTGCTCTCTCTCTCTTCCTCCTCCTCCTCTCCTTCCTTCCCTCCTCCTCTTTTCTCCTCTTCCCCCTCCTCCTCTCTCCTCCCTCCCTCCTCTTCCTCCCTTTCTGCCTGCCTTTTTCTGTCTATCCCTCTACCTCTGTCTCTCTGTGTCTCTACCTCACACCCTCCCCCCTGTCTGTCTCTGTCTGTCTCTCTCTGTCTCTCTCTTTCTCTGTCTGTCTCTATCTCTGTCTCTGTCTGTCTCTGTCTGTCTCTGTCTCTCTGTCTCTCTGTCTCTCTCTCTCTCATTTTGTTTGGCCATTGGGAATGTACAGAGCCATCAGACATCGTATTTCTCCTCAAGGAACTCACCCATGATAGAAGGAGACAAAGAACAAAGGAGATGACCCCAGCAGTGAGCTGCTCAGATTTCTGCAAGCACAGAGCAAAGACCCTGTAGGCAGGCGCAGGGCTCAGAGACAGCTTGTCCACAGAATGAGAAGCGGGCTGCAAGACATGGAGGGACTCCCCAGGAAAGCTTCCTCTTCAAGGCCACCTCAGCCTCTGCCCAAATTGTGGTCCACGCTGAAGATGTAACACACACGTGAGCCAACAGCCTCTCTGACAGCCGGTCCGACAGGGGTCCGACAGCCTCTCCGGACCACCAGGTTCCTTCCTGGTGCAATGAAACATCTCCTATCTCACCACTAGCTAGGACTTGTCTCAGAGTCAGACCCTTTCCCGCCTGGTGCCAATGTCAAGTATCGATGATCATCTCTGAGATAGACATCATCATTAAGACAGAAAAAAGAAGGCAGTTTGCTGTCTGTCTGTAACCTGTCCTCAATAATAAACAAAAGTCATGGAAGCCAGGTGCCAATGGCTCATGCCTGTAATCCCAGCTATTCAGGAGGCTGCGATCTAAGGATCACGATTCAAAGCCAACCTTGGCAGGAAAGTCTGTGAGACTCTTTTCTCCAATGAACGACCAAAACAAAACAAAAGCAGCCTGGAAATGGAGCTGTGGCTCCAGTGGTAGAGTACTAGCCTTAAACAAAGAAGCTCAGGGACAAACCCTGAGTTCAAGCCCCAGGACTGGCACCAAAAAACCAAAACAAAAAAAAACCCCACAACTATCTAATATCCAACAGCCTCGGTGCAAAGCACTGCTCAGTATTTGTGTGAGCCAAGTAATGAACAATAAACACTAACATTTCTTACCCACCTAGTGCGTTCTTGCGGCAGACTGAGTTTTCCCCTGACCCAGAGTCTCGTGTCGAGGTAATCCTGCCCACAAGAAATAAAGCATCAAACTTGCAACCAGCTAGATTAGAGTGATGAATTGTGGGATGTTAGGTTAGACCTCTTAACTCTGTAACTGTCAATATTCTATTTTCCCAAGGATGGAGAATCACACCTAGACTGCAGGACTGTTGATCAAAGAAGCCTCAGACAATGTGGCCTCTGCCATAGGATAAGAACATGGCAGAGGAAACGATGGCTTCTAAGTAGCTGTAAGTCACCACCAGGTGACCCTTGCTTCTTGTCCTCCAGAGAAACACACAGCACTAGGGGCACAAAGAGTCAAGACTGAAGACACAATTCCTCCACCCAGGACAGGACATGCCCATTGAGGTTGTCACCGTCAGGAACGGCAATGGTGAACCTGCACCTCAAGTTAGTCCAGATTATAGTGGATGCCAATGGATTCCCGGTTGTCTCAACCCACCTTGAACGGATGGGACTCTAAGCTGTGTCTTCCCTTGACTCACTTCACCATCCCCTAGGAAGTAGTCAAAAGCTAATCATGACCGGCTCCAAACACTTCATGTTCTAACAGATCCAATCTCACTTGGGCATGGGGAATGAAGGGCTACAACAAACCCCCTCCTCCCCTGCCCAACACTTCCCCAACTTACTCACCCTAGCTAATAACTCTGACCAGGAAACAAGCTTTCTCCAAAGCCCTTCTCTCCTCTCAGCTGGTGAAAGCTCCAATTGGTTGATTGTTCATTATCCCCCCATTTAGACACACAGTGTGAACAATGTTGTCAATCTCTCTGCATTCAGCCGGGGCTAGGCAATAAGAGGTAAATTGACTGCACAGTGGGTGGGCCACGAGGAGCATGGGCTCCATTAATAGTAACAGGGCCCTAAAGTTCAGTTGTGAGAAGAAGGGACATGACAGACACCCGGACCCCAAGGCCTGGGCTAGGTCTGAGTCAGCACCCCCTCCCCCGGTTAGGCCTCCCCTCACCCATGGCGGAGATCTAAGCTATGGGGAGCCATGGAGAAGGTGGGGAATAGAAGATTCACACATGGAGTCACCGCTGTCTCCCAATGAGCAGGAGTCACATTCACCTTTTTTTCTGGTAGTGAGAATATGTTGGGAGAGGCCCAATACCCGCTAGATGAGGCCTTAGGAAACGTCCACCCTCCTGTGATTCTCAAGACCTACCCAAAAGCCTGGCTCAACACTTACCTCATACCTTTGCTTTCACAAGGACACACACACACACACACACACACACACACACACACACACACACATACACACACACACACACACACACCATCCTCCCCCCCTCCCCCCCCCCCGTCATTCAATCCAAACACTTTCTCCTCTGAGTAATCTCCAAGTGGCCTTTCTCTGCTCTACCAGGAGGAATCAAAGCAACCCAACCACCCATCTATCTCTAAGCCCACATCCCTCACAGACAGCACTAATCGATTTCCCACCAGGGGCTCTTACTAATGGACCAGATTAGACACTCAAGATTTAATCTTGTTGCCATCCTGGACTCAAGCCAACCAGAGCTTCTACGTAAATGAATGAGTTTGTCCCTTTGGGGAACCGCAAAATGTCTTCTTTCCTGCTCATTTCCCAAAAGAGCAGAAAAATCAAACTGATCGTCTTCTGATGTGTCCATTTGTCATCTTGTCTCCTTTATTCTTATTGTCTCTCTCCTCTCTTTCTCCCCCCCCACAAAAAGTTAGCTTCATCTGTAGAGAAGATATGATAATATCTCCTCCTCCATTATCATTAGGAGGTTAAAAAAACATACACAGGACATCAAACAATGTCTAGCAACATGCTCAGTCCATGAACATCAACATCCTCTTTCCTGCTCCTCCCTTTTTTGCTTCCCCCCAGTCACCAACAGTGATGCAGAATATTTGTTCCTCATAGAAAAGTGGGGTTGAATAACTCTAGGGAACAAACCTTTGAGTCCAGGCAACACTCTATCTTCCTTTCTTTTTCCTCTCTTGCAACTTTTGTTCCTTGTGGTCCTGGAAATGTACCTAGGTCCTCACACTTGTGAGGCAAGCGTTCTATTAACTTGACTCCTTTAACTTTTCTGTTTGTTTTTCAGATAAGGTCTCTCTCTCCTTCATCCAGGCTAACTTCAGAACAGGATCCTCCTAGCTCTACTTGTAGGTGAGTAGGATTACAGGAATGTCCCACCATGCCTGGATGTAACTTTATTTTTTGTTCCTTTGTTTCTAAGAAAATGCCAAAACATCTTAGGGGTACTTCTCTCCTTTACCACCATCACTGCCTGACTGGTTTCCTCTATTTCAGAGATTTTTCTGTTCTATTCACCAGCATTTAGGAAGAAGGAGATTCTTATGTAACCCTGATATGTCATGGCTTTCCAGAGGTGGTACAGTTTGGTGGTAGCTTGGCAAGAAATGGCCATGTTGTATCCTGAAGGGACAACAGTGAAGGGCCTTTGGCTGAACGACAATAACACAGTCCAACAGTAGCTGGACTTGCAGCTCTCAGAGCCCAATACTGTATTCATTTACCAACCAATAACAGAGGGACTGGGGTCCTGTTATATGCAAGGCATTCATTAGATCCACCAGCCTCTGTCCAAGCAACTCCAGCAGTGATCTGTCAGCCACAAACCTGAGAGCCACATCTGACATGGACTGAGAGTTCTCAGTAATACTGGGCACTATTTAGTTAGGAATTTTATGTGGACAATCTCATTCACCCCTCAGTGTCCCCTGAAATGGGAGGAAAGTGAGGTGGAGAGAGAAGAATGAATAGGTCTTTTACACAGTTCTTAGTGCGTGCGTGTGTGTGTGTGTGTGTGTGTGTGTGTGTATCTGTGTGTAGGTGTGTCTGTATGTGTTGAATGCATGGCCTATTATCACAGCAATAATGGTCCTTATAACCAGAATAGATGCTGGCAGATACTGCTTATATCAAAAAGGGTATCCATTTTTATATCTATTTTTTCATATATATGTATACATATATATGTATATATTAGATGATCCATTAGAGGTTTCCTGTTGATATTGATACTTCAATGCCTGAATTGGGGGCTGAAAATGCATAAGTGATTACAATGGGAAAGGCACAAAACCTAGAAGCAGAGGAACTGATCCACCCATCACACATACAGCTTCTTGGCCTGTGGTAGGCTGGGTAACGCAATAGAGAGGCAGGAGACAGAATGTAATCCCCACCCAGACAGGATCTCTTTCACCACGGGGAAAACAGGCTGCTGGTACCTTGGAAAGAAGTCCACCTGCTTCGCAAACTGCCTGCCCTACCACACTTAAGGCACAAATGAGAGATGTCCCTCCCTCTGCTTCCATCCCTACAAGCAGCCCCAATGCATCCGCCCCCTCCCCAGCTCCTCCCTCCTGGGAAGGGAAGGCAGCCTGCCCCAGCTCCGGAGGGCTTCTTGGCTGTTTCTTCTGCCTTCTTTGCCAACCTTCCAGCTTTCCAGACCTATCCTTCTTTCTCTTTTTTTTCCCTCTCTCTCTCTTCCCTCCCCCTCCATTTTCCTCTTTCATAAATATTTGCAAGGAGTCAGGCTGCTCTGTCTCCTAGTATTTTTCACACCTTGGCTTTGCCACCTTCAGAGTGGAGCCGATTTGGGATAAATATTTACGTGTAAAAGTATGTTTCCTTGGTCCGCAGCATCCTCTACCACCCCCCAAAAAAAAACCCACTACCTATGAAGGGGAAAGATTTCAGGGGCATCGAGAAACCATGGCACAGGCACACACCCTAGTGGAGTCCAAACACCTTCTATTCCATCCCGGGTCACGGGGAAGGCGTGGATGTGGGAAGAAGCAGCTGCTTATGACAAAATTCTCGCCCCTGTCATGGGTGTTTGCAAAATATGCCGAGGGACTCCAAGGCTCGGGAGGGAGGGTGTCAGTTTTCAGGGCATCGCCTACACAGCCCACGAGAGCCTCAGATGAGAGATAACAATTGTGTATTCAAACTAGTTTGGCCACAGGTTAAACATGTCCATCACATCCAATGGCCTGGCTGCACCTTCCCTTCCTCCAATCCTCTCTCCTCTAGGTGCCACGGGAAGGGCATGCCCACACGCCTTCCTCCTGGGGCTGCCGCATCTTGTCATCCCTGAGGTTATGTCAGCCTGAGCCACCCCAGTCCCACCTGGTCTCACAGACCACACTACCCTCACCCCAAGATGTCTCTCGGTCTTGTTCCCATCCTTCCTCAAGTCCTTACTTCTGTCTCGAGGATTTCTCACAGCCCAGTCCTCCATAACGAGAAGATACTGTTCCTGATGTGAAAGGTAGATGGACGGGGTGGCTTCAATCTCATCCGATTCTCAAAAATAACAACAAAGCATCGCCTGGTGTTCAGTACTGGTCTGGTACAACTACTCAGCCAAGAGTTAGTTTAGTCACGTGTTTGGCTTAGCCCTAAACATGGAGCCCTGCACACAGGGCTCTAGAGCTCTGACCAGGAAGAAAACGGTCTTGGGTGTACCCCAATTTGCTGACAAAACCAGTAGGATCACTTATCTAAATCAAACACTGAATAGACAGATTGTTGTCCACACCTTGTGGGAAACTATGAAGAGAGATAGCTTAAATAAATTAACTTATTGATGACAATTAAAATGATTAATAACGAGTACTAAGAATCCCACTTGGTGGCTAGTTAATAACTGCATGTGATGTGTATAAAAATAGTACCAATAAAGAATAAACACGAACTAATGGGCATGCATATCACCTCAAGTGGAAATGTGTTATAGACAATCTATTAAACAGAAAAGTAACTTACTAGAGACTAATTTTTTTTAAATCAACATCTAGGGCTGGGAATGTACATAGCTCAGTGGTAGACTGCTGGTCTCACATGCATGATGCCCAGGGGTCAATCTATAGTGCCACAAACATAAGGTAACATTAAAATTAAATAAAAACTAAAACACATTTAGCCCTTCTTGGTATCACATCATGAAGCTGCACCATAAGAGGTTCAAAAGAACAATGTATTCAAAGTCAGAAAACTCGAAGCCATTTAAAAAAACAAACCAATGAGACCATTTAGGCTTCGGTGACCTCTTCACCAGCACCTGGCTTCACAGCCACAAATCGAAGGTCTGGCTCAGAGGAGAAAAACCAGCCAAGGGTGTCATGGACTTTGCTGTGCTGGAACTCTCTTCCTCCAAGGCGGCTGGTAGACCAGTAGTCTCTGCAAACCTCTGGGAGCACATAAGAATTATGGACTTTCCCTGCCAGCTGCACCAGGATCTGATTTTCTTCCTTTTAACCAGACCCCACCCTGTAAACACATCCTTGAGCCCATCACTAAGTGCTGGCTCAACCTTCACCTGAATTAGGAAGTCAAGAATTACTCTCCATTCTTGCTGGCTGTCTCCTGCCTCTGCCTACGTGGCTCTCTACTGAAACACCTCTCATTCCCTCCCTCCTTCCCTCCTTCCTTGTCTGCTCCACTTCCTTCTGGGTCTTTGGAGCTCAGCTGAAGTAAGCTTCGGGCGGTATTTCTAGGAACTGTCACTCAACTCCTGGCCCTCCCTAGGCCTCCTGGGATTCCACCTTACCCTGCTCTACCTTAAGATTGACGGGCAGCACACCTCCCCGCTCCAGGCAGTGAGCTCTGGAGGACGCTGTGGGAAGCATCTACAATGTACAGTGTGCAATGGGCGGCACTGTATTGGTTTCCTGCTATATAACAAATAACAACCAGCTACATGGCTGAAAATCACAGAACTTGGTTCCACTTCTAGAAGCTAGATGGCTGAAATCAAGGACCCTCACTTGCGCTAAGTGTGTGTGTTATACACCCACCAGGAGCCAGTGTTTGGGTCATACCCTGCATATCTACAGTTACCTCCCTTGTTCAGCAATCCTAAAGGACAGACTTCATCTTCGCTGTGTTTCAGACAGAGGAGCGAGGGTCACAGGTGGCAGAAAGCACCAGAGCTGGGATTTGAGCACCAGGCCTCTTAGCTCCATTCATTACATTCAGTATGCTTTTACAAAGGGCCTATGTGAACCGGAAATGATAGGATTCAAGACACACGCTCTCCTAGACTGGATTTTAGACACAGATTCAGAGGTTGGCATTTAGATCCAAAGCTAGGGTTGCCCCATATTGTCTGGCAAACAGGCTGCCCCTCTACCCCTCCTCCTCCAAACACATTCCCAGCCAAACCTTCAACTACCTCCCGACTCTTTCAGCTTTGTATGTCACTCCAGCAAAGCATAAAACACAGCTCTGACAAGCCACCATGGAGTCAAAAACCATTAGAGGGAGGAACACTCCAGAAGTGCCTAGAAACAAGTGCCCAGGGAGCTGACCTTCTTATGTGTCCTCCATCCCCTCCCCCCCACGCCAGGTAGAATCCACCCATAATGCTCTGACAACCTAACAAGAGTGTCTGGAGTTCCTCAGGAACCAGCTTATATGTGATGGAGTGAGTGATGAGTATTTTTTTAAAATAAGGACACCCAGGCTAATACTAATGAGGTATAGTCCTAGCTTCAAGGTCACAGCCCATTGAAATAATCAACCCAAGAATATCACTACAGAGATTATCCCAAGTAGAAAGGAAAAGGGGAAAATGAAAATCTGTCTTGGAATGCCCAGACTTGTCTGAACAAGAACTAGTATTTGAACTTGGCCTATTTTGTTTCCTACAAGCACAGATAAAGATCACAGGTAGTCAGAAAGCAAGGAGTCAGGGGAGATTTGTTCATAAGAATATCCACAGGGGAAGTAAATTCAAGGACAACTAAAGAAAGAGCTACACTTGAAACACAGGAAGGGCTATCGGTCAGTTGATATAAACCAGTATGCTAGGTTTACCACTTATGCAGCTTAGTCTGGACATAATATGGGTTTATTACTGGTTTCATTAGTGCTTGGAGCATATGAGTTGTTAACTCCATGGATTATTACCCCTGCCACAGGAGAAAAGTGAATCAGAACAGATGTAAAATAGACACACAACCAGAACAACAAAAAATGGACAGATAACATAGATGTGATGATCGTGATGATGATGATGATGATGATAATGATGATCAACCGATATGCAGAGGATGGGTGGATGGACCAATAGATAAAGGGAAGTATAGGTGGATGGATGGTTAGATGGACCAATAGATAAAGGGAGGTATTGGTGAGTGGCTGGGTGGATGGATGCATGGATGCATGGATGATGGATAGAAGGATGTGGGAAGGAGGGATGGATAGATGGGTGGAATGAAGGAAGGAAAGAAGAGTGAGGGGTGGATGATGGATGATGGAAGAAGGATGAGGCAAGGAAGAAAGGAAGGAAAGAAGGAAGGAAGAGAGGGAGGGAGGATAGGAAGAAGGGAGGGAGGGAAGGAGAGAGGGAGGATAGAAGGGTGAGTGAGTAGATGAATGGAAAGGAAGATGAGGGAGGGAGGGAGGGAGGACGGGAGGTAGGGAGGAAGGAAGGAAGGAAGGAAGGAAGGAAGGAAGGAAGGAAGGAAGGAAGGAAGGAAGGAAGGTTAAGTAGATGGATGGATGGATGGGAGGCTTAGCTAGATATCAATACATATTTGTGTTTACTGAGTGGAAAAAAAAGTCAGTTGGGGAATGAAATGTAAAATATAAAATTCACATAAAGCAAACCTATACATAAAGATAATATGTACATTGTTCAGTAAGTTTTCCATCTATATGTAAACATTAAAAAAAGATGAGGAACTAAGCAGAGAAGGCACTGCGAAGTTCATGATAATTGCCCAGTAGAAAGGGATGGCATGTAGCCCTGGGGGAGAAAAAATAAACTTCTCTATGACACTTTCCTTCCTGGGTGAGAGCAGCAGTAAGTATTTGAAGACATTCTGAGCAGCGGGAGCCTGAATGATAATTATCTAATTCCTTGCATTTTCTGAACTATTTTGTATGTCTTCAAAATAAACTTTAATAAGGAGAAAATGAGGACTATGGGAAAACCTCGATGATGATGGCCTTAGTATTTCTGAAGTCTCTGTGCTTTTTGGAACACCAACCATTTATTTCCAGGAACATTTTAACCAACACAGGTAATCCCCCCCAGAATGCCTGGCTCAAGTCCAGATTTACAGCGTAACCTTGGGAGATGCATGGGTCTCATAAATGAATCAATAACTGCAATGAACAAAGGATAGGTGTTATTGGCGATGCCTTCTAGGGTTATTCTGGGAAGAGGCTTATATCGATGGAGAATCAGATTAGTTGACTCTTTTGACTATGGCCACCCAGCTGTTTTCCCTCTTTATTTGAGGGTCTGGGCCTTTTTCCCAGTTTCTTTTGTGTCCAAGCCCTGCCTCCTCTCGTGGGTTCCAAGAACATGGCTGGGAAACCCAAATGAATGAGCCCAATGCTTTCAGGACAATTTCAGCTCCTTGGCTGGGTCCCTGGAGCAACTGAATATTCAACACATTAACTCTGACCTCTCTGTCCAAGTTCCTTTACACCCAACACCAATAATGAGCCTTAAGGCAAGTAAAACAACATTCCCTGGGGCCTGTGTCCATTTCCCTCCAATGAGTGCCAAGTCCAAAGAGAAGGTGCCAAGTAACTCAGCGATGCTTTGGCAAAAACCAAGATGATCCTCTTCCACCTTGGAGAGCTTGGTCAACAGTGGTCCAGATAGACACATTGCCTGGAAGGTACCATCTTTCTGACCCTCACCGTTGTGAAGCCCTCTTCCCCGACACACAGTAGATGTTCCATCCACACCTTGCCCCTTCTCACTACAACCAATGAAATCCTTTTCCACACAAGTTAATTGAGACCTGAGAGCCAGGAAGATACATCCAATGAGTGGGTGTACTGTCAAGGAGGTAAGATGGGGTAAAGGTAAAGAGAGACCCTAAGCTGCAATGGCATGGGGTTTGACCACAGGGATAAAGCCAGCCTTCCTACACATTCTCTGGCCCTCGCTACTGTAAGCCAGGATGCTGAGGAGGAGGCATTGTAATGCTCTCTGAAAGGAGTCACTGAACACCTTCTCCCCACATGGAGATCTCTGGAAAGGATCCAAATAGGAGATTGCATCTTGGACCAATCCAGACCCACAAATCAGGACAATGATGGGCTCGAACCATATAACTTGATCTCAAATTTGCTTAAAATAACAACAAAAGAAAGAAAGGAAAAGAGAAAACCCTCACAAGTCACTGGTCCTCAGTGAGGGGTACAGGACAGAATCAAGTGTTCACTTGCTCAGAACTGACCGCAGGGATTTCAATTCAGTCGTGTGGAATAAAGAACACGTATGCTGCAAATAATCCCCAGAAAAATATAAGGCACCCCTAGAGAGGCCTCCTAGAGCTCATGTAATGGCAAGGTTTGGATGACTCAAAGAGGAAAAGCAGAATCTTTCCCTCCCTCCTTCCCTCCCTTCCTCTTTTCCTTCCTCCCTTCAATTCAACCACTACATATTGGATATTTCAGCTGAACTAGACACCAGATTGCTTTACAAACTTAGCAAGAACAAAAGTTTTCTTTCTGGCATCCGACTCTGACTAACCATGGGTTAAAACCATCCCACTCCCTTCAAAAACAAAAACAAACTTTACCCCCCTTTCAGGGTGGGTTTTTTTTTAAAGCACTGTTGCCATCTGGGATTGTTTTTTCTGGGATTGTTTTTAGAAGACAAATGGTAATGGAAAAAGGCTGTGAAGTCACAGACCTGGCTTGGAATCCTGGATCCCACTTCCTTTGTGTCTTTAGGCATGTTCCTTACCCTCCCTAGGTCTTCAATCCCTGATCATCTCCAACTACAAAAATCAAAGGGATGTCCATGGACACCAGCCTGAACAAGTGACAAATGAAGACCTGGCTTTACCTAACCAAGGACAACCATTTGTTTTTCTTGGCCTTTATTTTTTCTTTCTTTCTGCTCTCTCTTGCTTCATTCATCCTTCTTTCTGAGGAACACCAGCTACCTATTTACAGAACCAAAATTTAGGGGAAGAGGATTGGGATTACCTTGAAAAATACAAGGTTGAATTTTCACCCAATTGGTAGATGAAAGATTTAAAAGTGAAAAGTCACACAGGGCACAAAGGGGCTCATGCCTGTAATCCTAGCTATGTGGGAGGCTGAGATCTGAGTTTCATGGGTTTTCCCCGCTCGTGAGACTCTTCTCTCCAATTAACTAACAAAATGCCAGAAGTGGAGCTATGGTTCAAGTGAGAAGATACTAGCCTTGAACAATAAAAGCTCAGAGACAACACCCAGGCCCTGAGTTCAAGCCCCAGGACCAGCACAACAAGAAGAAAGGAAGAAAGGACGAAAGGAAGCAAGGAAGGAAGGAAGGAAGGAAGGAAGGAAGGAAGGAAGGAAGGAAGGAAGGAAGGAAGGAAGGAAGGAAGGAAGGAAGGAGGGAAGAAGGGAAGAAGGGAGGAGAGGAGGGAGGGAGGGAAGGAATAGATTGCACTAATAGAAATAAGTATAAACTAAATATAAAACAACCTAATACGTAAATATGGAAGGAAGGAAGGAAGGAAGGAAGGAAGGAAGGAAGAAAGGAAGGAAGAAAGGAAGCAAGGAAGCAAGGAAGCAAGGAAGCAAGGAAGCAAGGAAGCAAGGAAGTAAGGAAGCAAGGAAGCAAGGAAGCAAGGGAAGCAAGGAAAGGAAGGAGGGAAGGAGGGAAGAAGGGAAGAAGGGAAGAAGGGAGGAGAGGAGGGAGGGAGGGAAGGAATAGATTGCACTAATAGAAATAAGTATAAACTAAATATAAAACAACCTAATACGTAGACATCTGCTAAGAGTATGCATGTTATCTCAAAAAAAAAGAAAGAAAGAAAAACAAATAAGCAGGGAGATACCAAAAGATCCATCTCATCCACTTTACAGATAAAGAAACCAAGGCACAGACTAGTTCAGTAAGTTATCCAATGGCCTTCTACAACCAGGGCCACCAGGGTGCCCCATATCACCTTCTTCAAGCAAGGAAGAAGCTGCAGTAGCTTTTGCCTGCCTGGCTAAGCGGGGGAATTTCTTACAAGTTACCCTTCAGCTTTGGGAGCCCAGCCTTCAATATGTCCTCAATACCTTCAAGATCGTTAAGGAAGATGAGTAACGGTGCTAACGAGGCCTGGCCATGCAAACATCTGCTCGGGGTAAATAGATCTCCTGCCTTGTGGACATGTGAGGGTTGGAGATTCAATGCTGTCTGTCTGAGACCAATTCCTCAGCTCCCTAGGAGATGCACGAGGCTACTGTGTCCCTAACTACTGGGGGGCACTGGCCTTCATTACAGCTCTTGGGTTGGTTCCTTGGCCTCCCTGACCACACACACACCCCACACACACCCCACACACACACGCACGCATGCGCACGCGCGCGCACCAGAAGGCTGTCACACCAGTCATCTCTGGTTCTTGCTAAGGTTTCAACTGTTGCCCTGTCTGTGCTTTTCAGATGTTAAAATGGATCCAAGCAGAGCCTGGGAGTGGAAAGGCACCATCCTGTAATGCAATGCCCTGGTCCTAGAGACAGCACGGGGCGGGGGGAATAATGCTCTATTGCATACCTACGACCAAAGTTCATCTTTCTAGCTCAACATTCATCCTTTTTTTTTTTTTGTCTCTTGCATGAAAAGCCCTTTCAGCAGGGAAAATCGCAGCTGCATTTACAGTTTCTCTACCAGTCCTATCTGGAGGGGGGGTGGGGGGGGGCAGGGAAAGAAGCCAAGTTCAGACAGCCACAGACTTCTTTGTGTTTTGTTCCCCTGTGGCATTAGGGCGGTGCTGGGGGAGTGGCAAGGGGTGGGACCGGTCCAGAAAATGGCTGAGCACAGGGGAGCGAGTATGAGCAGCTGGATGCTCACCCAGCTGCAGCCTTGAGCCCTGGGCATCCCCGGCCCACAGGGCCCCAGAATGGGACTACAAGGACATTTTGACACAGCATAAAATTGAAGCCATTGGCTTTTGGAAAAGCTGAATATAATCTTACTATCCGACCCAAAAGTTCTACTTCTAGATATCAACTCAGGAGAAATGACAGCATATGTTCACACTCAGACCGGTAGTAAAATGCTCTTAAAATGCAAAGAGCCCAAATGCTCACCACCACCACCACAGGTAATGGACTAGCCACTTAATGGAATATTATTCACCAATGAAAAAGAAAGGTTCAATCATGCTATAGCATGGACAGATCTCCATACAGTCCAGAGAAGCTAGACACAAAAATAACCACAAGCTATATGGCATCTTTGACACAAAATATCCAGGAAAAGGTAATCAGTGGAGATGAAGGTTAGACTAGTGGTGGAACAAGAATTTCCCCGGAAGACAGGAAGTGGAATGCATGTGCCTGCCACCTCCAGTTCCTTTAATAACTCCAAAAGAAAAGTATAAGTTAAAATGATTTGATTTTTATTCAGAATCGCAAAACATTCATCAATACCAAATGACTCGTGACTCGGGACAGCTAGGTCAGAGTGGCCGTCCTGAATCCTCCTGCCCCCAGGAGAAGCTTCATCTGCTTCCTTGTTCGCTGAACACTTAAGAGACAAGACTCGCCACTTTTAAAACATCTATTGTGTAAAGCAGAAATTTCACTCACAAGATAGGGGGAAAAAAATCAAACTTCAGCCGCCATAAGGCAAAAAAAAAAAAATCTAAATAAATATGAAAGAATAGGGGCTGGGAAGGTGGCTCAGTGGTAGAGCACTTGCCTTGCATGCCTGAGGCCCTGGGTTCGATTCCTGAGCACCACATAAGCAGGAAAAAAAAAGCTGGAAGTGGCGCTGTGGCTCAAGTGGTAGAGCACTAGCCTTGAGCTGAAGAGCTGAGGGACAGCGCCCAGGCCCAGAGTTCAGGCCCCACGACTGGACCCAAAAAAAAAAAAAAAGAAACAATAAATGAATGAGAAGAAGTGCATTTATTTCATTCCTGTGACTATGGAAATCCAAGTATATCTAGAGCCAGAAACTCAACACAACTAGAACTCTTTCTTTCCTTCTCCATGTCTGGTTCACCTTCTCCTGGGGTGGGCTTTGTTCTTGGGGAAATCCTTTCTTCCTTGGAAAGGACACAAGCTCATTGCTGGCATGGCCCTGTACATCACCTAAGAAGAATGCAATGATGTACTCTTCCTGAGTTCCAGTTGAAGTCCCCAAGAAGGCACGGATTGGTCTGTGGTAGTCACATGACTACCTCTGAGCCAATCCCTGTGACCTGAGTGATTCAGCACTCTGAGTGGCCAGGCCAGTCAAGGTCAAGGTGCTATCTCCTTAGAGCTGAAATCTTCAGGCCAACCTTAAATAAGCTGTGTCAACTGAGGATAAACAGGATTCAGTACCAAGAAGGAAACAATAACGTCTGACAGCCAGGATGCATCAAACACCCAACACGTGTGTCACCCTGTCACATCTTCTACAAGCACCTTGGGCAGTTTCTAGTAAATAAACTGAGGCTCAGAAAGCTCTGAACCAGTTTTCAAATGCTATTGACTTAGGAAGGGAAGGAGATTCGAGAACTTACACCAAACTTACTTCTGGGTGTAAGGATCTGATCTGGGCTGGGCTGGGCTAAGACACAGAAATGAAAAGTGCACTATCTTTGGTGCTGGTGTGTCATGATGATACGATGTGGTGTCAGGAGGTACAGAAGTTAACAGCCCAGATTAAGACAAAATGAAAACGAGTTCTAATCCCACCTCTGCAGGCTGCCAGCTGTGCAAAGATCATGCACCGGTGGTTGGGTCTCCTAGGCTCAATTTCTTTGCAAGAAGCTGAAGTGGGACAGGGCTGCAGGGGCCAAGACAAAGAGGCAGAAGGAGCAGGGTGCTGGTGGGGACAGAGAGATCAAGCCACCTAGAAGAGCTAGGCAAGTGCCAACTTCAAACACCAATCCAACCATTCTAGACTTCCCATTCAACTTGGCATTTCCCAGCCTTGAAGTTCTGTACCCACAAGCCAGGTAGAGCCAAGTTCTCAGTCAGAGACGGGGGGGGGGGGTGTCAGGGGGCAGGGATGCTGGAGAGCCTGGAAGGATGAACCCCTGACTGCTCCCCTCCACAGCTGAGTCTGATTCCTGCCCACAGCAGGAGCCATGGCCATGCCCAGAACGAAACTGGCTGCTCCAAAAGTTCGGCTCCTTGTCTGCTGCCCTCTTATTTTCTCTCCTGCAGACAGACTGGCTGCCATCCTGCTGGCATGAGCCCAGTGCCCTTCCTCTTCCCATCGTCTCTCCACAACCAAGCTAATTGGGTGGCTTCAGGAAGCCCACCATAGGGGGGCATATCCCACCCCTCCCCCTCTCCTGCTGAGCAAGAAAAGGCTTTGGGAAAAAAATAGGCAGCAGAGAATGCAAAGATCTATCTTGGTAAGCAAGGGAGAGGGAGGGTGACAGACTGAAATAAGACAGGACCTGCTTGGGTCATACGTAATACCGCAGCATCCCCCACCCGCCCACCACCATCATAGACGCCTCCGGCCCTCAGAAGCACCAGACAGAAGGGAGGAGCTCAGTTCCTTTCCTAGCTGTACATTCCCATGGAACATTTCAAACTCTTAATAATACAAGGGAGGCCTGAGCAGGGAAGAAAGGGAACAATCATAGGAACTAGCTTCCATCCAGCACCTGAGTGTTTATGATGTTTAATAACGTTATGTTTTTCACAGTGCTGGAGATCCAACCCAGAGCTTCGTACAAGTGATCTAGTATTAAGCTGACACAGTCAGCTTGATACATTTTAATTGTTACTACTTGTACTTGATAGTTAACATCACTCCTGTCCTAATCAATCTAGATCTTTACAACAGCCCTACAAAGGTGTACGTATGCCCAGCTTACTGATTTTTTTTTCTTTAAAGAATTGATGCTGAGGGCTGGGAATGTGGCTCAGTGGTAGAGTGCTTGCCTAGCATGCATGAAGTCCTGGGCTCCATTCCTCAGTATCACATACACAGAAAGAGCCGGAAGTGGTGCTGTGGCTCAAGTGGTAGAGCAAAAGAAGTTCAGGGACAGCACCCAGGCCCTGAGTTCAAGCCCTAGGACTGGCAAAAAAGGAAGAAAGAAAGAAAGAAAGAAAGAAAGAAAGAAAGAAAGAAAGAAAGAAAGAAAGAAAGAAAGAAAGAAAGAAAGAAAGAAAGAAAGAAAGAAAGAAAGAAAGAAAGAAAGAAAGAAAGAAAGAAAGAAAGAGAGAAAGAAAGAAAGAAAGAAAGAATTGATGCTGATTTTGTTAGGATATCATGATGGTATATTGGTTAAGTAATGTAGTAGAAAAACAAATTGAAGCTCCTTATTTTTTAACTTTATTGATATATACATATATATGTGTGGTATATACATATATACATATGTATATATACACATACACACATATTTATACATATATGTATATACATATATATACTATATCTATCTATCTATCTATCTATCTATCTATCTATCTATCTATCTATATATATATATATATAAAACTTCTGTTGTAATAGATTTCTGGCCATACACCAGTGGTTCATGCCTATAATCCTAATAAAGAGGCTGAGATCTGAGGATTACAGTTCAAAACCACAGACCAATTGTAAACCAAACTGCAGACCAATGCAAGAGACTCTTTATCTCCATCCAGTTGACTATCAAAAAGCCAGAAGCAGAGCTGCGGCACAATGGCAGAGCCCTAGCCTTGAGCGAGAAAGATGAGCAAGAGTACGAGGCCTAGGAGTTCAAGCACATGTGTGTGCACACAGAACAGATTACTGGGTGTCAATGAATCATTCATCAATTATCCTAGCTCCAACATGCCTCAAATTCCCCTTGCACCCCATTTTCACTGTCAGAATTCCCCATCTCCAGCCAGAGGCAAGCACGAATCTGTTTTCTCTCTGCAGAGTTGTCTTGTCTTTCCGGTTCATTGTGGAGCCGGGATACCATGTCATGTGCACACCTGCCTTCTTTCACTTAGCACGCTGTTGGTGAGATGAGCCCCAGCGAGACAGGTATTCAGCTTCCGCAAGCTTTTAAACCCTTGAATTATGTGCCAGTCTACAGAGATACCACCGATCACTTATGCATTTGCTGATTGATTGACATCTCCGTTGCCTCTACCTTGGAGCTATGATGAATAATGTGTGTATGAATATTCATGAACATGTCTCTGTGTGAACATATGTTTTCGTTTCTCTCAGGCAGATTCCTTAGAGGGAAAATTGCTGGGTGGTATAGTAAGTTTCTATTTAACAGTTTAAGGAACTTCCAAAACTGTTTTTCCAAAGCTGCTGTACCATTTTTACCTTCCCACCCAAGCCCATCCCATTAAATACTACTATACTCCGACCTTGAAACCAAACTTGACGAGTTAGCATCCAGAACAGGGAAACTGGACTTGTGAGTTGATTGGCATGACGACCTGACTAGATATGGAGATGAAGGCAACAGGCTTTAACACCCCCAGTGAGAGGGAAAGATACGGATAGATCAAGAAGCCTGGCTTCGAGAGCAAGGTAGAGAAGGGCCAGTCGAAGAACCACAATGCTCTTGTGCAAAGCCCCAAGCAGCCTCTGAAGTGCGGGTCCTTGGGGCTATCCCAGAGTTCTGGAAATCTTTAGTTGTCCTGGAGATCCTGAGTTGATAGCTTCATGAGGTCAGGAGACAGAGTATTAGAATGATTAATGGCTCCCTCAAGGGCTTGTCAACACTGACAAAGAAACCTCAGTAGGGGAGAAAACATGGCCGTCAATGCAATCGGCCAAAACAATCCTATCACAAGGATTCTCACACACCATGGGGAGACGAGGAAATGTCCAGGCAGGAGAAGAACTTTTCTAAAAGTCCTGTATGTAGCCAGTGCTGGTGGCTCACACCTGTAATCCCAGCTACTCAGGAGGCTGAGATCTGAGGATCACAGTTTGAAGCCATCCTGGGCAGGAAACTCCATGAGATTCTTACCTCCAATAAACTAGTCACAAAAGCTGGAAGTGGTGCTGTGGCTCAAGTGGTAGAGCACTAGCCTTGAGCACAGAGAGGCTCAGAGACAGAGCCCAGGCACTGAGTTCAAGCCCATGGAATGGCAAAAAGTCCTGTATATGAAAACAAGAATAAGAGCCAGAATATATGGGTGGGTGGGGTTTCTGTGATCCAATCTGAACCACGTTTGGGAGCCTAGCTGATCTTTTTTTTTTTTTAATTTGTCGGTCATGGGGCTTGAACTCAGGACCTCGGTGCTGTCCCTGAACTTTTGTGCTCAATACTAACATTCTACCACTTTTGAGCCACAGATCCACTTCTGGTTTTCTGGTGGTCCACTGGAAATAATAATCTCATAGACTTTCTTGTCCCAGTTGGCTTCAATCCTCTGTCCTCAGATCTCAGCCTCCTGAGGATGACAGGCGTGAGCCACCAGCCACTGGCTTCACTTGAGACTCTTCCAGTTCTACCTTCCCTTTTGCCACTGGTTTCTTTCCCATTCGCCTTCCTCCTTCCATTCACCTGCCCGTGGGCCAACAAGAATATTCTGTGACCTCAAATGTGCAATAATTCACCACAGAATCATTACCCTCTAGGCATAACCAAAATTCTATAAATCTGCCTTGCTGGAAGAAGATAAACCATCAAACTCATGCCAACAGAAGAAGTTTGAGATGGGGCTTTGAGCCTCTGCCAGGAGATGATCACTGATAAAAGTTCTAGAAGAGGATCTTCCTCAATGTCCAGCAAAGGCTTTGCATCCACCATATCTGTGCTCCAAGCCTTGCTCTACCCCTAACAAGTCATAGAACTTCCAAAATACCTTGTTTTATCTCTACCTCCATTTCCACATGATACCAACCAGCAAAGCTCCTTGCATGCTGTTGGAAGGACTCAAAGATGTGTTCTCCAATAGAGTCCTGCTTTGAGCAGTATGGAGGTTCCTCAAATTAAAACATAGAACTACCAACAATTTCAACAATTCCACTCCGGTGCATTTGCCAAAAAGATTACAAACCAGAATTTCAGTAAAGCCACCAGCACAACCATGTTTGCTGCAGCACTATCATTATAGGCAGGGTATGGAATCAGACCAAATGCCTCTTAATGGATGAACGGATCAAGAAACTATGGTATATGGCTGGGAAGGTGGCTCAGTGGTAGAGTGCTTGCCTTGCATGCATGAGGCCCTGGGTTCGATTCCTCAGTACCACATAAGCAAAAAAAAAAAAAGGAAGAAGAAGAAGAAGAAGAAGAAGAAGAAGAAGAAGAAGAAGAAGAAGAAGAAGAAGAAGAAGAAGAAGAAGAAGAAGAAGAAGAAGAAGAAGAAGAAGAAGAAGAAGAAGAAGAAGAAGAAGAAGAAGAAGAGAGAAGAAGAAGAAGAAGAAGAAGAAGAAGAAGAAGAGAGAAGAGAGAAGAGAGAAGAAGAGAGAAGAGAGAAGAAGAGAGAAGAAGAAGAAGAAGAAGAAGAAGAAGAAGAAGAAGAAGAAGAAGAAGAAGAAGAAGAAGAAGAAGAAGAAGAAGAAGAAGAAGAAAAGAAGAAGAAGAAGAAGAAGAAGAAGAAGAAGAAGAAGAAGAAGAAGAAGAAGAAGAAGAAGAAGAAGAAGAAGAAGAAGAAGAAAGCCTGAAGTAGCGCTGTGGCTCAAGAGGTAGAGTGCTAGTCTTGAGCTGAAGAGCTGAGAGAAGTGCCCAGGCCCAGAGTTCAGGCCCCACGACCGGACCCAAAAAAAAAAAAAAAGAAAGAAAGAAAGAAACTGGTATATATACACAATGGAATTTTACCCAACCATTAGAGAGAATGATCTTGTACTATTTGTAAAGAAATGGAAAGACTTGGGAAAAATTATGTCAAGTCAATCAGGCTAGGAGAGACAAATGATCCATGTTTTCCCTTATATGTAGAAGCTAGAGTAGCTTATGAATCCGTAAGTAAATATGTCAGGTGGTCTGCAAATGTACACAAATGTATTAACTGAAATATGGTCAATCCAAGGGAAGATTTCAGTATAATTCTTTAGAAAGTCAAACTTAAAGTTCAGCAAAATACAACACCAGGAAGAAGGTACTAGAAAAGGGTAGGGTTGGTACAAGGGGAAAAGGATAGAAGAATGAAGAGGAGAAGAGGGAGAAAATGCTGACAAGATTCCAATGTATATCCTACAAAATTAAGAAGCGTGGGGGAGGGGGAGGGATGGGTGAGAATGTTGACAGGAGTGATATTGATCAAAATCATTCATAAACTGCTTTGTTAAATGGCAACTCCTTCGTACAACTACCTAAATAATAAAAAGGGGGAAAATACAGTATAAAGATTTTAAAAGGATACAACAGGCATTGCTCGATGAATAGTCCATCCAGACCTGTCACCGTCTGCCAACCCATGAATCTTTCTCTGGCAAGAACAAAAATCTCCCCCAAGTTCAAGGAGCAACTTATCCTTTAAAATAAGATAACTTCCAGACCAAGCAAGATCATTATTATTTTCTTTCTCCTAAGCAGTGACAGAACTGGATGCCACATATTGATTAGGGATTAAAGATGACAAAATGAGTCGCAGAGAGTGAATTCTACCCAAACTTCAAGGTGAGTGAATGATGCACCAGAGCGAAGGGGGGCGGTGGGGGGGGGAGAGACAGGGGAGGGGGAGAAGAGGGCCAAGAAAGACAGAAGGCTAGAAATAAATTACAACATCATAGAAGAAATGTTTCCAGACCATTTCTCTGACTTTGCCATGTAATCCAGTTGCCCATAAAAAGCTACCACAGGGCCTAAGATGGGGAAGATGGATGGTCTGTTCTCTCCCTGCCCCTGAGCATCTCAGAGGTGCTGCAGAAGCTCTGAGGTGGGGACCACCTGCAGAAATGAAGACCACCCCAACATCACAGGATGGCAGAGAAAGCTGGCAGAGAGGAAGAGAGCCACATCCTTGAGGCCCACCAAAGTAACAACCTCCTTCCGAAGGCTGCCCTGCCTGCCTCATGCCCGGGAGTTGAGTTGTGCCATCTGCCAGGGGTTCAGAGTTAACACACACAAGGAATCAGAACTCGCCAGAACTCAGAGCAGACTCACAGGATTGTGAGGCCAGGAGAAGGTTTGGGGATGGAAGCTGGTGGAATCGGAAATGGCCGAGGGGAGATCTCCTTCTGACCTAGAGCCCCAACGTCAGCAAAGCTGCACACACACACGCCTGATGAGCTGATGAGGGGTGCTGGGGGAAGCTGGGAATGGGCCTCAGACCTTGGGAGAGGGAGGCTGCCACCTAATATTTCATCTAGATCCTGGAGTGGCAGAATTCTCCCGATGTTTCAAGAGAAGTTCCAAGTCTGGAATTTAAAGTAGAACCCTTTAAATAAAATATACTTTTTAAATTTTCTGTGATTTTTGGTGTATATATGTATGTATGTATATATATGTTTATATATATATATATATATATATATATATATATAAATCTTTAAGTAGTTGTGCAGTAGGGTTTCAGTTTGGCAGTGTGCAATGTAACCCAAACAGGGACACCCCTTCCAGCAACCTCTTCTCCCAATCTTTGTAGTCTTAGGATCTCTCTGTCAGTTGACTTTTCCCCTGTTTAACTTCCCATCAGCCAACAGTGTTCCCAACTATCAGAATGGATATGATAAAAAGGCAAATGAGGAAGTGTTGGCGCACATGGTGGGGGAGGGGCGAGGCCACTATGAAAAACATTGTGGAGATCCCTCAAAAACTAAAAAAAGAATTGCCATAGGATCCAGCCATCCTCTCTCAGCAAAGGAACAAGGAACTTTCTGAATTTCAAAAGCCAGTTTGTTAAAAACAGTTATATATGCATACACACACACACACAGCACACACATATATATATATATGTGTGTGTGCGTGTATATATATATATATGGGTGTATGTGTATATATATATATGTAGATAGATACAGACATACACACACACACACACACACACACATCCCAAATCCTTGAATTCCATAAATTAGGTATGTATTTGCTGAAAAGGCACTGCAGGGAGTGTGTGTGTATGTGTGTGTGTGTGTGTTGTGTGTCTTGTGTGTGTCTATGTGTGCGTATGTGTGTGCCTGTGCATCAAAAATTATCATGCCACCCAAGCAAACCACGATAGCTAGCTGCCCAGATTGGCCTGAGGGCTCCAATTCTGCAGCCCAGCACTAGCCAGTATGTCTCTGTTGGTTTTGTAAGCAGTGGTTTGTTGGTGGTTTCGTGTGATTCTTTCTTGATTCTAGCCCTAGTGAGATAGCTGATGAATTTATATATATATATATATATATATATATATATATATATATATATATATATATATATATATTTAAGGTCTGTAATCTGAGGTTCCAACACACATACACACACACACACAGTGAGATAATTGCCACCTCAAAACCAATCACCTTACACGGTCACCCTTTTCTCCCATCTCTGAGAACACGTAAAGAGTTTCTGTCTTGGTAGTACTATACAGTATTATTAACTACAGTCACATGGTGGTAGAGCAGATCCCTGGAACGAGCAGATCCCTGGAACTCATTCAACCTGTATCACTGATATTCAGTACTGACTGGCCCGTTGCTCTCTTCTCCTCTCCGCTTGGTCCATGGTAACATGGAAAAAACCGGGGGGAGGGGGGGCCTGTGTTAGGTAACTATGCGAGCCAGCCATTAAAAAAAGGGTAGGGGAGCAGCAGTTTTACTTACATGTGGAACCTAATTAGCATTTTTCTCCGGAGAACTGTGTTACTATCTCTCGTAGGGTGAAACTTCCAGGAGGCAAGAGTAAAGGGCAGAGGTGCACGGGTACTTGTACACATCCATGCGTGCATGTGTGCGTCTGTGAGCATACACGCTCATCATTTCCCATCACTCTACATGAAGTTCCCAGCAAACTCTGTCTGCAAAGGGCTTGCAGGTGGATACACCAGGCTCAGTGGAATGCACAGTCCCCGTCACCGCTCCTCTCCTGGCAGGAGCAACAACGGAGCACCAAACCAGCCGTAGATGACAAGTTAATGAATGGATGCGGCAGCGTTCCAGTAACATTTTATTTACGAAAATGGGCAGCAGCTAGATTTGGCCCGAGGGCCAACCCCAGATCTAGAACGCTGGCTGACAAACACTGAGTCCTCAGTCAGTGTTTGTTAAAATATATTCGGCAGCCTTTAACGTCAGGTTCCTGACATGTACAAACCCTTGTCTGTTAGCTAATGATCTGTCCTTTAGATGGTGGTGTGGTGATGTTTTCTTTAGAGCCATTCCATGTCACAGATGACAAAAATGAGGCCCAGAGAGGAAAGACTACTGTCCAAGATCTCAGAGCTAGGGGAGACTGAGTCAGACTGACAACAGCAGGGCATGTGCTGGACTCTGGGGCTGGCCAGCCTCCCAGTGGTTACACCTGACTCCTGGTTGAGCCTTTTCCCCCGGGCAGTGCCATCCTCATGCACAGAGAAGCCAAGATAGGTGGTCGGTGCGCATCAAGCCCTGAGCAACCTCCAGAAATGCTCCAATCCTTGGGGTTAATTGCAGGTGACACTTTCTCCAGAGTCCCTTCCTTTCCAGCTACAGCTTGGAAGTGCCATCTGTTATCTCCCAAGGAGAAAAGTCACCTTCCATTTACTGGCAAAGAGTAAGATTCCAAACTCCAGTAGGGGAGGTGAGGCATGGTAGTTCACTTTTGTAATCCAAGCCACTCAAAGGACAGAGACGGGAGGGTGGTGGGGCTTGAGGCCAGTCTGGGCAAAAAAAAAAAAAAAAAAAAAAAAGCTCAAAATGCTATTTGGAAAAAACACACAAACTAAAAGCCAATAGCACTGGGAAGTATGGCTCAAGTTACATAGGAGGCCTTAAATTCAATCTCCAGAAAAGAGGCTTGGAGCCAGAGTGGAGAGTGTGGTGGAGAAGCATTTGCCTAGCTTGGGCAGGGCCCTGGGTTCCAACCCCCAGCACTGCAAAACAAATGTAAAAAAAAAAAGTGCTAAGAAGGATCTCTGCACAGTGGCACACAAGAAAGCACAGGCAAGAGAGTCCAATGTGGAACTCAGGTGAGGACAAAGGGACTGTCTCAGATGGGACAAGTCTGTGGTCTTCATGGGACATTCAAAGCAGCGGGGCGGGGGGAGGGGGGGAGTTCTGTGCCTGATGAGTTCTCGGGGAATCTGATTTCTGTGACAGGGTCTGCCTGGACCCCAGGCAGCCGTTCGTAGGAAAATTGGGGCTCCGTGAAAGGCCTTTGGGAATCTACAAGGCCGCCAATTGGACAGTTACAACTCTTCCCAAATTTTACCTGCTTAAAACAACCTCTGTCCGTTCTACCTACCTTCCCCTCCTTCCTTCCCTTCTCTCCTTCCCTCTGTCCTTCCTTCTTTCCTTCCTTCCTGTTTGTTTGCAGTACTGAGGATTCAACTCATAGCCTAGCCAAGTATTCTACAAATTGAGCCGTCCCTCAGTCCTTCTGCCTTTAGCCTATTTATCAGATAGGGGCTTGCATTATTGCCCAAGCCAACCTTGAACCACAATCCTTCTCCAGCTCCAGAGCAGTTGGGACCACAGGTGTGCACCACATGCCTTGTATTTTCTTAATATTTGTCTAGGTTGTTCCTCTCATCTATACGGGTCTTAAGGCATGAAGTTGGTCTCTGCGCAGCTCAGGGCCTTGACTGAGTTGGTGCTCAGTGAATACGCAAGCCTCTGTGTATTTCATGGTAACTCTAAGATGGGCCTTCCCTGGGCACTTGAAGGGACCCTCACTGAATCCTCTTTAGGCAGTCTATGGCACAGATAGAATTAGATATGAGAACTGAGATTCAACAAGAAGGAAGCGGTTCCCTGAAAGTCACCCAGCTAATAACACTCAGCAAAGCCTAGATTCACACCGAAGGGTTCAAAACAGTTCTCCTTGTGACAACACATGATCCCTGACACACGCAGCTGGTGTCATGTAGAAAACTTGTGAAAAATCTAGATGTTCAGCCCCTGTGTCCAACCTCATGAATTCATCAGAACCTCTCAGTGGGCTGGCCAGCCGTCCGGAATCCTTCAGGGGACTTCTAAAGCATGTTTCAAGTTCAAGGACCATTATACTTGAAGTTCATTGCATTGCAGACTCATTCGCTATTTATGAAGTATGCACTCAGATTTACACACGTGCAAGGAGACCATCGTGAGCTCTTGCCTTCATGGATCTCACCGTGCTGGGTTTGGAGAACGAATATCACATCTCCATCCACGGACACCCAAGGCCCTCCCCCACATCATTCAGATGTGCCAGCCCTGAGGAATGCAAGGATTCACCAGCATAGAAAGGCAGCGGCAAAGACACCCACTGCCCAGCTTCCTTGCCTTACCTAGAAAGCGTAAAGCAGAGCTGTGTGTGGCAGGCTAATGGCTCAGGTTGTTCTCAAAACAGAATAAGAATGAACATGTCTCAAATTAGCCCTAGCCAGACAACTCCTGAGAAACAGTTTCCGCACTGTATGGTCACACACAGCGGTGTGGCAGAAAATACTGCTCTCCTCTCCTTCAAAGAAGCATTTGACAAACCCAGCAAGAGGGCAAAAGAGGACAAGGGGAAGACTATATACTTACTCATTATTAAGGACATATGGCTCACTACACAGTATTCTGTCTCTCATATGTGTTTGTTTTTAATAACACTTTTTTTTTTTGCAGGATTTGAACTCGGGAAAGTCCTTTTGTAATACTCTTACACACTGAAATTATTATCTTTTTTAGAGGAATCAGTCAAGACTCAGAGTGTCTTGAGAGACTTACCCAAAGATCCCTAGCTAGTAAGAAACAAAGTTTAAGAGCCAGGCATGGTGGTATATGCCTGTAATCCCAGCCACTTGGGAAACAGCCTATTGTGGAAAAAGCACAAGAAACAAGCTCCTATCTGAAAAACAACAACAACAACAAAAACACTAAACTAAACACAAAGGGACTGGGGTGTAGCTCAAGTGATAAAGTATTTGTTTAACAAGTACAAGGTCCTGAGTTCAATTCTGAGTAAGAAAGAAGGGGAGGAAGGAGGAAGGTAAGAGGAGGGAGGGAGGGAGGGAGGGAGGGAGGGAGGGAGGAAGGCAGAGGAGGAGGGGATGTAGGCAGAAGAGAGAAAGAAAGAAAAAAAGAGAAAAGAAAACAGGAACTTGAAATCAACTTCCACTATATAATACTTTATCCCTCATTACACCCCAAAACAAGCCAATTAGGAGATGTTCCAGAAAAGTCCTTCACCAAGGAAAATATACTTCATCTTCAATTTCAAAAGTATAAATCTCACTTAACAGGGGAACTGGCCTATTAGGTGACGCTAAGACTTTTTGGAATTAACGTTGTCTTTCCCTCTAGTTTCTAGAAAACCATGTACATGGTTTTGAGGGTTTTTTTTCCCCTATTTTAAGCACTGTTACAACCAGAGCAGTCAAAGTGAATTAGTTGGGGGGGGGGGGGGGAGAATGGTAGATTTTTTTTTCCATTTTTGCCTAGTCATGTGTAAACAAGATCTATTAAAATAATTAAATGCAAATTCAGTAATTTCCGCAACATTTAACTCAAAAACAGCAGTTGTTTTTTTTTAATAAGAATGGGTATATTTAGTACTAAATTGGCTCTCGGCTTACTTCTTTATCTAATGGCCTTTGAAGGTCTTTTTTCCAAGGATGAGAAGTGCTGGGAATATTTTGTCAACTGCTCTAAAGGGAAAGGTGGGAAGCAAAAAAAAAAAAAAAAATGTATCTTCTACCTTCACCAGAAAGCAAAGAAGCAGAACTGCAGGGGGAGGGGAGGGGATGGACTCTGACTCCTTCATTGTCTCTCTTCTCCAGTGACAATGACAATGTTTTCTTCCCCAGGATCTCTTTCTGCTGGACAAAGAAAGAATGGAAAAATACAAAGATGCCAGGACCCCAGCAACCTCCTTGAGATAGGAGAGAAAGAGAGAGAGAGAGAGAGAGAGAGAGAGAGAGAGAGAGAGAGAGAGAGAGAGAGAGAGAGAGAGAGAGAGAGAGAGAGAGAGAGAGAGAGTGTTCCAGACCTACACGCACAGCCAGGCTCTGATCCACTGGGGCACTCCTTCCTTGGGTGTGGCCTGGAGATGGGCAGAGGGATGGAGAAGGCAGGCAGACAAGGGAGGACCCAGCCCGAAGGGAAGAGCCGAGTCACGCCTCTCTCAGTCCTACAGTGGTGTCTCCCTAGGCCAGAGAGAGGACCTCTGAGTCAGCAGCCGCTTCCTGAACTAGGTTACCCTGGCAGTATTTATAACCCCCGTGGTACTGTGAGGTTCAGAGAAGTCATGATCTGTCAAGATGCAGTGGCGTGCAAAAGGAAAAAGTTGGGGAGGCTCAGGAAGGAAAATACCCAAAGTCCCAAGGATGCTCCAAGCATGCCAGAGCATCAGAGCAGGGAGGGGATACAGGACTGGGAAGAGCAGCAACCCAAGGGCAAATGGGATACCCTACTCCCCCTGGCTTCCCATCATTTCCTCAGATTTATCATTTATCATCTTCCCCCATAAACATCCCACCTTGGATTTTCACAGCTAAGTGATTCTTTGTAGGTCTTCATCTGAAATTCATGGCAGCTAATGTTCACGGATCCTCACCTTACATGGGATCCTCATCCCAAAATAGGAATTGTTCTTGGAGCTGGGCACCAGTGGCTCACGTCTGTAATCCGAGCTACCAAGGAGGCTGACATCTGATGAACCCAGTTCAAAACCAGCCCTGGTAGGAAAATTCCAGCCCATGAGACTCTTATCTCCAATTAACCACCAGAAAACTGGAAATGGCACTGTGGCTGCTCAAAGTGGTAGAGCCCTAGCCTTAAGCAGAATAGCTCAGGGACAGCGCCCAGGCCTAGAGCTGGTTCAAGTCCCATGACTGGCAAAATAAATAAATAAGAAAAAAAAAAAGAATTGTTCTTAGAAGTGGCCACACATCACCTCACTGACTAATATTCATATAATTTTACCAGAAACTTGTCATTTTATGCACTGTCTACTTAATCCTATCTGTAGCACAGAAAAATGAATATTATTACCCTGACTTTCTAGACAAACAAACCGAAACCCAGGAACCGGAAACACAAGACCAAGGCTGCCCAGCTCCTGAGCGGCAGAGGGAAACCCCAAATTGGGTCGCTTGTATTTTTTTTAATTAGGTTATCTTCAGCAAAAGTTCTTCTCTTCTGCATTTGGGGATCACATTTTATTTTTATCCAGGCCTGGATAAACAGGGAGAGCTACTCGAATTAAATCAAACAGAACGAAGAATGGTTTTGAAAGCTCCAGTCCCCCAAACTTGAGTATCATGACCTGAATGTTAACAGCCTCCTCTTCCCCCGCACCCCCTCCCCCCCCCTCCCCCCCCTCCCCCCGCCAAAAGAAATGTATATGGTGAAGCCTGATTCCCAAGTGTACTGATGTCAGGGTGGAGCTCTTGTAGGTAGGCAGGAGCCTGCTGGTCATTTTCTTAGACAGGTGAAGACCACAGCACAAAGCAGCAGCTCTACAAAGAGAGAAATGAGCCCTCACCACAGCATTCTCCGGAACTACGAGACGCAAATACTAAGTTATACCGTCTACGATGTTTTTGTGACGCCTCCAGGAAATGTCCAACTAGTATGGGGCAGTCATCAGTCACTGCCAAGCACTCACTGGGAAGTCTGGTAAAAAGATGACACAAGGAAAAGCACCTCCCCACTTGCCACGCCAACACCCCACACGCCCCCCATTTCTCAGGTTTGCATTGAGGAAGTCCTCCTCACCCCCCACCCCCATCTGTGGTCTTGCTATAACTGGAAATCACCAAGTCCCACCTTCCGCTGACTGAGTCAGCATTCCACCACTGTGACAGAGCACCAGACAGAACAACTGAAAGAGCAGGAAGGTTAACTTGGGCTCACAATTTCAATCCATGGCTATTTGGCACTGTGGCTTTTAGCTGGTGGTGGCTCATTGTGAGGGAAACAAACAGAGGCAAAGCTACTCACTCTTGGGGGAAGGAGAAGGAATCTAGAGGGATTCCAGCACCCCCTTCTGTGGACCTCTCGAGGTCCACAGCCATCCCCCACCCAGTAACACCATAGGCTGGGACCTCAGCTTTAATATATGCTCCTTTAGACAATACCTGCAAACGCTAGCACAGAGTCCACACACTAGACCAATGGATGCTTCCTAACTTACCTTGCAGTGCTGGGAATCAAACCCAGGACCTTACACATGCCAGACAAGCACTCTACCGCTGAGCTACATCCCCAGTCTGGACTTAAATAGTGATGGAAACAATGTTGAGGCCAAGATTGGAGCTGATGAAGTGACAGTATTATATAGATAAAACTACCCAGCTATCCTACTTTGTACACATCTGGAATTCTTCCTGGCTCTGGTTCCCAAGCTTTGTTCTCTTGTAGATACTGAATAAGTCATTTCACTAATGGGTAGTGTTAACATTCCAGGAAGGTGCTTCCTGGGCTTTTAAAGCCATATTTAAATGTATGATAGATATGTATATGTGTATATATATTTATGTATGTATATATATGTATACATATATATAACCATTTCCCATGTGTTCTGGCATCCTTACATAAGAGTTTGGTCCCAGAAATGGATGGCAAAGACTCTCCATGCATAAACCAAATAATGTCATGACAACAGAATTTTTGCCAAGGAACCAGAGTCATCTGAAATTGCTTTTGTGATGTTGATCTAATGTCTCATTAAAATTAGGCAAATCAAAGGGAATGCAAATGCCATCACACTGAGTCAGGAGGGGGAAAAATGTGTCTCTGGGAGAAATGTATTGTTTACGGGGTGTCTGATTGATACAACCAGCCTCCCCTTGTTAAAGCACTTTTGCACACACAAACACACACAAAATTAAATTTAAAGAGAGTGTAATTTGCTAATTACATAGTGCAAATCTCTTAACAGTGGAATGGGTTTCATGTTGCCTCTTTAATGACCCACCTTTTTTTCTCTTGTGCTGTCTTAGCTCATCATCTCAGAATGCAGAAGATACCAAAAATAATGACACATAGCAAAAGCTTACAATAATGGAAGACATCGTACCAAGAGTTTCACCTGCACTGCCTGCCTGGGTGCTGTCTCCCCAGACTCCATGAGGAAAGTTCTAGAAAATCCAAACAATTCCAGATATGCAAAGCTAGAATCCAAGCTCTGTCCCATCAACAACCACTCTATCATGACATCTGCATGCCAAGGACTGTGCCGGGCAGTTCATAATAAGCTCCATGCCATATTCAGTTCCGGGTCATGGAAGAGGATGTGGAAGGCTCAGGGAGTTTAAGTAATTCACCCAGTGCCACTAAGCTCGACTGGAAGCCAGGCAGGCAGGCTGGCTGGCTGCAACAGGACAGTCGCACACAACAGAACACGATCCCACCTACCGTGCTCACAGAACAGAGTGGGAGGAATCCGGAGTTGAATGAATATGCTGGTTCCATCTTCCCAGCTCTGTGAATTTTGGCAGGTAGGTTACTTCTTTCCTGGGGCCTTAGTTTTTGCCTTCTATCATAGGAGAATTGGTAATAAATTTGGAAGAAAGGCTTGGAGAAGGTTCAATAAGATCATTTGGGTGGGACTACCCATGGTCTCCATAGACTACTTCAACCAAGTAGATCACTCTACATAGCATCCCCAGAAATCTCTGGGACCAGGAAGATCCCTCAGGAGAGCCTATAACTTCAGCTGATGCCTCTCCCCTGTCCCCACCCCAAGCCTGGAGCATCTCTCCCCTTTAAGAGTCTCCGCAAAGCACCCAGGATTTAAGTGGTTTTCACATGGATTCAGGAATGAGCATGGGCTCAGAATTCTTTAGTTTAGGACCTGGGGGGTTGGGACAGGCCAATTTCTCTTGCCCTCCCTCCAGGCTGTCTCCAGAGGGGCGGACACCAGGTGCTAGAGATTAGAACATAGCAAATGATGGAAACTTCCCAAGTCTGTGATTAGGGGGCCTGTGGACTTTCATCACTCCCTCCAGGCAGATAACTAGAAGTTTCCATGGCCCTCCCACACATGGGCCGGGGAGATGAGCCTCATGCCCACTGGCTTCACTGACCTCACCTCCTGGCACTGTGCCATGGTAGATGGAGGGAGAAGCAGAGAGAGTCCTACGTGGGTACACGGGTCTCTACCACAGACCAGAATTTCCTTTCTGCTCCTGACAAGTGCACAGATCCAGAGAGAACCAGCATGAAGACTCACATCCCTGCCAGTGAAGGAAGAAGCTGGCTAAAGAATATCTCATTGGGCTTGGCAGGCCACACCTGGATAGAGGAAGAAAAGATACTGACTGGGGATGCAACACACCCTGGAGGCTGATCGCTCCCCTAACTTTTAGCTGTACATGAAAATCACCATTAGAAACATTGCTAGAAAATGTACATCCTTGGTGGATTCCCATTTGGGTGGGCAAGAAGTGGGTGGGGTAATTCTGATTGGGTGGGCAAGGGGGTAAGGTTTATTCTGATTGGGTGGGCAAGAGGCAGGAATGATTCTGATTGAGTGGGAGGGGGAAGGGTGGGCTGAGTTCTCTGATGCTTGGAGAGGTTCTTACTCTATACCATTTGGTTGCCAGCTTTACTGCACAGTGAAATTATCTGCCCATCAGGGCTTTGGATTAGGTTCCTGTGACCGCCTGCATGAATTACCACAAACTGAGTGGTATCAACAACAGAAATTTATTCTCATACAGTTCTCTAGAGGCCTGAAGTCTGGAATCCATGTGTCAGCAGGCTCTGTTCCCCCTGCTGGCTGTGAAGATCTGGTTCCTGTGTCTCCTATTTTGTAATGGCTCCTGGCATTCCTTGTGGTTACATCATTCCAAACTATACCTCTTGTCTGAGGTATAGTGAGTCTTTTCTCCTCTTCTGAGGATGCTGGTCATGAGCTTATGGTTTCAGCCTTTATCAATAATAATCACATCTTATAATCCCTTCCCGAGAGCATCTTCAATGGCTCTTTTTCCAATAAGCTCCCATCACTGGCAGATAGCAAAGTAGATAGATAGATCTATCTATCTATCGATCGATCTACCTTGCTATATATATATTTCATCACCATCAGATTTCTAACACAGATCTCAAAAGCCACACACCCAGAATCTCTGAGAATCTGTGTTTCTGACAAATCTCCCAGATGATAGTGAGCCTGATGGCCTATGGCCTGGACCTGGGCCTGGGCGACCCCACAACCCAAGGCAAATATTCCTCAGCCAAGTGATTTCATGTCACCGTGAAGACCGAGTGTCAGACATCTACACTGAGCTGAACTATGGAAGATGACAAGGACTCTTTGACCTCATCTTTCATCCCTGACCATGTAATGAATCCCTGCCCTCCTCTCCAATGACCCCAATTAATCCTCAGGAAGCAGGAAGGCCTGTTGTATTAAAAAAATAAAAATAAAAAGAGGAGGGAGATGGGGGAGAGCTTAGCCAGAAAGGTCTCTGAAGTTTACCACTCATAAGAGTTTGGGCAAGTGAGTTCTCATCTCTCAGAGACTCAGTTTCCTCCCCTGTCAAAGTAAGAATCTTGGCTAAACCCAACAGCGGATTCTTAAAAGGATGGAAAGGGCTAGATGATGACACAAGTACTTAATAGCAACCGCCAGAACTGTAAGTCGCAGAAAGTCAAGTGACCTGGATGGAGAGGCACGTACATGAATGGCAGGAGGGGCCCTGCCTCACATATGACCAAATGCCGACTCAAAGGCCACATGCCCTGGCCTAGCAGGTCCTCTCCTAACCCAGGTAAGTCCCAGACTGCCCACCAGCACTACCCATGCATGCACGCACGCACGCACGCACCCACGCACGCACGCGCGCACACACACACACACACACACACACAGCTGCCTGGCTGGCCCTATCTCCAGAACCCATGATGACAGAAATCACACCAGATGTTTCCAGACTCCTCTGTGTTTTCCAAGGACACGCCTCATTAGCTCTGATACGGTAGGCTTACATGCACCAGCTCCAAGTTTATTCCCATCCATCCCTTCTCTTCATCAATGAAGCATCAATGGCTACTCAAGAACAAGACCCAGAGTAGGATGGGCAGGAAAGACCTGAGAAGAATCTTATCTATGCTCTTCTATCTGCCTCTAGAACACCCAAGAAGCGACACCAGAAGGTAGAGGGGTGTTATGAAGACCTCATCATAACCATGTATATTCTGTAATCCCAGCATTCCGGAGGCAAAAAGCAGGAAGATCGTGAGTTCAAGATCAGCCTGAGCCGAGCTCACACATTGCAGCTGTACACATGAATTAGCGGTGTTATTTATTCTCCCCTCAGCCTCCCTGCCTAACCTGTGAGATAGAAACAACACCTATGCAAAGCTTTGCTAATGAGGGAATGTCTGTCAAGCAATCAACAAATGAAGACTGATCTATAGGTGTTAGCTATATCAACAGAGCACTCACACACACACCCCCACTCCACAGCCCCTGCCTTTTAGGGAAAGTGGTTATCCTGTCCTCATTTTGCAACTCTGTATCCTTAAAACAAGAAAGAGAGTGCCCTCCCTGGCAGAGATGCCCTGCCCAGCAGGACACATTCGGGTATCTCTCAGATTCCAGAGAAAGTCCCACCTCTAAGAGAGACTGCAGAAGAGAGTCATCCCCGAAAATCTGCCCACCAACCCAGAGTCAGGCTCTAGCCTGGCCAATCGCGTGTGCTCGCCCTGTGGTGGTTTCCTAGGTAACCAGAACTCCTGTGCCAACCCAGAGAGCCTGGGTGCTGGGCAGAGGAGAGGACACACAGAGAGAGGATCAGAGGAGGGAAGAGAGACAGGGACAGACTCCTGAAGACAAGGAGAGGAGACAGCAGGGGGAGAAGATGCAGGAGGGAGAGAAGACGCAGGGGGTGGGGGAAGGATTAAGGGGGAGGTGTCCTGTCTGGGAGAGGGAGCTGGGAAGGGAAGGAGAGAGGGGTCCGAGTCTCTGCTTGCTTTCTCCATGCACGTGTACGTACACACCACACGTGCACACTTACTTTGAGTAGGTGTTTTTTTTTTCTTTTAAGTAAAAATGGCTGAAACCACAGTGGTATCCTCTCTCTTGGTCCATTCAGGCTGTTGGGCCGCGATGCTATAAATGGGGTGGCTTTATAGACAGTGTTTCTCATAGTTTGGGCGACTGGGATGCCTAGGGTCAAGGCCCTCCTCATGAAGAATCCCATCTCATGACAGCCTGAGAAACAGAAAGGCTGGAGCCCCTCTCTGCATGTTCTTGAGATGGGCAGGGACCCCACACACACCCCTGCAATCAATCCCTGCAGACCCCACATCCCAATGCCCTCACAGCCTAGATGACGTGCAAGGAAGATATGCACCCTTCCTGGAGGGGGTACACACACTTACACACACACACACACACACACACACACCACACACACACACACACACACACACACACCCTTAGAACTCTCTTACCACTCAAAGTCACTGAGAGATCTATTGGTTTTTTGGTGAGTTTTTAATTTTTGTTTTGTTTTGGTGATACCTTGGAAATCTGTCCGTCAGGCCTCAGAAGCAAATTTATTTGTGGAGTTGCTAGTAGGAGACAGGGAGAGAAAGTCCCCAACCCCCTCCAAGAAGCCCACCCTTACTTACCCTGAGAGGCTGCTTCTAGGCAGAGCAGTCAGCCTCAGCCACGAGAACAGATTCCAAGAGACAACCACAGCTGGGGAGATGCAGATGCAGCCGATCCACACCAGAATGTTTTGATGTGGAAACCAAGACTTGGAGAGGAAAGGCCATGTGCCCCTACATCACTCACCTAGAAAGCTATGAGGCCGGCTTCAAACCTGAATTCCTCCCACACCACAGCCCAGCTCTATAGCACCTCCCTGAGGCCCTGCCAATCTGGGCTCCTGACGGGTAGAGACGGTCCACAGATCACCAGATCCATGGGCCAGTCTGTCTCCCCCTCCTCCTCAAAGCTCAAAGGAGAGCACCTGGGTTTGGGAATCTCTTTTCCTTTCTGGACTCTTTGTGAAAAGAGGAGTCACGGTGGGACCTGCCCTCCAACCCTTCCTTCCATGGCTACCAATCTCCAAATAAGGCCACAAATTATAAATGCAGAGGAGAAATCCCACTCTCGGAGGGGCATGAGGAGAGGAAGTGAACTTGGCTGTGGAACCCAGGCATGGCTTTGACCTTCAATTTCTTCTTTACTCTGGAAAGGCCAAGAGGGATCGCTTACTTAACAGTGATCTGGTCCTGGCTGTAACACTAAGCTGTTGTCCATTCTGAAGCACAACTTACATGGTGGGAAGGGGGAGAAGGGATGGAGGTGAGTTTGAAAGAGAAGGAGGACAAGTGGAAGAGAATGGGCAGAGGGGTGGTTGTCAAGGGCACCGAACAAGGATGGGTAGGTAACTTGAAGGAGACAGAAATAACCTGTCACCCTTAAAGTCACCGGGGCCATGTCTGCGAAGCCTCTGGAGGTAAGACAAGATAGCCTGGGCTAAGTTAGGCTCATCGTGCTAAGTCACACGGGAGCCCCTCTCCGGGGGACTGCTGTGGCCCCCAACACAGTGAAACCAAAAACACTCAACCAAGGGACACAGCTGGTGGCCCATCCAAAAGAAAGAAGAAAGAAAACCACCAAGCTGGGTGTGGTGGTTCAGGCCTCTAATCCTAGCACTTGCAGGAAAGATCACAAGTTGGAGGCTAGCCCAGGCTACACGGTGAGATGAGAGAGAGAGGAGAGAGAGGAGAGAGAGAGAGAGAGAGAGAGAGAGAGAGAGAGAGAGAGAGAGAGAGAGAGAGAGAGAGAGAGAGAGAGAGAGAGAGAGAGAGAGAGAGAGAGATCTGCTTTTATTAAGCCCATTTTACAGACAAGGACAACTGAGTCAGGGTCGCCCTGCTAGAAAACCCAGGAAATCTGAAAGTACACGCAGGTGAGAAGAGTCTCAAACCAGGACCAACCTTGGCTGCAAAATACAAGAATGCACCAGAAAGATCAGTCCTCAAGAAAAATAACACTGGGAGGCAATCGTTTTAAAAATCAAAAGTAATTCCAAGAAATCCATGTAGAGCACAGAAATCAAACTTTTAAATACAGACAGAAATCAGTAAATGTGTGATGCCCAGGCTGAGCCAGAGCCTGAGGCAGAAGGGGAAAAAAATCAGCAATAATTCTCCTCACCCTGCATTTCAGACAATGCCTCTGAGGGACTTGGTCCCAGAGGCTCGTGAATACCCTACATTTTGCATCCGTGTCCATCATCCCTGGGTCCCCCCTAGGTCCCCCTGGGTCTCCCTGGGTCCTGTCCACCAGCACCTTGCTTGTTCCTAAAGTTGTCTCCAGAATGCCCTTGAACGGGGTTAGGACAGAGCCCTGATGAGTTCAAAGGTTTCGCTGGCATCAAACAGCTTTCGACCTTTGAACTCACCGGCCTTTAATTGCTTCCTTTTACAATAATGAGAGAGGGGGAAGAAAAGGAGAAAGAAGAAGAAGACAGGGAAGGAGGAAGGGAGAGAAAGAGTATTATGTAACTCTAGATGGGGGAATAGTCATCAAAAATACTTCCTTGCCTAACATCATCCTGTTATTATTTTGACATCTGTGTAGGCTGGGGACTGATTCTCTTAACACTGTGTGTGAGGCGTATTTATATCTCTGGCTGGAGCACGTAGCCTTGGCAAGGTCTTGGTTAAGCCTACTCCAGTAGACCCTGCTGGGAGCCACACCAGACCCTGCCCACAGGCCCCAAGAAACATCCCTGTGTTTACCATGCTAATGGGCTTCCCCTGAGTGACAGGGTGAGAACCAAGCCCTTCCCATCCACAGGCTAGCTCCTGGGTCCCATTGGAGACAGCAGCTTTGGAACCAACTGAGCCTCTTCCCCCTAAACCAGAAGCCACAACTTAGATGGGACACCATCTGGTGCCCAGCAGTAACACTTTGTGTTGGTCAGTGTCCCATGGCTGATAAACAACTGGGAAAAAAAGAAAGATTCCTCGTGGCTGACAGCCCAGATGTTTTGGTCCAGGGTGGTTATGTAGCATCATGGTGGGAAGAACCAAGCTGCTCACTTCATGGTGGCCAGGAAGTACTGAGAGAGAGAGAGAAAAAGAAAGGAGCTAGGGTTCCCATGGCCCTTCCAACAGAAGCGCTTTGGGGGAGATTCCAGATCCAAACTATCACACGCCTGTTGCTCCCACTGCCTGAGGTCTACCACTGTCCATGGTCTATCGCCATTGCCCAAGATCTACCACCCCCAAAGTCTACTACCATTGCCCAAGATCTACCATCTCCAAAGTCTACCACCATTGCCCAAGGTCTCTACTGTCACCCAAGGTTTATGATCACCATTACAATAGGTCTACCATCACCCAAGGTCTACCATTGCCCAAGGTCTACCATCATACCAGGTCTGCCATCACTGAGGTCTACCATTGCCCGAGATTTACCATCACTCAAGGTCTAGCACCACCCGAAGTCTATTATCGCCGGACATCTGCCGTCACCTAAGGTCTACCATCTTCTGAGGTCTACCATCTCCCAGGGTCTACCAACCCTTACTATCACCCAAAGTCTGTCATCACCCCAGGTCTACCATCACCTGAAATCTTCCATCACCCAAGATCTGCCATCTCCAGGCACTGAGCTTGGCTATTTCCAGGTAGTTTTGTGCAATCTTTACCCTCTGTGGTGAGTTCTAATCTCCCTGCCTCATGGCTCCAGCTGACCAGGCTCTGAGAGTGAAGGATTTCAAACAGCAGACATATATTCCAGGGACAGTGTGGCCAAGGACACCGGCTCCCTGGCTGCTGCCCTGGCAAGATGACTGACCACTGGAGCCACAGTTGGCTCAATTCCCACCCATCCCCACCGTGCTCCAGTTCCTTGCTTCCTCCCAGTTATGGGTGGCAGGGAAGACACGCTCCTCTGTTAGCTTCGTGAGAACCTGAATTTTGACAGACTAAAAAGCGCTTTTGCAGTGATTGAGTGAATAGCAGCCAGACTCGCTTATTGCCTGGTCCTACCAAAGCTCTGTACCACAGAGCCCAACTTCAACTAAACTTACAGATCTGCCCGAGTCACAAGCCACCCAAAGCTGTGTGATGCCTGCTTCCTCTCACTTCTTCCTGGTCACCCGGGGTATGAACAGCCCACACCAAACAACCCGACTGCTTGAGTCTGAGCGTCTCGGTCCCATCCAAATAAACCAAGGCCCACACGGCCCTCGCTGTTGCCCTCATCCAACACTAAGAGGTAGAAGATATGTTTGATCAGGAGGGAAACTGAGGTTTGGAGAGGTGAAGTAACTTTACCTAAGACCACCGATCTCCTAAGGAACAGATGCTGGATTTGAACTCGGGCAATGAGGTCCTGTGCTGTTCCTTATCCAAATTTCATCACCTCTAACTGCTGTTGAGACAGTGTTGTACAGATAACCCTCTCCACAGCATGGGGGCATGAGGATGGCTAACCATGGGGTCTACAGGCAATTCTGACATGCACACGGATCAACATGCAGTTCTGACAATTGCACAGATCAACACAGAAGCTCTCTGGCCCAAGAAAGTGGGCTTTATGTCGAGCTTTTATTGGACGATCAGCTCCTTCCCAAGATGAAGCATGCTTCAAGTCCACCCTGGAAAAGGCACTTTGTTCCTTCCACCAACATCCCTGTGATCACACCCCAGAAATGCTTCTGTCACTCACCCCGTACTAGCACGTAACCCTATCTCCCATACCTGCACCCAGCCAGCCAACACTCCCTCCATGGACCCCAGGCACTGGGTCCGTCCCTGGGCTGTCCTCTGATGAGTCCATGCTGAGACTCTGCCCTGCAGGGCCTTCCTCACATTGTACTGAGGGAGTCCCATCTCCCACCCAGGAAGAACATCTGTGTCAAAAGCTTCATGCACGCCATGTGTTGTGGCATCAGGGAGCATCTGGAGACCCAGCTGTCCCCCTCCCTGTGGACATGTCTGGACCAGGGCACATTAGCTGCCACCAAAGACAGAGGATAGCTTGGTCAGCAACCCATAGCTGGGTACCAGGAATACTGTAAAAAAAAGAAAGAGCTGGACGCTGGTGCTTTCTTCAACAAGACTAACAACAAAGTTGAAGTTCTCTTGAAGCTGAAGCTGTGAGAACCAAGAGAGCTACTCATATATAATGATGGCTAAATAAGGTGGAGACCTATTAATGCCACAAATACCCACCCTCCCCACCGATACTCTGAGAGAGCATGATGAAGGGCTTTGGCATGGAGACATCAGGGAAAGTTTCCCTGAAGGACAACTATTTGAGTAAAAATTTGAAGCGTAAGTGAAAACAGCCTTGAGTTAGGATAGCAAGAAAGAGTGAACCAACCATAAGCAACTATGTGTGCAAAGATCCTGTGGCATGGATATCCCCATGCTCTAAAAGGAGATCAGAATGATTGGAACGTAGAGAAAACAATGAGAGCATAATACAAGAGGGAGACAGAAATGTGGAGGGGGCCAGAGAGAGGCCACCAGGGTAAAGCTTTCTCCGGGTTCTGAACGTCGGCTTTGAGGCCATGGGAGCCCTCTCCACCTAAGGCATTCATTATTTACCTTTTTAGAAACCATCTCGAGAGGACGTGCCTCAGCCCTCTTCACGCAATCTTCCCGTTGCCTTCAAATCAGTGTGAAAATCATCAGCTATTGTTAAAACGAGGTTCTGGTAGAAAGTCGGAGCCTTGGTTCACCAGTAAGAATTTCCAGGGTTGTGTACGTAGCCAAATGACTTACAAGGCTCCTTGCCTCCCGGAAATATGGGAAAATGAAGAGGTTTAAAATAGAAGGAGCCATCATTCGCCACACAAGAGAAAGGAGGAGGGAAGAGGATGAAAGGGATAGTCAGCCACAGCCAATGGCATGGCAGGGCAGCAGGTGGAAGGGGGGTGAGCCTGCATGTTGGGGCTGGTGGTGCCCCCCTCCTACTCCTCTTCATCCTCACTCCCCCTCTGTAAGGGAGATGTAGTTCCACTTTCCCAGCTTACAGCTGTGGGGTGCTTCTGATGACTTCCCTAAGGCCAGTGCTAGAGCCAGAGCTCAGATCCCATGGCATGTTCTGCCAGGCTGGTCTACAGGTCAAGGAGGACAAAGAAAAACTGATGAACAATGGTGTTGTCGAGTGAGCTGGGCCCCTCTGGGAAGACCAGACAACCTGGATGGCTTTCCTACTAAGTCCTGTCTCGTGGGAAAACAATCCCCAATCACCATCCCCACCATCACCATCACTACCCCCACCACCTGGTCTCCATCTTTGGCAAACTCAAATGGCTCTGCCTCCCTCCTCCAATGCCAAAGCAACGAGGAAAACCCTCACAGGGCAGACTGCAGTGTCTGAAAGGAGTAAGAGGTAAGAAAGGAGTCAACCCAACTAAATGGCACGCAGCAGCAGCAGCAGCAATACGCTGGTTCCACTCCAGACTCCCACATGCACATCTCTGAATCGTCCATGCAAACTTCAACTACATCAAAGCAAGGGAGCGTAAAGAATGTTGTAAGAGTCAGTGCCAGAGAGAACAGCTGTGGTTTACAAAAGACAAACCAAGAACGGATCGTTTGCTCCGTTCTCAAACCATCCAGACCCTGTCTGGTTGGACAGCAAGAGGCCTGGTGGGTACGGGAGCGCGGCGTGGCATGTCCACAGGGAAGGAAGTGATGTTCTGATGGAGGCAAGCTCTTGGTTGTGTAAACTAAGTGACTTCGGTCAAGGGGAGGTGATGTGGAAGGCATGGGGGCTTAGACTGGTCAGGTGACACTTCTGTAGCGGCCGTCACCACAGACGGATTCAGGGGAGGTGACTTTGAGCTCGAAACCAAGGCCACATCCAACTGCTGGAGGTAGAGGGGCATGAAAAGCACAAAGATAGGCAAGCTGAAATGGCAGATGGGATTGAAAGACATAAGGAAAGATCTGGAAACTCTGAGCGCCATGAGACTAGGGGGGTTGAGACACAGGCAAGGTGCAGTGAGAGAGAAAGACAGAGGAGTTGGTGGGAGTTTAGGCTTTAATCAGGTGGGCAGAGAAATCCCATGGGAATGTCACGGAGGAGTGTGCAGTCGAGATGCTGGATGGATTGCTGGATGGGAATGGGTCACCGAGGGGTTAATGGCAGGGAGATGAACTGGAGGCTATGGTTCCAGCAGGACCCTGACCAGAGAGGAAAACTTCCAACAGGATGAGTTGGTTGGTGCAGAAGAAAGGAAAGAAGGAATCAGACGTTGCTCATGGTATGAATCTGAGACACCACGCTTGATAGACTGGATCTACAGAAGACAGACAGAAGACAGACATCTTGAGGACTACATGATCCTGTCTGTGTGTGTCTGTGTGTGTGCATGTGCCAGGACCAGGGCTCGAACTCAGGGCCTAGACGCTGTCCCTCAGCTCTTCAGCTCAAGGCTAGCACTCTATCACTTGACCCATAGGGCCACTTCTAGCTTATGTGGTGCTAAGGAATGGAACCTAGGGCCTCATGCTTGCGAGGCAAGCACTCTACCACTGAGCCACCTTCCCAGCCCACAGCTCAAGGCCCACAGGTCCACTGCTAGTTTTTTGGTTGGTTAAATAGAGATAAGAGTCTTGTGGGCCTTCCTGCCCAGGCTGGCTTCAAACCAGGTTCCTTGGATCTTAGCCTCTTGAGTAGCTAGGGTTACAGGCAGGAGCCACCGGTTTGCCTGGCTGGACTGCTTGATTTCTAACAAGTCGGGATGGGAAGCTCATTTAAATTCTCTGAGACTCCGTTTTTTCCAAGGCATAAATAAGAATAATCATCTCAACATTAAGAGAGGCTTGACTTCGCTTAATGTAATTCTTTTCTAGAAAGTATCTATAAATCCACAAGTAAGTACAATGGATGGTAGAAGACAAAATAACACTTGGACATGATGAATTATATAGGACTCTAGACATTCACACAGTGAGCCCAAAGGAGGATATTCTTAGGAGAGGATCACAGGGGCTCAGTAGCGATGTGCACATGATCATATAAAATGACATTTATTGATAAACTCCAAGAAATGGAAACAAGCAGGTTTTCTGTTGTTTTGCTTTGTTTTCTCCTTTGTCGCTGTTCTTTGCTTTCTGTACCTTTTGACTTGTCTGTTAAGTGTATCCATTTGGGGGAGAGTAGGAGGGGAGGTACAGAAATAGTGGGACAAATGGTGAACAAATGCAACAGTGATACTCACTAGACACTAAGACGAAAATGGGGTGCTGTGGGGTGGGGAGTTGGGAGGGAAAAGCTGGGAGAAATCTAGGGAAGAGGTGACACCGTTCAAAAAGAAATGTACTCATAGCTGGGCGCTGGTGGCTCACACCTGTAATCCTAGCTACTCAGGAGGCTGAGATCTGAGGATCGAGGTTCAAAGCCAGCCCGGGCAGGAGAGACCGTGAGACTCCTATCTCCAATAAACCACCAGAAAACCGGAAGTGGCGCTGTAGCTCAAGTGGTAGAGCGCTCACCTTGAGCTGAAGAGCTGAGGGACAGCGCCCAGGCCCAGAGTTCAAGCCCCACGACCGACAAAAAAAAAAAAAAAAGAAAGAAATGTACTCATTACCTGACTTAGGTAACTGTAACCCCTCTTTACAATAACAATTTAAAAAAAAAGGCTGGAAGGATCAAATGACCCGCCTAGCCCAGAGCCTGACCCCAGGTAGCACTTTCTTTCCATCTGCTTCTTCTACTTAGTCTGTTTTAGGTTTGGCTGCCACTAAGAAAGACTATCTGGTTAAAGAAATCTAACTTAATAAAAGGAAAACAGAAAGGACTCCTGGCCACTTAGAGGCCTATTACCACGTTGGTTCTGTGTACTCTCCCGAATAGGCCTTCACGGTGTATCAGTCAGCTCTATTCCTGCTTTAGATTACACTCCACGCGCCATTGTTTTGGTGTAACTGACAGCTTGGAGCATCTAAGAGATGTGATTGATCCATTAGTTATCAGCCAGGGAGGGAACAGGAGACGATTTCCCTAATGACCCTCGTAGGTAGGGCTCTTCTAAGATGCATCCTGCCTCCTCGCAGCCCTCCTCCTATGCAATCTTTAATCATCTTTAGAGCCAAATAGTGCGGGTGACATGCTCAAAGGGAGTTATTGCAGGAAAAACACACACACACATTTTATTTCCACAGCCCAGGAGTATATTGAGGGAAGGATAAAAAAGAAAATCCCTAAATCACTAAAGGAAGCATCAAACTCGGCGCCGATTAGATGCTCACGTGTAGCCTGGCACTGCACTGCTTGCTTCTTTTCATGAGTTTTGTTGTTGTTGTTGTTTTTAATGACTGGGGTTTCTATCATCTGTGAGTAAGTCAGATGTACCTGGTGCTCACTGGGGGATTTAAGACTCTCCAGAGAAGCATTAGTTTGTAGTTGTTGCTTTTTAAAATACACACACTTTTTTTTTTTAATTTTCCTTCTTCATGGGACTGAACTCATGGCCTAACACTTGCTAGGTAAGTGCTTCTACCACTGCCACCACACACCTCTTTGCCTCTTCCTCTTTGCCTTCTGTTTTCTGGAGAGAGTCTCATGCGTTTGCTCTAGTGGGGCTTGAACCTTAATCCTTTTACCTCTGCCTCCAGAGTAGCTGGGACTACAGGCATGAACCACCACATCCCCAGCCTTGACATTCACGGTTCTTTGCTCTCTTGTTGTCTAACCGTCTTTTTCTAACACAATTGCTGTCCATTCCATTCAGCTCACATAGACTGCAGGGGAGGAGAGGGGAAGGGAGGGAAAGAAAGAAAGAAAGAAAGAAAGAAAGAAAGAAAGAAAGAAAGAAAGAAAGAAAGAAAGAAAGAAAGGAAGGAAGGAAGGAAGGAAGGAAAGAAGGAAGGAAGGAAGGAAGGAAGGAAGGAAGGAAGGAAGGAAGGAAGGAAGGAAGGAAGGAAGGAAGGAAGGAAGGAAGGAAGGAAGAAGCAAGGGCCTACCAAGTTGTTAATCAGTTGGTTCCATCCATCCTGACTTTTGCCCAATTGAGGAGGGAAGGAAAGAGGAGAGGAAGGGAGAGGAGGGGGAGGAGAGTGGAGGGGAGGGGAGGGGAGAGTTGTTAATAAATTGGTGGAGGGAAGAGTTGTTAATCAATTGGTTCCACCCATCCTGAGTTGCTAACTTGGGACAAAAGGAAAAAAAGGGGAAGGGAAGGGAGGGAAGAAGACAAAAGGGGAAGGGAGTGAGGAAGAGGGGAAGGGAGGGGGAGGAGGAAAGCAAGGTAATGAAATGGGTAATTAGACTAATTATATTTTCTGAACTCCAAATCAAAGCATGAGTGCGCCCCTCAGAAGCTAGGCATTTCATCGAGTGTCATCTCACCGGATCCTCTCCCTGGTCCTGTGAGACAGTCACTGCTATTCATTCACCCTATTCTTCAGATGGCAAAACAGAGGCCCGGAGTCCTGGGAGCTGGGAAATAGAAATAGCGCTCTGCCCTCCAGAGTACACGCTCACACTGCTTCTACACAGGGCGGCTGGCCCACAGAGCGACTTGGCAGCTCCCGTTCTGAGACTCTCCAGGATTCTTTTCTCCTTTTAGGCCCCAGAAAAGGACTCAAACTCAGTACCTGCTACTTTCACTCATTGGTTCGTACTCTTAACTGAGCCATGCCTCTCCAACCACCTCCAGGAGTCTTCTTAATCATTCTTCAGAAGGCAGGGTACCCCGGGAATACAGCTCAGATGTGGACACAGAAAGATGAGTTTCATGATGGGGGAAAGATGAAAGCGTTAAACTGACCATGTCTCTACCTGTGGATAGCTTTTACTCTTTTGCTGCATACCTATATATCCCTAAGTCTTCGACATTATGAGTAGGATTGTATTATTCATATCAGCTTGTAACCCTACCTGTTGGAAAATGTGCCAATAGCACAGAGCCATCTTTGTATGGCAACATTTATTCTCCATTGTCACGATGATCCAGCACCGCAGCATTTCCTTTACGTTACGTCTCTTTGTGGGGCATTTAAGTTTGAGACCAAGATGACTTCTTTAGGATAAAGTCCCTAAGTTGCTTCTCTTTGTAATATGTATAAACCTCTCTCCTTGAAGACTTACAGAGACAAGTGTGAGAGCAAATGAGGAAAGAAACCTTGAAGGAAAGATGCGAAGAGCCAGGTTCCCAAACACGATCTGCCCCCCCCACACACACACACCACCACCACCACCAATCCGAGCATCTGGAAAAGCAGCTCAGGCAGGGACATAAGGTAGCATCAGGACATCAGGTAGAGTCCTACCCCAGGAGGAAAATCAGCAGGAAGGAAAAAGGACTCATTATCCTCCCGACTTTTTTGTTGTTGTTTCTTTGTCTAATTTTCTCCTTTTGACGGGGAAGGTTTAAGCCACGCGTAGAGAAGAGACTCACGCTGTCAGGAGCCGCGCTTGTTTTAGTTACAACACATGCAGCCAGCCCCACTATTTTCTACTCCTTTTCTGCTGGTGACAATTCAGTCGCTGAACAGCGGGGAAGACACACCATCCCCTCCCCACAGTGGACGGAGCGAGCCAAACTAGGTCACTTCCCAAGGAAGCCTCATTTCCGATGCTGAGCCAAAGAAGCAGAGAAGGGGTCCCCTGCTGTGAGCAGGGGCAGGGTGGCGGATAAGCAGTCAGAAAATGGAGGCCACGTTGGCTGGCCCACCTGCTAATTTTACTGACAAGGAAAGCAAGACGAAACCATGCTCCTCAACTTGCCTGAAATGACCATAGCAAAAGATCGTGGCCAGGGAGGGGCAGGGAGGGGGGACTACTAAACCCAGAGCATTCAGGGAGCACTGGTCCATGCTACGAAACTGGCAAAATAGCCAGAGTGAGTCTGCAAATCCTACACCCGCATGCACACACATGCACATCCTCATATATGTCTATGTGTGGTCACATGCAAACACACATATGCATGTGGCTAGAAAACTGGCAAATTAGCAAGAGGCCTCAGATCCTACATACACAGCACAGCACATGTGTGCATGCATGCACAATCACAAGTGCACGTGTATGTGTGTGTGGACACATGCAAACACACACCAGCATGCATTCACACATATATGCTTGTGCACACGCAAAGACATGTGGCTAGAAACTGGCAAAATAGCCAGAGCAAGGTTGCGAATCCCACACACCGAGCACTTGTGTGCGTGCACATGCACGAACACATATATGCATGTAGATCTGCACGGGCACATGTACATGCACACATGCAAAGATATGTGCACTTGTGGGTGCAGAGACACACTGTATGCAAGTGTATGCATGTACACATATGCATGTACACAGTAACATATGCTCAATGCACATGTATGCACATATACAGCTCCTAACCAGAAATCTGAATGGCTACTCAAGTCTTAGGGGACTTGCCTGTAACTCCTGGCTAATGTGTGTTAAGCCTTGGGGGGATGGGGTGGGGAGGGAATGGGATGAAGATCTCCACCCTGGACACTTTTCCCAATGAAGAGTCCAGCCCCTAACACAATGGACCAAAAATACTTGTTGCATGATGAAAGAGCCTAAAGAGCTGAACAACAGACTTACTCAAGGAATAACAGAAGTCAAACATTAAATGAATAAGTGATCACACGCCGTTAAAGAGTTGCTTCGTGTCTGATCTACTTAAGGGAATCTGCACATGTTTGACAGTGCGATCCTGAGAGTCTACACACTATAGAATTCTCTTTTAGTCAACAGCTTGTCTTAGAACTCAGTTTCCTTTCTAAATTTCTTTGCTCACCAGTGAACTTACAGCAAGCATTTCGTAACCCATTCCCGCTCAAGAGACTTGCCAGCGATTGCACAATACAGAGATGCCTGGATTTTCCCTGGGTTCTACTGAGCTTTCCCTCCTTGTCCTGCTGATCAGAAGTTCGATGCACTAATGTCTGACTTTGAGTCAGGCAGAAAAAAAAATTTTTTTTAATGGAATCAATTACTTGTTTCATTGTCATTCTGTGTGACACATGCCATTTATCAAAACAACAGGGTAAGTGGGGGAAACAGAGGATAGCTGTTGTTAAATAAGAAATTCTACCTCAACGCTGCATCTTCTAAAGCCATCTCAAGATGATCTTGGGGTGCTACCTTTTGTAAAGCCCCCAGCAGGCTCAGCCACCCACTAAGAAGAAATGTTGGCTACTGAAAGCTACAGTTTGGATCTTGACTGTCCTCAAACACACATGTTAAAGGCTTAGTCCTTAGCTACTGGTGCTACTGGGAAGGTAGATGACATTTTGGGAAGTGGAGCCTAATGAGAGAGGAAGTGATATCATTGGGGGTGGAGCTGTTTACTGAAAGAAGATATGGGGATCCTGGCCCCTCCTCTTCCTCTTCCTGTTTGCTTCCTGGCCACCATGAGGCGAACAGGCCTCTTCTGCCTTGTGTTCCCAACATATTTGCTGCCTTGTGTTCCCAACATATTTGATCGGGGCTGAGATTTTTGAAGCTGTGAGACCAAAGAAACCTTTCTCTTCTAAGTTAATTGTCCTGGTTTTTTTGTCACAGGAATGGAAAGCTGACTAACACAGGAAACAACAAGCCTTGGAATCTATTGGACAAGGTTTGGGGTCCGGCTTCTCCATTAACAGCCAAACACCCCTTACAGAGAGGGGCTGAGGGTCTCATGAGATGATGTGTTTTACGTGCTCCGTGAGCTTTAGCAGTGTTATTGTTTAGGATTGGGGAGTAATGAGAATGCCACAGGGGTTGTGTGAGCCTCAAATGAGACCAAAGATGTAAAGACCCAGGCATAGGTTCCAACATTCAGAAGCCACTCGGTAAGTGTTTGTTTCTTGTTCACTTTTTCCAGATGGTATTATTGGGAATTTTCTGTGTGTGCTGTTTCTCTGCGGGGGGGGGGGGGGGGGGAGGGGGCTGGGAACCATTATGCAATAAATATCTACTCACCCTCCAGAAAGCCGCTATCAAAGAATTATAATCCCCGGGGGCCTGTGTCACATGGGACCAGGAAAGCCCTTTGGTGTACCACCTGGTGAGGTAGACAGACTGCAGAACTGGCTACGAAAATAAAAATGGACACTTGACCTCTGTCTGGAATCTGGAGTTGGCTCCAGAAGCCACAGCCGGAGCCTTTGTTCCCAGAGATGATCAGTCCTGCTGAACTGCCACACCCTGGGTGGGCCTGGTGGACAGAGGGTCTGACAGACAGAGAGACGGCGGGAAGAAGCCGGTTCCCCTCTCCGCATGATGGAAAGACCCAACCATCAGAGGATTTATGAAAGCCGCACAGCGTCTCCCAGGGGAAGGCTAAAACATGGATCCCAGAGGCATCAGAACAGAAGGGGGGGGGGATAAAGAGCTGGGCCTTGGGCAGATGCTCAGAAATAAGCTGCTGGCTTACCTTACTTTATCTTTCTAGAAAAATACCACACCAGACACCACTGGGGGGAGGGGAGGGGAGAGAGAGAGAGAGAGAGAGAGAGAGAGAGAGAGAGAGAGAGAGGGAGAGACCTCACAGATACCAACCTTCATCTTCAACCTAAGGAGAACGTATATGGCTCTGTGTCCAGCACAGGACTGAGCGGCCTGCCACAGGAGAGCACAGCCCAGCTCCGCGAGAGCACAGCAAGACAGAGAGATCGACCACAGAGTTCACGGGGAAGGAAGGGGCCGACTCTGCAAACGGAGAATGAAGCACGCACAGAAATGAGCCGAACAGACACAGGGAGAGTGCTGTGAGCAGAAGACACGTGGCTGTTGAGGCAGAGCTGAAAATATTGAGGGAACTGAAGAGAGTGCATGGCGGCTGGGTTAGAAGGTGTGAGGGTGGAGTGAGTTTTAACTTTCTACTTCAGAGCCATGGGGAAACCCTGGAGGGCCTGAGACGGGGGGCGGGGGGTAACAATTAAATTCCCTTTCACAAAAGTAGGCCCCGATTGCTCTCATGGGGACTGTCTCAATAAGGATGATAGGCTATCCATACCTTTCTCATCTGGAAGATGAGAAAGAGGAGAAGGGATGGCTTAGAGCCAGAGAAAGAGCTCACCCCACTGTTCCCAGGAGGTAAAGAGGAAGGTGTGCACACCCCACATCTCCCCAGCTCCCCCCAGCCCAAACCCATCTACAAATTCTGTTCTGTGGGAGCTTCGAGCCCGTATCCAGCATACTTACAAGCAGTTTGAATCTTTAAAAAAGAAATAAACAACGTTGGTTGTTGGTACACAGTAGCTGTACAAGAAGGGATCTCGTGTAACCTATCCATCGGTGCAGACCACACGCCTCAACCCAACTCACCTCCTCCACCCCTGTCTGTCTCCCTGCGACCTGTCAGGCTTTAGAAGACCTGAATGCAGGCTCCGTCAACAGCCCTCTTTAACAAGGTCCCTTCTGGCTCTGAATTCCTGCATTCATGATCCACCTGCGCCCCCAAAAAGCCTGTCACAGGGGAGCCCCTGGGGAGCGGAGAGGAGGAGGGAGAGATCTACCCTGCATCCACATCCCATCCCCCTTGGACCATAGCCCCCCGGTGATAGTCTATTAATATGATTTGCAAGTGCAGGAAAATCAGCGGGATCGGATGGCTCTTGGGAGACGGTTTAAACCAACATGGACCCTGGACACCCCACAGGAGGGCTGAGTGCACATGCCTGGCTGTCTCAAAATCAGGACGGCTTTCCTAACAGGGAAAGCAATGGCCTAGCTACAGCTAGGAGAAGCACAAAAGCTCGCTTCCTGGGCATGAGGGGGCCTCTCCCACACAGGCAGGGGGCAGCAGCAGTACCTAACCCTGCCAGGTACTCTCTTACCACCACCACCACCACCACCACCACCCCGCCTCCCCGCATCCATCTGCATTTCCTTCCTGGCTCTGAAATGTTCTGGTTGATGTCTCTCTTTCCTTGATGTGACCACTTATAGGGTAAGGCTCTGTGGGAGGTCATTGTCACTCCAGCATTTTCGACCATAAACAATCGATAAACGTTTCTTGAGTGAGTAATACCCCATTGTTGGTGTCTTCTCCCTGGACCTGCTGTATACAGGTAGTATTTAAACCAAGACGGGGTGGCAGGGAGGGGGTGGAGTGAGACCTGGAGACCCAATGCCTGCCTGCCTGCCTGCCTGCCTTGGCATCTGCTGCTCTGCTGCTCCCTGTGTACGCCTGGGCACACTCCTCACTAGCACGTACATCTACCTGCCCCGTGAGGGCATCAAGCAGATACTTTGATGTTGCTGCACAATTCGTATTGGGGGATGTTAATTGTATTTCATGGGGATATTCCCAGGCCATGCATATAATGTATTTTGATCATATTCATTCCCTGTGACTCTTCCTTATGATCCCTTTCTCTCTCTTTTTAAGGTTGTTTGTCTTGGCATGTGCCAGTATTGGGGCCTGAACTCAGGAGCTCCCACTCTTCTTTGGCTGTTATGATCCAGGCCTAGTCCTCTACTGCTTTGAGTCACAGCCCCGCTTCCAACATTTTGGTAGTTAGAAATAAGACTCTCATACACTTCACTGCCCAGGCTGGCTCTGAACCCTGACCCTCAGAGGTCGGAGCCTCCTAAGTAGCTAGGATGATGGCCAGTGCTTGGCTTGAACTGTTAATGGGCTTCATTATTCTATTTGCATATGCATATGGAGTATTTGGGTCACGGACACCCCCACTTCACCCTTCCCATTCAGCAGGACCCCACCTCCTGACAGTTCTGTGTCACACTATTACTCATATGAGAGAGTGTGTGAAATGTTTCCATGGGCAAATGAGTATAAGCCAGAGTGCTCAGACGTACCAAGGGCAATGAACACATGAAGAAATGAACGTTCAATGCAACTCAGGGGTGGGGAGGGAAGGAGAAAACCAGGAGAGAGCGAGGGGAAGGGGTGACATGGTCCAAAAAGAAACGTACCCTTCACCTGACTTACATAACTGTTAACCCCTCCGTATGTCACCTTGATAATCACAGGTTTTTTTTTTTTGGGGGGGGGGTCCGGTAGTGGGGCCTGAACTCTGTCCCTCAGTTCTTCAGCTCAAGGCTAGCACTCTACCACTTGAGCCACAGCGCCACTTCCAGCTTTTTTCTTTTTGCTTATGTGGTGCTGAGGAATTTAACCCAGGGCCTCATGCATGCAAGGCAAGCGCTCTACCACTGAGCCACCCTCCCAGCCCGATAATAACAATTTTTTAAATGTTTAAAAAAAAAGAACATTCAATATCTTTTAACCACAAAGGAGATGCAAATCAAAACACTGACATCGAGACTCCATTTCCCGCCCCCACGCCCTCCCCTCTGCCTGGCCCTGTTAGAACCAATAGGAATGCCAGCAAGGAGATATGCAGGTGAGGAGCGGGGAGCAGGGAAGGGGGGGAGAAGCAACACTCACACCAGGCTGGTGGGAATGCAAGCTAACGCCACCACTGTGGAAGTCAGTATGGAGGTTCCTCCAAAAAAAAAAAAAAATCAACTGGAAATAGGTCTCTTAGGCAGATAGATGAAGGCGTGTGACTCAACACACAAGACAGAGGCCTGCACCTCCGTGTTGACTGGAGTCAAGCTATGGAATCTGTCTCGCCATTTTGACTCCCGTGACTTTTTTTTTAAAAAAAGCTTAACAAATGACTCCTGCCTAAAATGACAAACACGCGAAAACTCCAACAAGAACCCTGTGACAGAAATACAATCATTGTCCCCCTTGGTATAGACAGGGGAAACTGAGGCACATGAATCCCCAGCACATGGTCCCAGGGTAAGGATTCAAGCAGACAAAGCTCCGGGGTCTATGCGTTTAACCACTGTACAGAAAGGCTACATGGACACCATACACACTCACACACACACACACACACACACTACTTCTGAGACAAAAAAGATGAAACCTGTGGGGTCAGGTACACACAGCCGTCACTCCAGCCTCACGCACAGTGACCTTTGTCACCTGTGGAGAAATCTCAAGATTCCATCATCCCTTCCGAAACATCACAGACTGCCTCTGGACCTCTGCAAACACTTCCTTCTGCCTGTAATTCCTCCCTAGCCTCCTTGGGCCACACATGGCTTTACTTTCAGAGATCTGGACCCCCTGTGCTTCCTTAGAGAGGTGTGTGTGTGTGTGTGTGTGTGTGTGTGTGTGTGTGTGTGTGTGTGTGTGTGTGTGTGTGTGTGTGTGTGTGTGTGTGTGTGTGTGTGTGTGTGTGTGTGTGTGTGTGTGTGTGTGTGTGTGTGTGTGTGTGTGTGTGTGTGTGTGTGTGTGTGTGTGTGTGTGTGTGTGTGTGTGTGTGTGTGTGTGTACACCAGTACTAGGACTCGACCTCAGAACCTGGACAGCTGGGACCTTTACCACTTGAGCCACAACCCCACTTCCGGCTTTTTGGTGGTTGATTCACAGCTGGGACCTGGTGCAACAGTTTCACCTAAACCAAAAGCCTATCCCGATGAATCTTTACACTCTCATACAGCAGGAGAAAAGATTTTCCCTATGAAATGACGTCTCCATCTTTTTTCTTAATTCAAAAATTAGATCAGAATGTTGTACATGTCGGGCAGAGCAAAAGAAAAAAAAATTCGAAAGGCAATATATTCCTGCTCTCTTGAAGTTTATATTCTAATGGAGTCTCAAAGCCATAATCATGAAAATGTGCAAACGAATGAGATCATTTGGAATGTAATCAATGCTATAAAAAATTAGATAGAAAGATGCAAAAGCCAGACTGGCAGGGCAGGAAGCTTTTTGGAGAAGACCGTTTGTAGAAGTGTCATCTGAGCTGAAATCTCCACCGCAAAAGAGTCATGGCCATGCAAAACACCTGAGAGAGCACAGACCAACAGGAAAGTGCAAAGGCCCTGGAGTCGGGGCAAGCCTCTCTGTGTGTCTGAGGAGTAGGAAGGACACAGTGTGACTGTCCTGGAGTAGTAAAGGCAGACCAAGGGTTGTGGGAAAGCAGGACCGAGGAAAGGCGACACATGCCAGACAGAGACTGCAGGTAGACTGGGGCCCGCCCAGTGGTGTGAGGACAAGGACCGATTTGCATGTGAAGGGCAGCACCGGCTGTCATTTGAAGTGCAACCTGTAGAGGGAGCAAGGGAGGAACTGCAGAAACCTGAGAGGAGCCTCAGGGTGCCTTGAACCAAGATGGCAGCCGGAAGGCCAAAAGGCTCAGGATCTATTATGGAGGGAGGAAGAGGAAAGGAAGGAGGGAGAGAGAGGGAGAGAGGGAGGCAGAGGGGGAGAGGGGGAGAGACCAAGCACCTAACCACCACCTTTGGAGATGAAGATGCATGGCTGATCTTCTCTAGGAAGCTGAGGTACAGGCCGACCTCCCTCCCGCCGCTGGGAGCTGGGGGCCTGGCAGCTCCCGAGCTGAGCTCAGCTCCTGCCCTCCCTTCCCGTTCTCCCCCCCACCCTGCCTTCTGCTTTGCTCTTGGCGGTCACTGCCATGGAACAGGTGTGTGGGGTCTGTGCGTTCCCCAGAGTGCCAACTGCTCCTCGATGGGGCAGGAAAAAAAAAATCAAACCACAATCCTGGCACCAGTCCGTGCCACGCCGTGTATTGGTTTAGGCACGTGTCTGGCAGCTCTGATGTCTCTTCCAAGGGGCAAGGCAGTAAGGGCCTGCCTTCTGCTGTACCTTCCTCCAGCCTCTTTATCTTCAGAATCTCCTGGGCAAGTTATGGAAGTAAACACAGCCCTGGCATGGACACGGGGGCAGGAGTGATTTTCTGCAAATAACCCAGTGGGGGAGGGAGAGGGCCTGGCAAAGCTGACAGTGAAGGTTCTAGAAAGGCCGGGGTGATCTTGGTCTGGTCCCTTGATTGTTAAGCTATAAGCAGAAGCCAGGCTGATGGATCCCCCTCACCTCCCCACATCATCCTTCCACGCATGGAAGATCCACGTAGACACTGCACTGAAGTTCACCGGCAGCCATCTTGGGAGCGTTGGCCGACCATGTGAGTTCTGAGGGGATGAGAGAGAGAGAGCCACTGAAGTGTTCACCAAAACGCAACCGGTCAGACACGAGTCACTGGGGGGGGGGGGGTGTCAAACGGACACGACGTGGAATCTTTGTGGAGCTTCCAGACTGTTGGGAGGGAGAAGGAACAAATCCGTCTATCTACCATCTACGACAATCTTCACTACTTGTAGCTGTGTTTAAAGAAACACGGGAGGTACGTTGGAGATCAGAGAAGGCTCCCCAGAGGAATGAGCTGAAATCTGAAGGATGCAAAATGTGCATTAACTAGGAGATGGACAGTTATTCAGGGGGCGTGGGGATGAGTCCTAGTCAGTGGGAACAGTACATGCAAAGGTCCCGAAGCAGGAAGGAGTAAGGAGAATGTTACCTGAAGATCAAAGCGATTGGAATAGAGTGAAGTAGAAGGGGAGTGGGGGGATTGTAGAAGTCTCACTCCATGTGTGACAGGAGTAGGGGAAGTGGTAAGACTGTCTAGGACTCAGAGTCTTTCTTTCCATTGCTTCGAAGGAAGTAGCCGTGTTAAGGGAAAGATGTGCAAAAAGAACGCGAACTATAGAATGAGCAATGTTCGGCACAGGATGATCTTTCTAGAGCCCAAGTAGTTTAATAAGGGGAGAATCAGAGAGGACAGGAGCCAGGAAAGAGGAGTGACAGGGTGTGTATCGTGTGTATCGTGTGTGTGTGTGTGTGTGTGTGTGTGTGTGTGTGTGTGTGTGTGATGGGTCAGGGCTCTGGCTCACCTTGCCTCCTCACAGCTGGTTCTCCACCACTTGGATCACGTCTTTCCATCCAGCATTTTGCTGGTTCATTGGAAACAGACACTTGTGGACTTTTCTTCCCGGGTGGCGGGGGTGGGAGGGAGGGAGGAAGGGTATTGGGGATTGGGGGGAGCGGCTCTTGGCACACCGGAGAGAAGATGGTGAAGGTATGAGAGGCCTGTGGGCACAGCTCAAGGTGAGACACGGGGTGTGTGGGAAAGGCAGGGTGTCAGGGCTGTCTACAGAGCGCAGGCAAGGAACGGGGGCCAGGACCCCATGTGTGTGGGAGGAAGGAGTCCCGGCAGCTCTGAGCTCCGAGCCCCGACCCTTGCCCAGTGTGGACGAAATTTCCTGTCTGTGGCCAGCACCCTGCTCCACACCTCATGACACCCCCACCCTCCTCGGGGCATCTGAACTCTGCCCCGCTGCCGCTCCCTCCTCTCCTCTCCTCCTCCACCCCGTGGTCAGGTGCAGTGCAGAGTCAACCCTGTGAAGCGTGTTATGTAACAGTGCTGTGAGAACGAAGAGCGAAGGAAGTCTGACAATCATTCTGTATGAAAAACAAACAGAAATATCTTCCAGAGGCCTGGGGCAACAATGTACCTGCTGCTCCTCCCCACGCCGGTGCACACACACACACACGCACACACACACACACACGCTGGCCTGCTGACTGCTCAGCCTGCAAACCCCCAGGGACAGTCAAGGAAGCCATTGCCCCTTCCCAATCCCAGCACGACACCTTCAAGTTCCACATGTGGATGAGTGTACATGTGTGCATGTGTGGATAAACATGTGGGAGCACATGGGAATGCTGTGTGTCTATGTGGGCATGTGTGGGCATCTGTGTGGACTTGTATCTGCCTGTGGGTGTGTGCACTGCATGTGCGTGTGTCTATGTGTATCATATGAATGTGTACTTGCATGTGCGTGTGCATGTGTGTCTGTGTGCAGCACAGATGTGTGCACTGGGTGTGTGTGCATGTATGTGTGTTGTGTGCACGTGTGTGCATGGATGCATTCTGTGTGGGGGTGCATGCACAGGTGTGTGTGCAAGTGTGCACTTATGTGTGTGTGTGCACATTTGTGTGCACATGTGCAAGTGTTGCATTATTCCCCGCTGTCCTGGTAGTTATGAAACTGCATTGAGAACACGTCTGATTCCTCAACTAGAAAATGAGGATAATGATAGCCCTTAATTTACAATTACTTGGAGGGGATAAAATGAAATAACCCACATAAGTAGGGCCTTGTGTGGCAGTTGGCACACAGTAGGCACTCATTAGAGGAATTTTTTCTGGGGCTGCCTTTTAATGGGTGCTGAGCTCTTTTGCCAGGCCCTTCCCAGGCTGCTGCTTCAACTTGCAGGACCTTATTTAACACGCTGGGCGCTGACCATGGTCCTGAATTATCTTCAGCAGTTGGGAACTTTTTTTTTTCTTCTTCTTCTTCTTTTCCTTCTTCCAGCTCCACAAGCTGGTTATGTCACCCCATCCATCATTCCTCGGTAATTCTTAACCATGTGCCTTTCTGCTGACATAATTTTAAGTCTCCTCAGGAAAAAAAAGTAAACTTCATGGAGGTATGATTTATAATCAACAAACACACCCCTTTAGCCTCATATTTCGATATGTTCTGATGTATTTATGCACAGGCATTGCCTTTCCTAAAAGACAGAATAGTCCCATGACCTCAGAAAGTCATGTGCTTGTTTGGCTGGTGCTCTACTACTTGGGCCATGCTTCTAGCCTAGCCTTTTCCTGGTTAATTGGAGGTGGAGTCTTAGACTCCAGTCTGCCCAACTTGGTCTCAGTCCGTGGTCCATCAGATCTCAGCCAAGTAGCTAGTAATTAATATCTCAGGCCTAGCCTCAACTACTGCTTTTCTGATACCAGAGATTTGATTTCTCACTTCTAGATTTCAAGTAAGTGGAATTACATTGCATGTACTTTTATATCTGCCTTCCTTCTCCTGGCATGTTTTTGAATCTCTTCCATTCTGTTGCATAGATCAGTAGTTTATTTATCTTCATTATACAGTTACAGCTCATAAGCAATTCGCCCATTTCCTTGTAGATAGAGCTGGGTGATGGGGTTTTTTTCCCCTAGTTTGGAGCTATGATAAATACAAATGTTCTAGACATCTATACATATGCCTATGTGAACATATTTTCTTTTCTTTTTTCCCCCAACTAAGGGTAAAATTGATGAGCCACATAGTATAGATGAAGCGTTGTGTTTCCATCATGCAATTTTTGTAGCACTTTGCACCTGATATGAATGAACGTTCTAGATGCTCTCACCATCATTAGATACTGTTACTATTCATACATCATTCTAATGGGGGGTTATCTCCTTAAGGTTTTGATTTGCATTTATCCCCGGTGACTAAGAATATAGGGTCTCTTTCCAAAGGTTTATCAACTACTTATGTATCTTCTTTGGTGCATTGTCTGCTTAGCTCTTTGTCCTCTTAGGTTTGATTTGAATATTCTCACAGGTTCAAGGTATTTATTATTTTTGTCAATGGTAGGGGCTTGAAAGATTTTTGAAACATATTTGGGGGGGGGGCAGTACTGGGATTTGAACTCAAGGTCTCCCACTTGCCAGGTAGATGCTCTACCACTTGAGCCATACTCCCAGCCCTCCAGATCTACCCCTTACTTACTGACTGACCCATACACACGCAACCTGAAAAATCATTTTATCTTTCCTAATTCTCATTTCAGTTATCTACAAAAACCAGTATGCTGGAGGATTGTCTGCAGGCCCAATGCCAATATGTATGAGGTCTCTGTTGCATACATCCCATCCCAGACACATCAGTTATCTGTAACCATGGCAATGCTGCCCCTACCATCCCTCCAAACACTGTAGCTGGGGGGATGGGGAGGGGTAACAATAGCAAATCTGTGGTCAGTGATTTGGGGGCCTGGGTGGTCTGGGCAGATCTTTCCACCTCTGCTGGTCCCATTCACATGTCTCGGACAGGCTGGCTGCCGACTCACCCGGGGTCATTCTGAGTGCGCCCCTGCTGTGTCCTAGCTCTGGGTCACACACGCCCCTCATCCTTGGACAAGCTGCTGGGGGAACTTTCTCTTGGCCATTGGCAGAGCACACATAAGACTCAGGACGGGCAGAGAGCATCATGTCTGCCATATTCGATTGGCCAAAAACAAATCCTAAGTGTGGGCCAAATTCTATAGGTAGAAGCGAGTTCTCCTCTCTGGGGAGAGGGGGATGCAGGGGACTGCAGGGAGGACTCCCGGGAGAACGGGGCCTAAGCCTTCAACCCACCCAACACAAACCATTGCAACAGCCTCCCCAACATCCAAACCGAAATCCCCTCCTGTCCTCACCCTCCACTACGTCCAGACTGAAACACAAGCCCTGTGATCCAATTTCCCCCTGATTGCAGAAAAATGAACACCACACACACACACCCTCACCCCCACCCACCCGCCCCACCAAATGCCCTCACTTTGGGGAGCTGTGTGAGCACCACTTCTCATTAGCAAGTCTAGCGGGACCCAGAGGTGAGACAGAAACTGAGAGGCTGGGTCACTTGTAGAGATGCCCCACTAACTCCATCCCCTCCCCATGTTTGCCCAACCAGTGCCCCCCTCTCTCCTGCTGCACAGTCTAAATTCCAAGGAAACCACCGCACACTGCTGTGCTTGGGAGAAGTCGTCTCTGGCCTTAGATGGAGATCGATCACACTCATGCTCACACACACAAACACACACACCAGGCCACCTCTCAGATCATCCTAGATTGGTCAACAGCCAGCCAATCCCAGACAAGTGACAGCCCCGCCAATCCCATCTTATAGCATACTTCTTGATGCATCAATGATGCACTAAACCCCCTTGGGCTTGGGTCTTGAACTACAGCAGGTGGGTTGCAGCAAGTTGTGAAGGTCTGCCTCACCATGGATGCCGACAGCATGGCCTGACCGGCCCACAGTGACAAGTCCCCATGGTTCTTTGCATCCACAGACTTATCAGTGGACAATGGGCTGGTTATGCATAATACAGCAGAGGGCTCCACCAGCACTGTGCCTGGCTGTGATGGCACACACACATTGGCCCTCAATCCAAGTGGGGTCAGAAAGATGCCTGAAGCATTTGGCTTGACAACCCTGTGATCGTTTTAGAAGCATAAAGATGTCCAGGATCCTAATTTTTAAAATGATAGCAATGGGCCAGTTGCCAGTGGCTCATACCTATAATCCTAGCTTCTCAGGAGGCTGAGATCTGAGGATCATGATTCGAAGCCAGCCTAGACAAGAAAGTCTGTGGGACTTATCGCCAATGAACCACCAGAAAAACACTTTGGCTCAAAGTGGTAGAATACTAGCCTTGAGCAAAAAGAGCTACAGGGACAGTACCCAGGCCCTGAGTTCAAGCCTCATGACTGACAAAAAATAAAATAAAAAACCACACGGTTATATACATGTTGAGCGTCGAGTCGTTTTAAGATGTATCAAAATCACATAAAATAAGAGAAATGCCTGAGGCTGGTTGTGCAGGCTAAGCCTTGGGGATGTTCGCCGATCATGAGTTGTCATGAGTCAGGAACAACAAGGCTCAGAGAATCGGGGACATGGAGGCTCACAGTCTGAGATGTGGAGATTGAGAGAGGCTGGGACATGAAGGCTCAGAGAGTCTGGGAACAGTGGAGGCCAGAGGCTAGCCTGCACTAATCACAACCTAAGGCTCACATGCTTTCCATGTGTGCCTGGTGGAACTCCACTGAACCCAAGTCTCCTCTCACACACGCATCTCTTCCCCGCTTGATGTTCCCCTTGTGAAGTCACTGGGGGAATTACCCAGGATCCTGTGCTGAAAGGAAGAACTTGGACCAACCCGGGAGGACAGTCCCGCCCTCCGCTCCATGAGAATGCGTGATTGACAGGTCGCCGGAGCTCATCAGCACTGGCAATGCCTGGGTAACGGGAGTGGGGAGGGATCTCTCAATCTCTCACCTGACCCATTCCACTTGACAGAGGAGAATCTGAAGATCACAGAGGGCCAGGGACTCACCAAGGTCATGCAGGAAGGGCCTAGCAGGAGTGGGATCTCTAGACAGTCATTCTCCCCAAAGTGCCTGGAGCCAGACCCATTCAAACCAGGGCACCCAGTGCCACAGTGTCTAGCCATTGCTGACTCTCACCAACCCCTTACCATGGACACCACAGACCGACAGGACCGGCCAGGAGCGTGCGTGCTGAGCCTCCCAAGCCATGCAAACTCTGCGGAGTCATTTATTTGGCTGCACATAAACCGGTGGCTTGTTGTGCTGACACTGAGTGATAGACCCGCAGCAGCGGCGCTAATCAATCATCCAACCCATATTTATGGAGATGTCCCCCTGTCAGCATGCCGGGCAGCTCCTTCCCTTTTCTCATGAAAGAATCTTTGGGAATTCATTTTCCTCCCTGTATTCTTCTCCTCTAAATGTTTTCTGTAGAGCTTGCCTCCCCAGAAAAACCGCCTTTATTAAGGAATAATTAATTCCTTGCTACCATATTTTATTCATCAAAGCCATAAAGGGCTGCCAGTCGGGGCCTCTGGTCTCCAAGAGATAACTACACTTCCACTGTGACATGATGTGGTGCTGTCATAACTCTAGCCAAGAGCAGAACAAGGTGGTGTGTTCCACCTGCTTGTGTGGTCCAGATCTTGGATTGTAGCTCCTACCCTTCCCCCACACACACACACACACACACAAAAACAGGTTCTGAAATCAACTTTGAATGCAAATAGTTTGTTCTGGAAGTGATCTGAGAAAGGGGAGGAGGGAGATCTGCCAGAGAGGGAGAGAATGCCAAGCTAGCATTAAATGAGCAAGTCGATGGTGTGGACCAATGGGTTCCAGCCCCCTGGGGGGGGGCAGGGGAGGCTGCTGGAAAATGGCACAGAGTATCTCAGAGGGCTCTGGCTCAAGCTATGAAAAGGCTTGGTACCCACCGCTGGCTGATGGCTATACCCCAAAGCAGTAACCCTGCAGTTTTTCCCTGCCAGCTCACATACAGGAAGATGTGCCACAAGAAACCCCCTCTTGGCTGAACAAGTGGGAAATCTGTGAGGACACCATCAGTGTGTCTGGGAATGGACGGTCCTGAGAGAGCTGGGACAGGGCACCAGGCCACACAAGGTTATAGGAAAACATGAGGGTTTTTACAGTCCTTCAAGAAACAGTGGTACACAATAAGTACTCAGTGCTCCCAATGTCAGACCTGACGCTGATCATCTGCTGTGAATTACCTGTGTTATCTCCTCAGTCCACGGCCCATGCCATAGGGAAGGACACGTCCAGCCCCAACACAACCCTGGCCTGCCCAACCCAAGCATTCCACCACCATCCCCAGACACAGTGATTGGCTCGAGGAAAGTCACGTGACCTTCAGGACGACCCCCGTGACATTCGACACCATCACCTGCACACAGGAAGCTGCTCCCAGGGTATGTTGTTGAACATAGAGCCTGGGGCTGGGAAAGTGGCTCAGTGGTAGAGCGCTTGCCTTGCATGCATGAGGCCCTGGGTTCAATTCCTCAGCACCACATAAGCAGAAAAAGCCAGAAGTAGCACTGTGGCTCGAGTGGTAGGGCGCTTACCTTGAGCTGAAGAGCTGAGGGACAGCGCCCAGGCCCAGAGTTCAAACCCCATGACCAGGGAAAAAAAATAGAGCCTAGATGCAAATAGAGCCAGGTAGAGCTAAATAGGAACGCCTCCCCTCCCCAAAGAAAGAGGCAGATTTCTTTTAACTAAATGCTACTGAGACAGGGGGTCTGTCCACTAACACGGGCCTCTGTTAAGTGGGTGACTTGAGAAAACTGGACACATGCCTGCAGTCAGAAATATCATAATGATCACAAAGACAGAATGTGTCAGCACCTGAGAAAGGTTTTCACCTAGGAATCGTACACGCACACACACACACGTGCGCGCATGCGCCCCTGCTCTGGGCCTGGCAGCCACTGGTCTACTTACAGTTGGCATCGTTTTGCCTTTCTAGAATCTTTCAAGGATAGAATTATATATTCTTTATACCTGGCTTCTTTCTCTCCATAGCCAGCCAGGTCCTGTGTCTACCCTACAATGAACTTTTCCACCCCTGACAATTCATCCACTGCATGAATGAATGTACAACAGGTTGTGTGTTCGTTTTATTGATGGGTATTTTGGCTGTTTGCAACTCCAGGCTGTTGCAGCAAACACGGCAGGGGGGGAAGGGGAGGGAATCCCAAGTATTTTGCAGTTCCATAAATACAATCTATGACCCCTTCTTCCCTCTCCCCTCAGGCAACGCAAGACCAAAGGGAGAAATCTCCACATCTCTGTCTGACCACACAACTCCACGTAAAGGCTATATCTTGGATGCTAAGCCAGTGACTCTTCACCTTAAACCCTAAAATGTCGATGGCCATCCAAGAGGAGTAACCCTGGTTTCTACTCTTGTCTGAAGTCCCTTGCTTCCACGTCCTCTTCAAATAAAATGGAAATACTACTAATCATCAGAGCTAAGTGGAGTTGTTCTCACCACACACACACACACACACACACACACACACACACACACACACACACACACACACACACACACACACACACACACACACACACACACACACACACACACACACACACACACACACACACACACACACACACACACGGTCAATGCTTTCTATGCACTGTATAAGTAATTCTCAAAATAATTATGAGCAGAGTCTCAATCAGCATGGTAGTTCCTTAAAATACAACTGCCATAGAATACAGTGATCCGACTTCTGGGTCTACAGCCAAAAAAGAATTATAATTGGTATCTTAGAAAGCCATCTTCACTCCCAGCCTCATGATGGCATTTATTCACAAGTTTTCTCTGTATCAGAAACACCCAGATATCCCACTGACAGAGGGAGGGACAGAGAAAATATGGCATATCTCTATGATGGAATATCACTCAGCCTTAAGACACGGAAAGAGAAGTCTAGAACGTACACCACAGAGTGCTCATAAGGTCAAAATTCTCCTCAAACCTGGGTGCCGGTGGCTCACACCTGTCATCCTAGCTGCTCAGGAGGCTGAGATCTGAGTATCCCAGTTTGAAACCAGCCTGGGCAAGAAAGTTTATGAGACTCTTATCTCCAATGAAACACCAAGAAAACCAGAAATGGAGCTGTGGCTACAAGTGGTAGAGTGCTAGCCTTGAGCAAAAAAGAGTTCAGGGACAGCGCCCAGGTATTGAGTTCAAGGCCCAAGAAAATTGTCCTCAAAGTATACCCTCGTCTTATCAATTCTGTAGCAGAAACTCCCCTCCCAACTCAGAGACCTGCCCCCCTTCCCACCACCGAACACACCGCCATCTGACTTGTGAACTGGGAATTATGGCCTGCCCTCCAAAGATTCTTGAGCACCAGGGATCCTCTGGCAACCAGCAACAGGAGGGTTGAACCCTCCAGAAACACCGAAGCTCAAGGAATTAAGTTGTCTTTGTGAAACTGGCACCCGACCTCAAAGATGTCTGTGTGTCCAAGGCTGGAACCACAGAAGAGAGAGTCTCTGTATCCATACGGAAGCCACCGCCCTCCCCCCCCCAGCTCCCCACACACACACCCAGCCTCCCTCCTGCATAGTGCTGGGCCACTAGTGTCCCTCTAGCCCTGCCCTGACAACCCCAGATGCTCAGAAGGCTCAGTTCAAAACTACAGGTGGGAGGAGAGCACAGTCTTAGGAGACGATACTGAATACTGAATAGAAGGACTAAATCAAAGCCTAACAAAGTAAGTACCAGGAACTGCGGGGTGGCAGTGGGGGGGGGAGGAGGAGGAGAATGCAGGGAGGTAAGGGGAGATGTAGAAGAACGAACGGGGGAAATGAGCAGAATGCAGGCAAGAATGCACTGTGTATGCCACAGAACTGAGAAAAAGAAGGGGGAAGGGTAGGAGGAAGACGGTGAAGATCAAGAGGCCCTGCACCCATGGCCTGCTTTGTTAAATCACCAAAAAAAAAAAAAATCAATCAATCAATACATAACCTAACAATTAAGAAAAGTGAGGGAAGGGGTGGGGTGGAGGGGGGTGGGAATGGCAGCAGGGGGGACACTGTATTCACAGACTGCTCTCCATCGAATGGTAACTCCTCCTTTAGAACCGGGTCTACCAGTTGTCAGGGGGAGAAACACAGACACACCTGTGACAACACACGGGGAGGGGGGGCCTGACCTCTCAAGGTGGTCACAGGAGTGAAAAGCGGGCGTGAGCTGTGCTCAGGACCTGCAGTGTTCTCCCAAAGACCGGGCGCTACTGAGACGCGGTGGGGCCTGTGTCCTTGAGGACAGCTGGGGGGCCCCAGTCACTTCTACCTCTCTCTGCTCCCTCCTTTCTCTCTCTCTCTCTCTTTCCCTCTCATTCCCTGTCTCTTCTCTCCCTTTCTTCTCTCTCCTGTTCCTCCTCCTTTCTGTTCCTTTCCTCTCTCCCTGTCTCCTCTCCCTCTCTCTCCTTGCTCTCTGTCTCCTCTCTCCTCTCTCTCCCCCCCCATTCTCTCATCTCTGTTCTCTTCCTCCCTTGCTCCCTTTCTCCATCCCTCCCTCCTCTCCCTCTCTGTCCCTTTCCTCTCCTCCTCCATCCCTCCCTCCCTTTCCGGCTGGTTCTTTCCTCCCTGTCAGCCACCAGCCGACCTTACCCCCCACACCTCCACCACCGGTACACGCTGTCACCACAAGGCCAGAGGCTTCCTGGCCAGGCCACCGGGCCCTGAAACCCCAGCCCTGCGCCGGCAAACCTGGCTTCTTTCCATGCTGATCGTCTTCATGTGCAGTCTCCTCACCAGGATGGGGGCATTTCCTAGCACAAGATAGGCCAAGAGCAAACCTTCCCCGCGTGGCCCACCTGACCCATCCCACTCCCAAGCACTCAGCTGTGTCACGGCCACAGGCCAGACTCCCCCGTCCCCTCCCTAACAACACAGACAAAGGAACAGTGGCTTTGATGATGTGGAAAGTCAAGAAAAGATGGGCCCGACCCCTCCTCTCCCCGGGCGCCAGGCATCACTGAGCGCCAGGTTCAGGCAGGGAGCAAGGGGGCAGGGGGCAGGGCGAGGCCCCCCAACTCCTGGCAGTGAACGTGAGTAAATAAAGTCAATAAATAAACACAGTCCATAACCAGGGAAACTCCAGGAGAGAGCAATGGAAAAGTACCCCAAGGGCTGTCTTTGAAGTCCCTGGGAGTTTACAACATTTTGAGCATAACAAATGACCAATTCCCACTGGGAGGCCTGATTCCTCAATAGTGGGAGAGAAAGAGAGAGGAGGATGGAAAGAGAGAAAGAGAGAAGGGGAGAGGGAGAGAGAGGCAGAAAAGGAGAAGGAGGGAGAAAGAAAAGGAAGGGGAGAGGAAGAGAGGGGCAAAAGGGAGAAGAGCTAGGAGGAGACAGAGAAGGAGGGAAAGAGAAAGGGAAGAGAGAACATCTTAGCCCTGCACTCTGCCCTGGCTCAGAACTCATCGCTATTTGGCTGGGACAGAGCGGTGGCTGCCCCCCAGGGGGTACCCCCTGAACCCCCGGATGAGGCTGTCTTTGAAAATGCTCCTGCTGCTGTTCAACTCTCTGTGGAGTCACAGTCAAAACCAGGGCCATGATTTTTTTCCCAGACGCCCTGTTGGCGCGCTCACCAACAGAAGGAAATAAGCACATAGGAGAGCCAGTGAATTGCATTAATTAAGGGCATTATCACTCGCTCTATTTAATTACCTCCTAGCAGTCGCTCCCAAACTGCTGTCAGAAGACTGTTAACAAGTGTGCCCAGAAAATAAAAAAGTAAGAAAGAAAGAAGAAAAAAATAAGCAGTATAGAAGGTCGATGTTTTGCACGGTCACCTATTAAAGATCTGGAAACGGCGGGCGCCGGTGGCTCACCCTGTCATCCTTACTCAGGAGACTGAGATCTGAGGAGCATGGCTTGAAGCTAGCCCGGGCATGGATAAGAGTCCATGAGACTCTTATCCCCGACAAACTACCCAGAAAAAGCCAGCAGTGATGCTATGGTTCAGGTGATGGAGCACTAGTCTTGAGTGAAAAAGCTCAGGGAGAGCACTCAGACCCTGAGTTCAAGCCCTAGGACTGGCACGTGCACACGTACATGTATGTGTGCGTGTGCACTCACACACACACACACACACACACACACACACACACACACACAGAGAAAATGAAGACACAAGGACCACCTGTGCAACAGGGCTTTGAAGAACAGGTTAGCGGTAGCCGCCCTGCCCTCCAGATCTAGGAGCAAACGCGAGGAGGGGAGCGCAGAGGCCTCTGGGTAAAAGACAGCCCTGGGGAATCTTCTGAGGACAGTTGGTGAATGAATGCTTAGCCCCTCCCCTCTCCCCCTGGACAAGCGCTAGCTGGAGAGACGGGGTGTACCCTAGGAGGGGTGATCCCGGCCCCCATGTGAGGCTTCAAGGCAAGCACCCACCCAGGGGCCAGCACCAAAGGCCACCCCCGGTTCTGACTATTACAGCACAGGGCCCCAGGCTAAAGAAGAACCGCGGGGCCACCACCTCTGGGTCTCTAGGCCCATCTTTCCCGGAGGAAGTCAGCCAACAGACACAACGCTGGTGAAAAGGTGGTAGGGTTGGGAGGTCAGCCCCCGCGTCCCGCCAATCCTCTGCCCTGCCAGTCGTTGGCTTCACAGACCAGGAGACAGAAGGGCAGAAAGGCACGTCTCCCCCTCCCCCTGCACCTCTCCCCTCCCTCCAGGATGCTGGAAACAACTTAGACTCCCTCCCCCCAGCCTCCACCCCTGCCTGGGAGTCATAGAGGTGACAGGCACACCGCTCACACCCTTCCAGAAGGTGTCTCTCCACCCTGCCTGGTCACAGCTGCCAGTGTCACAGGACCCTGTGTGACAGGACAGGAGAAGGGGCTTGTCACCGGGCTGCGTGCCCAGACAGGGATAGAAAACTCAAGGACAGTATGAAGTTCCTCCCCTTCCTGTGTGAGCCATGTGAAAAATCACTCACCATCACGGGGGTGCCTGGGGAGCAAACACACACGGACCAAAGTTCCCTGTTAGTTATTGGAAAAGAGGGTACCTCCCTCCAACCACCACGTCCCTTCGATCTGGCCCAATCTTCCCCTTGCTCTCCCTCCCACACACCACGCTGTGACCACACTGGCTTTCTTCTTCCTGCACCACAATCCCATGAGCCTGTTTCTACCTCAGGACCTTTGCATGTGCTGTTTTCGCTGCCCAGAATTCTATTTCCCACAGATCTTTCCCCTAGCCGACTCATCTTGATCCTGGGGGTTTCTTCTCTAAAGTCATCCAGAGGCCTCTACCTCTACCTGAATTCCTCTCGGACACCCCATCTTTTCAACCAGGTGTCACTGCCTGCAGCCATCCTGTCCCATGTATGTATCTGCGGGCAATGATCTATCAAGCTGGGCATCAGTGCCCCATGCCTGTCCTCCTGGGCTAGTCAAGACTGAAATCTGGGGATCCAGGTTTGAAACCAGCCAGGGCAAGAAAAGCCCATGAGACTATCTCCAATTAACCACCAAAAAGCCAGAAGGGAGCTGTGGTTCAAGCGGTAGAGTGCCAACCTCGAACGTGCACACACACACACAGTCTCCCATTCAAGTAATAACTAGGCCCAAACCTGTTTAGCTTCCAGATGAGGTCAGGACTGTTCCGCGTGGCTGTAGACACAATTCTTAAAAGCCTGATGAGTGTGCATGTGTGAATAAAGAGTGAATGAATGAACTAGGTCCTCAAGTGATTTCCTTGAGCACGGAATCTCTGTATCCTGGCACTGGGGCTCTCTGCCCTCAGCCACCGTGAGAGAGGGCAGAGAAAAGTCTCCGTACATACTCATGGGGCGTCAGGGACTGACGGGTCCATTCACGGGTAGAGGTGGAGAGGGAGGGCGGGGAGGGGTGTGTCCCCACGAGTGGCAACTCCCCTGTCTGACCCCTCCCACTTTAAGGTATTTGACTGGGAGAAGGGGCAGGAGTTCAAGCAAGAGAGGCAGGGAGGCATGCAGGGGGGAGGGAGGGAGGGAAGGAGGGAAGACGAGGTTCTCCACAAAAGCCTGGCAGACGCCCCAGCCTGAGTGTTGTCTTCACACAGATGATGCATGTGCTAATCAAAGCAGGTGTGACATCAGCATTTCAGGGCGTGTGTGTGTGTGTGCATGCGTGTGCGCGTGCGCAACTCACTGCCCATCCGTAGCCTGAGGCACACGCTTCTGTGGGTGACTCTGACATGAAGAGGCCTTCGTCACACTGTGCCTCCGGCTGCCTCACCCCTTCCTCTGCCCACAGCCCACGTGGCCCCACAGCTGCCTGCCACGTGGCCACTGTGTCCTTCCACGCAGCCACCAGAACCCGAGGACAAGAGAGGGAGGGAGGGAGGGAGGGTGGGTGTACATGTGCACGCACTGGACATCTGCTCGTGGTGCCCTGCCCTGCCTCCAGGAGGCTCGGTGGTGGAGGCCCGGCCCCAGGGACTCACTAGGGTGACTCACATCCCAAGCCTGGCCCATCGGGAGCGCCCATGTGCCTGTGAGGATGCAGATGGCGTGGGAGAAAGCCTCGGATTTCTTCCAGAAACTCCCGAATGGGAGGAGAGAGCTTTCGAGGAGCACAAGAAGGAAGAAGAGCATGAACTCCAGCCTCTACCATCATCGACTTCGCTGTGCCACCTCAGGGGAAGTGCACGAACTTCTCTGAGCCTCGTTTTCCCCTCCGTTCACAAAAAAAACGGGCGTCCGCCCCGTCGGTGCTCTCAAGATGGCACCCCAACACACCTGTGTCCCACCTGCACACTAAGCCTTCACCCAGCTCTGTCCTTGCTGGCGATGGTTCTCTGCTCCGTCTCTTTCTAGCATCTTTTTCTGCCCCACGCTCCACCCCTACCACCTTCCACCTGACGGCTACATCTGTCCTCTCTCTACACAAAGGACCGGCCAGGTGGCCTGGCACAGGGGCGGAAGGCTTCCCATGGCTCTTAATAAAAATCCAAACGTCACTCGGCATTTCAATCTTCGCCATCTCAAATCGGAGACACATGAGTCCCACGAGGCCGCTTGAAGGATCCTCGAGATCTTCCCTCCCAATGCTACTAATCCCCTGAGAGACACCCCAAGGCTTTTGGGGCTTAAAGATCCTGGGCTAAGCACCCACAGATACCAGGGAGCCAGCCGACTTACCACGTTCAGTGGCACAGAACTGCAGAGCTTTAGACTAAGGTGTGAACAGCATCCCTCAGAGGTTAACAGTGCAACAGCCCTGGGGTTCGATCAATAAAGTAAACCTAGAAAAGGTGAAACCCAGCAAGTAGCCTTCGGCCGCCACATCCAACTGGGGGGGTGTGCACAGCAGCCAGGAGCCAGCTTTGAAACAGCCCTGCCTATCAGAAATAAATGCTCCTTGTCTCCAGCTGATGGTTACTCTGTGGGAAAATGAGCTCAGCTTTATGAGACCTTTGGTTTGGGGGGAAAAAAATCTGGATTTTTTTTCTATGACATCGCCCAGTTTTTAAATGCTAGATTAATTCCATGAGAAATAAGCAAGTACGTCTGCCGGACAAATGCGCACACGTGTGCACGCATGCACACACACACACACACCATGCTAAGAGACTGCAATAGGCAGGCACAAACCAAACAACTCAAGCAGCACTAGGGAATCAGGCATGGTAGTGCATGCCTATAATCCCAGCGATGCAGAAGGTAGAGGGAGACAGGAGGATCAATATCCAAGACTAATCCTGGGGCAAAAAGCATGGGAGAGGCCTTATCTGGGTAAAAAAAGAAAAGTAAATCTACAAGAACCAGGGACGTGGCTCGAGGGGTAGAGAGAGGCAAAGGCATCTAAGATACAATTGCAAATTGCTATGTTCTTTATTTCCACCCTGGAAAAATAATACTTACACACACACCTGATAGAAGAGCTAACAGTGGAGTGGGTATTATTTCCTAATGCACGTTAAAATTAATGCACAACTATTAAAGATAAATAAATAGAGTCCATCTGTCAGAATGGCAGTGCTGTCCCAAATTCCTTCCAGAGAAGGCTGGTTCAGAGCACACACTCAACAACGCTGAGAGAGATGCGTCAGCAATGGGGAGAGGGAAAGAGAGGAGGAGGAGAAAGACAAAGAGGGGTGGGTCAAGAGTCCTGGGGCTTGAACTCTGGGCCTAGGCCCTGTCCCTGCAATCTTTGGCTCAAGCCTTGTGCTCTACCATGTGAAGCCACAGCGCCACTTCCGGTTTTCTGGTGGTTCCTTGGAGATAAGAGTCTCACAGGCTTTCCTGCCAAGGCAGGATCCTCAGATCCTCCTATCTCAGACTCCTGAGTAGCGAGGATGACAGGCGTGAGCTACCAGTGTCTACCTGTCCTGTCCCACCCAACCTCCCTTTAGCACCTGAGACAGGGGTTCTGTGAACGTGAGCCCACCCTTGAACTTCCGGCTACTGTTCTCAATTCACACTTCCAACTCCAGGCGCTTCCAGGGCCTCCTGGGGGGAAGACGCCATGTTTGTTGCTGTGTCAGTGGCAGTTTTCATCTTCAAAGAATCATGGGAGCTTGGAGTCCACCTCTCTCCATCTGACAGGAGAGAGTCTCCAAAAAACCCATAATGGTCCTCTGAGACGAATCTTGCCAAACACTATTTAGGAAGTTATGCATAAGGAGTCAGAAGGTGTATGTTCTCAGTTGCCTTTGAAATACATTAAAAAGGGAAAAACAACGGTTTGAAAGTAAAAAGTTTCTCACCAATCAACTAAAAAAAAAAAAGCAAAAAAACGTAAAACTTCAGGGGAAAAGTAGGCTAAGGACATGAACTGATAATTCATGAGAGAAGAAATACAAATAAGCCATCAGCATATGAAAAGATACTCCTGCCTTAAGATCAAAGAATATGCAAATTAAAACTACAAGAGAGGTCCTGGTCTCTCTCTCTCTTTTTTTTTTTTTTTGGTGTTGTTTTTTGTTTTAAATTAACAAAGGGCTATAACATAATAATCTTCCCTGCTAGCTACAGTAAGGGGAAACAGGAACCAGCGTTGGCAGACTATTATTGGTCCCTACCAGAACTTAAACTAAGGACTTCGCACTTGCCCAGCTTGCTTGCTTGTGGTGGGTGCTCTACCACTCAAACCATACCCCCGGCCTGCTTTTTGCTAAGCTAGTTGGCATCTAGTGAAGTTTTCTGCCAGAAATGGCTTCGAACCATGATCCTCCTAATCTTAGCTGGGCACAGTGGCTCCCATCTGTAATCTTAGCTACTCAGGAGTCTATAATTGGGATGATGAAGGTTCAAGGCCACCCCAGACAAAAACTAGGTAAGATCTCCTCCGAGAAACTTTTTCTTGTATCCAGAAGAGGCTCGGCATCGTGGTCCCCACCTGTTGATCTCAGGAAGCGAAAACAGGAGGATTAGAGTCTATGCCAACCTGGGCAAAAACTGAAGGTCTATCTCAAAAGCAGCCAGAGCAAAAAAAGGGTTGTACATAAGACTTGAGAGGCAGAGTGTCCACCTAGCAAGGATGAACCTACGTCCAGAGCCCAGTATCTTCAAAAACAAATAAATGCTCTTTATACATGTCTCCAAGGGGGAGGGGTGGAGAGGAAAAAGCCGAAATCTGCATCGAGAATCACCAGATCCAAGATTTAAAGCTGGCAAACGAGCAACATGCCCAGAGCATAAGAACCTGGCTGGACAGCAGGTGCTCTGTTCATATTCACAGAACATGATGCTAAAAAAAAAAAAAAAAAAAGCTGATGACAAGGAAACCTACTCATAATAAAATGGTGAACTTAAAACCCACAGGCCTGGGTGTGGTGGTAAACCCTGTAATCTCAGGTACCCTGGAAGCAGAGGCAGGAGGACTACAGTTCAAGGCCAAAGTTCGTGAGACTCTAACTCAAAATCGAGCTACAAAACAAAAGGAGGACCATGGATAGGGCTCAGCAGGCAGAGCACTTGCCTGGCAAGAACAGGAGTTCGGTCCCAAGTGCCACAAAACAAATAATTCAATATTATTTCAATAGCCATGTATTCCTAGAAAGACAAACAGAAGAAGAGGAGGAGGGGGGGTGAAATAAGAGGGGGAGAAAGGGGAGGGAAAGGAGGAAAGGGAGGAGGAAATGAAGGAGGGAGGGAACTGCAATTATGTCTGCGTAGTAGGATTAAACGCAGTTTTCAAACCAGGTTTAAGGTCACCTGTCTGTAATTCCAGATACTTGGGAGGCAGAGATAAGAAGATCTTGCATAGATGCCAGCCTGAAGGGGGCAAGGGAAGAAAAGAAATGATAAAAATACAATTTTTCTGGATTTTTTTCAAGTCCCAAAAAGTAGAAAATGAGGTGGGGGGGGGATCGGTATCAGCTGATACCTAGTGTACTAAAAGCTTAAGAAATTACCACAACCCAAGAGGAAATCCTATATGTTCCCAAGAACAAAATATAAATCTGGTTCTCAAAGAGGGAAAAAAATTAGCTTACAATACAATCTTTTCATCAGCAATGCTAGCTGCAAGAACACATGAAGTAATATTTTTCAAATGCTTTTTACAAAGTAGAATTACTTAAGACGTTATATCCAATTAGGCTATTAGGCTGTCATGCAAACACAAAAATATAATAAAAATATTATCACACTCAGAAGACCTCAAAGATCTACTACCATAGAAAGCCTCCCATTAAAAAAAACTAATAATAATAATAAAGCCAGCTGCCAATGGCTCATACCTATAATCCCAGCTACTCAGGGAACTGAGGTCTGGGGAATCTCAGTTCAAAGCCAGCCCAGACAGAAAAGTCCATGAGACTCTTAAACTACTGAAAAAGCTGGAAGTGAAACTGTGGTTCAAGTGGTAGTGTGTTAGTCCTGAGCACAAAAACTCAGGGACAGTGCCCAGACCCTGAATTCAAGCCCCGGGAATCACACATGCACACACACCCATTTCAGGATGCATTATGTAATCAAGAGGAAAGCCACATCTGGGAGATGGCATCTGACATACAGATGTAAGGAATTCAGTGCTGCCAAGCTGATGGATTTAGTTTGATGCTGTCTTTCAAGGACAAAGACAAAAGTCAGCAGACTGTAACGCACTATTTTTTAAAAACACAGAATTCAAAGTCTCCAGATACAACTCTACCAGGGTGCCTAGACCAGCCCCTCCTGAGCCTGCAGTAATACACCTACCACCCAAGACACAGATACTGCAGCAGTGTGAGATGCCAGGGTGCTTTCATTGGACATTCAGAGTTCAAGAAGCCACTGGTTTAGATCATGTGAAATTCAGACAGGAGAGAGCGTGCTCAGTACTTGTCTTACTACAGGGGAGATGAGAGATATCCATTCTTTTTTTTTTTTTTTCAAAGCAAAGATAAAGACTAAAATAAAGATGGATAAAACAACAGCCAAATTAAATGACCTACAGCAAGTCACATTTGAGATGGACCTTCACAAAGGGTAGAAGGAGGGAGAGAGAGCAAAGAAATTCCAGAAGGGACTACATAGAAAAGCACACGCTTCACAAAATTAAAGGCAACCAAAATAACTGACATTTAAGGATTTAATAGACGTGATAAATATATCCGAAGGAACGCAAAGCTGCGCTGATGGTGGGGCATCAGTATTGACAATACATTAGCATGTGTGTGGGGCATGGCCTACAGGTGCTTGCTGCCTTCTTAAAAAAAATATCCAGACCAAAGGAAGGACACTGGAAGTAAGATATATAAGGTCAGGATGAGCGATCGATCAAGTTTTGTATAGGAGGGACTAAAAATAAGCACTCAGCACAAGTGTCTATTGCATGTGGCAGAGAGCAGGAACAAGGGGTTGAGAGCAGGGCAAAAGATGAACCAGAGAGAAGCGGGGCAGCACCCCCAGGAGGCAGCAACTAGAACCCCAGATGGCGCCTGATGGAAGGGGTAGCCGGAGGAACAGACGAGGGGAGGCACACATCTGAAAATTCTTGGAGATCCCAGGTAACAACCTATTTCCGCCATGATGGGGTAGTGACTTCTTCCCTCTGTGTTCTCTGTTTAAGGTGACGTTCGAGACAAAGCTACCCTTTAATCAGCTTCAACCGCCTCCGGTTGTACCACTGGCCTTCCTGCAAAACCCCTGTGCTACCCACGTGATTCAGGCAGCAGGGAAGCATCTAGAAAAGCTGAGCTTTCAGAGGAATGGGGGGGAAAAAACACTTTCCCTAACGTCTCTGCTTTAGCCGAGGTGGTGGCAGAGTTAGGATGACAGCAAAGGGACCTTGAGTCCCAAGCCTTTCTGTTCAAGCTGGGACACAGCCCAAGAAGACAGTAGCGGACTCGGCAGTGCCCGCCCACCCTCTGCAAAAACAAAAAGAAACTGACTTGCTTTTCCTAGAGTAATCAGGAAAGAGGAAGGGAATTCATGATTGGATCCAGCGTGCTGTGTGGCCAAGGAAAACTAACTGAAGGTCGCGGTGAAACTCTTGATTAGTCAGGATGCCCTGGGTCATCCGATTTGCTGCTACATTCAAGTTTAACTAGAAATGTCTTCGGGTGTGATGTCCACTGCCCAGAAAGGGGGAAAAAATGGTGTTTATTCCGATGAAGCAAGCGATTGTCTTTATTTATAACTTGAGGCCTCTGAACGTGGCTTCAAGTCCCCCACCAAGATGAGCAAGTACTTAACTTGGGCCCTACAATTCCTCTCTCAAACTCAATAATTCTTCATTAGGGGGTCATTCTCCTTCTCCAGACCACAGGCCTTTGTCCTGTACATTAGGCCTCTTCTTGATCATTGTTACCTATATATTTGTATGCATCCTTAAACATTTGACTTCCATGGAGTCATTATTTGGACAGCTCCATTCTCTGAGTCACCACATACGTGCAAGCCCGTGTGTGTGTGTGTGTGTGTGTGTGTGTGTGTGTGTGTGTGTGTGTGTGTGCATGCGCACCCATGCCTACACACATTTTCTTCATGTGATTGTAAGAAGTGGTGTGTGAACTACCTCTCTCCCACTGGATCCAATTTTAATTGAATTATCACTATATATAACACACATTTAATGTTAACCTACACACACACACACACACACACACACACACACACACACGTGCGCGCGCGCATGCGCCCAGGGAATGCATGTCATGTAATTCTATTACTGCATTCACAGGGATACCCTACCAATATTCTGTTGGGCGGCTGAGTGTGTTTTCGCATATAGATTATTGAGATGCAGTACTGGAATCTAAGCCGGCTGCCGGTGGCTCACGCCTGTCATCCTGCTACTTAGGAGGTTGAGGTCTTGAGCACTGGGGTTCAAAGCCAGCCCAGCTAGAAAAAAGTCTGTGAGACTCTTATCTCTAACAAAGCAGCAAAAAGCCAGAAGTGGAGGTGTGGTTCAAGTAATAGAGAGCCAGCCTTGAATGGGGAAAAAAATAACCAACCACCATACAAGAGCATGTGACCCTGAGTTCAAGCCCCAGTACTGGCACACACAAAAAAAGAAAAGGAGAAAAAGAGTAGGAATTTCAGCTGATGTCATAGCAACTGTGGATATTTATGCAAATAGCAAGATACAGATATAGATGATACAGACAGAAGGAGACAGAGATAAATACGGACAGATGCAGTGGTAGATAGATCTGAGTCAACAATCATTTTCAGACTGAGTAACCCAACGTTGAATTGAAGATCTGCTTCTGGGTTGAGGATTCTGACTGACCCATTGTTCGCTGTGCATCAGAAATCACCAGCTAGGCACCTCGCAGCACGCACGTGAGCTTCGTTCTTAGTTTTCAGAAAGTACAGTCTGCTTTGTGAGGACCTTGGGTCTCTTCCGCCTGCCTAGCTTCCATGCTCTCCTGTTTTGGGTCAAATTGCGTCCATTCTCCTTTACGGAACTCTCTTTTCCATCAGTATCGTTGTAGCAGAAAATTCGATAATGATACCCTGCCTTCACCTGGCCAGAGAGGGTCCGCACGTACGCCATCTCCCCAAAATTTGAAGGGCGAGCATGCAGACACCAGGACTGGAAGTAGTTAGGTGTTCATCTGCATTCTCCCACATGTCTGCAACTCACAGATTTCTTGCTCCCTCTGAGATCTCATTCTTCAGCTCCTCAACACAACCAGCCAGGACTGACTTTCTGTTGCTCAGCATCCTTCCCTGAACTCCACTTCCAGCCCTACCCCAATGTCCCCAAGTGAGCATGCGTGCTTCTGTGACATGCACACCATGAATGCATGCCTGCATGGAATCTTCCAAGTAAAACAGGAAGGAAGGAAGGAAGGAAGGAAGGAAGGAAGGAAGGAAGGAAGGAAGGAAGGAAGGAAGGAAGGAAGGAAGGAGGGAGGGAGGGAGGGAGGGAGGGAGGGAGGAAAAGAAGGAAGGAGGGAAGGAGGGAAGGAGGAAGGGAAAAGGAAGAGAGGAGAAGGAAGGGAAGGAGAGGGAAGGGAGGGGAGGGAAGGAAGGAGAAGTGAAGGGAGGGGAAGGGAGAGGAGAGAAGGGAAGGAAGGGAAGGAGAAAAGGAAGGGAAGAGAGGGGAGGAAAGGAGGGAGGGAGGAAGAGAGGGAAGGAAGGGAAGGAAAGGAGGGAGGGAAGGGAAGGAGGGAAAGGAAAAAGGAAAGAGAGGGAAGGAGGGACGAAAGGAGGGAGGAAAAGAGGGAGGGAAGGATGGAGGAAAAGAAGGAGGGAGGGAGGGAGGGAAAGGAAAGGGAGAGAAGGAAAGGAAAGGGAGGGAAGGGAGGAAGGAAAGAGGGAAGGGAAGGAGGGAGGGAAGGATGGAGGGAAGGAGGGAGGGAGGGATGAAGGGAGGGGCCAGCCAAGTGGTGACAGGACAAAAAAGCCGACCTCAGGCCTGGGGTGACGGCGGCTCTTTCCACCACAGCCCAATCAATGGCGCGATCTGGGGATCCTAGCAGAAAGAGCCCTTGGGCCACCATCACACAGAGCGGTGTGGCTGTGAAACCTCCGTGTGTTACTCATTCCGAGTCGCCTCGCTCACAGGCTCCCTCCACATCTGCGGATTTGACTAAGGCACGTTGTCTGCCAGAGGAAAACGAGTTACCTGGAAAGCCTCTGCCGGGAGCCAGGCTGCTCCCGGCGTCCGTCGGCTGCTGCGTGGAATGGGCTGGCTCACCACAGCCCATGTCTTCTGGCACAGCCAGGCCAACTCGCCCAGAAGTCACATGTAGCAAATGGCGGCCATATTAAAAAGAGCAGATAAAGAGCATGTCCACAAGCATGGAAAGTTCTACCAGACAGGACTGACCCAGAAGAACATCCAAGTAAACGCCTTGCTGGCACCTATACAGTTCCGTACAACTTCCTCCTTCCAACACGGCTCACCTCATGATGGGGCCTCTTCCTTGGTTTTAGATTTTTTTTTTTTTTGCTTTGACTTTTTCCCCCTACCTCAGGACCTTTGCATGTGCAGTTCTTGACTACCACAGTCTACTATCCTGCTCTCCACAAATCTGAATTCAAAGGTCACCCTTCCAGGTGGGCCTTCCCTGATTTCCTGTATCTAAAGCCTCCCTCTACTCTTTCAGTACGAATACTTTGAATACAAACATTCACAACTGTTTACTGTTTACTTTTTCTTCCACTCCCTGCCCTCCATTCTCTCTCTTACACACACACACACACACACACACACTCCAACAGAGGGAAGATTCTGCCTAATTTATTCATTTACAGCAACATCCCTAGCATCTAGAAAAATGTCTGGCTGGCACAGACACCCCCCCCCCAAAAAAAGGCCCAAGAGACATTTTTGTGGAATAAATAGGTTAAATATGATACAAAGAGAGGCCAGAATCTTTGAGGGGGTAAAAAAAACATCCTCTAATGAGAAAACTAATAGAAATAACCCCACCGGGCCACTAAAAATCGATCCAAATACTAGTAGAGCCAGAATAGAGAGAGAGGAAGTCTGTCAAATATTAGCTTTCTCTATTCTCAATCTCTCTCTCTCTCTCTCTCTCTCTCTCTCTCTCTCTCTCTCTCTCTCTCTCTCTCTCTCTCTCTCTCTCTCTCATTTTTTTCCCTTACAGGATTTTCTTCCTCTTTAGCTTGCTTTGATTAATTGCATCTAGGATCCATCCAAAAACACAACCCTGGCATTTGTGATCACGGCCATCAGGCAGGCAGGCAGGCAGGCAGACAGACACAGACAGACAGACAGACAGACAGACACCGGGGCGCAGCAACCCGGCTCGTCAAATGCCGGAGGAGATTCGCGAAATGTTTGTTGTTTCATTTTTAAGCACCAGCAAGGGGAAGATGGATGCCTTCCTCCCCCAGTTAGACTTCAAATGAGGCCGGGGTTCTCCTGGCTTGACTCAGGCTGTGCAGGAAGACTTTGCTCCCATTCAGACCCAAGAGACCTGGGATCCGACCCGATCCGCCAGCCTCTCCCTCCCAGCAGCCTGTCTATGTGTGTCTCAGAACCTCCCTCTGGATCTGTGGTCTGTGGTCCCTGGTGATCTCCCCACCTCGGGATGGCCTGAGGATTTAGGGAAGAGCCGGCAAGCCAAGGGCTTCTCACAATTTCCTCTGCCTGGCTGAGACGTGGACGGCAGACAGGGCAGCCAGACTCAAGGTGCTGGACCCAGGTGCCCAGGAACCCACCCTAACCCCAGGCACTGCCCTGAACCAAGGGCTTTTCATTCTTTCACTGACTCACTCACTCATTCATTCCTTCAACAAACATACTCTAAGTGCCTGCAGTGTAGCAAGCTATGATCTAGGCACTGCAGATAAATGAGTGACTTAAAATAGGTTATAAATAAATAAATACTTAGCCAGGCACCCATGGCTCACGCCTATAATCCTAACTACTCAGGAGGCTGAGATCTGAGGAGTGAGGTTCAAAGCCAGCGCAGGCAGGAAAGTCCATGAAACTTTTATCCCCAATGAACCACCAGAAAAGTGGAAGTGGAGCTGTGGTTCAAAGTGGTAGAGTGCTAGCTTTGAGTGCCAATTCTCAAGGGCAGCGCCCAGGCCCTGAGTTCAAACCCAACGACAGCAAAAAAAAAAAAAAAGCATGAAGAGAAATAAAAGAGTAACATGACGATACTCATTTATTCACCACTGAGCTCAATAAATTAAATTACCACGGTTATAAAGCAAGTCCCCAGGACACCAAAACCAATTATTGTATCATCTCTCCTATCTTCCAAAAAGTGGCATTTGGGGGCACATGGTGATAGAGTACATGTAGTTTTAGTTCATCCATCTATTTGGAGACACACACACACACACACACACACACACACACACACACACACGAAAAGTGTGCACTTCAGAAATACAAAGGCTGACAAATCTCCACAAAGCAAAGACAAAACACAAAGAACACTGAGATAAAAGGAAAAGACTTCCTTCCTGAGACCCTGGATCCCTTCCTGAGTCTACCTGGGCTGACTGATACCTTTTCAGGGAAATTTCATATGAGAATAATGGTTCTCGCTGCAGATCAGGGTTCAATGGTAAAGCATATTCCCTGTGAACCGCACCAGGGCGCCACCTGTTCTTATAAATAAAGTTTTATTGAAACGCGGCCCCCAGACACTCATTTATGTATCGGCTATGGCAGATGCCTTGGCACTCAGACAGTGGTTCTGAGTCACAGTGGGACCACACTGCTCACAAGCATAAAATATTAAAAGCCGGGCAACCAGTTTCTCACGCCTACCACCCTACCTACTCAGGAGGCTGAGATCTGAGGATTGCGGGTCAAAGCCAGCACAGGGAAGGAAAGTCCGTGAGACTCTTATCTCCAATGAACCATAAAAATAAAAGCCTGAAGTGGAGATGTGGCTCACGTGGTAGAGTGCCAGCCTTGAAGGAAAAAAGCAGCAGCTATGCCAGGACACAAAACAACAACACACACGCACAAAAGTAAAGGACAACACCCAGGCCCTGAGTTCAGGCAAAAAATAAAATATTTACTATCAAGCTCTTTGCTGAAAAATAGACTCCCTTTTCTGCATCTTTACATAAATGGAATCACATCCGGCATAGGCATTTTTGTGTCTGGCTTCTGTGAGATTCATACAAGTAATTGTAGCCGGTGATAGATGACATTGCAATTTTATATTTACAATGCAATTTATTCTTCCATTCAGCCATGGGTGGATGCTTGGGCCGTCTCCAAACAGACACTGTTATGAATGGAGCTCCGGTTCACATTCTTCTACACATCTTCTGGTGTGGTTCCAACACTAACATTACAAGGCCTCAATCCATTGTGAGCATAACATCATGCATTGATCGCTTCCCTCCCGACAGTGGAAACTGAGTCAGAGATTCCCAGATAATTAGCGTATAGGAACTTCAGAGTCACAGCTGAGTCCCGCCCCAGAGGCTAGAATTCAAACCTCATAGGGGATGGACATACCCTAAGCTTTCAAATTTCTTTTTCGTGTTTTTAAGATCTCCAGGTAAGAGCTAGGCACCCGTGGCTCACACCTGTCATCCTAGCTACTCAGGAGGCTGAGACCTAAGGGTTGCAATTCAAAGCCAGCCCGGGCAGGAAAGTCTATAAGACCCTTATCCCCAAAGAACCACTAAAAAGCCAGAAAAGTCTGTGAGACTTTTATCTCCAGTGAACCAGCAAAAAGCTGGAAGTAGAGCTATGGCTCAAGTGGAAGAGCACCAACCTTGAATGAAAACAATCTCAGGGACAAGACCCAAGCTGAGGTTAAGTCTCAGGGCTGGCATGCATCCATGTATGCATGTGTACACACACACACACACACACACACACACACACACACACACACACACACACACACACACACACACACACACACACACACACACACACACACACACACACACACACACACACACACACACACACACACACACACACACACACACACACACACACACACACACACACACACACACACACACACACCCTGGATGACTCTAAGCTGGGGAACCGCTGGTTTAAGTCTACCTTAGTCTACCTCTGTAAGGCCACCACATGGGGGTGTTTCAGACAAATTTTAGAACAGGGCAATGGTGCAAATGCATTCTCTTCAGTTTCCTAAGGACTAAGTTTTCCAGATTAAAAACCATGACCTAGTGGGTGTTGCTAGATCAAGCCTTTCCTGAAGGAGGAAGCCACAGCACCATGGATCTCCATCCATATGCATACATGAGCAGAAAGATGAATGAGTCAGCCTGGCACCTATTAGAAGAACACAGCATTCTCAATAGTCAATTAATTCCCACCACTACTAATTTTATCACTCATTTACACACAATTCTCATAGATAGATGGTCTCAAGACTTTCACCAACCCTAAACCAGGGCAGCAATTATAACTCATATTTATTATAGGGGAGTTCACAAGGCTCAGAGACATCAAGCCACCTTTCTGAGAAGAACACAGCACAGAAATGCCCTAGGTCTCTGTCATTTCTCATGATCTGCTCCTATGTACTCTGAGAAAGAAAAAAAAAAGGCTTGGCAATTGGTGAATTCTTTCCATCTCAGGCCCAGATTGTGTGTCTGTAAAATATTACCCTTGACCAAGCCACAACATCAGACTTCAAATAAGCATTCTCATATAAACACATCCTGTCTCAAATTTCCTTGAAGCTGCACTCGAAAGATGAAAGAAACGATCTCATGACATTAACCTCACTGGATCAAACCTTTCCTGAAGACCACCCGCACTTTCGGACAATTTAGCTTCCATAACCAACATGTTCTCTCTAGCAGTGAGCTTAGTATATAGTTCTGTTGCAGAAACAGTGACGGGAGGAACGCCAAATTATTGATACACACCATCACCACCCCCTCCAATTTATAGGTCCATGACCCTTTGTTCACAGAGAGGTTTTCATTTCATTCATTACGCGGCTCTGACCTGAAGGGTTTCAGAAGCACCCTCGTGACGGCTACAGAAGAGACTATCAGAGTGATATTTTATTTCCTCTTGACTCTGAATATTTTTTTGAGGGGGGTGGGTAGAGGAGTCAGCCATGAGGCTTGAACTCTGGGCCTGGGTGCTCACTGTCCCTGAGTTTTTCAGCTCACGGCTAGTGCTCTACCACTTGGAGCCACAATGCCACTTCCAGTTTTCTGGTGGTTCATTGGAGATAAGCACCTTGTGGACTTTCCTGCCCCGGCTGGCTTCGAACTGTGATCCTCTGATCTCAGCCTCCTGAGTAGTGAGAATCACAGGCGTGAGCCACTGGCGCCCGGCTGACTCCAAATATCTTTTTTAAAATAAATAAATAAACCATTTTAATGCCTTCTACCTGAGGGAGCGCATCAGCTGACCCTGAGCTACATCTGTTCAACCAGCCTTTCATGGTTCACTCAAAAACTCCCTCCCCGCCGGGCATCCTTGGACCTCTCTGAGCCTCAGTTTCCCCTTCTTGTCCCCAGCATCCGTTGTCTGCAATGCCCAAGATGTGGAGTATGGAATGACAGCAGCCCGGGGCAGTCGGGTGGTGGAGAACGCTGTCTGCTTGGCTGGCTGGAGCGCACTGGGCCTATGCCATCGGGCTGGGCCTATGCCATCAGGCTGGGGTAGGTGCCAGGCCTGGGGAAGCGGGTGTAGCCACAGCCAGGGAGGTCCCCAGGCTGGACTCAATGCTCACATTGACGCAGGACACGCCGCTGATCCCATTTTAATTATGTTCTGACTCCCAGGCAGCCATGCTGGAAGTCCCTGGCTGAGCAATGCCGGCTGGAACAGGTGCGCGTCATAACCCCTGCCGACTGGCTGGACCTCTCCAGAGACCCTGGCCAGACGGGCACAGGACAAACAGTTCCTGGAGCTATGACCGGAATCCTTCCCCGCGCAGCCTGGAAGAGCTGGTTCTGGGGCCCTTCAGTCTCTCTGGGCCCCTCTGGGCCTTTTTGCCCCTTGTTGTTTCCTCTGACTAGGACACAATCCTTGGCTCATTCCATACCCCGCTCTTATCATCCACAAAAGATAAGGATCACCTTGTCGAAGAAGCCCTCAGCGATCGCCTTCTGCCCTGGCCTCTAGGCCTCCTGTATCATCCACCCATCCAGACATCACCTACATTATTGTTGTCATCATCGCCGTCACCCTAACCTGGGGGAGTGACATGTAGGCATGTAGTCCCTGCTCAGCTAAATACAGGAAGGATCTTGGAGGCCTGAAGTGTCACCAGGGCCAAGGGACAGGAGTGGGAATCAGAGTTGGGCCTGCAGGTGTTCTCAGGCCTCTCCAATGCTCACTGAGTCACTGACCACCAAGACCCCCTGGCCACCCTGGGCAGCCTCACCTCCTGCCTGGGCTCCTGCCAGTCCCCAGGCCTTCCCAGCACCGCAGCGCAGTCCCCCTGCCCCTCCACACCTGCCCCTCCTGCACAGCACCCCCAGACCCCAGCTCTCAGGGGTACCTCCTCAGCAAAGCCCCCCCTGACACTGCCCCCCACCCCGCTTCCTGCTGTCCCCGCTTCCATCTGTCACTCATGAATGACGAATGTCACTGTGCGAATGGTTGGACCGCCAGGGGTAGAGGATCTGGGGCTCATCCACCCCGTTCTCTGCGCCCCCCCTGCAAAAAGAAACATACTCAAGGCTTTGAGGGAGCAGAAGCATGCCCCTCTTGGTTCAGACTTCCACTGCATTAGGCGCGCGCGCGCGCACACACACACACACACACACACACACACACACACACACACACACACACACACACACACACACACACACACACACACACACACACACACACACACACACACACACACACACACACACACACACACACACACACACACACACACACACACACAGTGGAACTGCTCAGCCATCCAGGATCAAAACTGCTCAGACACTGAATAAGAATGAGCAGGAAAGAAAGGGATTTGAACTCGCTTTAGAGCATCTATAAAGTGCCCAGGGCTTTGTAGGGATGTTTGTGGGAGGAAAGAAAGAAAGAGATGAGAGAGTGAAGGGGAGAAGCGGAGGGAGGAAGAAGAGGAGAGGGGAAACGGAGAGGGTGTGGGAAGGAAGAAAGAAGGAGGGGGGAGGACACGGCTGGAGAGGGCAGGGTCAGTGGGGTCAGGCAGGGGGAGAAGAAGGGCAAGGAAGGGAAGGGTCAATCAGGAAAACTCCTTCCCAGACATGGGAAGAGAGAAAAAAAGAAATCAATAAATAGAAGAAAACAAAACATTCCTGCCTGCAGTCTAGCTGGGGATGAATCATTTGAATACAAAAAGATATTTTAAAAAAATCATAAGTAGAGTTCATGACTATAGAAGACCTAGGCCAAATGCCAAGAGAATACACCAGGCCCACGGACATGGGAGGGAGGAAGGGAGGGAGGGAGAGAGGGAGGGAGGGAGGAAAGACCTGCATTGACCTATTTATACAATATTTCCATAAATCTAGAGTCCCAAGGACTATATATAATTAGGAGTCATAATTCTCTGTTGCGGGATTTGGGCGCCTTTGAATATCAACAGTTAAATGGAAACTATCTTTGCGTGGTTGGCTGGGTTCGTGTGTGGTTATTTTTTTTTAGTCTCTTTTGAAAAAGCATTTTAATTCAAAATGTACACACACACACACACACACACACACACACACACACACACACACACACACACACACACACACACACACACACACACACACACACACACACACACACACACACACACACACACACACACACACACACACACACACACACACACACACACACACACACACACACACACACACACACTCCCTCTCCCAAACTCCTGCTTGGAGCATTGACATTGTTAGCTTCAGGTTATGCACAGCAACGCTGGGCGGTTGGCGTGGAGGTCAGACCACACATGTGCTGGGTCGCCGTGACTCAGTCTACTCCATGAGGCCTCTGCATGCTTCCAGGTCTCCAGAGAATCTTCAAGGTCACAGTCTTGTAAAGGCCCTTCTCTGCCGTGGACACTCCCCAGAGGAAGTGCCTGGCAAGTATTCTCTCCATGAAATGAATGGAGGCGCCCGGGAGCGGTGGCTCACGCCTGTCATCCTAGCTACTCAGGAGGCTGAGATCTGAGGATTGAGGTTCTAAGCCAGCCCAGGCCAGAAAGTCCAGCAGACTCTTAGCTCCAATTAACTGCCAAAAAGCTGGCAGTGACTCAAGTGGTAGGGCACCAACCAACCTTAAGGAAAAGAAGCTCGGGGAAAGCGCCCATGTCTTGAGTTCAAGCTCCAAGTTCAGCACCAAAAAACCAAACAAACAAAAAACCACCCAAACCATAAATCATATCAGGTTACTTCCCTCACATAAAATCCTTCAACAGTTTATATTGAGATAAACACAAGATCCAACACCCTACCCGCCTGGCTTCATTTCTGACATTGTCTGACATCCCTCTATCCCTCGTCCCAAAGGCCTAGACCATGCTGGCCCAGCTGAGATCAACCAGACCAGACCAACCCAACCCAACCGGGAGGAGGGACAAAAAGAGACATACATATGACTCTATTCCACACCCTCAGATTCAACCAACCTATATTCAAAAACATTTTAAAAGTCATACTGAAAATAGGCAGACTTTTTTTTGCCTTGGACATTTGCCTCTAAGAATATAGGTAAAAACAACCATTCTGTACACTGAAGTACACAGAACGTGTGTGGATCACGTGCACAAACACTCCGTCATCTCACCTAAGAGATTTGAGCACCTGTGGGAGGGGGGGCGGTCCTGGAACCACCCCCCACCCCCCATGGGCACTGAAAGACAACTATCCTGCTTGCAGGTACAAGGTACCAAGATTGGAGGGTTGGGGTAATTTGTTACGTGGCATGGTTATTCTCAGAGCTGACGGATACAGAGTATGGCCATTTACCCGATCCTTCCTCTCGCCAAAGTCACTTAACCTTTCTGAACCCCAGTATGCTCTATAAATTTCTGAAGACACATTGATCTCCTCTCAAGTGGCTTCATGCAGTCACAGTGGAATAACAGAGGAAAAGGAACCCTGCCTGCTATGTAAGGCAATCACAGATCTAAGTTGGCCTGAGAGGGACCCGTGGAGAGTCAGCACAGCGGAGTGTGACTCAGTGGCCGGACCGCAGGCTGCCTGTGTCCAGCCCATGCCACTCTCAACCGACAGCCATACTGCGCACATTTCCTCCTGGCCTTTCCAGCCCAAGTGTGTTTCAGACAGCAATGACAAGAGCCAGAAGTCAGATGGCATCTTTACTACTAGCGTGTGCCTGAGAAAAACCATGGCAGGTGGGGTGAGGGCTGAGGGGAAAGGTAAGTCCATTTCAATTTACTTTAGGTGTGGGAAAAATGGGCAACAACCTCGATGTCCAACAAATGTCCACCAGACAGTGCCTGGACACAATGAAATATCAGACCACCATTTTGCACTACTGTTAAGTGGAAAGTGTGTGTGTGTGTGTGTGTGTGTGTGTGTGTGTGTGTGTGTGTGTGTGTGTGTGTGTGTGTGTGTGCGCGCGCGCGCTTCTCAGGACCCCGTTAGATCCACTGATTCCTGTGATTTAGGGGAAAACTAGGGCAGAAGATGAAAGCATCTAGGCAAGATGTCAGTTCCTCTCTTTCCGCTTCAGTCTGGAAAGCTTGGACTTTTAACCGTGTCATGAACTATAAGTTGTGCCCAACATAAGTACACTTACCCACTCCCCACAGATTGGTACTGAGAGATGGGGCCTGGGGGTAGGGGAGAGTAATCACCTTTACATGATGCCAAAGGAGAGGTCCCAGGAAGAATTAGTATCCTAGGAAAAAGGAAGAGACCAGAGTGGGCTAGCTGGCTGGCTCTTTCTCTCTCTCTTACATCTATCCATCAACCCTCCCTCTCTCCCTCTCTTTGTCTGTCTTTGGTCTCTGTCTCTCCCTCCTTCCCTCTCTGTTTTTGTCTCTGTGTGTCTCTCTCTCATCTGTCTTTCTCCCCTCTCCCTCTCTTTATCTCTGTCCACCACTACTCAAGGACACAGTAGGAAGGCAGGCAGCAGCCAGCAACCAGGACCCTCACCAGGAGGCCAACCTGCTTCGGCATGGCCCCTAGACTCCCAAACCCCAGCTCACCTGCTTGCTCCACAGCGTTCAGCTCTAGCAGCCGGTTCGGCTACAGGCCCCACAGGAATGCTGCCCTAGCCAATGAGGAATTCAGAGGTGGGGCCTCAGGGAAAGGACCAGAGTTCAAAGCAACAGGTGTCCTTCAATAAGTCACCAGGAAGCTGGGTGCCCAACCTGCTCCCCGACATACCAGGACACAGGGAGGAGCCCGCCTACAGCCCAGAGAAACACCCAAACCAGACCCTCGGCCTCCCAAAGGGTGAGAAGGGGCTACCCATGATGCATTCTGTTGTAGCTGCCTGAATAGACTGATACAGCCTGCACAGACTGAAGGCAGAGTGGGGTGGGGGGGATGACACCATTTGGCTTTGTTCTCAGAGGACAGTTCCCCCTTCCTCAAGCCTCCAACACCCCACACGCACCAACCCCCCCATTCCCCTGCCTTTCTTTATTCACAGCCCTTGCCACAGCCTGAAGTTGTGGATTGGCATACTGATTTACATATTCATTACTCCGCTTCTCCATCAGCATGCTACAGTTCCTGGTAGGTGCTCAATAAACATTTGTGAAAGGAAAGCATGGAAGGTTTTTGACCTGGGGGAAACACAAGAAGACGGAGGGGGACCATTCCAAAATGCCAATGGGTAAAGAGGGACTGCAAATGATGGGCACAGGGCCCTCTGGGGAGGCTGTCCGTGTTTAGAAGGCCGGGGAGTGCCATGGGGCTGCTAGAGGAGATGCGAACCCAGTGGAGAATTCAGAGTCCAGCCAGAACAGGTCACAGGACGTTCTTGGGGGAGCCGAGAATCATTTCAAGGAAGTAATTCCAACCTTGACAAACGCATGAGCTGCAGAGCAGCAGGTTTTCCTTAGGATTCTGTGTATTAATTATTTCCTGGCCTGAGGCATTCCATGTTAATTGCTATCAATTGAAAAACTCTTATGTTTATGTTTGTGCTTGCAAAAGCTGGAGGGGGGAGAGAGTGGAGGAGAGTGTCTTTTTTTTTTTAATAACTGAGGTTTTCCCCAGACACTGCCTCCACCTTGCCGTGTAGACCAGTTGCTCAGACCTTCAGCATACCAAATAGCATCATCACATGCCATATTGACACGCATATGTTCCTTCCCCTCCGACTCGGAGGAAGGAGTCAATGTTTGGTTTTGTTTTCCCTCCTTCTGCATATTTCTCCATCTTTCTAGTGCAGGAGGATTTCATAGCCCAAGCTCCTGCTGACATCTCCCAAAGCAACTAGTGGCCAAGAGTAAAAGCACAAGGAATCCCTGGGAATCAAGAAGTCTACCCTAAAACAGGACAGGCACTGGAATCTAGAGGACACACAGATAGTACCTCCTAGCCTAGATTCTATTACCAGACAAGTTAGCCCTCCCCATCCACATCTACCACCTCCACTACCTGTTACCAATCCTGTCTGGTCCCAGGTCACTGATTTCTTTTCTAGAGCAGGGAATCGGTACATTACAGCCCAAGGGTCAAGTCCAACCTACCTCCTGTGTTCTGTAAATAAAGTTTTATTGGAACACAGCCATGCTACTCATTCAGGTTTTACCTGTGGCTTCATCTCTTCCACAAGGCCAGAGCCAGAGAGCTCAGGACCTGCAAAGCCTACACAGTCTGCTTTCTGACCTTTTTTTTTTTTTCAACAGAAAAAGCTGTGACTTGACCATTCCACACCAATGGAAGATAGCCAACAGCAAGATAATGGAGGTCTCAAATGCAAAAACTGCATAGATTCATTTCAAATCTGCAAGCAGCCACATTAAAAAAAAAACACAGTAAAAATGAAACACGGTTAATTTTAATAATACGCATTATTTAACCCAGTATACTCAAAGTATTGTCATCACAAGTTATAATCCATTTTTGGAAATTAATGGTGTTGAAAATTATTTTTTGTTATACTAATTTCTTTCCTGCAATCTGATGTGTATCTTACACTTACAAAGCATGTGATTCCTACTACCCATACATGAACGGCTTAATTATGGGCTGGCCTACTGGAGAGGACCACTCTGAGAATCTTCCTTGGTCATCTCTCTCAAGGGACACCCAGAGCTAGCAACTACTGATCTGGTGACATAAAAGGGTGGCCCAAGTACCTTGCAGTGGGACCATCTAGTGTAGTCCATGCTCCATAGCCGTCCACCCCCACACAAGATCAGGCTGGAGCCAGGCTGCCCAAGACCCTATTCTTCTCCTCCTCACTCCCCCCCCTATTCCTGCCACCAAGTCTCCTTTCTCATTTCTCCTGAGAGCATTTCCCACTTCAGGCTCTGCTCTAGCTAGCTAGCTTGTCTGAAGGCTGGGAGACACGGGTACAAATATTTATGGAATACTTATCATATGTCAGACACTTGGTAACAATTATCTCAGCGCAAAGCTAGGAGGTGGGAAATATTATCTACATGTTAAAAGATAAAGAAACTATAACAGCTGGTTTTGTTGGCACACACCTGTGATCTCAGCACTGGGAAGGCTGAGGCAGGAGAATTTAAGTTCAAGGCCACTCGGGAATATGTGCTGAGACCCCATTTCCCTGCCTCAGATAAAAGGGGGAAGGAAGGAAAGGAGGAAAAAGGGAAGAAAGAGGAAGGAAGGAGGAAGGAGGGGAAAAGGAAGAAGGGAGGAGAGGGAGGGAGCTATAACAGATGAACACAAGTAGCTGTATAACATATGGGGTTATTTTTAATTTACACTTACAAAGATATGTAATAATATTGTTTATGGCATGCTATCCCTTGGGTAACATAAGACAAAAATCACACCGAGTGAAGACAGCTTACAAAAACAAGCTGAAAAATATCTGAAAGAGCTATTACTATGGTGTGAATAGTGTATGCCCTCCAAGTTCATCCTGAAATCCTAACCTTGTAGAACTAAGAGGTGGGCCTGGGGGGCAGGGGGGAGAAAAGGGGGGATGATTAGATCATGAGGGTAGCATACTCACAGACAGCATTATCTCAGAGAATTGAGGAGTCCCTCCCCCCTCTACCAGGAGAGGAAAACCATGGCACCAACCACGGGAAGCCAGCCTTACCAGTTCCCAAACCTGCTGTCGCCGCCATCTTGAATTTCTTAGCTTCCAAAATTATAAGGAGTTAAACTTGAGTTATCAACTACCCAGTTCTGGGTGGGCTTTGTTGTTGTTGTTAGCAGCCCAAGCAGATGAAGACAGACATATTCTACAATGTTATCAAAAACTGATTCATACAATTTAGAATAGATGATTGTTGGTTTTTCTTCCATCCTCTACCATTCTCTATTTCCCAGTTTTTCTGAGGTGGATAAGGGCTTCATTACTGAATACATTTGGCTTCCCTTCATTTGGTTTCATTCTATTCAGTTCTGTTTGGTTCCACTGGTTGCGTTCTGTTAATAATCAAGTGGGGTTTCAAGTCCCAGCTCTACAACTTTCACATGAATTAACATCTCTAAACTTCCATTTTCACACCAATGAGAGGGACAATGGTGTATTTCACACAGGATTGTGTTATGCAGATTAGGTGAGGATTGGTATTGAAAGTATTTAGGGCACCACTCAGCACGTGGTAGGTTCTCAAGAAATGGTAGGTCCATAGAAACTGCCTGGCAGCCGGGACACTGGCAGCTCACACCTGTCATCCTAGCTACTCAGGAGGCTGAGATCTGAGGATTGTGATTCAAAGCCAGCCTGGGAAAATCCATGTGACTCCAATTAATCTCAGAAAAAGCCAGAAGTGGTGCTGTGGCTCATGGTGTAGAGTGCTGGCCTTGAGCAAAAGGAGCCCAAGGACAATGCCTAGGCCCAGAGTTCAAGCCCCAGGATAGACAGATACATAGAGACATAGAGAGATAGATATATAGATGGTCATAGTCCAAGTCCAGGCTTCCCCTGATGCAGTCCACAGATTCATACCGTAATCGTGGAATCCTGTCAATTGTCAATTCAAGTTGCCCCAGCCTTGGCCATTCTGAGCCCCCTCTGTTGAGGCGGGGGGGACACTCTGACTCCCACCACAGCATCGTGACACCCAGCTCCCCCAGCTCCACTCCTCGGGGTATCCAGGCCTCCGGCTCACAGCTGAACACTAATAGCTTCCAGGGGCCAGGGACTTCTTCCCTTGGTGTGATTAATGAGACTTGAATTGGCCCAGTGATAAATGAGTTATCCTAAAGGCACCGAATATTTAAAACTGAATTCTCCTTTGACTAAAATAGCCAATGGGTTCCAAGAGCCACCCGTGCCCAGGGCCCTGGTAGCTATCACGTGACACCTGCTCCTGCTGAATGAGTCCTTGCCTGGCAGTCACCAACCTCCGGGGCTGAGATAACCCTCTTGGCTGTTGCTACGAAGCCACCACGTGGCCTTCACAGCTTTATCTTAAGTGACCAGACTTGTTTATTATAGCTGCTCCACGTAATTATGTGGAGCACACCCTGGACCATGTGCTCCTCTGATTAAGGGCTCCAAAATAGAATTCTTCCCCTGAAAATGAGCCCTCAAGTGGATCTCTTCGCTCAACTACTGTCCTGGAGAGCCAGAGTCCTTGGAGAGAAGTTTCGGCATCAGATCTCGCACACTGGTACAGTCTCTGCCCGTTGGGTGGGGGGGCTCAGGCTTGCTTTCCCAATACCACAGGGGCCTGCAAAGTCCTGCAAAGGTTTCCAGGTTCCTCAGCGCCAACCCACCCCTCACCATCTTCCCCAAGTCCCGGAGAAACTCGGAAAGCGCCCTGTACCTCAGGAACCAGCATACGTTATGCTAAGCCCCTTCTCTCAATCTGCTGGAACAGAGGCTGACAAAAGTGCTTCATAAAAGGCCCCGAGAGGGTCTAGACAGCCTCCATCCCCAACTATGAAACTCTATGGTTGTCCAAGCAACCATCGACAACATGTAAACTAGTGACTATAGTTGTATGCTAATAAAACTTTATTAAAAAAAAAAACAAAACAAAACAGGAACAAGCAGGTGTGGGCAGTATATGGCCTCAACCCTTCACACTCACTCAACAGCCTAGACTTCCAGCTGCAATCACCTGGGCTGGTGGACATGGCCACTTCTGCCCTGTCTGGAAAATACATTTGGTATTCACAAAAGACAAGCCCACAAGCCGGAAGTACCAGCAACTGAGTGCCACTGAAAGCATCCCCTGGACAACACCAAACTAAAAAGCTTAGTAGATACAACCCTGACTTCCCTACTGCAGGAACTGTGGGAACTCTGTCCCCAAGTTTCTAGCAGGATGCATCTCCAGCAGTCTGAGGCTGTAATACAACCTTGATTCACTTCCCTGGCTTGCTTCTGCCCACCTAACAAGAAGCCTTTTCTGGGATTACTCCCACATAAAGGGACTCTCTTTACATCCTCACCTCAGGGTTTTCTGTTGACCCTGCTGACAGACAGACACCTTGAGGGGCGGAGGGGATAAGAGACCACATTTCACCCCACAGCTGCTTGGAGGCTGCAAACCAAGAAAAGCCCATGCCTGGATCAATTCCGTCTTTCAAACTTACCCAGGATCGCCCTGCAAATGTCTCTCAAAGCCCACTGCCCGTTGTTAACCCGCCGTTCCAGTCCTGGTTCTTCTCTCTGCTGTTAAAAACACAGCTGGGATTTTTAGCTGAGCATAACCGGGAATATAGTTCAGTGGTAGAGTGCCTGACTACCATACATGAGATTCTAGGTTCAAATCCCAGCACACAAAAATTAAAAGATAAAAGCAGCAGCCAGGCACAGGTGGCTCACGCCTGTAATCTTAGCCACTCAAGACTCTGAGTAGGACTCAGAAGGTTCAAGGCCAACCCAGAAAGACAATCCAAGAGACTCTTCTCTCCAATGAAGTAGCTGAATGTGGAAGTGAAACCAGCCTTCAGTGGAAAACGTTACGCAAGAGCTCAAGGCCCTGACTTCAAGCCCCAGGACCAGCACAAAGGAGAAGAATTTCAGTATGTGATACTGAACTCGAGTTTTCCTCTTAGCTTTTGTTGGCAATCTGTAAAATGGTATTTCCATCCACTCAGCTTCTCATCAACATCTACCAAAGGAATAGAAGTGTGCATCAAACCGCCTACCTGTCAGGAGCTTCTGTGCTTGTCAGTTTCTGCTGCTGTGAAAAAAAGAATAAAGTGCGTGGTGCTGGCTCGTGGCTTTGGGTCTGATGTTGGACAGCATGTCATGGTGGCAGAGACCAGCAGTAGATGAGGCTGTTCCCTTCATGGCAGCCAGGAAGGAATGAGAGCAAAGGGGATAAGAAGTAAGACACGGGATAGACTCTTAGCGGGCACCAGTGGTTCACACCTTTCATCCTAGCTACTCAGGAGGCTGAGATCTGAGGATCACGGTCCAAGGCCAGCCTGGGCAGGAAAGTCCGCAAGACTCTTATCTCCCATACACTACTCAGAAAAAGCCAGAAATGGCACTGTGGCTTGAGTGGTAGAGCACTAGAGACTCAGGGACAGCACCCAGGCCCTGAGTTCAAGCCCCAGGACTAGCAAAAAAAAAAAAAAAGAATTGACTTTTCCAGACACACACAACCTTCCTCCTCCCTTCAGCCTCACTTCCTCATTAACATGAAATTGTGACTCCATTGATGGATCCTTCCACTCCTGAGAGAGGAGCCCTGAAAAAAATCCAGTCACTTCCCAGAGCAAAAGCCTTGGAGACCAATGACAGAGGCCTCCCTGCCTCAGCCTTCCGGAATGTTCCCTATCCAAACTGTGACGTAAGGCAAAGCTTAATCAGATGCTGAATTTCGCCGCTTGCCGTCTGGAGGCCCAGACCCCTCCTTTCTTTTGCCGGGAGAGATGCACTGATTTGTTTACCCTGTCAGTTTACACGTCTTATCATTCATTTATTCCACCTCATTTCACAAAGGATTTGAGGCAGCAAGGAAAATATAAATAAACAATCATACAAGGGCAAACAGGGAAGATAGAAATTAGTGCAGAGGTGTGTCGGGTTAGTTTCCTTGTCATTGTTGCTGTCTGTTTAGAATCTCTTCCTTGAACATCTCTCCTTGAAATACTCCCTGAGCCTCCCCCTTTTCCCTCCCCACTCCTCTCTCCCTCCTTCCTCTCCTCTACACACACACACACACACACACACACACACACACACACACACACACACACACACACACACACACACACACACACACACACACACACACACACACACACACACACACACACACACACACACACACACACACACACCCCCACCCCCTAACAGTGGACCTCTGACTCCTAACTGACTAGCATGTCACAGACCAATGTCTCCAATGCTCCTTTCCTCATCCTGAGCTAGGACTGACCATTAAGCACCAGGTTCAAAAATCTAATAATGCGGAAGTGAAGTCCAGGGCCTGGGAACACAGGAGCACTGGTTGAAGGCTTGCTGGACCTCCAGCTCAGAGACACGGCCCCCGCAAAGGCCTTTCTGTCTGCATTAGGGTTCTGTCATGGGAAATGAGAGGATCTTGACAACAGTACGTGGCAGGCACCAAGGCGATAAGAAAATCGGGAGCGAAAGGCAAGGCCTGTTTGGTTGGGAACTTGGCTGCGGGCTCTGGGGTGAACAGAGGGGAAGCGGTCACTTACACTGTCAAGTTCCTTTGGCTAGGCAAAGCTCCTTCTTACTTCTGGAAGGGAGGATGGGGGGACGTGGGGAAGGGGACCCTCGCTGGTTATCATCGTAGAGAATCCAACAGTAGGAGTCACAAGGCTGTGATGCGGGGCGTGTGTGTGAGCGCTGAGGACTCCCCCTGACCAAGTGGAGTCTGGGGGTGATGTGGGAAGCAGAGATCCTCTTTTCCCCCTCTCTCCTTCCCTCCATCCCTCCCCCACCTTCTTCTCTCTCCTCTCCCTCCATCTCCTCTCCCTCCTCCTTTTCCCTCCCCACTCCTCTCTCCCTCCTCCCTCTCCTCTCTCTCCTTTCCTCCTCCCCTTCTCTCCCTCCCTCCCCAGTGCCCCTTTTCCCTCCCCCAGCCCCCTTCCTCTCTCCTCCTCCCCTCTTTCTCCCTCTCCCTGTTTGAACATGACAGGAACCAGTCCCAGCCCTTCACCAGCCTTTCCTCCTCAGATGGATGCTTCTCACACCAGCTTCTGAACGGCCCACTCTCCCCTAGGGCGAACAGAAACCCAAGAGCCTTGGGGGCCTGTGCCCTAGGGCTGCAAGGCCTTGCCGACCTGCGGGGCTGCCCCTGGAAGCAGCCTGTCCTTCACCTCCTGTCTCCACGATGGAGCGCAGCGGTTGGGATCCCCAGCCATCGGACTGTCAGTTTCCATCAGACTGGCACAGCACCAAGGATCTGAGTGGCCCAGCCCAAGTGACCAATGGCTTTACGCAACTCATCCCTACAGACCAAGGCAGCCGGTGTGGCCCTGAGCTTGTCTGGCTGATGACACCTCCATGTACCTCCCTCACACATCACAGACAGGGACAAACGACTTCGATGGCCCTAGGGAAGACAGGGTATGCACAGCCTTTCCACTTCCTTTAGCCACTGTGGGAACTACACCAAAAGCTGGGTGGTGTCGGGGGCTGGTGGTCCTGGGGTTTGAACTCAGGACTTTGCCCTTGCTAAGCCAGCATTCTACCATGCTGCTTATTGGCTGGAAGTTTTGCCAACAGCTTGTCCAGACTGATCTCAGACTCCAATCCTCCTGACCTCCTCAAGCTGAGTCACCAGGATTACAGGTGGGAAACACCACACTCGGCCTTGGTGCCCAAGGATGTGACCTGCATTATTTTGCTTTATCTGTCTAGCAATCTGAAGCACTGGATAATGATACCAGCTCTCAGCAGCTTCCCCCCCCCCTCTTGCCAGGAAACCTGGGAGATGCTACTTGGGAAGGGACAGCATCATATCTACCACTCACCCTAGAGTAAGAATTGGTAGTCTACATAGGAAAGTGATCTCTACATCAGGGAGGCATAGGCCCCACCCCAGGCCCTGAGAAGATGAGGTTCAGCACAGGGAACTCACAGTGGATTTGTGCTTGCAGACAGAACCAAGCGATGCCAGGACGGGACAGGCTCTCTGCTGTTGTCTGTCTGTCTGCCCATCACGGCTAGGACGAATCAGTCACTGGATACCGCACTAAGGGCCAGGGGGTCTCAGGACACAGGGGCAGGAGGTCAGGCAAGGGGGTTGGAGTGGAGAAGATCCCTGCCAGATTTAAGAAATTAGATGGAGGTCCCGTCCTTCCTTCACCACCTCCTAAAGTCACATCTGGGACCAATCACCCAGAGCTGGCTCCCGGCCTGCAAGGCGGACGAAAGCTGGCCTGCCAGAGTCTGAACGTCTGTGCTGCCCCTAATAGGACGGTATTCAGAGACGGCACCTGTGAGGCGGAGACGTCAGAGACTAAACGAGGGTCCAGAGACCTCTCAAGAAGAAACACCAGGGAGCTCCCACGCCTTGTTCCAAGAAAGCAGCCATTTGCTAATTAAGGAGAGACCTCCCACCAGAAACCCAACCCTGCCAACACCAAATTGGTAGCCCTCCAACCTCCAGGACTGTGGGAACTTTCGTTCCTGATGCCCTGAGTCACCCAGGCGTCAGTGGCCCCTTGGTAGTAGCAACTCGAGGCGAGGGATGCATTCAAGCTCCAGAGAAGGCAGCAAGGTGGCAGAGCGTGTGTAAAATGTGAGACACGAATGCATCGGCACACGGCGCTTCCCTGGGAGAGCAGACAAGCACCTTGCTCCCACGGGTGACTGAGGAGGAGAACAGGGGCTGGGGGAGAGAGTGCGCACACCGCGTTGGCCCTCTTCCCTTATTAAAAGCCGCGGACAGACTGCAAGTCCACAGACTGCCCGAGGCCTTGGTAAGCCCTGGGAAATCTCAAGCTCTACAAAGTCATCTCAAGTTCCACTCACTTATCATCAGCAGTGGTGGGGTTGCCAGCATGGGGGCGGGGTCAGAGGTGGGGATTTTTCTGGCCCAGGTTAGAGTTCGGACAATCAGCAGAGGGATAAGAAACAAGTTCAGGAGCCGGGTACTGTAATCCTAGCTGTCATCCTAGCTACCTCGGGAGGCTGAGCTCTGAGGATCACGGTTTGAAGCCAGCCCAGGCAGTTAAGTCTATAAGATCCTTAGCTCCAGTTCACCACCAAAAAAAGTGGAGCCCGTGGCTCAAGTGGTAGAGCGCTAGCCCTGAAGCACAAGCGTTCAGGCTCAGTGCCCAGCTCAAGCCCTGGGACTGGCACCAAAAATAGAAATAAGTTCATGCTTTCTGCAAACCACAAGCAAGTCCACCACCCCGCAAGAATAAGGACAGGGTCTGGTATTATGCACGAGCCTGGGGTCTGGTATTATGCAGAGACCCCGAGGCCAGAAGAAGAGCTCAAAAAAAAAAACCCACAATGGCTGTTTGTCGGCTTGAATGCCAGATGATATACGTGGCTGGTGTTTAGGGGGCCAAGTTAAATGAAGGGGGAAAAAAGCATATCTTTAAATGCTAGCATCACACTCCGCAGTAGCTCGTGGGAAGTCAATCTGTCTGAGGCAAAAGCAGACTCCTGTCTCCCGTCTGACTCTGAGCATATGCTCCTTGTGTACGAGGAGAACAGAAATACCCGCGTTATTTATGTTACACGCTGGAGCTCCTGTCCCGCCCCGCCCCCGCCCCGCTCCTTTCTCCCTACCCCTGAACCCAGACCACAGACAGGCTTGTGCACACAGGACGGCAGACACTCCAGGCCTCCCTGTCCTCCTGGTAAGAGGACCCAGCCAGCCCTGATCACTCCTCTCCCACCGTCGAAACACAGAGCAGCACTATAATCAGATCTGCGCAGCTCCGCCATCTCCGTCTCCTAGCAACCCTCAGCGCCGAGACTGGAACAAAGACTTCATGATAGGGAAGGTAGCTGGGGCTGAGATTGCTCCAGTACGGCCCCCTATTATCCTAAAGGCCTTTAGCATCCATCACCCCCCAGCAACCCAACGAGACACCTGGTAGAAAAGTGGTGACAAACAGCATCTCCTTCAGAGTTCGCAAAGAACACATTCCTCCACCCAGTCTTCCAGAAGTTTCCTTCATCACTCAGCCTCCCCTCTCCTCACTCCCGATGGCAAAGCTCCTCTGGCCAGGCAAGGCTAGTTCTTCCCACCTGATGAGCAGCCTTCCAGCACAGGCTTTCCCCATCGCCCACATGTCCACGCATGCCTCCCCTCCCCTCACCATGTTGCACACCTCTGGTCTACCTGCAAATGGCCTGGCTCTCCTTCCCCCAGGGAAATGGGAACTGACTTCTGCTGCAGACATCCCGTCAATCCCCAGGACCAGACCTAACTGGAGAAATAAGACACTCAGTTAAGACAGGCTCCAAGGAGCAGAGCCACAGGAAAACAGCACAGGTGGCCGCCCCATGGGGTAGAACTGAATGGGTAGCTACAGTCACTTGCACGCCCATGCTTCAAGCAGAATGATGGGCTAGGTACCCAACGACAGACAACGAGATCAAGACACTGTGGTATGAACACACAATGGAGCGTTATTCAGACATGAACAGGGATGGATTTGTCACATTCGGGACAATGGTTGAAACTAGAGATCCTCATGTTGAATGAGAGCAAGCCAAAGCTCAGGAAGATTATCACCTGTTTTCATTCATATGAGAAGTTCAGACTTAATAAGAAGAATATGACATAATTGTAGAAGGGGAACTGTTTGGGGGAAATGGAGAGGAGCAAGGGAAAGAAGATAGTGAAGGATGAATATGATAATGATATAGATGATAGATGAAAATTGCATAATGAAACCAATTAAAATCTATTTAAAAAGTAGAGTGGGGTTAATAGTGATATAGACGGGGTACATTAGATCAAGGTACATTATGTGCATGTGTGTAAATATCACAGACTCCTTTGTACAACTCATTTGTGCTAATAAAAATGTTTAATTGGGGCTCAGTGTCTCACTGTTGTAATTTTAGTTACTCAAGAGTCACTCAGAGACCTGGAAAGATCACAGTTCAAGGTCAGCCCAGGCAAAAAAGTTACTGAGTCACAAACACAAATATACACATACATACATACATACACACACACAACCATCCCAAGCAATAAAAAGAGCACAGTAGCAAGTGACTGTGGTCCCAGCTACTGCTGGGATCTTCAGTAGAAGGATCAGAATCTAAGGCTGGCCCTCGGCAAAGAAAAGGAGACTCTATTTCAAAAAATAACTAGCAAAAAAGAAAAAGGGCTGGGGACCTAGCTTAAGTGGTAGAACTCATGCGTGGCAAGCACAAGTCCCCGAGTTCAAACCCCCAATGCTGCCAAAAATAAACTTTAAATAAAAAGAACCATATTGAAATAACTAGAACAGGTATCAAGGTATATTTAATTCCAGAGGAGAAGAGATCCGGCCAGAAAGAGAATTTTCTGGGTATTTTGGAGTATCGGAGTATTTGGTGTTTGTTTGCTTCCTGTTGAATATTCAGAATTCATTGGCTTCTCTTCTGGCCAGTCTTCATTTACAGAGGAAGAAGTGGGCCGCAGGAAGGGGTGAAGCAAACCCAGGGCCTCCATTGGAGCTATGCCCCCCACCCTGCCCTTTTATTTGGCTTTTGAGGTAATGTCTTGCTGATATTTTTGACCGGGCTAGCTTTGAACTCATGATCCTCTGCCTCCTAAGAAGTCGGAATGACTGATGTGCACTGCCAACCCCAGATACACCAGCCACCTCACCATGGAAACCTTCCTCTCCCTCCTTCTAGACAGTCTGGAGGCAACTGTCCATCAAAAATCCCTGCCACGGATTGGGTCACGTGACTCCTGAAGACCAATCAGACACTTCCCTGAGACCTGAGCCTTAGGAGAGCGCACAGAGGAGTGAAACCTGGTTGGAAGGATTTGTCTCCTGAAGGCCACTCTGAAACGAATACACCCTTTCCCCCTCACTGCCTCGATCCCCGCCAACACAAAAGCTTGGACATTCCCCATGTTCTACCAGCCAGTCCAAGCCCTTGAAAGAGTTCCTTGGTTGCTTACGTGTGGCGTATCAGCATCCGTTGCTGAGGACCACAGCACCCTGCCCTGCCCGGCATGAACCGTTGGACCAAAAACTCAACTATAGCAGAACAAGGAAGGTTAAGAATGGCTCCGACTTCCTCTTCCTCAGCCAGGCAGTTTAGGGGGTCTGAATGTTTAGCACTGAAAGAAAACACGCAGAGCAAACTCCTGCAGGTGGATTCTGCCTGAGCCCAGAGAGGACGCCTTGGGACCTAGGAGTTTATCACAGTAAAGTTGATTAAGGCAAGCCAGGTAAGTGTTAATCCCACAGAATTACCCTCCAGAATCTTCTTCCCCCCTGTATATCAATAACCGTCATGTGACAAGATGCTTAATAGGTAACACCCATGCGGAAAACACCGTCATCAACACATGTGAATGGCTTTGTTGCAGTTGTTCTGAGAGTCTTTATTTGTCTAAGAACCCTCAATGCTGGACCGCATTTCAAGAGACAGGCGTTCAATGCGACACTCACTAGAAAAGACTACTACATGGCCAGATGAAGCAACTGAGACACAACACAAGCAGGTAACCCAGCACCTACAACGTAGTACTGACTCCAAAATCCACACTATGGTCTCTAAGAAGTACCTCACTTTGTTCTCATTTTTGAACAGCATTTCTCCACCTGTATATATGTATCATCTCTTCCCCACCCTCAATGGATACACTCCAACTGGCCTTCCTTTATGTCCACAAGCAAGGTAAAGTACTTCCCTACCTCAGGGCCTTTGCAAATGCAGTGTTTCCACCTCCTGTAACCACCTTCCCACCCCTCACTTGATTGGTGGGCCTTGATTTACTCTCGGGACTCTCCTTCAGAGCCACATCCTCAAAACAACCCTAACCATGTTCTGTCTCCCTGCCTCACTTGTGTTCTTGTGATAGTTATTACAAGCACAGTCTCTGAAATGTTTTTATCTATTACTCCTTTGAACCCTATTCCCCCGCCCCCCACCACTGGCATGCAGGTTGGAGGAGCCAAAGGCCAGGCTTAGGTTTTTCATTCATTAGCGTATCGTGTTCATTTTAGCTAGTGCCATTAAAAGATTCAAAATAGCCAGGCATTGGTAGCCATCACCCAGTGATCCTAGCTACTCAGGAAACTGAAATCTTCAGATCCTGGTTCAAAACCATTCCGGTCAAGAAAAGTCCATGAGACTCTTATCGGCAATCAACCACCAAAAAGCCAGAAGTCGTGCTGGGTTCAAGTAGCAAAATAACTAGGCTTGGGGGGAGGGTGGGAAGCTTAGAGACAGTACCCAAGCCCTGAGTTCAAACCCCAGGATTGACATTAACACACATTGACACACTCACACGGACACCTGCATCAAGGGTGTAGGACTAAAACACGTTCTGGCTTGGAATTCTGTTCTGATATGTAGCTTTAGAATAGTCTGACTTGGTGCAGGGAAATAGCTCAGGGAATCTAGAAGAATAAAAAAGTTATGCTTCGAACTATTCATTCATATTTCTACTCATTCATTAAACAAAGATATGCTAATCACCTACTATCTATCCAAACACCATATGTTAGGCACTCCTCACTTGGGGCCTTCCCAATTCATCAATTGGGTTAAGATTCCTTCATTTTACATCAGATGTTACCTCCCCTCACTTCCAAAATTGCACACATGTCCCGTGAGGGTCATCTCCTTCGTGATCTCGATGGCAGAAATAGGAACCTGGAGCCCCAGCTCTGGGATACCTCCACCCCATCCTGCTCCCACAGCAGACATGACTAATCGATTGCAGCACCCTGAACACCCCCTGAGCTTTAGAATCTAGTCTTAAAATCCTTTCCAGTACTGCACTGGAGGGGGAAAAAAACCTCCTAAGTCTGCCTGGCTATAAGAGAAAAGAGCCCTCTATTAGCTAAGATGCTATTGTGGATGTACCCTAGTCTAGGCCTAGGGCAGCTGTCTGATAAGCACCCTGAGTACTGATCTTGTAGCTGGGCATCTGCCTCCTACCAGGCCACATACAGAGGGATGACTGTATAAAAATCAACAAATCCAGCAGGCCATCAAGGTCAAGAAACAGGAAACAAAGCAAGGAAACTTCCTCCCATGAACCTCCAGCCACAACCACCCACCCTACTTCCTTTCAAACTTTTACTAGAATAATCCCACTTGAAAATCCAAACAATACAGCTCCTGTGGGTTATGTTTTATTTGTTTGTTTGCTAAGCTCGGCCTGCTTAGCTCCAGCGTGAAGGTTACAAAACCTGGTGGTGTATTTGCTAACTATTCAGTTTTGCCCACAGACAAGCCAGGATCTACAACCTACCTAATAACAGGATTTGTCATTGATCTGTGGCTTTTTAAATGTATTTTCATTGTTACTATAAAGGTGGTGTACAGAGGGGTTACCATTTCACAGTCAGGTCATAAGTAAAGTTTTTTTGGTAGATTGTAGGACTTGAACTCAGGGCCTGGATGCTGTCTCTGAGCTTTTTTCACTCAAGGCTAGTACTCTACCACTTTGAGCCACAGGGCTACTTCCAGTTTTCTGGTGGTTAATTGAAGTTTAGAGTCTCACAGACTTTCCTGCCTGGGCTGACTTTAAACCTCGATCTCAGCCTCCTGATTAGCTAGGGTGACAGGTGTGAGCCACCGGCGCCTGGTGTGACGATGTTTCTTTTTGGGTCATATCATCCCCTTTCTTCACTCTCTCCCAGTTTTTCCCTCCCATCTCCACGCACAAGTTGTATAGTTCATTTTCATCATAGTGTCTAGTGAGTACCACTGCTACATGTGTTCACTCTGGATCTGGGTCCGCTTTGTGTATTTCCCCCTGTGTAACTCCTTCTCCAACCTCTGAGTTTTCAGACATGAACAGTTATGTGTGCAATCTGTCTGCTCATGGTTTCATAGCACACTGTGATCCAAAGCAGGGGGGCCTACAGGTTACACCGCGTCTCTAGAGTTCAGGGTTTTATTATACACATCAATGCAGTAAATCTTGAACATCATTTCGTAAATCTTGAGCACAACCCCCACCCCTACCCCCTGAACACAAGACTGAAATAAATGAAATAACAGGAAAGCCGGTTGCAAAGATCAATTGATTGGTTGGGTGGACCAAACGTTGCCTCTTTTTCAAACATACTTAGGCAACTAACCTGGCCAGCTATTACTGAAGCATTGTTCCACTGGTGACCTTCTTCAACTCTGAACGGGTGTGTGAATTTTTCTTTCAACAGTACATCTGCAGGATGAAGTCCTTCCTGCCTTCCCTGTCACCACTCCATCAAATAAAGCAAACACCAGGCCTCACCCTGGCACAACTGCTGATTCATGGGCTCTTGATAACTCAATGTTTTGTTAAAATGTCAAGAGTGTCTGAGAATTTCCAAGGGCTTCCTTTGGAGGACAGGTGAGATGTTGCCGCAAAGTCTGCCCCCCTGCCTTTCGACCCTTAAATCGACGTTGGAGCACTGCCAAGTAAACAGGGTATTTGTGGTCAGTAATTGTGTCCTAAATATTTAGTCATTATTTCTAAAACAGTCTGAACCAAATGTCTCATGGTGATGCAACTTAAAAAAAAATCCATGTGGTTTTTTTGGACCTCAGTTTCACTATTTACATGGGGGAAATGAACTGACTATAAACTGTGGAGACACACTCACACAGAGAGCTAATATCTGTATATTTAGCACCAAGTCCTAGCAACTAGAATTAAGTACATACTCAATAAATACTCAATGAGCAAACAAATTCTCATTTCAATGAATACAGTGGGGAGGGTTGAAGTGAGCAAGGCAGGGGGAGAGGAGGTGAGGAAGAAAAGGAGAATACAGATAAAGAGAGAAAATTCAGTGGCTCACACCTGTAATCCTAGAAACTCAGAAGGCTGAGATCTGAGGATCGCCATTCAAAGACAACCCTGGCAGGAAAGTCCATGAGACTCTCATCTTGAACTAACCTCCAAAAAGCCAGAAATGGTGCTGTGGCTCAAGTGCTAGCCTTGATCAACCAAGCGCTCAGGGACAGAGCCCAGGCCCCGAGTTCAAGCTAGAGGATGGGGATTGGGAGGGTAGGGGAGAAGGGGGGAAAGGAGGAAAAGGAGGAAGGGGAGGAAGGGAAAGAAGGAGAGGAAGGAGAAGGAGGAGAAGGAAGGGGAAGGAGGGGGAAGAAGGGGGAGGGAGGGGGAAGGGGAAGTAGAGGTAGGGAGGAGAGGGAGTAGAGGTAGGGTGGAAGAGAGGGAGAAGAGGGAGGAGAGGGGGGAGGGGGAGAGGGAGAGAGGGAGAGAGAGAAAGGAAAGAGAGGGAGGGAGAAAGGAAGGAAGGAAGAGAGAGGGAGAAAGGGAGGGAAGGAGGGAGGGAGAAAGGAAGGAAGGAAGAGAAGGAGGGAGGGAGGGAGGGAAGGTGAAAGCGGAGGAAGGGAGAAAAAGAGAAAGGGAAAGGGAAAGACAACAACTCATGGAAACATAAATTTTCTCCAGCGTTAGCTTCATTTGATTTAGACATTATCTTTTGATTTTGAGAACTATTTCTTACCCAAGAACGGCTGGTAAAAGGCCAATATTCTTTGGAACAGGGAATTTAATACTTGCTTTTACTTCATTTCCTTTTCTGGCAAAAATAAAGAGTTAAGCTGATCCTCACTTCTCCAATTTTTCCTGCCTCATCTTTAATCATCTCTGAAACCAGAATGGCAGGGCACTGAACTCAAGCCCTCAGCTCCCTCCCGCCCCAGGGTCCTCTGGGAGAGACTTTCCCGGCTGAGTGATTCCACCCAGGTACTGCCAGACAGACACAGCATCCAGCACCCACCCGAGAGAGGTCAGCGCGCTGGGAGGGAGGGGGATTGGTTAGTGTCTCTGCCTCCATACAACAGAGCTGTGTTTAAAGGAGAAAACTCGGGACTCTGCTTAGAGATTGACAGAATCACGGTGCACACACAATCCCACACCTAATACCTAAACTAATGAGTTTAAGTCTCCATTTAATGAAATATTCCTAGTGTGATTACACTTGCTTGCATTAATGGCGTTCTCAGATGAATGTAATGAGATTTCCCTTCTCGACTTATAATTAACTTTATTGAGTACGCTTCTTGGGAGTTTTCAAAGCTGTTTCCTACAACCTTGCTATAAATTATTTTAATATACATATGTGTTACAATACTAACTACATTGCTCAATGTTATGTTGACTGAATTTTGAAAGGAGAACAAGTTTTTAACACTGATCCATTCGAGAAAGGGCAGCCTGACTGAATGGGAGAATCCTGTGAAAAGAAGCCTGTATTGAATCAGGCTCTTGTGGCTCACACCTGTAATCCTAGCTATCCAGGAGGCTGAGATCTGAGGATCGAGGTTCAAAGCCAGCCTGGGCAGGAAAGTCTGTAACAGTCTTATCTCCAGATACCACCAGAAAACCAGAAGTGGCACTGTGGCTCAAGTGGTTGAGAGCTCAGGGACAGCACCCAGGCCCTGAGTTCAAGCCCCATGACCAACCGTAAGAAAGAAAGAAAGAAAGAAAGAAAGAAAGAAAGAAAGAAAGAAAGAAAGAAAGAAAGAAAGAAAGAAAGAAAGAAAGAAAGAAAGAAAGAAGGAAGGAAGGAAGGAAAGAAAGGAAGGAAGGAAAGAAGGAAAGGAAGGAAGGAAGGAAGGAAGGAAGGAATAATTGTGGAGGGGAAGGGAAAAAACAAATCATTTAAATAGGGATACAGGTGGATCCATTGCAACAATGAGATGTACAAATAGTTATGTGGAAAAACGAACTTTACAACTTTGATGGGGGGGAGGAGGATTGAGTGTGGGTGGGGGGGGAGGATGGGAAGGGATGGGAAGGGGAAACAAAGGAGGAGGCTACAATGCTTGATAAGAAATGTACTCATTATCTTGTCCATGTAATTGTAACCCCTCTGTGCAGTATTTTCACAATAAAAATAAAAATTAAAAAGAAAGAAAGAAGGAAGCAAGCAAGCAAAGAAGGAAACAAGGAAGGAAGGAAGGAAGCAAGGAAGCAAGCTGTATTGAACTCTTGGTAGACTCATGCTGAGATTTTAGAATACCACCACTACAATGCAGCACCCGGAATTTACTACTAAAATCAGTGTGATCCTAGCCAAGCTAAGATACTGCTCTTCTTTCATGTAATTGGTATAAAACTTGTCAGACCTACTTTTTAAAAAAATCTCTATTCGTAAGACTAAAATTCTCCCAACAAAAGTGAGCAGAAAGAGTCAGGCTCACGCCAGCTATTGGGGAGGCTGAGATCTGAGGACCACAGTTTGAAGCCAATCTATGCAAGAAGGTCTGTGAGACTTATCTCCAATTCACTGGGATAGAGTTTTCTCCTTGTTCGTTTGAAATGGGGTCTCCCTGGGTAGCTCCACTAGCCTCCATCTCCTCCTCCTCCTGCCTCAGACTCCAGAGTGCTAGGATTACGGGTGTGTGCCACCACCACACTTGGTCATAGTACACACCTGTTCATGGAGTTAAGGAAAATGGAATGCATGCAGCAGGGATGGCACACACGCTAGTGTTTATCTATTGTGCTTTTTATCCATACCGTCATTCACCTAGAGCCACAGGACTTCATCCAGATATTAGATCATGAAAACCTTATACCAAAGGAAATGCACATAAGGCCAAGGGCAGGCTTCTCCTGGAATGAGAGGATTAGAACTCGGTGTCTGTTAAACTTAAGCAGACCCTGTGTTGAGTGCTCTCTCTGCAGAGGCCTGCAGCTGGAGGAAATGCCAAAGCAAATCTAATTAGGAAATGCCATGTGGCTAGCGCTAGTAGCAATCTTCTAGAAGAACCCAGGAGATGACTTTCAGAAAGTGATTCTTTTTTCCCCCTTTAAAGGCTGTTTTTCTGTTGCACACACACACACGCGCGCACACACACACACACACACACACACACACACACACACACACACACACACACACACACACACACACACACACACACACACACACACACACACACACACACACACACACACAAAATCTCATTTTCTGAGAAGAATATAAGACATGTTTGGAGCCATCAAGATTCTGACTGGCCTGGTCAGCTGGTATAAATAAAATATTAAGATCAATACCCCGAATGGAACAAAAGCTCTTGTATCTTAAATGGGACTAGAAGAAAAACATTAAGAAGGGAACAAAAGGCTAAGAATGGGACCAGCTGCTCCAGCATTTCCCTAAAGAGGAACTGACAGGCTCTCCAGTCCACATCTACACACACATGTACATACACGCATACACCGTGGGACACACACAAGCACATGTGTGCACATATGCACATACACACCTGTCATGCAAAATCACACATGCCTGTGTACACGCAACCACACTGGAGCACACGTGTATGTACATCCACGCAGTGTGCACACCGGAGAACATATACACACATACATGTGCACCTATGTGCCCACACATGCAAGCACACATGCACACGTGTGCTCACACTCTCCCTTCTTAGGAGGCCTGAACACCTCATGGCAAATGGAGTGTGCACTGTGGACGGGTTCTCTTTCCTAGTGTCCGTGGATCGTCAAATGACGTAGCACTTCCTTCAACAACCCACACGGGACACAAGCTCCTGCACCTCAGGAAGAGGTAAGTGATTAAAATCGCGGGTCCCTCACCCTCTCTGAACCTCAGTTTCCCCATCAAGGCCATGGCAAGAACAACACCAGGACAGTCGTGAGCACTCTGCAAAGCCCTGTGCTGAACGAAGTCCGCGTGAATGCTACCTTCTTGCGTACGTTCACCCTTACGCTCTCATGTGTCTATTTACCTTCGTATCCACCCCCTAGCTAGGAAATTACTCCCAAACTTTTAAAAATATTTGGGGATATCCTCGCCAGCATTTCCAAAAGTCAAGTGTGGGATGCCATCTGTCCTCAGTTTGGGGTGAGAGCATACTTGCTCAGTCTGCAAGTCTGTAACCCAAACCAAACGCCGAAGCCGGCGTGCATGCGTGCACGTGTGAGACACCATGTGCTCTGTCCTGTGAGAAGAAAACCCACAGCACCGTCCAGGCCACCACTGCTTCCGTTCCAGCATTGACTGGTTGAGTTGATTGTTGGTACCAATCCTGGGGCTTGAACTCAGGGCCTGGGCGCTGTCCCTCAAGGTGAACACTCTACCAAAATTGAGCCACAGTGCCACTTCCAGTTTTCTGGTGGTTCACTGGAGATAAGAGTCTCCCAGGCTTTCCTGCCCAGGCTGGCTTTGAACCACGATCCTCTGATCGCAGCCTCCTGAGTAGCTAGGATGACAGGCATGAGCCACCAGTGCCTGGCAAGCAGGTGAATGGTTCTTGTGCCTGCAAGCACTTTTGTACTGCAACCATAAAGTTAGTTAGTGCTCTTTTATGTCACCATCAGAGAATATTCCAAATCCAAAATTCTACCAACAGGTACCACAAGTCCTGGAGCACAGAAGGACATTTGCAGAGAAACTGGGAAAAATCTAAACAATGGCTACATTGTAGCTTAAAGGAAGTTGTCACAAGTGAGCTGTGACAAATGTGGTGGCACTGTGGTATGAGGGGTTAAAGTTGGTTAGGGGATGGGAGGAACCCACAGAGCTGCAACTTTGCTGTGAATAAGAGCATTCCGAAAAAAGACACTTTCGAAAAATGTCATTAAGAAATGAATTGAGGCTGGCTGCTAGTGACCCATGCCTATAATCCTAGCGACTCAGGAGGCTGAGATCTAAAAATCCCAGTTCAAAGCCATCCAGGGCAGGAAAGTCTGTGAGACTCTTAGTTCCAATTTACTACTCAGAAAATGCCAGAAGTGGCGCTGTGGCTCAAGTAGTAGAGCGCTAACCTGGTGTGAAAACAACTCAGCCCAGACCCTGAGTTCAAGTCACACACTCACACACACAACACACACACAATTATAATAAAGAAAGAAATGAATTGAGTTACAGGATTATGTCATCTGCCAGAAGGAACAGTTTTACTTTTCCCCTATTTGGATCCCATCTATGGTCCTCTCTAGCCTTTTTTGCTCTTCCAGTAGACAATGAAGATGGGTGGAGAGAACGCAGTCAAGAATTCATTAGATATACCGCCAAATTGAGAAATGTAAGGGAAACGGTGGGTCAAAGGGAGATAAGACTGTTCAAGGAGGTCACACAGATCAGGAGGCACTGGCTCCATGTACTGCTTTGTGCTCTTACACAACTACTTCAAGGTAATAATCATTTTTGAAAAAGAAGTGAATTAAAATCTGTTGGTCCAGGTGATAGTCATAACCCTTTACCCACCACTCCCAACATTAAGAACACCAGATGGCCCCAGCACCCCTTGCTCCCCCTTGTGATCCCAGCTACTCAGGAGTCTACGCTCTGAGAAGATCAAGGTTCAAAGCCACCCAGGCACAAAGACTGTAAAGCTCTTATCTCCAATTAACCACACACAAAAAAAACCCACACCAAAAATGGAAGTGGATCTGTGGCTCAAATGGTAGAGTACCAGCCTTGAGCAAAAACAACAACAAAAAACATCTAGAGGACAGTGTCCAGGCTCTGAATTCAAACCCCAGTACTGGCATTGAAAACAACAACAACGCTGAACAGAGCTATGTTCACTCTCCATTCCCAAAGGAGGAGGGGAGGGGTGTTGCCGGAGGGAAGGCAGAGAATGTGCGTAGAACTCAGGGACACAGTGAGTCTCCAGAAGCAAGCTGTAATTATACAGAAGCAGAGGAGGGCCCACAGAAAACCACCATCTCCTTGGACTCATCACAGAAGCCAAGGCCCCTTTGATGATTGCACTAAATATTTTTAGACAATATTCACTGCATGCCTGGAAAGAGCAGAAACTAAGTGAGCGACCGAAAGAGGAAAAATAAAACCCAGGCTTACATAAAAAGGCAAGTCCGCACACCTCACGGGAAGACTTTAACCCCAGGAAATTTACTCAAGAGGTGAGCCAAAATTTGCCCACATTGAAGCTTTCCCCTCCCAGTCTTGCCTCTCAAAACCCTGGATTTTAACCACGAAAGTTAATTCTCTTCCCAATTGGACACGAGCAAAAGGCAGACTCTGAATCAACGGCAGTACTAAGAGGAGGCGGCCCGAGACAGAGAGAGCAGCTAGAATTTTCTTGAGTCACTAACATAGACAAAACTGACACTCAGGTCAGACGCCAGTGGCTCACACCTGTCATCCTGGCTACTCGGGAGGCTGAGATCTAAGGATCGCGGTTCAAAGCCAGCCCAGGCAGTAAAGTCCATGAGACTCTTTATCTCCAATGAACCACCAGAAAACTGGAAGTAGTGCTGTGGCTCAAGTGGTAAAGCGCCAACCTTGAGCACAAAGAGGCTCAGGAACAGTGCACAGGCCCTGATGAGTTCAAGCCTGGCAACCAACAAATTAAAAAAAAAAAAAATTCACGTTCAACAGAGACAAACCCCATTCTACTCCAGTAACTTAATATGCTTAGCAAATTATGACCTAAAAAGAGCATGCTATGCCTTTCTTGGTCTAATGTAAACTCGTGCACTACTCTTTATATAAAGCTCCATGATGGGTGCATTTTTAATTCTGCCATGGAGGGCGGCTTTAGTTTCCCAGTTATCAAGTTGCATTTCTTCCCTCCTCCTTCTCTATCAGCCAAAATGGGCTCCTGATTACTTGACTTCTTTGGTCCCTCGTAACTAATTTAATATCAATTATTTAGTCCTATCGCTCCAGAAAATCGCCCAAATCATCCCTTCTTCTGTGTCTATGATAAAGCACTCCTATAAGTCAATAAAAAGATAAACAAGCCATTACATAGAGACCTGTTCTCCCTGCTAAAGACTAAATATCAATTAAACTGACTAATGTAAATATGTCAATGGTTACATGTATCTTACTTTTTTTTGGCTGGTCAGTCCTGGGGCTTGAACTCAGGGCCTGGGTGCTGTCCCTGAGCCTGTTAGTGCTCAAGGCTAGCACTCTACCACTTGAGCCACAGTGCTACTTCTGTCTTTTTTTTTTTTTTTTTTTTTTTTTTAGTATCTTATTGGAGATAAGAGCCGCACAGGGACTTTTCTGCCTGGGCTGGCTTTGAACCACGATCCTCAGATCTCAACCTCCTGAGTAGCTAGGATGACAGGCGTGGCTTGTTTCTTACTTTTTTTTATGTGAGGGGGAAAAAAACATTGTGTAAACCCGAGCAGGATAATATGAAATGAATAACGGTAGAAGTTCTTGGAGAAATACAATGTGGAAATGTGCGGCATTACTCTGTGAATTCTCCCCAAGGGTTTGCCACAAATGTTTTAGTATCACTCTGCCAGTAGTCTATTACAGAGGCTTTCTCTTTCAGTATAAAAAAAAATCACTGATTATTCAGACACAAACATAGACCCAAAGCAAGAATCATAAACCAAGGTAGCCTGTCGCACGAGATTCTGGGATTATTTAACACCCGGACGGCCATCTCTTGAATAGTAATTCACTTTCCAGCATCATGTTAAACTAAAAGTGCTATTTAAGCATCATCAATGAAGTGTCCTGCCCTTTTTCTCGGTGGACTGTTGAAACCTGTTTCTTATTCAATGAACAACTTTAATGAGTTTGTGATACCACTCAAGTATGATTCAAAACCTTTTGGGAGATTGAAACTCCAAATTAAAAAATAAATGAACAACCTTGTGAAGTCATGCTGGTGGCTCACGCCTGTAATCCCAGCTATTCTGGAAGCTGAAATCTGAGGATTATGGTTCAAAGCCAGCCCAGATGGGAAAGTCTATTAGACTCTTATCTCCAATTAAGCACAAAAAAAAGCAGACGTGATGCTGTGGTGCAAGTGGTAAAGTGCTAGCCTGGAGCACAAAAGCTCTGGGCCAGTGCCCAGGCCCTGAGTTCAAGCCCCAGGACAGGCATGAGATAACGAAAACCCTGTGAAATGGGTTCACCTTTCAATGCCAGTGACTGAACATCTTTGGAAGTTCTCTGCTCCATCACTCACTGAGGGTACTGGGGACCCACAGGTTTCAAGTTTCAGCCTGTCGCTCAGAGACAGCTGCAAGAGCATGCACACCCATTCCCACCGAAGCTAGAATTGGACACCACGGTGGTCTTGTCACAAACACCACCATATATCTTTCAGGCTGTATGATCTGGTCATTAAATTTCCAATTGTGGATATTTTTTTGCTCTAAAATGTGGCTATCTCAAATGCTATTTTATGATCCAATTGCTATATGAGTAACACCAAATGCTTGGATATAATGAAGCCTAAAACATTCGATTTGGTGACCATATAAACACTGACTTTACTGCCACAATTTCCAAAACTGGGCAAACTGTCTGCATGTGGAACTGAAGAACTATCACAGCTTAAACCCCATGCTTTAACTCAGTGAACACATATTTGAAACCTAGGCTGAGGCTCAAGTGGTAGTGTACCTACCTCGCAAGCACCAAGCCCTGAATTCAATCTCTAGTACTGAAGGAAAAGACAAAGAAAAAAGAACTGTGGAAAAGGGTTTTTTGCAATTTTATAGTCCAAATCTATGATTTACTGATAACTATATACATATGTTAATAGAAACAAGCATGCATGCAACTTATAGGAGAGCTTTAACTTCAGAAAAGATCACCCAGATCATAACATGCAACGCCAAGGTGGTTTCTGTCTTCAGAAACCAGCCCCAACCAAATGAATAGCTGGCATTGTCTGGATGCTATTATTTTCTTGTTGTTTTGTTTTTACGTTTATTTATTGCTATTGTAAAAGTGATGTTAGAAGGGTTAGTTACATAAGTAACATTTCTTTTGAACAATATCACCTGTCTTCTCGCTCTCTCCTAGTTTTTCCCTCCCATCCCTACCCACAAGTTATATAGTTCATTTTTCACATAGTGTCTAGTAAGTATCACTGCTGCATTTGTTCAACCTTTGTCCCACCATTTCTGTGCACTCCCCCAACCCTTCCAAAGACAGATAAATGAACAAAGAAAAGGAAATTTCAATCAATATTATTTCATATGGTCAGGTGCACAATGCTATTGTGCCTATGTGATCCTCTCCTAACAATATCCTTGTTTGGTCTCACTGTGTGAATGCCTAGAGACCTGTATAATTTATCATGTTCAAGTGTATTTTTTTTCTTTTAACATCCAGGGTGTTTACTGATAGATTCAGAGGCACATTCTAACTACCACAAAAGAGGGAAACCATGCAATCTATGTTTCTTTGGGTCTGGTTTACTTTGCTTAATATAATGTTTTCCAAGCCTTTCTATTTCCTTACAAATGGGGCAATGCCATTCTTTCTGATCGAGGAGTAGAATTCTACTGTGTATGTATACCACATTTTCTTGATCCACTTGTCCACTACAGGGCAGCTGGGTTGAAACCCATTGAATGGGAGATTTTTACCAGCTATGTATCAGACAAGGGCCTCATATCTAAAACTCTGAGCTCAAAAAATTAAACCCCAAAAAAATAAACTCTCAAAGAAACAACACTCCCATTAATAAATGGACTTACAGAGAGACTTCTCAGAAGAAGACATAAGAATGGCCAATCTTCACATGAAGAAACATTCAAAATCTCTGGCCATAAAAAAATGCAAATCAAAACAACATTGAGATTCTACCTCACCACAATTAGAATGGCCAATATCAAGAAAACTTACAGTAACAGATGCTGGGAGGGATGTGGCCAAAAGGGAAAGCTACTACACTGTTGGTGGGGATGCAAACTTGTTCAACCATTCTGGGAAGCAGTGTGGAGGTTCCTCAAAAGACTAAACATAGAGCTTCCCTATGGCCCAGCAATTTCACTCCTGGGCATTTACCCAATAGAACACAAACAAGGTCACACTAAAGCAATCAGCACAACCATGTTCATTGCAGTATTGTTTCCCACAGTTGATGTTATTTTGAACCAACCTCTCTAAAACACTGCTGTAATATGGGGTTACCTGAATATATGAATGCTGGAACCGAGCGTCAGTGATGCATGCCTATAATAATCCTCACAAATCAAGAGGCTGAGGCTAAAGGTTCAAAGCTACCCCAGGCAGAAAAGTCTGTGAGACTTTTATCTCTCCAATTAACCACCACAAAGACTCAAGTGGAGCTGTGGCTCAAAGGGCTCAGGCACCAGCCTTGAGTGAAAAAGCTCAGAGGCAGTGCCCTCAGTTCAAGCCCTCAGTTCAAGCCCCAATACCAGCAAAAATAATGGCTGAGAATAACCACAAGAATACCTTATTGTCAAAAACAATACCATCTTATTTTTCCTCTGTTCCCACTGATGAGTATGTCCACACCAAAAAAAAATGTATACATACATAGTATGTCATTTATATATATGTACATCATATTATGTATATAATGTAATTATGTATACCATATACATACACACATACGAACGAACACAGAAGGAATGTCTTTTAAAGTACACAACTATCGCCAAGGATTCACCAAAAGCCCTAAAGACCACCTACAGGAACACAATGCCCAAAGCACCTCCTCTTCTGGAGTAACAAACCAAATTTACCACCGTCCAACCATGTATCATTCCACCACAGCTGCAACGAAACACCTGCCTCACCCGACACACCCTCAGATTATTTTGTGGGCTATTTTTTTTTACTTTGAATAGATAAAAATCTGTACTGGCATCTGTTCATTGAAAACATCCCAAAACATAAAAGGAACAACTGGTCAACCTCAGAAGGTATAGTAGTGGTCCAGAAGGTATAGTAGCCAATGCATTGGCTAATCATGTGGATATGAACCAACAAAATAAATGACCGGCAAACAGATCAGCAACCTCAAATGAACAAACAAAAGTAACCTGTGAATGACCCAAATGTCCCTCCATGACAAATGAACCAGAAGGGTTCTTAGTATAAGGGTTCTTAGTATAAGGGTTCTTAGTAATAGACCAAGGGGAACCAAGCAGGGAAAACCCAGAAGACCCTCAAACTAGGTACATCGCTAACAGAGAAGGCAATCCAGTGAAACCCCATGATGCCACTCTCAGCTCCATCCAAAAGAGAGAAACAAAAACTTCTGACACCATCAGCAAAGAGAAGCCCTTAACTAACCCAAACGTACACCAGGAAAGCTGGGAATGGGACCATCCTACAAATCACCACGCAGAACCCGAAGCAAGGTGTGTATCCTCTACTTACGAAGATTATTTATGGGGGTTCTCGTATCCATGTTCTCGTAATGCTGGACGTGGACTACGATGTTCAGGTCTCTCTCCATGTGGTCAGTGTTGCAGTGATCCTGAGGTCTCATGACATCTGCCAGGGCCCTGTTTAAAAACAAGAGAAAAAAAAAAAAGAATTGAGATCTGTTCATTAAAACAAGGCGATCAACTCCTACCATGCGCCAGCTCCTGAACAAAAGACAAGGCTGTAGGGTCCATGGAAAATCTCATTCCATTTGGCGTGAGACAGGGAGAGACGGCATAAACTCAGTGGCAGTCAGAGGAGACACAGTAACTCCACACAGACCATTTCCCTTGCTTTGTAAAAGCAGCCATAGAATATCGGTGCCATCTGCCTCCCACCCCTTCTGCAGGCAGCTGCTGAGAATTCGATGACGAATACACACACCACGGTCCTAGGTTGCATATCACACACAGATACTGGTCCTCTAGAACAGAAATGGGCCAACATCTATGGAGTACTTACCGTAAGGCAATCATGATCACACTAACCACATTAGATACCTTAACTACACAAAGCAGAACACTATGGGGGGAATTGTGAACCCTCCACAAATGGGAAGTGGGGGGAGACAGAAGCAAATGAACTTGCTCAATGTCGCACAGCCAGTGGGCAGTGTCTCAGTCCTCATATTTTTGTTGTGTCTCACATACTCTCCTGCCTGGGCTGGCTTTGAACCACGTTCCTCAGATCTCTGCACTTGGCTGAGAGGATGGGAACACAGCTCAATCACGATCAATGACGGTCAAGGTTAGATGTACGCTTAGGAGAACAGCTCAGCATTTTCACATGGAACAGACACAACCATCATCAACCAGATCAACCAACACATGGGGAACAGATACAACCATCATCAACCAGATCAACCAACACACGTCTTCTTCATCTACCCTCTGCCATGGGTGTGACTTGACCTACAAATACCCTTAAAAGATACACAATATTGTAGAGACTATTGCTCACATCGGCATCTTTTGCTTCAATGGTGTTTTAAGCAGAAACTTCGTGCTGCCTTTATTTTTTGCACACCCAACACCAAAATTTGCACACCCAAGTCCAAAAGTCCCCTATGGCTGAAGGAAGCATTTCCTTGCTCCCTTCCAGATATCCATCATCACCCTAGGCAGCCCCCATATTTCACTTACCTGGAAGGAGAATGGGTTCCACGTGCAGATGATAGGAACCGACCAATCAGAATAGATGCCAGCTACCAACATCCAGCTGGTTCATTACCAACCAGAACAGCCAATTCTGTTACGCATTTCTATACAGCTAGATGACCTCTGACCCCTGAACACCAATGCAATGAACATCTTCGTATAGACTTTTTCTTACACTAGGGAGAGCTCTTCCCAGTGCACATACTCAAAGAGTGACAAGGCTATGTTTTGGAATGTCCCAGATGTACCTAGCTAATCAGACCCTTGGAGCTCACAGAAAGGGAGATGGAAAAGGAAGAGGAGCTGTGGGGGAGGAATGAGGGGCCAATACCCATCACCTATGAACGCAAGAGCTCCAGCCTGTCTGCTGAGACCTACCCACTACAAGAGATTCTCACCCTGCCATCTGTCCATCAATGCATCGACAACACCCAGAAACTTGAAGGGAATTGCTGGGTCCATTTGCACCTTACTGGGTCAGAATCACCCCACCTCCCCAGAACTGGGCCCAGTAGAAGGCCTTTTCCTAGGCCCTCCCTGTGTGTCTGCTGAAGACTCAAGTTAGAGACATGCCAGAGCAAGAGAGGCCTGAGGGAAGGTCTGAAGATGATACAATGACCTCAGAGGGCAAGAATCAGGGCTGATGAGAAGTCTCAGGTGAGGAAGAGACATAGTACGGCCCAGAAAGAGGTCTTGCATGAATTTAAAAAAAAAAACACCACGGAATCCACTAAGAAACAGGAGAATAAAACAACAGCTCTCGATCGTTTGTTCACTCAATAAATGTTTATTGTCTACTATGTGCCATGCATGATGCGAGGCCCCGGGGGTACAGCTGTGCACAAGCTGAAGGAGGTCGCAGCCTTCCTGGAGCTTACATTCTATGGGAGAGAACAAGAAAATAAATAAAATATGTTAAATAAGTAAAGGCCGCAAATAAATAAACAAGCACACAGAGGGTGGTGCCGTCAAAAGAGACTGGTGCACAGCAGCGATTGAACACAAGAGCCTGGAAACACCAAGAAACGATCCACACGTCCTCCAACGCAGGGATGAGCGCACACACGCGTGTGATACGAAACAGAATAGTACTCAGCCACAAGAAGGGCGGAAGCCCATACAAGCCATACGAAAAGCCCAGCCAGAAAAGCCAAACACAAAAAGCCACAAACTATGATTCCTTATATGCAAAACGTCCACAACCACAACGGGCAATTGCACGGAGAGCGAGCGGTGGCTCTTCGGTTGCCAGAGGCCGAGGGTTCAGAGAGAAGTCATGGGAAGGAGCAACTAATAGATATGGCGGGTTTTCTCTTTAGCGTGACTAAAATTACTGAGCTAAACAGTGGCTGTGATTGGCACAATGTTGAGATTGTAACAAGAAGTCACTGAATTATATACAATCTTGTCATTGAGAGATGTGGTGCGACTTCATGAAGAGACGATACTTCAGGAAGGAGGAGGATTCAGGAACATGATGGTACAGTTTGCATTTGGAAAGTTCCAGAAGGCCCAGGGGTTAAAGCTTGGTCCCCAGCTTGGCACTCTTGGGAGGTGGTGAAAGCTGGAAGGGGAGGTACCGGCTGTGAATTTGGTCTTCTAGGTCATGGGGGGGGGGGCATGGCCTGGAAGGAGACTCTGGAACCCTCATCTCTTCCTCTTTCTTTCTCAGTCTTTGACTATTGCTCTATCACGTACTTTCTGCTCAGGGGTGCTCTCCCACTGCAGGACCAGAGGCAACAAGGCCTCCTGGTCAGGGACCCTTCCGAACGCTGCATTCCCATAAAACCTTTCCTCTCTGTAAGTCCATGTCTCCGAGTATTTGAGCAAGTCACAGAACGCAGACCGACACACGGAATCCACTGAGAAACAGAATAGACAGGAGAAGGCATCTCAGGGAGGACACACGGAGGTGCAAAGGGTCTGAGGCAGGAAAGAGATAGATACTTGAAGACCAGCCAGGGATAGCAATAAAACTAAGAGTCGGGCAAGTCAAGAGGAGGGCACTTGGAGGAAGGAAGGAAAAACTGCCCCCCGTCAGCCAGCCCAGCTAATCAGCCAGCGGAGGGCCTGAGCGGAGTTTTGAAATCCAAGTTCAGGCTCCTTCCTACCTCTGTGCGGCAAGCGGGGAAGTTGTGAGGTGGGGGACAGAGGCCTCCACCCTCTCCCCCCTCCCCCAACCACCTAACTTGCCTTTCGCACTCCTAAACAGGTGCTTCATCCTGGACGTCAAGGGGTCGCTGAATTCCTCTGTAATTGAACGGAAAATTATTTATGCATTTTCCTTGAGCAAGAAGCCAGGCTGTTCCCCCAGACATGGGGATTCCCCCCACCAAAAAGATAGGAAAGGAAGGTTATTGGGAGTGGCTACCATGAGTGTGGACCACACTGCCATCTACAGAGGCCCTGGGCTTCTCCAAGGTGCTGAAAATTGGGGCATGCCAGTCTCAAAGCCAAAGATGCCCCCACCCTGCCCCGCCACTCCCTAACTCCACCCCAGTCCACCCAGCTGGTCCAACCGTTCCCAGAATATGCAGTGGAGATGAGGAGTCTTAGCACCATTCACTCCCTGGACAAGAAGTCTCCAGAGTCAGCCTACTCCAAGGACTGCGTAAAATGAGCCAGCCTGGGGAAAGAACGTGCCTGTTCTGCATATGGTCTTTGATCCTTAAAAACCTAAGAAGAGCCGGGCATCGGTGGCTCACGCCTGTCATCCTAGCTACTCAGGAAGGCTGAGATCTGAGCATCACAGTTCAAAGAAGCCAGCCCAGACGGGAAAGTCCATGAGACTCTGATCTCCAATTAGCCACCAACTGGAAGTGGCGCTGTGGTTCAAGTGGTAAAGCACTCACCTTGAGCTGAAGAGCTGAGGGACAGCACCCAGGCCCAGAGTTCAAGCCCCACAACCAACAACAACAACAAAAATAAGATGAAATGTCGCCCTGGCATGGTGGCACACACACCAGGCATAACTTGCAGCCACTTGGGTGGCAGAAGATAGGAATATTGTAGTTCAAGACCAGTTAAGGGAGTTAGGGCGGGGGAGGGGGAAGGGGAGAAGCTGTGAGATCCTTCCCATCCAATGAGCCCAGGTTACAGGAACACACATGTAATCCTAGCTACACCAGAGGTGGTGACTGGTAGGAGGATCTTAAGTATGAAGGTGGCTTGAGCCAAGAGCACAAAACCCTTATCAATAAAACAAAACTACAGCAAAGTGCCATGGTTTGAGAGGTAGAGAGCCTGCCTAGTAACCACAAGGCCCTGAGTTTAAACCCCAGAAACTTTGGGGGGCGGGGGTAAGAAGAGGAAAGTGGAGAGAGAGGGAGGAGGAGGAGGGAGGGAGCACAGTTTAATTACATGGATGACAGTACAGTCAGACTAGTCATGGATGACTGACTAGTCCATCCCCATCCGGTATTAAGAATCAGAGACTCTGAACCCAGCAAGGTACCTCTCAGCACCACCCTACCTGGATCACGCTGCCTGCATTACAGCCGTTCATGCTCAAAGGGGTCATACGGGCTGTGTTCTTTTTTTTTTTTAATTGTTATTATAAAAGTGATGTACAGCCGGGCACTGGTCGCTCAAGCCGGTAATCCTAGCAACTCAGGAGGCTGATATCTAAGGATCCCAGTTCAAAGACAGCCCAGGCAGCGAAGTCTGTGAGACTCTTATCTCCAATAAACCACTAGAAAACCAGAAGTGGTGCTGTGGCTCAAGTGGTAGAGCACTAGCCTTGAGCTGAAGAGCTGAGGGACAGCGCCCAGGCCCAGAGTGCAGGCCCCACAACCAACAACAACAAAAAAGTGATGTACAGAAGGGTTACAGTTACACAAGTCAGGTAACAAGTACATTTCTTTTTGGACAGTGTCACCCCTGCCCCAGCTCTCTCCCAGTTTTCCCCTCCCATCCCCACTCACAAGTTGTGTTGTTCATTTTCAACATAGTATCTAGTGAATACCACTGGTGCATTTGTTCACCCTCTGTCCATTTCTGTGCCCCTGTTTACTCTCCCAAAACCAGATACACGAACAAACAAAACCAAAAAAAAAAAAAAAAGCAACAAAGGGAAAAAAATCTTGTTTCCATTTCCTGGAGTTCATTTTTGACAAACATTATTTTGTAGGATCAGATGCAAGTAGACGTTGTGCCTTTGTGCTCCTCTCCCGAGACTGTGCCCTTTTTTGGCCATACTAACCTCCACAACCCAGACAACGTAGCTTGAAAAATACACACTATACACATATGCACTCACATACCCCTGACAGATCCACAGGCCAAAGGCAGAGCTGGGCAAGCACAAGAAAGCAGAAGTAAGCCAGGTGTAGTGGCACACACCTGTTGTCACAGCCCTGGGGAGTCAGAGGCAGGAGGGTGGTAGGTTCAGGGTAGGTTGCCTGGACTACGCAGTGAGATCCTGTCTTGAAAACAGCACCACCACCAAACAGACAATACAGAGTGTCTGGGCTCCTTGGTCGCTTTTCACCAGGATAAAGTAGGGATGGTCTCTTCAGATCCAAACAAATCAGCCAAAAATACTCAAAACCCTCCTGGGGAATATTCCAGACATGGTTTTGTTTATTTATTCATGAGGAACATCACCCTCTGTGCCCATGATGCTTTGAAATCGTAGCTAATAAGAGTAGGAAGTCATCCCAACCCAGCCACAGTTTATTCAGTGATGTTTATCACACTTCTGGTCCCAAACTCCAGTAATTACACATACTTTCATTTACAACCTATCTCCTAATCGTTCGTGAGCCCGTGCATCTACAGATTGGCAGTGTGTGTTGGGGTACATAATTTTTTTCAAAAAATTTAAATGTGGACGTGTGAAAACAAAGCAATTACGACAGCCAAGGGAAAGAACCAACCATGCATCATTTAAAAACAAACGAATGCCTAAGGACCTGGCACTGGTCTGTGGTCTATAGCTTGGGCGTTCCTTAGACTTTTAACTTGCAGTTTTAGTACCTAAGAGAATTGGTTTTAAAAATGCAGAGTCTGACTCAATAGCCCGAGGTGAGAGATGAGAGTCAGCTGACGTTTTAAGAGGACCAGCCACCCAGTACCCACCTGATGAGTACTGAGATCCTAAGTACTGTGAGGGTTGAAGGGTCCATTACCCCCACCACCATCCGTCCACATACTTGATCAATCTTACTCTAGGTATTCTTGGATGATGAGATGACCATTAAATGGATGAACTGCATCAAGCAGATGATCAACCTTCATGTAGGTGGGTGCCATCTTATCCTGTGATGGTCCAACGAAAGACCACCCCTTCCCCAGAATGGAGCGAACTCTCCCACAGAAGGCCTCAGAACCGAAGCGTTGTATTACTTCTGGGTCCAACAGCATCCAGCCTGCTGGCCTTCACCCTTGACCTGAGACTTGTCCCCAGACCCTGGACTTACAAGCTCCATACATTGGTTGTTTGGCAGGCTACAAGCGCTTTCCTTATTGGAGGAGGGAGGGAGGGAGGGCACTCCACACTGCCAGATGCCAGTGGCTCAGAGTGGCTCAGGCTAGAATCCTACTACTCAGGAGGCTGAGGGCTGAGGATCGAATTTCAAAGTCAGCCCTGGAAAGAAAAATCTGTAAGACTCTCATTTCCAATTAACCACAGGGGGCAGGGAGGAGGGAAGCTGGAAGTGAAGCTGTGGTAGAATGTCAGCTTTGAGCAAAAGCAAAAAAAAAAAAAAAAAAAAAAAAGGCTGAGAGAGCATGAGGTCCTGAGTTCAAGCGCATGTGCTGGCACAAAAAGAAAGAAAGAAAGAAAAGAAAAGAGAAGAAAAGAGAAAATGCTTTGACATTCCTTAGCTAAGTTCCAGGCCGTTGTGTTAACATGATCATGTCTGAAGTTGAAAAATGACTGAATACCAGCAATTTCACCGGATTCGACTCTCAGTATTGCTTGCTGGCAGGTTTCCTTGTGTGTTATCTGACCCCTGATATTTTTGCCCACTGGCTCCCTGGAGGCAGAAATACCTCTACTACCATAGACAGTCCACACTGAGCCTGGAGATCTGCATGCGTGCCGCTGGATCCAATTGGATGTGTGAACGGAGGAATGTACCATGTAACTATGTCCACCAGGGCACCAGAAACCACAAGAGTCAACTTCCCAGGCATCAGCACACAACTCTGAAGACAAGATGATCCTGTCCTTGTTTCCCTGGCTGTGATGATCACAGAAGATAGCAAACCTACCAACCAATAAATTAGTAACCTCAAGCTGGGCATCGGTGCCTCACGCCTGTAATCCTAGCTACTCAGGAGGCTGCGATCTGAGGATCACGGCTCAACGCCAGCCTGGGCAGAAAATTCTGTGAGACTCTTATCTCCAATAAACCACTAGGAAACTGGAAGTGGCGCTGTGGCTCAAGTGGTCGAGTGCTAGCCTTGAGCTGAAGAGCACAGGGACAGCGCCAAGCCCAGAGTTCAAGCCCAATGACCCACAAAAACAAAAACAAAAAAAACAAAAATTAGTAATCTCATAGTAAACCACAATACAGAGTGAAGCAGGTAATCCTGAGAGATACACAGAAGGGGAGGGGGGAGGAGGCAGGAGTAAGAAGGGGCCAAATAAGGCTGAGGAGTCAGAAAAGGCCTTCTGGGAGCAAGACTCTGAAGCTGACACTTGAATAACAGACGGACGGACACATGGTGACAAGCTTGCCATCTGAATTCTGATGGAAGAGAATCGGAGCCCAGGTGGGGATGGGCTTGGCCCTGCTCAGGGAGGAACAGGGGAAGGTCACTTCACTTTGCCATCACCGTGTGTGAACAGAAGATGAGGGTGTTTCCCAACAGAGCGCTCTGACAGGTGCCCGCAGCTCACGCCTGTAATCCCGGCTACTCGGGAGTCTGAGATCTGTGGATCGCTGTTTGACGGGAACCTGGACAAGAAAGTCCATGAGACACATATCTTCCATTAGCCAGCAAAAAAAAAAAAAAGCCAGAAGTACAGAGTGTGGTTCAAATGATAGAGTGGCTAGCCTTGAGTGAAAAAGTTTAGAGACAGCCCTCCAACCCTAAGTTCAAGCCCCAGAACTGGCATCAGAACAAAAAGCAAAGGGAACGCAGCCACCAACCAGTGGCAGACAAAGCCTACAAGAAAAACAACTTCAGAGGGTGACATTGTCCACCCAGAAATGTGCTCTTCACAACTTCAGAGATGTTCCCTTGACCAACAGCCATACACAGGCACACGTGGCCCTGCTCGGGCTCAGACAGCTGGGCCAAGCCACGGGTTCACCCCCCTGCCCCCCCCCAAAGTGTGGTGATCAAAGCCCGGCAGATGGGAGAGAAGCTGGAAGACAATATGAAAACACAACCAAAACAGAAGAAATACACCCGGCACAGGAAAGGGGGTACTGAATCCTTTGCAAAGGATTCTAGCTCTCAGGATTCTGTGCTATGCCCTTTCCCAACTTGGATTTTTCTCTTTTTTTTTCTAATTCTGTTTGAAGATGAGCAGAAGAATGACACGTGAGCTCTGATTGGCCTCCAGTGGAGAGAGCTTCAGACGCCGACGTGTTCCCTGCCCTCAAGGTCGCTGCTCACCAACGCCTCCACCAAGAGACCTGGCCCAGCCAGGGGCAGACGTAAAATATATATATACACCTCGGCCCCTTGATCCAGGGCGAAGGCACACAATGTTTGTTTGCTGGGCGCTCAGCCGCTGTCAGAGATAGGAGGCGGCGGACAATCTTGCAGGTGTGAACTCAGAGGCTGCCCGCTGCCCAGCAGGCAAGGTCCCTACCCTCTGGCTCTGAAATCAGAGCACCGGGGAGCTGGTGTAGCCTCTTTGAAAGCAAGCCTCCTCCCGCGCCGCTGCAAATGGCAGCCTGTCACAGAACCTACCTCGTGGGGGAGGGGTGTGAAATTAAATGAGAATTTACACATAAGCTTATGGCAAAATTGCAAAGCCAAGCCAGGGTTCTTCGATATCACCCAGACAACACTTCGCGGTGTGTTGGAGCTAGATAGACTCCAACCTCTCTTCCCTAGGCTGCACACGGCGCCAGCTCCTCCTGAGCCGATGAAAATGCAACTCCAGAGAGGTTCGGAGACCAGCCTGGTGACACGGAGCAAGGGTTGGACACTGAGATCTGAACATCACTCTACTCAGTAGACACAAGGGGACGGGTTCCAAGAAGAAGAACATGAGAAAAGGTCATCGTGGCTGAGCAGGGTGTTACTTGGCAAGAGAATCTCAGAGAGGTGAAGCAACCTTCCCAAGGTCACACAGCTAGGAAGTGACTGAGCTAGGATAAGATCTCAGTACATTCGGGCCAGTCAGTCCACCCAGTTGGCAGGTGACACAGCCACCTGTCACAGACCTGAAGGAAAAGCCCCGGCTCTGAGACACATCTGGGGGATGCGGGGATATTCTGTTAGGGCTGGGAATTCCAGAACAAAGAGCAGGGAATTGTGATTGGCATGGTGATGGATCTGTTGAACATGCTTGGTCCTAAGAGATCCAGGCGGACACATTTAGGGGCTCGGTGTCAAGTCTGCAAATTATTATCCAATGCTGTGAGCCAAAAAGGAAAGAGGAAGATGAGAGATGGTGGAGAGAGGGAGGGAGAAAGGGGAGGGGAGGGGAGGGAGGGAGAAAAGGAAGAGAGGAGAGATGAAAAAGGATGGAGGACACAAGAAAAAAATCTAAGAATGAAGTATTAAAGCAATTAAGCCAATGGGGGGGGGGGAACTAAAACCAATTTAGATTAGTAGTTCTCAACTGGAGGGTAGTGGGGGGGTATGTCCCTCTTCTTCTATATCTGGAATGTCTGGAGATTTTTTTTTCCACAGGTGCAGGGTATGGATTGCTGACTATCAAGCCCGAGAAGTGAACGTGCCAAGGTCAAGAAACCTTAGCCTGGGCATAGGCCAGGGGAAGATTCCTTATTCCAGCAAGATCCTTGTGTGTTTACTGTGGTTCACAATGACAAACTACGGGAAACTTTAAAACAAAAGCTATACGTGGAAGTATCTGGCAGGCAACACAAAACCTCATCACCTGGAGAGCTGAAAGACAAACCCTTCCTTCAGAAAACCTGCTGAAGCTGCATAGAACCAGCGTCTCTGCGGCCCTCCAGGATAGCCTTCATTCCCCCAGTCCCGTCCCTGTCTGTCTGTCTGTTCTCAGCCCTCATCATCTCAGGCTTCTGAAGCTGTACACTGCTGAGCCGGAGAGTTCTGTTGGGAAATCAAATATTGGGGGGGGGGGTTCCACAAGTGTGCAATGGTTTTGCAGCCACCTGCTATGTCCTTGATAAGAGTGCTTTGGGGTGGGGGACAACGCAAGAATCCCTTGCAGCTCCAGACAAGAATGAAGAGGCTGAGGCTGCCTGGCCCCCTAGCAGCCTTAAGCTTGGAGTGCTGGCTGCAACAGACGATGCCCAGGTTAAGAGCTAATGAGCCAATCACCACAGGCAACTCTGACTGACAACATGCTAGCAGAACAAGAGGCATTCTCAGAAGACCGGGGAACGGCCCAACAAACACGAAGGTAACACACGCATAGAAAAGCAGCAAGGAAGTACAAATTAACAATTACACCAGCCCCCTTCCTTCCTCTCCAATTCACCGTCTATCGCCTGATCCGGTACCAAATAATTCCCAAACCCAAGATCTGTTTCTCCAAAGCGTAGACTATTTGGCATGGGGGGTGGGAGGGAAGAGGAGGGAGTAGAGCCGATTTCTGGAGCCCATTCCCAACCTATTGATTCAGAATCTCTGTGAATGGAACTCAAGACCCTGCTCTTGGGAACCCCAACACCCACCCCACCCCCACCCCATCACCGCCCTCCAATCCTGAGACAGGGTCTGAGCACATCTGCTTACTGCAGGCACAAGTTGAAAGAAAGAGACCAGAAACTATACAACCTCTCATCATGTGACTTCGGCCAAAACCACCTTATCTGCACTGTGGGTTCCTCATATGAAAACGGTAATTAAAAGCACCTGTTTCATAGGGTAGCCTTGAGAACTGAGTCCCTTCCCCCCACACACATATACACGTACACATACATACACGTACGTGTACACACACACACACACCCTGGTGAGCCCCAGCAAGTGTTTGTCTTTTTTTTTTTTTCTTTAACAGTGATTGGCTAAATGGTAGAATCACCTGGGATACTTTTCAAATACAGAGAAGACTCAGGCCCTACCTGAAACCGTCATTTAAATAATGAAAGGTGGGATTCCCCACACCACAAGGTCTCCTTTAAAGATTTACAGGTGATTCTCTCTGCCCCCAAAAAAGCAACCAGGTGGGGGGAAGCTGCCTTGGAAATCAACAATTCTCTGCTTCAATTAGAGCCAGTTGCTAGTATTTTTTTTTCAAATGGACTTCCTTTATTCTAGAATTGCCAAAATAAATACCTGGAGAGCCTGTCTGGGGGCACTGTTGTCCCAGGACTGAGTACGCCCTAAATGATGCCTGTAAACAGATCTTTCTAGCATCTGCAACCCATTCCACTAGTCACACACCTCTCAAAAAAAAAAGAGCTGGTAGGGGGCACAACAAGGAATCCGGGTGCTTCCTGGGTCCTGAGGAACTAGTGGAGATCAATTTGGCCCAGGTCAAAGAAGTCTTGAAGGTTGTTGGGGTGTCTTCCTCCCAAACACACCCTCAAAGGCTGACTTCTCTCCAACATCACCCCCCCTCCCACACCTGGAAGGGCCTCCTGAGGGCGGGCAAAGCTGAGGGGAGACTCCGGCTGCTGTCCACCTGCATGCAGCCTGCCTGTCTCTCAGCAATGTCCCGACAGAGCCACACCACTGCTGTGGCCCTTCGTCCATCCATTTCTCCCTCCACACTTAGCACAGACCTCGGGGACTGGTGTCCCCCTGAGGACTGGGCCTTGAGGAGGGGACCCAGCAGCTGGTGGAGTTGGTGACGGGGTTATTACTCTGGGGTTGTGGGACAGTGGGGTCTGGATAGACCCGGATTTCCTGAATCCTCCACAAGCTTGTTTCTCAGTCTCAAACCCTACTCCCTACCTAAACCAACCAGGACTTCCTCACCTCCTCTCTTCCGGGTCCCCTCCAAGTCCTTCCCCTTTAGGGGACAAAAAAAAATTCATCAGATACTCTGCGTATAAATAGAAAATAATTACTACTGAGGTGGTGATGTTCCTTTGCCTATTTTTGGTGGGTGTCTTTGTTCAGATTTTTTAAGGCACGCACAGGAGCGCGTGCACACACACAGGCATGCACACACAGACACACGCACGCTCACAGACACACTGGCCCCTGGTGGGGGGGGGAGGGGGAGGGACACAGGGACTTCCTTACCAGGACTGAAAAATAAAGGGGTGGGGGACAATTAAGGCGTCCACCCCAGCCCTGTCTGCTTCTTTGACCAGATCCCGCTTCTCCATGACTTCACACCAACTCCCAGGCTTCTCACACCCGCACATGCACACGCACACACACACGCAGACGGCTCGTGGCTGCAGTCCTGCTCCCAAAGTTACTGAGTTGTGAGGATTTACACACACACACACACACACACGCGCGCGCGCAAAAGGCAAACAGCTCCATTAATTTCTAACTGCCTTTCCTCCCATCTGCTGCGACTTGCATAACGAATAAAAAGCAGGGGGGGGAAAGTTGAAGAATCGGGGTGCAGGGGTGTGGGACGAGGAGTGGAGGGGGTGTGTGTGGTGGAGGAGGGGGTTGTCCCGGCCCCGCGGACTACGTGCCAGCCCCGGGGGAGGGGGGGCAGGGGCGGGCAGCATGCAAGGATGCCTGCGGCCTCGGGAGGGGGGTGGGAGGGGGACAGGAGGGAAAAGCGGGGCTCCTGGTTGAGGGGGGCGCACGGGCAAGATGAAGTCGCGGTTCCCCCACGCGAGGCTTTTGTTCTCGCCCTCCCCTCCCTCTCCCCCCCTTTTTTGCCAGTTCCCTCCCTCACGCGGGGCCTCACACACACACGCCCCCCCACACCCAGTCCTTTGGAGGCCCACCTGCCTCTGTTTACCTAGAGGTTTAGCATCTGTCTGGAATTGGAGGTTGGGGATGGCGGTGGAGGGGGGGGCGCATGGATCCCTTTCTCCCAACCTCCCGCCGCCCTTACTCCCGCAACAGGGGTGAGGGCCGAGCCACCCCCCGCCCCCCCGCCATGGCACGCACACAAGCTCGCCCTCGCCTCGGCCCAGCCCCGCGCCCCTTCCCCATGCGCGCACGCGCGCGCGCGCACCAGACAAAGTTGGCTTCCCAGGGGACCTCCCCCCTGCGGGGAGAGCTGGGGTGAGGGGGGAGGACTCGGAGGGAAGGAGGGAGCTTTGCCCCCCCTCTCCCCAGAGGAGAGGAGCGGAGGGGGGGAGGAGGGAGGGCAGCCCACCTGGACATGTGCTCCCTCTGGGGTCGGTGCGCCTTCTCCAAGCCCAGCTTGGTGAAGATGCCCACGAGCACCATGACGGCCACCACCCCGCAGATGATGTAGACGATCAGGTTGGTCTTGTCCTTGGTGGGGTCGTGCAGGGGGTCGTCCTTGCGCGCGGGGGGCTTGCCGGTGTTGAGCCAGAGCGGGGTGTCGTAGTTGGTGCAGGTGCTCTGGTTCAGGCGCCGCTTCTTGAAGGTGCAGCAGAACCGGAAGCCGCACGTCCCGCAGCAGAAGATGAAGTCGCCCGAGCTGCAGTTGAATGGCGGGTCCCACTGGCCCATGACATCGAAGTAACCCCGACAGAAGTCCGGCGTGGGCGCCCGGGTCGGGGGTGCGTCCGAACCCCCGGTGCCCTCGGCGGCCTCTCCGGAGGCCGCCCCGGAGCGATTGCCTCCCGTCAGCACCACCACGCCGCCCAGTTGCGCCAGCGGCCCGAGCCCGGCTCGCTCCTGCGCCCGGCACACGCGGGCGCACAGCTCCGTGAGGCAGCAGCCGAGGAGCAGCCGGAGGACGCGGCGCATCGTGTCTCCCAGCCCGGGCTCGACCGCTCGGCCGCCGCCGCCGCCGCCGGAGCCGGAGCCGCTGCAGCCGCCTCTCGAGTCGCGGCCGAGGCTGCTGCCGGGGGCTGCGAGCCGCCGCGGGCCGCACATGCAGGGAGCCGCGCGGGGCGCCCGGGGGGTCGGCGGCCACGGCGCCCGGCTCAGCCTGCGTTCGCCTCCAGCGCGCCGCGCGCCGAGGGGCCGGGCCGGGGAGGAGCGCGCTGGGCCGGGCCGGGCGGGGAGGGATGGGGAGTAGAGGCGGGGGGGAGAGAGAGTGGAGAGGACGGCGGGGCGGGGGGCCGAGCGAGCCACGGGGTGCAGGTCCGGCGGGCCACGGAGAGAATGGAGACGGGGTGAGGAGAACCGGGGAGACTGCCCGCGCCGCCCCTGCGCCTGCGGCTCCGGGACCCGCCGCCCCGCGTCCGCTCGCCCGGGTCCGCTCCGCTCTCCGGCTCTTTCCAAGTGCGCCGGGGAGAGCGGAGCGACACTTGTGGAATGAAGGGAGGGCGCGGAGGGCGGGGGAGGGGAGGGAGGGCGGGCGGAGGAGGCGCGGGTGGGGGCCGGGGGGCGGCGCGAGCGGAGCGGGCGGGGGCGCGGGGAGAGGTGACTCGGGCGGGCGGGCGCGAGTTGGGGGCGCGCGGCGCCGGGCGGGCGGGCGGCCGGGGAGGAGCCGCGCGGAGCTCCCGCAGCCTCGGAGGCGGGAGGCGCAGCTCGGGGGCTCCCAGCAGGTAGAAGACCGCGGCGGGACGTCCGCGTCCTCTGGGCGCGGGGAGGCGCGGCTCGACCCTGTCCCGGACGCAGAGGTGGCTCCGCCCGGGGTGCGTGCGCAGGAGCCGCGATTGGACTCTGCCCAGCAGGGACAGGGGTGACGGGGGGGTAGGAGGTAGGGAGGAAGGAGGGAGAGTGGGAACACCACCACCACCACCCCCCTCCTAGGGCGCAGGGATGCGCCCCGCAGCCCCGCACGCGACCCTCGCTTCCCGGGCTGAGGCCGAGTCCGCGCCCCGGGGCCCGGGGTGGGGGGAGTCGGGTAAGACAACATCCCCAGGGAGCGGGGCTTGGGGAGAACTGGACCCCGAAGCTCCGGGAGGTGGAGATGGGGAGGGGGTGGCAATGGCGTGTCCCGGTAGGTCTCTCCTAAGAACTCCCTCAGCCCCCCGCCCCGGGGCCTGCAGCTTTCTGCCCCCCACCCCTTGGCCCCGCGGCGTTCTCTGGGTTCCGCGGGAGGGCGGCGCAGCGCGAGGCCTGGGCGCCCGGCCTCGGCCACCCTGCGGCGCCTGGAGCCCGAGCCAGGTCCTCGGTCTCCCCGGAGAGCAGACGCGGAGGGATGGGGGAGGCGACCCCCCAAATCCGCACCCACCGGGAGGGCGGGGAGGGGCGCGCAGAGCTGGCCCTTGCTTCTTCCGTTCCTTTTCTTTCCCCATCTTCCTCTCCTTTCTCCCCCCTAGTGGATTCCAGCCACCCCGTTGGACCTCCATTGCTCCCACTTCTTCCTGGCCTCAGCTTGAATTTGACTCCGCTAGCCCCCCAAAACAGAATTTGTACCCAAGCTGCTACACTAAATTTAGATCTCCACCCACCGACCCCCCCCCAGCGTTTTGTGTTTTAATTACATTAACCGGGTATACACTTTGCAGTCGACTAGGCTTTTTTGGGGGGGAGGGATGAGGGGGAATGGGTGGAAGCAATGTTTCCACCGCCCTCCTCACCCATGTGGTGGCAGTTGAGGGCTAAATCAGGGCCTTTCCCAAGGACCAAGAAGTCGAGTCACACTTCAGATGATATGCCAGGTAGGTTAGGGCACCCCTTGTTGGAAAAAGCATAGGACTCTTTAGCAGGTTTTCTCTCAATCAAAGAGCCTTTGGTTCATCGCCCCTTCTCCTTGAATAACCTTACCTTTCGACGTTTGGAAGGAAAAATAAAAGATGGAGAATACGCACCTGAGGAAAAGCTCATCAGAGCCTAGACTCAGCACCTCACCTCCACCTGAATATCATCTCCACCTCGATGAGAAAAACGTGAGACAGTTTTAGCCACATGCATCATATCTATTCTAATAGGATCCTCAAAATAAGGCAGAGTGGTATGTCTGTCATGACTTGAACCCCACGCCCACCACTGCTTTGCGAATCCACAAACACGCCTTGTGAGAGAGCTAATTTAATGATAGCTGACATTTATCAGGGCTTGTGACATTCCCACTTACACACACACAGTTTGTTTGTTTCAAATGAAATCCTCCTGGATGCCTAGCACAGTGCCCAGCCTACTGCCAACAATCTGAAAATGATGAAGGAACCACCAAGCAACTGATGTCACTTGGTTCTCTACCTGTTGGGTGATATTATGGGAGCACTGGGGGTAGAGCCTGAGTCTTAATGCAATTAAACAGCCCCAGGGTGGTTCTGAGCCTGGAAGGCTGAGCACATGAGTTCCAGAGATGACCTTTGACCCGAGGGAGCCAAGTGATTCTAGGGTTGGGTCCTAACCACCACCTCATTTTATATTATGTATTTGGGGGGGGGGGAAGGTATTTATCTCTGAGCACTGTGGTATAGACTCCATGGTAGAAAGGTCCTGGTTTATCCAACACCTAGAAAAGTGAAGAACATGATGTGCCATCAGGAAATATTTGTAAACTCTGTGTGTGTGTGTGTGTGTGTGTGTGTGTGTGTGTGTGTGTGTGTGTGTGTGTGTGTGTGTGTGTGTGTGTGTGTGTGTGTGTGTGTGTGTGTCGTGGGCTGGTTAATAAATATCTCTTGTGGAAGATTGTCTTAAACCAAGCAAGGAAAGCCAGGTGTTTGAATGTGGATGCCAAGAGTCAGGAGCCAGTTACACAGTGCTCAATCAGATGAGGGAAGGCACTCATTCCACAGGCTTACTAGGGTTCAGGAAACTGAGGCTCAGAGATAAAAAGCCTAGGACTGGATGCACACTGCCTGACTGCTCACCCCAGCCACTGCCATAATGGGACATCTCAGTACACACCTGGGAGTCCCAGGGACCACCCCCACACACAGAGACACACAAAAAAGTAGGTCACAGACACCCTCCTGCAAGAGATGGGGGTTCTAAGGTACTTCCAAATTTAATGTTTGTTGTCATTTTGCTGCAGAGACAAAAATATGACCAGAAAGTCCATTTCAGAATATGCCTCGTATCCCTATAAAGTATTGCCTATCGCCAGAACATTAGACTCTGGCCCTCAGAGGAGGCTCCTGGCTTTAATTAACAGAGACTGCCCCCTGTTTGTGATGCGGGAACTGCAGGAACTGTGTTTCAGAAAGAAGCAGGCAGGACCCGGCTGTGTGGCTTACTTTCCTGAGGAACTTGGAGCCTTCCATCTCCCCAGCCCCGTGACCTCGTTGCTCCTGGGGCAGCAAGGGCTGCCTTCTGGAATATCACTCCCAGCCCATTTCACAAACCTTTGGGGGAGGGATAAAAACATTTAGGGAAGGAAAGACTCATCAGCTTCATTTCTTCAAAGGAAGAAAGCTGATTTCCACTAGGCAGTAAATGTAGGCTCTTCCCCGGATGGGTGGAGGGTGATTTGTTTGGGACAAGCCCATTGGAACACGTGACTGAAAGATTATTTCTTTAATTGGCGATAAAGAGTCTCCCGGACTTTGCTGCCTGGACTGGCTTCGAACCACAATCCTCAGATCTCAGCCTCCTGAGTAGCTGGGATGACAGCTCTTGTTCACTTTTCATATCTGAAGGAGAGACTCCATTTGCTCCAGCCATAAATATGCAAGACTGCAGCATACGCTGCAACAAGAACACATGTATGATCCCCAGCAATTAGGGAAGACAGCCACGACACCAACAGGGGTTTTTGCCTACCAGGGCACCCTGGCAGACACACAAGCAACTCCACACATCAAATTATGTGCGCTGGAGCCCTAACCTGAATGAGCAGTTCATTAGTTACCTTCATCAGGTGGCTTTTCAGATTTCAAAGAGGTTTCTAAGCAACTGTTAGCCTTGAGAGGGGAGGAGGGGAACAAGCAAAATGTAGTTATCACTTTGCCAATTTTCAGAAACACATGGGTTTCATATAGATAATCTATCACTATCAATATATAATATTGATGTAGATGTCAAGTCCCTGTATGAAGAGATAAGAAACACAGAACTGAGACAGGTCTGAAGCTTGGTACCTCTAGACCGACAATGGCCCAGGAAATGTTTTTTGTTGAGCCCCACCAAAACACACTGGAGCTTGAACTCAAAATCTCATGTTCTTGCTGTGATTCTCTCCCCTCCCCGCCAGTGTTGTACTGCAGAGCCACGCCTCTACTTCTGGCATTAACCATTATGTCCAATTAACTTTTGGTTAACCAGAAAGGTTAATTGGACATAAGACTCTCTTCAGCTGGCTTCCAACCACAATCCTCAATCCCAGCCTCTTGAATAGCTAGGATTACAGGCATGAGCCACCAATGCCTTGTTCTCTTGTACATATCAATAGGTTCATATTTATTTCAATTTGTAGTTTTTGTAAGAAAAACAAAACACACACACACACCACACACACACACACACACACACACACACACACAAGGAACGCTTGAATTTACAGGCTGGAGGTATGGCTCATGTGGTAGCATGCCAGCCAGGAGCAAGAAAGCTGAGCCAGCACAAGGAAACAGTAGCGACTTTAGAATACATACTCCAAAAGCAGTTCTCGAATGCTGGCCAAAGAACACTATCGGAGAGGTAGCTGTAGAAAATGGAGACAAACACAATGGGTTTGATGGGGGGGGGGGGTTGAGTATTGTATTTTTGTTAAAATTCACTTTCTTGAGCACTGTGGGAACAACTAGATATTAATGTTGTGTTCATCGGCGTTTGTGTGTATGTATGAGTGTGTATTTATTAATTTTTTTCTTACAAGAGAAGTCTAGCAAACCTGTTCATCAAGGCTAGATAACCCCATTGTTTTGGTCACTTCGCTATAGATCTGAGAATGGACTTCCATTTTAGAGCCCGGGAGTACCTTGCTCCCCAAGTCAAGTTAAAGCAATTATCTGAATAATTTAAGTCCCTCCCAACTGTTTCGTGAAGCCAAAACAGGTTTTGGGGTCATGCATTTCCTAAGCCGGCTATGTTGATTCCAATATGTAGGTTTATCCTCAGTGCATTGAGAACCCCTCCTCCTACATCAATACTCTTCATCATATAGTTTTTAAAAACAACCAAGGCAAACATATTCTCAGAGTCAATGGAACAAGGGCAGAAACAGGACCAGGTAGAAGTTTTACTTTTCCCTATATACTTCTTATATTCTCTCTTTATAACCACCAATAAGTTTTACTATTCAGAAAAGTAACTGATTAAAGAACCTGTAAAGGGTAAGGAAAAGAGAAGGAGGGAGTGGGTATACATATGAATCAAAAAGAAAAGGAGAAAGGAAAGAGCTGGAAAGAGCAGGGGTTAATGACAGCCAGAGCCCCAGCCCCATTCCCAAGTCTCTCCTTCACAGATTCTTGACCCTCGTCAAACCACTTCCCTTCTCTGGGCCTCAGTTTTTGTTTTTTAATCTGAAAAAAAAAATAGGTCAGCAGATTTAGATCCTTTCTAAGGTTCCAACTTCAAAAGTTATCAGCAATATTCATGGGCAGAGCAAATGTGCTTGGGCAGCCTATGAGATTGCACCATTAAAAAAAACTATACCTACAGGACACTCATCCTTGGAATCTGGAGTCTTGAGGGAGAGAAAGTGAGTCATAGTTAACATCTTTGCAAATCATGTGGAATAAAGATGGCGCTTTTATGAAGCAAACAGAAGTCCCTGCCTTTCCCTTGCAATCACCCTCTTCCCCTCCCTCCCTCCAAGTCCCACGTGGTGGACCAAAGATAGTGAAGCCAATCAATCAGGATACCACCCACTAGCCACTTCAGAAACTCATACCAAAGACTGGTGCTGGTAGCTCACATCTGTCATCCTAGCTACTCAGGAGGCAGAAATCCAAGGATCCAAGTTCAAAGTCAGCCCAAGCGAGAAAGTCCATGAGACTCTTTATCTCCAATGAACCACCAAAAAGCTGGAAATGGAGCTGTGTCTCAAGTGGTAAAGTGCCAGCCATGAGCACAAAAGCTCAAGGACAGGCCCAGGCCCTAAGTTTAATCGCATTGCTAAAGACCCTCTAGCACTTCAATGCCTTCGCTTTCAGACAACAAAACAGCCTGTTTCCTCCCTCCCCCTCTCCCTTTCATTCTGCCTTTTCTTTTCCCTCTGCATCTTCCATTCTTTCTTTTAGAGAACTACATCTCTAACCTTTTTCTTTCCTTTCTTCCTTCCCTTCTCCCTTCTTTCTTTCCTTTGTTTTCCTTTCTCTTCTGGTTTTCTTTCTTTTGAGAAGTTAATGCCCAGCTTTCTTTTTTTCCTTCCTCCCTCCCTCCCTCCTTTCCTTCTTTCTCTTTCTTTCTTTCTTTCTTATTTTTTTCTGCTGATCCTTGGGCTTGAACTCAGGGCCTGAGCACTGTCCTTGAGCTTCTTTTGCTCAACGTGAGTGCTCTACCACTGGAGACACAATACCACTTCCAGCTTTTTTGAGTAGTTTATTGGAAATAAAAGACTCACAGACATTCCTGCCAGGGCTGGCTTTGAACCACGTTCCTCAGACTTCAGCCCCTGAGTAGCTAGGATTACAGGCATGAGCCTGGCTTCTTTTTCCTTTCTTTTGCAAGCTTTGATTGCATAAGGAAGGTGTGAAGGAAGAGAACTTGCCCAAACAGTACAGCAAATACCCTTGGATACTGGTCAGTCAATCCCAGGGCCTAAGGCCATGTCTCTGCCCACAGGGGTGAGAAGATGTTTGATGGATGACTTATGGGTGCAGAAGTGTGAAATTTCACCTCTCTTACTCTGAAGGACAAACTCGTCTAGGCATGACTTACACTCCAGAGTCTCCTGTGAATCAGGCTAGAGAGAATCAGACTGAAACTTGGCCAGAAATCCCTCCTTTGCCTGATTTCTTGGCCTTTCTTTGCAGGTATTTCCTGCAAGCAGTTCTTTAATAAATCAGCTATACATGAATATCCATCTAAGGATCTTCTGAAGAACTCAAGTGCTATCGAGTTTAAACTCAAGATCAGATGAACACACACACATACACACACACACACACACACACACACACACACACACACACACACACACACACACACACACACACAAATATCATTCCAAATGAGCTGCAAAGAAAAGCCAGCTAGGTAGTTTCACAAAACAGGATGATTCAAATCGTGGCTGATGTCATGACAATTTCTCCATGCTTGGGCTATATAGAATTTACTACTCAGGCTTGACAACTTGCTAATGATTCTATGTGTTTAAAAAAAAGTCTCATTTGCCTTTGCCCCATGTATATAAGACCAATAGGTTTCATTTAAGAAATTAATTAAGCCCTCCTAATTACATTTATCCGGGGACTTATTGACATGTGAAAAGTTTATTAAAAACTCAGTGGGCTCTTTCCTTCCTTGCATCTTTGTTCACCAAGCAGAGGGTTGGCTTTGGTACTTCAAAATCAACTTGCAAATCTGAAGAGAAGTATCTTATTCCCTTTTAGACTCTCACAGAAGATGAAGTGGGGCAGGAAGACACGAGGCCCAGCCCAGAGTGTGACTTATGGCTGACATCAATCTCTTCCTTACTCTGCTGGCTCCCAAGGTGAGCCCAGATTCTAGGGCTCTATCTTTCAGGCTCAGAATCTCTGGACAAAAGCCTAAAAGAAGTCAGCATTAGCCTGGCACCAGTGGCTCACACCTATAATCCTAGCTACTCAGGTGGCTGAGATCTGAGGATCCTGGTTCAAAGCCAGCCTGGGCAAGAAAGTCTATGAGATTCTTATCTCCAATCATTAGAAAACAAAAAAAACAGCATTGGAGCAGTGGCTCAAGTGGTAGAGAACTAGCCTTGAGGGGAAAAAAAGCTCAGGAACAGTACCTAGGCCCTGGGTTCAAGCCCCATGATGATCACACACACACACACACACACACACACACACACACACACACACACACACACACACACACACACACACACAACCAGTATTTTTTTCCAAGTTCATTGTCTGAACTTTATGCATTCTAAAATTTAAAACTCATATTGGCTAGTCCAGTGATTTCCAATTAGAGCAATCATGGGAATATGAGCATATTTAAAATGTTTTGTTCTGACTTGACAGTAGCTTTAAGTGAAAGACTCAATACAGTTAAGGTTAGAACTGTTTGGATCCAGGCATTCAAATGCTATCTTCAAGGCTCTATTTCTGCGAGGCCAGGCTGCTGCTCCGTGGTACAGCCCTTGCCTAGCATGCATAGACCTGAGTTCAATCCCAACACTGCAAAGATTCTGTCTCTCTTTGTCTCTCTTCTCCCCAGGTCAGCCTGGGTCACTTGCTCATTTTTAGACCAATCAGTGTCTATAAAGGTTTATCTCTACTAACTCCATCTAATCTGACAAAAGAAATCACCCAACCCAGGAAGTAAGTCTCCTGTTGCTGGCAGAAGAAGGGAAGGCAAAGAAGAGAAGATCTTGATTATTGGACCCAAGACTTCATGTTCTTTCTTCCTTCCTCCTATATTTATTCCTTCTTTCCTTTCTTCCCTCCTTCCTTCTTCCCTTCCTTCTTTCTTTCTTTCCTTCCTTCCTTTTTTCCTTCCTTCCCTTTCTTCCTTCCCTCCTTCCCTCCCTCCTTCCTCCCTTCCTTCTTTGGCACCATTAGCGATTGAACTCAAGGAGTTACATTTGCTAGGTCAGTACTCTAACACTCAAGCCATGTCTCCAGCTCCTTTTTGCAGTGATTATTTTCAAGCTAATAGCTTACTTTATACCTGAGTTGTGATCCTCCTATTTGTGTATGCCCCCCTCTCTGGGGATGACAGGCATGTGCCACTATGCCCAGCCATGGGCTCAGATTGAGCCTCACAAAATTCTTTTTGTGAGGGCTAGCCTCAAACCATGATTCCCCCCCACCCCTAATCCTCCCCAGTAGCTAGGATTACAGGAGTGAACCACCATGCCAGGACCACAATTTATGTTCTCTAAAACTCTCCCCTAAGTTTGCTCGCTACCTACATTGAGGACCAGAGAGAAACTTGTCTCAGGAGTCAATAGGAAAATATATTTTATGAGCAGGGAGGGAGTGTGGTGTCTGTTTTAGATGTCAGTGCTACATAGCTAAAACTTGAGCAGGCGCTTGGGTGCTAGCCTTCCATGTTCTTTTTCTATCTTCTAGTAGCAAATAAGTGTAAATAATAAGTGTGGTAAATATAAGCCCCAAAGAAGTCTCAGAGTCCCTCATCTGCTCTCACTGGAGTGTTCAAAATCTTGTCTCTCCCACATGGAGAGAAAGGCCAGTTCCCATTGGTTAAACAGGAGTTTATCAGTCCACACATACCATGCCAGCTGGCCAGAGACTAAATGCAAGTCTGTCTGTCACCACTTACCATAAAGCGAAAAAAGTTGGCATTAGAAAGAGCTTTGGAAAAACATGTCTGCGTCTCCCCAGGGAGACAATAGTGAGTGTAACAACACCTTCTAAGTGCATGTGCTGACAGGACCAGGGGCCACGTGGCAGACTTGTCAGAAAGGGAAATCTTACTGTAATAGAAATGATTTCTCCATGAGAAGAATTGAATTTCAGTTAGCGCTGTTAGGTTTCTCTCTTGATATTTGTCAACAGGGGAGAATGTTTTCATCTTGAAATGAAAAGTTGGTCTATCTATAGCTGGCTGTTTGCATCTATTCTGGAGAGGCCAGGGAGGGAGAGAGGTTGACATGAACACATCCAGATAGACAGCCCACATCTACAACACTCCTATGGCGGAAGGTGGGAGATGGAAGCACAGCCCAAAGGACCTGAAGTCTAATCTGGAGAGTACATTAAGATGGCAGGGAAAAGATGTGGGAAAAGTTGCTGAGAGTAGGTCCTGGTTGTGTCTTTTGTACCTGTTCTGCTTACAACAGCAATGTTGTACACTGAGACCAAAATCACCATCTCATTTTAATAACACGGATAACGATTTGTGCATACACAGGAGATCCTGATGTTTGCCAATTAAGAAAGTTTAATCTCAACGGCAGGTACAGCCAGCCAGTATTTATATAAATATAGAGATACTAGATAGTGAGGAAAGAGCTGGAACCTAACACAGTAGGAGAAGTATTTTTTTTTAAAAAGAGAGAGAGAATGTTGTAACACAGATAACAATGATTTGGATATGAAAACTCTGTTTGAGGACAATAATGTGATACAGGATGTCTCTTACAAAAAGGATATTTAAGCAAATGGACAGGAAGTTCCACACACAAACATCCACCTGTCAGCAAATCAGCCTTTTTAAGGGGTGGTTTTATGGATCTTATGCAGCATTGAAATGCTCACCAGGTGGGGTCGTTAATATTCTTTTTAATCTTCCTTGTTTTCATTACCATATAGTAATTGTACAAAATAATGAGTTTCATTATGACATTTTTATACATGCTGAAAATGTGTTTTGATCACACCTAACCTCCCTCCATTACTTTTTCTTGTACCCTTTGTCCTCCTGCTGGTCCTAAGATATTTTTTTCCTAAATTTTTATCAGTGCTAAGGATTGAATCTAGGGCCTTGCACATGGGAGGTGAGCACTTCACCCATAAGCTGCATTCCCAGCCCTTGAGATTATTATTCTGACTTGCCTCCTTTTATCTTTGTTGTGCCACTTCTCCTGAATCTCCAGCTTGAAGGCCAAGGTCTTGGGATTTCTCAGCCTCCAGAATTCTATGAGTCAATTCCTTGTAAACACACACACACACACACAAGTTCTATTGGTTTGGTTTTATTTCTCTGAAGAACCTCAACTAATACACTTGTCAAATGCTAAATAAATATTCATTGAACTGAACTGAACTGAACTGACTTAGACTGGAAGAGCCTCATGGGTGTGGACAAAGCTAAGGGTACTGGGCAATGTTGGAAATGAGTGCATTACAAATGGCACCCTCCAGAGTTGCACAGTATGAGAGCCCCACTCAACTCCATCCCCTTTCCTCATTATGGTTGTTGTCTAATCAAGAAAACCCCATATGACCCATCTCTGTTGTCCAAAACATAGAGTTTCTATCTATTGTTAATTAGAATCCAACACATTAGGTCCATCTGTTCCCACTGTGATAAGCAGCTACATCTTTTGGTGATTGTTTTCCTTCTTTTCTCTTTTTTTTCTTTTTTTTTCTTTCTTTTGTGCCAGTCCTAGGGCTTGAACTCAGAGGCTAGGCACTGTCCCTGAACTTTCGCACTCAAGGCTAGCACTCCACCAGTTTGAGCCATAGTTCCACTTCTGGATTTTTGGTGGTTAATTGGAGATAAGAGTCTCATAGACTTTCCTTCCTGAGGGCTGGTTTTGAACCATGTGATCTTCAGATCTCAGCCTGAGCAGCTAGCATTACAGGCGTGAGCCACTGGTGCTCAGGCTCAACCAATAATGTATCAACAGAACATAGCTTGGTGATTATATAAACATATGGTTTATCCCTGATAATTCAATATTTTCCCAGGCACCAGTGGCTTTGCCTATCATCCTTACTACTCAGGAGGCTGAGACCTAAAGATTGTGGTTCAAAGCCAGTCCAGGCAGAAAAGTCAGACAGACTCCATCTCAATTAGCAAAATGCCAGAATACAGGTATGGTTCAAGGGGTAGAGAACCAGCCATGAGCAAGAAAGCTAAGTGAGGGTAGAAGATCCTGACACCAAGCTCCCAAAACAATAAATAAATAAAAAATAATTCAGTATTTTACTGTACCTCAGGGTCATCCTTCAGAATATAAAGGAATCAACATTCAAGTCTCCAACTAAAGCATATTAGAATTTCACTAGCTGGACAGCTAAGTACCGAAGGTTCTTTTTTCAAGTATTGGATGTTTACTTTTTTTTCCCTACATGTCCCTGTCTTAAAGGTCAAAAGAAGGACATGATATCACATTAGTTAAACACCTTCGCTAGTTGGCTACGCGGAAACAGAGCTTTTAGGATGACTCTGAGAGAAAAGCACGAAAAAGAGAAGTCAGATGTGCAGGCTGCTCCCTCCCCCACACCCAGGGCAGACATTATTAATTGAGCCCAGCACCTATGTCTCCTGAAAGTAGCTAAGCCTCAGCAACCTTGACAAGAACACACTCCACACAGAGTTGATTGCCAGAGGTAAAATACCTTTGTTCCACTTCAGATTGGAAAACATGCCCTGGAATGTTTAGGCGAAAGGTCAGCTCTTACTTTTCTAAATTGGAAGAGAACGTATTCTAGTGGGCACTGCGGCTAGCCCTAATGTACTGAGTGTCAGTAGAAAACTGAAATATTTTCCACCCACGTCTGTTATTGACTTCCCCTGAAGGTTTCCTCCTGGTTTCTCCAGCCTACACTGATTTTTTCTTCTCTCTGATTGATACTGGTCTTTAGAACTCAGGCCAGGTAGGTTGGCAGCCTATTGGATTGCTAAAGTCCCTGGCAGCAAAGACAGAGGGTTAACTTGTGGCAAAAACAAAAACAAAAACCACAGCAAACACTGAATATAAGAGAGAGGTTTCGATCAGCATCCCAAAAAGGAAAGACAACCGAAAAATAAATAAATAAAGAGGAAGAATCATACCTTCTCAATAAGCTTTGAGAAAAAAACATCTCAATAAAAGGGAAAAAAAGAAGAAGTGAGATTAAATTCAAACCACAGCAAAATAGTTCCCCCTGACCTTTCAAGCCTCACATCTTCAACCCGGTGATGGTGGAGTTAGAGAGGAGTTAGAGCAGGCTGCACACGTCCAAAAACTCAGGAGATTTTGGGCTGGGTTTAATAATTTAAGATTTCAAATGACCTTTCTGCACCTTTTGTCTGATGAGATTATTCATACTGGATCTTTGTGATGCTTTGAATCTAAAACTCTACTCATCTTTCCCTGAGTTTGGTCAATGCAGCAGCTCACTCTTCCCAAACTGGGTTGTTTGCTCACCTTCATTCAGGCTGCTCCGCTATCTGAAATTCTTTTCTCTCTCCCTGTTGCATAGATTCTCTGCCTCTTACTTGCTACTTGGATCCCATAAAAATGAACAGCTTGGGCTACTTGTGTCCAAAAGACACCTGAGGGAAAAAAAACTAGACTCTGCTCATCTGCTAGTGCTGTGGACTCCGGCAAAGTTCTTATCCTCATTGGGTCTCATTTACTCCATCTGTAACGTGGACTTCATAAGCACTTGTGTCAATACCGACTTTCATTATTGCCACATCATGTGATGTCGGGTGATCATTTGCAGCACCTCATCTTCTGTATGACAAACACTCAGGCTGAAAACCATGCTGTGTGTCCCCCAATGACCTTCAAGCATCTCAAGGACATTGATATATTATCCATCTCCTGTGTCAGTTTGCCTCTGTTGAGTAACAAGCCATCCTCCAAATTCATGGGGATAAAAATCATACCAGTAGAGTTTTGTGCTTGCTTGCTTGCTTTCTTCTTTCTTTCTTTTTCTTTCTTTCGTTCGTTCTTTCTTTCGTTCGTTCTTTCGTTCTTTCGTTCTTTCGTTCTTTCTTTCTTTCTTTCTTTCTTTCTTTCTTTCTTTCTTTCTTTCTTTCTTTCTTTCTTTCTTTTTCTTTCTGTTGTGGGGCTTGAACTCAGGGGCCTGGGCACTGTCTGTCCCTGAGCTTTTCTGATCAAGGCTAGCATTCTGCTGCTTGAGCTACAGCTCCACTTCCAGTTTTTTGGTAGTTCATTGGAGAGAAGAGTCTTATGGATAGGACTTAGCTGCCTGGGCTGGCTTTGAACCATGATCCTCAGATTTCAGCCTCCTGGGTAGCTAAGATTATCAGCATGAGCTACCTGTGGCCGGCTAGTTTTGTGTTCTTTGAGTCTCTCCTGCAACAGACCACTGGGGCCACTGCTAGAGCTTGTGACTCAGGGGTTCTAAGGTGAAAGTGTACATTTCTGGCAACTCTCTGTCTGCTATTGCTGTGGGCTTAGGAGCCTGCGTAGAGAACGGCCCATGTCTCTGGTCCACCTGTGGGCCGGCAGGTTGGCTTTTCTGGTCCTGCTTGGGCTCACTCAGAGTCAGACGTGAGCACTGGCTGATGGCAGCTGACAGGAGGGACTAGGCTGATGAACTCAGAACTGTCCTTATACCTAGAGTTCCCCTGAGAGCAGAGGTCACAGACTATTCAAGATCTAGACTGGCACTCTGTCATTTTTGTTGCTTTCTTTTGTTTTGTGTTTGTGCTTTGAGACAGGATCTCTCTAAGTAACAGGCTGGCCTTGAACTATGCAACTTCCTCCTCAGCCTCAGAGTACTAGGATTACAGGTATGCACAACCGCACCTGCTACCTTGAGCCCATCCTAATGCTCAAAGCCTGTCTCCTCCCCAGCTGAGGCTCAGGGTGTGGTGATACGGTGTTACAATCAAGCTGGGCAGACACAGTGGAGCCCTGCGGAGTTGTTCTATGCATTGGCGATGTGTTATTCACCCCCTTGGCTTCAAGGTTTTCAAGTAGGTGAGGGCCATAATTCTCACAGACTGTGGCAAGGATTAAATTTGAGAAGCAGTACGACGTGGAGGTGTTCAGATTTCCTAAGCAGTTTAAAACTTTTGATACCTCAATTCACTCATCTGAAAAATGGGCACAAAGCACAGCTCTTCCCTTCCCCCCATCTCACAAAACCTCTAGGTGGATCAAATCGGATAGTGTGTGCAAATCACTGGCCTTGTAAAGCACTCAGAATTTTATTTTACTTTTCTTTTTTCCTGGAGAGACGCCTTTTATTTGGCCTACTGTTGTAATACCAGGGGCCAGCACAGGAGGGTGTCTCCGGCTGGCCCACAAAGTAACTCAAGTGAGCCTGCTTATATAGTCAGAAAGGAGGTATGGCAAAGGTATCTTCACCAATCTCATGCAATTCACATGCATGAAGACTGTTTGCACCAATGGGGCAGAGCCCCTATTGCAAGTAGGGGAGGACAGGCCACATTTGCACCAATCACAGCAATCCTTTAGGGTGTTTGCCCCAATCGTGGCACAGTCCTTCATACAAATGAAGGCCACACCTGCACCAATCATAGCAGCCTTTTATGTAAATGAAGGATGGTGTTTGCACCAATTGTGGCACAGTCCCTCATGCAAATGAGGGGGGGAACACATGTGCACCAATCACTGCAGTCCCTTATTCAAATGAAGCACTATGTTTGTACCATTTGCATGTCTTGACCTGGACTATGGAGGGAAGGTATCCCTTCCTTGCCTGGGTAGAAATGGCTAGAGTCATCTGGAGTTCATTAAGCTGTGACAAGCTGTTTTAAAACAGCCAGGCAGGGACAGTGCCCTCAAAGGGCCAACGTGGAGAACACAATGATTACAAATGGGATCGCATCGCCTAGTAACAGTGAATGCTGAGCCCAACAGAGCACTCAGGAAACTTCTGTTCTGTGGCCACCGAAAAGGTGACTTAAAACATGGCCCCGCTCAAGAACTCGGGGTGCAGAGATGCTGTCCAAGGTGCAGCTTTTGAAAAGCTGTGCAGGCAGCCGCCAGCCACCTGGCCAGATAAACCTGCGGTGGTGCCTCACGGCTGGGAGCAGCTGGATGGCTCTGCCCATTTCTCTTGAACATCTAGCCCACAGCTCCACGGCTTCCACTTCCAAAGTGAAAAGTAGGTCACCGCGATTTTTCATATTTCAGAGGCAGGCGAGACACGAGAGGGAAGGGTGAAGTGGGTGGAGCCAGTAGCAGGGATGAGAGGTGGGGAGTTAGAGAATTCATAAATCTTTGTGTCCTTCCCTAGATGTACGAGGGAGAGAGAGAGAGAGAGAGAGAGAGAGAGAGAGAGAGAGAGAGAGAGAGAGAGAGAGAGAGAGAGGCCCCGCCTGGCCCCCTCCCCATGCTAAGTGAGCAATCTTGTCTGCTGCCCATGGAATTGTCTGGGGAACCCCAGCTAGAAGGCCAGCCACATGCTTTGCTAAAGCTTTCAGAGTGTGTTGGGGGGGGGCTCCCTTCCTCCAGGTGACTCCCATTTAGGCCTGTGTTAATGGGTCCCCTGCCGAGGAGCCCTTGTCAAGCTGTGCAGGTTAAAAGTGCTTCCTTCAAATAATCACCATCAAACCTGTACAAGGCCGCAGGCTGCCTGCCGGGGGAGCTCAGCGTCAGAGGCAGGCCCCCCTGCCTGCCACCTGTCTCTGTCCATCTCCTCTGTCCAGGAGGAGGGAATCTGCTTTGCAGGTTCTCAGGGAGGCTAGAGCTTGGTCCTAACCACCCAGGATCACCTTCCAGCTCTGGTCCAGGAGAGCAGGTGGGTAATGAGCATGGCTGAAGACTCTGGAGCTTCCCCCTCAGGGAGGCCAAGGGGGATTTATCCATCATGCACCTGGGGATGCGCCTAGACCAGGGAACAGGTGCTGCTGCAGGGACCAGGGATGCTGAGATGTGTGAGGTCATTCTGGAAAGGCGAGGGGCAGGGAGGGGCAGAAAACAAGTGCACAATAAAAGCCAAGTCAACCATAGGCACTATTATAATGATGACAAACAGTGAGAGATGCCCCGAAGTGACCTTCAAGAAAAGGTAACATTCGACCAAATGGTCAGCCAAAAACACTCAAGCCCAAATCGGAAAGGTCTCAAGGCCGGGTGCTGGTGGCTCACTCCTGTACTTCTAACTATTCCGGGAGGCTGAGGCTCAGAGGATCAAGGTTCAAAGCCAGACTGGGTAAGGAAAGTCCATGAGACTCTTTACCACCAAAAAGCCAGATGGGCAGCTGTGGTTCAAATGGTAGAGGGCCAACCTTGAGCAAAAAAGCTAAGAGATAGCGCCCAGGTCCTGAGTTCAAGACCTAGTATTGGCACAAAATAAATAAAATAAGACAATACTGGGCTTTCTCCAAACAGAATCAAAGATGGCCTCCAACCCTAATAGGCACCAGGTACAGGAAGATCTTAGCAGAACATTTCACAGAAGCGACAAATGACTTCCGGCCAGTTTTGGTTCAATTAATAATTAATGATTTTCCCCCTTTGGGATGGTTCCCAAATAAGAGATAGTAGTAATGCCTCTGGTTTCTACCCCAACATTATAACAATCTTTCTAGAGAAATGTAAGATGATAGAAGGATTAGGTGCTATGGATTTTAATTCTTAAAAAAAAGAAATCCCTTCACTGTGAGTTTTATTAGTTTAGTGTTTCTATTGTGACCAAAATTAATTTTAGACCCATGAAAGAAGTAACCATTACTCTTTATTTTCTTTAAAATATGTTTTACCTTCAAGCAGGCAAGCAGGAAGATGAAATTCACCATTAAAATGAGCCTGGCTAATTTGCAATATTGCCTTAGAGAGGGGAAGAAGGAAATGAGAAATAACACAAAGAATAATAGAGAAATATTTTGGAGAAGGAAAAAAAGGCAATTACCCCAAAAGAAAACTAATAGCCCAGACCTAAAGGACATTTCAAGACATTTTTATTTAAAACAAAACAAAACTACATAGCAAATACTCCTGGCTTTCCCTACCATAGGATTCCTAGGTACCTACTCAACTCAACCATTGAAGATATGAAACTGGCCTATGTTCCCATAAAGCTTTAGTTATGGACATGACATTTGAATTTCATAGAATTTTCATGTGGCATGGATATTTGTCTTTTTAACTTTTTCTAGGTTAAAAATATAAGAAGTATTGTCAGCTGGTGAGCTGTATGAAAAGAAACCACAGGCTTATTTGACCTAGGAGCCATATTTGCTGACCCAGTCACCTGAGTCCGACTCTAAGCATCATTAAGCATCATTCCACCTTCTCAATGGTGTTTTCTGCATAGATTAAAAAAAAAATAGGGCCAGGCACTGGTGGTTCACACCTGCAATCCTAGCTTCTCAGGAGACTGAGATCTGAGGATTGAGGTTCAAAGTCAGCCTTGGAAGGAAAGTCCATGAGACTCTTATCTCCAATTAACCACCAGAATGACTGAAGTGGATCTGTGGCTCAAGTGGTAGAGTACTAGCCTTGAATGAAAAAGCCAAATGAGAGTGTGAGACCCTGAGTTCAAGCAGCAACATCGGGGCACGCGAACGTGCGTGCGCATGTACACACACACACATACGTATTCCCCATTGAGACACATTTAAAAAGGGTTTTCTGGGTTGCTGTCATGTTTGGGGTTTTTTTTGGCATGTGAGCTATGTGGGTATAGAAGACACATCTCAAATACATAATTACATCTTTGGGGAAAAGTCTAAGTATGTTTCCATTATATACATATTGAAAGTGATTTTAAAATACCTTTTGTTGGGAGAAAATATTACTTTGGGTTCATTTAAATATATCTTACAGTGTATTAGAACCCAATAGGAAATTATTAGCTCTCGAACTGCAATAATATTGTGTTAACCCAGGAAAAATGTATAAAGTCAACTAAAAGAAATATGAGGCTATCAGTCATTAATGTTCCAAAACAAAGAATAATCACAAACTTAAATCTAATATATTAAGAAACTAACCTTACTTCCCCCCTAGAGCAACTGGCTTATTATATTTGTTAAGAAATATAACAAATATGTTATCTTGAGAAATGTCTGTGTTTGAAGACAAATCTTCCTTCTGTCTATTAAAAACACATGCGTGACAGTCTTCATTAATCTGTGCAGTGAAGGTGCACTGCAGGTTTCTGCCACTAGGGGCAGCAGTGTACACCACTTTACATTCATAGCTGGCTGATTTGGGTGTAAAATTTTGTGTGAGGAAATCGCTTGCTCAGTCGCTGTTTGAGCCTCAGTTTCTTCAAGAAGGGCTTGGGCTAGATGAGCTCTGAGGTCCCGGCAGTTAAAATTCCATAAGTTAAGATTTGTGTTTTGTTTTGTTTTTGTGCTAGTCCCAGGGCTTGAATTGGGTGCCTGGGCTTTATCTACTCAAGGCTTAGTGCTCTACCACTTGAACCACATCTCTACTTCTGGCTTTGGGGCGGTGTAATTCGAAAGAAGAATCTCACAGACTTTCCTACGGGGCTAGCTTCAAACCAGGATCTTCAGATCTCAGCCTCCTGAGTAGCTAGGATTTTTACATGGAAGAGCCACCAATGCCTGGCATTGTATCTCTGTGAAGGAAGATACTTGAGTAAGTTTCAGGAAGGAGAGCAGGAAGTAGGAAGCAATACAAGATGGGAACAGATGGTGCCCAGGAATGAGAGAAGGTGACCCCTGAAGAGTTGAGGTTGGCAGAAATCTGAGTAAAGACATGACTTTGAGCTTGACCTGGACTCAGAGGTGCTTTACAAGGTGAGAAGAATTGCAAGACAAGGACACAGTTGTTGCCCTGGAGATTCGGAGCCGGCTGCATCAGGATTGGAAATCCAAGGGCCGTGATTTTCTTTCTGTATCTCAAGGTCTTTTGTTAAAGAAGGTTTCACTAGAACAGTAACTCATCCAGCCATTCTTTGTATCTCTCTCCTCGATTAAATGTTCCTGCTACAGATGTGGGTATCTGACCCACCAGGGCTGGGACAAAGTGGGGGCTTTTTCCCCCGTCTGAAGGTTTGGTGGGTTAAAATATCAGAGTTTTATCCAGTGAGCTGCGAAAGAGAAAATTCATGGAATTGGCCCTGGGCAGACCCAACACGAAGGCTGAAAAGCAATAAACGTAACTCAGTATTTCAGGGTGGGTTTTTTTCTCTCTCTCTCATTTTAAAGTCACTCAAAGAACATATTATGAGTTGAAGTCCTCACTGAATCCGAAGGATCAATTAATGTGTAACAATCTTCCAGCAAGAAATAATGTCTGGGGGTTGGGGGGGGTGGATTTTTCAAGGTGTTTTTCACTCTATATGTGACATAACCCCACTGGTTCCCACACCATTTCCTGGTTTATTGAAGAACCAGCTGTTGAGCCCTACAACGAGAAGAAGCAGTACTAAACTCGAAGATAAAAGGACTGAGCCAACAGAAAACCCTGCCTTCCTAGAGCTTGCATTTTGCAGGAGAGGCGGAGAACAAAGAGAAACCTTTTCCCTGTGCTACAAATACAGAGCAGAATCCAGGGAGGGAAACAAAAGCTCCCTTCTTTGGGCTTGGAGGCTAGCTTTTAAGGGATGAACCCATAGGCATTTACTGAACACCTATTATGTGCTGGGTTTTGAGACTTAGTGAACCTAGGCCTTATGGAATGGATAACAATCACGGTTTTCATAGCTCATGGCCTTGAAGGCAGGTGTGGATAATCCTGCTGTACAATGAAGGTTTGGAAACCAGGAAAATGTAAATGAGTCTTCATCATAGGAAAGTACCTGGATCTGGAGTTTCCTGCCCGGACTGGCTTTGAACCATGATCCTCAGGTCTCAGCCTCCTGAGTAGCTAGGATTACAGGAGTGAGCCACCGGTGCCTGGCCTAAAAATAGATCTTAAAGAAGACAAATCCTCACTTAGAGATAATGACAAAATATAAGAAGTTAAATGAAGTCCACATCAGTCTAGTGAGATGTTCTGTGATTTTAGAAATGCTTGCCAATTGGTTTTATGAAAAGGGGGAAAATGTTTCTGCTGTGGTGTTAAGTGGAAAAAGTAAGATAAAACTTCCCTTATATAGCATCATCTGCACTGTCACAGAAATGTATATAAAAAGAACATTAGAAAGAAATATACCAAGGATGGGTGATACTTTATTGGCTGTATTTGGATAATGCCCGGTTTTCTTTGCGCCTCCTCCTCCTCCTCCTCTCTTTTCCTCTACTTCCTCCTTTCTTCTCCTCCTCCACTTCAATATTTCTCTGGGCTACAAGTTTTCCACAATGCTTAAGTGTTGATTTTTTTTAAAAAAAAGAAAAATATGAAGTACCATCTGGCTGTTGTCCATAGAAATAAGGACTAAATGTGTACCCTTTAACTTTAGAGATGTAACTCTACAGATTTGTCCATAACTATAATTTTTTTGGGGAAAAATCAGTGATGATTGGACATTTCCTGTCTCAGAATAGCCCTAAGTTTTATTTTTTTAAATCCCTTGGAAATAGGGATAGGATTATAGTATAAATAGTCTCTCTCTCTCTCTCAAGTTGTTCCTTTAATAGAAGATGGGGGAAAGTAGCCTTTATAAGGGCTGAATCCCACTAAAGTAAGACTTTGACAGAAACTCAAGATTTTCAAAAGAATGAGCTTTTCTTTTCTATTTCACCAAAAATAGATCACTATTGCCAACCAGTCTTGATGAAAATACTCAGAAAGAATATTTACAGCACGGCATGGGTGACTCACGCCTGTCATCCTAGCTACTCAGGAGGCTACAATCTGAGGATCTGAGGATATGAGGATCATGGTTCAAAGCCAGCCTGGGCAGAAAAATCCTTGAGACTCTTATTTCCAATGAATCACCAGAAAACCAGAAGTGGCACAGTGGCTCAAAATGGTAGAACACTATCCTTGAACAAAAGAGCTCAGGGACAGCACCCTGGCCCTGAGTTCAAGTCCCATGACTGAAAAAAAAATAAATAAATGGGGCTGGAAAGATGACTCAGTAGTAGAGTGCTTGCCTTGCATGAATGAGGTCCTGGGTTCGATTCCTTAGCACCACATAAACAGAAAAAGTGGAAGTGGCGCTGTGGCTCAAATGGTATAGTGCTAACCTTGAGCTGAAGAGCTGAGGGACAGCACCCAGGCCCAGAGTTCAAGCCCCTTGACAGACAAAAATTAAATTACATATAAAAATAAATAAATAAAATAAAAATAACCCCCCTGGTCTCATAGATGGGGTTATATCCAGGTGTTGTAATTACATTGTATTAGGGAAATTAAAAGCCGAAAAGACTGAGCCTTCCTGGGCGAAATGCAGAATCCCAGAGACAAGAGATCACCCTTCTAGCATTTCATAGATACCAGCTCGACAAGGCACCTGCCCAGCAGAGTTCCTCAATGCAGGGACTATATGACATTCAGTATCTGAAAGTTCTTACTTTTGGAGGGGGGAGCAGTCTGGGAACTGTAGGATTGCATAGCACCTCATTACATGCCGGAAGCAATCCCCCAACAAACACACACACACACACACACACACACACACACACACACACGCTCAGACACCTGCATAAGTGTCTTCATAAGGCCCACTGTAATCGAGCTCACTGATCATTCATTCTTTCATTCACTCATTCTGTATGTTCAGACACTGGGGAAACAGTACAAAGATCCAAGTCTCAAATCCCTCTCCACTATGACTACGTGCACAACCTTCACACAAGTGACTGGAGATCTCCCAGCTGCGACTTCTATTGTTCTCATCTGGGAAAATTAAAATGGCAATAATGACCTTTTTTTAGCATTCAAACACAATCAGAATGAAATACTGCGGGGAAAAATGTCTAGGTGGCTCACCCCTGTCATCCTAGCTACTCACAGGGCTGAGAGCTGAGGATGGAGACAGACAAATCAGGGAAACATTTATCTCTGGTTAACCAAGGAAGACCTAGTAGTGGAGGTGTGGCTCAAGTGGTAGAGCGCTGGCCTTGAGGAAAAACACAACAATACAACAATAAAAATAAAAACAGCTTAGGGAAAGCACCCAGGCCTTGAATTCAAGCCTTCTGTACTGGCATAAAAAGAAAGGGGATAGAGGAGTGGGAAGAAAGAGGAGAGAGAGAGAGAGAGAGAGAGAGAGAGAGAGAGAGAGAGAGAGAGAGAGAGAGAGAGAGAGAGAGAGAGAGAGAGAGAGAGAATTAGAATGAGTGCCTAATAAGATCAATAAAAGATGCAATAAATATTATTGTTATTATAATTTTCCAGAAGGACTCGAGCTGGCTGAATGCATGCAAAGGTGAATAATATAAAAACAACCAGAGGAAAACCGTCACCCATGCAAGGGGAAGAGAATTGCAATGCTGAACAATCCCTAAGCTACGTGCCAACCAAGACATTTACCTGCTGTTGCCTGTGTTCACTTTAGAACGACAGCAACAACAAATCTGCATGAACTCATGCTTGTCATTAATTTTTCCTTAAAGAAAAAAAAAAAGATGTTGCAATGACATATTCTTACAACACAAATTGCCCTCTGGGGGGAAAAGAAACCAAAACTGCATCTACAATTTTCTAGATTTCTCTTCATCATTTCTGCCTGTTTCTACTTTTGGGGCTCTGGGAATGACAAAGTAAACAACTTCTGTTGCTAGGAACATTTCAATAAATGCCGACAGAGTTGCCCCATGAACCAGTCCTCTTGCTTTCCCTACAACCAAATTACACACAGATGCAGGGCTGAGTCGAAAGATGTTTGTTAAAGGCTCCTCATTTCAATTCTCAATTTAGTCACAGATTCCGAATACAAAAGGAGAAGGGGAAAAAAATCCACAAGGTTGGATGGATAATATAAATTCTTTCTCTCTAGGCTAGCTTCGCTTCTCTGCCTTGAATTTAATCATTCTGCCCCATTTGTATTTATCCTTATGCAAATTGGTCTGTTTTAAAAGTCACATGCCAAGTCTAAATCCAATAGCTGGGGTGGGGTGGGGGGAGCAGGAGGGGTTGTGGTGGTGGTGGTCAAGATTTAGATCTGGAAATTTTGTGATCGTTAATCTTACCTCTAAATAAAATCTACAGAGTCTAGTACATTTGCCCACCTTGGCTAGCTCACCAGACTTCCCACTTGGAAGATTAAATTGGAAAGGATAATGTGTTTAGAAAAACACTGGAGTCTATATTAGAATAACTTGATTAATCGTTCTGAGCAGTAATCAGATTAATTTGTCTGGAAGGTAATAGAGCGTAATGGTTCACTGCAGGGGGGGGGAGAAGGGGGAGGGAGTGTGGAGTTTGAGAAACCTGGCTACTGAAGTTGCCTAATGCCTCCAGTCATCACCCCCTATCTGTGCCCTCAGTAATCCTCTCCTGAGAGTGTGGGATGGCCTGCTGACTTGCCTTTGACTAACGGACCATGTGGCACAGTGATGGAATGTCCCGTGTGTAACTAGGCTGCACACAGGGAAATTCTGCCCCTTCCTGGTGTGGTTTGTGTTGTTGGAAATAAATGGCATGTGACAAGGAACAAGAAAGAAGGAGAGGAAGGGAGGGAAGGAAGGAAAAAGAAAAAAAGAAGGAAAAAAGGAAACAATTGTTATTAATTATGAGATTACATTTTGTCCTTGCAGATTTCTTGCTTTCTAGTTGAATGACTTGTTCTACTAGTTCTGAATTTCAAAGAATTGATGGAACAAACTCTCTTTTTTAGAGAAGGATCTCTTTTTTTCTTCTATTTTTCTGAGATTCCCATGTTCATTGGGTGGGGGCAGGTACTCCTTTCCATGGCCCCCCCCCCTTTTTTTTAAATTCCCATTCTGATGATCCGAACCTTACAGCTAGACAGTTCAGGCTTCATTTGCTCACTTCATTGATCTGACTGTCTGTCTGCCAGTCTGTCTGTGTGTCTTAAAATTCTCTGCGTCTCATTCCAGTTTCTGACCCCACTTAACCAATATTCCATGGGCCTACATTCTACCCAACAGGTCTTCCCTATCTACTCCCATGTCTGTTGCCTGCTCTCACCCCTAGGGGGCAGGCAAGACCCTCTTCCTTATCCTCCCTGTTGACCAAACCCAATTGAGCCACAGAAAGGGGTGAAGCTTTTTAACCACAAAATCACAAGTAAATGCACGTTTCTTCTCCTCTTGAGAGCACCCTAGCCAGCTTTGTCTGTTTCTACTGCTGAAAATAGGAACAGGTACTATTTCTGAACAGGGACCACACGCAAGTCAAGCTTTCTTCCTGTGTCAATTTTTTTTTTTTTTTTTTTTTTTGGCGGTCATGGGGCTTGAACTCTGGGCGCTGTCTCTCAGCTCTTCAGCTCAAGGCTAGCACTCTACCACTTGAGCCACAGTGCCACTTCTGGGTTTTTCTGTTTATGTGGTGCTAAGGAATTGAACCCAGGGCCTTATGCATGTGAAGCAAGCACTTTACCACTGAGCCACCTTCCCAGCCCCTGTGTCATTTCTTACTTACATTTCCCCAAACTCTATGAAACATTCGGTCTTAAAGTTGGGGGCTCTGGCTTGGAAAGACTAAGAGACTTTGTCCAAGGTGGTACGACAGTAAGTAGTGAGATGCTCCCCAGATCTATCTGCTACCAGATTCAGGTCCTAGGGGGCCAAAAGGTTCTTGGGCCATGTGAAAGAATTCAAGGATGCTCACAGAGGAGTAACTGAGCAGGAGAAGATTTATGAATGCGATGCAAAAGCCAAACCAAGTAAAAACGCCCCCTTCCGGATGGAGCATGGGTAGGCTCACAAAGAAGCATGCAATGGTGGTCTCAAGGCCTTGAGCTTTTGTTGGGGTCTACACACAAGGTCTCTGTTGGAAAACTGGGTTCATGTGTCATTAAGTGCTGGAGACTGAGTTGTGTATCATCAATATCTAGCACAGGTTTTTTTTTGGGTGGGGGTGCGGGCAGTTCCTGGCCTTGAGTGGTTAGACAAGGGGTATCCTGTAAGTTTTCAGGGCTCCAGGTCAACAAGACCCCACTGCACGTCACAAGTCATCCCATTAATCACAGGCTCAGATGTGATTCCTTGCCAGATGTGATTCGCTATCAATATCTGAGCCGGGCTTCTCAGCCATCAGGTTTCCGAACTCCCATAATCCATCTGCCTTCACGACTCCGATGGCACAACACTCCTCCACAGCCCTGCTGGTGGGATCCAAGTCTGACATCCCTGCCTCAGTTTCCCAAATGTCAAACAACCAGTCCGTCCCAAGCCTGGATTCATTTCCTAAGACTGCTAACCAAAGCCCCAACAACTGGGAGACTTTGAACAGCACAGAGTCCCTCTCCTGGATGGAGGTGGGAAATGGGGAATAGAGGTGTTGCAGGATTGTGTTTCCTGCCTTGGTTTTTCCCACCCTTCTGGTGTTTTCAGGAAATCCAGTGGATTGACTCCAGTGGAACTTCATGTTGACTTGGGGGCATCTGAGGAGACCCTATTCTGCCAGATTCACCTTCACACCAGGGCTTAGCTGGATGTGAGTTTAACACAGTGCACAACCATCTGGATGGGAGGAAAAGCTAAATGAGACTTAGTATGGAAAGGTACCTACTTAGGAGTGGCTCTTTCCTCACTGACAAACATGGAGAATGATCGCACTTTAGGCTGTCTATTGGATCAAGACAGCTGCCCACTCAATGCTCCTGGAGGGTTCCAGCTGCACAAGAGGAAAGCATAGAAGATGGTAATGACTGCGAACCTCAAGATGCCTTCAAAAGTGTCAGAGAGCTGGGCATTGGTGGTTCGTGTCTGGCTTACTCAGGAGGCTGAGATCTGAGGATGGTGGTTTAAAGCCAGCCTGGGCAGGAAAGTCGTTGTAACTTTTTGTCTTCCAAAGAACCACCAAAAAACAACTGGAAGGGGCACTGTAGCTCAAAGTGGTAGAGCGCTGGCCTTGAGCAAAAGAGCTCAGAGACCAGTGCCCAGGCCCTGAGTTCAAGCTCTATGAAAAAAATATGTTTTTTGTTTTTTTTTTTTTAAGTGTTAGTGACCACAGGGCAGGGCTTGGAGGACTGTCCTGAGCTGGGACTGGGCCATTTGTGACCTCACCAATTGCCAGAAAGAAAGCAAGAGAAAAATTAGGACGCCTAGTTACAGTTTCAGATAAACAGTGAAACCAGGTAGCAAAAGTATTTCCCCAAGACTGCATGAGACAAACTAAATAAATAAACATACATATAGATTCTTATGTAAGATTTCAAGTTAAAGGGGGGGGGCCTTTGCTTGTCACTTTCCTAACTCCTTAAGGTCTTTTTCACCCCCTAAACCCTGAGCCCAGAGGCAACTGCCTGACCCATTGGGGCCCCAGACCTCCCCTGCCAGGCGCAGCAGTAGATCCCCGAGTGTGTGTGTGTGTGGGGGGGAGGGCGGCTCGTCTAGGCAGCACTAGTGGCGCCCGGAGCGGCCGGCCCCGCCCCCGTCCCGCCTCGTCCCGCCCTGAGGGACGAAGGGCGCCGCCCCGAGGGCGGGGCCTCGTGGAGGAGTCCTGCAGCGGGTCCGGGTGCTGGAGCAGCTGTCTCGCCATGTCGGCTGCGCAGGCGGGGAGTGTCTTCCAGAGGGCCCGGGGTCGGACCCTGGATGCGTTTCCCGCAGGTACAACTCGGGCCTCGGCCTTGGAGGAAACTCCTGGCCGCGGAACCGCTCTCCTTCCGGAACCTTGAGTCGTGCGCGCCGGACTCCAGCCGGACGCCTTTGCGGGTGCACCGTGTGGGTGGGGGGGGGGGGGCGTGAACCGGGCACTGCGTTCGCGGCCGCACAGCTCGTGCTTCCGGCGGGCGGGAGCGCTGTCTGGAGCCGGCTCGCGGCGGGGCTCCTGCTCGGGGCGCCGCCTGGGGCCTGGCCCCCGGCCGAGGGGAGGCTGCAGGGCCGCCGAGCGGGCTCTGCGGGTGGAGCTGGAGCCGCGATTCCGGGCCCTGGCTGCGCTCCTGGGCGAGCCGTGCCTCAGTTTCCACCTATGGGAGTCGGGGCCGCGGGGAGGCCGTGGGAGGCGCTGGGTGAGCGCTGGGCGCGCGGTGGGGGCACTGTTAGGACCGTGGCCTTCCCCGATGCCTCGTGTACCCCAGCACTGCCCAGATGTGACCCGAACAGCCCAGAGGCCAGGCTGGGGCGCTGGGAGAACGACTTTGACCAGCACCCGGGTGTGGTGGACACGCCTGCAGTCCCCAGGTGCTGCGAGGGGAAGCGGGTCGTGGTTCTACGCCAGAAAGTTTTAGGAGAGTCCTCTCCTCTCGATCAAGAAGCCCGGCGCGGTAGTTTGGCGCCTGCCGTCTCCAAGCGTTAAGTGAGAATCGGAGTCTAGGTCCTCACAGGCAAAAAGTGAGACCGGATCGTAGAAACAACCCGAGCAGAGAGAGCTGGGGAAGGTGGAGCACGTGCTAGAGCACCTGCCTTAACGAGCATGAGACCGTTGAGTTCAAATCCCGGTACCATTAAACACACGCATACAAACGAGTATGGTAATACTGAGAAGTTTTCTTTTAAACACGCATACAAACGAGTATGGTAATACTGGGAAGTTTTCTTTTAAACGTAGGAACTCTTCACTTAGGGTCCTTGACTTGTAAGATAATTTCTGGACAAATCACGATGGAAAGAAAACTTGGTAGAGCTTCATTAAGTAAATAAGCAGACCGACAAAAAGCAGACAAATACACAGAAGGGCAGGGGCACACTCTTAACAGAGTGTAGGTGCTCACATAGGGAAATAGACACACAGAGAGACACACAACTCCTTAGGCTGTTGGGGTATTTATAGGGTAAAGGCAGGGATCTGGCTTCAAACTTAGGTAAAGATAGGTGCTTTGTCTTTGCTCTAATCACACCTGGTGCTACTTTCTGAGTTTCCAGGTAAGAATGCATCCTGCCATAAAACAGATCCTCCACCCTTGAGATAAGGAGGCGCCCTTTTATCTGCATTTGGAGCAGGAGGTGGCATAAGTTTGGGGAAGCATTTTTCCCAGAAAGGTATACATCCTGTCAGACAAGTGGTAATTCTTGGGGGTGAGGAATGCATCCTATTGTCTCTCTCTGAAGCAAAGATGGCACCTCTGTGTTTCTAAATACCATATTTCTGTGTTGCCTTCAGCAAGCCTGTTTCCTTAAATTATCCTGTTTCATTTCCCCCTAAAATGACTTTGTTCCCCTAATCTTAAGAGAAGTACATCTCCTGTATTTGCTGTAAGTTGACCATACCTCACTTTCCCTAGTCAATCCAGCTTCAATAATTGCTACTTGCCTTCGGGGATTGCAGTGGAAGTGTTTCTGTTAGCCACTGTGGGACAAGTCCTAGGTGCTAAGTGAATGCAAGGCCTTCAGCTATACAAGGGTGCAGTTTCTAGTTGTCCAGCCTTTGCTTGGTGGTGGCATCCAAAGTAGGTTTCTTCTTAATTCTCTGCTAGAACCTTGCCCTTCCCCCCATTTATAATGATTAACTCTTGTCTCTACCCCTCTTTTTAAACAACTTCAGTGGGTTCCATCATCATCATTCTATTTTCCTAGTGTATGCCCTGTATTTCAGTTTTCTTCTCCCTTCCACCAAACCTTGTCCTTTTCAACTCACAGTGGGACAGTGGTAAAGTTTTAATTGGAGTTCCTGCAGCCAGACACCCACTAGTGGTGGGTCTGGGAAAACACCACCTGCTGGGGGGTAGGATCCGGAGGGAGATTTCTCTACATCATTAACTTGGTTTTCTTCACCCAATGGAAAATGAGATGCAGCGATAGAAGTTCTGCCTCAGTCCTGGGAATGTGTGCTTTGTGCATTCTGGGGTGAGCCACCTCCAGGCTCTCCTTTTGCCTTTCCAAGTCTCCCAGCTCAGCCAATAGGAGGCCTCTACTGGAGATCCTCTACTGGGGGGAGGGACTAGGAAAAGCTGGCTCTTGAGCCCTGTACTTCAGCCTTAAGGGTTGCTTTGAGCTGGCTGTGTTTCTTGAAGGTCACCTCTTCTCCCAAGCCAGTCTATTTTCTCACATTTTTTCTAGATTTGGGTAACCATTTGTCCTTTCCTCTTTGTAGGTGTCTGAGTGACAGCAGATCTGCTGTTGCTTGACCAAATAGGGACAGGTTTAAAAACCCTCCTCTTTGAGTATGCTAGCCACGTTCTACCTGGTCCTTGCACAGTGGCTCTTTGTTTGGTTGTTTTTTTGTTCTTGATCACAACATTGCTGTAAACATTCTTGTACAAGTCCTTCTGTGGACTGGTGGGAGATGTCCTCTGGGGCTATGTCTGGGAAAAGAGGCCTAGGTCATAGAACCGCAGGTCTTCCAGAGTGACTAGAAGTGTCTATTTCATCAACAGTGCAGAGACCTTTCTGTTACTCTTCTGTATCTCTTCAGTTTGACCAATATTTATTCTCTTTTTTTTTCTTCTTCTGTGAGGTGCTGGGTTTCACCGCAGAGCCTTGGTAGGCAGGTGCTCTACCACCTGAGCCACACCCTCCAGCCTTTTGCTTTGGGTCTTACCTTTTGCCCAGGCTGGCCTACACTGCCATCCACCTATTGATGCTTCTTGTGTGGCTGGGATAATAAGTGTGTGCCAGCATGGCCAGCTTTTTTTGGCTAAGATGGGGGTCCTCAAGCTGTGATCCTCCTGATCTCAGACTCCTGAGTAGCTAGGAGTCAGCCACCACACCGGGCGAGTCCCCTTTTGCACATTCCAGTATCTCATGGCGAACATACAATGGGAAGCATTATAGGGGCTCAAAATCTAGGCCTAGAGCTACAGCACAGAAAGTAATCCTGGGTAACCAATGCGCTTAAATATGAGCCCTGGAGTGATGGCACGGGGCGCTTCCCTCCCGCCTTCCGGGAGTAAGGCGAGGGTCACGATTGATGAACCGATTGATGAACCGGACCTGCAGAGGCAGCTTGTGGGGCTAGGGCCGTGGGTGTGGACACGCCCTCCTCCTCGGCCCCCCGAGGGGAGCGGGTGGCGTTGCCTCCGAGTCAAAGGCCTTGCTCAGTCAGAGGCGTCGCTGGCCCGTGTACGGCACGTGTACCTGTGCGCAGGCACAGGCACGCATGCGCCTAGAGAACGCTGGGGTCGAAGGTCGACGAGCCTGCGCCCAAAGGCTCCGAGCAGGAGCGACCGGAAATCCTGAAGGATTTCAACCGGAAGCCAGGCTGGGCGTGGGGCGCCGGCCTCGCAGCGAGGCTGCGCTGGGGCCTCTGGTGTGCGACGCAGCCCAGGCTGTGAGGGAAACCCGCGGGGGCCCGAGCCGGACCACGGCGTCCCCGCCCAGGGACGGGGCCTGGACCGAGGCCCCCCGGGGCCAATGGACGTGAGTGAACGCCCCCCCCCAGCACACCGCCCTGCCAGGCCGCGCCTGCGCCCCGAGCCCTCCTGACCACAGGCCGCGGCCCCTCCCCCTCCGTGGCCTCCGCACCCCGCCCCGCCCTCCCAGGCTGCGCCTGCGCCCTCCTGACCACAGGCCGCGGCCCCTCCCCCTCCGTGGCCTCCGCGCCCCGCCCTCCCAGGCTGCGCCTGCGCCCTCCTGACCACAGGCCGCGGCCCCTCCCCCCGTGGCCTCCGCGCCCCGCCCTCCCAGGCCGCGCCCGCGCCCTCCTGACCACAGGCCGCAGCCCCTCTCCCCCCCCCGTGGCCTCCGCGCCCCGCCCTCCCAGGCCACGCCCGCGTCCTGCTGACCACAGGCCGCGGCCTCCCGTGGCCTCCGCGCCCGCGTGGACGCCTGGCTTTCCCCAGGCAGGCCCCACGACCTCGTTTCAATTAAGCAAAGCGACCGTTCTGTGTCCTCCTGTCCTATCTGAATTAGGACCTCTTTCTCTTAGCACGTACCTGCCTTTGGAGGGGGTCACTCACCTCTGTTCTGGAAAATTCTGAAGGGGAGAAATACCCAGAAACACCAGGTGTTAACAAATTGTATTTGTTTGTAGGCCTGAAATAGCTCTCTCCTCAGAAAACAGGGCTCTTCTTGTATTTGTTTGTTTGTTTATGTGTTTTTGAGGCAGCGTCTCATTATGTGGCCCAGGGTGGTGGGGGGTCAAGTGGAGATCTTCCCGCCTCAGCCTCCTGAGTGCTGGGATTACAGATGTGCACTGCCCGGCCTGACTAGGGGCAGTTTCCTCTCTGAGACCCTCTTACTGGAGAGTGAATGTGGATTCTCAGATCTACAGGCCTCACCCAAGGTCATTAGAAATATGGGAGCTGGAAATGCTTCGCTGGGTTTGCACAGGGCTGAAAACAGGAAATGAGTATTCTGCTTGTATTCAGGCCAAATGAGTTCCCTCTTATCTGATGAGTGCTCTGTTAAATGAGGTTTTGGAAGGTGGACCTGACCAGACAGGCCCGAGTCAGTACAAAGTTTGCTCACAGTAACTGAACTTTGCTCGAGGCCCTGTGGCCACTTCACTGTGAACTATTAACTGAGCTACCCCAGTGAGGGCTTGATTGAACTGCAGCCTCTTTCCTGTCACCCACCAGTCACCCAGGAGGGACTAGGTCTAGGGTTGTGTGTTTGAGAGTTTCTCCTTTCACTAGTTTCCATGACTGAACAGGAAGGGTGTTCCTTTTTAGCCTCATTGTAGTCAGTAGGGTAGACTGGATGTGGTGATGTACACCTGTAGTTCCAGCTATTAAGGAAGTGGAAATTGGAAGGGTCTTGGCTAGAGGCCAGCCTCAGCAAAAATTTAGTGATTCCCCTCTTTTCCTCATGTCACCCAACAGATGTGGTATAGGCTGTAATGGATGGATGATGGAGGCATAGCTAGGACTGCAATTTGAGACTAGCCCTGGGGTGAGGGGGCAGGGGAGGGAGAGAATCTGAGACCCTATCCAAAAAAAAAAAAAAAGTGAAGAGGGCCAGGGGTGTGGATGAAGTTGTAGAGCCCGTGGCCTGGCGGGCAGGAAGCGCACTGGGTGACCCAGCCCTTCAGTCTGTGCTCATGGTGTGTTGTTTTCCTAAGACAAACTCATCTATTTTTGAGTGTATTTTTTTTCTTTTAATTTTTCGTAAGCTTCTATAGCATAGCATTCACCCACTTTAATGTTTACGCCTCAGTGGTTTGTAGTAAGCTGTCAGAGGGATGGATGCAGAAGTGTGGCAGCGTGTAGGTGGGAGTGTGGGTTGTCCACAGCACGGGCCGGCCTGGGAGCCCCTCCCTCACGCCTGCTCAGATAGGGAACTGCTCCTCGTCCAGGAGCACACACTGGTGCCCTGTTTCTCCTGGGACAGTGATTCATAGTGCCAGCAGACACCACTGCTACTCCCGCCACCCATTCAGGAAGTTGCATTTTTTAAAAAATGTTTTTGGCAGGTGTGCATCACCATGCCCAGACTTTATTGGTTAGGAAAGGGTCTCTGGAACTTGTTTTGCCAGGTTAGCTTCAGGTAGCCAAGATTAAAAGAAGGAGCTACTGCACCAGCCCCCATTGAATTTGTCTTTGCTTTTATGAATGAAACCGCTATGAGCAGACATGTGCAGGGCTTCATATGCATGCCTATTTCCATTTCTTTGGGGTAGAATCGTCGCATTGGGATTGCTGGTTCCTATGGTTACTGTGCTTATCGTTTGGAGGGACTGCCAAAGTACCCGCAGCATTCCACCTTCCTCCTGGCAGTGAGTGTGGGTTCCAGTTTCTCCACATCCTTGCCAGCCCCTTGTGTGTTGTTGGGGTGTGAAGCATCTGTCACTGGGTTTTGTTTGCATTTTCCTAGTGACAAGGGCTATTGGGTATTCTGTACTGTGCTCAGTGGACATCTTTGGTCCTTGGCCTGATTTTCAGTTGTACTGCCTTTTTCCGTGAGTTCTCTCCATATCCAGGAACCAAGTCCTGTATCAGATGGGTGGTATACAAGACTCATAGTTACACGTGGTGAATGGTATGGGTATTTTTTTTTTGTGGTGCTGGGATTTAAACTCAGGACTTAGTACTTGGCTAGGCAGGTGCTCTACCATTTGAACCATGCCCCAGTGCCTTTTGCTCTAGTTTTTTTTTTTTGTTGGTCATGGGGCCTGAACTCTGGGCCTGGGTCTGGGCCTGGGCGCTGTCCCTCAGCTCTTCAGCTCAAGGCTAGTGTTCTACCACTTGAGCCACAGCACCACTTCCAGCTTTTTCTGCTTACGTGGTGCTGAGGAATTGAACCAGGGCCTCATGCATGCGAGGCAAGCACTCTACCAATGAGCCACCTTCCCAGCCCCAGTTGTTTTTTAAAGAGTCTTGAGTTTTTTCGAGGTCCTGTCTCAGATTATGATCCTCCTACTTACACATTTTAAGTAGCTGAGATGACAGATGTGCACCATCACACACATGGTTTATCAGTTGAGATGGGGTCTTGCTAACTTTCTGTCTGGGCTGGCTGTCAGACCACAGTCTTTCTGATCACCACCTCCTGAGTTGCTGGGATCACAGGAGTGAACCACTGTGCCTGGCTCCACAAAGTTTTAAATTTTAGCGAATTCTAGTTTCTCAGATTTCTCTTTTATCACTTGTACTTTTGATATCATATATAAGAAATCTTTGCCTGAGTCCAGATCATGAAGGTTTACTGCCTTGTTTTTCTCTGCAAGTTTTCTAACTGGAGTGCTTTTACTTAGATGAAGTTTTTTGGTAGTGTTGGGATTTGAACTTGTGTTACACAGGCCCTCTACCTCTGGGCTGCATCCCCAGCTCCAAGGACAACTTTGAGTTCATTGTACATGTGGTGTGAAATAAGAAAGGGTGTGACCATTACAACATTTCCATTTTTACTTATTTATGTTAAACCACAATGGAAACCTGATAGTTCATAAGAAAAGGAAGGAAAGAGGGGAACTAAAGAATTGTATTGTATATTGCATCCTAATGAAATATGCCTCTGTTTGCCAGTGTTGAGTTTGTCGGGACTGCGTCTGCAGATGGGCCAGAGTGAGCCTAGCTAGTGCATAACCACCAGGGCGAAGGCATCCCTTCCTCTGGGGCTTGTTCCGTGGACACACAGTCATCTGGAAAGCATGAATGGGGAATTCTTTGGTGTATTTTATCTCTACCAGCTGGCCTTCAGGATTTGTCCCCAGGCCCTCCTCTAGTTACAGAATGTTGAGAGTCGGAAACAGCACTGAGTTCCTGTCCCTGTGGGGCTTGCTCTATCTCTTTGTAAGAGAGGTGGAGTGAGAGTGAGTGGAAGGAAGGGACAACTTCCATAGACTAGCAGCAAGCAGGCAGGGAGCAGGACCTGAGCCAGCGGAGGGCCCTGGGGGCAGGCGGAGGGCTCCGCAGGTGCTGGCTGGACCTTGTAGCCAGCCAGCCAGGGCCACTGGGCTCACAACCTCTGCATGTGTGCACTGGCTACACGATTTGTTTACTGGTGGTATATTGAGATAGGGTCTCACTGAGAAGCCTGGACTGGCTTAGAGTTGGCAATTGTGTGCCTGCTTTGTGAGCACTGGGATTCCAGGCGTGCCTCACCATACCAAACAGCACAATGTAGTTTGACTTTCCCAAACCCTTCAGTGGGGAAGAGGCAATAATCCAGAGGATCCCAGGACCCCAGAACTGCTGCCTCCCACCTTTGAGAGGTGAGTTTGACATGCAGCCAGACAGGAGAGGTTGCAGAGTTAAAAACTGCAAAAATCCCATGTAGGCTATTTTTAATAGCTATTTTTTAATTGGTTTCTTTTTAAGGAACCAATCTCTGGGTGCTAATGCCTCCAGTCTTCCGTTGTAAAGCGAGTGCAGGGTGTTGGCAGACATGTTTGTTCACCTGCTTTGTGCGGACTTGGGCACTGAGGCGTCTGTGGTTTGGGTCTCCACATTAATAAGCAAGCAGGTCTCCAGAAGAGCCTACAGGCCGTGATGCCAACCCACACTGCACCAGGGTGGTCTTCATCTCCCAGCCTCCCTAGCTTGCCCTTTTCTAGGCAAGGCCCCGCTACCTGCTTTACTCAGGCAGGGCAACCCAGCGGTGCATTGCTTCCTGCTGTTTCCCTGTCTTTTCCTCTCGCTGCGTAGACCAGGGCAGTGGCAGGCGGTCATGGACATTCCATGGCTGGTAACGAATGCACTGATGGTGTGTTGCTTGTGGACCTCCGTGTGAATCTGCCCACAGCACTGTGGGCTCTCTGATCCCGCATGCCCATGCCCATGCCCGGCACTGTGCAGTGTGTGTTCATGGTACGTGCACTGCACAGACGTGGCTGCTGGAGGAGGGTTTCTTCTCCTGCACGTGCTCCTGCCTGAATGAGGCAGCCTTCCCCCTGTATCCAGTGCCTCGGCCCCTCAGCCTCTCCATGCCCTTCCTCTGGCCAGGGCAGGGGCCGCTTTCCTGTTGTCCCCCACAGCCTCTGTCCTCCAACTGCCTGCTCTCTTGGCTGGGAAATGTGAGGAAGAGGAGATAGAATCCAAGCAAATGTCCACCCAAACTCCCAAGTGAAGATCTGCTTTGGGAAAGTGCCATAAGGTTCTGGAAACGTCTTTCTCCCCTGTAGCGGTTGTCCAGAAGAGTGTTTGCCAAAGCCAGTGAAGTGATGCTGAAAGCTGCCTGGCCAACTCTCTTCCCCTCTGCCCCCGGGACAATCTGAAGGGCTGTTGATGAGGAGTTTGGCAAGTCTCTCATCTGCCAGTGGTGAGTGTGACCGTCAGGTGGGCACTTTGAAGTGTATGTGACTCTGAGGATAAGGCAGAGGCTGGGTGGATTCATGAGGGGACTTAGGAGGGTGACTGAGGTTGCTGACGCCATTAATTATTCAGGGGAAGAGGACGCTTGTATTCCTCTCACCCTCAGCACACAGTTCAGCAGCTTTTCATAAATTCACCCAGCCATGCAGCCATCACTGCATCACTTTATCATCCCTAAAAGAAGTCTAAACTCCATAGCTGTCCATAGCCCTGAACTCCAACCACCCACTGTGAAGGCCCTGTGTCTGAGGCATTAGATCTGGCCCTTTTACCCAGGACTCTGAAGTGGTTAAACTAGAAGGCATCTCGGCATGGGGATATTGTTGAGCTACTGTATCTTACCACTGAAATAAGACAGTTCCTGGAAAAGATGAAGGCTATCATGGAAAAAGTTTAGTTGGAATTCACCGTGCAGATTGCCACTGGGAGGAACTGGGAAAATTGAATTTCGTTGATGTCTCTTTAGCCAGGAAGGATGCAGGCAGCTGTTTCAAGACCAAAGTTCTGTCCACACAATGGGAGGGTCAGGACGTTGGGGGAAGCTGGTAGCCTATATAATCCCCTCAGGTGTTTTCTGGGTCTCATTGTGGGCCCCCAGCAGCCTGTCTGCTAAAACAAGGTCCAAGTGTTGCCAACTGTTGCCATGGTAATAGTTCAGCCTGGTCCAAAAAATGCTTTACATGCATTAACTTAATGAATTCACAACAGAACCTTTGAGAGAGCTCTGGTAACTGTTAACTTACACATGGGGAGACCAAGGCCCAGAGAGTGGGAGGACTTGGATGTGTCACACAGAAGGTGAAGAATAGAAATGGGATTTGATCATAGACGGGGGAGCCCCAGATTCTTAGCTCCACCAGGGCCAGGTAGGGACTTAGGAGATGGAGACCCAAAGTGGCACAGGGGCATTACCTCCCCACCAAGCCCTCGCGTCCTCTGTGCTCTCAGCCTTGCCTCCAGCTCTGGCTGACCGTCACTCAGTCACTCAGGCACTTACCTGTCCCCTGCCTGGAGTGCGCTCAGCCCTCTGGCCACCCTGCAGTCTATAAACAAGCACGGTGCACCTAGTTAGGTCCTTTGAGGCCATCTCTCCTGGTGTTCTGCAAGATCTCCAGGCAGGAGATCAATTGGCATTGCTCACTGCCCGATGTCTGTCCAGTGAGCATGGGCTCACTGCATGGGCTAGCTGCCCCCAGCAGCCCAGACCCGAATCCCCAGTCACGTGATAGTAATGAGGAGTCCCTGCCATCGGGCTGCTCGGCTAGTCCCTTACCATTTCAACTGCGAGCATGGCTTCTCTTTACAAGAGATGAGAGGGCTGTATAATGCAATCCACCTTGAATCCCAGAAGTTAATGTAGGCAACAGGTCTGGCACACCACAGCTCAGATTACTGAAGTGCCGGTCCCAATGCCCTGCTCACTCTCCTTGCCTTCTCCATCACTGGCTTCAAGAGGTGCATTTATTATAGTCAGTGGATAACTAGTGACAGCAACAGGATTGATGAGATTTTGAACTTTCAGAGTAATATATTTTAAAGTCGGCTTCCAGTAACAATTAATACATATTCCCAAAGGCATAATAAAATGAATGAAAGGAAATACTTTGGCAGAGACAAATCCAAGAAACCATTTTGTTTCTGACATTGGAAGTGCACACTGAAAAGAGAATTGCAGTTTGAACATCTGTTTTTCAGGCAGGATTTTTGGCACTTGAACAGTCAGATAAGGAGGATTAATGGTGAGGCATTGTGCAACTGGCCCCTGGACTTCTAGATTCTTCTCTACATGCAGTTCCTTTGCAGCTGATTAAACTGTTTAAAGAAGACTCATAGGCCTTTTCTTCTTTATTATTTTTTATGGGGGGGGGTGTTGGTTGTGGGGCTTGAACTCTGGGCCTGAGCACTGTCCTTTAGCTCTTCAGATCGAGGCTAGCACTCTACCACTTGAGCCACAGCGCCACTTTCCTCATAGACCTTTCTGCACACAGTATAATATTCTCCCAAATCCATTTTTTTAAGTGCCAGTCCTGGGGCTTAAACTTGGGGCCTGGACACTGTCTCTGGTGTGTGTGTGTGTGTGTGTGTGTGTGTGTGTGTGTATGTGTGTGTGTGTGTGTGTGTGTGTGTGTGTGTGTTAAACTTGGGGCCTGGACACTGTCTCTGGGGTGTGTGTGTGTGTGTGTGTGTGTGTGTGTGTGTGTGTGTGTGTGTGTGTGTGTGTGTGTGTGTGTGTGTGTGTGTGTGTGTGTGTGTGTGTGTGTGTGTGTGTGTGTGTGTGTGTGTGCCCAAAGCTAGTGCTCTACCACTTGAGCCACAGCTTCATTTCTGGCTTTTTGGTGATTAGAGATAAAAATTTCACTTACTTTTCTGCCCGGGCCTGGCCTCTACCAACAATCTTCGGATCTCAGTTCTTGCATAGCTAGGACTACAGGCATGAACCATCAGCACCCAGCCTCCAAATCCATTATTTATCCCTCAACTTTGAGAGATGTTGCATGGTCCTTTGTAGCCAGGGAGGGGACACTGGGAGGACATGTTACTGTCCACGTGGCACATGAGCCAGATTTCCATGGCCAATGGAGGTAACTCATAGATTGTTCTCTGGCTTGTTTGCATAGGCATAGGCTCTCCTAACTGATAACCCCATCTGACCCTACGTCAGGGGCTTCAGGAGGAAGAGGCAATTTGTGCTGATTTCTGGCCTTCACCCTCCACCAATTTATGTGCCTCATCTCTCTCTCACGCTCAGCGTGGGCACAGCAGCAGGCTGGCTTTTTACTGCAGAGGCCCCTGGGGCCATGCGGGCTATGGTAAGGCTGGGAACATAAGACCTTGAGTGAGGCCCAATGTCTCTCCCCCATCTGTGGCCAATCCACAAGCCAAAGGTCTTCCCTGAGAATCCATAAGTCTACGCACAGCCATGGAACTCATCAGTTAAAAATGTTGGCAGCAACCTTGAAATTTTACACATACTGCGTGGGTCCAACAGAATATGTCTGCTAGCCAGATCTTGAGTTTGTTGTGTCTGGAGATCGCCAGTTAGCACCCCGAGAAGATGATGTCTTGCGCTCTGCACCAGCCCAATGCTGTTGGCAGGGACAGTTGGTAGGAGACAGAGAAAGCTCTGGGCCTTGCCAATATTATTTTTATGCCTTTAACTGAAACATTCCATTCAGAGGAAACTTCTCAGAGACAAAAATGTCCACATGGACACAGACAGCTTTTGGGCAGCGCAGAGCCCATCCCATCTGCGCTGTGGCTCTCTCCCTAGTCCAGAAGCTGCTCAGTAGCTGTGTCTCCACTGGACCTTGAGACCCCCTAGCCAGGCCTCAGTTTCCCACTGTAGTTCACTGAAAGACAACTCTGAGGATCCAGGGCTGCTTCCAGTGCTTAAGTGGTGTGCAGCGGGCTTCCATATGCTGAACTCCCAGCCTCTTTTACAGGCCAGGTGCAAACTGGAGGTTCGGTGACTTAACGTGAGGTGAGGGCTGGGTTTTACATCACCATCTGTGGCCAGCTCAGTGGTGGCCCCTGACCTGCCTCCTGCCCCCTGCCTCCTGTTCTATGTGCCTCCATTGTGGGTAGCCAATGATGGATTCATAACAAGAAGAGTACAGAGACCAAAAAATTGGGATACCAGGGCTGGGAAGGTGGCTCAGTGATAGAGTGCTTGCCTTGCATGCATGAGGCCCTGAGTCCGATTCTTCAGCACCACTAAGCAGAAAAAGCCGGAAGTGGCACTGTGGCTCAAGTGGTAGAGCACTAGCCTTGAGCTGAAGAACTGAGGGACAGTGCCCAGGCCCAGAGTTCAGGCCCCAGGACTGGCCAAAAAAAAAAAAAAAGGTACTGTAGGATGATAACTCCTGGGCCAGGCCTGGCCGTGCAGATCTGTAATCCCAGCTACTCGGGAGGCAGAGACAGGAAGGTGGCAGCCTGGGCAAATGTACAAGATCCCACTACAAAAACAAACTGCCAATTCAGAAAGTCTGGGGGAATGACTCAGGTGATGGGGCATTTGCCTGGGAAGCATGAGTCCCTGAGATAACCCAAGTACCCTGGGAGAAAACCCCAAAACTTGTTTATTCTCCCTTGCTGGCTTTGATAAAGCAAAGCTGCTGGAGGACCTGAGCGTGGCCTCTGGCCCGCAGCCTGCTCGAAATGGGTGTCCTCAAGTTCCAAAGCCACATGGCCAAATCCTGCCAACCACCCACTCGCTAGGCCTGAGTGGATCTTCAGCCGAGGCCTGGGAACTGGCCAGCAGGATTGCAGCTGGAGTGCAGATGACAGGCTGGGCCATCGTCCTGGGAGCTAGGAGACAGAAGGAATACAGATGACAGGCTGGGCCATCGTCCTGGGAGCTAGGAGACAGAAGGAATACAGATGTCAGGCCGGGCCATCGTCCTGGGAGCTAGGAGACAGAAGGAATACAGATGACAGGCCAGGCCATCGTCCTGGGAGCTAGGAGACAGAAGATAGGTCTTTTTTTTAATTTGTGGTAATTTGTTACACAGCAGTGCATAGCTAAGTCACAGTCTTCTTTGAATTCCTTAGATTGAATTCACTGTGACTGTTCTTACTGTAGCTGGCTTAGATGTTGTAGCTAACCAAAGGTCAGCTTTCTATGTATTCATGTTAAATACACCACTGGCAGTGTCCTATGTGTTTAATCATCTCCCCAGAGATGTCTTACATTGGTACCATTGGGATCAGAAATGAGATCAGAATTCAGTTAACTTGCTTCATTCTTTCATCCCCCAAGTACTTTAGTTGCTCTCAAAAATTCAGTATTTGTGTATCATTCTTTTGGTTCTAGTGCTTGAACCCAGGACCTTCTGTGTGGCTGGCAAGCATGCTACCATGTTGCTGCGTGTATCTGTGGCCCTCTGGCCATAGTTCCATCAGGGTTCTCTAGCTGGGTCCCTGACTGGGTTCTTTTGTAAGAAAAATCTGTCCCCTGCTGTTGTGCTTTTGAATAAAGCTAAGTGTGATGCGCTCAGCATTCTTGCTTTGGGTGCTCTAATGATGTGCCACATCAGTAAAATCTCCAGTGGCAGAACTCACTGGTTAGTACTCTGTCCACTTCTCACCATTTAAGGAACCTTAGCTTGGT